>NC_134354.1:334495142-335722642 GCF_048569485.1 Anomaloglossus baeobatrachus | reverse complement strand
TTTTTATCTGTTAGACCTTTACTGGCCAGCCACGCTGTGGAGTAGTTGGATGCATGTGATGGAGCATTGTCCTGCATGAAAATCATGTTTTTCTTGAACGATACTGACTTCTTCTTGTAACACTGCTTGAAGAAGTTGTCTTCCAGAAACTGGCAGTAGGTCTGGGAGTTGAGCTTCACTCCATCCTCAATCTGAAAAAGTCCCACAAGTTCATCTTTGATGATACCAGCCCATACCAGTACCCCACCTCCACCTTGCTGGCGTCTGAGTCGGAGTGGAGCTCTCTGCCCTTTACTGATGCAGCCTCTGGCCCATCCATCTGGCCCATAAAGAGTCATTCTCATTTCATCAGTTCATAAAACCTTTGAAAAATCAGTCTTAAAATATTTCTTGGCCCAGTCGTGATGTTTTATCTTATGTTTCTTGTTCAAAGGTGGTCGTTTTTCAGCCTTACCTTGGCCATGTCCCTAAATATAGCACGCCTTGTGCTTTTTGATACTCCAGTAATGTTGCAGCTCTGAAATATGACCAAACTGGTGGCAAATAGCATCTTGGCAGCTTCACGCTTGATTTTCCTCAATTCATGGGTAGTTATTTTGCGCCTTTTTTGTCCAACACGCTTCTTGTGACCCTGTTGGCTATTTGCCATGAAACGCTTGATTGTTCAGTGATCACGTTTCAAAAGTTTGGCAATTTCAAGATTGCTGCATCCCTCTGCAAGACATCTCACAATTTTGGACTTTTCAGAGCACGTCAAATCTCTCTTCTGACCCATTTTGCCAAAGGAAAGGAAGTTGCCTAATAATTATGCACACCTTATATAGGTTGTTGCTGTCATTACACCACACCGCTCCTCATTACAGAGATGCATATCACCTGATTTACTTAATTGGTAGTTGGCTCGCAAGCCTATACAGCTTGGAGTAGGACAACATGTATAAAAAGTATCATGTGATCAAAATACTCATTTGCCTAATAATTCTGCACACAGTGTATATGTCTCTGTGTATTTGCAATTGCTCATTTTGCCCTTCTACCCAGTTAATTCCACTCTTTTCTCTGCTGTACGTAGAAACAGGAAGTCTCTTGTCTGTGAATGAATCAATCCACTCTGAAACCCCTGACCTAGCTGCTCCCACCTACCATTGACTTTTTCAGTGACTCATGACTTATGCAGGGAAAAGAGACTTCCTGTTTCTACATAGAACTTAGAAGGATTCAGCTAGTTTGTTTTTAATGAAGTGATGTCATAAACCTAATGTTAAACAGAAGAATTAACTGTATAGAAAGGCAAGTACACAGTGTACACATATTACGATGATTGCAATATATTAAGAGGATAATAACTTTGATGGGAGAGTTTCTTTAAAGATATAAATACAATGCACTGGATTACATAGAAGAGAACAATGTACCATACCCATCGACAAACAGCAACATTAGTAAGGTGTAGTAGGGCTTGTCACCATTATACCTTAATCAGGGTCACAAGCTGAACCAAAGAGTTTTCTGTACAGCAGTAAAAGCATTCAGAATGGAAAACCTTGACTAACAATAAAATAACTGTTCTGTTTGGACAAGTCCTCATTGCTAATGGGACCTCTAACAGTAAGCTAATCACATAGTGTCCCACTGCCAATACACCCAGTATTTGTCTGTAGTAAACGGGGACCCAGGAGCCAATATAGAGTATACCTCCAACTCCAGCACTACTGGAGAAAGCAGTTATCCATATAGTTATCCTGTCCAAAGTAAAAGCCATGCGTTGTAGCTGCTTATCACTTTAGTCTATAGAAGAGAAAAACAATCACTGTTCCGGACAATGGCCTCCACATTCATATTGTCTTTGCACCTTTTTTTCTGCAGTAAAAATGATTCTACAAGTCACTTTTTTGTTTGCGTTTTGTTCTTTATTTAATTTGCACTTTATAGATGTAACTTCGTTTAGTTTTCTCTGGTTTTATTTTTGTTTCACGTTATGGGTTTACTTTTCTTCTGTTATTCAGATATTTCTACCTAATTCAGCATTGGCAACTTTTCAAAATGTTGCACAATTTTGGCAAAATTGTACTCTAATTTTTTTTATTCACTTGAAGATTAGTGTGCAATATTTTAAAGGCTTGTGCAACTTTTTCTCAAAAAAGGGTAAAGACAAAATACAGTGTGTTTAATTTTATGCAAAATGAATTAACTTGTATGTACCATTTTGAAGAATTTGGTGCAAAAATCAGCAACGAATACCACAAGACAGTAAAGAATGTCAATTAAAAAGAAAATAAAAAGGCAATGATGAATTGGAGCCAAAATCTCTATGTGTACACATTCCGGTTATGGTTTGTACATTAATTATATCTCGGGTGTAGTTTGTTGGGGATAACTATCTGTCATAAAGTTTTCCTAATAATAAAAATAAAAGCCAATGCTTTCAACATACATTATCTGTTTTATATGAGTGGTCCATTAATGGTCTGATAAATTGTCTCCTCAACCTTTTTTTTCTACTAGGTCAGGACCCAATCATTTGTGGAATTCTTCATTTTCATTGCAGCAATGCTCTAAGACATGCTGCTGTATTACTAATCACCAAGTCCTCCTTACTTGTGCTTAATATAGCCCAGTGAAGGAGAACCGGATTCGTTAACTACTGACTTGCAGCATTCTGAGAAGGGTGATGGTCTGATGGATTGAACCCATGTAATTAAGGGGTAAAAAGTCTGTGCAAAATTGGACATTTCAGCGGAAATCAAAACTAGTGTTTCTAGACAGAAATATTCCACTTTGTAATTAGCATTTGTCAAATGTATCAGATTCACTGGCAAATGTTCTTAATGCTGTGCGCAACGGAGAGATTTCTGATTCAGCATTAGATGGTGGGAAGTTCTGCACATTCTGTGGTTTTAGGGAGTGCAGTGTTAATGAGAGATGTCAGTGTGACATGGGGAGAATTATTTTTTTTGAATACTGTAAATGGAAAGCTAATTCATAAATATCTAATAATTAGGATTAATCGCTTTATTTGGTTATCTAACCACTGAAGACGAATTTTATATTATTGAAGAATCTATGTTGGTGAGAGATCAATCATTCAGCTAAAGAGGTCATGTCATAATTACTCTTATGCCATCTAGTTTACCAATATCACTTTTTTGTGTTCTACATTTGAATTGTTTTTAATTGATTGTATTAATAAACCAGTACGCACTTCCAAGGCCACGGTAAATATTTTTCCCTAGGGGTTGTGCAAAATGGAAAGTGTTGTATTTAACACTTATTATAATGTTTTCAATATGGTTTATCAATTACAAGTCAATTACCTTTCCTAAAGGTATTAAGGCTAGAATAAAAGACAGTAGTATGTATGTCTAATACAACAAATTATTCAAGAGCTGAATTTTGTGCCAACCTAGACAGTGATGCCAGCTGTCATCCTGTAGAAGAAAGTCAGCACCAATTTGGGTATAAAATGCATAAGTGGAGTTTTGTGGAGCAACAGACCTTAATACGGTTGCCCAGGACAAACCTATTGATGGCCTATCCATAGTACAGGTCATCAATATAGGATTGGGGAGTCCAACATCTGATATCTGTACTGATCAGCTGATATCTGGCACTGATCTAAGCTGACATCCAGTTGCTCCTAGAGCAGATATCGGCTGATCAGTGGGGTTTTGGGTGTCATCAATAGGGTCGTCTAGGACAGCTCCTGTCAGTGTGATTATTAATATCACTAGTGTAAACAGTAGGAAACTCAGCCATGATATTGTAGAATATATTTATATGTATCCCAACATGTTTTACAAATCAACTCACAATAGGTTATTGAACAACATATTAGTAATAGTGAGGAGCACTCCTATTACGAACCGGCGCCGCCATAGCCGCAAGCAGCCTGCTGCGGTTCCTGTTGCGCCCAGGCGCCGGCTGCCGTTCTTGACCGTGCCTCGGGTCGTCCAGTTGGCTGTTCCTTCCACCACGTCTAAGTGTGGAGAGGCGGCTAGTGCGCATGCGTGCGCCGATTTACCCCAGCCAGAGTCTAAGCCCGGTGATTTGCCTAGTGAGCATGCTCAGCCTGTTTGTGTTATGTCTGAGACTAAGTCCTCAGTTCAGGCTACTGAGCATGCTCCCACAATTAACCCTAACAGCCTCTTTGCACAGGTACTTGGACTTCGTGCTGTATCCAAGTTCTGGGATGTGCCTACTGAGCATGCTCAAACTGATAGTCTGCTTTCTAAGCCTGTGGCTCAGGCTACTGAGCATGCTCAGGCACTTAGTGCATCAGAGGCTAGGTCCGGTAAGGACCTCACTGAGCATGTCCGTGAGGTGGCAGGCCCTGATAGGGCAGAGGGTGTCAGGTGTCCTGATGACGTGGCAACTCTGGACTGGCTCGCAGAGGCCCGCCCCTATGATCTGGCACCTGGTGAAGTGTTTGGGGCGTGGCTGCCATGAGGTCATCAATGACGTGGCAGTTCCGGATAGGTCGAATGTGACGTCACTGATGACATGGCACTCTGCTATTGGACCTTGGTGGTTCCACCCTGGGTTTGGGGCGGACCCAGGTTATAAAAGGGGCTGGAGACAACATGGAGGTGCGCAGTCTTCACTTTTGCTCAGTCAGAGCACACCTCCATGTTAGAGCCTCATTGCGGCATAAGCCTATGTTGGGAAGCGGTAGGTAGGGTTAGGCGAACGGTGCCTGTCACGCCAAGATTCGTGGCTCGGCACATCAGGGTCAGGCGCCGTGCTTCCCTCCTGCCGTTCCAGTCTTGCTATAGCAGCCCAGTGGCGTTAACTGGGCTGCAGCTGCTGTGCTTCCTGTCCGATTGTGCCCCCTACGCACACGGACAACGCACCTGCTGCGCCACCTGTCTGATTGTGCCCCCTACGCACACGGACAACGCACCTGCTGCGCCACCTGTCCGATTGTGCCCCCTACGCACACGGACAACGCACCTGCTGCGCCACCTGTCCGGTTGTGCCCCCTATGCGCACGGACAGCGTACTCCAGGACCCCTGTGGAGTTAACAGGGTGTTCCTTATTTTCCTCGGCTTCCCGGTCAACGCTACTGGTGTACCCATCTGGCCTGACGTGTCCTACACACACGTGGCCAGTCGAGAGGTGGCCAGAAACGCTAATCGGAGGACCGCTCGGCCTGACGTGTCCTACACACGTGGCCAACAGGGCGCTTTCATGGCGGTCTTCCGGTCAACGCTACCTGGTTACCACCTGGCCTGACGTGTTTCCTGCACACGTGGTTGGTGTAGCGCTAGGTGCACCAAAACGCTAATCGGGTTGTCGTCCGGTCTGACGTGTCCCAACACACGTGACCGGTTCCCAGAGTTCCTGGGTTATCTCAGAGCCATCCAGCTCTATAGTTTCCGCCTAACCCTCAGGTGCCAGCAGCTCCATTGTCATCTGGAGCACGGTGGGCCCCGACTGGCGATTAGGATATATACCCCCTGGTCCTAATCTGCCGGTCCCCCCGTAACAACTCCCATGCTCGGGTGCTCGGTACTCGATAAGAACAGTTGGATGCTAGGATGGGCGTGACTCATGTACCTGAGTATAATGGAAGTCAAGTCCAGAATATGTCTCGGAAAATGCTTCAATCACTGAGGTGCTCAATTTTCACCTATCCTAGCGTCCAACTGCTCTTAACGAGTAAGGAACATCCGAGCATGATAGTGCTCACTCGTCACTAATTAGCAACAGAAAGAGCTCATGGATGCAGATGTGACACAATTTGCAATGTGATATATTTACCTTTATGCATATGAATAATTTGCGTTATTGTTAAAGCGCACAAGAAAACAAGCAGCTTTGTAATATTTCTTATCTGACAAATCTGCTTCTTTCTTTGCCAGAATTGATCAGTCATTATCAATACTCTCAATTCTGAAGTAAAATCTGTATTCAGTGAAAACCTTCCCATTACTGAGATAGGAGATGGCGGTTATTAATGAGATTCTATGTAGATAAGTGGGAAAAGGGAGGAGGCAAAGCTAGAGGCAGAGGGAGGAGCTAGAGGCAGAGCTCCGCCTCTTTCTCCCTTTTCTCTACATGGAATCTCATCAGTAACCGCCATCTTCTATCTCAGTAATGGGAAAGTCTTCACTGAAAACAGATTTTATCTCAGAATTGAGAATTTAGATAATAACAGATTAATTCTGAGGTAAAATCTGTATTCAGTGAAGACTTTCCCATTACTGAGATAGGAGATGGCGGTTACTAATGAGATTCTATGTGGATAAATGGGAAGAAGGAGGAGACGGAGCTAGAGGAGGAGGAAGGAGCTAGAGGCAGAGGGACGAGCTAGAGGCAGAGGGATGAGCTAGAGGCAGAGGGAGTAGCTAGAGGCAGAGGGAGTAGCTAGAGGCAGAGGGACGAGCTAGAGGCAGAGGGATGAGCTAGAGGCAGAGGGAGTAGCTAGAGGCAGAGGGAGTAGCTAGAGGCAGAGGGATGAGCTAGAGGCAGAGGGACGAGCTAGAGGCAGAGGGACGAGCTAGAGGCAGAGGGACGAGCTAGAGGCAGAGGGACGAGCTAGAGGCAGAGGGACGAGCTAGAGGCAGAGGGACGAGCTAGAGGCAGAGGGACGAGCTAGAGGCAGAGGGACGAGCTAGAGGCTGAGGGACGAGCTAGAGGCAGAGGGACGAGCTAGAGGCAGAGGGACGAGCTAGAGGCAGAGGGACGAGCGAGAGGCAGAGGGAGGAGTTAGAGGCAGAGGGACGAGCTAGAGGCAGAGGGACGAGCTAGAGGAAGGAATTGAAGGCAGAGCTTCGCCTCCTCCCTTTTCTCTACATAGAATCTCATCAGTAACCGCCATCTCCTATCTCAGTAATGGGAAAGTCTTCACTGAAAACAGATTTTACCTCAGAATTGAGAATTTAGATAATGGCAAATTAATTCTGAGGTAAAATCTGTATTCGGTGAAGACTTTCCCATTACTGAGATAGGCGATGGTGGTTACTAATGAGATACTCTGTAGATAAATGGCAAGAGGGAGGAGGCGGAGCTAGAGGCAGAAGGATGAGCTAGAGGCAGAGGGAGTAGCTAGAGGCAGAGAGAGTAGCTAGAGGCAGAGAGAGTAGCTAGAGGCAGAGAGAGTACCTAGAGGCAGAGGGATGAGCTAGAGGCAGAGGGATGAGCTAGAGGCAGAGGGATGAGCTAGAGGCAGAGGGATGAGCTAGAGGCAGAGGGCGGAGCTAGAGGCAGAGGGACGAGCTAGAGGCAGAGGGACGAGCTAGAGGCAGAGGGATGAGCTAGAGGCAGAGGGATGAGCTAGAGGCAGAGGGACGAGCTAGAGGCAGAGGGACGAGCTAGAGGAAAGAATTGGAGGCAGAGCTTCGCCTCCTCCCTTTTATCTACATAGAATCTCATCAGTAACCGCCATCTCCTATCTCAGTAATGGGAAAGTCTTCACTGAAAACAGATTTTACCTCAGAATTGATAATTTAGATAATGACAGATTAATTCTGAGGTAAAATCTGTATTCTGTGAAGACTTTCCCATTACTGAGATAGGAGATGGTGTTTGTTACTTATCATATTCTATGTAAATAGAAGTTGAAGCTCTGCCTCTAGCTCCTCCATCTGCCTCTAGCTCCTCCCTCTGCTTTTAGCTCCTCCCGCTGACTCTAGTCCCTCCCTCTGCCTATAGCTCCTCCCTCTGCCTCTAGCACCTCCCACTGCTCCTCCCTCCTCCTGTCATCATAGAATCTCATTAGTAACCACCATCTCATATCTCAGTAATAGGAAAGTCTTCACTGAACACAGATTTTACCTCAGAACTAAGAATTTTAATGACTGATCAGTTTTGGCAGAAAAAGAAGATTTGTCTGATAAGAAGTATTACAAATTTGCTTATTTTCATGCATACTATTGATTTATGAAATAAATATTAAGATGATGGTTACACTTTAAAATATATTCCATTAGAAACTTGTGTCATAAAGAAATACTGGACAGTTAAAGCTTAAAGAACACAGTGTACAGGGGTATTATGACATTATTGGTAGAGCTACAGGGGCAGTTCTGTAGAAAAAACAGGACAGCAATCAGCCAACTATTATACGGGTATATAAGATATGTAGAGAATGATGAATGTGAAGACGTATATAAGCTAGAACATACTTTCCTGCAAAGCTAATCTTTCATTCACTGTGGGAAAAAGTTTAGTTGCCTGTCCCAGCCAAAGCAGGGTGGATTGTTGGTGACCCCTGTGGCATCCTGTAACCAGAACCAATGCATAGGGTACACCCCCCCCACTACTTACCCCCGCTTATTGGGGTAATGAGAGGAGAGTTAAAGGGACATGTTATGCGCAGAGTTACAGTTGGAGTAATCTCTTATATGAAGAAAAGAGGAAGAAATTATTCAGAAATAATTATTTTATGCAGAGCATTTGTAAGAATACCTGACTTGTTACATTGAGTTATATGATAAAATAAAAAAGGAAAGGCACAGGCATTTACTTATATAGTTAATTTGGAGGGGCTATAGCAAATATGTAGATTGGAAGAGTCTTATTTATACAAATCAGTGGGGAGTAGTTCTAGGCTTTTTTTATCTATTTTGTTAAATATTGTACATATCGGATTCTGTTAGATATTACTGTTCTACTAAACACCCTTATACTTACAATATAGGAGAAAGTAATGTGAAAAAGAGAGATACACTTAGGTTATGTCTCATATATAAAGGCAATGAGGGCTCTGCTATTCTTCATTATTAATCCTGGAACTTCAGAATAATAAAATCTTGGTGTCCTGGGGCAAGACTTGCCGGTTTTGTTAACATATCCTAACCATATACGCAGAAACAAATAAGCTCTGGCAAACTGCAATATTAATATTAATATGAAAAGTGAGTCAGAGGCTGTGTCCCCTCCAGATGAACAGACAATGACATACAGGACATGCAGATAAATCAGAGTTGCTTTTTACATTGCTTCCCAAGTGTATGGGAATTTTCATATGGACAACCAGCATTATAAATATTTCTTCTATGCATGAAATATTGTCTACATGTCAAATCAATTCATTATCTTAGGCAACTATAATCATATTAATAGAGAAAGTTTGAATATATCCCATACCTCACAATCCCATACATGACCAGGATATTTCCAAGTAGCCCCACAACGCAGACAACAGAGTATAGTGCAGTGATAGCCACAGCCATAATAATGGAAGCATGGTTTCTGGAGACCCCTTGGCCTGGGACACTGAAGGTAATGTTGGGAAGGGCAGAAGAAGAGAGGTTCTGTGTGGCATTGTAGTAGAGAATATCTGAGTATAGCCTGGAAGTAGACAGCTCCAGCTCCATATTCAGCAGTGGGCTAATACTTGATCCTGCAGAGATGCTGAGTACAAGTGGTACCCGAGTCTGGGTTGCCGTGGAGACAGCAGGAAAGATATTGAGACAGGATGCTAGATCCTCAGCAACTGAAGGGAAAGGAGGGAGTGGAAGGAAGAAAACTGCTGCGCTCATACATACAGATCCTCCTTTACCACTCATTCCCTTATAATTTCTCCCTCCAACCATCACTCCTCCTACTCTGACATTTCTTCAATCCCCAAAGACATTCCCCCTATCCTTCAACCACCTCATATGTCTTACAGCTAAACATTTTCCCTGTATGTATGTCTCTGGCACACCTTGATGTAGCTGTGCTTCTCACTTTCAGACATGCAGAAGCCTAAATATCTGCAGTCCATCCTCCATATCCTGTATTTTATTTCCTTCCACCTGAGTTGTGCTGAAATGTCCTCAATGTGTGTGATTTTGGTCAGTCGTCTTAATATATCGCATTAGTTTCGCCTCATTTTCAGTACAGTCACACCTTGCCTGCTTGTCGGTGTTGAACTTGGATGCACAAGCTTCTATTCTACCCTCTCATTGCACCATTCTAGTTTAATAACAAAACCTGACAAATCATTTCTGAAAATAATTTTACATGTTTATTTTAGGTGACACAGGTATGAGAACCAAAATAGAGAGCTTGTCTTTAATCTTCCACTTGTCTAAATGTAAAACATGGTCATAGAAGACAAATATGTATCTGATGAATAACTGCAGTTTCCAACATATCATTTCTAAAAAGTCCCCTACCCTATTATTGAAGTGTATCCCTCACCATTTTACATTTTAAGATGCTACTTACAAATGTTTATACAAAGCATCAAATTTTCTACATTTACCGTATCACCTTTTCATCCTCATATTGTAGCCTCTTTTATTTTTGTATTCAATCATAGTAAATCTTGTATAACATATAAGACTTTAAACAATATTCCAATAGCAGATATTTATGGCATATTCAAAAGATTTATCATAAATGCCTCCCACGCACTGACTACCGGGGTTCTGCCAGATATAAGGGAACATCTGGCGAGTGCCTCAACATAGAGGGTACACAGGAAACACAATATAATAGTGAGCTTGGCACTAGAGCACTAGGAAGAGGGAAGTGGGGTCACCTCCTGCCACTCACCTGAGGCTGATTCCTGCACTCCCTGATGTCTTTATATGGATCCTTCCCCCCATCGCTGATCACGTGCCTAGGCCCTTGCTTGCCTTGAACTAACCCTGGCTAGTGAGAAGGCCAGCAAGAGCACTAGTCTCATCACGGCAATAATCCAACATAAGGTAAGGAAGACAGACAGGGAAATAGACATAAAGAGAAAACACTCCAATTCAGCTAAACACCACAGCAGCAATTATAATGACACCTCAGCTTCTTCCAGAGACTGCCTCCTTCCAAAGTGGTCAGCATAAGAATTATGAGAGTCTCAAACCAGCATCAGAAGGCCCTATGACCTTCAGGTCCCAGTCTCCTCAGATGTCCCCACAAAGCGGGGCACACCCATGACAATGACATATGGTTACCATATAGTAGTAGATACCAGTACAGCAGAACATGTAAGAGATTACACTACAATTATAGATGATTACTTACAGCTGATGTTCTTTCTTATGGAGTTATATTCACTTGTACCATTTTTCCTCTCACATTTCCAGCACCATGCACATCTATTCCCAACCTGTACAAACTCCTCATGTTACTGACACCCCAACAATGAGCTGCTGCTGCAATATGTGTCCCTATTACTGCACCTGCTGTGTGGCATGTGGCACCCTGGACTAGCCAGGTCGTCACAGGTAACACTCAAACACCCCCACCCCCACCAGACAGTAACATTAGCCAAACACAAAACCCTTGTTGCCTCCCTCCAGGGTCTGATGTCCACACCAGGTGGGGCGGAGCCAAGCGGTTGGCCCCACCCACCGAGGAGTTCACAGGCCAGGAGGCGGGAAAAGTGGGAGTTTAGTTCAGGAGTTCAGTGGAGGAGGTTGAAGTGAGGAGTGTCTGGGTTTGTGGCCCAGGCACTGACAACAAGGTTGGCAGACGGTGGTGGCCATCTGCAGGAGAGGTGAATCGACGCGGAACTGTAGGACCGGGGTCGGGCGTTGGCCCGCCGGTACCGACCGGGGAGCAAAGTGAAGCCAGCACACACAGGCAGGGCCATCGGACCCCGACTAGACTTGGAGTCGCCGTCAACAGTCAAATCCGAGTGTGACATGAACCCCAGGGGTTTCCTAACAGCTAAAGACCCGTCAGAAGGCAACCACCCACACCGTGAGGGTATACAGCTACCGCCTAAGGCTAGAGACCCAAGGGCCAGCGCCTGTGGGCAAACGGGTTCCTCCGGCATCCATACACCGGGGAGTGGACTACCGTTGGGGATCCACCGTAGTCAAACAAGTAGACAAAGGTGCAGGGAAAGACAGCCGCCATCACCTGTCCGGGGAGAGACACTGCAGCCGGCTGCGGGACCCGTCCATCCAGCCGTTTGGTTTACCAAGGACTTTGTGCATCTCTTACTGAGTGAGTACACCCGTGCCATCCGGCACTGCGCCGCACTGTCCCTGCAATCCTGCACCTCACCAAGCCTGCCTCCCCGTCACGCCACCGGGCCCCGGGACCACCGACCCCTACCCACGGAGGGGGAAAACAACATCCCAGCTGCTCCCTACCATCGCTCCCGGGATCCCCGTCACCAGCAGCGGTGGTGCCTACCTTCACCACAACCCGTGGGTGGCGTCACGGACTAAATCCCCCAAACCAACCACCCCTTTCACTCACGGGCGAGGAGCGCCGCTCGAGTCCCCGGATCCGGCCCACCGCTCGAGCCACCGAGCAGCAGCAGCAGCGCCGGACCCGAGCGATAGCGAGCGAGCGTAGCGGCGTCCCCCCCGCCCGCGACATGGCACAATAACAGCGCTCCTTACTGCCCCACATAATAATGCCCAACAATGTACCTATTACAAAATAAAATTCCTCCTTTGTGTCCTCTAGATGGTAAAACTGCCCACTATAAATATTACCGTAGAGAGCAGTGTCCACATTTTGCCCTTAAAAAGTAACATGACTTATGTGCACCTTTAACTGTTACATCACTGTGTTATTCTATAACAATAATGCTTCTTAAGTGCCCACATATTACAACGTCCCCTGAGTCCCTCCCATATAAAAGCTCCCCTACACACAGTATGAAGGATCAACAGCTCCCCTCTACACAGAATAATGGGCCATCAGCTCCCCTATACACAGTATAATGTCCCGACAGCTCCCCTATTCACAGTATTGTGGCCCTGAGTTCCATTATACACAGTATGATGGGCCCATAGCTCCTGTATACACAGTATGAAGGGCCCACAACTCCCCTTTACACAGTATTGTGCCGCCCCCACGTCAGCAGCCGGGCTGCTCGGATCCGGATCCGCGGTGGCTCG
The DNA here is from genome assembly GCF_048569485.1 of Anomaloglossus baeobatrachus. NCBI lineage: Eukaryota > Metazoa > Chordata > Amphibia > Anura > Aromobatidae > Anomaloglossus > Anomaloglossus baeobatrachus. The sequence goes on along the minus strand of NC_134354.1, from coordinate 335,709,850 downwards.
AAGGACATCCGGACCCGGTGGTCGTGCGGCCACTCAAATAAAGGGGGGCTATGTACAGGAGACGGTGTTGAAAGTTCGTGACGCCACCTGTGGTGTGTGGCAAGGGTAAAGTACCAGCGCTGCGGCTGGGAGTACCCGGTGGCGAAGGTGTGGGCAGCCAGGTAGGTAGGGGGAAATGCCCCGGGATTCGGTGATGGTGTCGGGGACTTGCCGTCAGGCCGGTAAGGGTCAATTGCGTACTCACTCCGTCCAATAATACTGACAACCGTGGTAAACCAAAGTTCTTGATGCCACTGCAACAGGGAGGGAGCACGCCTGGATCCCATGCCCATTGATATTGCTTGTTAGCCTGTGACCCTGACCTTGGCACCTCTTTCTGTAGTTGGTCCCTTTCAGCTTAAAACTAAACGGGTCCTGCTCACCCATATGGCTAACGGAGTGAGCTTGCTCTCAGGGTTCCCACTTGGGATTTTTTGGACTATGCAGTGGGAAAGTCCTATCCCCCTCATTGCGCTAGTAATTTTGGAGCGGGTGGAGAACGGATCTTGAAGGCTCCATCCTCGTCGGGTGAATTACCAGGACGCCTGAAGCTACTTCTTGGCCTAGGGTCCACGTACACCGTCGTATCCTTGCCCCTGCCGGGTGATGGCACAAGGCCGCCGGCTGTCCTCGACAATCCGTGCCCCTTGTCACGATCCCCTGCGACCGAGGTCCAGCTCCTACCAGGCTCAGACCAACGTCTGTCACCTAGTAAACGAGGTGCCCAGCTCTTGACCTCTCCACTTGAGAGTCACCACTCAACTAACTGTCTCCTAACACTCCTGACCTCCCCTTAACCAACCCCCCAAGTGGCCAGCCCTATTCTCTTCAGGCTGTCCACTGGTGTGTCTGGTGAGTGTGGTGCTGAGTGTTCGTAGGGTTTTTATTAGCTTGTTCTTAGCAACACCAAAGGTCAGGGACCCGTAACCAAGGAGGAGGTGGATATCATGCAGAAGGGCAGATTGCACAATACCCTGTGACGACCTGATAGGCCAGGGCATCACAGTATGATGTGCCCACAGCTTCTCTATACATAGTATGATAGGCCCACAACTCTCCTATACACAGTATGATGGGCCTACTGCTCCCCTATACACAATATGATGGGCCCACAGGTCTTCTAAACATTAAACATAGTAAGATGGGCCTACATCTCCCCTATACACAGTATGATTGACTTACTGCTCTTGTATACACAGTATGATGGGCTCACAGCTCCCCTATACACATTATGATGTCCTCACAGCTCATCTATATACAGTATAATAAGCCCACAGCTCCCTTATCCCCTACAAACAGCATGATGTGCCCACAGCCCAACTTTATACAGTATGATGGGCCCACAACTCCACCATTACACAGTATGATGTCCCACAACTCTCCTATACACATTATGATGGGCCTACAGCTTCCTTATACACAGTATGATACCCCCACTGCTGCCCCAAAATACAGTGTGACCCCCATGGCCACACACTGTATAATGCCCCCCACAGTGTATAATAGCCCTCACACTGTATAATATCCTCCCTGCTATTTAATAGTCCCAACTTTAGCCCCCACACTGTATAATAGCCCTTACACTGTGTAATGATCCCTACACTTTTGTTAGTACTCCTATCTATATATATAATTGCCTTATTCTGTCTGTCTGTCTGTCTATCTGTCTGTCTGTCTGTCTGTCTATCTGTCTGTCTGTCTGTCTATCTGTCTGTCTGTCTGTCTGTCATGCTCCGAAATTGTGTCCTTACGGTGACACAAAGCTGATTGGCCGCTGGGCTCGCCATGGCCCCGCCCCCCCCACACGGATTGGCCTCTCGCCCCGGCTCTCTGCAGGCCCCGCCCCCCTCACGCAATGCACGCTCGCTCTGGCCCAACTGACACGGAGCTCCGATTCCCAGGTGAGTACACACACACACATCACATCACACTCACTCTCACACTCACTCTCACACACACCTCACACATCACAACATGCTGGGATATCTCTTGCTTCTACACCGGCTCCGTCAGGATCCCGGCAGCGCCAGACATAACCTTGCGATGCTGGGATCTTGACGGAGGCCGTGAACGCTGGTAACCATTATACACATCGGGTAACTAAGGTCCCTTAGTTACCCGATGTGTATCACAGTTACCAGTGTACACCGGCTCCCACTCACTCTCACACACACATCACACACACATCACATCGCATCCACACATCAAGGTCCTGCAGCTGCGGAACATACACACACATAACAGCACACACACACACACACATACACACACAAATCAGATCACACTCACACACACCTCACACATCACATCGCATCCACATACTCACAACATCCTGGGATATCGCTTGCTTCTCGGCGGCGATACTGTGCTGTTGTGAGCTTCCAGGACCTGCCGGGGGATCACATGACCAGAAGCATGTGATATCCCCGGATGTTGTGAGTATCAGCGCGTATGTGCAATATCGTCAGTGTGTGTGTCTTTGTGTGTGAGTGTATGCGATCGGGTGTGTGTGAGTGTATGCGATCGGGTGGGTGTGTGTGGGTGTGTGTGAGTGTATGCGATCGGATCTGTGAGTGTCGGCAGAGGAGCACGGCGTGCTGGAGGAGGCTGAGAGGAGAGTGTGTGCCCTGTGTGTGCCCTGTGTGAGCCCTGTGTGTGCCCTGTGTGTGCCCTGTGCGAGCCCTGTGCGAGCCCTGTGCGTGCCCTGTGCGAGCCCTGTGCGTGCCCTGTGCGTGCCCTGTGTGTGCCCTGTGCGTGCCCTGTGCGTGCCCTGTGCGAGCCCTGTGCCAGCCCTGTGCATGCCCTGTGCGAGCCCTGTGCGTACCCTGTGCGTACCCTGTGCGTGCCCTGTGCGAGCCCTGTGCGAGCCCTGTGCGAGCCCTGTGCGTGCCCTGTGCGAGCCCTGTGCGAGCCCTGTGCGTGCCCTGTGCGAGCCCTGTGCGAGCCCTGTGTGTGCCCTGTGTGTGCCCTGTGCGAGCCCTGTGCGAGCCCTGTGCGTGCCCTGTGCGTGCCCTGTGCGAGCCCTGTGCGAGCCCTGTGGGTGCCCTGTGGGTGCCCTGTGCGAGCCCTGTGCGTGCCCTGTGCGTGCCCTGTGCGTGCCCTGTGTGTGCCCTGTGCGAGCCCTGTGCGAGCCCTGTGTGTGCCCTGTGCGAGCCCTGTGCGAGCCCTGTGCGAGCCCTGTGTGTGCCCTGTGTGTGCCCTGTGCGAGCCCTGTGTGTGCCCTGTGCGAGCCCTGTGCGAGCTCTGTGCGAGCCCTGTGCGAGCTCTGTGTGTACCCTGTGTGTGCCCTGTGCGAGCCCTGTGCGGGCCCTGTGCGAGCTCTGTGTGTACCCTGTGTGTGCCCTGTGCGTGCCCTGTACGAGCCCTGTGCGTGCCCTGTGCGTGCCCTGTGCGCGCCCTGTGCGCGCTTTGTGCGAGCCCTGTGCGAGTCCCATATGTGCCCTGTTTTGTGTGTTGGGGTTTACATGGCAGCTGCAGTTTTCCTATCATCATGTTGTCATTCTACAAGCCTCACTGATCAGTGCTGAGCGGCTGATCTTATACTTTACGATTTTATATCAGTGAAAAGCGTCTATTCTGGGCAATGGGTGTTTGGGCCATAGCTGGTGCTAAGTCCTATATTCCTTTGTTATTGATATGTTATATATTAATAATGTATTTGTGACTTCAATAATTTTGCATTAAGTAGAATCATTTTGAATATTTTCTGTAGTTTAGAGACGACTTTATAGAGCAATCTATATATATAATTGCCTTATTCTGTCTGTCTGTCTGTCTGTCATGCTCCGAAATTGTGTCCTTACGGTGACACAAAGCTGATTGGCCGCTGGGCTCGCCATGGCCCCGCCCCCCCACACGGATTGGCCTCTCGCCCCGGCTCTCTGCAGGCCCCGCCCCCCTCACGCAATGCACGCTCGCTCTGGCCCAACTGACACGGAGCTCCGATTCCCAGGTGAGTACACACACACATCAGATCACACTCACTCTCACACTCACTCTCACACACACCTCACACATCACAACATCCTGGGATATCGCTTGCTTCTACACCGGCTCCGTCAGGATCCCGGCAGCGCCAGACATAACCTTGCGATGCTGGGATCTTGACGGAGGCCGTGAAAGCTGGTAACCATTATAAACATCGGGTAACTAAGGTCCCTTAGTTACCCGATGTGCATCATAGTTACCAGTATACACCGGCTCCCACTCACTCTCATACACACCTCACACACACATCACATCGCATCCACACATCAAGGTCCTGCAGCTGCGGAACATACACACACATAACAGCACACACACACACACACACACAAATCAGATCACACTCACACACACCTCACACATCACATCGCATCCACATACTCACAACATCCTGGGATATCGCTTGCTTCTCGGCGGCGATACTGTGCTGTTGTGAGCTTCCAGGACCTGCCGGGGGATCACATGGCCAGAAGCATGTGATATCCCCGGATGTTGTGAGTATCAGCGCGTATGTGCAATATCGTCAGTGTGTGTGTCTTTGTGTGTGAGTGTATGCGATCGGGTGTGTGTGAGTGTATGCGATCGGGTGGGTGTGTGTGGGTGTGTGTGAGTGTATGCGATCGGATCTGTGAGTGTCGGCAGAGGAGCACGGCGTGCTGGAGGAGGCTGAGAGGAGAGAGGCTGATCCTGGGGAAGGCTGGGATATGGAGGCTGATGCTGGAGACGGAGAGGCTGATGCTCGGGACAGAGAAGCTGATGCTGAGGACAGAGAGGCTGATGCTGGGGACAGAGAAGCTGATGCTGGGGACAGAGAGGCTGATGCTGCGGGAGGCTGATGCTGGGGACAGAGAGGCTGATGCTGGAGACAGAGAGGCTGATGCTGGGGACAGAGAAGCTGATGCTGGGGACAGAGAGGCTGATGCTGGGGACAGAGAGGCTGATGCTGGGGACAGAGAGGCTGATGCTGGAGACAGAGAGGCTAATGCTGGGGACAGAGAGGCTGATGCTGGAGACAGAGAGGCTGATGCTGGAGACAGAGAGGCTGATGCTGGAGACAGAGAGGCTGATGCTGGGGACAGAGAGGCTGATGCTGGGGACAGAGAGGCTGATGCTGGGAGGAGAGAGGCTGATGCTGCAGGTAGAGAGGCTGATGCTGGCGCAGCATGGCGGATGGAGCACCTTTGGGAGTGCGCAGCATGGCGGATGGAGCACGTTTGGCAGTGCGCAGCATGGCGGATGGAGCACGTTTGGGAGTGCGCAGCATGGCGGATGGAGCACGTTTGGGAGTGCGCAGCATGGCGGATGGAGCACGTTTGGGAGTGCGCAGCATGGCGGATGGAGCACGTTTGGAAATGCGCAGCATGGCGGATGGAGCACGTTTGGGAGTGCGCAGCATGGGGGATGCAGCACGATGGGGAGTGCGGAGTATGGCGGATGGAGCACGTTTGGGAGTGCGCAGCATGGGGGATGCAGCACGATGGGGAGTGCGCAGCATGGCGGATGGAGCACGTTTGGGAGTGCGCAGCATGGCGGATGGACCACGTTTGGGAGTGCGCAGCATGGCGGATGGAGCACGTTTGGGAGTGTGCAGCATGGGAGATGGAGCACGATGGGGAGTGCGCAGCATGGCGGATGGAGCACGTTTGGGAGTGCGCAGCATGGGGGATGGAGCACGATGGGGAGTGCGCAGCATGGCGGATGGAGCACGTTTGGGAGTGCGCAGCATGGCGGATGGAGCACGTTTGGGAGTGCGCAGCATGGCGAATGGAGCACGTTTGGGAGTGCGCAGCATGGCGAATGGAGCACGTTTGGGAGTGTGCAGGATGGGAGATGGAGCACGATGGGGGGTGCGCAGCATAGGGGATGGAGCACGTTTGGGAGTGCGCAGCATGGCGGATGGAGCACGATTGGGAGTGCGCAGCATGGGGGATGCAGCACAATGGGGAGTGCGGAGTATGGCGGATGGAGCACGTTTGGGAGTGCGCAGCATGGCGGATGGACCACGTTTGGGAGTGCGCAGCATGGCGGATGGAGCACGTTTGGGAGTGCGCAGCATGGGAGATGGAGCACGATGGGGAGTGCGCAGCATGGCGGATGGAGCACGTTTGGGAGTGCGCAGCATGGGGGATGGAGCACGATAGGGAGTGCGCAGCATGGCGGATGGAGCACGTTTGGGAGTGCGCAGCATGGCGGATGGAGCACGTTTGGGAGTGCGCAGCATAGCGGATGGAGCACGTTTGGGAGTGCGCAGGACGGGAGATGGAGCACGATGGGGGGTGCGCAGCATACGGGATGGAGCACGATGGGGAGTGCGCTGCATGGGGGATGGAGCACGATGGGAAGTGCACACCTCCCCCCAACACACACACACACATACGCGCGCGCACTGCACAACACACCACACCACACACACACACTGGGAACCACAAACAACTGCCCTACACAGACACCCACACACACAGACAACGCTGCACACACAAATATACGCACATACCGCACAACACGCACATTGCACAAAACATACCTCCCCCAAAACACACCACACACACACAAACTGCGCAACACACACACAACGCTACAGACACACAGCGCTCCACAAACAACGCAACACACAAACAACACCGCTCTCACCCCCCATCACACCCAGACAACATCCAGAACATGTACAGCGCCCTACACAAACACTTGGTAACTACACACAACAACATCTATATATATATATATATATATATATATATAGATATATATATATATATATATATATATATATATATATATATATATATATATATATATATATATATAACAAAAATCATACATGAACTACACAATACGTAAATTCTAGAATACCCGATGCGTAGAATCGGGCCACCTTCTAGTACTATATAAGGGCCCAACACAGTAGTCCGCACACTGTGTGATGGCTCCACAATAGCCCTCAAACTGTATAATGGTCCACACATTAGTCTCCACACAATAAAATGGACCCCACAGTAGTCTACACCAAACGATGGCCCTTATGTATGACCCACACTGCATAATGGCCCCGATTTTAGCTTGAATGCTGTATAATGGTCTCCACACTTTATGAGGACCCTCAAAGTAATCCCTAACATGTATGAGGGACCCCCACACTAGTCTCCACACTGTATGTTACTCCCAAAGTCACACCACCAGTTTTAATTAAAATAAAAAAGATCATATACTCACCAAATCGAAGATACGAATGAGTCCACGGCAAAACACTAGAGGATCAATGTGTTAATGACATCATTATGCCTGGATGACCTCCTGTGTGTGCGCCTTTGCATTGCCAGTGCATCATCTTGCTGTTCTGTAGACCAGAGGCTTAAAGCGACTTGCAGACTGCAAAATGGAGAGCGGTAGTTAAGGGAGGTCATTAGGGCATCTTGTACAGTCAAACAAGAGTGTTCAGTTTACTGAGGAAATTATAGATTGTCCAAGGGTTTCAAACAGTCTAAAGGAAAGGGAGTTGAGGGTGTTGGAAGAAGGGAAGACCCCGGTGAGGGTCGCGTCTATGCTACCATTCTTTTAAATAGGTAGCCACATGCGGAGGCAGCATCTTTCATTTGGTTACGTGTTGGAGGGTTTTAGGATCCCTTTTGATCCAGGTGCCCCTATCTTTATTTACTCATAAGGAAGTTATCAACTAGAAAAACACTAATGTGGTCCCAAAGTGTTTCCAATTAAGAATCCATACTAAACACTTCAGAAGACCATATTCAATCTGATTTATCAATCTTTATTACCATGATTAAAAAACATAAACACTAGCAAACACTAGACATATAGACATATTTAAAAATTAACAAAACAACAAGGTGCAGGATGGAGGGTCCACCATAGTCCATTCATTTACAGTATCACAGAGTATTTGATTCATAATCATATTCACATTTATTCAAAGTATCAAAAAACATTAAGTTCATAATAGTACTTTACTAATTTATGTGTGCCATATAACATAATCTATATATCCCCTCTTTTTCCTCAAGAATTAAGGGACGAAGATACGTGAAACGATCGTTGGAGTGGTGTGGGGTGGGTCTGCCTGCCTAGGTAAAGTATCTTGAAAAACTAACAAATAGTGATGAGCGAGTACTAAAAAGCTCGGGTGCTCGAAGCTCGGGCCGAGCCTCCCAAGATACTCGTGTACTCGGCCCGAGCAACGAGCCCAATGTTATCCTATGGGAGACCCGAGTATTTTTGTGAAATGACCACCGGCAGCATGTAGAAACCCTAAAAATGGCACAAAGGTCTCCGAAGAGTGCTCAAATGACATGGCAACAGCATGGGGAAGACCCCTTGAAGCATTTATCACTCAAAAGTCACAGCTGTGAACAATTTTGTCCGCGTTTTACGCCATTTTTACGGACTCACCAGAAAACCTTCCAAAATGACACCAAAATGATTTTTCATGGCGGAAATGTTAAGGGCACATACCCAATAGTGAGATAGAGCTAATGTATGTTACTTTTTGAGATCAATACATGAAAGATTTTACGTAAAACATTGTGTGGCACTCCGATGTCCCTGAGAAGAGACGTACATAAAGGCCTCTGAGTCTAATGTGCCCATTTTGAGGAACTGAGTCTTTGTAGTATTTTCCTTTGCCAGGGCAGTCCAAAATTTTGAGGTTCACCAATGACCCTGCATACAGACGTGCATGAGGGCCTGTAAACCTGAAGTGCCCACTGGAAGGAAGTGGGTCTATTGTAGTATAGCCCTTAGGCAGGGCAGCCAAAAATTGGGAGGCTCCACGTTGTCCCTGGATAGAGACGTGCATGAGGGCCTGTAAACCTGAAGTGCCCATTGGAAGGAAGTGGGTCTTTTGTAGTATAGCCCTTAGGCAGGGCAGCCAAAAATTGGGAGGCTCCACGTTGTCCCTGGATAGAGACGTGCATGAGGGCCTGTAAACCTGAAGTGCCCATTGGAAGGAAGTGGGTCTATTGTAGTATAGCCCTTTGGCAGGGCAGCCAAAAATTGGGAGGCTCCACGTTGTCCCTGGATAGAGACGTGCATGAGGGCCTGTAAACCTGAAGTGCCCATTGGAAGGAAGTGGGTCTATTGTAGTATAGCCCTTTGGCAGGGCAGCCAAAAATTGGGAGGCTCCACGTTGTCCCTGGATAGAGACGTGCATGAGGGCCTGTAAACCTGAAGTGCCCATTGGAAGGAAGTGGGTCTTTTGTAGTATAGCCCTTAGGCAGGGCAGCCAAAAATTGGGAGGCTCCACGTTGTCCCTGGATAGAGACGTGCATGAGGGCCTGTAAACCTGAAGTGCCCATTGGAAGGAAGTGGGTCTATTGTAGTATAGCCCTTTGGCAGGGCAGCCAAAAATTGGGAGGCTCCACGTTGTCCCTGGATAGAGACGTGCATGAGGGCCTGTTAACCTGAAGTGCCCATTGGAAGGAAGTGGGTCTATTGTAGTATAGCCCTTAGGCAGGGCAGCCAAAAATTGGGAGGCTCCACGTTGTCCCTGGATAGAGACGTGCATGAGGGCCTGTAAACCTGAAGTGCCCATTGGAAGGAAGTGGGTCTTTTGTAGTATAGCCCTTAGGCAGGGCTGCCAAAAATTGGGAGGCTCCACGTTGTCCCTGGATAGAGACGTGCATGAGGGCCAGTAAACCTGAAGTGCCCATTGGAAGGAAGTGGGTCTTTTGTAGTATAGCCCTTAGGCAGGGCAGCCAAAAATTGGGAGGCTCCACGTTGTCCCTGGATAGAGACGTGCATGAGGGCCTGTAAACCTGAAGTGCCCATTGGAAGGAAGTGGGTCTATTGTAGTATAGCCCTTTGGCAGGGCAGCCAAAAATTGGGAGGCTCCACGTTGTCCCTGGATAGAGACGTGCATGAGGGCCTGTTAACCTGAAGTGCCCATTGGAAGGAAGTGGGTCTTTTGTAGTATAGCCCTTTGGCAGGGCAGCCAAAAATTGGGAGGCTCCACGTTGTCCCTGCATAGAGACGTGCATGAGGGCCTCAAAACATTGTTCCCATTGCAAAGGAGCGGGTCTCCTGTCGTTGTAATGTCCATTCTGCAAAGAATGGGCGAAAAAATTTACCACTGGGGGTATACCTGAAACAAAGGCCTAACTCTTGTAACGGTCATCATGGTGGCGCATGAGGAGAAGGAGGAGCAGTCCAGCGATTATCCAAAGTCCAGAAGTGTGTACCCATGGGTGACTGGAGGTACATGGCAAATTCCCGTTACAAACTTTAAATTCCGCTCTCACTTGCTGGTGGTGTGGTGAAGTCTGGCCCAATCCAACCCTTGTTCATCTTGATCAGAGTCGGCCTGTCAGCATTTTCAGTTGACAGGCGGGTGCGTTTATCTGTAATGATTCCACCTTCGGCACTAAAAACACGCTCTGACAAAACGCTAGCGGCAGGGCAGGCCAGGACTTCCAAGGCGTAGAGAGCCAATTCATGCCACGTGTCCACCTTGGATACCCAATAATTGTAAGGCACAGAGGAATGTCGGAGTACAGTTGTTCGATCTGCAAGGTACTCCTTGAGCATCTGGGCAAACTTAGGATTTCTTGTGGCACTACCCCGCACCTCAGGGGCTGTGGTACGTGAGGGGCTGAGAAAACTGTCCCACATCTTAAAGACTGTTCCCCTACCTCTGGCGGATTGGACTTGTGCCTCTCTCGGCTGTACGCCTTGGTTGTCCACTGATTCCTGACCTATGCCGCTAGTGTTTTGTGAGGGGAATGCTTTGCCTACTTCCGTGACTATGGCCTTCCGAAACTGCTGCATTTTGGTTGACCTCTCCGCCTCGGGAATAAGAGACATAAAGTTCTCCTTGTAGCGTGGGTCTAACAGTGTTACCAACCAGTAATGATTGTCGGCCAAGATGTTCTTAACGCGAGGGTCACGAGACAGGCAGCTTACCATAAAGTCAGCCATGTGCGCCAGACTCTTAACAGCCAGGACTTCAGTAGCCTGACCAACACGTTGACTGAACATGCTGTCCTCCTCCTCCTCCTCCTCCTCCTCCTCATCTACCCTGTCCTCTGGCCAGCCACGCTGAACCGAGGATATGACTGGTGTGCATGTCATATCCTCAATTTGGCCGGAGATTTGCTCCATGTCTTCATCCTCCTCCTCGTCATAGTCCTCCACTGCACGTTGTGATGAGACGAGGCTGGGCTGTGTGTTATCACCCACACCCACTACTGTTTCTTGCTGCAACTCATCGCGCTCCGCCTGCAATGCATCATGTTTGGTTTTGAGCAGAGACCGTTTTAGAAGGCAGAGTAGCGGTATGGTGACGCTAATAATGGCGTCATCACCACTCACCATCTTGGTGGAGTCCTCAAAGTTTTGGAGGATGGTACATAGGTCGGACATCCATCTCCACTCCTCAGGTGTTATGTGTGGAGTTTGACCCATTTCCCGACGGCTTAGGTGATGCAGGTACTCAACAACTGCCCTCTTCTGCTCACATATCCTGACCAACATGTGCAGAGTTGAATTCCAACGCGTGGGGACATCACACACCAGTCTGTGAGCCGGAAGATGCAAACTGCGCTGAAAGCCGGCAAGGCCGGCTGAAGCAGTAGGTGACTTTCGAAAATGTGCAGACAGGCGGCGAACTTTTACCAGCAGATCAGACAGCTCTGGGTATGACTTTAGAAACCGCTGAACCACGAGGTTGAGCACATGGGCCACGCATGGAACATGTGTCAGCTGGCCTCGCCTCAAAGCCGCCACCAGGTTCCGGCCATTGTCACACACGACCTTTCCTGGCTTTAGGTTCAGAGGTGTGAGCCAGTGATCTGCCTGCTGTTTCAGAGCTGTCCACAGCTCTTCTGCATTGTGGGGTTTGTCACCTATGCAGATTAGCTTCAGCACAGCCTGTTGCCGCTTCGCCGAGGCAGTGCTGCAGTGCTTCCAGCTTGGGACTGGTGTGGAGGGTACAGTGGATGAGGATGCGCAGGAGGAGGAGGAGGCTGAAGAGCATGACATTCCGGAGCTGTAGAGTGTGGGTGAAACACTGACTGAGGTAGGGCCGGCAAACCTTGGTGTGGGAAGGACGTGTTCCGTCCCTCGCTCAGACTGGGTCCCAGCTTCCACAATATTAACCCAGTGTGCCGTCAACGAGATGTAGCGGCCTTGCCCACAAGCACTTGTCCACGTGTCTGTGGTTAGGTGGACTTTGGGTGAAACAGCGTTGTTCAGGGCACGTGTGATGTTTTGTGACACGTGGTTATGCAACGCGGGGACGGCACACCGGGAGAAATAGTGGCGGCTGGGGACCGAGTAACGTGGGACAGCTGCCGCCATCAGGTCGCGGAATGCTTCTGTCTCCACCAGCCTAAAAGGCAACATTTCCAGCGCAAGCAGTCGCGAAATGTTAGCATTTAGAACTGTGGCATGTGGGGTGTTGGCAGTGTATTTGCGCCTGCGTTCAAAGGTTTGCTGAATGGATAACTGAACGCTGCGCTGGGACAAGGACGTGCTTGATGATGGAGTTATTTCTGCGTAGGCAACTGCAGGTGCAGGACCAGAGGAGGCTTGTTCGCAGGCAGCATGGACAGGGGATTGGCTCGCATGCACAACCAGCGAAGACGTAGCAGTGACATTAGCAAGCACTGCTCCTCGACTCTGTTGTACTTCCCACAAAGTCGGGTGCTTGGCTGACATGTGCCTGATCATGCTGGTGGTAGTCAGGCTGCTAGTTTTGGTACCCCTGCTGATGCTGGCACGGCAGGTGTTGCAAATGGCCTTTTTAGAATCATCTGGATCCAACTTAAAAAACTGCCAGACTCGGGAAGACCTAACATTTGTACAGGCACCTTGTGTCATGTTGTTGTTCCGGGGAACGGTTGCCTGACTTCTGCCTGGAGCCACCACCCTGCTTCTTACTGCCTGTTGGGATGCTACGCCTCCCTCCCCCTGTGCACTGCTGTCCTCGCTCTGCATATCCTCCTGCCAGGTTGGGTCAGTTACTGATCATCCACCACGTCGTCTTCCTCTTCCGCACCCTGCTCCTCCTCCTGACTTCCTGACAATTGTGTCTCATCATCGTCCACCCCTTGTTGAGACACGTTGCCAACTTCGTGAGAACGTGGCTGCTCAAATATTTGGCCATCTGTACATACGATCTCCTCATGACCCACTTCAACATGAGCTGGCAAGAGGCCAGAATGTGCGAATGGAAACGTGAACAGCTCTTCCGAGTGTCCAAGTGTGGGATCATTAATGTCCGAGGACGTGTACTCAGCCTTGTGGTAGGAAGGAGGATCAGGTTCTGAAATGTGCGGTGCAGTATCACGGCTACTGACACTTGACCGTGTGGAAGACAGAGTGTTTGTGGTGGTGCCAATCTGACTGGAAGCATTATCCGCTATCCAACTAACAACCTGTTGACACTGGTCTTGGTTCAAGAGCGGTGTACTGCTGCGGTCCCCAAGAATTTGGGACAGGACGTGCGAGCGACTAGATGTGGCCCTTTGTTGTGGCAAAATTAGAGCTTGCCCACGACCTCGGCTTCTGCCTGCACCACCATCACGTCCACTTCCTTGTTCCTTGCCAACGCCCTTGCGCATTTTGCAATGCTGTGCTGACGTGTATTCACTAGACTTGGGCGTTATATCAAAGTTTGTGCAAATCGTGCACCTGTACGCTGCCACCGACAGGCACACACGTGCGGTTTTTAAATGCAAGCACGGACGCACTAAGAACCTAACACAGGTTTTAGGAGCAAAAATTAAGAACTCTGACACTATCAGCCACTGCTGACTGACGTGTATTATACACTACACTTGTGCGTTATATAATAGTTTGGTAAAAACTAAAAACGCACACAAGTGCACCTGTACGCTGCCACCGACAGGCACACACGTGCGGTTTTTAAATGCAAGCACGGACGCACTAAGAACCTAACACAGGTTTTAGGAGCAAAAATTAAGAACTCTGACACTATCAGACACTGCTGACTGACGTGTATTATACACTACACTTGTGCGTTATATAATAGTTTGGTAAAAACTAAAAACGCACACAAGTGCACCTGTACGCTGCCACCGACAGGCACACACGTGCGGTTTTTAAATGCAAGCACGGACGCACTTAGAACCTAACAGGTTTTTAGGAGCGACAATTACTGAGAAGTCTCACACTATTTGGACTGTTTTAGACTGTGTACACCAGCCCCAGATATGATGAAGGCTGGTATACGGTCACCACTAGGAATGGCTATATACCCTGCCTGCCTGCCTGCCTGTATACTGCTACAATAGTCCTGACAAGGACTCTTTTGGTCACTCACTAGCCTGTATTCCAACCTGGCTATACCCTGCCTGTATACAGCAACAATAGTCCTGAGAAGGACTCTGCTACTGTACTCCGACCTGGCTATACCCTGCCTGCCTGTATACAACTAGAATAGTCCTGAGAAGGACTTTTGGTCACACTGTTTGCAGCCCTGATACGAAATAGCTATAAAGGGCCGCAAACCTTTCCCTGAAGCAGCAACACTCTCCCTGCACTGACTGTCTGGATAGCTGTGAGCAGAGCACAGCGCGCCCGCCGGTATAAAGGCTCGGTCACGCTGTGCAGGCCGGCCAATCACTGCAATTCCACAACTAACAGGGCTGTGGCATTGCAGTGGTCTGCCAGCCAATCCCTGCATGAGGGCTGGCTCTCAAAAGAGCGCCAACATGCAGGGATGAAGACCACGAGTACAGCACGAGTATCGCGAGATTACTCGGTCCCCGCCGAATAGACCGAGTACAGTGATACTCGTGCGAGTACCGAGTAGTAACAAGCATGCTCGCTCATCACTACTAACAAACTGTTATCTGCTTTCTGCCTCTTGTTTGGGAAGGTCTCTGGTAATTCCTAAAGGAACGGAGAGGCTTCCCACTCTCTCATATACTCTAAGGCGGGCTTTGCACACTACGACATCGCAGCCCGATGCTGCGATGCCGAGTGCGATAGTGCCCGCCCCCGTCGCAGCAGCGATATGTGGTGATAGCTGGCGTAGAGAAAGTTATCGCTACGCCAGCTTCACACACACACTCACCTGCCGTGCGACGTCCCTGTGGCCGGCGACCCGCCTCCTTGTTAAGGGGGCGGGTCGTGCGGCGTCACTGCGACGTCACACGGCAGGCAGCCAATCAGAGCGGAGGGGCGGAGATGAGCAGGATGTAAACATCCTGCCCACCTCCTTCCTTCCGCATATCCTACGGAAGCCGCAGTGAGGCCGGTAGGAGACGTTCCTCGCTCCTGCGACTTCACACACAGCGATGTGTGATGCCGCAGGAGCGAGGAACAACATCGGACCGTCGCGTCAGCGTAATCATGGATTACGCCGACGCTGCACCGATGATACGATTACGACGCTTTTGCGCTCGTTAATCGTATCATCCAGCCTTTACACACTGCGATGTCGCATGCGATGCCGGAAGTGCGTCATTTTCAATTTGACCCCACCGACATCGCACCTGCGATGTCGCAGTGTGCAAAGTGCCCCTAAGTTTGAGAATTTGTATCCTCTGGATTTGATGTATTGAATACTATAATAATAAACAGAGGTGTAATCCCTTAATTCTTGAGGAAAAAGAGGGGATATATAGATTATGTTATATGGCACACATAAATTAGTAAAGTACTATTATGAACTTAATGTTTTTTGATACTTTGAATAAATGTGAATATGATTATGAATCAAATACTCTGTGATACTGTAAATGAATGGACTATGGTGGACCCTCCATCCTGCACCTTGTTGTTTTGTTAATTTTTAAATATGTCTATATGTCTAGTGTTTATGTTTTTTAATCATGGTAATAAAGATTGATAAATCAGATTGAATATGGTCTTCTGAAGTGTTTAGTATGGGCCCCTATCTTTAGGCTAGGTAATTTAAAGTTAGAACACCCTGGTGAAGTGAAAGAAAAATTGGGCAAAGAGATGGAATTGGATGGCATGGCAGCTCCGTTCAAGGATCCCCCATAATCTAATTTCAAGATTTCTCTGTGGGGGTAGGTGACTAAGCGGGGACTCAATAAGTTTGGCTAATTCACCATTTATCTTAGCCAGCTAGGGTCTCTGTTAATGATGGTATCTGGCACACTCCCGGTGTCCCAGCACCACTCCTTACCCACTGATCCGGTCGCACCATCCCGGCACCGCTCCTTAACCACTGATCCAGTCCATGTGTCCACTGGTCATGGTTGCCGCTCCCGCTCGTGCTCTCCTGTGTCCTGCTCCTGGTCTTATGAGTCTGACTCGGAGTCTCAGCCACATGTTTCTGTATAGGACCGGGCCGCGCCCACTCTCCTGGTCTTATAGGCCCAGCACACCTGCAGCAGGAAATGACATGAGGCTGTGCTGGGTATATAAGACTGGCCTTTCCATATGGACGGGGTCTGATTAACGTGTCTTGTAGCATAGTCTTATGAGCTAGGTGCTCAGGCCCCCTGGTGCCGTGTCCTGTAGACTTTTTGTCTTTGCTCCCTGGTACCTGTGCCTGTTTCCTTTACTGTCCTAAAGAACTCCGTGACCCTGGTGACCTGGTTATACCTGTCCCTACCACGCCAGTGCTCCGGCTGCTGTGTACCCTGCCCTCCGGTGGGGTGCATGGTCCAGTGGGTCCACCTCCTGGGCCTACCAGTCCTCCCGGCCCTGACAGTATCTCACCAAAGTTGTCACCAGTGTCAGATGTGTCTTTTGATAAGGCAGTAGAATTGGTGAAAAAAGAAGGAATAGGGGTGCTTATGGGAAAATCGGATATTGAGGCAGCTTTCCGTTTACTTCCTGTGTATTCTGGCAGTTTTTGTTTGTGGGGGTGCATGTGTGAAAATTAATGTTATGTTTATATCTGTCTACCTATTGGTTGTTCTATCTCGTGTTCCTATTTGAAAGCTTTTAGCTCCTTTATTGTATGGGTAGTCCGGGATGTGTCCAGAATAATTTTATAATTCATTACTTGGATGATTTTTTTTATGTTCGTCCTTCTAGTTCAGTGGTCTGGGGCTCCAGTTAAAAAAGGTAGCTTTAGCTTTCGGGGTTCCTTTGGTTGTAGAGAAAATGGAGGGCCCGTCTATGGTTATGTATTTTGTTTTGGATTGAGATTGATTCTGTGAAAATGCACTGTAGGCTTTCAAAAGAGAAATTGGTTGATTTACGGTTGTCAGTAGCCTCTTGAGGAAGGGCGAGAGGGTGCATGTGAGGGTAGTTCAGTTATTGTCAGACTAGTTTAATTTTGCATGCTGGATTATGCTAATGTGACACCCTGGCAAAACCAGGTAGTCACAAATAGGCCCCCGCATAACACCATCCCTCACTAGGAAACACACAGCCAACCAATAAACCTTAGTCACACCCCCTTAGGGAAAGATGTACATACCAGTGGGCGTGACCAGGGGGTTGGACACGCCCACCCAGGCGTCTAGACAGCTCAGGGCGGGAAAAGGAGCAGTCTAGTCTAGTCTAAGTTAGATGAGTTTGTAGTTCAGTTTGGAGAGGCGTGTGGGCAGGAAAAGTTCAAGTTGAACGGTGCCAGGGTAGGAGCCCTGGTACCTTGGCTAGGAGGCAGACGGTGGTCTCCGTCAGCAGGAGATGGGAAGACGGCTCGGCAGAACCGAGGTGGACCTGGACAGGGTTGTAGCCCGCCGGTACCGACACGGGGAACCGACCCGGAAACCGTAGCACAAAGGGGGGTACTCGGACCCTGAAGCCAGAACCAGAAACAAGCGGACTGGTTAATTCACCGATTGAGGCCAGGACTAGACGTCCTATCCCACCCAAAATCCCTCATAGAAGACAACAGCCCACCGTTAGGGATAGGAGGTCACCGCCAGGGCCCATACATCCCACGGGCCAGCGTCTGTGGGCACGGCTTCTTAGGCCACATCCAGCCGGGAGCGGACTCCTATGTTTCAGACTAGGAAGTCCACCTTACACAAAACAGTGCAGAGGAAAAGGATAGAGACCACCAGCTAGGTGGGGGACCCGAATACAACCGGCCGCGGCACCGGCCACCAGCACCTTGGTTTACCAGAGACTTGTGTGGTTTATTAACTGTGAGTAAACAAACACCCCCTGCAGTCGCTATACCCTGCACAGAGACATTGGGCCCTGGGGCAACCATCCCTACCCACAGAGGGGTTAACAACTAGCTGCCGCAACATGTCCCCCGGGTGCCCCACAACAGCAGCGGTGGCGTCCCACTTCACCACACACCGTGGGTGGCGTTACAAACTTACTACGGCTTAGCCCGTACATCTACGTCCCCCTTTTTATTCGGAGTGTCCATGAGACCCCCGAGGTCCGGAGACCCCCGAGCCACCACCCCAGAAGGCCCGGATCCGAGCAGCGCCGGCTACTGGCACGGGGGTGGCACACCCCGAAACCTGGCATCACAAACAGGATACTTACCCATCCACTTTACTTTGTGGAAGTGCGCCTTGTATTGGACAGTCAGCGGTGATCCGTTGAAAACTTTTCAGAAGTCGCCATTTTTTGACGCGATCTTTGGGCGCAAAAAATACAGCCCAGCATCTTCTTCGCTGAGAAAAGGGCCCGAAAGCCGAAGCCCAGCCCCTTGGGAACACGGCCGGAAGGTGACCCCCCGAGGTTGTAAAATGAAACTAACAAGCCGCAAAAAGAAGTGCCGGCAAAAGACCAAGGGGGAGCAGCGGGAGGATGTCAGCACCTAACCCTGATGGCGGGAGTGGCAATGTTCGCTGGAGTGGCGGTGCCCGCTGATGTGGCAGATGCCGGAAATGTGGCAGCTCCCGCTCCAGTGCTGCCTGGCTACCCCAGTATGATGGGAAGCCTGATGGCCTGCAGATTTTCAGGAAGAAAATCTGTACCATCCTCGATTTGTATGCCATGACTGGCAAGCAGCCTGCTTCTGTAGTACTCGGGCAGCTGACCGGCGCCGCTGAGCAGGAGGTGGAGACTTGGGCAGACGCCGACCGGGTCTCGGTAACTGCCATTTTTGACAAACTACAGGTTGCTTTTGAGATCCGTACTGAAGCGGAGCTGCGGATGCACTTTTATAACTGCTGACAGTGCCCGCAGGACAGTATCCGAGACTATGCCTTGAGGCTGCAGACGGCCCTACGTACCCTGAAGCAGGTGGACTCTATTAATGAGGCTGAGAGCAACAAAATGCTGGTGGAGCCTCTGCCTTCCGAGCATTGGCCCACAGTAATGGCAGCCAGAGGGATGATTGATGTCAAGAAAGGGCGAGTGCCTGTGAGAGTGATGAACTGCGGAGAGGAAGAGGTTAGGCTACTCCGCTACGCCACCATTGCTAAATTATTCACTGTAGATGCAGACGCCATCCACGTAGCCACCTGCACTATCACCGCATCACAGCCAGGCAGTGATACCCCATCCGGACAGTTAGAAGAGTGGTGCCGGGAGCTACATGTCGGCACCGAATCCACACCTGCACATCACAAGGAAGGGGTGTACCGGGTAGTGCAAGAGTATGAGCAGGTATTCAGTAAACACCCGTTAGATTTCGGGAGGATTAAGGGGGTTCAGCATCATATTCCCACCGGCTCATATCCACCCATTAAAGAGAGGTATAGGCCGATTCCACCTGCACATTACCAGTGCGCCAAAGACATGTTGAGGAACATGAAAGAGGCCCGGGGTCATCCGTGATAGTTGTAGTCCCTGGGCAGCTCCGTTGGCCCTGGTAAAGAAGAAGGACGGCACCATGAGAATGTGTGTGGATTACCGGAATATTAATCAGATAATGCATAAAGATGCGTACCCTCTTCCTCGCATTGAAGAATCGCTGACCGCGTTGAAGACAGCTAACTATTTCTCTACTCTTGACCTCACTAGCGGCTACTGGCAGGTGTCAGTTGCAGAAGAAGACCGCGAGAAGACTGCGTTCACTACCCCGATGGGGCTCTGCGAGTTCAACAGCATGCCTTTTGGGCTGTGTAATGCCCCAGGAACCTTCCAGAGACTCATGGAGTGCTGTTTGGGACATCGTGACTTCAAGACGGTTCTGCTGTACCTGGATGACATTACCGTCTACTCCAAGACGTACAGTATGAAGCCCATTTAGAACACATAGCTGAAGTGTTCGAAGCCCTTTCCAAATACGGGATGAAATTGAAGCCCTCTAAGTGCCATCTGCTGAAGCCCAGAGTGCAGTACCTCGGGCATGTGGTGAGTGCCGAAGGTGTGGCCCCGGATCCTGAGAAAATCACTGCCATCCAGAGTTGGCCGCAGCCTACCATGGTTAAAGAGGTGCGGCAGTTCCTGGGCCTGGTGGGCTACTACCGTTGCTTCATCAGGGGTTACACCAAAATGGCCGCCCCCATGCAGGACCTCCTCGTGGGTCAGACCAAGAATGGCAGAACTCCCAGGCCCCCATTTGTCTGGGGTGAGAAGTACGGGGAATCCTTCCAGCAACTGAAGTCGGCCCTAACTGGAGAAGAAATTCTGGCCTATACTGACTATGGTCTCCCGTTCATTCTCTACACGGACGCCAGCAATGTGTGCTTGGGTGCTGTCCTGTCCCAGATGCAAGATGGCAGGGAGAAGGTGATTGCCAAAGCAAGAAAACAGCTCTGGCCGACGGAGAGAAACCCCGAGAATTAGAGCTCTTTCAAGTTTGAATTCTTGGCACTCGTCTGGGTGATAACGGAGAGGTTTAAGCATTACCTGGCATCGGTGAAGTTCACCACCTATACGGACAACAACCCTTTGACACACTTAGACACGGCGAAACTGGGGGCCCTGGAACAGCGCTGGGTAGCCCGGCTAGCCAACTATGACTTCACCATTAAGTACAGGGCCGTCCGCAAGAACACCGACGCGGATGCCTTGTCCCGGATGCAGCACCTACCCGATGAAGGGGTGGATGAAGATGGCTTGGAGGAAATTGAGCTACCCGCATTCCATCAGCCAAAGGACGAAAAGCCTTATGTTGGCCAGCAGCAGGCGAACTTTGACCCGTTACCCCACCATGGGTGGCGAGAAACTCAAGATCAGGAACCAGCGGTCCGGCTTGTCAAAATGATGATTTCCCAAGATGCTTCCAGGTTAGAGCCTACTGCCCCCTCAGAAGCGCAGCGGTTATGGAAAGAATGGGACTGCCTCTATTTGCAACAGGGCAAGCTGTACAGGGGATTAATCAACCAGAAGATGCACGAGAAGATCCGCCAGCTTGTGGTGCCACAGCCATACGTACCCATGGTCCTGAAGGCTTATCACGACGGGGCCGGACATTTCGGCTGGAAGAAGTTGGAGATGCTGCTGAGGGAGCGCTTCTACTGGAGCGGGATGAGAGAGTCCGTAGAGGCCTGGTGCAGAGAGTGTGGTCCCTGTGCGCTGATGAGACGGGACAAAACCAGTCAAAAGGCCCCGCTGCAGCCAATTGTCACCTGCCAGTCATTGAAGCTGGTCACCTTGGACCATGTCAAGCTCACGCCTAGTCGGAGCGGATATACGTACGCCCTGACCATCGTAGACCACTACTCCAGGTTCACCGTGGTGGTCCCCGTCAAGGATTTAACAGGCCGCACTGCAGCAAGGGTCTTCCAAGCATACTTCTGCCGGCCGCATGGTTACCCGGAGAAGGTGCCTACGGCCCGGGGCCCGGCCTTCGAGGCAGAGGTTTTTCAAGAATTCTGCAACTTGTACGGGTGCAAGAAGATCCGCACCACGGCCTACCATGCCCAGACTAATGGGATGTGTGAGAAAATGAATCACTTGGTCCTGAACCTTTTCAAAACCCTGCCTCTGGAAGAAAGGAACTTGTGGCTCGAGAGGCTGCCTGACCTAGTGGACATGTACAATAATATTCCCTGCGTCTCCACTAAATGCACGCCTGTGTACCTGATGAGGGCCCGGCCTGGGAAGCTGCCGGTGGATTTAGAACTGGACGTCGAGGTGCCTGAGACCATCTCCTTCACTATTAATTGGGACGCCAAGCGCCAGAAGCAGTACCGGCAGATCCAGGAATATGTATAAAGGAACCTGCGCCAGAGCAAAGAGAGGCAAGAGCAGCATTTTAACAAACGAGCCCGGGCTGCCCCCTTTGGACCCGGAAATGTGGTGCTGAAGAGGAAAAGAAGGACGCATAAACTAGACGACCAGTGGGAAAGGACCCCTTATGGTATCCAACCCACTGGATGAAAAGACCAGAAAACATACCTTGTCAGTCGTGATCAGGGCAAGGATAAGGCCACTGTTTCCAGGGACCACCTGAAGAAGTGTCCAGGGCCCCTGAAGATAGGGGAAGAGGTCTCCCCTCCTACGCCGAATGTTGAGCAGAAGAAGAAGGTGATCCACACCATGATGGGTGGTTTCCCGGCTGATTGGCCTATGCAGAATGGAGCTGTGATTGTTCTCGTTATCATGTTCCCACAACCCGTGGAAGATAGAGAGCCAGAAGAGCCTATCAGCAACACACCAACACCAGCGCCCAGGGATGCACCTACACCCCGCCCCCGTAGGTCTCTGCCAGCCATACCTGACATTGGGGAAGAGGGGTCTGTACTTCCCTCTTCCCCACCGGTCCCATGTGAACCTAGAGTGCTAAGAAGGTCCGCACGCCCTAACTTGGGTCAGCCACCGCTCAGGTACAGGGAGACCGCAATCTAGTGAGTGGTGTCTGTTCATTGTGTAAATATGTGTATGAATGAATGCCAATCAACTGAGGTCGTCACCAGATTAAGGAAGAATGTTTAGGTAGTGGTTCCCGGCTACCTCTCCTGCAAAATCCCCGTTGGGACCATCTGTTGATCCCGTTAAAGTTCCCGTTTACAGTTAAAAAAGGCAATGGCCGTGAACTTGCAGGCCAACCCAAGAAGTTTTGGGCCTTGTAAATAATCCCTGACCAACCTTTTCACCCTGCCGCAGTCTCTGGAGAGGTTGATTGGAGGACAGGCCTGTGGTAGAGTCGGCCAAGGCCCTGTCAGCAGAAAAAACGGTGACTATCCTCCGGGTCAGGGGTCCCCTGGATGTGGGGCCCTTGAAAAAGGACTGCCGGGTAAGGAACTTTTTACTCGGCCCGTACGGGCAACACCCAGCCCTACTCTGGACTTGGGCAAGGGGTGCCAACCTGTGTTTTAGAGGTGGCATTAGGACTAGGTTGTTTTGGGTGGGTGAGGTGAGAAGGACCCAGTCCGTCCCGTCCGGTTTTATTGTGCAACGTTTAAGAAAAATGCCTTCCGTAAGGGAAGAAACCAAAATATGCTTGATTGTAAATATGTTAGTATACTTGTAATCTGTTTACCCTTTTAATCTCCTCCAGTTCAATAAATGTTGGTGGTCGGACAGCCCGCGGACGGTCTGTATTAAACCAAGGGGAAATGTGATGCCTGGCAAAACCAGGTAGTCACAGATAGGCCCCCGCATAACATCTTCCCTCACTAGGAAAAACACAGCCAACCTAGAAACCCTAGTCACCCCCCCTTAGGGAAAGATAGACACACCAGTGGGCGTGACCAGGCGGTTGGAGACGCCCACCCAGGGGTCTAGACAGCCCGGGGCGGGAAAACAAGCAGTTTAGTCTAGTCTAGTCTAAGTCAGATGAGTTTGTAGTTCAGTTTGGAGAGGAGTGTGGGCTGGAGCTAAGTATAGCTCCAGCAGGAAAAGTTCAAGTTGAATGGTGCCAGGGTTGGAGCCCTGGTACCTTGGCTAGGAGGCAGAGAGTGGTCTCCATCAGCAGGAGATGGGAAGACGGCTCAGCAGAACCGAGGTGGACCGGGACAGGGTTGTAGCCCGCCAGTACCGACACGGGGAACCGACCTGGAAACCGTAGCACAAAGAGGGGTACTCAGACCCTGAAGCTAGAACCGGAAACAAGCGGACTGGTTAATTTACCAATTAAGGCTAGGACTAGACGTCCTGTCCCACCCAAAGTCCCTCATAGAAGACAACAGCCCACCGATAGGGATAGGAGGTCACTGCCAGGGCCCATAGATCCCACAAGCTAGCGTCTGCAGACATGGCTCCTTAGGCCACATCCAGCCATTAGTGGACTCCTAAGTTTCAGACTAGGAAGTCCACCTTACACAAAACAGTGCAGAGGAAAAGGATAGAGACCACCAGCCGGGTGGGGGACCCGAATGCAACCGGCCGCGGCACCGCCACCAGCACCTTGGTTTACCAGAGACTTGTGTGGTTTATTAACTGTGAGTAAACAAACACCCCCTGTGGTCGCTATACCCTGCACAGAGACACCAGGCCCCGGGGCAACCATCCCTACCCACGGAGGGGTTAACAACTAGCTGCCGCAACATCTCCCCCAGGTGCCCCACAACAGCAGCGGTGGTGTCCCACTTCACCACACGCCGTGGGTGGGGTCACGAACTTACTATGGCCTAGCCCGTACATCTACGTCCCCCTTTATATTCGGCGTGTCCGCGAGACCCCCGGGTCCGGAGACCCTCGAGCCACCACTCCAGAAGGCCCGGATCCCAGCAGCGCCAGCTGCGGGCACGGGGACGGCACACTAATAGATCGTGTATTTTCTGCAGGTTTGTCAGCGGGCACGAAAGGTAAGTGGTCTCCAACACATTTTGTTTGCTTTCATAGATGATTTAGTGGTTTGGATTTCAATTTTGGAATCATGCAGTAGTTATTCATTGGGGTTGGAGAAGGTAGGTTCAAAAAATTGAAAATCGGATGCTGCAAAATAGGTTGGTTTTGGGGTAATTTTCAAGGGCATTGGTGTGTGGGGCAGTGGCCCAGTTTGTGGCAATGACAGGTTTGGTAAAGAATCAGGCTTTATTTGAAGCTTTTACATTTGTGACGGCAATGGAGCTGTGGTTCTCTTTGTTGGCTAATAAAGTTGTGTTTGTCATTATGACAATTTGGTGGTGGTTTGCACTATCAATACTCTTTCGGCTAAGGCCCCCCCTCCCCTCCCATTGTAGTTTACTTGCGACATTTGTTGTTATGATGTTTGTATGTAATTGATGGTGGGCAGACTAAGCGGGAACAAAGTATGCCAGCTGGATGTGGAGCCATACAGTAGTTTTTAGTTTAATTATGCAGTTGCTGACTAAGGTTACTGGTGTCGACATAGGAAGGTTTGGGAGGAATAGAAGGTATTCAGCATTAAAGTTAGTGTGGGGTCTTCTTAAAAGGATAGGTTGTTTTGTTACTATCTGTGCTAGGGTGGGATTTTGGGGTTGGCAGATTAGTGTCAGTAGTGGCACAAAAGTTGGCAGCGTTACACTTTTTGTTTAAATTAAACAAGGTCTTAGGATGTTGTTTTCAACAGCTCCTGTTTGGCATTTTACAACGCTTCTCATATTAGTGAATTGCTTAGTCCTTCAAAATAAGAAGAAAGAGGCATGTGTTGAATGATGTTTGTTGGATGGAGGACGGACTGGAATGTTGTTGCTGCATTCAAAAATGGAGCAAATTGGGTGGGGTAAATTGGCTGTTTTATATGCAGTCCCAGTGGATGATGACTACCGTATCTCGGTGTTAAAATGCTTTATGGGTTAAGGGTTGTTATCTGGGTCCATCTGGGCATTTGGAGTCTGTGCATTTTGTTCTTATGTTCTCCCTTATTTAGTGGCTGTTTGGTTTAGCATTATGTTGTGGGTCCTATAAGAGCAGTTTGTGTACTAATGTTGTGGTGGATATCCTTTACTATAGGAATGTGTTTAGTTTGGATCATCGGGCACTCATAGGTGTTCTGGGGGGTGTTGCGAGCTGATGTTCGTTCTGACGGACAGCAAGCTGGGGCAGGATAGGTTCCTGGAACTAGAGATGAGCGAAACTTTCAAAGTTCAGTTCAGTACCAAACAAACGCTACATTCACCGAACTCTGAAGCTTTTTGAACCTTTTTAAACCCCATTGGATTGAATGGGAGGCCAAACGTAAGGCAGAGAAAACACCTTTAGCGGGTTCGGAAAGCTTCCAATACATCAAAAATAGGTTTTAAAGTGTAGGCTATTTTGGCATAGCCATTAGCTTCCTAGACTATTGACATAAGAAATATAGAGGTGGATGAGAGACAGGTGAAGGGCTGGTGCTCCCATACCCCTGTTAGTACAGAAAAGACACAACTTGTAGACCCATCTTGGAGTTTTGAGATTTAAAAATATTTCAGGCAGAAGCTGGACAGTGGCATCAATTACCCCTCCTCCCCATTCATTTCCCCATAGTGAGTTTGCACAGCAGTGAGTTATGGTCCATGCAACACACAGGATGTGGGATGGCATTTTAATTTTAAAAATCAAGACATGCATAGGCCTCTGGTTCCCCAAACCCTGGCAATTATGATGCCAGACACTACGAGCAGTATGAATAGAAGGGTAGTCAGACAAGTCAAGATCATAAGCCCGGAAGTAATGTATAGGATTCAGGGAGCAGACAGAGACGTGGACAGGAAAGGTCCGAAGTCAGAAGCCGGGAGGTAACATATAAGGTTAAGGGAGCAGACAGAAACGTCGTCCAGAAGAGGTATGAGGTCAGAAGCCGTGAGGTAACGTATAAGGTTCAGGGAGTAAACAGAGATGTGGTCAGGAAAAGATTTGAGGTCAGAAGCCAAGATCAGAACACTTACACCAAACAGGAGCCAAGAGCACACTGAGAAAACAGGAAGTACAACTGGCGACGTTCAGACAGAGCTAGCCCAGTAAAGAAATGGAGCAATCACTAAGAATGAGGCGCATCTGTGAAGGCACCTCCCAGAACCAGCATGGACCCTAGTGCTGAAAGACACATAGCAGAGCATTTTCAAATGCAAAATGCTGTGCACAGTGGAGCTGTGACAAAAGCATTCCAAATGCAAAATGCTCCACACAGCAGAACCATGACAGCATTACAGATAAGTTAAGACACAACTTGGAGACCCATCTTGGAGTCTTTACATTTAAAAACCATTCAGGCAGATAGCACAACAGTGGTATCAATTGCCACCCCCCCATTTCCCTATAGTGTGTTTGCACAGGAAGGAATTATGGTCCAGGCAACACACAGGATGTGGGCTGGCATTTTAATTTTAAAAAGTAAGCACACAGCGACCATGCCTTCTGCAGCAGCACATCCAGGCCGTAATAGTGTGTGTAGGATATTTAAGCCTGTGTAACACAATATTGTATTGTCATGGTAAAGAGCAGTCCATTTGCTTGAAATGCATAGACCTTCGTGTCTACTGTCTACACATGCTTCCATGAAACGTTTTCATGTTTTTAACTTTTGTCATTAAAATTTACATTTTATTATATTTGACAGCTGCTGGATTTTTCCACTATTTTCCACACCTGAATGCCAGCTCAGGTTTCCGAGCAACGCACCCATATGCCTGCTGTCTGGTGAGCTGTTACTTTCTCTTTACTTAGGCTATAATGGTGCCCTAGAAATTTCTGTACAACCAGGTTGATCCATGCAGTGCATATGTGATGTTACCCAGGTGTAGTGCCGCCACCAGGTTTGCACCATTATTGCACACAGCCTTCCCTGGCTCCAGGTTCAGTGGAGAGAGCCATTGATCAAACTGGGCCTGGATAATGGGCTACAATTCTGAAGCTGTGTGACTACATTCTCCAATGCATATAAATTTAAGCACTGCCTGATTGCGTTGACTTACACAAAGGATGTAGTTTGGCATTTTCATTTCATTTTAAAAATCAAGAGATGCATGAATGACAGGTGAAGGCCTCTTGCTCCCAGACCCCTGAGTACGCAGACACAAACAAAAGACAATTTGAGACCCTATTTGGAGTCTCCACATTTCCAAAAATGAAGGTCAAGCAACAGGAAAAGTGGCAACAATTGGCACAAACTACAAATAGTCCAACAAAGCAACACGGATGCTTGCGACTGGCCCTGTAACAAGACTTGAACCAATATATCTACCTTCACCAGAGACAGCAAGATGACAGACAGGCATAGGCCCCTTGCTCACAGAACCCTGGCACCACAAATAAAACAAAAGACAATTTTGAGACCCTACTTGGAGTCTCCACATTTCCACAAATAAAGGACAAGCAACAGGAAAAGTGGCAACAATTGGCATAGACATAGTAAAACAAAGCAACATGGATGCATGGGACCAGCCCTGTAAGAAGGTCTGAACCAACATTTTTACCTTCACCAAAGACTAGATGACAGACAGGCATAGACCTCTTACTCCCAGAACCCTGGTACTACAAACAAAAGACAATTTTGAGACCTTACTTTAGTCTCCACATTTCCAAAAATGAAGGTCAGGGTACAGGAAAAGTGGCAACAATTGGTACAGACTACAAATAGTCCAAAAAAGCAACATGGATGCTTGGGACCAGCCCTTTCATCAGAGACAGCAAGATGACAGACAAGCGTAGGCCTCTTGCTCCCAGAACCCTGGCACTACACCATTTCCTAGTCTGCACAGTCTGGGACTGTGGTGGCAAAGTCATTGGACATCCATGACTTGTTCATTTTTTTGAAAGTTAGATGGTCTACACTTTCAGGGGACAGCAGGATGTGCTTATCTGTCAATACCAGCAGCACTGAAGACATGTTCTGCCAAGCAGGCCAAAACTTCAAAAGCATGACTGGCGAGCTCAGGCCACTCTTGCATTTTTGAAGACCAAAATGCAAAAGGGTTTAATCCACCCCTTATGGCATCGATTTTAAGCTCTAGATACTCCTGCATCATCCTCTCCAGTCGTTCACTATATGTCAGACTACTACTCTGTTCTGCTAATTAAATATAGGAACCCCCATACAGCAGTACAGAGAGTCATGCTAGGCATAACTTAGCCCAAGCTGGTCATTAGACCATTGCACAGACTGAAAACAACAGATAGAAAATAGGAGAATAAGAGTCAAAGTGCCAAAGAATTAGATTATTTTATTATAATTATTATGTGCAACCAGCAAAAGAAGGGGATAAAAACACAAAGGGATGTGGTACACATAACAGGACAGCAAAAAAAAAGGAGTCATTAAAAGTTTTTCAAAAAATGACCGATCTACATATACAGTATGCATATCATGAAGGTAAAATGGGGCAAATTTCAATAGACTTTATGGAAAGTGCAAGTGCATATAAAAATTACATGTAAACAAGCCTCCCCCAGACCCTCTTATGTCAAAAAGATAAGGTCAAGTAAACATAATGACAAAGAAATGGTACTATAAAGTGGTCAGTGCATTTAAAGTGGCCAGTGCAAAGTCCTGAATGCGTGAAAAGAGCTACCCCATACCCCACCTACGTACGTTTCGCCTCTTTGGGATCAAGTGCCCAAATCCGGCTTCCTCAGGGAAGGAGAAGGCAGCGCCATGCTCGTTAGTGCCAGGGGTTTATTTAACATAATGTGTCCGATAACTTTCGCGCACGTCACTTCCTCAAATGATGCGCACATATGCCCAGCGACGTCATGGTGCAGGCAGTCCAGCCATCGGACGGCACCGCGCACACGCGAGAGCAGGGACACGTCATCCCGCTCTTGCGAGAGCGCGGCTAACATAGCGACGGCGAGCCCGCGAGCAGCAGGAGCAGTACACGTTCAGAGGTATATAAACGTAAAGGGACGTGCACTGAGGGCTGGACCATAATCTGAGAGATCATTAAGGAATTTGAAAGCAACAGAAATACACCACAAAAATATACATAATCATGACTGGTTCAAAAATGTTGTATCCAATGTTCTTGTTTTCTTAGTTGCTGTTTATGGCAAGAAAGATCCATGGGTATAATTCTGGCGCACAATATGGTTCAGACCAATTCACAAAGGGGCAAATCCAGGCAGAAGAAATACTAAAAATACAAACACATGAAAATTACAAAATCAGGCCAAAAGAAGCATATATAAACTCATATAAATGTATTGATGAAAGAACGGCCATGGCGATGAGGAAAAAAGAAAAAGAAGAGGAAAGCACAGGAATGGAGAAAAAATTAAAAACAATACCAAGATAAAAACAAAAACACAAACCCTAAGAAAATTGTAAAATCAACCCGGCGATAAGACAACAAAAGACCATGTATGTCAGAGGAAGGGGGCAAAGCGTAGTGTTTCGTTGAGTCCTTTTGGGACCAACGTGTCCAAACAGTGGATCCAACGTGCCTCACATTGGGCTAGTTTCTTTTTAAGATTCCTGCCCCTAGATCCACTGTTGACCATGTCAATGCCCCGCACCTCCAACAGAGTGGAATCATAATTGTGGTGGGCCTTAAAGTGCCGAGGCAAGGTCTTAAGCAATGTGTGGTCATTGATAGATTTGGATGCCTCAATATCACGGACATGCTCCCTGACCCTAATGCGGAGCTCATGGGAAGTGAGCCCCACATAGATCAGGGAGCATGGACACACAGCAAAATATACCACATGTGTGGAATTACACGTGATATATTTCCTAACTTGATATGTCTTGGTCCCGTCAGATGAGAAGAATGTCTTACTGCGGACTATGTTTTTGCATGCCAAGCAGTGGCCACATTTGTAACAACCCACCGTTGGGCCCCCGGTACTGAATGGGTTGCGAATGGGGGGGACATAGTGGCTCGCCACCAGTATATCCCTCAAATTTTTGGCACGAAGTGCTGTAACTAGCGGGGTATGCGGAAGGAGGTCTGACAGCACCAGATCCAACAGAAACACCGGCCAGTGTTTGTTCAGAACCCCCCTCACAGCATTCCACTCGTGGTTATAAGTGCCAATAAAGCGCAGTTCAAGCTCCGAAGAGTTCCTCCTAGGCATATATGAGAGCAGCTGAGATCTAGGGGTATTCCTAGCATGAAGTTAGCCCCTTTTGATGGCCCGATTGCTGTAGCTTCGATCCTGGACACGGCGCCGGAGATTGGCTGACTGGTGTTCGAAGGCGGTTTGTGACGAGCAGATTCGCTTCATCCTTAGGAACTGGCCAGTCAGTACGGCCCGGATGGTGGAGGGGGTATGAGCAAAAGAAGCATTGACTGATGTATACTTCCTATGAACGTTGGTCTGTATGACCCGTTCAGGACCAACAAGAATCTTGATGTCTAAAAAGTCAACGCAGATGCTGCTATGCTTATACGTCAATTTGATGTTGAATTTATTGTTATTCAGCTCACCAATAAATGTCTCGAGCTGCTCCACCGTGCCCTGCCAAAAAATTAGAATGTCATCGATATACCTTAGCCAGCACTGCATATGGGCGCTGGCTCCCGCACCTCCGTCGCCAAACACCAACCTCTCCCAGAAACCCAGGAAGAGGTTTGTTTTTAATTTTTATTCCATTCCTGTGCTTCCTCCTTCTTTTTCTTTTTTCCTCATTGCTATGCCCGTTCTTTCATCAATATATTTCATCAATACATTTATATGAGTTTATATATGTTTCTTTTGGCCTGGTTTTGTAATTTTCATGTTTTTGTACATATTTATAGTATTTCACCTGCTTGGATTTGCCCCTTTGAGAATTGGTCTGGACCTTATTGTGTGCCAGAATTATAACTATGGATCTATCTTGCCATAAACAGCAACTAAGAAAACAAGAACATTGGATACAGCATTTTTGAACCAGTCATGATTATGTATATTTTTGTGGTGTATTTCTGTTGCTTTCAAATTCCTTTATGATCTCTCAGATTATGGTCCAGCCCTCAGTGCACATCCCTTTATGTTTACATACCTCTGAACGCGCAGTGCGCCCATGCCCTCCTGCTGCTTGCGCACTCGCCGATGCCTTGGTAGCCGTGCGGGAGCGGGATGACTCGTCCCTGCTCTCGTGCTTGCGCGGTGCCGTCCGACGGCTGGCCCTCCTGCACCATGACGTTGCTGTGTGTATATGCGTGTCATTTGACCAATGTATGTAAAGTGCTATGGCATTAATAGCGCTATATAAATGAATACATTATTATTATTAATATTATTATTATTATTATTTGAGGAAGTGACGTGCGCGGAAGTTATCGGGCACATTATGTTAAATAAACCCCTGGCACCAATGAGTATGGCGCTGTCTTCTCCCTCCCCGAGGAAGCCGGATTTGGGCACTTGATTCCAAAGAGGCGAAACGTACGTAGGTGGGGTATAGGGGAGCTCTTTTCACGCATTCAGGACTTTGCACTGGCCACTTTAAATGCACTGGCCACTTTATAGTACCATCTCTTTTTCATTATGTTTACTTGACCTGATCTTTTTGATGTAAGAGGGTCTCGGGGAGGCTTGTTTACATGTAATTTTTATATGCACTTGCACTTTCCATAAAGTCTATTGAAATTTGCCCTGACACTTTACCCTCATGATATGCATATATGTAGATCGGTCATTTTTTGAAAAACTTTTAATGACTCCTTTTTTTTGCTGTCCTGTTATGTGTACCACATCCCTTTGTGTTTTTATCCCCTTATTTTGCTGGTTGCACATAATAATTATAAAATAATCTAATTCTTTGGCACTTTGACGCTTATTCTCTTTTTTTCTATATGTTGTTTTGAGTCTGTGCAATTGTCTAATGACCAGCTTGGACTAAGTTACGCCTAGCATGACTCTCTGTACTGCTGTATGGGGGTTCCTATATTTAACATGTTTGCTTTCTGTGTTTTCCACAGTTCCCCTTAAAGCAACCATGGACTTCAGGGCACGTGATCGTGCGTGGAGTAATAGGTTTGATGACCTCTTGAGCAAATCCAGCGAAACTAATTCTCCCGGTGATGATGTCTGCCCTCAGGAGATTCTTGTCTCCAGATACAGGGACCTTCTTAAAAAAAGATTGAGTTTGTCATGGAACCGGGCACTCCTTATTAGGTATATTGAAAAAAATATGGTCCCCCGGGGTCTGAGGATCCAGATCTTCCCGTCTTTTCCCATTAATGATGAGGATTTTAGGGATAAATGGGAGGATCTGGCCCAGACCTGCTCTAAGGGATTTTTAGTATTACTTAAAGACCATAATACCCATTCTCTGACAACTATGGAATCTGTTCTGCAGACATTAGAAAAATCTCTGAAAGAAAAATGCACTCCTGAACAACTAACCAAAATTAATGAAGATATTGAGAAGGAACTCTCTAGAATTGAAAAAGAGACTAAGGAGTATAAACTCTGGAAATTCAATAGAGACACTGTGGACTATGTTTCTCATGGTGCCTACAGGTCGCGTTCTGGCTTTTCCAGGGGACATGATGGCTCGATATCCAGGGTCCCCTCCAGGGATCAATCCCCTTCCACACGTTCTTGTACTTCTGGCGAGGGGTCTTCATCTGAGGCATCCGGTGGTACACTTGATATGGACGAGAGTGTCGGCGCTAGGGTTAAAGGCCGACGCAAACAGCACTCTGCGTGGAAAAAACCCTACAAGTACGACGAAAATCGTCTTCAAATTGTTAACTTATCTGATCGTGTACTCACGGATGCCTAGACTGAGGTTCTTTCAAAGGGGTTATCCTTTTCACCTACTAACAGTTTCCATCTTTTTACAGCGGTAAAAGATATTAACCTGTTCGCCAGAAAAATACTCTTTAAGCGTCTATATCACAAAAAGGGTGTGGAGGTCGACAGTCCTTTAGAGAGAGAAGCACTTCAGGCCCTTGAAGACCTCCTACGTGAACAGACATCTACACATACAGGTGTGTTTCCTGATTCATTATTGCCCAGATCTACCAGATTCCCTCCCTTGTCCCTATGCCCGGCATTAGAGATATTTATAAGGTTAGTTACTAGCGATTTTAAGAAAATTTCCACAAGAAGGAAAAAAGATAACCTTACACACAAACAACGCATGGCCCTAAAAGAACTACGCTCATATAAAGATATCGTAGTAAAGGCAGCGGACAAGGGAGGCAAGGTTGTGATCTGGGCAATTGAAAAATATGAGAAAGAGGCTATGAGACAGCTGAGAGATAGGGATACCTACACGAGGTTACCTAGCACCCCTAACCCTAGAGGCTACCCCTAACCATGTATTCTAAAGAGCTGTCCCATATCCTGGAGGCGGCTATGGGGAAAGGCATTATTGACCAGAAGACGTTTGACGGACTTTTCAACAAGACACCCAGGATTCCAACTTTATATTTTTTACCCAAAATTCACAAAGATCCTGTCAATCCTCTGGGGCGTCCTATCGTGTCCGGCATCGAGGGGTTGTGTGAACCCATTTGTAAATTGATTGATTTTTATTTAAAACCTTTGGTTGAGATACTCCCCTCATATGTAAAGGACACGACGGACGTCCTGAACAGGATTGACGGCATCTTTGTGGAAAATGACGTTTTGATTGTCACAATCGATGTTGAAAGTCTGTATACAAGCATACGGCATGAGGACGGTCTGGCTGCGGTTAGCTTTTTCCTGGGAATGGACAGTCTCTGTGGCAAGATGGGGGATTTTATCCTCGAGTTGCTCCACTTTGCCCTCACTCATAACTTCTTTGTGTTAAATGATCGACATTACCTTCAGGGGCATGGCACTGCGATGGGCGCGGCTTGCGCGCCTTCGTACGCCAATCTATTCCTGGGTTTCTGGGACAGGTTGGTGTTTGGCGACGGAGGTGCGGGAGCCAGCGCCCATGTGCAGTGCTGGCTAAGGTATATCGATGACATTCTAATTTTTTGTCAGGGCACAGTGGAGCAGCTCGAGACATTTATGGGTGAGCTGAATAGCAATAAATTCAACATCAAATTGACGTATAAGCATAGCAGCAGCTGCGTTGACTTTTTAGACATCAAGATTCTTGTTGGTCCTGAACGGGTCATACAGACCGACGTTCATAGGAAGGATACATCAGTCAATGCGCTGCTGCATGCTTTTTCTTATCATACCCCCTCCACCATCCGGGCCGTACCGACTGGCCAGTTCCTAAGGATGAAGCGAATCTGCTCGTCAGAAACCGCCTTCAAACACCAGTCAGCTGATCTCCGGCGCCATTTCCAGGATCGAGGCTACAGCAATCGGGCCATCAAAAAGGGCTACCTTCATGCTAGGAATACCCCTAGATCTCAGCTGCTCTCATATACACCTAGGAGGAACTCTTCGGAGCCTGAACTGCGCTTTATTAGCATGTATAACCACGAGTGGAATGCTGTGAGGGGGGTTCTGAACAAACACTGGCCGGTGCTTCTATCGGATCCGCGGTGCTGTCAGACCTCCTTCCGCATACCTCACTAGTTACAGCACGTCGTGTCAAAAATGTGAGGGATATCCTGGTGGCGAGCCACTATGTCCCCCCCCATTCGCAACCCATTCAGTACCGGGGGCCCAACGGTGGGTTGTTACAAATGTGGCCACTGTTTGGCATGCAGAAACGTAGTCCACAGTAAGACATTCTTCTCATCTGACGGGACCAAGACATAACAAATTAGGAAATATATCACGTGTAATTCCACACATGTGGTATATTTTGCGATGTGTCCATGCTCCCTGTTCTATGTGGAGCTCACTTCCCGTGAGCTCCGCATTAGGGTCAGGGAGCATGTCCGTGATATTGAGGCATCCAAATCTATCAATGACAACACATTGCTTAAGACCTTGCCTCGGCACTTTAAGGGCCACCACAATTGTGATTCCATTCTGTTGGAGCTGCGGGGCATTGAGATGGTCAACAGTGGATCCAGGGGCAGGAATCTTAAAAAGAAACTAGCCCAATGTGAGGCACGTTGGATCCACTGTTTGGACACGTTGGTCCCAAAAGGACTCAACGAAACACTACGCTTTGCCCCCTTCCTCTGATATACATGGTCTTTTGTTGTCTTATCTCCGGGTTGATTTTACAATTTTCTTAGGGATTGTGTTTTTGTTTTTATCTTGGTATTGTTTTTATTTTTTTCTCCATTCCTGTACTTTCCCCTTCTTTTTCTTTTTTCCTCATCGCCATGCCCATTCTTTCATCAATATCTTTCATCAATACATTTATATGAGTTTATATATGCTTCTTTTGGCCTGGTTTTGTAATTTTCATGTGTTTGTACATATTTTTAGCATTTCATCTGCCTGGATTTGCCCCTTTGTGAATTGGTCTGGACTTTATTGTGTGCGAGAGTTATACCCATGGATCTATCTTGCCATAAACAGCAACTAAGAAAACAAGAACATTGGATACAGCATTTTTGAACCAGTCATGATTATGTATATTTTTGTGGTGTATTTCTGTTGCTTTCAAATTCCTTAATGATCTCTCAGATTATGGTCCAGCCCTCAGTGTACGTCCCTTTACGTTTATATACCTCTGAACGCGCACTGCGCCTGTGCCCTCCTGCTGCTCACGTGCTCGCCATCGCTATGGTAGCCGCACTCCCGCTCTCGCGCGTGCCATCCGACGGCTGGCCCGCCCGCACCATGATGTCGCTGGGCGTATGTGCGCGTCATTTGAGGAAGTGACGTGCGGGAAAGTTATCGTGCACATTTTGTTAAATAAACCCCTGGCACCAACGAGCATGGCGCTGCCTTTTCCCTCCCTGAGGAAGCCGGATTTGGGCACTTGTTCCCAAAGAGGCGAAATGTACGTAGGTGGGGTATAGGGGAGCTCTTTTCATGCATTCAAGACTTTGCACTGGCCACTTTAAATGCACTGGCCATTTTATAGTACCATTTCTTTGTCATTATGTTTACTTGACCTGATCTTTTTGATATAAGAGGGTCTGGGGGAGGCTTGTTTACATGTAATTTTTATATGCACTTGCACTTTCCATAAAGTCTATTGAAATTTGCCCCGACACTTTACCCTCATGATATGCATACAGTATATGTAGATCGGCCATTTTTTGAAAAACTTTTTATGACTCCTTCTTTTTTGCTGTCCTGTTATGTTGTTACCACATCCCTTTGTGTTTTTATCCCCTTCTTTTGCTGGTTGCACATAATAATTATAATAAAATAATCTAATTCTTTGGCACTTTGACTCTTATTCTCCTATTTTCTATCTGTTCTGCTGGTGCATGCAATGATCTAAACAATGTGAGCCAATCCTCACAGAAATTGCTTCTGCCACTTGAACTGTTGCTGCTAATATTTCTTCATTGATGACGCGACGTTCCCCTGATTGCAATTCTTGAACTGCGCTGTTTGCCTCACTGCTGTCTTTTGATAACTCAGCATCCACGCATCCCTTTTCAGGGGGGAAGCATCTTGCTAAATTTACTTTTTTACCGTGGATCTAACAGAGTAGCAACCCAGTAGTCAACACTATTCCTAATTCTAGAAATACAGACATCATGTTGCAGATAGTGCAGCAAGAAGGCACTCATTTGTAGAATGATTCCATGTTGTGGCCTGGCATTTTCATTTTAAAAAAAATCAAGAGATGCATGAGTGATAGGTGTAGGTCTCTTGCTTTCAGAAACCTGGCACTACAGGCAAGACACAGCTTGGAGACTCATATTGAAGTCTTGATTGTCACGATACTGTTGCACTCTGCTGTGGCAGAGCTGTATCAGTCACCTGAGCATGTTGTTTGCATTTCCTGGTGGGAGGAGCTTTTCTTTCTATGTCTCATTCCCAGGAGCTTATCACTATATTAGGACATCCCCTCCATCATCACGCTGCCAGTTATAAATCTGCTCTGCAGTGTGCTCACATAATTCCTGTAAGTGCTCTAGATTCTGTCCGTTAACTCCCCCGACCCTTCCTGACCTCCCTGACATCTGTTCTGTCTGACCTTCCTGTCTTCCAGCTCCTCCATTTTGTTTTACCTTCCGAACCCCTCTCCTGCTCGTTGTCCTGTCCCTGTGCCCCATCCTTCGGCTTGCTCTCCCTGTTACCGACCTCTGGCTTGGTCCAGACCCTGACTCCACTTCCTCCCTTGTACGGCGCTTCCTCTATTTGCTCTGACCTGGCTCGTATGACTCCCCTTAACAACCATTCAGTTGCCTAGGACGCCGTGTGCCTGGGTTCTCTCTAGTGATTGTTCTTGTTACAGACTGGTTCTACAGTGTAGTGGATTTCATTACACACACTGTGTGCTGACTCCCCCTAGTGGTGACATCACATTGATATTTAAAAACCTTTCTGCCAGACAGCAGGACAGTGGCATCAATGCCCCATTCATTTTCCCATAGTGTGTTTGCACACCAGGGAAGAATTGTCCATGCAACACAAAGGATGTAGGTTGACATTTTAATTATATAAAAAAAAAATCAAGAGATGCACGAGTGACAGGCATAGGCCTCTTGCTCCCAGAACCCTGGCATTACAGACAAGACACAACTTGGAGACTGATATTGGACTCTTGATATTTAAAAACATTGCAGGCAGACAGCACGACTGCAAGACAGTAAAATCAATCCCCTCCCACATTACCCCATAATGTATTAGCACACCAGGGAAGTATGGTGTCATGCTAGGTACGAGAAAGTATCAAGTGCACAGCAACAGGGAAGAAAAACCTTATGTCAGGGGAGAGGGAAGATGGTGACCCCTGTGTTGTGAATGTCAGTTATGCTGTTGCTGCTGTGAGGCTCCCTTTTGTGGCCAGGAATGGTTTTGACAGAGATCAGGTGTTCTTGAGAAATGTGCGTTTCCATTGCTAACTCTGCCTATTTAAGCCTTGGCTTCCTGGCAGTCTGAGCCGGTTATCATTGTCTTGTAGGTCACCTGCCTTTTCATCTTGCTTCTGACCACATCTACCCCAGATAAGTGCTTGGTTCTTTCTTGTTTTGTTCTTTTTGTTCATATCTGGGTTTGTCATTAACTGTGGTTATTGTCAGTTTATTTGCATGCAGGAATCTTTCCTCTTTGTTACTTAGCTGGGAAGCTCCCTGCAGCTATGTTTGGAGTTTTGCTCCTATAAGTCCATGTGTTTGTTTCTTCTTGAATTTGTAATTGTTCCTGTTTTGCTGTTCATTGGTTTGACAAGAGCACCTGATATAGGACAGAGTACAGATTGTGTGATCTGAGGACCTTTTTGTACTATCAGGCATTTGGGGTTTTGTAGGGTTTTTCTCTGGCCACCATCAGCCTCTTTCCTATCATTTTCTATTTAGATAGTGGGGCATCACCTTTGCTAAGCCTATCCTCCATCTGTATATTGTATTTTCCTATATCACCGTAGTCCTTGAATGTGGGGGGCTTGCTATACCTTTGGGGGTCTACTCTGAGGCAGAGAGTTATTCATCCTTCCTTCTTTTAGGATAGCTAGTTTCTCCGGCTGGGTTTGCGGTGCATAGGATGTTAGTTCACTCCTCAGCTACTTCTAGTGTTGGTGTTTAGTAAGGGAGTGGCGGCCAGATTAGTTGCCAATACTCTTGTCACCTTTTTGTCAATGATATATTGTGATCTTCCATGGTTCCGAATCATAACACCCCTGACTGAAACAACAGATGGTCTCTGGGGTCCCTCACCACCATAGATAGGTTCCACATCTATGCATCCAGCTGGATACCTGATCCTAAGAATCCCTGGTGCTGAACCCTAAATAGGGAACGGATGGGATGAGCTCTTCGTCAACCTCACTAAACAACTATAGAAGATACAAGGGGGACATACAAGGGGGTAAAGCATGAACTACTTATCATTAGGTGCCTCAGGTAGAAGTTCAGCAGAACTTTCAGCAACAATACCACAAAGGAGTACAAACTACCTAAACTCGGCTTGAAGGAACTGAAAATATCACCAGCACAGTCCGAAGGCAGGAAGAGGTACTTAAACACCATAGGAATACTGATCAACAGCTGGGTAGAAGTCGAGCTCCTGCTGGGTCCAAAAGAGAGAGAATGAATCTAGCAGGAAAGCGACCTATACAAATAAATACTGACAGTAGGAACAATGGAAAGTCAGGAAGCATTCTGCACATCCAGACACTGTGACCTTCTATGGCCAGAAACCACATGACTGTCCGTCACACATTTCACCTGAATCACCACTGGAGATACATTTCCCCCCTCACAGACGGGTTATATGCCTGTACTAATTGGGCACCTACCCATACACCAGAACAAATCAAGTCCAGACACAATATAGTTATTAAACAAAGGATTACACTATAAAGATCGAACAACATATATCCAATGAGGTCTTTACATGAATCCCCTAAAATTGATGTATCAAGATTCTTCCAGCTTCTCAGATGATATATAAGTCTGCTTAGCGACCCTTATAGTTTTGTAACTATATGGAATGGAGAAAAAGTGGAGAAAAAATGGAGAAAAAGTGGAGAAAAAGTGGAGAAGAAGTGGAGAAAAAGGGGAGAAAAAGGGGAGAAAAAGTGGAGACAAAAATGGAGTAAAAGTGGAGAAAAAGTGGAGAAAAAATGGAGAAAAAGTGGAGAAAAAGTGGAGAAGAAGTGGAGAAAAAGTGGAGAAAAAATGGAGAAAAAGTGGAGACAAAATTGGAGAAAAAGTGGAGAAAAAGTGGAGAAAAAATGGAGAAAAAGTGGAGAAGAAGTGGAGAAAAAGTGGAGAAAAAAATGGAGAAAAAGTGGAGAAGTGGAGAAAAAGTAAAGAAAAAAATGGAGAAAAAGTGGAGAAAAAAATGGAGAAAAAGTGGAGAAAAAGTGGAGAAGTGGAGAAAAAGTGGAGAAAAAATGGAGAAAAAGTGGAGACAAAAATGGAGAAAAAGTGGAGAAAAAATGGAGAAAAAATGGAGAAAAAGTGGAGAAAAAAATGGAAAAAAAGTGGAGAAGTGGAGAAAAAGTGGAGAAAAAGTGGAGAAAAAGTGGAGAAAAAATGGAGAAAAAGTGGAGAAAAAGTGGAGAAAAAATGGAGAAAAAGTGGAGACAAAAATGGAGAAAGTGGAGGAAAAGTGGAGAAAAAATGGAGAAAAAGTGGAGAAAAAGTGGAGAAAAAGTGGAGAAGAAGTGGAGAAGAAGTGGAGAAAAAGTGGAGAAAAAGTGGAGAAAAAGTGGAGAAAAAGTGGAGAAAAAGTGGAGAAAAAGTGGAGAAAAAGTGGAGAAAAAGTGGAGAAAACATGGAGAAAAAGTGGAGAAAAAGTGGAGAAAAAATGGAGAAAAAATGGAGAAAAAGTGGAGAAGAAGTGGACAAGTGGAGAAGAAGTGGAGAAGAAGTGGAGAAGAAGTGGAGAAGAAGTGTTTGTTCATGCCAGATGGAAGATAAATAATTTTTTACCGGCGCTGTCATTTACTGTAACGTGATCATCGGTGTACGGTGTATACCTGTGATCACGTGAGCGGGGACCGGAAAAACCGTCCTGAATCATGATCTCCAGGGTCTCAGCTAGCCCTGA
Organism: Anomaloglossus baeobatrachus; assembly: GCF_048569485.1. Lineage (NCBI taxonomy): Eukaryota > Metazoa > Chordata > Amphibia > Anura > Aromobatidae > Anomaloglossus > Anomaloglossus baeobatrachus. Next base: position 335,668,774 of record NC_134354.1, on the reverse strand, counting down.
AACCCCGGAGATTTTCTGACGCCGGGGGGCGCTATTCACTTATTTCTGCCTGCTGTTTATAAACGGCAGATCAGAATAAGGCTACATTAACACGACCGATCCATTTTTGCGGTCTGCAAAAAACAGTCCGTCTTTTTTCACGGGTGCATCCGTTTGGCATCCGTTTCCGTTCTGTAGACGGTCCGTATGTCATCTGTTTGTCATCCGTGTGCCCTCCGTTTTTTTGTGTACTGCAAAAAAACTGAAGGAGGGTAAATGCATAAATTTACCCAGGATCCATAGCTTCATCCTACATGAGGCGGTCACATGTTCACTCCAGTGCCATTTTCTACTGCTTTTCACAGCGTAGAGCGCTCTGGTGATTTTCTTGTGCTTGTACACTTCATATCAGTCTTTTCTGTCATTATAATGGCAGAAAGACACATAATGTCCCACTCTCCTGCATTTTGTAATTTTGCACGCTTTGGTGCCTTTCATGTGGCACTAAGGGGTGCTTAGCTTTGTATTTAGCCAAAAAAATGAAAAAAAAATGACGTAGGGTTCCCCCTAGTTTTGTAGCCAGCTAGGGTAAAGCAGACGGCTGCAGCCTGCAGACCACAGCTGGCAACCTCACCTTGGCTGGTAATCCAAAACTGAGGGCACCCCACGCTGTTATTTTAAATTAAATAAATAATTAAAAAAAAAAACACGTAGGGGTCCCCCAAAATTGGATCACCAGCCAAGGTAAAGCAGACAGCTGGGGCCTGATATTCTCAGACTAGGGAGGTCCATGGTTATTGGACTCTCCCCAGCCTAAAAATAGCAGGCCGCAGCCGCCCCAGAAGTGGCGCATCCATTAGATGCGCCAATCCTGGTGCTTCGCCCCAGCTCATCCCGCGCCCTGGTGCGGTGGCAAACGGGGTAATATATGGGGTTAATACCAGATGTGTAATGTCACCTGGCATCAAGCCCTGGGGTTGGTGAGGTCAGGCGGCTATCAGATACCCGACATCACCAACCCAGTCAGTAATAAAAAAAAATAGACGACAAACACATTTTTATTTGAAAAAACACTCCCCAAAACATTCCCTCTTTAACCAATTTATTAGAAAGAAAAACAAATCCAGGTCTGGTGTAATCCAAGGGGTTGCCATGACGATCCACACTGTCCCAGTCAATGAAGAGCAGAATGTTCCCCATTGGCTGGGAGAGCAGTGCAGTGACCTGAGCTAACATCAATAGGTCAGCCCAGGTCACTGCAGGGCATGACAAGTGCTGCTGTCAGCGAGGTACATTACCTGCGCTGATCTCCAGCACACTGACAGCCCCTGTCACTGAGTTCAATGACCGCCGCCTTCACACCAAGTATCGCGAGAGGCCCGTGACGTCACCGCTAGTCAGTCTCGGGTCGGAAGCGAGAGAAGGTGATGTGACAAGCGGCGGCCATGGAGGACAGTGACAGCGCTGAGGTCGGGATGGCGGGACTTCATCACCGCAGGTAAGCCGAGCGGGGCCATGTGTGCAGAGTGTGTGTGTGTGTGTGTGTGTGTGTGTGTGTGTACATGCCGCGGGCAGGAGGGGGTGGAGTGAGCTGAGCGGGGAAGTGTAGGCTTCCTGCACGTAACTAGGATAACCATCGGGTTACTAACCAAAGCGCTTTGGTTGGATACCCGATGTTTATCTTGGTTACCAGCTTGTGGCAGGCTGCCAGCGATGGCTCCTGCACACTGTAGCTGTAAAAAGCCCTGCTTTTTGCTGCTAGAACCGTTCTCGAACGTATCTAGAACTATCGAATTTTAGCAAAAAAGCTCGAGTTCTAGTTCGATCTAGAACAGCCCCCAAAATCACTCGAGCCGCGAACTGGAGAACCTCGAACCGCGAACTGCGCTCAACTCTACTCTTTAAGGTGCATTTAAAATGCTTCCAATAATCAGAAACCAATTATTGATCTATCTAAACAGGCTGTCTTGATCACCTGAAGCACAAGCAAAAATTTTCGTTTGACGGGTGAAATGGTTTTTCTGTTTACATAAATAAATATTTATATAGGGGACCATTCCCCTACAAAAAAAAAATCAAAAAAAAAATCACAGTTTAGCCGAAAGGGGTTGTCCGGTCTAGACTTACAATTCTGCTGTTTCTCTATGACTGCAGGCCTGTGAATCCTCCCAGCGCACTCATGGTGGTTTAGAATGCAATGTGTAGACTTGCAGTCAGAACTCGTCTAGTGGGTACAGCCTCGCTTAATGCACTTGTATTAAGTGAGTCTGCACCCCCTAGACAGGTTCTAGCTGGGAGTCTGCATACTGCATACTTGACTGTGGTTCCCGGCGCAGACTCCAGAGAATCCTCAAAAAAAAAAAGAAGAAAATAATATGAACATTCTTCAAAAGATGGTTTAGCCTATTCCCCCATGCCGATTATAGCTTCATTTGCGACATTGGTCCTTGTGCTGAGGTGATCTCATTCTGGTGATCTCTTGTGCATTATTTGATGTGGTGTGGAAACATTCTCGTTGTCTGTTTATTTCCTCCCTTATTTTTTATTTCCTCCTGAGCACATATTGTCTTACTACTGTGTGTGTGTGTGTGTGTACAGTGAGCTTGAGCTTTGTTTTTTCCCTGTCCATCTATTTGTGTGGGATAAAACCAGTGTCGGCCCTCCCCAGGGGTGGAGGAGAGGGGGTATATACAAGGATTATTCAGGAGCTAAGGTTAGAAAGGCGGCCCAAACATCATCGCCATTAGATGTATCTTTGGGAACAGGGAAAGCTATGGCTACCCTAGGGCCAGTGTAGGTGCCCCTGTTCCAAGTTGCCTCTTCATACCCCGTGACATATTACCACTGTAGCACCCCTTCTTTGATATCACTTTAACAATTCTGCATCCATTGAACTTGTGAGTTTTTGTATAGTTTCTGATTGAATTTTTTTGCTGGATGTCAGAATAGCATGTCAGAGTTGCAGTTTTGATGTGAACTGCCTCCCACGCTCATATTTTTTTGCTTGATGATTTTCCAAAAGTTCTGAATAGAGTTGAGGTCAGGGGAGGCTGGTGGCTACATCTGAGTTTCTGTCTTTTAATGCCCATTGCACTCAGAGGTATTCTTTGCAGCATGAAATGGTGCATTGTCATGCATAAGATTATTTTATTACGGATAGCACAATTCTTCTTTTTGTACCATGGGAGAAAGAGGTCAGAGAATCTTTATATACAGTGCTGCCCACCATTATTGGCACCCCTTCATTTTTTTCATATAGTGTACAATATCTTAAGAAATAAATTGAAATGTACCAAAGTTATATACTCAGGACTTTTTAATTAGTGGCCCCAGAGGTGTATCTAGGCTTAATGGCACCCGGAGCAAGAATTTGGCTGGGCGTCCCCCACTATCCCCCCCGTGGTGTGGGTAGTTGTCATGTGACCGCTCATTCATATATGATTTGCACACTTAGTCATGTGCAGACGAGCTGCTCTTTCTAACTCTCTCAATGTTCAATGAAAACAGAAATAGAAAGAGAAGCGAATTGTCACATGACTAAATATGAAAAATGCATGAGTGGAGTGGCCATGTGATGACCGCTGGAACCAGAGTGCAGAGCTGAATCCTTAGGGTGCGTGCCCACAATCAGTGTTTGCAGTGTTTTGGATGTAGCGTGTTTCAGCTGTGTCCATACCGCTGTGTTGTACTGTACAAGCATAGTGGATGGGATTTCTAGAAATCCTGTGCCCACTGTGCTTGTTTATTCTGCATCAAACACTGATCTGCGGTGTGGCTTTCCAAGCTGCAGCATATCAATTGTTTGCTGCGGATTCGCATACGTCCTCTGTAAGGAGAACACAAGTGAGAGACCACAGCGCACTGAACCCTGATCGTGGGTAGGGTTGTTGCACCCAGGGATATGGGGTACTCGATTCCGGGCAGTGTCTCTCTTGGGAATGTCACAGTGGTGGCCGTTACCCGGTTCCATGCCCTGGACCCTTTTTGTAATGGGGATATTTACAGGGGATTGTTGAATAAAGTTTATACGTGACACCACTTGCGTTGTTGCGGCTAAGTATAGGGAGCCGCCGCTGCAAAGTGTCTCTACTGGGGCTGGTGGTATTGGCAGCTAGTATGGTAATCCCACTGCAAGTAAGGTTTTGCCCCAGCAGGTGTATGGTGCAGTGGGCATTGGAAGAAGGTAGTCCACACAGGTATTCAGTGCAAATGGTTTACTCACTTTCTGAAGATGTTAACTGGTGGCCCGAGGCCAGCTGGTTTCGCCTCCAGGTCCCCTTCGTCCCAGTGCCAGTTTGATTCTCTGGTACCTTCTTCCCCTGCACCTGTCTCTGGTAAGTGGGTCCCCGTGGTATAGAACACTCGGGGTCCCCATTCTGTGGTTTGTCCACTTCTGTCCACCTGACAGTAGCGTGAACCCTGTGGGGTTGGAGTCTCTGATCCTGTCACCGGTTCTCCCTTTGCTATTAAGACTTCGGATTCTTTAGGGTCAGCAAGGTCCTTGATGGTCCCCTTTGCTGTGCAGGTGTTAACAGGTTGGCTTCAAGCTCTTTCATCTGCTAGGGTCCTGTACCCCCTCGGTGCGTAGTGCTGGGAGTACTTCACCATACTCCACCGGCAACCACTTCTTCTGGGTACCAAGTCACCATTAACCCAAGTCAGGTTGTCACTTTCCTTCCACCTTCACACTCCTGCTTTCTGACACTTTCTGACTACTCTCCACAGTCTGCCCCTCCCACCTGGTCAACTAGTGGACTGGATTGGATCCACCTCTAGGCGGCGATCCATTGGTCCCACCCTAGCTAAGTATAATTGTATGGGGGATTGTTGGGGAAAACTGGGATTACCTGGGTTTTTGGTGTTACCGGCACTGGGGTTCTGGATCCCTAAAGGGGCAGGCCCTGCATCCTGGTGGGGATGCAGAACCTTGTAGAACCCTGATGGTGTCAGGGGCGTTACACGAACAGCTGCGGTCTCCTGTGCTCTCCTGCAGAGAAGACACACAGCCCGCATGTCAGGTCCCGTTGCGTCCAGAACATAGTGAGTCCTGATTGTGGGCACATACCCTTTACCCTTACAGGGAGTATATTACATCCTGTTATCACTGGGCTACATTGCTTAATTTTATAGTTAAAGGGGTTGTCCAGGTTTATGATGAAAGTCTACAGGCACTCTAGGTGACTGCAGGCTTCTGAATTCTTACAGCGCACGCCCTGCACAGTTTTAGGATTCTCCCATGCCAGAGGCGAGAGTAGACGATCATGTGAGCTCAAGTGTGGCTGGTACTGCAAATCCGCCTCATTGATTTGGATAGGAGTGGATGTACAGTACCCAGCCACGGCCATGATCAGAAGACGGAGGAGATCTGGAATTGAGCACTCTGGCCGTCTACAGCTGCCATCGGCACCAAAAAGCTGATTGGCGACGGAGCCAGGTGCTGGATCCCGACCGATCAGACACACTGGCCGGGTACTGCACACAACTCTGACACACTGGCCATATACCACACACAGCTGTGACACACTAGCTGTATACCACACACAGCTGTGACACACTGGCTGTATACTACACACAGCTCTGACACACTGGCTGTATACCGCACACAGCTCTGACACACTGGCAGTATATAGCACACAACTTTGACACACTGGCCATATACCACATACAGCTCTGACACACTGGCCGTATACCGCACACAGATGTGACACACTTGCCGTATACTGCACACAGCTCTAACACACTGGCCACATACCGCACACAGCTTTGACAAAGTGGCCGTATACCACACACAGCTCTGACACACTGGCTGTATACCACACACAGCCCCGACACACTGGCTGTAATCCGTACATTGTACTCACACACTGGCCATATACTACACACAGGCTTAACACACTGGTCATATTGTATATCGCACACGACACACACTGGCCGTATACAGTACCCATGCATTGGACATACTGTATACTGTACACATCACTCACACACGCCATACACAGCAGTCACAAGCTGTATACAGCACTCACAAGCTGTATACAGCACGTACGCCCCAAGTACAGCACTAACACCCCATATACAGCACTCAAACTCCGTACACAGTACTCACACTCTGTACACAGCACTCACACCACAGATACAGCACTCACACCCCAGAAAAAGGGCAGGTAATCCAGCAACACGTCCAGGTTTTATCACTGGATGTGTTGCTTGACTGCCTACCCCTTTTCTGTGAATGCACTTTATTCCTGGCATCCATTGATCCCTGCACCGCCCAGGTTAATTGCACCTTCTGTGGATCTCTTCAACACTTGCATACAGAGTGAGCTGAAAATTAATTTTTTTCTTTATAGCACTCAAACCCTGTATACAGCACTCACACCCCATATAAAGCACTCACACCCCATACACAGCACTCACACCCTGTACACAGCATTAACACCCCGTACACAGCACTCACACCCCATACACAGCACTCACACCTCTTACACAGCACTCACACCCCATACACAGCACTCTCACCTCGTACACAGCACTCACACGCCGTACATATATGTACCGCCCCGTGCTCGGCAGCCACGCCGCTCAGATCCGGACCTTCAGTAGGTGGCTTGAGGGTCTCACACCCCATACACAGCACTCACACCCTGTACACAGCATTAACACCCCGTACACAGCACTCACACCCCATACACAGCACTCACACCTCGTACACAGCACTCACACCCCATACATAGCACTCACACCTCGTACACAGCACTCACACGCCGTACATATATGTACCGCCTCGTGCTCGGCAGCCACGCCACTCGGATCCGGACCTTCAGTAGGTGGCTTGAGGGTCTCTGGACCCGGGGGTCTCGCGGTTACTTCAACTGAAATGGGGTTTGTGGTTTTGAGACATAGATGTACGGCTGGAGCCGCGTTAAGTTTGTGACGCCACCCACGGGATGTGGTGAAGGTGGACACCACCGCTGCAGTTACGGGGCACCCGGGGGAGATGTTTGGCAGCAAGTTTTTAACCCCTCCGTGGGCAGGGATAGTGGTCCCAGGACCCGTTGGGGGTATGTTTGGCGGTGCAGGGAGATGGGCGACTGGAGAGTGCTGTTATACTCACTATTAGTAAACACACAAGTCTCTGGTAAACCAAGGTGATGGTGGTCGGTACCCGCAGCTGGCTGCAGTCTGGTCCTCCACCCGGCTGGTGGCCTCTTTCTCCCCCACCTGTGTTGAATGGTGGACTGCCTGTGCTTGCAACTTCAAGAGTCCGCTCCCGGCTTGTTGTTGCCTAAGGAGCCCTTTGCCCGCAGACGCTGGCCCGTGGGATCTCTGAGCCGTGGCGGTGGCCGCTTATCCCCTCGTTGAGCTGTTGCCTTCAGTCGGGACTTTGGGTGGGACAGGACTTCTTGTCCTGGCCGCAATCAGTTAATTAGCTAGCCCCCAGTAGCTTCTGGACCTAGCTTCAGGGTCTGCGTACCCCCCTTTGTGCTCTGGTTTCCGAGTCGGTTCCCCAGGCCGGTACCGGCAGGCTACAACCCTGTCCCGGTCCACCTAGTTTCCACCAAGCCGTCTTCCCGGCTCCTGCAGACCGAGACCGCCATCTACCTCCTAGCTAAAGGCACCAGGGCACCTACCCTGGTGCATGCTCAAATTGTTTTTTCTCCTCTGCTGGAGCTGCACACAATTCCAGCCCACACACCTCTCCAACTTGAACTCTGAAACTTTACTGCTTACTTTCCCACCCCAGGCTTTCTGAACTCCTCGGTGGGCGTCTTCCAACCGCCTGGTTCCTCCCCCTGGTGTGTCCATCAAGCCCTGGGGGGGGGTGACTAGGGTTTAAATGTTTGGCTGTGTGTTACCTATGAGGAACAGGTGTAATGCGGGGCCCTATCTGTGACTACCTGGCCCGGGCATGGTGTCACACTGCCCCTTGGTTAACCACAGACCGTCCGTGGGCTGTCCAACCACCACCGATTTATTTTGCTTTTTGAACTGTAAAAGATAAAAGATTTTAGAACATGTACAATTATACTAACATATTTACATTCATGAAGGCTTTGTTTCATCCCTGTGACGGGAGGCAGTTTGCTTAAACGTTACATAATAAAAACATTTTTATTAACCGGGAACGGGATGGGACTAGGTCCTTGTCACTTTTTCCCACCCAAGCAAACCTAGCCCTGATGCTGCCTCTAAAAACCAGGTCAGCACCCCTTTTCCCAGTCCAGGAAAAGGGTTCGGGTCCGGGTGTTGCCCACACGGTCCGGGTAATAAGTTCCTTACCCGGCAGTCTCTCTCAGAGGCTCCACGTCCAGGTGACCCCTGACCCGGAGGTTGGTCACCGGTTTCCATGGTGACGGGACCTCGGCCTACTCTGCAGCAGGCCCTTCCTCCAACCAGCCTTTCCGGAGACTGCAGGACGGTGAAAGGGTGGTCCAGGGCTATTTACAAGGCCCAAAAGTTTTTGGGTTGGCCTGCAAGTTCTCAGCCATGTCATTATTTCACTTTAAAACATCAGGAATATCAACAAGGTCCCAATGGGGACGGGCAGAAAGGTAGCCGGAACCGCTACCACATCACTATTCTTCTTCCTCAGGGCTGGAGAGTGGCGGAAAGGGGCGGATGTGCAGCTGAGCGCCCATGGTTACCCTTCTTCTCACATCCAGGGCAAACCACCCGCTCTCCCCACAGTGCCGGATGTAGGTGACCAATTTTCCGGGTTCCAGGTGCCGGTCGGGATGGCCCATAGAGAGGTGAGGGTAGATGTCCCTCCGGGACACGAAGATCTCTGCGTCCAGGCCCGGCTCGAAGATGAAACCCCATCCTCGTTGCGGGTTGAAATGCCGAACCTGGCCTTCACGCGTCGGGCCCCTTACCCGAAAGGTAGCATTGCAGAGGTTGTCCTTCTCCTGAATGGTCCGGGACAGCACCTCCGCCTTCCTCTTTTCACGGGCGGCGATCTCCCGGCCCAGCTGGCGCTGCTGCTGCTTTCAGTATGGAGCATCTGCCTGCTCCGATTCGCTCCACGCGGGTGTCGGTCCCAGCCGGAGTTCCCCCGTGTCGTCCACGCCAACACTCTCTGCACTGGTGGACCCCGCTGTGTCGCGGCCTGCTCAGCTGCCTGACAGCGGCAACCCAGCGGTGCCTCAGCCGAGGCCTGGGTTTTGGGAGCGGCCAGCATTACCTTCGGTGCTGGCTTCTGGTCGGGGACCACCTCCGCTTTGGCCGGGCGGACTGCCGGTGTCGTTGTCATCTGTGGCGCAGCCTCTTCCGGGATCGGTGGTACGTCCAAGTCGGACGGGGCACTTTCCGGACGTTGGTGCGACGTGGAGCCGGTACGGATGCCGGGGCGGCGACGGGCTTGCTGCAGGTGGCTTCCTCAGACTGGTCCCCCTGGGTTTGTGGGACGGATGATTCCACTGCCGGTGGTAGCGGCGGTGTTCTGAGCAGGGTGTCAGCGGCAACCGGTATGGGCAGCAAGGGAGGCAATATGGCGGGCAGGGGCAGACCGGGTCCCTCAGCTGCGTCGGCCAGTCCCTGTGGGACATAGGGGTGTGGACCGCTCTCCTGCTCCTCCAAGGTTGCCTCCACTTCACGAGCCCGCACGGCTGCAGCCAGCTCCTCCATCTTGGCCACCCACCGCTCCAGGATAAAGCGCGCCTGCGCCTGAACCCGGCGGCACATTTGTTGGGTCTGGACTTCTACCCAGGCCGCTGTTCCGGGCAGGGGCTTGCCAGTCAAGTCGGCCATGTTGCTCCGATGGTATCCAGGAACGGGAAGGGGTGCAGGGTCCTGGAGTCCCTGCCCTTTATCTACTTGGTCACATGTTGCAGAATGTTCACCCCCCCCCTTGGTCTTTTCGTGGCACTTCTCTAGCTGGCCGGTCAGTTTCATTTTTTCGACTTCCCGCTCGATTTCCGGCCGTGTTCCCAGGGGGCGGGGCTTCAGCTTCGCGTCTTTCTCAGGGAAGGAGACCTTGGGCGGGATCTTTCGCACCAACAAGATGGCAACAAGATGGCGGATTCTGAAAACCTTCGCAAGGGATCACCGCTGACTTCACCACAAGGCGCACTTCCACAGGTAAGTGGATGGGTAAGTATTCTGTTTGTGACGCCAGAAATTGAGGTGTACCGCCCCGTGCTCGGTAGCCGAGCCGCTCAGATCCGGACCTTCAGTGGGTGGTTCAAGGGTCTCGCGGTCACTTCAACTGAAAGGGGGTTTGTGGTTGGGGGACGTAGATGTACGGCCGGAGCTGAGTTAAGTTCGTGACGCCACCCACGGGATGTGGTGAAGGTGGACACCACCGCTGCAGTTATGGGGCACCCGGGGGAGATGTTTGGCAGCAAGTTTTTAACCCCTCCGTGGGCAGGGATTGTGGCCCCGGGACCCGTTGGGGGTATGTTTGGTGGTGCAGGGAGATGGCCGACCAGAAGGTGCTGTTGTACTCCCTATTAGTAAACACATGAGTCTCTGGTAAACCAAGGTGATGGTGGTCGGTGCCCACAGCCGGCTGCAGTCTGGTCCCTCACCCGGCTGGTGGTCTCTGTCTTTCTCCCGCACCTGTGTTGGATGGTGGACTGCCTGTGCTTGCAACTTCAGAAGTCCGCTCCCGGCTTGTTGTTGCCTAAGGAGCCCTTTGCCCGCAGACGCTGGCCCATGGGATCTCTCAGCCGCGGCGATGGCCGCTTATCCCCCTCGTTGGGCTGTTGCCTTCAGTCAGGACTTTGGGTGGGACAGGACCTCTAATCCTGGCCGTAATCAGTTAATTAGCTAGCCCCCAGTAGCTTCTGGACCTAGCTTCAGGGTCTGAGTACCCCCCTTTGTGCTCCGGTTTCAGAGTCGGTTCCCCTGGTAGGTACCGGCGGGCTACAACCCTGTCCCGGTCCGCCTCGGTTCCACCGAGCCGTCTTCCCAGCTCCTGCAGATGGAGACCGCCATCTGCTTCGTAGCCAAAGGCACCAGGGCTCCTACCCTGGCGCCTGCTCAAATTGTTTTTTCTCCTCTGCTGGAACTGCACACAGCTCCAGCCCACACACCTCTCCAACTTCAACTCTGAAACTTTACTGTTTACTTTCCCGCCCCAGGCTCTTTGAATTCCTTGGTGGGTGTCTTCCAACCGCCTAGTTCCGCCCCCTGGTGTGTCCATCAAGCCCTGGGGGGGTGACTAGGGTGTAAATGTTTGGCTGTGTGCTATCTATGAGGGACAGGTGTAATGCGGGGCCCTATCTGTGACTACCTGGCCCGGCCAGGGCGTCAAATATACAGCATACACACACTGAACATTGAAGTCACTAATACATTAGATCTATGATTGTATATATTATATATAAACACACTTAGCTCAGATATAAGTACCTGCTGCTTAGTTGCACTGTAAGATCAGGTGCAGCACAAGTTCCTTACTGCCGCTCCCTACTCATGTAAGATGGATGCAGCAGCCGGTCTTTGAGTGGTTAATGTGTGGCCAATCAGCGCTGGCTTCTTTCTCCTCTCCTGACTCCTCTGCGGTGCTAGACCTGAACAGCCGAGCACGTAAGCCTGAGTGCACATTATGAGTGGCTTAGCACATGGCACTGTGCAGCCCCCTTAGTGCCGTGCAGGCCCCTCCCTTATCACTTTGCTTCTAACTGTAATCTGACAGGGGAGCATGCAGGACCAGAGGCCGGGAGGAAATCCCTCTAGTGCACTCTTCCGGCTGGTGCCCTGTGCCATGCAATTGATCACAGGGAGCCACGCGCCACACTTTCTCTGAGTCAGATGCCCCGCCAGCCCTCCCCTAGATCCGCCTCTGAGTGTCCCAAAGTAATACAACAATTAAACATTGTTTGTGGACTTACATGTGGCAATTTCAAAGAAGAAACAGAATAAACATTATGTGCAATAACAAAGGGACCCCTAACTAATACTTGCTTGCACACCCTTTGGCATTGATGACAACCTCCAAACGTTTCTTGTAGCCGTCTATAAGCTTCTTGCACTTCTCAGCTGGTATTTTCTCCCACTTTTCCTTTGCAGTTTGTTCAGGTTCTTGAATGTTTGCAGAGTTCTTTTTCCCAATAGCAGATTTCAGCTCACCTCAAAGATTTTCAATGGGATTGCGGTTAGGACTTATTGCTGTCAATTTTAAAATAGTTCATATTTTGTTCTTCAACCATTCCTGTGTATTTTCGGATGTGTGCTTTGGGTCAGGGCCGGCTCCAGGTTTTTGTGGGCCCTGGGCGAAAGAGTCTCAGTGGGCCCCATCCACACATATACATGCACAGATACATACACATACAGGCATACGTACACATATATATTTAAAGAGAAATTCACAAAAACACATATAAATAGACATAAATCTAGACACAGTCATATACACTGACATACATAGATACACATCATACATGCGCGCGCGCACACACACACACACACACACACACACACATTATTTTTATATATTTATCCTGTATATATATTTCTAATATTGGGAAGCCGGCAACAGCCTCACTCACCTCCCGGCTTGTCTAACAGACATGGCCGCACATAGAGCACACTAACACTACTGTATATACATCACAAGAGAGGCTGGGGACAAACACATTACTGGGGGAATATATATTACTGAGGAAAGGGGTATACAGCAATGGGGGGCATACAGCTTTAGAGGAGGGCAGTGACTGAGGTGGGGGGGACAAACAGCTGTGAGGTGGGGGGTGACATGCAGCTCTGGGGGTATACAGCTCTGGGGTGGGGGGGTATACAGCACCTGGGTGGAGGGAACATACAGCTCTGAGGGGGTATACAGCACCTGGGTGGAGGGGACATACAACTCTGGGGGTATAGTAGTTTGCAGCCCCCATATTGTGTTATGAAGCCCCCATTGTCCTCCATATAGTATTATGTAGCCCCCATATGCACTATGCAGCCCCCATATAGCACAATGCAGACCTAGATAGCATTAGGCACCTTCATGTAGTATACAGCCCACATATAGCACAATGCAGACACATATAGCATTAGGCATTCTCATGTAGTATACAGCCCCTAAATACCACAGTGCAGAGCCAGATAGCATTAGGCACCCTCATGTAGTATATAGCCCCTATATACCACAGTGCAGAGCCAGATAGCATTAAGCACCCTCATGTAGTGCAGAGACCCTATATAGTACATTGCAGAGTCAGATAGCATTAGGCACCCTCATGTAGTATACAGCCCCTATATACCACAGTGCAGAGCCAGATAGCATTAGGCACCCTCATATAGTACACAGCACCTATATAGCACAGTGCAGAGCCAGATAGCATTAGGTATCCTCATGTAGTACACAGACCTATATAGTACAGTGCAGACCCAGACAGCACAGTGCAGAGCCAGATAGCATTAGGCACCCTCATGTAGCATACAGCTTGTATATAGCACAGCCTGTATACAGCACAGTGCAGAGCCAGATAGCAGTAGGCACCCTCATGTAGAATACAGTGATTAATACTCAGTGGCGTAACTAGAGTTTGATGGGCCCTGGTGCAAAATTTGGACCGGGGACCCCCTCCACGTACACCGACACTTAGGGTACGGAATAATGACACTGACACTTGGGGTACAGGATAATGACGCTGACACTTGGCTCTTACCCTCAGCACCCAGGTTTACCATGATCTGAAATCCCTCTATCAGTACCCTGCTTTTCCATGTTCTGATATCCATCTTGTCCTCAGCACCCAGCTTCCCCATGCTCTGCTATACATCTTTCCCTCAGCACCCAGCTTTCCCATATCAGAGCATGGGAAAGCTGGGTGCTGAGAGATGTACAGCAGAGCATAGGAAAGCTGGGTGCTGAGGGAAAGAGCCTTTTTCCCTCAGGACAAAACATTTCCATCCCATACTTGTATCTTTGTCCCCCCTTGTATATAGATCTCCAAATACTATAATGGCCCCCACATAGCCTTCCGTATAATATAAAGGGTCCCACATAACCCTTGATATATTAGAATGCACCCCCATAGTTTTCCATGTATTACAATGCATTTCCCCAAAGTTCTCCATCTATTATAATTCACCCCATAGTTCTCCATATATTATACTGCACCACATAGGCCTCCAGTTTTATAACGCGCACCCATAGTCCATGTATAAGGTAGCCTTCATATTCCTCCATATATTATAATGTAGCCCCCATAGTCCTATATGTATTATAATGTAGCGCCATAAATCATATTGTATTATGCAGCCCCATACTCCTCCATGTATAATGCACCCCTAGTCCATGTATAAGGTGTCCTTCATGTTTATTATGTAGTCCCATAGACCTCCATGTATCATGCAGCCAGCACCCCCAGGCCTCCATGTGTCATGCAGCCAGCAAAATAAAAAAACAAATACCTCTCTTCTCCTTCCGACCCCTGCGACCGCGGTAGTTACTCCCCTGCCCCCATATCTCACACACCCTGCTCCCCATACAGTCTGCACCCCCATATCACACACTACACCCCCATATGTCACACACCCTGCTCCCCATACAGCCTGCACCCCCCAGATCACACACACTACACCCCCATATGTCACACACTCTGCTCCCCATACAGCCTGCACCCCCCAGATCACACACACTACACCCCCATATGTCACACATCCTGCTCCCCATACAGCCTGCACCCCCATATCATACACACTACACCCCCACATCTCACACAGCTTGCACCCCCCAGATCACACACACTACACCCCCATATCTCACACACCCTGCCCACATATCTCACCCTGCCTGTACCCCAACTTACCCCTCTCAAACACTCTGCACCCCTTCACATCCTTCTGTCACAGTCTGCAACCCTCATTTGCCACTCACCCTGCAGCTGCCCCCTTTCCACTCATGTCCCCTCTTTTCTTATTACCAGTCATCATGTGTCCAAATCTCCGTCAGGATTCAGTATCTCCTGCTTTCTGCCGGCTTCCTGTGTCTCCTCCCACACAGTTGTGACGCCCTGGGCAAGCCAGGGGTCACAGGTCATTACACCACCACACCCTACACCCCAGTTAGGTACACCAAAGCTAAACTAAAATCCTTGTTGCCTTCCTCCAGGGGCTGATGTCCACACCAGGGGGTGGGCCAGGTGGTTGGCTCCGCCCACCGAGGAGTTCACAGCTCTGGAGGCGGGAGAAACCAGGCAGATAAGCTAGGGGAGTGAAGGAGTAAACAGCTAAGATGAGCTAAGGAAGTGAAAGTGGAAGTAGAAGTGGAAGTGGTAAAGGAGGAGTAGGAGAAACTGAAGGAAGGTGGAAAGTGACAGAAAGGAAGCCTGAAGTAGTCCAGCTGTGTGCAGGACAGAGTCAGCAAGGTCAGCAACGGCGGTGACTGTCTGGAGGGGGACCGTTTGGAAGTTCCTGGAAGCACCGCGGATGGGTAGTGGCCCGGCGGTCTGGAGCAGTGTACCAAAGGACAGTCAGCACCAGGGCAGGGGCCTCTCGGACCCCGGCAAGGCTAGGAGTCGCCATAATTTGCCGAATCCGTCAGTGAAGGGGACGTAGATCCCCCAACAACCAAGTCCCGATTGAAGGCAACAGTCCAACCATAGTAGGAGAAACACCGCCACCGCCAGGGCACCAGTTTCTCAGGGCCAGCGCCTGCGGGCAAAGAGTAGAGCTCCTCCGGTCCAGCTTGAAGCCGGGGAGCGGGTTACCGGTGGGGACCCATCGTAGCCAACACAGAAACAAAGGTGCAAGGAAAAGGGACATCACCGTCACCTACTGGGAGAGCAAGTGCAGCCGTCCGTGGGAACCGTCTTTCCAGCCGTGTGGTTTACCGTAAAACTGTGTCAACATCTCAGGCTGAGTGAGTACCACAGTGCCGCAAGGCACAGCGCTGCCCCCGCGTCCCTGCGCCCACCAGGCCCTGCATCTCCCATCTCATCACCGGGCCCCGGGATCACCAACCCCTACCCACGGAGGGGCAACACAACACCTGGCTGCTCCGCATCACCATCCCCGGGATCCCCATATTGAGTAGCGGTGGTGAAATCACCACAACCGTGGGTGGCGTCACGGACAATAAACAATCCCCACACCCAACAAACCCCTTTCACTCACGGGCGAGGAGTGCCGCTCGAGAACCCCCGGGATCCGGCCTACAGCTCGAGCCACCACTGAGCAGTGGCCGCCGGACCCGAGCAGAGGGGGGTGAGCGTAGTGTGCTGACACCCTCCTCCCCGCCCGCGACAACTTGGCGTCACGAACAGGATCTTACCGCTCTGCCGTTTGGTAGAGGTGCGCCTTGTTACCGCCGGAGATATCCGGCAGGAAAATTTCAGAAGCCGCCATCTTTGGCGCGAAAAGTTCCCGCTCGAGCGTCTTCTCGAGTAGCAGAGGCGCGAAGGCCAAAACCCCGCCCCGAGAGAGGAGTGGCCGGAAATAGCTAAGGGGGACGGAAACAAGATGTCTGCGCCCGACGGAGCCGCTGGAGGAGCGGTGGTCGCAGCCGCAGTGGCACCCGCGGATGGGAATGGGCCTGCCCAGGCCCCGGCTGTACTGGCGGGAGGTGCTGCGGCCCCCGCGCTTGCCCAGGTTATGCCGTTCTCCTTGCCCTATGCGCCCGGAGCTGCCTGGCTACCGCAGTATGACGGGAAACCGGATGCCTTACAGGCCTTCCGGAAAAAGCTTAACCCATTGCTAGAGCTGTACCCCCTGACTGATAAGCAACGTGCAGCGATAGTGCTAGGCCAGTTAACCGGTGCGGCTGAGCAGGAGGCGGAGACCTGGGCCGAGGGGGACCGGCTCTCTGTAGCCACCATCTTTGAGAAGCTACAGACTGCCTTCGAGACCCGGACTGAAGCTGAGCTGAGGATGCAGTTTTACCAGTGCCGGCAACGGGCTGGGGATAGCATTCGGGACTATGCTTTACGTCTGCAAACTGCCCTCCGCACGCTGAAGCGGGTGAACCCTATTAATGAGGCGGATAGCAACAAGATGTTAGTAGAGCAATTTGCGCAGGGGATGAGGTCCCCTGAGGATCGTAAACAACTCCGGCTGTGGGCCCTGGAACACCCTGATGTGGACTTTGCTGTGTTAAAGGAACGGGCCATTAAAGCACTACAGCCCCCAGCTGCAGAAGTTCTGGAACCCGCCCCATGGCCCGTCGAGACGGCCCCCGTTGTGGCGGCCTCTGCCCTACCAACCTCTCCAATACCTACAGCCCCAAGCAGCACAGTGGAAGAACTGGCAGCCCAGGTCCGTCGCATGGACGGAGACCTCGCCAAGATCCTTGCTGCACTACAACCTCTGACCAGATCTCAGCCTCCAGCACAGATACAGCTTGCTGACAGCCCCGAGGATGTTCCCTGGATGCAGCGGAGAAGTGCTAATAACCCGCGGAGCAGACCTCCAATCTGCTACAAGTGCCGCAAGCCGGGTCATTACTTCCGACAGTGCCCGTTAAACGAGCAACCCCTGGGGCCCCGGGCCAATCCTCAGGAGTAGAACATCGTGGCCCCCCAGACTGGCGGGACCGATATATCGGGGCCCGCCCCATCATCCCCGTGGCTGTGGACGGCATACCAATGATGGCTCTCTTGGACACTGGATCACAGGCAACCACCATACCATACACGTTGTACCAGCGGTATTGGGCAATAGACGAGCTGGCACCCCCAGATAATAGTATAACGCTAATTGCCGCTAATGGACTTCCATTGACCCAGGTGGGGTATAAACAAGTGGCTATGACAGTGGGGCAAGCTGAACTGCAACACCAGGGTATGATTGTGATCATGAATGAACCCAGTGATCATAACCCGAAGATAGTGCTAGGAACCAATGTGATGGAGCACTGTATGAGTGATGTGTTGACCCTATTGCAACAGCTAGCCGCCACAGCGGCAGGGAGCCGGCAGAGAGCTGTGCAGCGTGAGATCCGAGCTCTGATGTACCGCCAGCATGTAAGCTCAACAGGAGGGGAGATTGGTGGAGTGAGAGTGATGGATGTTGCTCCATTGACTGTGCCCCCTAGGAGTGAGATGATGATTTGGTGTAGGGCAGCAGTAGGGCCCCAGGGGCGTGACTACCCTGCTATGATGGAGCCCATGCCCTCCGAGCACTGGCCCACTGTAATGGCCGCCAGAGGGGTGGTGGATGTAAAGAAGGGGAGGGTGCCTGTGAGGGTGTTGAACTGTGGGGAGGAAGAAGTCAGGCTTCCCCGGTATGCCACTATTGCCAAGCTGCTCACCCTGGATCCCCACACCATCCACGAAGCTAGCCCCTCAGTCTCCCCACCTAACACCAGCACTTCCCCGCCTTAGGGGATGGTAAAGGAGTGGCACCAACAGCTACACGTGGGTACTGACGATACTCCTACACATCACAAAGCAGGGGTGTACAGGGTGGTGCAGGAGTATGAACAGGTTTTCAGGAAACATCCCCTAGACTTTGGGCAGATCAAAGGGGTCCAACACCACATTCCCACCGGTGAACACCCCCCTATCAAAGAGAGGTACAGGCCTATTCCCCCTGCACATTACCAGTGTACCAAAGACATGTTGAGGAATATGAAGGAGGCAGGGGTTATTCGGGACAGCTGTAGTCCCTGGGCCGCTCCGTTGGTACTGGTTAAGAAGAAGGATGGTACCATGCGGATGTGTGTGGACTACCGGAAGATTAATCAGATAACCCATAAAGATGCCTACCCACTGCCTCGTATTGAAGAGTCTTTGGCCGCACTGAGAACTGCAAATTACTTCTCTACCCTTGACCTCACCAGCGGATATTGGCAAGTGGCAGTAGCACCGGAGGACCGGGAGAAAACCGCCTTCACCACTCCGATGGGGCTCTGTGAATTCAATAGTATGCCGTTCGGGCTGTGCAATGCGCCAGGAACCTTCCAACGGCTGATGGAGTGCTGTCTGGGACACCTAAACTTCGAGACCGTCCTATTGTATTTAGATGATGTGATTGTTTACTCCCAGACGTATGAAGCCCATCTGGAGCACCTGGCCGAGGTGTTCGCGTCCCTTGCCAAATACGGGATGAAATTGAAGCCTTCTAAGTGTCACCTGCTGAAACCCAGGGTGCAATACCTGGGGCACGTGGTAAGTGCAGAAGGTGTCGCCCCCGACCCTGAGAAGATCACTGCCATCCAAGGCTGGCCGAGACCAACCACCGTGAGGGAAGTAAGGCAGTTTCTGGGTCTGGTAGGGTACTACCGGCGCTTTATCAAAAGGTACACGAAGATGGCTGCTCCCATGCAAGATCTCCTCGTGGGACAGACCAAAGGTGGTAGACCCCTAGGGACCCCACTGGTGTGGGAGGAAAAGCACGAAGAATCCTTCTGCCAGCTGAAGGCGGCCTTGACTGGGGAAGAAGTCTTAGCCTATCCTGACTATGGCTGCCCATTCATCCTTTATACCGACGCCAGCAATGTGGGACTGGGAGCAGTCCTGTCCCAGGTCCAGGATGGGAAGGAGAAAGTGATAGCTTATGCTAGCCGGAAGCTTAGGCCAACTGAAAGGAACCCCGAGAACTACAGCTCCTTCAAGCTCGAGCTCCTGGCATTGGTATGGGCTATCACCGAGCGGTTCCGCCACTACTTGGCTGCCGCAAAATTCACCGCTTTTACGGACAACAATCCATTGACCCACTTGGACACAGCTAAGCTGGGCGCATTGGAGCAGCGGTGGGTGGCCCGGCTAGCCAACTACGACTTCACCATCAAGTACCGAGCTGGTCGTGTCAACATTAATGCTGATGCACTCTCCCGAATGCCCCATTTGTCAGAAGAAGGGGGCGAGGATGATGACCTCGAGGAGATTGAGCTGCCTGCATTTCACCAGCCACCAACTGAGAAGATACAAATACACCAACAACGGGTGGATCTGGACCCCCGGCCCAGTCAGGAATGGCAGGAAGCTCAAAACCAGGCGCCGGCTGTCCGCCTTGTCAAGACCCTGGTGGAACAAGGTGCTGTGGGAATAGACCCTGCCGCTCCAGCTGAAGCCCAGCGCTTGTGGAAGGAACGGAAACGGCTTTATCTACATCAAGGGAAGCTGTACCGTGAGCTGATCAACCCGAAGACCCATGAAAAATTTGCCAGTTGGTTATTCCCCAAGCTGATGTGGCTACTGTTCTGCGGGCATACCATGATGGTGCCGGACACTTCGGGTTAAAGAAGCTGGAGATGCTGTTGAGAGAGCGGTTCTACTGGAGTGGGGTGCGAGAGTCGGTAGAAGCCTGGTGCCGAGAGTGTGGTCCTTGCACGCTGAGAAGGAAGGACGAGACCAGCCAGAGGGCGCCCTTGCACCCAATCATCACACATCAACCGCTGGAGCTGGTCGCCCTAGACCATGTCAAACTCACCCCCAGCAGAAGCGGGTACGCCTACGCGTTGACCATCGTAGACCACTATTCAAGATTCATGGTGGTTGTTCCCGTCAAGGACCTAACTGGACGAACTGCTGCTCGAGCGTTCCAAGCCTATTTCTGCCGCCCACATGGATATCCAGAAAAGGTGCTTACTGACCAAGGCCCGGCTTTTGAAGCGGAGGTGTTCCATGAGTTCTACCAGTTGTACGGCTGTAAGAAGATCCGGACCACCCCTTACCATGCCCAGACCAACGGCATGTGTGAGAAGATGAACCATTTGGTCCTGGGACTCCTCAAGATGTTACCGCTGGAAGAGCGGAACCTGTGGCCGGAGAAGCTACCCGACTTGGTCGATATGTACAACAATATCCCGTCCAGCTCGACAAAGTGCACCCCAGCATACCTGATGAGGGCTCGTCCCGGCCGCCTGCCGGTGGACCTAGAAATAGGGTTGGAGCCCCCAGAAGCACTCCCTTCGACAGCTGAATGGGAAACTCGGCGGAGAGCACAATACCGGCAGATTCAGGAGTATGTGGAGAAGAATCTAAGTCGAAGTCGAGAACAGCAGGAGCAGCGATTCAACCAGAAAGCGTCTGCGGGCCCTTTCCAGCCAGGAGATGTGGTGTTAAAACGGAAGAGGAAGACCCACAAGCTGGATGATCAATGGGAACCAATCCCATACGTCATACAACCCACAGGGTGGGAAGATGGGAAGGCCTACCAGATCAGTCGTGACCAAGGGGGCACTTTGGCCACAGTTTCCCGGGACCATCTGAAAAGGTGTCCACCAGCATTGAGGGCAACGGCGGACGTACCAGTTCCTCCACCAGCGGAGAAGGCAAAAGAGGTGATCCACACTGTGATGGGTGACTTCCCAGCAGACTGGCCTACACAGAACGGCGCGGTGATTCTTCCAGTGATACTGTTCCCACAACCTGTGGATGAAGAAGTGGTGGAAGCAGTCGACCGTGACCCAGAACCATTGCCAGTGCCCAGGGATGAACCTGTACCCAGCTCCCCTATGCCTCCGCCTGCCCCACACGATAGAAGGGAGGAGGAACCGGTTGTTCCCTCTGCCCCACTGCATAGCCCCACTGACACCGGGCCCCGAAGGTCCACCCGTCCCAACCTAGGTAGACCCCCACTTAGGTACAGGGAGACTGTCCTTTAAGGAGGGGGGTCAGGAAGTCTGTGTGAATTTCTGTTTAAAAGTTTGAAAAGTTGAAAATGATAAGGAAATGATTATACCGAGTACCTCATCAGATTGTCTTTGTGATTGGCAACCGGCCGGAGCCGGCACCGTTGTCCCCGTAGGGACCGTTTAAAAAGTTTTGCATGGGAACTATCCATGGACAAGCCCGTGAACTTGCAGGGCAACCACAAATGTTAAGTGGCTTGTAAATATGTTGTTTGCCGTTACCGTTTCCGCAATGCCGCCTCCAGAGAGGCAGGTTGGAGGGAGGGCCCTCAGCGGAGCAGGCTGGGGCCCAGCCACCAAAGGAACCGGTGGCTACCCTCTGGAGGGGAAGGACAGATCCCGCTCGGGTACCGTGTGCTGGACTGTGGGTCAAGGGGTGCTGCCTGGGCTTTAGGGGCAGCATCAGGGCCAGGTTGCTTGGGTGGGAGAGAGCGGAAACCGTAACCGTAAACCATTATGCAACGTTAAAGAAATGTGCCTCCCGTTGTGGGAAGAGTTATTAAAAATGTATATATGTTACCGTTTTACCATGTTATATTTTGCAGAAAAATAAATCCGGTGTTGGACGGGCAGCCCGTGGACGGTCTGCATTTTGCTAAGGGGGAATGTGACGCCCTGAGCAAGCCAGGGGTCACAGGTCATTACACCACCACACCCTACACCCCAGTTAGGTACACCTAAGCTAAACTAAAATCCTTGTTGCCTTCCTCCAGGGGCTGATGTCCACACCAGGGGGTGGGCCAGGCGGTTGGCTCCGCACACCGAGGAGTTCACAGCTCTGGAGGCGGGAGAAACCAGGCAGATAAGCTAGGGGAGTGAAGGAGTAAACAGCTAAGATGAGCTAAGGAAGTGAAAGTGGAAGTAGAAGTGGAAGTGGTAAAGGAGGAGTAGGAGAAACTGAAGGAAGGTGGAAAGTGACAGAAAGGAAGCCTGAAGTAGTCCAGCTGTGTGCAGGACAGAGTCAGCAAGGTCAGCAACAGTGGTGACTGTCTGGAGGGGGACCGTTTGGAAGTTCCTGGAAGGACCGCGGACGGGTAGTGGCCTGGCGGTCTGGAGCAGTGTACCAAAGGACAGTCAGCACCAGGGCAGGGGCCTCTCGGACCCCGGCAAGGCTAGGAGTCGCCATAATTTGCCGAATCCGTCAGTGAAGGGGACGTAGATCCCCCAACAACCAAGTCCCGATTGAAGGCAACAGTCCAACCATAGTAGGAGAAACACCGCCACCGCCAGGGCACCAGTTTCTCAGGGCCAGAGCCTGCGGGCAAAGAGTAGAGCTCCTCCGGTCCAGCTTGAAGCCGGGGAGCGGGTTACCGGTGGGGACCCATCGTAGCCAACACAGAAACAAAGGTGCAAGGAAAAGGGACATCACCGTCACCTACTGGGAGAGCAAGTGCAGCCGTCCGTGGGAACCGTCTTTCCAGCCGTGTGGTTTACCGTAAAACTGTGTCAACGTCTCAGGCTGAGTGAGTACCATAGTGCTGCAAGGCACAGCGCTGCCCCCGCATCCCTGCGCCCACCAGGCCCTGCATTTCCCATCTCATCACCGGGCCCCGGGATCACCAACCCCTACCCACGGAGGGGCAACACAACACCTGGCTGCTCCGCATCACCATCCCCGGGATCCCCATATTGAGCAGCGGTGGTGAAATCACCACAACCGTGGGTGGCGTCACGGACAATAAACAATCCCCACACCCAACAAACCCCTTTCACTCACGGGCGAGGAGTGCCGCTAGAGAACCCCCGGGATCCGGCCTACAGCTCGAGCCACCACTGAGCAGCGGCCGCCGGACCCGAGCAGAGGGGGGTGAGCGTAGTGTGCTGACACCCTCCTCCCCGCCCGCGACACAGTCACATGGGCGTGACGTCATCGCAGGTCCTGCAGGATGGATTATTCCGTCTTCTGTGCAAGTCAGGAGCACTCCTGCAGCTCAGACACAGCTGGTGGCCTCTTCAGGTCAAGGGCCCCTCTACTGACACTGGGCTCCCCTGACTCGCAGGCCGGCCCCTGATGGTCGCATTGTCGGCCACTACACAGCGGCACTACACATAGGGGCCCGGCAGCCGGCTCTGCAGAGCGGCTGCCGGGCCCCTATGTGTACTAGTGCTGCTGTGTAGTGGACGGCCTGTGAGTCAGGGGAGCCCAGTGTCAGTAGAGGGGCGGCTCACTTCTCCTCGTTCCCCCGCTGATCCGGTCTCCTCGGCGCGTCGTCCATTGCTGTCGCTCGCTCTGACCTCTCAGCAGGCGCGCAGTGATGACGTCACCGCGGTCCTCTGCAGAGCTGTCAGAACGCCGACAGTTACAGCGGGGAGAATGATAAGAGAGGCAGCGCGCCGCTCACTCTCTCATCATTGCTCTCAATTGTATCGGCACCTGCGATGCCGAAGCAATTGAAAGCGCGATCCTCCGGGGGGGAAGTGGGCCCCCCACGCAGCTCAGGGCCCCGGCATTTGACCGGGTTTGCCGGGTGCTGGCGCCGGCCCTGCTTTGGGTCATTGTCTTGCTTGTGAAGGCCCATGATTTTCGACTCAAATCAAGTTTTT
Source organism: Anomaloglossus baeobatrachus (assembly GCF_048569485.1). NCBI lineage: Eukaryota > Metazoa > Chordata > Amphibia > Anura > Aromobatidae > Anomaloglossus > Anomaloglossus baeobatrachus. The sequence continues at coordinate 335,644,728 of NC_134354.1, read as the reverse complement.
TTACACTTGGTAGGACATTTTACTCTAAAATCTCTTGATAATTCTTTGATTTCATGACTCCTGTGATAAAAAAAAATCTTTATTTTTATATAGTGGTAACATATTCCGCAGCGCTTTAGATACATCACGAAGACTGTCCCCATTGGGGCTCACAATGTTTTTGGAGTGTGGGAGGAAACCGGAGAACCCAGAGGAAACCCACGCACACACGGGGAGAACATACAAACTCCTTGCAGATGTTGTCTTTGGTGGGATTCGAACCCGGGACCACAGCGCTGCAAGACTGCAGTGCTAACCACTGAGCCACCGTGGCGCCCCCATGATAAAGGCAAGTCCTTCAGCACCAGACAAAGCAAAACAACCCCATAGCATTACCCACCATGCTTAACTCTTGGTAGGGTGTTCTTTTCCTTATAAGCTTCATTACGCCGTATGTAAATAAACTATTGCTTTACATTGGCAAAAAGGTCTATTTTTGTTTTATCTGTCCACAGAACATTTTCCCAGAAGGATTGTGGTTTGTCAAGGTTCTCTTTGGCGGAGATCAGTTGTTCCCTTTTGTGTCTTTTCTTCAGCAATGGTTTCGTCCTTGGCCTTTTCCCATGAAACTCTGCTTGGTTTAATGTTCGGTGTGTGACGCCCTGGGCAAGCCAGGGGTCACAGATCATCACACCACCACACCCTACATCCCAGTTAGGACCATCAAGGCTACCAAAATCCTTGTTGCCTTCCTCCAGGGGCTGATGTGTACACCAGGGGGTGGGCCAGGCGGTTGGCTCCGCCCACCGAGGAGTACACAGCCCTGGAAGCGGGAAGAACCAGGCAGAACAGTTAGGGAGGTGAAGGAGTAAACAGGAGAGTCTAGTAAGGGAAGTGAAGGTGAAGTAGAGGAGTGAAGCTGAAGTCAAGTAAAAGTGACAGTAAGAAAGCCTGAAGTTGGTCCGTGGCTGTGTGCCTGGACAGTGTCAGCAAGGTCAGCAACAGCGGTGATTGTCTGGAGGGGGACTGCTCGGAGGTTGCTGGAAGGACCGCGGACGGGTAGTGGCCCGGCGGTCTGGAGCAGTAAACGAAGAACAGTCAGCACCAGGGCAGGGGCCTCTCGGACCCCGGCAAGGCTAGGAGTCGCCATAATTTGCCGAATCCGTCAGTGAAGGGGACGTGGATCCCCCAACAACCAAGTCCCGACTGAAGGCAACAGTCCAACCATTGAGGAGAAACACCGCCACCGCCAGGGCACCAGTTTCTCAGGGCCAGCGCCTGCGGGCAAAGTAGGGCTCCTCCGGCCCATATCCAAGCCGGGGAGCGGGTTACCGGTGGGAACCCATCGCTACCAACATAGAAACAAAAGGTGCAGGTCAAAGGGACATCACCGTTACCTACTGGGAGAGCAAGTGCAGCCGTCCGTGGGAACCGTCTTTCCAGCCGTGTGGTTTACCGTAAAACTGTGTCAACGTCTCAGGCTGAGTGAGTACCACAGTGCCGGAAGGCACAGCGCTGCCCCCGCGTCCCTGCGCCCACCAGGCCCTGCACCTCTCTCACCATCACTGGGCCCTGGGATCACCAACCCCTACCCACGGAGGGGCAACACAACACCTGGCTGCTCCGCATCACCACTCCCGGGTTCCCCCATATCGAGCAGCGGTGGTGCTACAAATCACCACAACCATGGGTGGCGTCACGGACAATAACCAACCCCCACACCCAAAAACAACCCCATTTCACTCGCGGGCGAGGAGCGCCGCTCGAGACCCCCGGGATCCGGCCCACCGCTCGAGCCACCACTGAGCAGCAGCAGCCGGACCCGAGCAGTGGGGTGAGCGCAGTGCTGACACCCTCCTCCCCGCCCGCGACAACTTGGCGTCACGAACAGGATCCTACCGCTCTGCCGTTGGGTAGAGGTGCGCCTTGTGACCGCCGGAGGTATCCGGCTGAAAATTTCCAGAAGTCGCCATCTTTGGCGCGAAAAGTTCCCGCTCGAGCGTCTTCTCGAGTAGCAGAGGCGCGAAGGCCAAAACTCCGCCCCAATAGAGGAGTGGCCGGAAAGAAGCTAAGGGGGACGCGATGGCGGCTGGACGCATGTGAGGTGGCTATAAAAGCAGGGACGCCAGGACCCTGTGGCCATCTTGTTGCTAGTTCCTGGAAAGCACGACTGCTGAGATGTCCGCTCCAACAAACGGCAGCGAGACCCCCGCGCCCGGCACGGCGACGTGGTTGAGGGACCGGACCGTCCCGCTGAGTAATCGTCTGCAGGCCCATATGCAACTCCTCCTGGAGTTATCTGTCCATAGAACATTTTCCCAGAAGGATTGTGGTTTGTCAAGGTTCTCTTTGGCGGAGATCAGTTGTTCCCTTTTGTGTCTTTTCTTCAGCAATGGTTTCGTGGTTTCGTCCTTGGCCTTTGCCCATGAAACTCTGCTTGGTTTAATGTTCGGTGTGTGACGCCCTGGGCAAGCCAGGGGTCACAGATCATCACACCACCACACCCTACATCCCAGTTAGGAACATCAAGGCTACCAAAATCCTTGTTGCCTTCCTCCAGGGGCTGATGTGTACACCAGGGGGTGGGCCAGGCGGTTGGCTCCGCCCACCGAGGAGTACACAGCCCTGGAAGCGGGAAGAACCAGGCAGAACAGTTAGGGAGGTGAAGGAGTAAACAGGAGAGTCTAGTAAGGGAAGTGAAGGTGAAGTAGAGGAGTGAAGCTGAAGTCAAGTAAAAGTGACAGTAAGAAAGCCTGAAGTTGGTCCGTGGCTGTGTGCCTGGACAGTGTCAGCAAGGTCAGCAACAGCGGGGATTGTCTGGAGGGGGACTGCTCGGAGGTTGCTGGAAGGACTGCGGACGGGTAGTGGCCCGGCGGTCTGGAGCAGTATACGAAGAACAGTCAGCACCAGGGCAGGGGCCTCTCGGACCCCGGCAAGGCTAGGAGTCGCCATAATTTGCCGAATCCGTCAGTGAAGGGGACGTGGATCCCCCAACAACCAAGTCCCGACTGAAGGCAACAGTCCAACCATTGAGGAGAAACACCGCCAGGGCACCAGTTTCTCAGGGCCAGCGCCTGCGGGCAAAGTAGGGCTCCTCCGGCCCATATCCAAGCCGGGGAGCGGGTTACCGGTGGGAACCCAGCTCTACCAACATAAAAACAAAAGGTGCAGGTCAAAGGGACATCACCGTTACCTACTGGGAGAGCAAGTGCAGCCGTCCGTGGGAACCGTCTTTCCAGCCGTGTGGTTTACCGTAAAACTGTGTCAACGTCTCAGGCTGAGTGAGTACCACAGTGCCGGAAGGCACAGCGCTGCCCCCGCGTCCCTGCGCCCACCAGGCCCTGCACCTCTCTCACCATCACTGGGCCCCGGGATCACCAACCCCTACCCACGGAGGGGCAACACAACACCTGGCTGCTCCGCATTACCACTCCCGGGATCCCCCATATCGAGCAGCGGTGGTGCTACAAATCACCACAACCGTGGGTGGCGTCACGGACAATAACCAACCCCCACACCCAAAAACAACCCCCTTTCGCTCACGGGCGAGGAGCGCCGCTCGAGACCCCCGGGATCCGGCCCACCGCTCGAGCCACCACTGAGCAGCAGCAGCCGGACCCGAGCAGTGGGGTGAGGGCAGTGCTGACACCCTCCTCCCCGCCCGCGACAGGTGTATGATACTTGTTGAAACCATGACCTCAACCTGTTACAGCTTGGCCTACTGGTCTTTGGATGTTTGACATGGTGTTTTTTTACATCATTCACACCAACCTTCAAAGACATCTCTTGTCAATTTTCCTCATTCCACCACATCCAGGGAGGTTTCTGATGGTTCCATTCTTGGTAAACTCCTTAATAACACTGTTGAAACAAGGATACCTTTGGAGATGGCCTTATACTCTTTGGGAGTCTTGTGTTTACTAATAATAGCAGTTTTGATGTCCTCAAACAGCTCTTTTGTCTTCAACATTGTGGCAAAGAAATAGGGCCTATCATGTGGCTTTTTAAAACCCTGAATTCATACAGTATTTCATTGGCTAATTCATGTCCGATGGGCACCGACAATTTATCACAAGTGATTTTCATTTGTGATTTACCACAGGTGAGTCAAAATGTGTTTCCAAACTTATTTAGTGCCTCAGCAAGCTTTAGGTTTTTCTATTTTTCCCTACGATTGTTTTTTGTTTAAAATTGTTCTTTATCATTTGCTCATTTGTATTTAACACAAGTGCTCTATACAAAAAAGCTGTTTCACTTGATTCATTTTTTTCAGTAGATATTCCGCATTATCAACTTTAACTTCATGGGTGCCAATAACAATGAGCAGGACTATACTTTGCCAAGGTCATTTTCATATATTCAAGGGCCCTAAAAGGGCCTTCCAACTTTCGCCCCATGTTTCCTCCTTGCTGATGTCACAGCCTTGTTTGTACATGGTGGCTATCCATCAACCATCCACTCCTCAATCCATCTGGACTATTCAGGGTTGCACGGCACTCATCAGTAAAGAAGTATATTTTCCAATTAGTCTTTATAGATTTCTGGGCACACAGCAACCATTTCTACCTGTCAGCACTGTTTAGGGGAGGACAAACTAAAGGTTTATGCACAAATGACCCCTTAGACCCCACTATAGGTTATGATATAGCCAGATCAGATCTCATACTTTGCACTGACGAGGGACACCCACCACGAAACACTGTGTATGCAAATTGAGGTTCTGATCTGGCATAAATCCTAAGTCATATGACAAGGCTCTTTGGGGAGTCACTTTTGACTTTAAGGATTGCTACTTTCAATAGGAGTTCACTAGCATTAGTCTCCTTCCTCCGTGAAGAGACAATTTGCATATTTTCCAGAGGAGCATTGCAGCTATAAGACCCCTCACTGGCAGCCAGATTGGTTTGTCAGTCTCAATGGTATGTTAACAACTGCTTTCTTAATCCGATAAATTTGTCTGGCAGAAATCTTTATCATTATGCCTTTACAGTGCCTTGTGAAAGTATTCTGCTCCCTTGAATTTTTCAACCTTTTCCCACACTTCAGGCTTCAAACGTAAAGATAAAAATGTTAATGTTATGGTGAAGAATCAACAACAAGTGGGATACAATTGTGAAGCTTAACAAAATTTATTGCTTATTTTAAACTTTTTAAAAAAATAAATAACTGAATATTAGGACGTGCAACATTATTTGGTCCCTTTCAGTTAATACTTTGTAGCGCCAGCTTTTGCTGCGATGACAGCTGTAAGTCGCTTGTGGTATGTCTCTATCAGTTTTGCACATCGAGAGACTGAAATTCTTGCCCATTCCCCCTTTGCAAATAGCTTGAGCTGAGTGAGGTTGTATGGAGAGCGTTTGTGAACAGCAGTTTTCAGCTCTGTCCACAGATTCTCGATTGGATTCAGGTCTGGACTTTGACTTGGCCATTCTAACACCTGGATACGTTTATTTGTGAACCATTCTATTGTAAATTTTGCTTCATGTTTGGGATCATTGTCTTGTTGGAAGACAACTCTCCGTCCCAGCCTCAGATCTTTTGCAGACTCCAACAGGTTTTCTTCAAGAATGGTCCTGTATTTGGCTCCATCTATCTAACCATCAATTTTAACCATCTTCCCTGTCCCTGCTGAAGAAAACATGCCCAAACCATGATGCTGCCACCACCATCTTTGACAGTGGGGATGGTGTGTTCACGGTGATGAGCTGTGTTGCTTTTACGTCAAACATATCGTTTGGCATTGTGCCCAAATAGTTCGATTTTGGTTTCATCTGACCTTCTTCCACGTTTGGTGTGTCTCCCAGGTGGCTTGTGGCAAACTTTAAATTACACTAATTATGGTTATCTTTGAGAAATGGCTTTCTCCTTGCTGCTCTTCCATAAAGCCCAGATTTGTGCAGTGTATGACTGATTGTTGTCCTATGGACATACTCTCCCACCTCAGCTGTACATCTCTGCAGTTCATCCAGAGTGATCATGGGCCTCTTGGCTGCATCACTGATCAGTCTTCTCCTTGTTTGAGATTAAAGTTTGGATGGACGGCCGGGTCTTGGTAGATTTGCAGTGATATGATACTCCTTTCATTTCAATATGATCACTTGCACAGTGCTCCTTGGGATGTTTAAAGTTTTGGAAATCTCCTTGTAACCAAATCCGGCTTTAAACGTCGCCACAACAGTATAATTGACCTACCTGTTGTGTTCATTGTCTTCATGATGGTATCTACACTTTAAACAGAACACTGAGACTATCACAGAGCGGATGCATTTATACGGAGACTTGATTACACACAGGTGGCTTATATTTATCATCATCAGTCATTTACGATAACAATGGATCATTCAGAGATCCTCAATGAACTTCTGGAGTGAGTGTCCTGCACTGAAAGTAAAGGGGACAAATAATTTTGCAAGCCCCACTTTTCAGTTATTTACTTTTTAAAAAAGTTTAAAATAAGCAATAAATTTCGTTCAACTTCACAATTGTGTCCCACTTGTTGTGGATTCTTCACCATAACATTAAAATTTTTATCTTTATGTTTGAAGCCTGAAATGTGGGAAAAGGTTGAAAAATTCAAGGGGGCCGAATACTTTCGCAAGTCACTGTATCTGCACAAACCGGTGTGTGCTTTGTATCAGACAGAAATGCCTTCACGGTACGATGTCCATGTTTAAGTTTTCGTGAATTAGTTAATGTTTCCATAACTTGTCCAAGGCATTGCACTATTTGACTCTTTTTGCCACCAGAGAGATCTTTTCAAAGTTTGGTTCACCGATCTATTTAAAACTTCCCGTTATTCGCTAAATGGTTTGCCAAACGTTTAACCAAACAGTTCATTGAATGTTTTCTAGCACTATTGGATTCAATAGGAGGGCAAACCTAAGGCAAAGAAAACACCTTTAGGGAAGTCGAAATGCTTCCAAAACAGCAAAAATACCTTTTACAGGGCAGCCCCTCTGTTTTGGTACATCCATTAGCTTCCTAGATGATTGACATGAGAAATATTGAGGTGGATGAAAGACAGTACAGATGAGACAACTTGGAGACCCATCTTGTAGTCTTGATATTTAACCCCTCTCCACATTTCCCCATAGTGCCATTGCACAGCAGTCAGTTATGGTGCATGCAAAACACAAGATGTGACCTGGCATTTCTAATTTAAAAATCAAGAGGTGGATGAGTGACAGGATTAGGTCTCTTACTCCAACACCCATGTACAGACAAGACACAAGTTGGAGACCCATCATGGAGCCTTGATATTTAAAAACATTTCATGCAGACAGCAGGACTGTGGCATCAATTGCCCACCCCCCCTCATTGTCCCATTGTGTCTTTGCACAGCAGTCAGGTATGGTCCATGCAACACACAAGATGAGGCTGTGGCCTGGCTTTACATTTTTAAAAGTGAGCACACAGCGACTGTGCCTTCTGCAGCAGTGCATCCAGGCCAGGATACTGTTCTATAAATTGCTATCCAACTATTTTGAGGATGTGAGCCATGCAAAGCACATGTGTGATGTCACCCAGGCATAGGGCCGCAACCAGGTTTGCATCGTTATCACACATGGCCTTCAATGGACAATTTATCAAACTTGGCTTGGATAGCGATCCACAACTCTGCAGCTGTGTGACTGGGTTCTCCAATTCAAATTAATTTAATCACTATCTGATTGCGTTGAGCCCTGGCTGAGCTGTTCAGAATGCGTGTTACATTAAGGGAGAGGTTGAGGGTGCAGGTGGAGGCCCTAGAGGAGGTGGAGGAAGCAGTGGATGAAGCGATACATCCAGAGGTTTGTCCCGCAAGTCTTGGGTTTTCAAGACTTGGGAAGCAGCTCTGTTATGATTCAGTGACCGAGGAGGATCAAGAAGGGGCAAAAACCAGGAAACCCAGAGAATCACCAGAGTGGTTGGATACTCAGCTGACTGCAGACCTGTAACTGACAACACAACTAGAAGTAACCATAGGACGTGCCTACGATGACCTAGTCACCTCAACACAGCCGGAGAGCTAATTATTCCTAAAGAGAGTAAATCAAGGAAAGATAATCTGCCTCGGAGCAGTCCCCCAAAGATATAGATAGCCCCCAAACATGTAAAGTCTTGGAGACAAGATCAAACACAGTACACAGGTAGAAAACAGATTCAGCAAAGATGAGGTCCAAACTATCTATATAGGAAAGGACAGAAAAGAGCACTGTCTGCAGCCTTGCAATACCCTAAAAAAACCAACACACCTAATATGAAAAAAGATGAGACCACATGGCCTCTTCCCCACTATATCAGTACTCTGGTGTTACTGGAATTCAAGCAGAACACTAATATAGAAGAAGGACTGACATTAATACCATGCATGACAAAACAAAAATACATTGCAGAATATGGAGCAAGGTACACAGACATTCCCAGCAGGGAATTATCCAACTCCACCCAGAACTCCACACAAGCAAAACCAGTAGACAAGCCTTAGTACCACAAAAAGAAAACAACAAGAAAACGGAAACAAACCAGCAAGAGGTACAAAGACAAAACTTATCTGCAGGGAGTTCAGGTAGAAACAGAAGATAGGGCAGGCTCCAGAATGTCCACAGCACCACAGGAGACAGCATTGATCACCGGCCCAGACCAAGAGAACACTACTCAGTTATATAGGCCCAGTCTGAGCAGCCTGATTTCCAATCATCATCAGCTGTCTGGCTTCTGTTAAGCAGACCAACTCTACTATCAGCACTGGCCACAAGAGGGAGTCCCAAACTGGAACCCAGTCCAAATGTGTTCACAACACAGCTCCTTCCCCGCCTGCCCCCACAGCCACCAGAGTAACTCAGTGCACAGTCAGCAAGATGTAACGCCCCTGGCCATGCTTCCTCGTCTAGGTGTCAGTGGTGAAATGCACCCTTGGAGACAACGTTTTTCAAGGAAAAGGTAATGTTTAGGGATGATCAAATACCCTATTATTCGCTCCGGCGAATATCCGACAAATACCTCGCAGCTATTCGAGTATTCGCGAATATTCGATCCCCAATGCAAGTTAACGGGAAACCAGAATAATTTTATGTTGGACCCGTCGGTGTGCTGTGGTGACTGAGGAAGAGGCTGAAATGGATGGGAAAAGGCAAAAACAGTATGGGCACTGCCTGTAGAATGTGCCTCACTGCATTTCTGCCCTCTACCGATCCATCCAAGATGACAAGACGCACACTAACTCGCCGCCCGCATTCATCCTCTTCCTCTGATTTCTGTATCCCTCTATCCCTCAATCTATCCCTCTATCTATCCCTCTATCCATTATCTATCTATCTATCTATCTATCTATCTATCTATCTATCTATCTATCTATCTATCTCTATCCCTTTATCTATCCATTATCTATCTATCTATCTATATATCTCTCTATCCCTCTATCTATCCATTATCTATCTATCCCTCTATCTATCCATCAATCTGTCCCTCTATCTATCTATCTATCTATCTATCCCTCTATCTAACTCTCTAACCCTCTATCTATCCATTATCTATCTATCTATCTATCTCTCTATCTATCTATCCATCTATCTATCTATCTATTTCTCTATCCATCTATCTGTCTATATATCCATTATCTATCTATCCCTCTATCTATCCATTATCTAACTATCTATACCTCTATCTATCCATCTATCTATCTCTCTATCCCTCTATGTATCCATTATATATGTGTCTATCTCTCTATCCCTCTATCAATCCATTATCTATATATCTATCCCTCTATCTATCCATTATTTATCTATCTATCTCTCTATTCATCCCTCTATCTGTCTATCTATTATCTGTCTATCTATCCATTATCTATCTATCCATCGATCTATCTAACTCTCTATCCCTCTGTCCCTCTATCTATCTATGTATCTATCTATCTGATTGTTCATTCTGTCAGTACCATCTTACTGGTAAATCTCTAAAAGTGGGCAATGCCTGGCACAGGACCAAACATTTGATTACTTGTAGAACCAAAATGGTAATTTATATCGTCTTCTGCCCTTGTGGATTTTACTACATAGGGAAGACGATTAGACCACTCTTCGTGCGGTTCCGTGAACATAGAAATTCCATATCCACAGGAGTCGGTGCAACTAAGATGATCCAGCATGTGAAAAATTTTCATGAAGCAAATTGCAACGTTTTAACGTTTGCTGGATTAGAATTGGTTGAACCGTCACCTAGAGGTGGCGATACTCATAAGGTCCTTTTGCAAAAGGAAGCTGAGTACATTATTAAATATAATGCTATGGGCCCGCTAGGCTTTAATGAAAAAAACGACTTAGTCGTATTTCTGGGTTGAAAAACCATAATTTATTACATCATCATATGAAATTAAAACAGTGTGTCCGTCATTGCGATTCATTTAGTGATATTAAGCCCATTTTGAGCTTTCTTGTTTTTAATGTTTTGTTTTTTGTTTTTTTTTTGTTTTTTTTAACTCACCTGCACACATGATTGGAGCTTGCTGCTTTTTTATAACATGCATAGTGAGGTCACTAATCTGTAAGACCCGTCGAAGCCCCACCTACAGGGGCGAAATGGCCGTAGTCTTTTTGTGCTAACCATCCTCATTCCCTCCCTGTAACGCCGAAGCATGTATCCTCCGACCATGAAATAAACCTGAATACTTCACAGCAATTACCGGTGAGTGCTGCTCCTTTTTTCTCCCTTTGCTTAGTATCTATCTATCTATCAGTCTATCTTTCTATCTATCCCTCTATCTATCAATCTATCCCTCTATCTATCCCTCTATGGGGTACTTTACACGCCCCCGTCGCTCATGCGACATTTGGTGATCGCTGCCGTAGCGAACATTATCACTACGGCAGCGTCACTGCACATACCTGTGCAGCAACGTCACTGTGACCGCCGAACAATCCCTCCCTCAAGGGGGAGGTGTGTTCGGCGTCATAGCAACGTCACTGCGGCGTCACTAAGCGGCCGGCCAATAGAAGCAGAGGGGTGGAGATGAGCGGGACGTAACATTCCGCCCACCTCCTTCCTTCCGCATTGCCGGTGGATGCAGGTAAGCAGATGTTCGTCGCTACCGCGGTGTCACAGATAGCGATGTGTGATGCTGCAGGAACGACGAACAACATCGTACCGTTGGCTGCAGCGATATTAAAGAAATGAACGACGTGTCAACGATCACCGTTTTGGAACGATTTTGTGATCGTTGATCGTCGCTCATTAGTGTTAGACGCTGCGATGTCGCTACCGGCGCCGGATGTGCGTCACTAACGATGTGACCCCGACAATATATCAGTAGCGATGTCGCAGCATGTATAGTACCCCTACCTATCTATCAAATCAAATCTATCTATCCATCTATCTATCCCTCTATCTATCCATTATCTATCCCTTTATCCCTCTATCCATCTATCTATTATCTATCTCTCTATCCATCTATCTATCTGTCTATCTATCCATTATCTATCTATCTATCTATCTATCTATCTATCTATCCCTCTATCTATCCAATATCTATCTATCCCTCTATCCATCCATTATCTATCTATTTATCTATCTATCTATCGATCTATCTATCTATCTATCTATCTATCTATCTATCTATCTATCTATCTATCTATCCCTCTGTCTATCTATCTATCCCTCTATCTATCCATCTAGCTATCAAATCAAATAAGCTTTATTGGCAGGACCAAATACAAATTAGTTTTGCCAAAGCAAGTGTACATTAGGGACTTGGACTGTGGGGATGGTGGGTGGGGACTGTAGGAAGGATGGATGGGGCACATCCAGGGTGGGGACTGTAGGAAGGATGGATGGGGCACATCCAGGGTGGGGACTGTAGGAAGGATGGATGGGGCACATCCAGGGTGGGGACTGTAGGAAGGAGGGATGGGGCACATCCAGGGTGGGGACTGTGGGGGCACATCTAGGGTGGGAGCTATGGAAGTCCATGACTTATGATGGGGCATATTCAGGGTGGGGACTGTGGGGCCACATCTGGGATGGGGGGCTATGGAAGTCCATGGCTTAGTTCTCCTTCTCGAAGTCTATGACATTCGCTCACATACTGCGCTGCTATCTCCACTGCGCTCTCTTCTTCCCACAGCAGGATATATGTTTTCTCTTCCTCTTTCATGGAGCTGAAATCTGGGAAGAGATGGGAGAGTCTCCTGAAGTGAGTGTCCCTCACTGGATATTTCTGTTGGGCTGGAATCCCACCTTGACCAATATCAGATAGAGGGATAGATAGAGGGATAGAGCGATAGAGGGATAGATAGAGGGATAGAGGGATAGATGGATAGATAGATGGATAGATAGATGGATAGATAGATAGAAAGAGAGATAGATAGATAATGGATGGATAGATAATGGATGGATAGATAGATAACGGATGGATAGATAGATAACGAATGGATAGATAGATAACGGATGGCTAGATAGATAACGGATGGATAGATAGATAATGAATAGCTAGATAGATGGATGGATAGATAGATAGATAAATAGATGGATGGATAGATAGATAATGGATTGTTAAATAGATAATGGATGGATAGATAGTTAGATGGATAGATACAGTAGTTAATGGATAGATAGATAGATAATGGATGGATAGATAGATAATGGATAGGTAGATGGATAGATAATGGATGGATGGATAGATAATGGATAGATAGATGAATAGATAGATAATGGATGGATAGATGGATAGTTAGATGGATAGATAGATAGATAGATAGATAGATAGGTAGATAGAAGGATAGATGGATAGACAGATAATGGATAGGTAGATGGAAAGACAGATAATGGATGGATAGATAATGCATGGATAATAATAATTGTATTCATTTATATAGCGCTATTAATTCCACAGCACTTTACATACATTGGCAACACTGTCCCCATTGGCCTACAATCTAGAGTCCCTGTCTGTATGTCTTTGGAGTGTGGGAGGAAACCGGAGTACCTGGAGGAAACCCACGCAAACACAGGGAGAACATACAAACTCCTTGCAGATAGTGTCCTTGGTGAAATTTTAACCCAGGACCCCAGCGCTGCAAGACTGCAGTGCTAACCACTGAGCCCACCCTGCTGGATAGATAGATAATGGATGGATAGATGGATAGATGGATGGATAGATAGATAATGGATAGATGGATAGATGGATAAATAGATGATATTACAGCTTTTATTTGTGATGTTTGTGTTCCCCCCAATAGTATGTGTGATGGAGCAGTGACCCTGCAGGAGCTTGGATCTGAGTTCTCACAGGGTCACTGCCGGTTAGTGACGTCACTCTGAGTTGTGCTTTACGGCAGCACTGAAGTTCTCGCGATTGGAAATGTGTTGACATCACCAACCGTGAGAAATGACCTGGAGTTACCTCTACAGCATCGTTCACGGCGGCTGTGATTGGTTGCAATAAGACAGATGTCACTCAGCGTAGGGGCGTGTCTGACTGCAACCAATCATAGGCGCCGGTGGGCGGGGGAAGCAGGGAATACGAAATGGAATAAAAGCTGGAAAAGCCGTCACAGTGTGACAGCCGTGTAGCGCCGCGCCCGTGTTCAGTGAGTAAGAAAGAAAGAGGGAGAGACTGACTGACCATAATGGCCGCTGGCTTATATAGCGGCCAAGCCAATCACAGTAACACCACAACAAAGATGGCTGTGGCGTTACTGTGAGGGCAAGCAACATCAAATGTGTTCATTGGCTGGAAAAAGGCGCCAGGAAGTCCAGAAATGAAAATGAAAGTATCGAAGCGAATACCATATTAGCCGTTGGATACCGAATACCTCGAATACCCCATTATCCGTCGGATACTGACTACATTCGCTCATCCCTAGTAATGTTGTCTGCGACATGATGTTGTAGTGCAGGCACAACTTTATTAGAGAAGTAATGACAACTAGGCAACTGGTACTGGGGGACTGCCATGGCCATCAGCTTTCAAAATCCCTGTGTATCCACCAGGCGCAAAAGCAGCATTTCCGTGGCCAACAGATTGGATATGTGAAGTTCAAGCTCTTAGCTTTGGCATATATTGGAGAAATCTTTTCTGTGACCAGTACTGCGGGACCATGAGCTAGCTGGTGTGCTGAGAAAGAGGGGAGTAGGTTGTACATTATAAACTGGTGGACTGCGAGGGAGATTCAGGCAGAGGTGTTATAGTAGGTTGTGAAGCATGTGGTGTGCTCAGTCTGAGAGATTGCTTAAAATCCACAGGCATTTCTACTTCTTTAACAAATGACGGACTCTCACGCACCCCAGCTGTAGTTGATAAAGAAGAGGAGATTCTGCAGATGGAGACCTGGGTGAAAACACTTTTGAGGGTGACGGAGGAGGAGGAAGCATCAGATGCAGTTGATGGGGCATCAGGTATTTGGGGATGCCCATTAGAACGCATTTTAGCGCAGACAAATCCATGTTGGTTGGTTATGTGACGGTTCATGCATGTGTGATGCCCTGGGCAAGCCAGGGGTCACAGGTCATGACACCACCACACCCTACACCCCGGATAGGTACACCAAAGCTACACTAAAAATCCTTGTTGCCTTCCTCCAGGGGCTGATGTCCACACCAGGGGGTGGGCCAGGCGGTTGGCTCCGCCCACCAAGGAGTTCACAGTCCTGGAGGCGGGAAACCAGGCAGTTAAGCTAGGGAAGTGAAAGAGAGTGGAAGAGGAGCAAGTGAGAGGAGTAAAGTGGAAGAGAAAGTGACAGTTGAGAAAGCCTGAAGTTGGTCCGGATGTGTGCCCCGGACTGAGAACAGCAAGGTTAGCAGACGGCGGTGACCGTCTGCAGGAGAGGCTGCTTGGAGGTTGCCGAAAGGACCGTGGACGGGTGGTGGCCCGGCGGTATCGGAACGGTATACAAAGAGAAGCCAGCACCATTGGCAGGGGCCTTTCGGATCCCGGCAAGGCTAGGAGTCGCCGTGAATTTGCCAAATCCGTCAGTGAAGGGGACCTCCTGGGTCTCCAAACAGCTAAGTCCCGATTGAAGACAACAGTCCAACCATAGGAGAGAGACACCGCCACCGCCAGCGCACCAGTTTCTCAGGGCCAGCGTCTGCGGGCAAAGAGGGGCTCCTCCGGCCCATATCCAAGCCGGTGAGCGGGTTACCGGTGGGAACCCATCGCTACCAACATTTCACTAGGTACAAGAAAAGTAACAGTCACCGTCAACTACCGGGGAAAAGCAACAGCAGCCGTCCGTGGGAACCGTCTTTCCAGCCGTGTGTTTTACCGAGAACTGTGTCAACGACTCAGGCTGAGTGAGTACCACAGTGCCGTGAGGCACAGCGCTGCCCCCGCGTCCCTGCACCCCACCAAGCCCTGCACCGGCCCCCGCCATCCCTCATCCCCCACCTCATCACTGGGCCCCGGGACAACCACCCCCTACCCACGGAGGGGGAGAACCAACAACTTTGCTGCTCCCTGTCACCGTTCCCGGGATCCCCATACAGAGCAGCGGTGGTGTCCACACAATCACCACAACCGTGGGTGGCGTCACGAACAATAAACTATCCCAAAAACCAAACCCCTTTCACTCACGGGCGAGGAGCGCCGCTCGAGTCCCCGGGATCCGGCCCATCGCTCGAGCCACCGAGCAGCAGCAGGCCGCAGCAGCAGCGGCAGCCGGACCCAAGCAGTGGGAGAGCGCAGCGTCCCCTCCTCCACCCGCGACACATGTAGTAGAATTATTTGTATTTTTGCCTCTACTGAGTTTTTTTTTACAAAGTTTCGAAAGAATGTGAGTTGGGTCATCCATTCTGGTTGCAAAAAAGGCCCTAGGCAACCCTTGCAGCCCATGCGAAATGTAGGCCTATCACCGCTGCTGGACACAGCCAGAGTTGTGGCTGAGGATGCAGTGGTTGTCGTGGTTGCATCACTTCATGTCTGCGTGGGAAGCACCTCCTCTTCCTCCTCCACCCCTCTGATGAGCTACTTTGCTGAGTCTCTCTGTGTTCACACCAAGTGGGATCTACATTTTCATCGTCATTCTTTTATCTACTATTATCTAACTTTGATGTGCAGCCTTATCCTTATGTACTATGTATTTTTTGGCTTGCACTCATAATATATATTAGTGCTCACTTCAGTTATCCTATTTAGTATTATGAAGTTGTTTTTCTGAATGTGAACACAGCTCCGCCCCTTTTGGCCATGTTTTTCCCATCTCCTATATAAGAAAGTCCTTGGTTACCCCTCTCCACACATAGCAGTTTTTAATTGCAATGAGATGACACACAGTTAGGGTCATAGAGTTAGGGACCCCAATATAGAGATATACCTTGACGAGGTTTTGGGGCTCAGTTACATTGATCAATGCGATTGCTAAATATCTCCTTTTTCCTAATAATCATGGCAGGTATGCATTTCATTATTCACACTTTCAAGTTAGCAAGTGGCATTTTTCATTGTATGCTTCAACGTTTTTCGATATGCTAATAGCATTATACTATTATCTAACTTTGATGTGCAGTCTTATCCTTATGTACTATGTATTTTTTGGCTTGCACGTATAATATATATTAGTGCTCACTTCAGTTATCCTATTTAGTATCTTCCTCCCAGTTGGCTGCCTGTTATCTACCAGTGCCCAGCCCTGTCATCTGGCTAGGTGAGGCTCCCAGCTGGGTACAGCGAGTGTAAATGTCCTGGTGTGCTGGTGTGTCTGACTGGCACAGTCATGTAGGACTCGAGCTATTACCTTAATGGTTACCTTGTTTTAGTGACACCTGATTACCACAGGGGCATCACATTCCCCCTTGGTTAAATCCAGCACGTCCAGGGGCTGCAATTCAACAGGTCATACTGCAGTTTTTTACATGCAAAATAGTTTTCAAACATTTTCATCATTTCAACAGTAAAATGGTTACACTCTCATCCCTTGTGGGAGGCACATTTTCTTAAATGTTTCAACCTGGTTTCACCTTCTTTACCACCCGCCAACCACAGTCTCGAGGCACCACTGCTTAGTGGTTTTCCACCCAAAGTCCCTGGTGTCTTTTTTGTTTCTGGTAACAAAAAGATGGTAAAATCCTGGGAGAGCGTCACCGGTTCCAGTGGTGACGGGGTTCTGGCCTGTTCGGCCACGGACCCTTCCTGCGCCTGCCACCCTCCTGGGAACAGTACTGTACAGCAGGCAGCAGGTTCAACCAGATTTAGCACACAAGAGTGCAACTTTTTACATTGAAAATTTGTGTCACTTCCAGTCCTGTGACTTAGGTCCATGTTTAATTGATTAACTTTTCAAGGCATTTCAAAGTTCAATGCATTTTGCAATATTCGAAACATTTAAGGCATTAAAAGATTTTTACTTAACCCTCCGTCACATACAATATCGGTTCTAACGAGTTCACATACAATGTGACTGTCAGGCGCAGGCTAGAAAAATACCTATAATATCTAATGTTTGCAATTTCAGTGCTCTAAAAGTGATCAGTGACCTTCATAGGGATGTACTAAAAGAGACTACACATAATCAGGTGCAAAAAAAAACCATTTACTTAACATAAAACTAATAACTCAGAAATACAAACATTTCAAAACTCCCGCCAAATAGTCCCCAGTTCGACTTCGTCAAAAAACTCTACAAAGAAAATTTATGGAAACAAACTTAATTTTAAGGTACCTTAACCCCTTCACCCCCGGCCACTAAAACACCCTAATGACCGGGCCATTTTTTGCAATTCTGACCAGTGTCACTTTGACAGGTTATAACTCTGGAACGCTTCAACGGATCCTGGCGATTCTGAGATTGTTTTTTTGTGACATATTGTACTTCATGTCAGTGGTAAATTTAGGTCGATATTTTTTGCGTTTATTTGTGAAAATTTAGGAAATTTTGCGAAAATTATGAAAATTTCGCAATTTTCAAACTTTGAAAATTTATGCCCATAAATCTGAGAGATAGGTCACACAAAATAGTTAATAAATAAACTTTCCCACTTGTCTACTTTCCATCAGCGCAATTTTTTAAACAAAAATTATTTTCGTTAGGAAGTTAGAAGGGGTCAAAGGTCATCAGCAATTTCTCATTGTTCCAACAAAATTTACAAAAGAATTTTTTTTAGGGACAACATCACATTTGAAGTGACTTTGAGAGGCCGAGGTGACAGAAAATACCCAAAAGTGACCCCATTCTAAAAACTGCACCCCTCACACTGCTCAAAACCACATCCAAGAAGTTTATTAACCCTTAAAGGTGCTTCACAGGAACCAAAGCAATGTGGAAGGAAAAAATGAAAATTTTACTTTTTAACACAAAAATGTTACTTTAGCCATAAAATTTTCATTTTTACAAGGGAGAAAAGAGAAAGTGCACCCTATAATTTATTATGCATTTTCTCCTGAGTACGCTGATACCCCCATATGTGGTAAAAATCAATTGTTTGGGCGCATGGCAGAGGTTGAAAGGGAAGGAGCGCCATTTGAATTTTTGAACGCAAAATTAGCTGTACTCATTAGTGGACGCCATGTTGGGTTTGAAGACCCCCTGAGGTGCCTAAACAATGGAGCTCCCCCACAAGTGACCCCATTTTGGAAACTTGAGCCCTCAAATAATTTTTCTAGATGTTTGGTATGCACTTTGAACACCTGGGGGCTTCACAGAACTTTATATCGTTGAGCCGTGAAATGAAAAAAAATTTTTTTTACCACAAAACGGTTGCTTCAACTAGGTAGCTTTTTTTTTCACAAGGGTATCAGGAAAAAATGCACCATAAAATGTATTGTGCATTTTCTCCTGAGTACGCAGATACCTCATATGTGGTGGAAATCAAATGTTTGGACACACGGCAGGGCTCGGAAGGCAAGGAGCACCATTTGAATTTTTGAGTGCAAAATTAGCTGCACTCATTAGCGGACGCCATGTCGGGTTTGAAGACCCCCTGAGGTGCCTAAACAATGGAGCTCCCCCACAAGTGACCCCATTTTGGAAACTAGAGCCCTCAAATAATTTTTCTAGATGTTTGGTAAGCACTTTGAACCCCTGGGGGCTTCACAGAAGTTTATATCGTTGAGCCGTGAAAAGAAAATTATTTTTTTTTACCACAAAACGGTTGCTTTAACTAGGTAGCTTTTTTTATCACAAGGGTAACAGGAAAAAATGCACCATGAAATTTATAGTGCATTTTTTCCTGAGTACGGCGATACCTCATATGTGGTGGAAAGTAATTGTTTGGGTGCATGGCGGGGCTCAGAAGAGAAGAAACGCCATTTGACAGCAAAATTGGTTGGAATCATTAGCGGACGCCATGTCACGTTTGGAGACCCCCTATGGTGCCTAAACAAGGGAGGTCCCCCACAAGTGACCCCATTTTGGAAACTAGACCCCTCAAGGAGTTTATCTAGATGTTTAGCGAGCCCCAAGGGGCTCCACAGAAGTTGATAATGTTGAGCCAGGAATACAATTTTTTTTTTTTCACCACAAAACTGTCACTTGAACCAGGTAGCTTTTTTTTTCCACAAGGGTATCAGGAAAAAATGCACAATAAAACGTATTGTGCAATTTTTCCTGAGTACGCAGATACCTCATATGTGGTGGAAATCAATTGTTTGGGCGCATGGCGGGGCTCAGAAGAGAAGGAACGCCATTTGACTTTTCAAACGCACAGACGCGGTGCACTAATCGGCCGCTGCAGGACGCACGGACGGATGCGATACAAAAAGCGTCGCAGATACGGAAAAAAGTCACACCAAAAATTGAGCAGAGATGCCGATCCGTTATGTGCATCCCTGATCAGCGCTTGGCGGGACGCACGGACGGATGCGATACAAAAAGCGTCGCAGATACGGAAAAAAGTCACGCCAAAAATTGAGCAGGGATGCCGATCTGTTATGTGCATCCCTGATCAGCGCTTGGCGGGACGCACGGACAGATGCGATACAAAAAGCGTCGCAGATACAGAAAAAAGTCACGCCAAAAATTGAGCAGGGATGCCGATCCGTTATGTGCATCCCTGATCAGCGCTTGGCGAGACGCACGGACGGATGAGATACAAAAAGCGTCGCAGATACGGAAAAAAGTCACGCCAAAAGTTGAGCAGGGATGCCGATCTGTTATGTGCATCCCTGCTCAGCGCTTGGCGGGACGCACGGACAGATGCGATACAAAAAGCGTTGCAGATACGGAAAAAAGTCACGCCAAAAATTGAGCAGGGATGCCGATCCGTTATGTGCATCCCTGATCAGCGCTTGGCGGGACGCACGGACGGATGTGATACAAAAAGCGTCGCAGATACGGAAAAAAGTCACGCCAAAAATTGAGCAGGGATGCCGATCAGTTATGTGCATCCCTGATCAGCGCTTGGCGGGACGCACGGACGGATGAGCTACAAAAAGCGTCGCAGATACGGAAAAAAGTCACGCCAAAAATTGAGCAGGGATGCCGATCCGTTATGTGCATCCCTGATCAGCGCTTGGCGGAACGCACGGACGGATGCGATACAAAAAGCGTCGGGGATACGGAAAAAAAAAAAAGTCACGCCAAAAATTGAGCAGGGATGCAGATACGTTATCTGCATCCCTGATCAGCGCACAGCGGGACGCATGGACGGAAGAGGTGTAAAAATGGACAGGGGATACAGAAAAAAAAAAAAAGTTATACTCACAGTACCCAGAGGATCACTGACCAGAAGAGCTGCAGGAGGAACAGATGGCAGAGAGATGGACAGCTTTACAGGAGCAGCAGGCAGGACGTTGGGCAGATCAGCAGAATGCCCAGGAAGGACCCAGCGATGGAGGCTGATGTGATTGGGCCAGTTAAGACCTCGGACGACCCAGTGAAGACAGGTAAGAGGACGTCGGGGGAGAGCAGAGGGGGAGAGAGCAGAGGGGGAGAGCAGAGGGGGAGAGGGAGAGCAGAGGGGGAGAGGGGGGGGGCAGAGGGGGAGGGGGGGAGAGCAGAGGGGGAGACCGGAGAGGGAGCTGCAGAAGCAGAATAGAGATAATGGGGGAGGCAGTCAGATCGCGGGGGGAGCAGATCGGGATGTCGGGGGGGCAGATCGGGGCGTGGGGGGGCAGATCGCAGGGGGGCAGAGGCCATCATGGGAGTGCGCAGGGGGCACCACGGGAGCGCGCACGGGCTGCAAGGTGAGCACAGTTCTCACGTGCAGCAGGAGCGGTGAGCTCAGCTACGGCGGCGGCGGCAGCAGCAGCGGTGGCGTGGTACCACAAGTACCAGCCACTGCACGCTGCAGACATGTTGGCGAGGGCTCGCAGGCCAGCACAGGCCTGGGGAGGGCGGCCACCGGCAGATCAGACCCCCCCACTGCACACTGATTGGAGCGATTGCGCGTCATAGCACGATCGCTCCAATCAGTGCTGCAGGAGCTGGGGGCGACATTTTAGAGCTCCGGCTATGATTTGTTGAAGCTGCTAGAGCAGATCATAGCCGGATCTCACAGTATCACAGTAATTCTGGCATTATTTTTGCCGAAATTAGTGCGAACGATGTGGTTGGCGGTTCAGATTTGAACAGCCAATCACATCGATCGTCGATAGGGGGTGGCAATGCCACCCCCCCTGGGGTCAAGCAAAGGTCCCCTGCTGTAAGAAACAGCAGGGGACATCATTTGAAAGCCGTAGCTATGGCCATGGCAATCAAATGAAGTTTAGGCCGTAAAATTACGTCCCTGGTCGTTAAGTCACGTTAAAATAGGACGTAATTTTACTGCCCGCGGTCATGAAGGGGTTAAGTACTATTAAACACATATTCAATCAGAATTAAATCCTGACGTTTCCCCAGAAAAATTACACTTGCAGAGCATGTGATGAATAAAAACATAAAATACCAACCTTATTGAGTGTGCCGTGTTCACATACAATGTGCCTGAGAGATTAGCGCAGTTATATTTGTCCTCCTGAAGCTCTGCAATCCAACTGTGGTATGAGGTTTCACAGAGCTGCTAGAGACAGGAGACTACCTGGAGGGAGGGGATTTCCTCACAATCTGGTGAGGAAGGAGAAATGAAAGTAAAAGAGATGTGCCTGTCAGGCCTATTGTATGTGACGGAGGGTTAAGCATTTACTGAATACATTTGATAACTATTTACATTTGATTCATTCACATATTTATTCTTTATATCCATTCACCTAGTCTGGTTGGGGGTCTACCAATGTTGCTGCGACTGGACCTACACAAGATGGGTATCCCACTAGTGTTTGTGTTCTGATTGCGTCTACGTGCATTGGGTAGGCTAGGCAATTGTCTACTAGTTCTGGGTATTACCACAGGATTGGTCGATACTTCGCTCACAGATTCAGTAGAATCTGGAACATTCTCTTCTATGTCTTCTGCTTGCTGTGGAAACGTAATCACTGGTACAACTATTGCTCCGTGATACTGTGTCCTATCTGCTGGAAGGTTTCTTAATACCATGTGGATCACTTTCTTCTTTTCAACTGGTACAGATGGACATGGAGTATTCTCTGTGAACTTCCACTGTTCTGGACACTTCTTAAGATGCTCTCTGGAGACTGTTGTTGTAGTTCTTCCTTCGTTCTTACTAATGATTCACGTCTTTCTGTTATCAAAGTTTGAAGGTTGTACTGTATATGGTTCTCCTTCCTATTGGTCATCTAGCTTATAGGTTCTTCTTTTTCTCTTCAAAACAACTTGTCCAGGGGTTAAAGACATTGCGGCAGCATGCTTATTGTAGCTCTCTTCTTCCTTTGCTCTGCTGTGGTTCAAACTTCTTTCCACACACTCTTGGACACGTCTGTATTGTTCTCGACATGCAGAATCCCAATCAGCATTTGGTGCATCAGTACTTGAAGGCTCAAGTCCCATTTCTAGGTCAATTGGCAATTTTACTGGTCTTGCCCTCATGAGATAGGCCTTGATCTGTCAATATCTGTTCAGGGTAGCCATGAGGTCTGTAAAAGTAGGTTTGGAATGTTTTTGCAGGTGTTTGTGCAGTCAGGTCTTTCACTGGTATCACAACAAGGAACATGGAGTAATAGTCTACCATGGTTAGGGCATAGGTGTTAGCAATTCGGCTTGGCGTCAGTTTGACATGATCTAAGGCCACCAGCTCCAAGGGTTCTTTGGTAATAATGGGCTGCAATGGTGCTTTCTGGCTACCACGGTCTCTTCTCCTCAAGCTGCAGGGTCCACAATTTCTACACCAATCTTCGATGGTTCTCCTCATTCCAACCCAATAAAACCTGTAACGTAGGAGTACTGCAAGTTTGTTCCATCCGAATTGTCCAGTTCTGTTATGGTATGCTTCCAACACCATTGAGACATCTCTCTTCGGCACTACTATCTCGTACACCAATTCCTGGGTTTTTGGGTTGATGAAATGCCTGCACAGCTTTTCCTGATGAAGAAACAGCCGACCTCTCTCTTTCCACAATTGTGCTTCTGGAGGTGCAACTGCCTCCATATGAGCATTTGGTTTGGTTACCAGTTCCTTGACCATGACAACAGCTGGATCACTGTCCTAAGTCTCCTTCCATTGATAGTGTGGAAAGGGATTCAAGAGACTCCTCCTGCATCTCTGCGGTGAGTTTGCTGACACTGTGATGGTCTCAGGTGAGGCGGGCAACTCAATTTCTTCCAGCTCTTCTTCATTTCTCCCATCATCTGGCAGGTGTGGCATTCTGGACAAGGCGTCTGCGTTGCCATTCTTGTGTCCAGCTCGGTACTTTATTGCAAAATCATAGTTCGCTACCCAGCGTTGTTCCAAGGCACTGAGCTTTGCAGTGTCCAGATGCGTCAGGGGATTGTTATCCGTGAACACTGTGAATTTGGCAGCTGCCAGGTAATGTTTGAATCTTTCTGTCACTGCCCAGACCAAGGCCAGAAATTCGAACTTGAATGAGCTGTAATTAGCTGGATTTCTTTCTGTAGGATGGAGCTTCCTGCTGGCATAGGCAATTATATAATAATAATAATTTTATTCATTTATATAGCGCTATTAATTCCACAGCGCTTTACATACATTGGCAACACTGTCCCCATTGGGGCTCACAATCTCGAGTCCCTATCAGTATGTCTTTGGAGTGTGGGAGGAAACCGGAGTACCCGGAGGAAACCCACGCAAACACGGGGAGAACATACAAACTCCTTGCAGATAGTGTCCTTGGTGGGATTTGAACCCAGGACCCCAGCGCTGCAAGACTGCAGTGCTAACCACTGAGCCACCGTGCTGCCCATTACACGTTCCTTGCCCCTCTGTACTTGTAATAACACAGCTCCTATTCCCACGTTGCTGGCGTCGGTATACAACATGAATGGCAGATTGTAATCAGGGTAGGCCAGAATTTCTTCAACTGTTTTGAAGAAATTTCATGCCTTTTTCATGAGGTTGAAGGATTCTTCTTCCTTGTCTCCCCAGTGGAATGGATGGTTGGAGACCTTGCCTTTTGTCTTCTGGCCTACCAGGAGATCCTGCATAGGTGCCGCCATCTTGGTGTAGCCTGGGATAAACCTCCTGTAGTGTCCCACCAGGCCCAAGAACTGAGTGGAATCAGTTCCCGAGTGTAACTCAGCAGCAACTAACTAGCAGTCGGCTAGCTGGATGTTGTCCGATGACTTGGATTCCGGCTGCAGTTGCATGGTCTTTAGGATCAAGGCCACATCTTTGCTGAGATGTTGCAGTTGGGAATGCAGGTCAGTGGAGGCACCAGGGGTTGCTGTCTGCATGCTAGTCTCTGCTGCGGCTTCTGATGAAGGCTCTTGTTTCACAGGTACCAAGGGGCCCGAAACCGGTGGAAACACTGAGTCTGGTAAAGATGGGGGCTGCAGGGCTTTTATGTCCTGATCTTTCAAGCCAACAAAGTCCTCAGCTGGATATTCCAAGGACCACAAACGCAGCAGCTTGCGATCTTCAACTGACTGCAGCCCTTGCAGGAATTGCTCTACCAGCATTTTATTAGCTTCCTGGTCGCTGATAATTTCAACATACTTGAGAGTCCTCAGGGCCATCTGAAGCCGGAGAGCATAGTCTCTTATGCTATCCTGGGGTCTCTGACAGCAGTTATAGAACTCCATCCGCAGCTCCACTTCAGTGCGCATTTCAAAAACAAGTCTCAGTTTGTGAAAGATGGCGGTCACTGAACTCTGGTCAGCATCAGTCCAGGTTTCCACCTCCAGCTCAGCAGCTCCAGTAAATTGTCCCAGGACTATGGATGCCCGTTGTCCACCAGTCATGGGGTACATATCCAGTGCTGTACAGATCCTTTTTTTAAAGTCTATGAGGGTATCTGGTTTGCCCTTTTACTGTCTTTTGGCGCGGTTTTACAGTCTAGAAAATGGCGGCAAGTTTAAACTTGGGTGGTAAAGTCCAAAAAGTCGCGCTGTCACCCGTTTTGGCGGGTCTAGTCTGAATCCTGCCGACTACGCCAGTTTTTAAAAGCTGTTGCGCCCCGGGGCAGCCGGGCTGCTCGGATCCGGCCAGTCTGTGGCTCGAGGGGTACCGGATCCGGGGGCACCGTCAACCAGTTTTAAATGAAAAATAAAAATAAAATAAAAAGTCCGACTACGCCTCTCGAGGTTTGCAGCCAGGGATTATGGGGTCACCACTGCAGGTTCCCACTGGGGATGATGGATAGGGGCAGCGTGGATGGTGGAGCCCTTCGTGAGCAGGGCTTTTCCCCAGGGGTAAGAAAAGGGTTAACGTGGAGGCGCGCGGCAAAAAGTCAGTCCAGACAGAGAGGGCAGTTTGATGGTGTTTACTCACTGGTTTAATGTCCTAGAGACGTACTGGATTCCAGGTGCGCCCGAGTCCTGATGGCTGTGCCTGCCAACCTGGTGCCACTCTCCACCTGTGCACTCTGGTGTACGTGGGTCCTCCCTGATGTGGAGCACTGACTTCCTTTGGGCCAGGATCCAACTGAAAAAGGTTTTGGGCATCAATGTAGATGCTTTCCTCCTTTTCAGTCTGTGAATCTTTGGAGCACACTTCTGATGCCCATGGTATAGAACATGTGAACAGCTCTGCGGACTCACCCATGTGTAGTTCCCCACAGTCAGTTAGGCTGTTTTGACATGTGAGAAACAAGTGTAATTGGGGTGGTACCTCTGAGGAATGAACTGTGTGTGATATTGAGGAGCAGGAAGGGGAGAAGAGGCCACTTGATGCAGCGCTTGCCATCCCCTCATGCTGTTTCTGGCCTTCATTTACAAGTGAAGCGATGTGCGGCTACCAAAGAAATGGACTTGAGTAGCCCATACTGTAACGGAAATTGTTCTCAGTTCTCTTGGGATAGGACCAGCCAGTGTTTATTCAGTAGAGCTTTGACTAACGTTAGAACGTCCCTACGTACACCTCAAACACCCTGTCTATTCTCCTTTCCACCAAGACCTCATGATTTACCACTCATATTTGATGTACACTCACTTCCCCTTTGAAACAGATGTTTCGCAAGCCTAGGCCCACACCTGTCAGACATCTGACACAAAAGTAAAATTCTATATTTCTTGGCTGAGACGGCAATATTGGGATGACCCACAGAAGTACTAATACCTAGTTAGATAGTTCACTGGCAAACTTTTAGCAGGCACTAAAAAGTATCAATACCTATTAAGATGGTTCAGTGGCAATTTTTAGCAGGCTCTATAAAGTAGCAATACCTATTGAGGTGGTTCACTGGCAGCTTTTTAGTGGGCACTAAAAAGTACCAATGGCTATTGAGAAGTTCACTGGAAAATTTTTAGCAGGCACTAAAAAGTACCAGTACCTATTTAGCTTGTTCACTGGCAATTGTTTAGCAAGCACTCACAAGTAGCAGTCCCTATTTATATCATGAAATGCCAATCTATGGCACACACTTTTCCCTACACTGTATATCCCTATTCTACACTATCGCTCTCCTATCTATCTCAACTACTTATGATTAAACCCCTAGCTAAGCTGTCTAGCAGCAGTGGCGTCAGTGACTTCCCTAAGCTTGAACAATCACAAAATGGCGCAGACGCCACTTGTCCACATTTTATTTGCAGAGGGACATGTGACTTAGGCAGCTAATGACACAAGCCCTTGTGTCTGAACCTTGTGGATGTTTCCTGTGCTGTAATTGGCTGCAGGAACATCCATAAATAAAGTTAAGAAAGAAAAAATAAGTGCGCCACTCCTCTGGCCTCTGTCCATCTCCTCCCGACATTAAACACATCCCAGCGTTCATCATACAGCACCACAATCCTGTCCAAAAGCATCATATGTTATTAGAAAAGCATTTTGGAAAATGAACATAGGCGATCATTACTAGGTTTTCCCAAAACTACTCGTGTACATGACCTTCAACTGGATAGAAAAATGCTTGTACAGAATTTGAAATTAGCGAACGCGAACCTAACAAGTTCGCTCATCTCTAATGCTCAATCCTGGAGCTGTTCTGTCTTCTGATAGTGGCTGCAGATGGATACTGCACATCTGCCTGCTATTCAAATCAATAGACATTTTTAAAGAGGTTGTCCACTACTTTAACGTTGATGGTGTATTCTTAGAATAGTTCACATAGTACGGGGAGACAGTGTGAAGCCCCACAGGTGTAGTGTCGGTGCATTACCTTCAGGGACTCCACGTAGCTGGACCTGGTCACAGGTAGGAGATCTTCTTGTCGTGACGCCACTCTCAGTATTGCGGCCAGTAGGGACCGCCACTGCAGGTTGAGGGTCGCCTGGGGCTGATGGTATGTGCAGTTAGTTGGAATAGCCTCCTGAGAGTGAGGCAAGCCCCAGGGCCCGATGTAGGTGCGTAGTACCACAAGGCGCAGAATGACTCCACACAGGCAGAATGTCTTTCAGGGTTTTTACTCACTTCAGGTGGCAGGGTGAGTAACCCGGGCGTAGCTGGGATGAACCAGGCGGGAACCAGGTGTCCTTCAGGCTGACTTGTGAGGGTGACTACTAACTCGCCTTCCTTAGCCCTTGGTGGTTTGGGGTGACCCCGACTTTTAGTCCCTATGGGGGTCACCCAGGGAAGTTGCTGAAGCCTCACTCCCCTTCGTTTGCCGTGTGCTTGTTGCCTGGGCCAGATCACTCCAGCTTCTTGCCTCCTGTGAGCTATGGGCCCTAACTGTGGCTACGTGGCTGCGGCTTTTTGTGGTGTTGTGGCGTGGGCTTTGAGAGCCCCACACCGGCAGGTTTAGCAAAAGAAAGCTGGATCTATCTCCGCTTCGGGATCTGCCGCCCGTTTGGGCCTGGTACTCTCTAGCAGTCTCCTTACTTCCCACTCCGTTGCTCTCTCTCTAGCTGAAGATGGATTTCGGGTAGCACTCCTAGTTGACCGTTCTCCCCCGTCAGTAGCCACTGCGCGGGCGCTGTTAGACAGCAACAGCCCCACAGGTCTGCTCCTCACTGAGCCCTATGGAGTTCTGCTCTAACTGACTCACTGCCCCTCCTCTCCTGTTCTTGCCTACGCCACCTAGCAACCAGACTCTCTTACCACACCCCTTGAGAGGAGATGGAGGCTTTTGGCCCCCTCCACTATTCCAGTGAAGGTCAAGGCTTTTCCCCCTCCTGGGATCCCCAGGGGTCCTCTCATGGGTACATGTGTGAGAGCTGATTACTATGCGCCTGTGTACCACACCCCTGTCAGCCTTCTGGATTACCTGTGTTGTACTGTCCCCAGCATGGGTGCAGTACTCAGTGGTGCCTGACCAGGTCAGGGGCGCCACATTCCCCCTTAGTTATCACCAGCACGTCCTCGGGCTGCAAGACAACATTTTTAAAATGCATAAAACATTAAAACATGTAAAACATTTTTAAAAGCACCAGGTACCATACATCACCACCCTCCACCCACAAGTCCGTTAACCCACCCAAAACCCTCTCACGTTGGCCGCGGCTTCAGCCACTTCTGGCAGGATGTAGAGGCGGCTTACATGGGCTGGTGGTTTCAGGGTATACCTGGCCTGGTGGATCCGCGCCTTCAGCCTCTCCTGGCAGGATGCAGAGGCGGCCTCCACAGTTGGTGCTGACCAGGTACCCTCTTTGTGGTGGAGAGCCAGGCCCCATAAACAGGCATGCTCTCTGGTCGCAGGCGAGCCAAGGCCCTATATACGGACGGGCTCCTCCTGGTTGCAGACGAACCAAGCCCCTAAACAGGCTGACTCTGGTGGTGGTGGTGCCCTTTTGGTGTAACTATTTACACTGCGAGAGTTTGTGGCTATAGCCAGTTCATAGCCTTAAGGTTTATTTCTCACAATAGTTTATGTGGGCACATTCTTGAACTTTAAAACGTTGCAAAACAAACTTTCCAAACTGGTCAAAACTTGCTGTACTTTACTTGAACTTAGGCAGATTCCTCTTCACCAGGGCTTGGGCCTGTAGGGCTGCGGCACCTGTTGCTTTCTTGACCTTTTTCCTCATCTGTAGTTGTCTCTTCATTAGGTCTTTGGTCTTTTCTTTCTTTATGGCTGTCTTTCCTTTCTTCTTTGGGACATGGCACTACATCTAGGGCATACCAGCCTCTTTCTCCTTGATGCAGGGTAAACTGTACGGAGTCTCCTGTACGCAGGTTCCTTCCAGGATGTCCTCTGGGCAGATTAGCTCTGACGTCTCTTCTGTTGACGAAGATACCTTCCTTTATGCCAGGTGCTACGATGAACCCGTATCCTGACTTGAGGCTGAAGTCCTCCACTACTCCTCTGCAAAGGGGTCCTCGGACCTGTGCTTTGGCTCTTCTCAGGAACCGTTTTTCTTCTAGGTCTCTGGCCGTGATGTCATCTCTCTGCTCTGGGGATGGCGGTGCAGGGGAAAACTGGGTTCTGCTGCGGCGCTGTGTCTTGCGGGCTGGATTCTGCGAAGTGCAGCTTACAAGCTCCCAGGTGAGGCTTTGGGGCAGATCTTCTTCCGCAGGAGGTGTCAGGTCTTCCTCGTCCCAGCGGGAATATGGCAGCATCTCCGGCTCTGGGACTAGCACTGCTGCTGGCTCCTGAGTCAGCTCCTCAGCTTCCTGGCCTCCCCTCCCCCTTAGTTCTTCTGAGCACTCCTTTGGTGGCAGTGCTGGGGATGGACTTTCTTCAGCAGGCCCAGGCGGTGGACTCTTCAGCGTGGTTGCTGCAGAGGTTGCCTTAGGGGTGTTCGGAGGGAGCATGTATCGGTCCACCATCTCCTGTGGGAACTTAGCCTCCAGGTCAGCCTTCAGCTGCCAGTATGCGGAGTCTTCACCTATCAGGGATTTCTTAGTAGGGACTTCCTTAGGCTGGGGAGCGGTGTCTGCTCTGGCCTTGCAGGCCGGGGTAAATGGTGATGCAATCTCTTGGCGGGCCGCGCCTGACATGGCGGCGGCCTGGTCTTGGCGGGCCGCGCCCTGTATGGCGGCGGCCTGGATCGGCGTCGCAGCTGCGATGGGATCTGTGCAGGCTGGGTTGGGCGTCGCTGCAGGGACCGGGTCTTGGTGGGCCGAGCAGGGCATCGCTGCGGCGGCCGGGGCTTGGCGGGCCGAGCAGGGCATCGCTGCGGCGGCCGGGGCTTGGCGGGCCGAGCAGGGCATCGCTGCGGCGGCCTGGGCTTGGCGGGCCGCACCTGGCATGGCTGCGGCCTGGCTCAGCGTCGCCGCGCCGGGCGCCTCTTCTGGGACCGCGGTCGTAGCAGCAGGGGTTGGAACACTTGCGCTGGCCGGGGCAACTCTGGACTCACCCATCAGTGGCACCATCGGGATCTGAGTCGTCGCCGTCCGGTCTGGCACTCGTCGTGCGGTTCCCCTCTCATAGGCCTGAACCGCGGCAGCCATCTCCAGAAGTTCCATGCGTTCTTCTCGGATCTGCTCCACGACCCGGGTCTCCAGTCGGTCGCAGAACTGGGCCAGCTCCCGATACCACCAGGCAGCGGAGCCCGGTTCTGGGTTTCTGCGGTCAGACGCCATTTCTTCTGTGTCGTCTTCTGCACGACTCTCCAGCTGTGGACTCGCCGTTGCCTCTAGTAGCAAGCTGTTCAGTTTCCGCTCTGCCTCTTTCAGCAGCTCCTCTCCCAGCAGCAGGCTTCTGGCTCCCTTTCTGTCCCGACGTCTCTGGACGCTTCCACTCTCATAGCTGGCAAGGTCAGAACTCTGCAGGGGATCTCTGGGTAGCCACACCTCTTCGTGGGCGGTAACTTCTTTCAGCGCGGGCTGCTGTTGTTTTTCAGCGCGCTTTTCATGGTGGCAATATGGCGGCGCTTCCAATTTTTCAAGCGGACCGCCCAGGCACATGGTCACCTGTCTGGACAGGTCTAGTCCTTATCCTGTTCGTGACGCCAGATGTGAAGCCCCACAGGTGTAGTGTCGGTGCATTACCTTCAGGGACTCCACGTAGCTGGACCTGGTCACAGGTAGGAGATCTTCTTGTCGTGACGCCACTCTCAGTATTGCGGCCAGTAGGGACCGCCACTGCAGGTTGAGGGTCGCCTGGGGCTGATGGTATGTGCAGTTAGTTGGAATAGCCTCCTGAGAGTGAGGCAAGCCCCAGGGCCCGATGTAGGTGCGTAGTACCACAAGGCGCAGAATGACTCCACACAGGCAGAATGTCTTTCAGGGTTTTTACTCACTTCAGGTGGCAGGGTGAGTAACCCGGGCGTAGCTGGGATGAACCAGGCAGGAACCAGGTGTCCTTCAGGCTGACTTGTGAGGGTGACTACTAACTCG
The DNA here is from genome assembly GCF_048569485.1 of Anomaloglossus baeobatrachus. Taxonomy (NCBI): domain Eukaryota; kingdom Metazoa; phylum Chordata; class Amphibia; order Anura; family Aromobatidae; genus Anomaloglossus; species Anomaloglossus baeobatrachus. Next base: position 335,613,180 of record NC_134354.1, on the reverse strand, counting down.
CCTTCCTTAGCCCTTGGTGGTTTGGGGTGACCCCGACTTTTAGTCCCTATGGGGGTCACCCAGGGAAGTTGCTGAAGCCTCACTCCCCTTCGTTTGCCGTGTGCTTGTTGCCTGGGCCAGATCACTCCAGCTTCTTGCCTCCTGTGAGCTATGGGCCCTAACTGTGGCTACGTGGCTGCGGCTTTTTGTGGTGTTGTGGCGTGGGCTTTGAGAGCCCCACACCGGCAGGTTTAGCAAAAGAAAGCTGGATCTATCTCCGCTTCGGGATCTGCCGCCCGTTTGGGCCTGGTACTCTCTAGCAGTCTCCTTACTTCCCACTCCGTTGCTCTCTCTCTAGCTGAAGATGGATTTCGGGTAGCACTCCTAGTTGACCGTTCTCCCCCGTCAGTAGCCACTGCGCGGGCGCTGTTAGACAGCAACAGCCCCACAGGTCTGCTCCTCACTGAGCCCTATGGAGTTCTGCTCTAACTGACTCACTGCCCCTCCTCTCCTGTTCTTGCCTACGCCACCTAGCAACCAGACTCTCTTACCACACCCCTTGAGAGGAGATGGAGGCTTTTGGCCCCCTCCACTATTCCAGTGAAGGTCAAGGCTTTTCCCCCTCCTGGGATCCCCAGGGGTCCTCTCATGGGTACATGTGTGAGAGCTGATTACTATGCGCCTGTGTACCACACCCCTGTCAGCCTTCTGGATTACCTGTGTTGTACTGTCCCCAGCATGGGTGCAGTACTCAGTGGTGCCTGACCAGGTCAGGGGCGCCACAACAGCAACCTTTCAAACTTAAAAAAGTTGTCCACTACTTTAACATTTATGACCTGGCACCCCCACCTGTTCTCGGTGCAAGTGCATACAGCAGGTGGCCGGAAATCCTGAGTTCTGGAGCTACCCTGTCTTCTAAGGCTATGTGTCCACGGTAGAATGTACCTGAGGATTTTTCTGCCTGAAAATCCGCGACTTTCGCGGCAAATCCGCACCCGCGGATTTGCCGCGGATTTTGATGCGGATTTTTTTTTTTTTCCCCATTCAAAACCAAAAATCCGCACCAAATCTGCACCAAACAATTGACATGCTGCAGATTTTTCCGGATCAAAATCCGCGGCAAATCCGCAGCGGAAAAATCCGCAGCATGGACACAGCATTTCCAAAATGCCATTGAAATGACTTGGAAGTGCCGCTGCTGCAGATTTTCGGGAAATCCGCGGCAAATCCGCGGCAAATAAGCGGCAAAATCCGCGGTAAATCCGCAGCGTGGGCACATAGCCTAATAGTGGCCGGGCTGGATACTGCACATCCACCTCACAACATGGAAAATCCTATAGTATGCTGATATGCCATAGAGCTGCTGCCTTACACTTGTGTGGTGTTGTAGAACACATATAAAGGGAACCGTTAATGTCCCCAAAGGCTATAAACCTGCAAATATGGGGTCAGCCTGCAGGTTAATAGCATTCTTAGGCCCCCTTCACACGTCCGTGATACACGTGCGTGTTTGGTCCGTTTCCGTATATACCGGAGACACGGCCAAACGTGCACCAATGTTAATCTATGATTGTGGTCACACGTCCGTTATTTCATTATGTCCGTGTGTGCGTGTCCGTGATCCGTATGTGTTTGCGTTTGGCACGGATGCATGTCCGTTATCTGCACGGAGCACGCACACGTGGACACAATGAAAGTCTATGGGTATGTGCACACACGTTAGTAAACACGTATGCATCTACCTATAGTCCGTGTCCGTTTGGTGTTTTTATTTCTAGTGATGTCGGCTATTCTTTCTATTTCTGTGTATGTCCGTCAATCTCCCTGAGTCCGTCGGTCAGTCTCTCTGTCGGTCTCTCTGTCTGTCTGTCCCTCTCTCACAGTCTGTCGGTCAGTTTCCCCCCCTCTCTCATACTTACCGTTCCCCGATCTCCGGCGCAGCGCTGCACAGCATTCACACTGCTGCGGCGGCTTTTACTATTTTGAAAAAGCCGGCCGCCCATTAAACAATCTCCTATTCCCTGCTTTCCCCGCCCACCGGCGCCTATGATTGGTTACAGTGAGACACGCCCCCACGCTGAGTGACAGGTGTCACACTGCACCCAATCACAGCAGCCGGTGGGCGTGTCTATACTGTGCAGTAAAATAAATAAATAAATAATTAAAAAAAAACGGTGTGCGGTTCCCCCCAATTTTAATGCCAGCCAGATAAAGCCATACGGCTGAAGGCTGGTATTCTCAGGATGGGGAGCTCCACGTTATGGGGAGCCCCCCACCCTAACAATATCAGTCAGCAGCCGCCCAGAATTGCCGCATACATTATATGCGACAGTTCTGGGGCTGTACCCGGCTCTTCCCGATTTGCCCTGGTGCTTTGGCAAATTGGGGTAATAAGGAGTTATTGGCAGCCCATAGCTGCCAATAAGTCCTAGATTAATCATGTCAGGCGTCTATGAGACACCCTCCATGATTAATCTGTAAGTTACAGTAAATAAACACACACACACCAGAAAAAATCCTTTATTAGAAATAAAAACACACACACATTCCCTGGTTCACCACTTTAATCATCCCCGAAAAAGCCCTCCACTCAGCGTGGGGGCGTGTCTCACTGTAACCAATCATAGGCACCGGTGGGCGGGGAAAGCAGGGAATAGGAGATTGTTTAATGAGCGGCCGCCTTTTTCAAAATAGTAAAAGCCGCCGCAGCAGTGTGAATGCCGTGCAGCGCCGGGGATCGGGGATCGGTGAGTATGAGAGAGGGGGGGACACTTCAGTCACTCGGGGGATTAGCGGTCACCGGTGAATCCTTCCGGCGGCCTGCTGCAGGGAGCGATCAGCTGATCACCCGGCGGCCGGCTTCTGGGAGCGATCAGCTGATCGTTCACAATAGTCTGTCGCCGGAAAAAAAGTAAAAATAAACAAATAAATAATTAAAAAAAACGGCGTGCGGTCCCCCCAATTTTAATACCAGCCAGATAAAGCCAGACGGCTGAAGGCTGGTATTCTCAGGATGGGGAGCTCCACGTTATGGGGAGCCCCCCAGCCTAACAATATCAGTCAGCAGCCGCCCAGAATTGCCGCATACATTAGATGCGACAGTTCTGGGACTGTACCCGGCTCTTCCCGATTTGCCCTGGTATGTTGGCAAATCGGGGTAATAAGGAGTTATTGGCAGCCCATAGCTGCCAATAAGTCCTAGATTAATCATGTCAGGCGTCTCCCCGAGATACTTTCCATGATTAATCTGTAAATTACAGTAAATAAACACACACACCCGAAAAATCCTTTATTAGAAATAAAAAACACAAATCAATTCCCTCGTAACCAATTTAATAAGCCTCAAAAAGCCCTCCACCGCTGGCTCCAGTAGTGGCCGCGGATAACCTTAGTGACAGCTCAGCTGATCGCGCTACTCACCTCAGTTGCTGCGTGGAGGTGACAGGAGCGGCTGTGTATTCTGCAGCTCCTGTCACCTCAATGCAGCAGAGCTGGATGCGACGCTGGAGGTCCGTGGATTACGCCGGACATGGAGGGCTTTTTGGTGCTTATTAAATTGGTTACGAGGGAATTGGTTTGTGTTTTTTATTTCTAATAAAGGATTTTTCGTGTGTGTGTGTTTATTTACTGTAATTTACAGATTAATCATGGAAGGTATCTCGGGGAGACGCCCGACATGATTAATCTAGGACTTATTGGCAGCTATGGGCTGCCAATAACTCCTTATTACCCCGATTTGCCAACGCACCAGGGCAAATCGGGAAGAGCCGGGTACAGTCCCAGAACTGTCGCATCTAATGTATGCGGCAATTTTGGGCGGCTGCTGACTGATATTGTTAGGCTAGGGGGCTCCCCATAACGTGGAGCTCCCCATCCTGAGAATACCAGCCTTCAGCCGTCTGGCTTTATCTGGCTAGTATTAAAATTGGGGGGGGACCGCACGCCGGTTTTTTTAATTATTTAATTATTTATTTCACTGCACAGTATACACACGCCCACCGGCTGCTGTGATTGGGTGCAGTGAGACACCTGTCACTCAGCGTGGGGGCGTGTCTCACTGCAACCAATCATAGGCGCCGAAAAGCAGGAAAGCAGGGAATACGAGATTGATTAATGAGCGGCCGGCTTTTTCAAAAGAGGAAAAGCCGCCGGAGTTTAGTGAACAGCTGTGCAGCGCCGCGGCAGTGATCGGGGAACGGTGAGTATGAGAGAGGGGGGAGAATGACCGACAGACTGTGAGAGGGGGACAGACAAGACAGAGAGAGAACGACAGACAGACAGAGAGACCGACCGACGGACTGAGGGAGATAGAATGAAGAAAAAAAAATGACCGACATCGCTAGAAAAAAGCACAAAACGTGCGTTTTGGACATCGGAGTGCCACACAATGTTTTTACGTAAAATCTTTCATGTAATAATCTCAAAAAGTAACATACACCAGCTCTATCTCACTATTGGGTATGTGCCCTTAACATTTCCGCCATGAAAATTCATTTTGGTGTCATTTTGGAAGGTTTTCTGGCGAGTCCGTAAAAATGGCGTAAAACTCGGATAAAATTGTTCACAGTTGTGACTTTTGAGTGATAAATGCTTCAAGGGGTCTTCCCCATGCTGTTGCCATGTCATTTGAGCACTCTTCTGAGACTTTTGTGACATTTTTAGGGTTTCTACATGCTGCCGGGGGGTCATTTCATAAAAATACTCGGGTCTCCCATAGGATAACATTGGGCTCGGTGCTCGGGCCGAGTACACGAGTATCTTGGGATGCTCGGCCCGAGCCTCGAGCACCCGAGCTTTGTAGTACTCGTTCATCACTAGTAGTCATAAATGGTACATTCTCTACATGGGCTATAGTCAGCAGTGGTGTACCGCAGGGATCTGTGCTAGGACCAATTCTTTTTAATCTCTTTATTAATGACCTTGTGGATGGGATTGATAGTAAAGTGTCAGTCTTTGCTGATGACACCAAACTACGTACAATATTAAAAACTGACCTTGATAGTACAATATTAAAAAACGATCTGGATAAGATGTCAAAATGGGCAGATACTTGGCAAATGAGATTTAATGCTGATAAATGTAAAGTAATGCACCTAGGACAGAGTAATCCTATAACTGCGTATACATTAAATGGAAGTAAACTCGGGACTACAGAACAGGAGAAGGACTTGGGTATTCTTATTACAAACAAGCTGAGCAGCAGTACGCAATGTCAAGCAGCAGCTGCTAAAGCAAACAATATTTTAGGGTGTATAAAAAGAGAGATTAGATCCCGTGATCCCAACATATTGTTACCCCTCTCTAAATCACTTGTAAGGCCACATCTAGAATATGGGATCCAGTTTTGAGCTCCACATGTTAAAAAGGATATTAAGATGTTAGAGTCAGTTCAAAGGCAGGCAACTAGACTACTACAAGGAATGGAAAGCCTCCCATATGATGACAGGTTGGAAAAGTTGAATTTATTTAGCTTAGAAAAAATACATCTCAGGAGATCTCATTTATATGTTTAAATAAATGTGTGGTCAATATAAAGGACTGGCAAATGACTTATTCCTTCCAAAGACAATACTAATGATCAGGGGACATACACTGCGAGAGGAAGAAAAGCGATTCCGGCAGCGAAATAGGAAAGGGTTCTTTACAGTTAGAGCGGTCAGACTGTGGAATGCCCTACCACAAGAGGTAGTAATGGCAGATACTATAACAACTTTTAAAAAAGGGCTGGATAATTTCCTCAGTACAGATAACATTGTCGGTTATAAATGATTTAGTGCCGAAATATGAGGTGGAGGAAGGTTGAATTAGATGGGCCTAGGTCTTTTTCAACCTATGTAACTGTGTAACTATGTAACTTTGTTACTCCCAGAAGCATCTATTTTTTAGTCAAAGCTGTGTGGCCAGCATGGTGACATCCTTATGACTGAAAAATAGAGATTGCCAGAAGGAATAAAGTTAATCTCCTCCCAGGGGCCCTGCTTTAAGTGCGGCAGTTGAGAAGCTTTAGAATGCTATTCACTTGCAGATTAAACCCATGCAGGTTACAGCGTTGGTTATTTTTACATGACAGGTTGTCTTTAAGGCTGTCAATAGCTGGTAATTGAGATGGCTCAATTTGTTGGACAAATTAGTTGAAGTCCTACTTAATTTTTCTTTCCAGAAAATTAACAGGCAATTGCTTTAACTCCAAATGAACGTTTTGTAAAATTGGTCTAAAGGTGTAGGATCACGCATACTTGAAAAAGGCATTCAGACTATTGCTTCTAGAATCAAAGGCAACAGAGATTTCAGTTTGACCCAAAAGCTAAAAGGATGAAAGTAGAGTCTTCTAGATCACTGGCTTGGCAACCTTATCTATGTGCAATCAAAGAGAAGTAAAATCAAGTAATGTGGTTTCTGTCATAGAGCCCAGTAGAGTAACCTCATATCTGCAAGTTAACAGCATTTTTTTTTTACATGCCATGTTCCCTTTAAGGGAGACGATAGCTGGCTATTGAGATGGATCGATTTCTTTTTTGAGTTAGTTGAGGTCTTAGTTAATTAGAAATGCCAAAATCAAAGTGCGCAATTGCTTTAACTTCATCTGAACAGTTCGTTACATTGGTTTTGAAGGTGAAGGTTCAAGTTTTCTGATACTGAGCACCACGTTTTCAGCCTGAATGCCATGATATTTTTGACATTTCATTGTACCCAGCTCAGATTCAAGACACTGAACCAGAGACAGCAAAGCAATGTAAAAAAAAAACATAAGCAGACCTCATCCATGTTTCACAGTAGGTACAATATGCATTTCTTTGTATGCTTCATTTTTGCATCTGTGAACATAGAGCTGATGTGACGAAAAAGCTTCAGCTTTGTTTGATCTGCCCAAAGGACATTCTAAATGCTTTGTGGCTTGGCAATATCCATTTTGGCAAATTCCAGTATTGCTTTTTTATGACTTACTTTCTTCCTCAGTTATCTTCCATGAAGTCCACTTTGGCCAAGACAGCGATGAATACTGTGCTTTTACACTGTTGTATCTTGACTTTGAAGCTCACCTCTAATCTCTGTTGTTCTGGTCTCTCTGGTTATGATTTGTATTATCCGTCTCTTCAATTTGTCATCAATTTTCCTATGGCAGCCATGTCCAGGGAGAATGGCTACAGTCCAATAAACCTTAAATTTCTGAATAATATGGGCAAATGTAGTAACAAGAACATCAGTCTGTTTGGAGATGGACTTATTGCATTTACATTTAACATCTTTGTCTGTAATTTTCTTTCTAATCTCCTGAGACTGGTTACTCCTTAGATTTCTCTAGCCCAAGATCAGTGAGGTGCACACCATGATACCAAACAGCACAGTGACTATGGTTTACTCCTTAAATAGACAGACTGACTGATTACAAGTTTATAGACACCAGTGATAATTATTTCATCACACACCTAAGTTTAAACTATCTATAGGCACCTTATTTTCAATTTTTTGCTAAGGGAACCATAATTTTTGTCAATGCCATTTTCATTAGCTTAGTTTTGAAAATTTATTTTGTCCATTTCAAGCTATTTCAGTGACCATTTTTCCTACTTTAACAGAAGGGTACCAACAACTTTATTCATGTGTGTGTGTGTGTGTGTGTGTGTGTGTGTGTGTGTGTATACAGTCATGGCCAAAAGTTTTGAGAATGACACCAAAATTATATTTTCACATGATCTGTTACCCTCTGGTTTTTAATTGTGTTTTTCTGATGTTTACATCACATACAGAAATATAATTGCAAACATATTATGAGTACCAAACAGTTATATTGACAGTTAGAATGAGTTAATGCAGCAAGTCAATATTCGCAGTGTTGACCCTTCTTCTTCAGGACCTCTGCAATTCTCCCTGGCATGCTCTAAATCAACTTCTGGATCAAATCCTGACTGATAGCTGTCCATTCTTGCATAAGCAATGCTTGCATTTTGCCAGAATTTGTTGGTTTTTGTTTGTCCACCCATCTCTTGATGATTGCCCACAAGTTCTCAATGGGATTAAGATCTGGGGAGTTTCCAGGCCATGGACCCAAAATCTCTATGTTTTGTTCCATGAGCCATTTAGTGATCACCTTTGCTTTATGGCAAGGTGCTCCATCATGCTGGAAAAGGCATTGTTGGGCGCCAAACTGCTCTTGGACAGTTGGGAGAAGTTGCTCTTAGAGGACATTCTGGTACCATTCTTTATTCATGGCTGTGTTTTTAGGCAAGACTGTGAGTAAGCCGATTCCCTTGGCTGAGAAGCAACCCCACACATGAATCATTTCAGGATGCTTAACAGTTGGCATGGGATAAGACTGGTGGTAGCGCTCACCTCTTCTTCTCCTAATAAGCTGTTTTCCAGATGTCCCAAACAATCGAAAAGGGGATTCATCTGAGAAAATGACTTTACCCCAGTCCTCAGCGGTCCACTCCCTGTATCTTTTGCAGAATATCAATCGGTCCCTGATGCTTTTTCTGGAGAGAAGTGGTTTCTTTGCTGCCCTTCTTGAAACCAGGCCTTGCTCAAGCAGTCTCCGCCTCACAGTGCGTGCAGAAGCACTCACACCAGCCTGCTGCCATTGCTGAGCTAGCTCGGCACTGCTGGTAGTCCGATCCCGCAGCTGAAACAGTTTTAAGATACGGTCCTGGCGTTTGCTGGTCCTTCTTGGCCGCCCTGGAGCCTTTTTGGCAACAATGGAAGCTCTCTCCTTGAAGTTCTTGATGATGCGATAGATTGTTGACTGAGGTGCAATCTTTGTAGCTGCGATACTCTTCCCTGTTAGGCCATTTTTGTGCAGAGCAATGATGGCTGCACGTGTTTCTTTAGAGATAACCATGGTTAACTGAAGATAAACAATGATATCAAGCACCAGCCTCCTTTTAAAGTGTCCAGTGGTGTCTTTCTTACTTAATCATGACTGATTGATCGCCAGCCCTGTCCTCATCAACACCCACACCTGTGTTAATGGAACAATCACTAAAACAATGTTAGCTGCTCCTTTAAAGGCAGGAATGCAATGATGTTGAAATGTGTTGGGGGAGGTTAAAGTTCATTTTCTTAGCCAATATTGACTTTGCAAGTAATTGCTGTTAAACTGATCACTCTTTATGACATTCTGGAGTATATGCAAATTGCCATTAGAAAAACGTAACCAGTAGACTTTGTAAAAATTAATATTTGTAGCATTCTCAAAACTTTTGGCCATGACATGTGTGATTTTTAGTTTAAATAAAATGGTTTTAGTACCATGTTAGCCAGTTGAAAAATGTTTGACTGCTTTCAGTGAGAGAAACAAAATTAAAATTTTGTAGTTGTGATACCTTTTAATGGCTAACTAAAATTAAATAAAATATGATGATGTTACTTAGCAAGTTTTCGAGATATCTCAGGTCCCTTCATCAGCCATGGTATGACAAAAGATCTAAATATTTGAAGAAACACAGATATATACACAAAGAGAGCAGAGGGATGGCATAATAAAAGGACATTTAAATAAACAAGCACTGAGCTTAGAAAGTGAATCCTTATATAGCTTTGATTAGTGGTGTGAGAGTTTTATTGTCTCAATATTCATGTAGGATCAGAGACATGATGCCCTCAGTTTCTGGAGCAGATCCCTCAGATTTTGTAGTGAGCCATAAATCCCTCTGACATGTCTAGTCCTGTGTGAACAGAGTTAAACATTGTAATGAATTTGTATTCCCAGACCCTTCGATGGTTCTGTGATCTGAAGTTGCCTTTTAATATGACAACTTTCATGTGGTTTATTTTGTGTCCTGAAGCAGAGAAATGTTTTACCACAGGTAAATGGGGTTTTTTGTCTGTAATTGTGTGGCGGTGAGATCTCTTTCTTGCTCTTAGTCTCTGTCTTGTTTCTCCAACATAGAGACCGCCAATAGGGCATATACTGCACAGAATTAAGTACACCACATTGGAGGAGGAACATGTGAATGTCCCAGGAATCTTATAGTCCTTCTGTGTGTTAGGGATCTATATCCGATCTTTGGTCTCTACATGAGAGCAGGTTTTGCAGCTCTTTATATTGCAAGCATAACTTCCTCTTGGTGTGTCTGAGGACATTGAGCTTCTGATCATGATGCTCCTTAAATTAGGAGGTTGCCTGTAGCACAGCAATGGAGGATCTTTGAATATTGTTTTTAACCGGTTATCCTTGTGTAGAATGTGGTGAAGTTTCTTGACCGTTTTTCTCAGTACCTCAAGCTGTGGGTTGTAGGTCACCACCAGAGGTACTCGACTATTTTCCTCTTTTTGTTTGTATTGAAGCAGTTCACTTCTAGGGATCCTTGTGGCTCTAATGATCTGATCATTAATGAAGGTGGGGTGGTAGCCTTGGTTCAAAAATGTTTTTTTAAGATGGGTTAAGTGTTCATCCCTGTCTGCTGGACTGAAACAGATACAATTTTATCTGAGGGCCTGGCTGTAGACAATGGACTTTTTAATGTGTTTGGGATGGAAACTGTCCCATCTGAGGTATGTGGGATGGTCAATAGACTTCTGATACACTAATGTTTGGATTGACCCATTTTGAATTTTTATGGTGGTATCCAAGAAGTTGATTTCTGTTTTTGAGTGGTCCAATGTCAAGTTTATGGTAGGATGAAATGCATTGAATTTTTCATGGAATTTTAGAAGCTCTTGTTCAGACTCAGTCCAGATTATTAAGATGTCATCTATGTAATGGAAATAGACCAACGGTTTGAGGGAGCAGGATGCTAAAAAGTCATTTTCCAGTTAAGCCATGAAAAGGTTGGCGTACTGTGATGCCATTTTGCTTCCCATAGCAGTTCCTGTGCGTTGTAGATATAGAATCCTTATACTCTAACATCCCACATGAAGATTGACTAACTGCCTGCCAAATGTTTGTTGAAGCTAATGGGATCCCTGCTGAGTCTGTATTAAGACTCACCAGATTCATCCTCATACACAACTTTTTCTCTTTTGGTGAGGAGCTATATCTGCAATGCACAGAAACTGCTATGGGAATCAAAATGGCACCACTGTATGCCAACCTTTTCATGGCTAAACTGGAAAATGACTTTTTAGCATCCTGCTGCCTCAAACCATAGGCCTATTTCCGTTACATAGATGACATATTAATAATCTGGACTGAGTCTGAGCAAGAGCTTTTAAAATTCCATGAAAAATTCAATGCATTTCATCCTACCATAAACTTGACATTGGACCACTCAAAAACAGAAATCAACTTCTTGGATACCACCATAAAAATTCAATATGGCTCAATCCAAACATCCGTGTATCGGAAGCCTATTGACCATCCCACATACCTCAGATGGGACAGTTTCCCTCCCAAACACATTAAAAAGTTCATGGTCTACAGCCAGGCCCTAAGATATAATCGTATCTGTTCCAGCCCAGTATGCAGGGATGAACACTTAACCCATCTTAAAAAAACATTTTTAAACAAGGCTACCATGCCACCTCCATTGATGATCAGATCATTAGAGGCACAAGGACCCCTAGAAGTGAACTGCTTCAATACAAACAAAAAGAGGAAAATAGTCGAGTATCTCTGGTGGTGACCTACAACCCACAGCTTGAGATACTGAGAAAAACAACCAAGAAACTTCACCACATTCTAAACAAGGATAACCGGTTAAAAACAATATTCAAAGATCCTCCATTGCTGTGCTACAAGCAACCTCCTAATTTAAGGAGCATCATGATCCAAAGCTCAACGCCCACAGACACACCAAGTGGAACTTATCCTTGCAATATAAAGAGCTGCAAAATCTGCTCTCATGTAGAGACCAAAGACCGGATACAGATCCCTAACACACAGAAGGACTATAAGATTCCTGGGACATTCACATCTTCCTCCTCCAATGTGATGTACTTAATCCTGTGCAGTATATGCCCTATTGGCGGTCTCTATGTTGGAGAAACAAGACAGAGACTAAGAGCAAGAATGAGATCTCACCGCCACACAATTACAGACAAAAAAAACATTTACCTGTGCCCAAACATTTCTGTGCTTCAGGACACAACATAAACCACATCAAAGCTGTCATACTAAAAGACAACTTCAGATCACTGAAGCGAGCGAGCGAGGTGCTGAATTCAAGTAAAGTGCTGAATTTAAGATAAGTGCATAGTTTCAACACAATTACATAGTGGTGATAACTGTAATTGTTGAATTTCATTAGGGAATTGTGTGTCTGTTTGTGATTCTGTGAAAAGGGAAAAAAAAAAAAAAAAGGTTAGTCTTGTGATTTAATTAGTAGGATTAGTCACACCTGTTTCTAGAAGCTTCCAGCAGCTTCTGATACTCATTGTACATCTATATAAACCAGCCAGTACTAGTGAGGGGGCTGAGCGAGCGAGGTGCTGAATTCAAGTAAAGTGCTGAATTTAAGATAAGTGCATAGTTTCAACACAATTACATAGTGGTGATAACTGTAATTGTTGAATTTCATTAGGGAATTGTGTGTCTGTTTGTGATTCTGTGAAAAGGGAGAAAAAAAAAAAAAGGTTAGTCTTGTGATTTAATTAGTAGGATTAGTCACACCTGTTTCTAGAAGCTTCCAGCAGCTTCTGATACTCATTGTACATCTATATAAACCAGCCAGTACTAGTGAGGGGGCTGAGCGAGCGAGGTGCTGAATTCAAGTAAAGTGCTGAATTTAAGATAAGTGCATAGTTTCAACACAATTACATAGTGGTGATAACTGTAATTGTTGAATTTCATTAGGGAATTGTATGTCTGTTTGTGATTCTGTGAAAAGGGAAAAAAAAAAAAAAAAAAAAAGGTTAGTCTTGTGATTTAATTAGTAGGATTAGTCACACCTGTTTCTAGAAGCTTCCAGCAGCTTCTGATACTCATTGTACATCTATATAAACCAGCCAGTACTAGTGAGGGGGCTGAGCGAGCGAGGTGCTGAATTCAAGTAAAGTGCTGAATTTAAGATAAGTGCATAGTTTCAACACAATTACATAGTTTGACACAAGAACATAGTTTGAATTTATCCTTATACGTTTCCCATTGGGTTTCTTTCGTTTTTTTCTCTTTGTTTTTCTACTTTACTGTTGATCCCCATTTGATAGGTGCTCCATGGACAATGCTACCAGGTGTGTATCTTGTCAGATGTATGCATGCCTTGAGCAGCCGTTCGAGGGTGAATATGTCTGCACTCGATGCAAGCATGTTGCGTATTTGGAAGCCAAGGTAACTGATCTAAATAAGCAGCTTGCAACACTAAGGGGCATTGCAAACCTGGAGAGGAGTTTAGAGCTCACTGAGCTTTCTCTGGCTGGGGCCAGTGATATGGAGGAGGGTGGAAGTGGGGAAGATCAGGACCCAGAGGTAGGTAGCTGGGTAACAGTTAGAAGAAGAGGTAGGGGGAAAAGTGTCAGGGAGCCTAGTCCTGACCTGGCACAACCTAGTAAATATGCCTGTTTGGCTGATATTAGGAATGAAGGGCCTGGACTAGGGTCACTACAGCAGTACGTTGCTCCTAGCAACCAGGAAAACAACTGCTGTAGGAAGGAGGGAAATAGGAGTGCAGCAAAGCCCAGACAGATGTTGGTGGTAGGGGACTCTATAATTAGGCGGACAGACAGGGTCATCTGTCGCCGAGACCGTGAATGCCGAACAGTGTGTTGTCTGCCGGGTGCTCGGGTTCGGCATATTGTGGATCGGATAGACAGATTGCTGGGTGGGGCTGGGGAAAACCCAGCGGTCATGGTGCACATTGGTACTAATGACAAAGTTAGAGGCAGGTGGAAGGTCCTTAAAAATGATTACAGGGAACTAGGAGAGAAGCTGAAGTCCAGGACCTCCAAGGTGGTGTTTTCAGAAATACTACCGGTGCCACGAGCGTCACTAGAAAGACAGCGGGAGCTTAGGGAGATAAATATGTGGCTTAGAAATTGGTGCAGGAAGGAAGGGTTCGGGTTCATGGAGAACTGGGCCGACTTCTCAGTCGGCTACAGGCTCTACGGTAGGGACGGGCTGCACCTCAATGGGGAAGGTGCAGCTGTGCTGGGGGAGAAAATGGTCAGACGGATGGAGGAGCTTTTAAACTAGGATCGGGGGGGAGGGAGGGTAGTGGAGCAAATAAGGGGATAGATAGAGCAGATAGAGACAGGGAGACGGTAGGGGTCAATGAAGGATTAGGGGGGGATGGGACATACAAGGAACGTAGGGAGGCTAGGAGTAATAAAGGTGTTAATAGGATTAAATGTCTACTGGCAAATGCAAGAAGTCTTGCAAACAAAATGAATGAATTGGAGACTCTTATGTCAACCATGGATTATGATGTGGTGGGCATTACGGAAACCTGGCTGGATGAAAGCCATGACTGGGTGACAAACATACAGGGTTATAGTACATTTAGGAAGGACAGGAAAGGCCAAAAAGGTGGTGGGGTGTGTATATTTATCAAATCTAACCTAAAACCTGTGTTGTATGATGACATTGAGGGGAACAGCAACAATGTAGAGTCAGTATGGGTAAATGTACATGGGGAGGGGAATAATGGAAAAATGCTAATTGGAGTTTGCTATAAGCCTCCTAACATACCTGAACAAATAGAGGGTGAAATGCTGGAACAAATTGAAAAGGCAGCTAATAATAATAATCGGGTTCTTATTATGGGGGATTTCAACTATCCAGACATACAGTGGGACATAGAATCTTCTGGTTCTGCTAAAAGCTGTAAGTTCTTATCTACCATTCAGGACCATTTCCTCTCTCAGATGGTAGATGAACCGACCAGGGGAGATAATTTGCTAGATCTGGTCCTGTCAAATAGACCGGATACAATTTCAAATCTACAGGTCCGGGAGCACTTGGGCACCAGCGATCATAATATGGTAAGCTTCGACATAATATTCAATAGAACATTTCAAAGGGGGAATGCTAAAACCTGGAATTTTAGGAAAGCTGATTTCAACAAATTAAGGGAAGAGCTTAAATGTGTAGATTGGGACAGAGTCATGGTAACTGGGGATACCGAACATAAATGGGGTAAGTTTAAGGATATACTGCTAGAGTCCTGTAAAAAACTTATACCCTCTGGTAATAAAATGTCCAGGAATAAAAAGAAACCACTATGGATAAATAAGACTGTACAAAGTATAATAAAACAAAAACAAAGGGCGTTTAACATCTTAAAGGCTGAGAATACAGAAATAGCATTGCAGGAGTATAAAGATATCAATAGGCAATGCAAAAAAGAAATCAAACAAGCAAAACTAGCTACTGAAACAAAAATCGCCAATGACATTAAAATAAATCCCAAAATCTTTTATAAATACATTAATGCCAAAAGGAAAACAAAGGATAGTATCGGACCCTTAAAATATAATAACAAGTTAGTTATAGAGGACAAACAAAAGACTGAGATATTAAATAGGCATTTCTCATCTGTATTCACCAAGGAACTGACTGTACCAGGGATCATTCAACAAGTGAAAAATCAAAGTCCACCACCCGATATAATTAATTTAACACAAGATGAAGTACGCCTACGTCTGAGTAAATTAAACATTGACAAATCCCCAGGGCCAGATGGCATTCATCCACGAATATTGAGGGAATTGAGCTCCGTAATCGACAGACCGCTGTATCTCATCTTTTTAGACTCACTTGTAACAGGGTTGGTGCCTCAGGATTGGAGGATTGCTGATGTGGTACCGATATTTAAGAAAGGTAAGAGGGTAGATCCAGGCAACTACCGTCCAGTAAGCCTGACATCAGTAGTATGCAAAGTTTTTGAGGGCATTTTAAGGGATGACATGCAAAAATATATTGCAGAAAATAATATGATAACTGACAAACAGCATGGATTCATGAAAGATAAGTCGTGTCTAACCAACCTGTTGGGGTTCTATGAGGGGGTAAGTGCAAACCTGGATATTGGTAATGCAGCTGATGTGATTTATTTGGACTTTGCAAAGGCATTTGATACTGTACCACATAATAGCCTTATACTAAAGCTCCAGAAGCAAGGACTAGGGGACACAATATGCAACTGGGTAAGGAATTGGCTAAAAGATAGGAAACAAAGAGTAGTCATAAATGCTACATTCTCTAAATGGGCTATAGTCAGCAGTGGGGTGCCGCAGGGATCTGTGCTAGGACCAATTCTTTTTACTCTCTATATTAATGACCTTGTGGATGGGATTGATAGTACAGTGTCAGTCTTTGCGGATGACACCAAACTATGTAGGATATTAAAAACTGACCTGGATAGTACAATATTACAAAAAGATCTGGATAAGATGTCAGAATGGGCAGATACTTGGCAAATGAGATTTAATGTTGATAAATGTAAAGTAATGCACCTAGGACGGAGTAATCCTATAGCTGCGTATACATTAAATGGAAGTAAACTCGGGACTACAGAACAGGAGAAGGACTTGGGTATTCTCATTACAAATAAGCTGAGCAGCAGCACTCAATGTCAGGCAGCAGCTGCTAAAGCAAACAAGATTCTAGGGTGTATAAAAAGAGAGATTAGATCCCGTGATCCCAACATATTGTTACCCATCTATAAATCACTTGTAAGGCCACATCTGGAATACGGGATCCAGTTTTGGGCTCCACATTTTAAAAAGGACATTCAGAAGTTAGAGTCAGTTCAAAGGCGGGCAACTAGACTATTACAAGGAATGGAAGGCCTCCCATATGATGGCAGATTGAAAAAGTTAGATATGTTTAGCTTAGAAAAAAGACGTCTCAGAGGAGATCTCATTTATATGTATAAATACATGTGTGGTCAATATAAAGGACTGGCACATAACTTATTTCTTCCGAAAACAATACTAAGGACCAGGGGGCACTCACTGCGAGTGGAAGAAAAGCGATTCCGACACCTAAATAGGAAAGGGTTCTTTACAGTTAGAGCGGTCAGACTGTGGAATGCCCTACCACAAGAGGTAGTAATGGCAGATACTATAACAGCTTTTAAAAAAGGGCTGGATGATTTCCTCAGTACACAAAACATTGTTGGTTATAAATGACTTAGTGACTAAATGTACAACTGGTGGAGGAAGGTTGAACTAGATGGACCTAGGTCTTTTTTCAACCTAAGTAACTATGTAACTATGTAACTATATCACAGAACCATCAAAGGGTCTGGGAATACAAATTCATTACAATGTTTGACTCTGTCCACACAGGACTCACCCTGTTAAAAGGATTTATGACCCACTACAAAATCTGAAGGGTCTGCCCCAGAGACAGTAAGGGCACCAGGTCTCTGATCCTACATGGATATTGGGACAATAAAGCTCACACCACTAATCAAAGCTATATAAGGATTCACTTTCTAAGCTGTGATTGTTTATTTAAATGTCCTTTTATTA
This sequence comes from Anomaloglossus baeobatrachus, assembly GCF_048569485.1. Lineage (NCBI taxonomy): Eukaryota > Metazoa > Chordata > Amphibia > Anura > Aromobatidae > Anomaloglossus > Anomaloglossus baeobatrachus. Next base: position 335,595,852 of record NC_134354.1, on the reverse strand, counting down.
TGCCATCCCTCTGCTCTGCTTGTGTATATATTTGTGTTATTTCAGATATTTTGTCATGAAATAGCAACAGAAAGAGGAGATAAAAACTCCTCCAAAAATTTAATATACTCACAGCAAAAAAGAGGGCAACCAGTCCAGTTAGCCCAGGCCAACACATCTAATGCACCAACAGGATGCAGACAAACCTCTCAACATGATGGACACTTCACAGGTGCAAGGTAAATTGCACACTAGTGGCGCGCATAGGGCACTGTTCACACTCGTATGCGCATGGTATCCAGCCAGCAACCTATTATCACGCCCTTACTATTAGGTTAGGCGGGTTACCCGGACACTACTCACTGCAGCACACAAGGGACAGAGACTCCACTATGCACGGCCGTATTAAGAGGCCCGGCATACCATGCCTGATGAAGGGACCTAAGATGTCTTGAAAGCTTGCTTAGTAACATCATCATATTTTATTTTATTTTAGTTAGCGATTTAAAGGTATCACAACTACAAAAATTTAATTTTGTTTCACTGAAAGCAATCATTTGTGTGATTTGTCATGGGAAAAAGGGGGGTAGCATTCTGATAAGAGTTAGTTTAGGGATGGGAAGTAAAATTTTACTATGCTATTGGTTTATCACTAGAGATGAGCCACTCCCCTAGTGTTCGAGTTCGGTTCAGTTCGTCGAACGGCGGGTGTGTTCGTTGAACGTTCAACGAACGTTCGTCGAACACCGTCGAACCCCATTGAAAACAATGGCAGGCAAACACAAACACATACAAACACATAGAAATCACCTTCTAAGGTGTCCAAAAGGTGACAAACAATTCAGAAGACAACACAAAACATGGAAAAATTACAAGTACATATACTCATGCTGAAAGAAAATAGCTGGATGAGTAAAAGGAGGAGAAGACACAGATATAGGCATGTCATGCCCTTCTAAAATCATGTAAAACACAGCAAGTGGACTCCAACAAGAGTCTCCATTTTTTCAAAAAATGTGGCCACAGACACCACTTAAGTGGCATCAATTGTCCCACAGTTGCAAACTTAAAATGTTTGCTTGCATGAAGCACAATCAAAAATACACAAGCCTTTACTCTCCCCAGGATGACACAGGGGTAGAAAAGTCCTTGCGGATCCATGATTTGTTCATCTTGGTGAACGTTAGTCTGTCCACATTGTCACTGGACAGACACGTACGCTTATCTATCAGCACACCCTCAGCAGCACTGAATACACGTTCCGAGAGAACGCTGGCTGCAGGACACGACAAGATCTCCAAGGCGTAAGTGGTGAGCTCAGGCCATTTTTCCAGATTGGAAGCCCAAAATGAGCAAGGCTCCAGTTGCAGAGTCATGGCATCGATATTCACTTGGAGATACTCCTGTATCATCCTCTCCAGGCATTGACTATGTGTCAGACTTCTTGTGTCTTGTGGCCTTGCAAAAGATGGTCTAAAAAATTCATGAAACGATTCCATAAAATTGCTGTTACCACCGGATATGGTGTGGCTGGTACGGTGTGAGTGATGATGACATGGTTGGCAAGTTACAACTGTGAGATTAACTCTGTGCACCACTGGTGTTTAGTGGAAAAGCCAGTCTCATATTGTGTAACAGCTTTTGCTGATACTCCTGCATACGTGCGTCCCTTTCTATGGCAGGAATTATTTCGGCAAATTTTGAATTGTACCGGGGATCGAAGAGTGTGGCAACCCAGTAGTCAGCATTACTTCGAATTCTGACAATCCGAGGGTCATGTTGTAGGTAGTGCAGCAAGAAGGCACTCATGTGTCTTGCACATCCAGGATGACCAAGTCCTTGCTGTGTAGGTGGCGGCAAGGTGAGAATCATGCTTCCTTCTTCTGCCCTCTTCCCCCAACCTCGCATAACAGAAATGTGATCAAGGTCTCCCTCATCTGCTGATTCTTCCATGCCCATCGCCAGTTTATCCTCCATTTCTTCCTGGCCTCCTGCACCTTCCTGAACTGTTTGGCTGCTACCATGCGCCCTTGTTAATCCCTCTCCCCCACCGTCCCATGCCTGCCGCCTTGGTGCTGCTGACCGTCTGGACCTTGTAGATCTTGGTATCCCTACAGCATATGAATCCTCCTCTGCTTCCTTTCCTTCCTCTTGTCCTACCACCTGACTCCAAATACTGTTTAGTGTGTGCTCCAGCATGTAGATGACTGGAATTGTCATGCTGATAATGGCATCGTCAGCGCTAAACATACTCGTCGCCATGTCGAAACTGTGCAAAAGGGTGCATAGGTCCTTGATCTGAGACCACTACAGCAGGGTGATCTGCCCCACCTCTGGATCTCTTTGGCCCAGGCTATACGTCATAACCTATTGCAGCAGGGCTCGGCGGTGCTGCCACAGTCACTGCAACATGTGGAGAGTCGAATTCCAGTGTGTCGGCACATCGCATTTCAGCCGGTGAATCGGCAGGCCGAAAGACTTTTGGTGCGATGCAAGTCGTTCAGCTGTGGGGTGGGAACGGCGGAAGTGAGCACATAGTGACCGTGCCCTCTGCAGAAGCCCATCTAGGCTGGGATAGTGGGTTACAAATTGCTGGACAACAAAGTTCAACATGTGAGCCATAGAAGGCACGTGTGTCACATTACCCCGGTGAAGGGCCGCACCCAGGTTTGCGGCATTGTCGCACACGGTCTTCCATGGCTGCAGGTTGAGTGGAGACAGCCATTGATGAACTTGATCTCCAGAGCTGACCACAACTCGTCAGCTGTGTAACTCACATTTCCCAGACATTTCAACGTAAAGACCGCCTGATGCCATTGAGCTCTGCTGCCAGCATAGTAAGGAGGTGTGTGGGATTCCTTGTGCGCAGTTACAACATGGGTGGCCTGACCAGACAGGCTTTGGGCAGAGGTGGAGGACCCAGACGAGGTGTAAGAGGCAGAAGCAGTTGAGGAACTTCTACATACAGAGGATTGATGCACAACTCATCGGGACGGCAAGACTTGTACAGCAGACCCTTCTCCATCTCTCACCATAGTTACCCAGTGCCCAGTCAGCGACATGTAACACCTCTGTCCATGCTTACTGGTCCAAGTATCTGTGGTGAAATGCACCCTGTCACACACAGAGTTTCTCAAGGAAGCGGTGATGTTGTCTGCGACATGCTGGTGTAGCGCAGGCACAACTTTCTTGGAGAAGTAGTGGCGACTGGGCATCTGGTACTGGGGCACTGCGACAGACATAAGGTCTCAAAAATCCTGTGTGTCCACCAGGCGGAAAGGCAGTATTTCTGTAGCCAACACCTTGCAGATGCTGAAGGTCAACCTCTTAGCTTTGTCATGGCTAGGAGGAAATGGTCTTTTACTTTTCCACATCTGAGGGACGGAGCGCTGGCTGCTGTGCTGAGACGGTGTTAAGTAGTGTGTCCCTGGCAAACTGCTGGTCTGTGAGGAAGGTGCACGCGGATACATAATGTTGCCTTTATCCAAATGTGGTGCTCTCAATGTCTGAGAGAGCTCAACACCAGCAGCTGTTTCCACTGCACTGTTGTTTCCAAAACAACTGACGACCTGCCAATCACACTGCCTGTTGCGGGTAAAGAGTAGAGATGAGTGAACTGGCCGTGGTTCGGCTCGAGTTCGGTTCGCCGAACGGAGGTCTCGTTCGAGTTCGGTTCGTCGAACGTTCGACGAACCAAACTCGAACCTATAGGATATAATGGGAGGCAATCACAAACACATAAAAATGCATGATAAATGCACACAAACAGTTAATAAACATTGCCATAACACTTACCGGTCCCCGCGATCCCTCCTGCACTCTGTCTCCTGCCGCTATTCCATCCGATGATCGCTGAATCCTCCTGGTGACCAGCACTGCCAGCAGTGATGCAGGACCTATCGTGACGTCAAAATAGCCATGTGACCAGTCACGTGGCTATTATCTCATTGGCTACAGACTGGTCACATGACTATGACGCGTCATGTAGGACCTGCGAGTGCATCTCTCCGGTACACGGTGCACATTTGTGTATCGCCGTGTACCGGCGACATGCTCTAGCACACGGTCGACTCCCCATTCCGTTAGGGACTGGCTGACACAGCCGGTCATTAACGGAGATCACCGTTGCCATAGCAACGCAGTTAGCGGTGATGTCACCGCTAACCGCGGCTCCGGGAGCCCCGTTGCTATGGTAACGCGTTTGTCAGCGTTACCGCTGACAGCCAGCAGCACTGATCACTCACGGAGTGAAGGCTGCACGCTGCTTCCCGTGCAGCCTTCACGAAGTGAAGGCTGCACGGGGAGCAGCAGCGTCTTCCCCCATGCAGCAGTGATGGAGCAGAGCTGCATTTGTTGAACGAGAAAGACAGAAGACCATGGATCGTGGAGGGCTGACAGGGGGTAATAAAGATGGAGTCTCTAATGTGTCTGTGTATTTATTTCTATTAAAGTATTTTTTCTCTGTGTGGTGTCTTTTTTTTTATCCCATTATTGGAGATTCTTAATGGCCGGGTCAAACGTGCCTGACATTAAGAATCTCTGGCTTAATACTAGCTAGTAAAACAAAGCTAGTATTAACTCATTATTACCCAACAAGCCACCCGGCTTCAGGGCTGTTGGAAGAGTTGGATACAGCGCCAGATGATGGCGCTTCTATGAAAGCGCCATTTTCTAGGGCGGCTGCGGACTGCAATTCGCAGCAGAGGCGCCCAGAAACCTCGGGCTAACCTGTGCTGCGGATTCCAATCCCCAGCTGCCTAGTTGTACCCGGCTGGACACAAAAATGGGGCGAAGCCCACGTCATTTGTTTTTTAATTATTTCATGAAATAAGTGAAATGATTAAAAAAAAGCGGGCTTCCCTATATTTTTGGTTCCCAGCTGGGTACAAATAGGCAACTGGGGGTTGGAGGCAGCCCGTGGCTGCCTGCTGTACCTGGCTAGCATACAAAAATATGGCGAAGCCCACGTCATTTTTTTGGTGGGCAAAAAACTTCTGCATACAGTCCTGGATGGAGTATGCTGAGCCTTGTAGTTCTGCAGCTGCTGTCTGCTCTTCTCCATACAGACAGACAGCAGCTGCAGAACTACAAGGCTCAGCATACTCCATCCAGGACTGTATGCAGAAGTTTTTTACCCCCTGAAAAAATTATGTGGGCTTCGCCATATTTTTGTATGCTAGCCAGGTACAGCAGGCAGTTTCGGCTGCCCCCAACCCCCAGTTGCCTATTTGTACCCGGCTGGGAACCAAAAATAAAGGGAAGCCCTTTTTTTATTATTTCATGAATTTCATGAAATAATTAGAAAACAAATGACGTAGGCTTCGCCCCATTTTTGTGTCCAACCAGGTACAACTAGGCAGCTGGGGATTGGAATCCGCAGCACAGGTTGGCCTGAGCTTTCTGGGCCCCACTGCTGCGAATTGCAGTCTGCAGCCGCCTCAGAAAATGGCACTTTCATAGAAGCGCCATCTTCTGGCGCTGTATCCAACTCTTCCAGCACCTGCCTGCTATACCTGGCTAGCATACAAAAATATGGCGAAGCTCACGTCCTTTTTTTCTAGTTTTTTGGCAAAAAAAATTAAAAATGCTTCCCTGGATTTTCCATTGCCAGTGAAGGTAACACCAAGCAGTGGGGGTTAGCAGCCAGTAGCTGCTTGGATTACCCTTAGCTAGCAATACAAAAAATGCAGCGGGAGCCCATATATATTTTTTTTAATTATTTATTTAAATAACTAAAAACAAAATGGGCTTCCCTGTACTTTGATTGCTGTACATCTGTTACGAACCGGCGGCGCCATAGCCGAAAGCAGCCTGCTGCGGTTCCTGTTGCGCCCAGGCGCCGGCTGCTGTTCTTGGCCGTGCCTCGGGTCATCCAGTTGGCTGCTCCTTCCACCACGTCTAAGTGTGGAGAGGCGGCTAGTGCGCATGCGTGCGCCAATTTACCCCAGCCAAAGTCTAAGCCCGGTGTTTTGCCTAGTGAGCATGCTCAGCCTGATTGTGTTATATCTGAGACTAAGTCCTCAGTTCAGGCTACTGAGCATGCTCCCACAATTAACCCTAACAGCCTCTTTGCACAGGTACTTGGACTTCGTGCTGTGTCTAAGTTCTGGGATGTGCCTACTGAGCATGCTCAAACTGATGGTCTGCTTTCTGAGCCTGTTGCTCTGGCTACTGAGCATGCTCAGGCACTTACTGCATCAGAGGCTAGGTCCGGTAAGGACCTCACTGAGCATGTCCGTGAGGTGGCAGGCCCTGATAGGGAAGAGGGTGTCAGGTGTCCTGATGACGTGGCAACTCCGGACTGGCTCGCAGAGGCCCGCCCCTATGATCTGGCACCTCACCATTGGTCGTCAGATGATGACTGGTGAAGTGTTTGGGGCGTGGCTGCCATGAGGTCATCAATGACGTGGCGGTTCCGGATAGGTCGCATGTGACGTCACTGATGACATGGCACTCTGCTATTGGACCTTGGTGGTTCCACCCTGGGTTTGGGGTGGACCCAGGTTATAAAAGGGGCTGGAGACAACATGGAGGTGCGTAGTCTTCATTTAGAGTTCTTGGTGGCATAAGCCTTGTTGGAAGCGGTAGGTAGGGCTAGGCGAACGGTGCCTGTCACGCCAAGATTCGTGGCTCAGCACATGAGGGTCAGGCGCCGTGCTTCCTTGCTACCGTTCCTGTTGTGCTAGAGCAGTCCAGTGGCGTTAACTGGGCTGCGGCTGCTGCGTCACCTGTTCAGTTGTGCCTCCTACGCACACGGACAGAATACCTGTTGCGTCACCTGTCCGGTTGTGCCATCTACGCGCACGGACAGCGCATCATAGAACCCCTGTGAAGTTAACAGGGTGTTCCTGGATTGGGTGTGTGAACCGTATTATCCTCCTCGGCTTCCCAGTCAAATGCTACTGGTGTGACTACCTGGTCTGACGTGTTATTTACACACGTGGCCAGTCGAGTGGTGGCCAGAAACGCTAATCGGAGGACCGCTCGGCCTGACGTGTCTTACTCACGTGGCCAACAGGGTGCTGTCGCAGCAGTCATCTCGGTCAATGCTAACTGGTTATCATCCGGCCTGACGTGTTGTTACACACGTGGTCGGAGTAGCGTCCGCTCCACCGAAACGCTAACTGGGTTGTCGTCTGGTCTGACGTGTCCCTACACAAGTGACCGGTTTCTTGAGTTATCTCAGAGCCATCCAGCTCTATGGTCTCCGCCTAACCCACAGGGTGCCAGAAGCTCCATTACCATTTGGAGCACGGTGGGCCCCGACTGGCGATTGGGATATATATCCCTGGTCCTAATCGGCCGGTCCCCCCGTAACAACATCACAGTGCAGTAAAAATAAATCTTTAAAAAAAATGACGTAGCGCTTCGCGGTATTTTTAATTCTCAGCGCAGAAAAAGCAGACAGCTATGGGTTGCCACCCTCATCTGCCTGCCATTACCTTGGTTGGCAATCAAAATACAGGGAAGCCCATTAATTTTTTCTATTTAAAAAATAGTTAAAAAAAAAATAACGTTGGGTACCCCCATTTATGATAGCCAGCTAGGGTAAAGCAGACGGCTGTAGCCTGAAAACCACAGCTGGCAGCTTTACCGTGGTTGGGGATCCAATATAGAGGTCCCCCCAGGCTCTTTTTTTATAATTATTTTATAAATATTAATAATTACACAATAAAAGTAGGGTCCCCCCCAAATTGGATCACCAGCCAAGGTAAAGCGGACAGCTGTGGTCTGGTATTCTCAGGGTGGTAAGGTCCATAGTTATTGGGCCTTCACAGCCTAAAAATAGCAGGCCGCAGGCACCCCAGACGTGGCGCATCCACTAGATGCGCCAATCCTGGCGCTTCACCCCAGCTCATCCCGTGCCCTGGTGCAGTGGCAAACGGGGTAATAAATTGGGTTGATACTAGCTGTAAAGTCACCTGAGATCAAGCCCAGCAGTTTGTGATGTCATGGCGTCTATTAGATACCCAACATCATAAACTGTCAGTACTAACAAAAAAAATTCGACAAAAGAAATTTATTTGAAAAAACAGTCCCCGAAACATTTCCTCTTTCACCAATTTATTGTAAGAAAAAAAATAAAGGGGTCCCACGACGACTCTGGACCGTCTAGAATATGGGGGGGAGACACTCAGGGAACGTATCCCCCATTTTCTAGTAGTGCGGACCCTTCATGTGAGGAGTGTGGGTGCAATGAATCTGCACTCACTCTCCCCGGGTCCACAGCAGCAGAGTCCATGTCGTAATGGTTGCTACCAAAGCTGCAATGCCCTGCTCGTGAGGTAAGGGCATGCCTAGTCAGGAGAACTATTCTACATTTCCAAATATTAGTATTTGCTGATATCATTGCTATTCCACCTACTATATATTGGGGATAGGATCTTGGAGATGGAATACCCCTTTAAGTCCAGTTATCCAGCTGAATGAATGCTTAACAACAGAGCTCACTATTTAGATGTGTTTTCTTGTGGCGTATAACGGACTCTCATGTTTGGTAGTCGTTCAGCAGGGAAACTATAAAAGCAAATCCCTCCATTTGGAAATGTAGTATATAGCTCTCCTGATCAATTATGTTCCTTACCTCATGAGCAGGGCATTGCAGTAATAATAATAATTTATTCATTTATATAGCGTTATTAATTCGCGCTGTATGTCTTTGGAGTGTGGGAGGAAACCGGAGTACCCGGAGGAAACCCACGCAAACACGGGGAGAACATACAAACTCCTTGCAGATGGTGTCCTTGGTGAGAATTGAACCCAGGACCTCAGCGCTGCAAGACTGCAGTGCTAACCACTGAGCCACCGTGCCGCCCATTTAGCTTACAGATGCATAACCACCACTCACTGTGTCTGAACACAGGAAGCTGTGCTGACAGCCACTCTGTGCATGCGGCAGCGTCTATTGTGAAGGAGAGGGCCGTGGGGGGATCAACGCTGCACAGGTACCGTGGGACACCGGGGAACACCGGTGCGGTTATAGGGGGTGACCTGGCAGGGCCTGGGGAGGAGTTTTCTGTCGCATGTGTCATGGCACATGCGACAGAAATCAGAGGAGTAGGGTGAATGCGGCCGGCGCGCTGCTGTGCGCGCGGCCATCTTGGATTTCTGGGAGGGTATAAGGGGGGGCACTTTGGCGACACCGGGGGACCGAGGAGGAGATTTATCATTTTTGTTCATGCCAGATGGGAGATAAATAATTTTTTACCGGCGCTGTCATTTACTGTAACGTCATCATCGGTGTACGGTGTATACCTGTGATCACGTGAGCGGGGACCGGAAAAACCGTCCTGAATCATGATCTCCAGGGTCTCAGCTAGCCCTGAAACCCCGGAGATTTTCTGACGCTGGGGGGCGTTATTCACTTATTTCTGCCTGCTGTTTATAAACGGCAGATCAGAATAAGGCTACATTAACACGACCGATCCATTTTTGCGGTCTGCAAAAAACAGTCCGTTTTTTTTCACGGGTGCATCCGTGTGGCATCCGTATCCGTTCCGTAGACGGTCCATATGTCATCTGTTTGTCATCCGTGTGCCCTCCGTTTTTTTTGTGTACTGCAAAAAAACTGAAGGAGGGTAAATGCATAAATTTACCCAGGATCCATAGCTTCATCCTACATGAGGCGGTCACATGTTCACTCCAGTGCCATTTTCTACTGCTTTTCACAGCGTAGAGCTCTCTGGTGATTTTCTTGTGCTTGTGCACTTCATATCAGTCTTTTCTGTCATTATAATGGCAGAAAGACACATAATGTCCCACTCTCCTGCATTTTGTAATTTTGCACCCTTTGGTGCCTTTCATGTGGCACTAAAGGGTGCTTAGCTTTGTATTTAGCCAAAAAAATGAAAAAAAAAAATGACGTAGGGTTCCCCCTATTTTTGTAGCCAGCTAGGGTAAAGCAGACGGCTGCAGCCTGCAGACCACAGCTGGCAACCTCACCTTGGCTGGTAATCCAAAACTGAGGGCACCCCACGCTGTTATTTTAAATTAAATAAATAATTTTAAAAAAACCACGTAGGGGTCCCCCGGAAATTGGATCACCAGCCAAGGTAAAGCAGACATCTGGGGTCTGATATTCTCAGACTAGGGAGGTCTATGGTTATTGGACTCTCCCCAGCCTAAAAATAGCAGGCCGCAGCCGCCCCAGAAGTGGTGCATCCATTAGATGTGCCAATCCTGGTGCTTCGCCCCAGCTCATCCCGCGCCCTGGTGCGGTGGCAAACGGGGTAATATATGGGGTTAATACCAGATGTGTAATGTCACCTGGCATCAAGCCCTGGGGTTGGTGAGGTCAGGCATCTATCAGATACCCGACATCACCAACCCAGTCAGTAATAAAAAAAAAATAGACGACAAACACATTTTTATTTGAAAAAATACTCCCCAATACATTCCCTCTTTAACCAATTTATTAGAAAGAAAAACAAATCCAGGTCTGGTGTAATCCAAGGGGTTGCCATGACGATCCACACTGTCCCAGTCAATGAAGAGCAGGATGTTCCCCATTGGCTGGGAGAGCAGTGCAGTGACCTGAGCTAACATCAATGGGTCAGCCCAGGTCACTGCAGGGGATGACAAGTGCTGCTGTCAGCGAGGTACATTACCTGCGCTGATCTCCTGCACTGCCGACAGCACCTGTCACTGAGTTCAATGACCGCCGCCTTCACAGCCAAGTATCGCGAGAGGCCCGTGACGTCACCGCTAGTCAGTCTCGGGTCGGAAGCGAGAGAAGGTGATGGGACAAGCGGCAGCCATGGAGGACAGTGACAGCGCTGAGGTCGGGACTTCATCACCGCAGGTAAGCCGAGCGGGAACATGTGTGCAGAGTGCCAGGAGGACGTCAGTGTCGTGGACTGCATGGCTGGGGACGTGTGTGTGTGTGTGTCTGTGTGTATGTATGTGTACATGCCGTGTGCAGGAGGGGGTGGAGCGAGCTGAGCGGAGAAGTGTGGGCTTCCTGCACGTAACTAGGATAAACATCGGGTTACTAACCAAAGCGCTTTGCTTGGATACCCGATGTTTATCTTAGTTACCAGCTTCTGGCAGGCTGCCAGCGATGGCTCCTGCACACTGTAGCTGTAAAAAGCCCTGCTTTTTGCTGCTAGAACCGTTCTTGAACGTATCTAGAACTATCGAGCTTTAGCAAAAAGCTCGAGTTCTAGTTCTATCTAGAACAGCCCCCAAAATCACTCGAGCCGCGAACTGGAGAACCTCGAACCGCGAACCGCGCTCAACTCTAGTAAAGAGGTGGATGGTCTGCGTCCAAAAGCATGTGTGACTGCTGTCCCCACAGTCACAGAGGATGAAGAGCACACGGATGCACTTGAAGGGGCAGACGGTGTTTGGCCCGCTCCGCTAGGCTGCATTGTAGCACAGTGAGCTTCCTACTGGGACTTATGCTTGTTATTCATGTGACGGTTCATGGACAAAGTACTCAAACTAGTGAGTTTTTGGCCCCTACTTAGAGATTGGTGACAAATCTTACAGATGACATGCGTTCGGTGATCCTTTGCGATGTCAAAAAAGGACCAGGCTAGACAAGGCTTATAGCCTATGTGACCTGCAGAGCCACCACGACTTCTGCTCAGAGGCAGAGTTGTGGCTGAGGATGCAGTTGTTGACGTGCTTCCAGTACTCCGTCTCTGTCCAGGAAGGCACAACCTAACCTCGTCATCAGAAATGAATTTTAATTGAGATTTTTTTGGAATTAAAAAATCCCCAATAAATCAGCGCTGATAAGAGGTTTTTTTTGTTAATATTTTATACTTTTTATTGCTATCCTTGTTTTAGACACAGATTTATTCAAAATAATTCACACAATAGAAAAAGAGAAAAAAAGAGAAAATACACAACATATGGTAGAAATAAATAAAATAAAGAATAAGTAATTAATAGTGCAGCAAACAGATACCAGGTGTCTGGTTGCAGTACCCCGGCCGGTAGTATAGCAATTATTAAATCTAGTATAGTGTATGAAGTGATGTTTCAAGGCATATGATATTTAATGCCAATTAAAAATATCACTGAAACTTGATTTTTCAGATACCTGGAGAATTTTATTCAATCCATAAGCACAAAAGTTTTTAATAGAGGCTTAATATATTATAAGCAGCAATTTCAGCGTTCCAAGTGCCTTTAAATGAAGTTGAAGAAACTGCACTTCAAGATTGTAGTGAGGATGAGGTAGAGCCCCAGCTCATCAAGTGTTCCAATAGGAGTTTACCTGCAGTCAAGTTCAGGCATCAAGCTTCCACATACTGGGTGACTGCATGATACTTTCTCCTCCTAGAGATATAAAGTCATTTCCATGCAGGAGTCTTCTATTTGCGCTCCTACGGTCAAGTTCAGACATCAACCTCCATAAGCTGGGTAACTGTACGGAACTTTCTCCTCCTGGAGATATAGAGTAGTTTCCGTGATAGGGACTCCTATTTGCGTTCCTAGTTTAAACGGAGCAGAGCCACACAGCACTATTCCGTGCTAGTTCACAGGATGGTAGTTGAATCAGGCACGCAGATTCTCCTGCTCCTTTAGTGACAGCCCGAGCGTTCGCCACATACAGGGCTGGATATTCACAATGGGGAGAGAGGCTGCTAGATTATCGGCACCTCGCAGGGTGAGCTTAGCAAATGTCCAATCCGACGCGCATTTCGGGGGCGTTGCCTGTCCCCTTCCTCAAGGATAGCTCAGCTGTTAATTCGGGTGCTACTTATACACAGATTAGATAGAATTTACTTGCACAAGTGATCACCTTCACTAATTACAAAAACTAGCCTACTTAAGTATAAAAAACCGCATATAATATGGACTGGTGCAAAGGTTTTTTATAATATATACATTCCCAAAAGGCACTACATAGTAGTAATGATACAGTTAGGGGGATCCATAAATACATATTTATACCTTAACCCCTTCAGCCCCCGGGCACTTTCCGTTTTTGCGTTTTTGTTTTTTGCTCCCCTTCTTCCGAGAGGCGTAACTTTTTTAGCGTAACTTTTTTATTTTTCCATCAATCTTGCCATATGAGGGCTTGTTTTTTGCGGGACGAGTTGTACTTTTAAATGAAACCATAAGTTTTACCATATAGTGTACTGGAAAATGGCAAAAAAATTCCAAGTGCGGAAAAATTGCAAAAAAAGTGGGATTGTACAATAGTTTTTGGGATATTTTATTCACCGTGTTCACTATATGGTAAAACTGATGTGTGGGTATGATGCCTCAGGTCGGTGCGAGTTTATAGACACCAAACATGTATAGGTTTACTTGTAATTAAGGGGTTAAAAAAAATTCACAAGCTTGTCCGAAAAACGTGGCGCACGTTTTGCGCCATTTTCCAAAACCCGTAGCGTTCTCATTTTTCAGGATCTGAGGCTCATTGATGGCTTATTTTTTGCGTCGTGACCTGACGTTCTTAACGGTACCATTTTTGCGCAGATGCTACGTTTTGATCGCCTGTTATTGCATTTTGCGCAAAATTTGCGGCGACCAAAAAACGTAATTTGGCGTTTGGAATTTTTTTGCCGCTACCACGTTTACTGATCAGATTCATTGATTTTATATTTTGATAGATCGGGCATTTCTGAACGCGGCGATACCAAATATGTGTGTATTTTTTATTTTTTTAACCCTTTAATTTTCAATGGGGTGAAAGGGGGGTGATTTGAACTTTTAGGTTTTTTTATTTTTTTTTAATTTTTTAAAACTTTTTTTTTTACTTTTTTTTTTTATTTTACTAGTCCCCCTAGGGGGCTATTGCGATCAGCAATCCGATCGCTTTGCACAATCTGCAGATCTCAGCTACAGAGCTGAGAACTGCAGATTTGCTGCTTCACTTTCAATGCCGGCTGTATTCCGGCATTGAGAGGAAGTGACTCATGTTAGCCACAGGCGTCATCACATGACCCTGTGCTACCATGGCAACCGCCGAAAGTCACGTGATCACGTCACGTGACTTCCGGCGGGGGCGGGGTAAGTCACTGTCATGGCGGCGCCCATATACATATCGCTGCCAAGACTTTGGCAGCGAAATGTAAGGGGTTAATGGCCGCGGGTGGAAGCGATTCCACCCGCGGCTAGCAGGCACACATATCAGCTGTTGATAACAGCTGATATGTGCGCCGATCGCCGCCGCCCGCCGGCGGCAGGGGGCGGGGCTTACCGGAACACGATCCATGACGTATCTAGTACGTCATGGGTCGTTAAGGGGTCAACATATGTGCAAGGTGTTTAAAAGATATATGTATATATATCCACAAAAAAACAAAAAAAACAATTATATGTAGCTGTAAGAAAATTTTTTATTATAGAGGCAGAAAAAAACTTTTAAAAAAGTAATAATTTCTAAGGGAATTCATTTATCAATTAATTTATCTTATATCTAGAGCCCAATATTGTATAAACTTTTTATGTTTTTGTATATATATATATATATATATTCTCATAATTTTCATTATTATTCACTTTTATTTTTATTTATATCCTCAATATATATATATATACAATGTCCATATTTTAGTGTTTTACTACATGATTATTTATTTATTTATTTATTTTATTACAAAACAACTGCCTCATAGCTCATATTTAGTTTAATCTAATTCAATATGACCCATAATCTATATATAAAGGGCCATAATTTTTAACCGTTAAAATTTTATAGGATACCATAAAAATATATAAAAATATATAAATATATAAAATAAAAAATAAAAAACATAATTTAATTAAAAGCAAACAGTTCAATATCATTATTGAGCCCATTCGGCTTCAATGTATTTAGCTCAAAAATCCATTTACTTTCTATTCTTGACATTTTCCTGATAAAATCGCCACCCCTCCAATCTCTTGTCACTTTTTGTATACCCCAAACTAAGGACCCTTTGAAAGATCCTCCATGTTTTAATAAATAGTGTTTGGACAGCGGATGTTTATTACATTTATTATTAATGTTTCTGATATGTTCGTCCACCCTCTTACATAGGGGTCTTATAGTTCGACCAACATATCTTTTTTGACAGGGGCACTGAATGCAATATATAACCCCCTTTGTTTGGCAGGTAATTAAAGCTTTAATAATTATTTCCTCCTGTCCTTGCCAGAAATTTTTTCGTACACTATTTTTTATATTTTTACAGACAGTACATTTTTTACATGGAAAGTACAGTGCCTACAAGTAGTATTCAACCCCCTGCAGATTTAGCAGGTTTACACATTCGGAATTAACTTGGCATTGTGACATTTGGACTGTAGATCAGCCTGGAAGTGTGAAATGTGTGAAATGCACTGCAGCAAAAAAGAATGTTATTTCTTTTTTTATTTTTTTTTTAAATTGTGAAAAGTTTATTCAGAGGGTCATTTATTATTCAACCCCTCAATCCACCAGAATGCTGTTTGGTTCCCCTAAAGTATTAAGAAGTATTTCAGGCACAAAGAACAATGAGCTTCACATGTTTGGATTAATTATCTCTTTTTCCAGCCTTTTCTTAATAATTAAGACCCTCCCCAAACTTGTGAACAGCACTCATACTTGGTCAACATGGGAAAGACAAAGGAGCATTCCAAGGCCATCAGAGACAAGATCGTGGAGGGTCACAAGGCTGGCAAGGGGTACAAAATCGTTTCCAAGGAGTTGGGCCTACCTGTCTCCACTGTTGGGAGCATAATCCGGAAGTGGAAGGCTTATGGAACTACTGTTAGCCTTCCACGGCCTGGACAGCCTTTGAAAGTTTCCACCCGTGCCGAGGCCAGGCTTGTCCGAAGAGTCAAGGCTAACCCAAGGACAACAAGGAAGGAGCTCTGGGAAGATCTCATGGCAGTGAGGACATTGGTTTCAGTCAATACCATAAGTAACGTACTCCACCGCAATGGTCTCCGTTCCAGACGAGCCCGTAAGGTACCTTTACTTTCAAAGCGTCATGTCAAGGCTCGTCTACAGTTTGCTCATGATCCCTTGGAGGACTCTGAGACAGACTGGTTCAAGGTTCTCTGGTCTGATGAGACCAAGATCGAGATCTTTGGTGCCAACCACACACGTGACGTTTGGAGACTGGATGGCACTGCATACAACCCCAAGAATACCATCCCTACAGTCAAGCATGGTGGTGGCTGGTGGCAGCATCATGCTGTGGGGCTGTTTCTCAGCCAAGGGGCCTGGCCATCTGGTCCGCATCCATGGGAAGATGGATAGCACTGCCTACCTGGAGATTTTGTCCAAGAACTTCTGCTCCTCCATCAAGGATCTTAAGATGGGTCATCATTTCATCTTCCAACAAGACAACGACCCAAAGCACACAGCCAAGAAAACCAAGGCCTGGTTCAAGAGGGAAAAAATCAAGGTGTTGCAGTGGCCTAGTCAGTCTCCTGACCTTAACCCAATTGAAAACTTGTGGAAGGAGCTCAAGATTAAAGTCCACATGAGACACCCAAAGAACCTAGATAACTTGGAAAAGATCTGCCTGGAGGAGTGGGCCAAGATAACTGCAGAGACCTGTGCCGGCCTGATCAGGTCTTATAAAAGACGATTATTAGCTGTAATTGCAAACAAAGGTTATTCCACAAAATATTAAACCTAGGGTTTGAATAATAATTGACCCACACTTTTATGTTGAAAATTTATTAAAATTTAACTGAGCAACATAACTTGTTGGTTTGTAAGATTTATGCATCTGTTAATAAATCCTGCTCTTGTTTGAAGTTTGCAGGCTCTAACTTATTTGCATCTTATCAAACCTGCTAAATCTGCAGGGGGTTGAATACTACTTGTAGGCACTGTAACCTTTTAGGCCAAATATTCCTCCCTTACTGGGCAATGTGGTTTTCCGTATAGTTGGTGCCACCAAATTACCGATGTTATTGGCCTTTTTATACACAAATTTGGGGTTTACAGGTAATACCTCCCCTATTATTTTGTCCTCCCTTAAAAGGCTCCAATACTTTTTAATTATATTTTTTAAAAGCTTTACTTGTGTGGTATATTGGAGGATTATAGGTATATTAAATTCACTAGATTTAGGGGGTACAGGTTCAAACAATTTACTTTGGAGCAAATTTTTTCTTTCAATTTGTTTCGTCTATAAATATACATTCTCCAGAAATTCCTCCTTATATCCCTTTTGTTCAAATTTCTGTGCTAGACGGCCTGCCTCCAATTCAAAGTCCTCCACTTTGCTACAATTTCTATATGCTCTAATATACTGACTTTTTGGAACATTAAGGAGCCAACTGGGCAAGTGGCAACTCATTAGAGAGATGTAACTGTTGGTATCGGTGGGCTTATGGTAGGTTTTAGTTTGAATTTTGTTATTTTCAATAAAAATATTTAAGTCAAGAAAATTGACCATTGTGGTACTAATTGTATGAGTAAATTTCAAATGATACTCATTCACATTTAAGTTTACCAAAAATTCAATTAAGGACTTTTTATCACCTGACCATATAAATAAAACGTCATCGATGAAGCGACGCCAAAGGACCAGGTTCTCCCGGAGCATGCCACCAGGGTATATGGTGCCTCCTCCCACCTCCCCATATACAGGTTTGCGTAGCTCGGGGCGAACCTGGTCCCCATAGCAGTCCCCCATCGTTGTAAGAAGTATTGGAGCCCATCTCGAAAATAATTATGATTTAAAATAAATTGGATACATTCCGCCAAAAAGTCAATTTGACCCTGAGGAAATAAACCTGATTTAGTTAGAAAATATTTTGAAGCTTCACAGCCCTTGTGATGTTCAATAGTGGTGTACAAAGATGTCACATCAATAGACCCCAAAATATAGTTTTTCTCCCATTTAACTTCCTGCAGAAGCTGCAGCACTTGAGTGCTATCTTTCAAGTAAGCAGGTAGTAGCGGAACACATTTTTGGAGATGAATATCTACATACCTTGATAGATTGGCTGTTAAACAGCCAATCCCTGAGATAATGGGACGCCCCGGGGGGTTCAGCAATGTTTTATGAATTTTGGGTATATGGTAGAAGACGGCTAGCCTAGGGGTTTGGTTCTTTATATATAACGCTTCATCCTTATTCAGTATTCCTTTGTCAAGGCATCTTTTAACTAATATATTTAATTCTTCCTTGTAAGTCTTAGTAGGATCAGAGGCCAATACCTCATATGTTAATTTATCACTCAATAGGCGAGCTGATTCTCTTTCATAGTCCGCTACATCCATAAGAACTGCTGGGCGTATTATTATATTCTTATTTTCTTGTAGTTTTTTAATTGCTAATGTTTCTTTTTTCGTTAAATTATTCCAGCTTCCACCTTTTTTTAAATTTTTTAGACGTCTAATATCATTCACCACACATTTTTGAAACGTAAGGAATGAATCTGAATATTCATTTAGTGGGTGAAAGTTAGATTGACGTTTAAGATCAGTAGTTTGGGTTGTCACAGTGGTTAAATCATTAGGGCTCATCTCATATTGTCTAGAGATGGGATTTTTCAAAAAATATTTTTTCAAGGCTAGTTTCCTCATAAATTGTTTGACCCCAATAAAGGCCTGAAATTTATTAAACCCTACGGATGGTGCAAACTTTAACCCTTTTTGTAGTAGGGAAGTCTCATTACTAGTTAATTGGTAGTGACTAAGATTGAAAATTTTTTGTGATTGTTGATCCTCTGTTGGTTGCCCGATTATTTTCTTTTTGGTGCGTGTCCCACCCCTACATCCCCTTTGTTGTTTCTTTTTCCTACCCTGTAAAAATCCAGGGCAGTACTACTACGTGTTACTTTAGAAGAATTATAATTAATATTCCCATTTTTTCTTATATTTCTTTGGGATTGGGGCTGTATGGGTCTAGGTCTTTTGTTATTAGCATCACCTTCTACCAAATTGGACTTCCAACCATGAGAAGTAGAAGGCTCAATATTATTGACCCTAGGGTCATCAACTGCTTCAGGCTGGGGAGTACCAGCTGGACTTCTACCATTTGTTATTTGGTCATGCTGACCATCAACATTTTGAGGGGTACTTATTATATTTGATGTATCGGCCGATTCCAATAACAAATTTTGGGTCAAGTGATCAATAGAAGTTTCATATACCGAAAATAATTCCTCCTCCTCTATAGATTCTTTATCAGGGGTACATTCTATTTGATCGATAGTCTCAAACTGACTAAGTTCCAATAAATCTCTCCCATTTCTTTTATTTGAAGTAGTAGAGGTCATGACATTACCCCTTCTACCAGAAAAAACTGACAATCCCAAATCCCTTCCATATTTCTTTTCTTTTTTCTCTATAATTTCTTTTTCCTTAATTTGTATCCGTTTTAATATATTTTTAGACAAATTGGATATTTCAAAATTAGTTTTGTAAGGTTTTATGTCATCAAATAGTTGAAGGATTCTACTTTTACTAAACATTAGTTGTTTTTTCCTTTTATCAATAATAAATTGAACTGCCTGTCTAGAAAACCCTTTAAAAAGTTCATCCCATTTGACTAAGGTTTGTCGGTCCCCTATATCGCATATAACCTTAACCTCATCATCAGTAGCATCGTCCTCCACCTCCTTTGCTGACCTCATCGACTGGCTGACTGTGAGTTTACAGTAAGTGGGATCTCCAACCTCATCATCAGCCTGTGTGTTCTCACTCCCCACGTCCTCACAGCCAACCTCTTCCTGCCCTGACCGAATAGTCAAGTTGTTGTTCCAATCAGGTATCTGAGTCTCATAGTCATCAGCATGTTCCTCATTGTCTCCACCAAGAGGAGTTACAGTTTGGTAATGAGGGTCTACATTATGCTCAGAACCTTCTTCATCTGGGCCTGGATCTGACTCACAAAGCTTCTGGGCATCAGTGCAGATCATTTCCTTGTCTGAACTCACTGCAGCTTTGAAGCAGACCTCTGATTCCCAGGCTATAGTGTGGCTGAAGAGCTCTGCAGACTCCACCATCTCTGTTACCCCATACTCAGCAGGGCGGGTTGAGAGCTGGTAGGAAGCAAGTGCGATTGGGGTGACACCTCAGAGGACTGGAGTATTTGGGATGTTGATGAAGTTAAAGTGGAGGAGAGGCCACTTGATGGAGTACTTGAGAGCCATTCAAGCACCTGCTCTTTTTGTGCCTCATCTACATTTGGTAGCGATGGTTGTGTACGCAAGAAAGGGATCATATCAGATTGTCCACGGAAAGTAGACATCTTATTTTGGCTGGAAGATGGTCTTTTTTCAGCAGATGTTACTGTTGCTTTACCACCTACCCCACGGACACAAACGTTTTTCCCTTTCCAACACACCTGTTCATTTCCACCAGCATCTGGCCTTTTGCCACTCATTTTGTATGTAAACAAATTGGCAACTGTTTGCTGCAGTTAAAAATTGGCTACTACAGATGGAGAGGTGAGGTAGCTTTCTTGACAGCAGTGCTACGCCACTGACTATCACACACTGATACTATGCCCAAGGGATTGCATAGACTAGCTCCAGTTAAAAATTGTCTAGCAGAAATGGAGAACTGGGCTATGTTTGTGGAAAACAGTGGTACATCACTGACTATCACACACACTGATACTATGCCCCAAGGAATAGCCTGCACTTTTTGCAGTTACAAACTGTCTAGCAGAAATGGAGAACTGGGCTATGTTTGTGGAAAGCAGTGGTATGTCACTGAGTATCACACATGCTAATACTATACCCCAAACAATTGCCTGCAATTTTTGCAGTTACAAATTGTCTAGCAGAAATGGAGAAGTGGGCTATGTTTGTGGAAATCAGTGGTACATCGCTATCACACATGCTGATACTATGGCACAAGGAATTGCCTGCACTTTTTGCAGTTAAAAATTGGCTAGTAGAAATGGAGATGTGGGTTAGCTTTCTTGACAGCAGTGGTACGTCACTGACTATCTCACACACTGATACTATGCCCCAAAGAACTGCCTGGACTACCTGCAGATAAAAATTGGCTAGTAGAAATGGAGAGGTGGGGTAGCTTTCTTGACAGCAGTGGTACGTCACTGACTATCTCACACACTGATACTATGCCCCAAAGAACTGCCTGGACTACCTGCAGTTAAAAATTGGCTAGTAGAAATGGAGAGGTGGGGTAGCTTTCTTGACAACAGTGGTACGTCACTGACTATCACACACGCTGATACTATGCCCCAAGGAATTGCCTGAGCTGATTTAGACAGACGCTGTGAAAAACCCTTGCACAGTGCTGGCACAGACCTGTCTAGCAAAAATGGCTATGAACTGCTCTAATCTAGCCCTGAAAAGGGTTGAAATTACAAGTAGTCCCTAATCCCTAAACCGTTGTGTAGATTGCACTGTATAAGTGTATAGCGCCCACAGCAGCAGCAGCGGTGACTGACACACACCCGCAGCACTGAGATAATGGCTGCGATGGGAAAAATGGCCGGGTCTTATAGGGCAAGGACATGTGACATGCACAGCCAATGAAACATGCCTTTGCTTGTGTGGCAAAAATCCACTTTGCTGTGTGTGTGTCTGTGATTGGCTGACAGCCTGGCCCGCCCCACTGTACGCGCGGTTAGGAAAAAAAAATGGCGATCGCCATACTTTCAGCACTCAGCAGCACTGATCTAAACCCCTTTCCTCTGCACACTATACGCTGAATTTTGATAATATCATTATTAACAGTGACTGACAGTATTACAGTGAAAAGCCAACTAGTAAC
Organism: Anomaloglossus baeobatrachus; assembly: GCF_048569485.1. NCBI lineage: Eukaryota > Metazoa > Chordata > Amphibia > Anura > Aromobatidae > Anomaloglossus > Anomaloglossus baeobatrachus. The sequence goes on along the minus strand of NC_134354.1, from coordinate 335,574,227 downwards.
TAGCTACGCTTTTGGTGATTGAACCGTTATCAAACGGTAACTCGAACGGTCGCACGTTAAGCAAATTGTTCGAGTTCGTCGAACGACTCGAACATCGCCCAAAACAACTCGAATTTGAAATTGGCGAACGGTTCAATTCAAACACCGCTCATCTCTGTTTATCACGTAAAATGTTCTGTTTTACAAATCAGCCTAATTTTGCAAATCTTGATTGATTGTATTATCCTTTGCTCTGACCTTTGAAGAGAATGACAAATTATTCTTAAATGATTCCTGGATTTGGCTTGTAACCCTCATTGTCTCTTACAATAAAAAATTGACTGAACAAATGATAAAAGTTCAGATGTTGAAATACTACTTTTGCAAGAGCTACCTTTCGGGGAAATCAAAACACTATTCCCCGGTTGCTAGACTTCCATGTGGAAGCTGGACAGTTTCTGTAGATCAATTATACATTATTCTGTGCTAAATTATTTATTTTATCAATGGCATTTTTATCTCTTTTCGTAAACATCTATTATAATTTTTGCATTAACAGCTGCTGATTGACATTGAGTACAGCTGTTTATCTTGTTTGTAACCTTTATACAGAGTCCTTTTTTTATTTTGCTACCACCAGTCATATTTCATTTACAAGAGCTTTTTAGTTTTAGAAAGATATACATTTTATATACGCCACTAAAAAATCCAAAGACTGGCGGTAATTTGTTTGGTATCCTCATCCCTTCACCTGAATAGGAAGCATTTATGCAGCACCCAAGGAGCCGGTTGGTTAACCTACTTGTTGCCGGGCCGTTGTGGGTCAGGTCAGGCGATGTCACGGGTGGCATTGCCCGGTTCTGTTGCCCCAAGTAAATGAAGGGGAAGCAAATGAAGGGGAAGCGGGGTGATTTGGAGAGTTTGTCGTGACTCCACCTCTGGTATGTGGCCAGGGAGTAGCCGCCACTGCAGAATTCCTCACCGGGGTGGGTGTTACGGCAGCTGGGATGGTGTCGCTCCCCACAGGTGGAGCTGGCCCCGGGTGGATGAGGAGAGTTTTTGCAGTCCCTTGGAAGCACCGGAGCGCGCAATGCACTGAATATTATAATGCACGCCAATAAACAGTGCATTGCGAAAGTGTTCGGCCCCCTTGAACCTTTTCCCACTTTTCAGGCTTCAAACATAAAGATAAAAAAATTAAATTTTATGGTGAAGAATCAACAAGTGGGACACAATTGTGAAGGTGAACGATATTTATTGCTTATTTTGAATTTTTGTAAAAAATAAAAAAATGAAAATTGGGGCATGCAAGATTATTCGGCCCCTTTACTTTCAGTGCAGCAAACTCACTCCAGAAGTTCATTGAGGATCTCTAAATGATCCAATGTTGTCCTAAATGACTGATGATGATAAATATAAGCCACCTGTGTGTAATCAAGTCTCCGTATAAATGCACCTGCTCTGTGATAGTCTCAGTGTTCTGTTTAAAGCGCAGATAGAATTATGAAGACCAAGGAACACAACAAGCAGGTCCTTTATACTGTTGTAGAGAAGTGTAAAGCCGGATTTGGTTGCAAAAAGATTTCCAAAACTTTAAACATCACAAGAAGCACTGTTCAAGCGATCATATTGAAATGGAAGGAGTATCATACCACTGCAAATCTACCAAGACCCAGACGTCCCTCAAAAATGTAATGTCAAACAAGGCGAAGACTGATCAGAGATGCAGTCAAGAGGCCCATAATCATTCTGAATGAACTGCAGAGATCTACAGCTGAGGTAGGAGAGTCTGTCCATAGGACAACAATCAGTCGTACACTGCACAAATCTGGCCTTTAAGGAAGACTGGCAAGAAGAAAGCCATTTCTGAAAGATAGTCATAAAAAGTGTTGTTTAAAGTTTACCACAAGCCACCTGGGAGACACACCAAACATGTGGTAGAAGGTTCTCTGGTCAGATGATACCAAAATCGAACTTTTTGGGCACAATGCCAAACAATATGGTTGGCGTAAAAGAAACACAACTCATCACCCTGAATACACCATCCCCACTGTCAAACATGGTGGTGGCAGCATCATGGTTTGGGCCTGTTTTCTTCAGCAGGGACAGGGAAGATGGTTAAAATTGATGGGAAGATAGATGGAGCCAAATACAGGACTATTCTTGAAGAAAACCTGTTGGAGTCTGCAAAAGACTTGAGACTTGGACGGGCATTTGTCTTCCAAAAAGACAATGATCCCAAACATAAAGCAAAATCTACAATGGAATGGTTCACAAATAAACGTATCCAGGTGTTAGAATGGCCAAGTCAAAGTCCAGACCTGAATCCAATCGAGAATCTGTGGAAAGAGCTGATAACTGCTCTTCATAAACGCTCTTCATCCAACCTCACTCAGCTCCAGCTGTTTGAAATTCTTGCCCATTCTTCCTTTGCAATCTCTCGATGTGCAAAACTGATAGACACATATCCCAAGCGACTTGCAGCTGTAATCGCAGCAAAAGGTGGCACTACAAAGTATTAACTTAAAGTGGCCGAATAATATTGCACGCCCCAATTTTTACTTATTTATTTTTTATAAAAAATTAAAATAAGCAATAAATATTGTTCACCTTCACAATTATGTCCCACTTGGTGATTCTTCACCATAAAATTTAAATTTTTTATATTTATGTTTGAAGCCTGAAATGTGGGAGAAGGTTGAAAAATTTAAGGGGGCCGAATAGTGCAGTGCAAGGCACTGTAAATCTTTTGTGTAACAGAATTATCGTTTTCTTTCCATCAGTAAAGTTAATTAGTAAAGGATGTAAAATGCATATAAAGTCTTTGCATGTGCTGCCCTTGTGATTGCATGCTTCTTTCCTTACACTGAATTAACAACCATTATTAAACCCTTCTATTATAGTCTGACCTAACAGCTGTGGACATCGCGTCACTGCACCCCAACAGGCTTTATTATATGCTCCCCACCGGCAAACACAATAATCTAATTTCATCCACGGCTGAAGAGAAAGACAAATTAAAAAGTATTAGGAAAAAACTGTATTCTCTGTAGCTGTAGTATAAACGGTGCAGTAAGATTGTCTGTTAGGCTAAAATGCCTATAAATAATGCATTCTGTACATTGAATATGGATATTAATGAGGATCATTACTGGCCTACAGTTCAGTATTTGGACTTATTTATGATGACATTAGGTTCATTCAGGTTGAATTTTTGTGCTCATGAAAGGCTTATTTCTGCATAGAGGAGTATTTTGATTTCAGAGGACATAAAATTACAATGCAATTATAATGCAAGCCGTCATAGGTGTTTAACATCGCCGCTTCCCATTATTTAGCGGAAACCTTCACAGTTTTTTTTATGGGATAAAACTCCGTTCTCTTGTCAAGCCATAGACACAAGCTGAACGAGGTTTATTACAGTTAAATCACAGATACCACCAATATAAACGTATAATCCTGCCCTACAGATAGGAATAAGCGCACAATACCCTGCACCACACCCTGTCATGCAAATGATTTTGCATGACAAGTATTGCTAAAGTATATTTAGTATTATTTCTATTATTATATTTTAACAAATAACATTCATTTACCTAGGAGGCAAACATACAAATCACGGGGCCCCATAGCAGAAATCCTAAATTGACACGCCTACCCCCCAAAAATATTTGGCCAAGTAGGCGGGGTTACTGCACATTGGAATAGTCACAGAAAGGTGTGTCTCATAACTTGTAAAGACAGACAAATAGCTATTGCAGCACTTACAAAGTAATTCTGTCCCTATTGAAGCCGCTTAGTACGATAACTCTTTCATAGTATATGTGGCACCCCAGTGGTCATGGGAGCCACAGTGGCATTGTTATCCTCATCAGGGGGCAACGCTATGCCTGGAAGCAGTGGGAAAAATCTCCATGTCAGGTACAATTACACCCAACACTTCCTAACTAAGGCCAGAAGGGGGAGCTCAAGTCCTGTTTGGGGCGAGCTTCCCTATGCATTCTGGGCTGGGGAGGGGTTAGACAGATAAACAGGAAGAGGGACCTCAGAACACAAGTGGCGAGGGAGAAGAACGGTCGCTGTAAGATAGCCGTCTTTAAGCTTTCCAGAAGCAGGCGCAGAAATCAGCACCCAACATTCGAGGACCCCAGTGTCCTAACGGCCCAGCAGTAAAACCCGGAGGGCAGGAAATCCCACATCCCCTGGCCCACCAGAGACTCCTAAAGCGGGCTTTACATGCTACGATTTCGCTACAGCGATCTCGTTGGGGTCACGGATTTTGTGACGCACATTCGGTCGCTGTAGCGATGTCGTAGCGTGTGACTCCTAGGAGCGATTTTGGATTGTTGCAAAAACGTCCAAAATCGCTCCTCGTTGACATGGGGGTCCGCTGCCAGTTATCGCTGCTGTCGCAGGGGCGAAGTTGTTCCTCGTTCCTGCGGCAGTGCACATCGCTACATGTGACGCAGCAGGAACGAGGAACATCTCCTTACCTGCCTCCGGCCACAATGTGGAAGGAAGGAGGTGGGCGGGATGTTACGTCCCGCTCATCTCCGCCCCTCCACTTTCATTGGGCGGCCGCTTAGTGACGTCGCTGTGACGCCGAACGGACCGCCCCCTTAGAAAGGAGGCGGTACGCTGGTCACAGCGACGTCGCTATGCAGGTAAGTATGTGTGACAGGGGTGCCAGATTTTGTGCGCGACGGGCAGAGATATGCCCGTTTCGCACAAACGATGGGGGTGGGTCGTATGCTAGCGATATCGGGCCGGATATCGCAGCATGTAAAGCCAAGCTAAGGCAAAGTAGCACCATAGAGTCCGGGGCCGCCGAAATACAAGCGGGCCCCACATCTGGCTCGCTCTGCCCACCACAAGGGACAAGGCAAACTGCATCTAGGAAGAGGGACGCTGTGCTGCTTCAGGCCACAGCGACCCACACACAGAGCACATTAAGGAAGGCCTCCAACCTACCTGGCAAAGAGAGAGATTCCTCACTGCTTCCATGCTGACCGGACCACTGTAACTTTGGGACCATAACAACTGACCAGTAAAGGTAAAGGAAACTACCGGCCTGTGTTGTCCAGTTACTGTCGGCGTCCTCAGTCCTGCACCCCAAAGTACAACAACATAGACTGTTACCCCTATCATCCTCCCTTGGGTCCTCGCCCTACCTGTGGGGAGCCGAACAATCCAAGCTGCAGTACCCTCCGACCCAGAGGACATAACTCGCAGAGACGGCTACTCCCTGGCCACACACCACAGGTGGCGTCACGAGACAACTACAACCAACATCCTCAACCCCTTTATCCTCATCATCCCTACATACATTCCTTTTATTGACACGGACGGCCACCTGTGACATCCCCTAACCCTCAGAAGCCTGGTGATGAGTATTCCCAAGACCCCGTGGGGCCCGTCATCTTGGCGTCATGAACAGAATTCCGTGCGCCTTAAAGAACTGTGTAAAACGTATTCTCCAAAAGCGGCAACCGCCATTAACTGTGTTGCACGGGAAGAAAAGACGCGAAGAGGAACCCCGCCGCTAGAGCAGCTGAGAGTTAAACCCTAATTCCCCAAGTGAGATGCGGAACCTGGCTGATGTTCACCAAGGGGGGAAAAAGGTGTCAACCAAGAAGGGGACCTGGCTGCCATGGTAGCCACAGCTTCAGAAATACCACTCTCCATGCCTTCCATACCGTGAGCAGCATGTTCAGGAGAGTTGCATACCTTGAGCGACTTCCAAGAGAGACTGAGCAGTTTATTTGATGTGTATCCCCTGACGGAGAGCTAGAAAGTGAGCATATAAATTGGTCAGTTAACCAGTGCAGTCCAGCGAGAGGCCAAGTTCTGGCTGGACGCCAACAAAGGGACTGTAGAGCAATCTCTGACTTGGCTGAGCATACCTTTGACACCCACACGGCAGCGGAGATAAAAGTGCAATTTTTCGGGTGTAGGCAGTGTACGGGACTATGCTTTAAACTTTCAAGAGGCGCTGATGGCCGTGAAGCAAGTGGATCCTGGAAGTGTGCGTGATGAGGACCGACTGCTGACCGAGCAGTTCATTGATGGGCTCCTTTCCAACGCCCACCGGACCCAGCTCAGCATACTGGCCCTACAGAACCCCGACTTGGACTTTGCTCACTTCAAGGATCAGGCCGTCCGGGTGCTGCGAGACTCGACCCCAGATGGCGCTCCACCAACACGGCTGCTCGCCATCCCATACCCAGAGGTGGCGCCCTCCACCCAGACCACTGTGGAGGCAGATGCCCAGACCTAGGGTGGTGATTTCCCTGCAGACCCGAGGCTTCAGGTCCAAGAACTGTCAAAGAACGTGGCCACCCTCGCAAAGGCTGTGCAAACCAATGCGATAACTCTGCAGACAGCTCCCCGAGATGACGGCGGAGGGGAGATCCATCGGCCCGCGAGCGTGTCAGTGATCGCTGTGACCCCACTGGGCGGCCGATTTGCCGTCGTTGTAACAAGGCAGGACACCATGCTCGAGACTGTACTGCGGGCCCACAGGTACCCGGGGCTAGAGATCGACTCTCGGGTTTGGGGAGGACTGGTCCAAAATCCCAAGCGTGAGCCCTGAGAGCAGGCTCCCACACTTAGTTACAGTGGGGAGCAGGGCCCGGCAAGTTTCAGACTACTGGGCCACCACATTGAAGTTAAATTTAGTGCCAGGAGGTAGGTCACGGATCACCAGGCAACACTGTAGGGGATGGGACCCGGACAAGCTCCCCTCAAGCGGCAGCGATACCTCGAGATTTGGTTTACCCGGTTGTCAGCGTCTGCTTATTGACTGAGTGAGTACCTGATTGATCCCTGCATCCCACGGCTTCCCACAGAGTCCCGGGGGCCTTTGCCTACCCGTGGAGGGCAACGACACCTTGCTGCCCCACTCCATCACCCCGGGTACACCCATCGGCAGCGGCGGTATCCCTTCATTACTGTACACCACGGGTGGCATCACGAACTATAACTCCCCTGTAAATAACTCCCCCTCTTTTACATTTAGAGTGGCCCCAAGCCCCCGGGTCCAGAGACCCTCGAGCCGCAAGTAATCACACGGATCCGAGCGGTTCGATCCGCTACTGGGACGGTACATCTGCACAGAACTTTGTCATAAAATATGATGCACCCACAGTGCCCCTAACACAGTATGATTCTTCCACTGTGCCCCCAACACAATCATGTACCTACAGTTCCCCACACACATTATGAGCACAGTATGATGACCCCCCCATTCTGACAACACAGTATAATGCCCTACACACATAGTTCCTCACACAGCATAACAGCCCCCACACAGTATAATGGCCCTCACAAAGCCCTTCAGATATTATAAAGGCCACTACACAGTCCTCCACATAGAATAATAGCCTCCACACAACAGTCCACAGAATACAATGGGCCCCACTCAGCCCCACTCAGAATAGTTTAATTGTAATGCCACCTTGATGTGCGGAAGTTACTCTGCCATGGCAGAGACAAAATAAAGGAAAGGATTTGTACCGCCAGGGTGCAGTTAACCTCTGTTTCATGGTGAAGTGATGTAATGTGGTGTACTCCAATAAATCCAGGAAACAGGGTGGACACAGGGTCAGTTGTAATCATTTACTTGTGAAAGAGTAACAGGTACATATATCATACCTCCCAACTTTTAAAGAACGGAAAGAGGGACATGACCAGCTGAGGGAGGATTCTCCGGTCATGATGTCTGTGTAACCAAACCCCCTTATCCTCTAAAATTAAACACACGGACTGCATGCGACTTGGTTCAAATGGCCACAGCAGCCTTTTTTATTGCCTATTGTTTTACAGACTAGTACCTTAGGGACGCCGTCCAACGGGCGACCCAAAACAACCACATAACGGTAACAATAGACAATAACATTTACAATACCCCCCGGGGTAGGCCCAGTCCACTACTACTACTCCCCCTGTCCCCGGCCGCAACACACCGACCCAGAGACGAGGTGCCAATCACCCACGGATTGACCCCCACACTTTGGCAGAACCCCGTGCCTGCCACATCCCGGAAACCGAGAGCCACCATACCAAGACAATGACTCCCGGTCCAGCCACCAATCACTTCCAAACCTCTGGACCAGACCTACCCCCACCGCTACTGTGACAAAAGGTATCCCAACTACCCAAAAACATCTCCCACATGACAACACAAAGGGAGGGTGGGCGGGGATCGTTCGGCGTCCGGAAACAGAAGAGGAGGTAACTCCTTCCTCTCCCAGCTAACCCTTTCCCTGCTCCTCCTCTTCCTCCCCGGCTAAAACCATCCCCCAAAGCCATATTAGGCATATACCACTGTCCCTATTAACCCATCACTCCCTACCTCCCCCTTGGTCATGTCGCCCCTCCCCCCAAGTGGGTCCGTGGCTTTCTTGACCAGCTGAGGGAGGATTCTCCGGTCATGATGTCTGTGTAACCAAACCCCCTTATCCTCTAAAATTAAACACACGGACTGCATGCGACTTGGTTCAAATGGCCACAGCAGCCTTTTTTATTGCCTATTGTTTTACAGACTAGTACCTTAGGGACGCCGTCCAACGGGCGACCCAAAACAACCACATAACGGTAACAATAGACAATAACATTTACAATACCCCCCGGGGTAGGCCCAGTCCACTACTACTACTCCCCCTGTCCCCGGCCGCAACACACCGACCCAGAGACGAGGTGCCAATCACCCACGGATTGACCCCCACACTTTGGCAGAACCCCGTGCCTGCCACATCCCGGAAACCGAGAGCCACCATACCAAGACAATGACTCCCGGTCCAGCCACCAATCACTTCCAAACCTCTGGACCAGACCTACCCCCACCGCCACAGGACAGACCACGTGACACCTTACGTGGCCTGGACCCGCCACACACCAAAAGCACGCTCCACACCATCCTGCAGACCCAACGCCCATAAATCCAGACCGACCTCGTTGAGGTGCACACCATCACCCCTCCAAAATCGCCAATCAGCCGGCTCCAAATCCCTGTGCCGTACCACAATCCCACCATTCCTGGTCACAAACCTAGCCACTACCCTATTCACCTGGGCCCTGGCCTTATTAACCTTCTCCACCGACCGAGCCCCTCTCCATGCCAACCTGGTCACTATGTCAGACCATACGACCAGCAAACCAGGATACCGCTTCCACAACTGCAGTAAATCAATCTTTATGTCTCGGATCAAATCCCGCGACGCCCTGGCACCAAGATCATTACCCCCCACATGCAATACCAGCACATCCGGGGGCCGCTCAACTTTACAATGGAAACGAAATTCCGGGACCACCCTGCCCCACTCCATGCCCCGAACTCCGATCCATCGAACAGTCGCCTGCGCACGATCCAAACCCAGCTGTTGACCATTCGGGCGGACCTCCGCCCGACGGGCACCCCAAAATACGAAGGAGTGCCCCAAGATCCAGATCAGGCACTTCCCTATAACAAATAAAACAAAACGAAAATATCAAAACCAATAACAGCACAACCACCAACACATCAAAAAACACCCCTTTCCTCAAACCTTCCGCACGTAACCAAAGTCCCATGATGCTACAACAACTGCGGTCTCACATACCGCCGAAAACAAGAAGATTCCCATCTACCAATACGCTTTACCACCTCATCTCCAAGCCCCCAACGGGCTGCCTCCGTTGCTGCACCAATTCGGAATGAATGCGACCCGAATTCCTCCGGGCGCTCCCCCGCGTTACGTAGACTTAGCCGCAGCACCGCCACAAACTGAAACCTCGACAAAAACGACCCATTCAAATGCCGCAACAACGGGCCAGGTAAGCCTCCCCTCACGGCCATAAATCTCTCGACTAAACGCACAGGGCACAATTCCTCTCCTGGAACCGCATATAACACCACCAATCTACCACGGCCCAGCTGATCCATTTTTGACCGGCGAATCCGGCACTCCACCTGACTACTGCTCACTTGCACGTCCTCAAACATCAAACCACCACCCGTCACCCTGGACGGGCTCACCAGCTCGCCTATCCGGAACGCCCCATAAAAAGCGAGACCGAAAGCCGTTGTAAATAGAACCGTCTCGTACACAGACTCACAAATGCCGCTCAGGCCACCCACCATCCGTCTCAACAAACCAAACGATACAGGGCGCCTCTTGTCCCTCTCCCGTACGCCACGGCGAAAGCCCCGCAAAGCCTGACGAACCCGAAAATCCTGTGAAACATCACGCTCCCCTCTCATTTTTAACCAAAATGCCACTGCCGACACCCGATGTGCCACAGCCGATGCCGATCGCCCGGCTGAAAAATCCGTACTCACCAATGACAACAAAGCCACCAAGTAATCCACGCTTTCCCCACCAAACATCAGACGCAACAACTCCTCCCATTCAGCCCACACCTTAGCATACCGGCACCAAGTCACCTCGGTCACCGAGTTCCGAATCAAGTCTGAGATCACCGCCTCACCAGATGCCACAAATCCTCGGGGCACTCCACTCCAACTTCGTCCGCCCACGGCAACAGCGCCCGAAACCTGCTGAACTGAAAACGAGACAAAGCATCAGCCACCTCGTTGTCAACACCCGGAACGTGCCTTGCCACTACCTGCACATTCAACTGCAGACATCTCAACACTAAATGCCGCAAATACACCACCACCGGCTCCGACTTAGCAGACAAGTTGTTAATCGCGTGCACCACCGCCTGGTTATCCCAATGAAAACACACTTTCCTTCCGGCAAAGTGCGACCCCCATAGCTCCACTGCCACTACAATGGGGAATAGCTCTAACAGAGCCAAATTCCTAACCAAGCCGCTCTCCCGCCACGCCTGTGGCCACTGCCCGACACACCAATGACCTCTGAAGACAGCCCCAAACCCGGCCGACCCCGCCGCATCCGTAAACAGCTGCAACGCCCCGTTAGACGCCACCCTCTCCATCACCAGCGTCCGGCCGTTGAAATGCTGCAAAAATTGATCCCATACTTCCAAATCGTCCCTGATCGCCTTTGTGATCCGCACAAAATGCGCCGGCAACCGTACCCCGGCCGTCGCCGTCGCCAAACGCCTCGCAAACACTCTCCCCATTGGCACAATTCTGCAAGCAAAATTCAATTTTCCAAGCAAAGACTGCACCGCCTTAAGCCGCACCTTCTTCGCCGCTTTTACCCCTGACACTGCGGACCTCAAATCACGGACCTTCTCCGCCGGCAACCTGCATTCCATAGCAATGGTGTCAATTTCAATTCCCAGAAAACACATCACCGGCGCCGGGCCTTCCGTCTTATCCGGCGCCAAAGGAATCCCGAAACTGGCCGCAACTTTTTGCAACGCAAATAGCAAACCCGCACAAACCATCGAACCCGCCGGCCCGACACACAGGAAATCATCCAAGTAATGAATGATGGACGTAAGCCCGGACACGTCCCGAACCACCCACTCAACAAACGAACTAAATGCCTCAAAGTACGAACACGAAATGGAACAGCCCATTGGCAAACAACGATCAACATAATAACTGCCATCCCACCAGCAACCCAACAAATGCTGACTATCTGGATGAACCGGTAACAACCGAAACGCTGCTTCCACATCCGCCTTTGCCATCAATGCACCCCGCCCCGCCGCCCTAACCAGGTCCAACGCCTTATCGAACGACACATAATATACCGCCGACAACTCCGGCGCAATGCCATCATTCACCGATAACCCTTCCGGGTAAGACAAATGATGAATCAGCCGAAATTTATTCCGCTCCTTCTTTGGTACCACCCCCAACGGTGACACCACCAAATTCCCGCACGGCGGGGCGACATAAGGGCCGCCCATCCTGCCCAAAGCCACCTCCCTTTCCAGCTTCTCATCCACCACTTCCGGGTGATCCCGAGCGGAACGCAAATTACGATACGGCGGAACCGATGCATTAACAACCGACGGAATATGAAAACCATCCGAAAAACCAGAACTTAACAACGCCGCCGCCTCCTTGTCCGGATACCTATTTAAAAACGGAACCATCACTTCTACCTTCACCGGCGTCGTCCCTCTTACCAGCCCCATCACCAGCCTTTCCTTTTCCTTTTTTAAAACATTTGGACAAGCTATGTCCCCCCCCACATCCGGAGCATTCATGCTTAAAACGGCACGCCGCTCCAAACCTGCACTGCCCTTCATTGTACTGCCAACACAAACCTTTCTTGAAACTTGCCGGGGACCCGGCCCCCCCCGAACCCCCGGCGCCCCCCCGAAAGGGCTGAGCCGGTGCCGACATCAATCGCATCCATAAGGAAATATCCTTATGGTCCCAACGCATATCTGGCCGCAATGCCTTCCGCTGCCTAAATTGCTCGTCGTAGCGCAGCCACGCCAGTCCGCCATAAACTCGATAAGCCTCCCCTATCGCATCCATGTAGCCGAACAAAGCCGAACAATGCTCCGGCTCCTTCTCCCCGACCACGCTCGCCAAAATCGCAAATGCCTGTAGCCAGTTGGCAAAAGTCCGAGGAATAAGCCTATAACGGCGCTTTTCCTCCTCGTCCTTCTCCTTTTTGGAATCACTCGGCTTAACCCTATCCAAATTAAATTTCTCCAGGGGAAGCAGAGAAAATATCTCCACATATTCCCCTTTCCAAATTTTTTCCCGCACCTCCTTCTTTAAATGGGCCCCCAGCGGGCCCTCAAAACAAACATAAACTTCGCTTTTAGCCCTATCATTTAAGCGCACCACCTCATCCTCCTTCTCCTTTTCCTTCTCCTTTTCCTTCTCCTTTTCCTTCTCCTTTCCCCCCCCCCGTCTCACTCCCCCCTTCGCCCCCCCCTCTACTCGCACCCGCTCCGTCACCCCCCGTCGCCGCCGAGGCCCCTAAACCGGCTGCACCCACCCACGCCGCCACCGGCGCCTGGGCCCCCTCCCCCCCCGCTCCCGAAGCCGCCGCCAGCCCCTGCAACAGCCCCAACAATTGACTCCACACTGCGAAACCAGCGGGCGCTGCCGTAGCCGCAGCCGCCCCCCCCCCGAAGCCCCCCGCCAGCGCAGCCCCTGCCGCCTCCGCGGCCGTCTCACCCGACCGCCGCTCGGCGTCTCCCGAGACCGCCGCCTCGCTGTCCTCCGTCTGTCGTCCATCCGACTCCTCCGAACCGAAAGCCTCTTCCCCCTCCTCGCCGCTGGCCTCATCTTCCATCCGACATCCGGGGGGCGCCGCCGCAGCACCCCCCCCACCACGGCCGCCAGACAGGGCCGCCGCGTGGGCAGAGTCATCCCCGCTCCATCTCTTGCCCCGGGGTGACAACCCAGGAGACCGTCCTGTCCCCCGCGCCGGCACCCCGGGCCTCGACCTCTTGCGCCCGCCCCCCTGCCGACTGCAAGGGGCCTCTGGGCGCGGACGACCAGACGCCCGGCTCCGGATCTCAGCCGTCGTCGCCTCTGGCCCTCCTGGGCTATTGCAGGCCTCCATCCGCCGAGTCCTCCCGCTCCCACGGGAGACTGCCACATCCGGGGGCTGCACAGCGGTACTGAGTGACCCGGCGGTTGCCGCAGGGCTCCCGCCGTCACTCCTTCTCTCAGCCGCACCGGGGTCAGGCACCGCAGACCCCCCCCCGGCGCCGGACCTACCGCCACGTGCAGCCCCGCGGTCCCCCCGCCGACTGCAGGGGGATCTGCTGGCCTCTCTCCTGCGCCGAGCGCGCTCCCGGCCTGGAGCCGCTGCAGTCTCAGTAACTCCAGCCCGGAGGCCGGGACCGGAAGCAGGCCCCGTGCTGGCCACTCCCACCTCCCGACCGCCGCGGCTGGAACGAAGATTCCTCCCGCCGGCCTCTGCAGCAGCCAGACGCTGCTGCTGCGCTGCACTCTGCGGAGGGTCCCTGGAGGGGCTCTTACATCTCCTCCTCGCCCCCCCCGCGCCCGGGGAATACCTGCGGGGGGGCCGCGACTGGCGCCCGCCGCTGCTGGGGGGACGAGGGGCAAGCGCCGACGGGTTAACCCCGGCAGCCCTGATGTGGGTCTGCACTGCCAGGGGCCCGTGCGCTGCGACCGCTGCCTGAATCAGACGCTGGAGCTCCTGAAGATCTGCCATGGAGGTGCACGTGCAGATCGTTCGGCGTCCGGAAACAGAAGAGGAGGTAACTCCTTCCTCTCCCAGCTAACCCTTTCCCTGCTCCTCCTCTTCCTCCCCGGCTAAAACCATCCCCCAAAGCCATATTAGGCATATACCACTGTCCCTATTAACCCATCACTCCCTACCTCCCCCTTGGTCATGTCGCCCCTCCCCCCAAGTGGGTCCGTGGCTTTCTAAGTTTGCGGCGCGCAGAGCGCGCTGCGGCAATTTTTAGGCCACGCCCATGGCCACGCCTCTTACCACACCCAGTCAGCAATGACAATCATTGTTTTAGAAACAATAATTAAAAAAATATACCGTATTTTTCGGATTATAAGATGCACTTTTCCTCCCAAAAATTTGAGAGGAAAAGGAGGGGTGCATCTTAAGATCCGAATACAGCTTACCGGGGTGCTGTTTGTGCGGCGACTGGGTGCGTTCTGGTGGCCGGGTGCCTGTGGCTGCGTGTAGGCAGCCGGGTGCCCGTTGGTGCCGGATGCCTTTCTGTACGTGCGGGCGGGCGGATGTGCGTGTGGGCGGGCGGGCAGCCGGGTGCCCGTAGGTGCCGGCTGCATCTCTGTACTTGCGTGCGGGCAGCCGGGTGCCCGTCGGTGCAGGCTGCCTCTCTGTGCGTGCGGGCAGCCGGGTACCCGTCGGTGCCAGCTGCCTCTGTACGTGCGGGCGGGCAGCCGGGTGCCCGTTGGTGCCGGTTGGATCTCCGTGCGTGCCGGGCGACTGTGCGGCAGGTATCCCAGTGTGTCTGCGGTCCCAGTTTCAAATGATGTAGCCGGGAGTCAGCGCGTGCGCAGATGGATCTCTTGGATGAGCGCTCCATCTGCGCATGCGCCGCTCCAGGCGCCATCATTTGAAGTGGGACCGCGGACACACTGAGACACTTACTTCACCGGCCTGCTCCACCTGTCACCCGCTGCCACGGAGCCGCCGCGGCTCCCACCACGGACGCCGCTGTCACCACGGACCCGCTGCGGCTGACGCTACTAACCCGCCATGGCTGCCAGCACAACCTCTGCCTCCTGTGGCCCCGCTTCACCACCACTGCTGGCCCCCTCCGGTAAAAGAACACCGGATTATAAGACGGACCCCATTTTTTTTTTTTTACCTTTTTTTAGCTCTAAATTTGGGGTGCGTCTTATAATCCGGTGTGCCTCATGAAACGAAAAATACGGTACATAGATTTATTTCTAAGTAGTAAATTAAAATATAAATGCAAACTTGGCCGTGTTACTTTTAAACTAGAATATTTTAAACCACAAAATTCTGTTGGCAGATCTGTCCCCTTAAAATCTGCCCCATGTACAAAACTGCAGACTTCATGACAGAACCGCTCTATTAGATAAAATATCTGTAATAATACTGTGCTTTTGGTTAATGGGAGGAATTAGTGAATACAGGCAACTTATTGTTCTGATTGTTCCAATTGTGGAGACACGGGGGTCAGTGGGTGCTCTACTGTGGAGACACGGGGGTCAGTGGGTGCTCTCCTGTGGAGACACGGGGGTCAGTGGGTGCTCTCCTGTGGAGATATGAGGGTCAGTGGGTGCTCTCCTGTGGAGACACGGGGGTCAGTGGATGCTCTCCTGTGGAGACACGGGGGTCAGTGGGTGCTCTCCTGTGGAGACACGGGGGTCAGTGGGTGCTCTCCTGTGGAGACACGGGGGTCAGTGGGTGCTCTCCTGTGGAGACACGGGGGTCAGTGGGTGCTCTCCTGTGGAGACACGGGGGTCAGTGGGTGCTCTCCTGTGGAGACACGGGGGTCAGTGAGTGCTTTCCTGTGGAGACACGGGGGTCAGTGGGTGCTCTCCTGTGGAGACACGGGGGTCAGTGGGTGCTCTCCTGTGGAGACACGGGGGTCAGTGGGTGCTCTCCTGTGGAGACACGGGGGTCAGTGGGTGCTCTCCTGTGGAGACACGGGGGTCAGTAGGTGCTCTCCTGTGGAGACACGGGGGTCAGTAGGTGCTCTCCTGTGGAGTCACGGGGGTCAGTGGGTGCTCTCCTGTGGAGACACGGGGGTCAGTGGGTGCTCTCCTGTGGAGACACGGGGGTCAGTGGGTGCTCTCCTGTGGAGACACGGGGGTCAGTGGGTGTTCTCCTGTGGAAACACGGGGGTCAGGGGGTGCTCTCCTGTGGAGACACGGGGGTCAGTGGGTGCTCTCCTGTGGAGACACGGGGGTCAGTGGGTGCTCTCCTGTGGAGACACGGGGGTCAGTGGGTGCTCTCCTGTGGAGACACGGGGGTCAGTGGGTGCTCTCCTGTGGAGACACGGGGGTCAGTGGGTGCTCTCGTCCGCTGATCCAGTCGCCTTTAGAAAGACAGCATAGCCCAGGGCTCATCCCAACTGAACGCCTGAGATCCTTAATCCCTCCCTCTCCTCCTCAGCTGTGATCCGACGGCAGTATCAGATCACAGTGTAATGGCTCACGCTCACAGCACAGCAGGAGCCGAGGGTCATTAGCATATCGCATCACATGTGATATGCCAGTGTGACCTCAGCTTGGTATGTGCGCATGTTGTGTTCTGTGCAGTGCGGAAAAGAACACACCCTCTGGCAGACTGGACAAATGTAAACACTGCGTTTGTAAAAAAAAAAAAAAAATGCACCCAAAACTCATGCGTTTTGGATGCATTTTTGACAGTGCATTCCCCCGTCAATTCAGCTCTGCTACATGCCCGCAGACACAGACAGAGTTGCGAGATGAGAACGAACTCAGATGAACTTCACCCGACTTCATTGTCATCCCGCGGCTCTGTCTGTGTATCGTGTCCTGGTTAGCGGTCACCCTTGAAGGACGCACCGGTGACCGCAAATCCCCATAGTGACTGAAGTGAGCAGCGCCATCAGCGGTGCCGTCACTCAGGTTACCCGCGGCCAGCTGGAGTCCTCCACCTGAGACCGCAACTCACCTGTGATGTCATCGCTGATCGTGCAGCTCACTTCAGTCACTCGGGCGACTTGCTGTCACAGTTGGGGATCCAGCAGTGGCCGCGGGTAACCTGAGTGATGTCATCGCTGATTGTGCGGCTCACTTCAGTTGCTGCGTGGAGCTGACAGAGAGCAATCGTGGTCTGTACCCACTCCTGTCCGCTTCATGTAGCAGGGCTGGATGCGTCGCGGGACCTCATGTGGATTACGTCGGACCTGGAGGGGTGTTTGGGGATTTAATAAAATGATGAAGGAGAGGTTTTTTGTCTTTTATTCCAAATAAAAGATTTTTGGGTGTATGTGTTTATTTTCTTTAACTTACAGGTTAATCATGGTAGATATCTCGGGGAGACGCCTGCCATGATTAACCTAGGACTTAGTGGCAGAAATGGGCTGCCATTAATGCCTTATTACCCCGTTTGCCACCACACCATGGCAATTCGGGATGAGCCGGGTAGAGTCCCAGGACTGTCGCATCTAATGGATGCGGCAATTCCGGGCGGCTGCTGGCTGATAATGTTAGGCTGGGGGGCTCCCCATAACGAGGAGCTCCCCATCCTGAGAATACCAGCCTTCAGCCATGTGGCTTTACCATGGCTGGTATCAAAATTGGGGGGGGACAGTTTTTTTAAGATTATTTATTTATTTATTTTACTGCATGATATAGACCCGCCCACCAGTGGCTGTGATTGGTTGCAGTGACACAGCTGTCACTTAGTGTGGGGGTGTGTCTAACTGCAACCAATCTTAGGCGCCGGTGGGCGGGGAAAGCAGAGAATATGAGATGGAATAATGAGCAGCCAGCATTTTCAAAAGAGGAAAAGCCGCCAGAGCAGTGTGACAGCTGTGCAGCGTCGCGCCCGTGATCGGTGAGTATGAGAGAGGGAAGAGACTGACCGATGGACAGATGGACAGAGAGAGAGAGAGACAGACAGAGAGAGAGACCGAACGACGGACAGAGAGTGACAGACAGAGCGACCAACTGACAGAGAAAGAGATCAACCAACCGACATTGACAGAGAGAGACTGAAAAGACCTGCGTTTTGTTTGTCAAAAAAGCACGCGGAATGCAACAAAAATGCAGTCCAAGTGCATTTTGGTTGCGTTTTGACCCATATCATATGATTTTTCAATGAGGAGAATGCAGCTACAACGCACAAAAGAAGGGACATGCTGCTTTTTTTTTTCCGCAGCGATTTTTGGCATCCAAAATGCTGCGTTTACAAATGCAGCATGCGCATAGAATTTTCGGACTTCTCAGACTTTGCTGGGGGAGCAGAACACATGCAATTTGGCACTGAAATGCTGCAGTTCAAAACGCAGCGTTAACGCGGGGAAAAAACGCAACGTGCGCACATAGTTGTAGTTCGCTGATGCATCGCGATGAGGAAGGAATCCTTGCGGCGAACTACAAGACCCAGGAGGCCGGCGATGGAACAGAAGGTAAGGTGAGTATAATATGTGTACCTTCCGTTCCATCGCTCGCCTCCTGGGTCTTGTAGTTCGCCGCTCCACGCTGTGTATCGGTAACAATCGGCGACGAAGCAGGAACTTCCGCTGTCAGACGCTACTCAAACGTAGCACGCTGACCAATCAGAGGCTTCTGCCTTTGACGTCAGCGCTCTGGGTGCGGAAGTTCCTCCCTCGTCGTCATGGCACCCGATACATAGCCCATGCTAGCGAACAGCAAGTCCCAGCAGGCCGGCGATGGAACGGAAGTTAAGGTGAGCATATATGTGCGTGCTTGTGTGTGTGTTTTTGTGAGTTTGTGCATGTGTGGAATGGCACAACAGGGGACCAGGATGGGACATTTAACAAGTTGTGGAACGAATTGTCTGCATTGCAATGATTTCCTATACATACACATTATTGGGGCCTGTGGAGCCTACATACTAACAGTGGTGGCCTGTGGGGCATACATACCGGCCCTAGGGATGCTTAGCGCACAAGCTGGCAGCGGTGGAAGACGCTAAGGGCCCAAGCTGGCAGCACTGGAGGGTGCTTAAGGTATAAGCAGCACTGCGGGAGAGCGCTGAGGGCACATGCTAGCAGCACTGCGGAGGGCACTGAGGGCACATGCTGGCAGCACTGCGGACCTGTGACGCGGCGACCATGTGATCAAACGTCACTTCCGGGTTTCAGATCCCGGACCGGAAGTGACGTCACAAAAAGAAAAAGCACCAAATTTAAAGGAAAATGCAGCCATAAACAAACATGTTTTATAACTGCATTTCCGCTGCAGCGTTCGCATTCATTACACAGCAAACGTGTTCCCCTGCAGCAGCATCCCACTCATCATCCACCCAGCAATCTCCATTGCCCCCATATAGCACACTTGCAGCCATTAACCATGGGAGCTTCAGAAAGCAGAAGCTCTTCAGGTGAGGGATCTGCACACTATGACTCGCACCAGGAATGCAGGGACCACCATGGGAACCTTCCCCAAGCTGACCCCAGCAAGAACAGGGAGCACCATGGAGAGGAGGATCCATCCCTACCCCTGACACCCCCGTGCTCCAACCTACAGCTACAACAGCAAGAAACCCTAGGTACCCCACCTTTAGACTTATCCCCCTGCACCCCCTGCCAACCCCTGCAATCCATCCATTACCCATCCTGCCAGTAAACCAAATGCAGGTGGAAGCAAGGAACCCTTTGCCGTCACGCGGGGGGTCAGCGGAACCAGGACCGTCGGCTCCCCATTGCAGGCCCCTTAGAGACCATAATCATAGAAGATCGCCGTTCACTTCGCGCAGCAGGAGCCGGGATAGCCACGAGCGTCACTCCCGGCACTCACGGCATAATCACCATTCCCATTTGTCCAACCGCAGAAAGAGGTCATCCCGCAGGAGACACTATACACCATCCAGTGCTGCGTCATCCGACTCTCGCCGAAGCCGCTCACTAAGCGGCCCTCCAGGCGAAAGGTTTGCTAACCGCCGCCACCACCACGGCGAACCACTATCAGAAAAAGTACCCCAAATGGCGGCTCCAGAGGATCGACCTACAACATCGGGTGGTGAGTACAGCTTTACCAGCGCTTGGGCAGGGGGTAACCATACAGGAGAAGAGAGGGAAACAGTTCGTACACCACCGGGACTAGTTCTGGTTAACCCCGCATTTGTGCAACGCCAAGACGTAGCGCAGCAGCGCCCCGACTTACACAGGGACATGTTCTATTGCGGTGTATCACCGCTAGGAACTCACCTAACCCCGGAAACAGTACAAAAATTTGGGCTAGCGAATATATGGATATCTGGTCCCTAATATCAGTAGACCAAAACACCGTTGACAAAGAAAGGCGCGGAAATGAACGCCAATTCACAAAAAAGCCTGCTGTAGCTAAAACCATAAATAATTGGTTACAGGCTTTCTGCGTTCTGGGGTGCGTGATGGGTCAGAAGCACCCCGAACGCTGCTCAGAACTCTTCACGTACTGTGACACCATTTACAACTCCTATAAAACCCATGGGGGTTCTGCGTGGTGGAAGTACAATGAAGAATTCAGGAGACGCTTGGCACTCCAACCCCAACTGGGTTGGGGCGTTAAGTGACCGATTCGTGGCTCAGACTTATGATGGCGCAAAAGTCCTATCAGTCCTTTCCAGGCCCCCCTCCCATCACGCTACACCAGGAGCTGCAAATGTCCGCAGACCAGGTTGCTGCTGGCTCTTCAACAAAGGCCATTGCAGGTATCAAGGTCTCTGCAAATACAAGCACGAGTGCTCATCGTGCGGAGGCAATCACACCTCCTCCAAATGCGACAAGCAACCAGCCAGGCATCACGCAAAAAATGCACCACCAGGTCCCAAGGACTCCAGTGAACGTGCACGAGATGGAGCCATGGCTAGAACATTACCCCAATAAGGCTGCGGCCGACACCATCAGAGACTGTTTCACTCACGGTTTCTTTATCCCCTTTATTTTCTCCTCAGAACCAACCTTCGCCCTCAACCTAAAATCTGCTCGCGACCTCCCACAGGTCCTGGAAAACAAACTAAGGAAGGAAGTGGCGCAGACCGCGTAGCTTTTCACCTGCTACCAGTGCACCCCGATTGTCACCACCTGCTGGGGTGCTATTTCAACAAAAAATGTGTCTATGACATGTGTCTCCCCATGGGTTGCTCCATATCCTGCTCTCACTTCGAGCTCTTCAGCTCTTTCCTGGAATGGGTGGTTAAGGACGTAGCAAAGAACAAATCGGTCACCCATTATCTGGATGATTTGCAGTTCGTTGGCCCCGCCAACTATGAAGCATGCTCAACAGCGTTAAACTCCTTCCGGGTCATAGCGGACAAGTTTGGTGTACCGCTGTCAGCCGAAAAAACCGTTGGCCCTGTGACCTGCCTTTCCTTTTTGGGAATCGAAATAGACTCAACTAGCATGATGTTTCGGTTACCACTAGAAAAGGTCCAAAAAAACATATTACTCATTGACGGGTTCTGCGCAGTTCGCAAGGTAACCCTGGCGCAAATGCAATCTCTTTTAGGCCTGCTCGCCTTCGCCTGTAGAGTCATGCCCATGGGAAGAGTCTTTTCCCGGAGGCTCTGCCTGGCCACTAGGGGCATAGCTGCCTCCCATCACAGGATTCGCATCACCAGAGCTCTACGGGAGGACCTGGGTGTGTGGACGTCTTTTCTAGCCACTTACAATGGACGCACGTGCTTCCAGGAAAAGGAGGTTTCCAGCTCAGACATATCTCTATTTTCGGATGCTGCCGGGTCCACCGGATTCGGAGTTTTCCTTGGTCCCAATTGGTGCGCTAGTCGCTGGCCCAACACATGGCACCTGTCAGGTCGGACAAAAAACATCACTTTACTCGAGCTGTTCCCTATAATTGTAGCTACGGCTCTTTGGACAGAACAGCTGGCGAACAAACAAATCTGCTTTTGGACTGACAACATAAGTGTCGTCCACGCCATTAACCACCTGGCATCTTCCTCCCCGCCAGTGATCAGCTTACTGCGCTATTTAGTCCTCAAGTGCCTCGAGCACAACATCTGGTTCAGGGCCCGTCACGTGCCAGGGATCAATAACACTATTGCTGATGCCTTATCGCGTTTTGAATTTCAGAAATTTCGGTTATTACACCCAGAAGTGGACAGCATTGGCCAGAAGTGTCCACAGTTCCTCTGGATGGTCCCAGAGGACAGCAGATGCCTTTGGTCCGTGCATCCCTAGCTCCATCTACGTGGCGTTCGTACGGTAAGGCTTGGAACGAATGGTTAAATATAGCACAACCGCTGCCTAGCCAGGTGTCTGCTTATTTTCTTAGCAATTCCGTTGCTCGTTACATGGCGCATTTGCATAGTAATGGCGTGTCGGGTACAGTAGCGCAGCGGCGGCTCGCAGGCATAGCCTTTCACTTTCGGGTTCGTGGATGGCCGGATGTCACCAAGACCTTTCTGTTCATTTAGGCCGTTAAAGGCTGGAAGCGGAAGCGTCAGTGCACTGAAAGCAGAAGGCCCATTTCATTTGCCATCCTCTCAGGCATAATAAACCAGCTAGGCGACGTATGCGCCAATGACAGCAAGGTCCTCTTGTTCTCGGCGGCCTTCTCGCTTGCATTCTTCGGGGCTTTGTGAGTCAGCGAATTAGTCAGCAGATCATCAGCTCGTCCTAGTGGTCTGCTCAGCGACAACATTATAATTTGCAATGGTGGAGTACGGATTCGCATAAGGCGCTCGAAAACAGATCAGCTCGGTAGAGGAGTTTGGTTCCCCATTTTCCCGTTTCCCGGACCCCTATGTCCCATCCTTATCTTGCAGAGTTACTTGGAGTCTCGGGTTCCCAAAAAATTCTTTTTAGAGCACGCGGATGGATCCCCGCTCACGGCAACGCAGTTTTCAGCCTTGCTAAAAACATCACTTTCCAGCCTGGGCTTACAGCCAGGGGATTATAGCACGCACTCCTTCCGCATCGGCGAAGCAACCGAGGCAGCAAGGATCGGCTTCTCGAATGAGGAGATACAGCGGATAGGGCGTTGGAAATCAGACTGTTTCTTCCGCTATATCAGGCCAGACCTAATTTAACCCCCGATCCCTGCCAACCGCCAAATTTTACCACAAGTTTTAACCTCAAACCAGCGTCGGTAGTCGCTACACCATTCCCCATCCCTCAAAAAACTAATCATATTTAACCGTTCGGGCACCTAGTTCCCTGCCACCAGTTGTGCTCTGTCTTTCACGTCATAATACAAAAAAAAAAAAGACCCCACTCAATTCAGTTATTCAAAGACCAACAAAGCTATGAAAACACTAATACAATGATGGACGCTGACACTATGATAACTATGATGTGTAAAGTTGCTAACAGCTTTTCTTCCTAGATCCGGCGAGACCTAGCATTTGGATCCTAGGTCACTCACACGTATTCTGGGCATCACGGCGGGACCGGGTGGAAGCGAGCTGGGATTCATCACCTCAAGTTCCACTGGAGAGGAGTTTGGGGCATGGCCTGGGCTCAGGTCTTGCCTGAGGTAGTCATCTTAGCAAGAATAGCCACGGTCCCAGTAGTGCTAATCATCCACGCGGGTGGAAACGACCTAGTAAATGTGAGGATCCAAGATCTGCTCGCGGTCATGCAAGCAGACCTGGATAGGTTCAGCAGCTTCTTTAGCAACGTAGTGGTGGTATGGTCCAGCATATTACCAAGTTTGAGCTGGACAGGGGCAAGGAACATAACGGCGGTGGAGAGGTCAAGGCGGCACGTTAATATGCGGATCGCCAAATTTATAGCGGCAGGAAGAGGGATAGTGCTGGGACATGAGTTGCTGGAATCAGAGATCAGCCGATTGGTGCTAGAGGATGGTTTTAGCCTCAATGACATAGGACTAGATATTTTCCTGTCGGACATCCAGGACGGGGTTGAGTGGGCCATGAGTGCCCTGTGTGGGGGTCGCAGCTCAGGCGTGGGCCTTCACCATTCCATGGCTGGTGGAAGAGGGATTTGGTGAGAGCCAACCTGCCATGGACGGCCGTAGACATCGGGCCTCCTCCCTCAGGTTTAAGGCGGATTTGTGCCTGTGGTTAAAGCTGTGGCCAAAATATCAAGCAACCCCCTTTTTATATCAAAATTGAATGGTGTTACGTGGATACCTTCAATAAAGTACAAAAGAAAGATAATCCATGCGTGGTCTCCTTCATTGCGCGGTAGGAAGGGGGAACCGGTGGTTGGGTCTCGGCAGTCTGCAGGGCACTGCGGCCGCTGCCGCTGCTCCTGACTGCTGAGCCCCTCGCCACGTCCCCCATGGTCACCTCTCCCTCCTCCCCACTGTGCAATGCCCCCCGCTGTCCCCCTTCCCTGCTGGGACCTCCTCCAGGGCATATAAACAGATGCCGGAGTCCCTCCTTTCTCTTACCACAATCTGCCCACAGGGTGAGCATCGCCCGCCCTCCCTCCCTTAAGAAGATTTTGTTACAAATTCGGAAGTCACAGAGGGATTTGGAGAGCCAACCTGCCACGGACGGCCATAGGCATCGGGCCTCCTCCCTCAGGCTTAAGGCGTGGGCCTGTGTTTAAAAGTTTTGTTTCAAGTGCAAAGTCACAGACGGTGGAAGAGGGTTTGGAGAGCCAACCTGCCACAGGCCGCTGTAGGCATCGGGCCTCCTCCCTCAGGTTTAAGGCGGATTTGTGCCTATGGTAAAGTTAATGTTTTAAGTTCAAAGTCACAGCCGGTGGAAGAGGGATTTGGTGAGAGCCAACCTGCCACGGACGGCCATAGGCATCGGGCCTCCTCCCTCAGGTTTAAGGTGGATTTGTGCCTATGGTTAAAGCTGGGGCCAAAATATCAAGCAACCCCCTTTTTATATCAAAATTGAATGGTGTTACGTGGATACCTTCAATAAAGTACAAAAGAAAGATAATCCATGTGTGGTCTCCCTCATTGCGCGGTGGGAAGGGGGAACCGGTGGGTGGGTCTCGGCAGTCACCCGGTGGTATCCTGATCATGTTAGTGTATACATGAGTCTTACTTGGCCAAATAGGATATCTGCATCCTTGTACATAAACTGCACCAACTATTAGGCTATGTGCCCACGTTGCATTTTGTCCCTGCAGAAATTTTTGCAGCGAATTGAACAGCACACGTGCGCTTCAAATCGCTGCAGAAACACTGCGTACTGAAAAGCCGATTTCGTGCACTCTGGATGCAGCCTCTCCCATAGACAGAGCGGTGGCTGCATCCAAAGCGCATGAAAGAAGTGACATGTTGCTTTTTAGAATGCAGCGTTATGGCAGCATGCAAATCGCTGCGTTCTAAAACGCAACGTGCGCATGGATTATGCACAATCTTCATAGATTGTGCTGGGGACGCAGGACTCATGCAGTTACGCTGCGGTGCAGAACGCAGTGTAACTGCATGCAATGCGCACACGTAGGCACACAGCCTTACACACTGCAATAACTAGTCATGTACAGACATATGTGCTATAAGATAACAATATATAGCACACATGTCACACAATAACCAACATATGCAGTATTTCAGCGGTTTCAAAACATTTCTCCCTGCAATATGGGGGTCATCTTTCTGGCCTTAGGTTCAGGGCCATAGAAAAGGATCAAGAAATCAGAGGGGGGGGATTTTCAAAGAAAGATCCTGAATCGAGAGATTTTCAAATGATGTACCAGAATACCAGGGGAACTGAATATCCACCAAGATCTATTTGTACATTATAATTTACATTGTATTTTTTCATATATTTGTTTTTATTTACCGTATCTGTATTTTCTGTCTGTATTAGGCCGGCGTCACACTTGCGTTTGAAAAATTGCTCCGATTCTCATGCCTGAAAGTAGGATGAGCTATGTCCGAGTGTTGATCCGTGTGCAATGCAATTGCAATGCGAGTCTGTGATTTTTCTGATGATAATAGTCCATGAGCAATCTGTATTCAATCCATATGTGATCTGTTTTTTCTCCGCAGCTATTAGTCATTACAGTCATGTACAGGAGCATTTACAGTGTTCCCTACTACATGATAGAATTGTATTTAGAAAAATGATGTGACTAGGATGGTCTGTGTGCCATCCGTGTGACATCCGTTTTTTTCTCGCACTTATAGACTTGCATTGGAGAGACTCGCACGAGAAACTCTAGAAATTTCAACAGGCTGCGATTTTTTCCTCAGTCTGATTTGGACTGAGAAAAAAAAGCAGATCGGAGCTGCCTCATTGATTAACATTGGTCCGAATGCAATGCAAGATTTGCTTCCATTGCACTCGTGCGAGTCAATCGCAAGTGTGACGCCGGACTTAGATCTGTACTAGTATGGGTTAATTTCTCTTCATGCACAGGTGCTCTAGACAGGTGTGTAGGTGGGTTAAAGGTAGGGTGTCGCATTTTTTATTTTTGTATTAATAGTGATTATGAAATCAAGTATTTTTAATACAAAATTAAATTCACTGTTTATTTAGTTTTTATTTCATTCTAATTTTACTGAAGGCACTGGGGGCTGCCATCTTAGATTTGCTGTGTGTAATACGACAGTTACTCACCTCCTTTATGGCAGCCCCCAGAGCATAGACTCTCATAGTCAGACTCTGACCCCTATAATTAACACAGAGACCACTTTTGCTGTGAGCTGGACATGCCCACTGGACTGTCCATATTATAGCAGAGGAAGGAGATCACCGCCATCTTTGTGGAGCTCACATTGTATACTGTGTGCTGTACTTTTTCCCTATCACCCGCTTGGGATGTGTGAGTGTGGCGCCCTGGACAAGCCAGGTCGTCACAGAACTACACCAACACACCCCACACCCCGGTTAGGCACACGGAAGCCAAACAAAAATCCTTGTTGCCTTCCTCCAGGGGCTGATGTCCACACCAGGGGGTGGGCCAGGTGGTTGGTCCTGCCCATCGAGGAGTTCTCAGTCCTGGAGGCGGGAAAAGGAAGCAGTGGAGTTGAGAGTTTGAAGTGGAAGTGAGAGGAAGTAAAGTGGTAGAGGAGCAGTCTGAAAGCGGTCCGGGTGTGTGGCTTGGACGGAACAGCAAGGTTGGCAGACGGTGGTGACCGTCTGCAGGAGAGGCTAATTTGAGCAAACCGTATGGACCGTGGACGGGCGGTGGCCCGGCGGTACTGGATCGGAGAGTAAAGAGAAGCCAGCACCATCCGGCAGGTCTTACGGACCCCGACAAGGCTAGGAGTCGCCGTTAGATTTGTCAAATCCATTAGCGAAGGGAACCTCCGGGGTTTCCCAGCAGTCAAGACCCGATTGAAGGCAACCACTCAAACCGTAGAGGGAAACACAGTCACCGCCAAGGCTACAGTTCCCAGGGCCAGAGCCTGCGGGCAAAAGGGGCTCCCTCAGCCTCCATCCAAGCTGGGGAGTGGGTTACCGGTGGGAAGCCATTGGAATGGTAACACAACACAGGTGCAGGGAAAGGCAGTCACCATCAACCTGCCGGGAGGAGAAACACCGCAGCCGTCTGTGGGACCCGTCCATCCAGCCGTTTGTTTTACCGGAGACTTTGCATTCGTCATTGGCTGAGTGAGTACCACCGTGCCGTGCGGCACAGCGCTGCCCCCGCGACCCTGCACCTCACCAGGCCCCATAACCTGCTTGCCATACATCCCTACCTCCCTCACCGGGCCCCGGGACAACCAACCCCCTACCCACGGAGGGGAGAACCAACATCCAAGCTGCTCCCCGTCATCGCTCCCGGGATCCCCGTCCAGAGCAGCGGTGGTGTCACCAATCTCACCACAACCGTGGGTGGCGTCACGGACAATATCCCTAAACCCAAACCACCCCCTTTCACTTATGGGCGAGGAACGCCGCTCGAGTCCCCGGGATCCGGACCACCGCTCGAGCCTCCACCGAGCAGCAGCAGCAGCCGGACCCGAGCAGTGGGTGAGTGTAGCGTCCCCTCCTCCGTCCGCGACATGAGTACCGGTGCCGGGCCGACGCCGCTAGCCTCTCTCCCCCCATCACCACTCCCCCCTCTCCCACCCGTCACCACTTCCCCCTCTCCCTCCCCACCAACGCCACTCACCCTCTCCCTCCCAGCCACTGCCACTCCCCCCTCACCCCTTTGCCGCTGCTGCTGCCACTCTCCCCTCCCCTTGCTCTGATATGGTCACCTCGGGCCTCCGTTCCTAGCAGCTCAGTGTTGCGCAGGATACTGAGGAGCACAGTATACAGTGGAGCGCGGAATACATCGAACCACGGAACACAGAGAAGCACAGTATACTGAGGAGCGTGGTATACAGTGGAGCATGGACTACGGTGGAGCGTGGTATATAGCGGGGCGTGGTATACAGGGGAGCACGGAATACAGTGGAGCGTGGTATACAGCAGAGCATGGTATACAGCAAAACTCGGTATACAGCGCGGTGCAGAATATAGCAAAGCACGGAATACAACAGAGCACAGTATACTGAGGAGCGTGGTATACAGTGGAGCACGGAATACAGCAGAACACGGTGTACAGCGGGGCGCGATATACAGCGGGGCGCTGTATACAGCGGGACGCAGAATACAGCAGAGCACGGAATACAGTGGAGCACAGTATACTGAGGAGTGCAGTATGCAAAGGAGCGCGGTATTCAGCAGAGCGTGGTATACAGCAAGGCTCGGTGAATACAGTGAAGCACGGAATACAACAGAGCACAGTGTACTGAGGAGCGTGGTATACAGCAGAGCGTGGTATACAGCAAAACTCGGTATACAGCGCGGTGCAGAATATAGCAAAGCACGGAATACAACAGAGCACAGTATACTGAGGAGCGTGGTATACAGTGGAGCACGGAATACAGCAGAACACAGTGTACAGCGGGGCGCGATATACAGCGGGGCGCTGTATACAGCGGGACGCAGAATACAGCAGAGCACGGAATACAGTGGAGCACAGTATACTGAGGAGTGCAGTATGCAAAGGAGCGCGGTATACAGCAGAGCGTGGTATACAGCAAGGCTCGGTGAATACAGTGAAGCACGGAATACAACAGAGCACAGTGTACTGAGGAGCGTGGTATACAGCGGAGCACAAAATACAGCGGAGCACGGTATACAGCGGGGTACGGTAGAATGCAGAATACAGTGGAGCACAGTATACTGAAGAGAGCAGAATACAGTGGAGCATGTAATACAGCAGAGCGTAGTATACTGAGGAGCGCAGTATACAGCAGGGCACGGTATACAGCAAAGCACAGTATACAGCGAGGCGTCCAATACAGCGAAGCGCGGAATACAGCGGGGGAACAGTATACACCACGTGCAGAATTATTAGGCAAGTTGTATTTTAGAGAATTTTTTTTATTATTGATCAACAACTATGTTCTCAATCAACCCAAAAGACTCATAAATATCAAAGCTTAATATTTTTGGAAGTTGGAGTGTTTTTTTTTTAGATTTGGCAATCTTAGGAGGATATCTGTTTGTGCAGGTAACTATTACTGTGCAGAATTATTAGGCAACTTATATATTCCCATGTCACTTGTTTATTTCACCAGGTAAACCAATATAACTGCACAAAATTTAGAAACAAACATTTCTGACATGCAATAACAAAACCCCAAAAAATGAGTGACCAATATAGCCACCTTTCTTTATGATGACACTCAACAGCCTACCATCCATAGATTCTGTCAGTTGCTTGATCTGTTTACGATCAATATTGCGTCTATCAGCCACCACAGCCTCCCAGACACTGTTCCGAGAGGTGTACTGTTTTCCCTCCCTGTAGATCTTACATTTTATGAGGGACCATAGGTTCTCTATGTGGTTCAGATCAGGTGAACAAGGTGGTCATGTCATTATTTTTTATCATCTTTTAGACCTTTACTGGCCAGCCACGCTGTGGAGTAGTTGGATGCATGTGATGGAGCATTGTCCTGCATGAAAATCATATTTTTCTTGAACGATTCTGACTTCTTCGTGTACCTCTTTCATCCTACCCCAAACATGATCAATGATTTTCATGTCTGGTGACTGGGCCAGTCCTTGAGCACCTTGATCTTCTTTGCCAGGAGGTACTTTGTTGTAGAGATGGATGTATGAGTCAATGGGCTTACTCAGTTGAAGGAAGATCTGTGGGATAGTTATTTTCAATCAAGGACCAAAGAGCCAGCCAAACAGGAACATCTTATCGATGTCTTCTTTTGCTTCAGAGGATGAAGTAACTTCTTTAGAATCTGGTTCAGACTCTTCTCTAAATACTTTTACAGGATCTTGAGTGGGACTTTCTGTCAAACAGAGTTTAAATTGCCCTCAGTTTACCACTTTGGTCTTTTCTGCTCCTTCTTTAACAATCTCATAGATGTCTGTTCCATGTTGGGGAAGAGCCTGTACAGTATATGGTTCAGATTTCCATTTTTCAGCTGACTTGCTGGTCCGATGATTCTTTTTCAATTAAACACGATCTATAATATTCAAAGGTCTACCTCTGGCGTCCATGTTATAGTTCTCTTCTTTCGATGGCCCTTTATTTATAAAATCATTTCTATCTATGAATTTTTTGTATAAATATATCTACATGTATTTTGAAATACTATCTCTCTCTGTGCATGTATGCATCGATATGTAGCTAATATATAAAGCTGAGTGTATGTGTGTATGTATGCGTGTATGTGTGTGTATCCGCTAAAGGAATCCGCACCGTCACATTTAAAATCACGAAATTTTGCGCAGCCACCTCATTTGACTCAGGGAACGTCATAGAATCTGTTTTGAGGGAAAATTTAACCCTGCACTTTACAGTTATTTGCCAAAAACCTGCTTACAATAAAGTCAATACAGCTGGGAGCTACAGGTTCTGCTCTGATGGTTTCTATAGGCAACAAAAAACATTCTTAGTATAAGACAGCTTATGTGTGAGGTAATAGGATATTGGTAGAGACAGAGACACACAGAGTCAAACACACACAGAGACAGACACACACAGACACATACATAGACACAAATAGACACACACACAGAGGCAGACACACACACAAAGACAGACACAGTGACAGAGACACAGACAGAAACAGACACAGAGACATAGATACACAGAGACAGAGACACACAGAGAGACAAACACACAGACACACATAGACAAACACACAGAGACACCCAGACACAGAGACAGAGACACAAAAAGACAGAGATGTTGCGGGCGGGGCCGCCGCCGCTTCTCTCTCTCTCGGGGGGCCTGCTCAGATCCGGGTTCCTGATACGGCTCAAGTGGTGACCGGACCCGGGCTCCCACGGCCGCCCGTCCTCACAACCATAGGAAAGGGGATATTTACAAGGGAGGTTTTCTGTGATGTCACCCGTGGGTTGCAGTGAAGGATGTTGGCACCGCCGCTGCCTGTTGATGGGGCTCCCTGATGGAGCTTGGGGGCAGCAAGATGGGATCGAACATGGGAGTGATGGCTGCTGGAGGTGGCACGCCGGACCGAACCGGGGGTCAGTGGTGTACTCCAAGTTCAATAATTTCACACAAGTCCAGTAGTAAACCAAGTTGTCAGTGGCCGGCTGCCCTTGGAGGGTGCATTCAGGTCCTGCACCCAGATTGATGAACAGATATCCCTTCCTCCTGCACTTTGTGTTTCCTTCTCTTTTGGATGACTTCGCATGGAACGGAGAAGTCCACTCCCGGTTCTATTTGTGTTGGGAGCTGTGGCCCACGAAAGCTGACCCTTGGGATTTCAGTGGGTTCTTGGCGGACACCCTATCCCCCACATTGGGCTTCCGTTTTGCTCTATCTGGGCAGTAAATTGGGACAATGTCTGGAAACTTGTCCCCGGTTGGTTAATTGGAGAGGGGGCTTGCAACCTTTCTCGCTCTAGGGTCCAGGCACCCCGACTGTGCACGGCCTCCAGACCGGATTCCCGCTGTCAGTACCAGTGGACTACAACCCTGCCCCAGTCCACTTTAGGTCTCCCGCAACCGGATCTCCATTGCCTGTGGCTCTGCTCACCGTCTGCCAACTAGCCAAGTAGTCCAAGGGCCACTACCCCTGACTACCACTGCACAGTCTGCACTTGACTCCTTCACTTCAACTCAACTTTACTCCACAGAGCCCAACTGAACTGAACTGAACTAACTGAACTAACTTAACTGATGTGTTCCCGCCTCTGACACCTCAGGTGGGCGTTCTCATCTGCCTGATCCACTGGTGTGTCCCTATTATCATGATGGGGTGGCTAGGGTTTAATTGCAGTGTGTTATTCCTAAGTGCAGGTTTCTGATGGTAACAAGGAGAATGTACACATCTGTGACTACCTGGTTTTGCCTGGGTGTCACAGAGACACATAGATAAAAACACACAGAGACACAGATACACAGAGACATAGACAGACACACAGAAACAGAGACACATGCAGAGACACACAGAAACAGACACACAGAGAAACAGACACACACAGAGAAACAGACACACACAAAGACAGACACGCACAAAGACACACACACACAGACACACACAGAGACAGACACCCACAGAGACAGAGACACACAGAGACAAAGGCACAGAGACAGACACACAAAGAGGCACAGAGACAGGCAGAGACACACAGACAGACACACACAGAGACAGACATGCAGAGGCACAGACACACAAAGAGGCACAGACCCACAAAGAGACAGGCAGAGACACACAAAGAGACACACACAGAGACACACACAGAAACAGAGAAACAGAGACTGATACAGAGAACAAGACACACAAAGACAGATATACAGAGACTGGGATACAGAGACAGAAGCACACAGAAACAGACAGACAGAGAAAAACACAGAGAGACAGACACAGACACATAAAGAGACACAGACAAACACAGATACACACAAGAGACAAAGACACATATTCAGACAGAGTCACACAGACACAGTCACAGAGACTAATACAGAGACACATAAACACACAGAGACACAGACAGAGACAGAAACACAGGCAGTGACAGAAACACACAAGAGACAGAGACAAACACACAACAGACAGAGACACACACGCAACAGACAGAGACACACAGACAGAGAGACACAGAGACAGAGACACACACACATAAACAGTGACACACAAACTGATACAGAGACTAATACAGAGACTGAGACAGAGACAGAGATGGGCACAGAGACACGCAGAGAGAGAGAGGCAGACAGACAGAGAGGGAGAACGTGAGAGAGACGGAAATACACTTAGTTACTATCCCGGGCAATGCCGGGTACTACAGCTAGTATATATATATATATATATATATATATAGATAGATATATATCTATATATATAATTGCCGTCTGTCTGTCTTGCTCCAAAACAGTGTCACCGTGAGTGTCATAAAAGTGACAACTGTCGGATTGGCCGCTGGGCTCGGCCTGCCCCGCCCCCCCCACGGATTAGCCGCTCGCCTCGGCCTGGCCCCGCCCCCCGCATGGATTTGCCGCTCTGGGCTCGGCCTGGCTCCGCCCTCCCACGGATTGGCCGCTCGCCTTGGCCTGGCCCCGCCCCCCACATGGATTAGCCGCTCACCCCGGACCTCCGCACACACCCCCAGAAGAGAGAAGACAGAAGACCCCGCAGTCATACTCACCAGACGCCGACTGGGAGCAGGTGAGCGCATCAAGGTCCTGCAGTGGCGGAACACACACATGCACACACACACATAAGAACAAACACACACACATCAGATCACACTCACTCACTCTCACACACACCTCACACACACATCAGATCGCATCCACACACAACAACATCCAGTGATATCGCTTACTTCTCGGCGGTGATACTGTGCGTGCAGTGACCTTCCAGGACGTGCCGGAGGATCACATGGCCGGAAGCATGTGGTATCTCCGGATGTTGTGAGTGTGTATGTGCGATATCGTCAGTGTGTGTGTGCGTGTATGCGATCGGGTGTGTGCGTGTATGCGATCGGGTGTGTGCGTGTGTTCTGATGTGTGAGTGTATGCGATCGGATCTGTGAGTGTCGGCAGAGGAGCACGGCGTGCAGCACAGCTGCTGGGACCGCCCACCGGAGGGCACAGGGAGAAGTGGGGTGTGAGTGTATGCGATCAGATGTGTGCGTGTATACTGTCTGATGTGTGACTGTGGAGGACGATGGGGAGTGCGCAGCATGGGGGATGAAGCACGATGGGGGGTGCGCAGCATGGGAGATGGAGCACGATGGGGGGGTGCGCAGCATGGGGGATGGAGCACGATGGGGAGTGCACAGCATGGGGGATGGAGCACGATGGGGAGTGCGCAGCATGGGGGATGGAGCACGATGGGGAATACGCAGCATGGGGGATGGAGCACGATGGGGGGTGTGCAGCATGGGGGATGGAGCACGATGGGGAGTGCGCAGCATGGGGGATGGAGCACGATGGGGAGTGCGCAGCATGGGGGGATGGAGCACGATGGGGGTGCGCAGCATGGGGGATGGAGCACGATGGGGGGGAGCGCAGCATGGGGGATGGAGAACGATGGGGAGTGCGCAGCATGGGGGATGGAGCACGATGGGAGTGCGCAGCATGGGGGATGGAGCACGATGGGGGGTGCGCAGCATGGGGGATGGAGCATGATGGGGGATGGAGCATGATGGGGGGTGCACAGCATGGGGGATGGAGCACGATGGGGGGTGCGCAGCATGGGGGATGGAGCATGATGGGGATGCAGCACGATGGGGAGTGCGCAGCATGGGGGATGGAGCACGATGGGTGTGCGCAGCATGGGGGTTGGAGCACGATGGGGGTGCACACCTCCCCCCAAAACACACACACAGCGCCACACGCGCACCGCACAACACACCACACACACTGGGAACCACAAACACCGCCCTACACAGACACCCACACACACACAGACAATGCCGCACACACACAACACCCAACACACAAACACCGCGGCATACACAAACATACGCACATACCGTGCAACACACACATTGCACAAAACATACCTCCCCCAAAACACACACACGTATTCCACACCCACACAAACCGTGCAACGCACACAGCACCACACACACAGAACGCTGTAGACACAC
Source organism: Anomaloglossus baeobatrachus (assembly GCF_048569485.1). Lineage (NCBI taxonomy): Eukaryota > Metazoa > Chordata > Amphibia > Anura > Aromobatidae > Anomaloglossus > Anomaloglossus baeobatrachus. Next base: position 335,539,243 of record NC_134354.1, on the reverse strand, counting down.
AGCGCTCCACAAACAACGCAACACACACAACGCAACACACATACAACACCGCTCTCACACACACCCCCACCCAGACAACACCCAGAACATTTACAGTGCCCTACACAAACACTGGCAACTACACACAACAACATCGATATATATAACAAAAAACATACATTAACTACACAATAAATTCTAGAATACCCGATGCGTTAGAATCGGGCCACCTTCTAGTATATATATATATATATAGATAGATAAGTGTATATTAGTGTAATGACAAAAAAAATTTTTTTATGAAACCATGTGCAATCGAGGAACTTTTATGGGTAATTTAAGAATAAGTATTGCTTCTTTTGTTTTTTAAATAAAAGTTCCCCCTTTCATTCAAATGAAATAAGGCAAAAATATTTTTTCCCCCAAAAAAGGACATGCAATTTTGCATTATTGAAACGATAATAGTAATAACTAAGCAACTTTTTTATTCGTTTTTTAACAAATACGGTATAAAACAGTTAATTGTAAGTACAATATGTACAAAAGAAGTGTTTAAAAATAATTTTTTCCTATGAATTTTAGATTCAAAAATTCAATTTTTTTCGATTTCGCATGTAGTTCCTCCATCAGTTTTACAGCACATTCAGCATTTTGGTTAGATCTGGGAATGTCAATTAATGACTCCTCGACCAACCAGTGCGCCTTCAAACACTTAATTGCCTTCTTTCACTTTGTCTTGGTGAGTGAGGTTAACAGTTCATTAAAGGACGCTTCGTTGTAGTGTTGCGACTGGAACCAGGCATTTGCCCATTCATAGCAGATGAAGTCGCACGCTATACCGAGGACGCGGCGCCACTCTGGTATCAGAAAAAATGCTATAACAGCATATACAGCTCGCGAGTTCCATCTTGCCATGTGCAGGTTTGGGAGTTTCTTCCAACTGATTCGAGGCCAATGTGATGTTGTTTTGTAATGACGATATGCCTGACATAGTTCATATAAGAACTTGAAATCATCTCGCCATCCAGGATTCTCGCCTGTGTTGACATCAACTGTTGCAACTTGGTGGTAATCAATCTGAAGTGGGGTATAGTTTTCTGTTAATTTGTCAATGAAGAAATAATTGAGTTCTGGTTTCTTCGTTGACTCTGGAATAAGGAAATTCATGACGTGCTTCAGTAGGAGGTCGAGTACATGGTGTTGACAGCCAATGTATTGTGGCTTCTGAAAGCCCTTTCTTAAGACATCATCCTGTATCAGCGTTACAATCCCGTTCAGACAACCAGTATTTACTGCTGCCATGTCGCAGATTATTATGCGAATATTTTCCCAAGCGTCGTATTCATCAATTCGCTGATGTAGTTCCTTGTGAATAGCCGTGGCAGAACCATTCTCACATTTCAGAATACCGAGTTTGATTTCGGTTGTGGTATTTTTCAGCAGAACTACTTGATACTCTTCCCCTTGGATTCTTTTACCATTGAAGAGGAGACAATAGGGATCTTTGCTTTGAGGTTTTTCAAAAATTTTGGTTTTCATTTTCTGTCCTGAGATTATTTGTCTCCAGAACAACTTAGAAAGATATTTTCTTTATAGATCAAAAACAATATTACATTAAGATTTTTATATTGATTAAAATATTAATGAATATTTTAATCAATATAATCTCTATGTTTTACCTTTGATTGATCTTTACTTGAAGAAACTGTTATGGTCAAAATATCGTATTAAATTCCTCAAACAAATTATGATATTTGTCTCACTTTCTTTTTATATCTTTCACTGAACTACCAGACCTACCCCTGTACGCACTCTTTCATATCAATATTTACTTTCTTATTTTTTTTCCCGATATTACTTAGAAATCTATAAACATTTACACTATTTATTTATTACGATAATTGTATCACTTATTCACTTCATATACACTTAAAAAAACTTATTCACAGTAAAATTCACTTTCTAGTATCCAAGATGGCTGCCTGACTCCAAATGTACCACATGCTTTTCAATTCTTTCAGCTCTTCTTATAGCACATGTTTGTAAGGCTAGATCTAACTTTTAAAGAAAACGTTAAATTTAAATGTTTAATGGGTAACAATTAAAAATGTCATTTTTTCACTAGATTATTCTTATTCTAGATGTTCTAAATTATTCCTGAATATTCTAAATCATTCCAGAATCTGAATTCAGAATTTGAAATGAAAAAGAGGAGGAACTTTTTTGAATATTTTACAAATTTGATGATACTAATGTCATTTGAATGCAATTGTTCCACAAATGTAAGGGGTTTTATTTTCGTTTTGCAAAATTTTTAAAATAGTCATCACACTAGTGTATATATTATATTTATTTACACTCGCACATCAGTACACTGTGGAAAATATTTATGTTTCTGTTCTTCAGCAAAAATGCTGGATATACTTTTTAAACAATCTATTACATACTTTGAAGCTGCTGTGCATTACACCCTTGCCAACTGAGCTTTGTTCTCCACAGGCCACTGTCAATTGCTTTTCTGGATAAGTGCAGTATAATAAAGAAACTATGGTGAATGTAAATGACTAATTGAAACGTCCGCTCATTGAGTGACCTCTTTTAGCTTACATAGCCTGTTCCTAAAGCTATAGCCAGTTAAAACATGACTACAGCACAGGAAGAAGTGATATAAAAGGGGGAGCTACTTACTCCCCAGGGCTTCATTTCCCTATGCAGTTTACAACAGACAGCCAACTGTAATATTTTCTAAAATATATTTAACCCCATAGCGACGGCCTAACGTCTCAAGACGTCGGAAAAACAGGGTACTTATTCTGTTCCGACGTCTTGAGACGTCAGGCCGGAAAAAGGTTGTAGCGCCCCCCAGTGACGAAAAATCTCGGGGGTTTCAGCTACCGGGGGTAGCTGAGACCCCCAAGATTATGAATCGGGGTGTTTTTTTTGTTCCCCGATAATGTGATCGCCGGTATACACCGTATACCGGCGACAACATTAAAAAAAAAAAAATGGCAAATACTACTAATTTCTTTCTCATCTGACATGATCAAACATGTCAGATGATAAAGAAATATAAGCCCCTAGTGCCCCCAAAGCCCCCGGTACCGGAGAAAATCACCCCCCACCCCCCCCCCCCCCCCCCGGACATCCAAAATGGCGCCGACGCGCGGCGAAAACTCCCGCCGCCGCCGGCTCTGCATTCATTTCCCTCCGATCTGAAATGATCAAACATTTCAGATCGGAGGGAAATGTCCTCCCCCTGATCCCTGCTCCGGTCCACCGGAGATCTCTGGTTCCCCGGAGCCCCCTCCGGTTCTCCAGACCTTGCAAGATGGCGCCGGCGCGCTGAAAGCTGCTGCTGCTGCCGCCGCATTCATTTCCCTCCGATCTGAAATGATCAAACATTTCAGATCGGAGGGAAATGTCCCCCTCCTGACCTCTCCTCCGGTACACCGGAGCTCTTTGGTCCCTGGAGCCCCCTCCAGTTCTTCAGAGCCCCCCTCCGGAGCGTGCAAGATGGCGCCGACGCGCGCTGAAAACTGCCGCCGCCGGCTCTGCATTCATTTCCCTCCGATCTGAAATGATCAAACATTTCAGATCGGATGGAAATGTCCTCCCCCTGACCCCTCCTCCGGTCCACCGGAGCCCTCTGGTCACCGGAGCCCCCTCCGGGTCTCCAGAGCCACCCCCCCTCCCCCGCATTCATTCTGCTCTTTCTGCCGCATGTGACACGTCACATGCGGCAGAAAGGTGTCCCCAGGTCCCCCCAGGTCCCACTAGATCACCCCCCCCCAGCCCCCGAGCCCCCGGTCATACGTTACCTGTCTGGTGATCCGTCCCGCGATCACGCCGCCTCCTTCTTGAATGCTGACGGCGCATGCGCAGACAGCGGCTGTCAGCTGGATTCCTCCCCCGGTCCACAGTGGAGCAGCCTGTGCATCAGCGACGTCAGTCTTGCAGGGACGCTGACGTCACTGATGCACAGGCTGCTCCACTGTGGACCGGGGGAGAGTGAGTGCAGTAATCAGCAGTCTCTCCATGTGAGGAGTGTGGTCCTCACATGGAGAGACTGCTGTTCCAGAAAATGGGGGGTACGTTCTGTGAGCGTGCCCCTCATATTCTGGAATGAGGTTACTGCAGGTCACTCTGCCCTAAGTTGGACCGGGGCAGTGTGAGTGCAGTATTCTCAGATTACTGCACCCACACTGCTCATGGAGAGCTTGCTCTTCCAGAAAATGGGGGATACGTTCCCTGAACGTGCCCCCCATATTCTAGAAGATCCAGAGTCGGCGTGGGACCTCACGGATTACAGCGGATTACAGCGACCGTAATTTCTTTATTTTCAATAAATTGGGGAAAGAGGAATGTTTCGGGGAGTTTTTTTTTCAAATAAATTTTTTTTTGTCTTTTTTTTTTTGTCTATTACTTGACTGGGTTAGTGATGTCGGGTATCTGTTTAGATGCCGTGACATCACTAACCCCAGGGCTTGATGCCAGGTGACATTACAGCTGGTATCAACCCCATATATTACCCCGTCTGCCACCGCACCAGGGCGCGGGATGAGCTGGGGCGAAGCGCCAGGATTGGCGCATCTAATGGATGCGCCACTTCTGGGGCGGCTGCGGCCTGCTATTTTTAGGCTGGGAAGAGTCCAATAACCATGGCTCTTCCCACCCTGAGAATACCAGACCCCAGCTGTCCGCTTCACCTTGGCTGGTGATCTAATTTGGGGGGGACCCCACGTTTTTTTTTTTTTAAAAAAACGCCTGGGGAGCCCTCCAAATTGATCACCAGCCAAGGTGAAGCTGTCAGCTGTGGTTTGCAGGCTACAGCTGTCTGCTTTACCCTAGCTGGCTATCAAAAATGGGGGGGACCCCACGTCGTTTATTTTAATTATTATTTTTTTGGGGGGCTAAATACAAGGCTAGGCACCCTTTAGTGCCACATGAAAGGCACTAAAGGGCGCCAGCTTAGAATATGCAGGGGGTGGGACGTTATATATGTTTGACATGTATCCATTCATCCATTGTAGCATTTTAGGCTGTGCGCCCACAATCAGGATTTGCAGCGTTTTGGGCGCAGAGTGTTTTCCCTGCGTCCATAACGCTGCATTGTGCAGTAGAAGCACAGTGGAAGGATTTTTAGAAATCCCATGCCCAATGTGCTTGCCCACTGTGCTTCTTTTCTCCGCCACATAAACTGACCTGTGGCGCAGCTTCCCGAGCCTCAGCATGTCAATTTATGCTGCGGAGATGAGTGTTCTCTGCAGGTAGCATAGAGCTCCACAGCGGCCTGAACCCAAATCGTGGGCATGGGCAGCTGCGTTCTCCCGTGGACAACTCTCACATCTCTGCAGGAGGCTGACACTGTGTACTAGACGCCGTGTCGCTGGCTCATGGCCACATAGCCTAAAAGTGAGACATTGGTTGCTACAGCAACATTTTTGTGAAGTACCTGTGGATTCAAAATGCTTATTATACTCCTGAATAAAATCCAGTTTCCAAAATGGGGTCACTTGTGGGGGTTTCTAATGTATAGGTACCCAAGGGGCCCTGCAAATGTGACATGGTGCCCGCAATTTATTTCAACTTTTCCAGAATTCAAATGGTGCTGCTTCCATTCCAAGCCCTCCCATTTATCCAAACAGAGGTTTTTGGCCACATGTGGGGTATCCCTGTGCTCATAAGACATTGGATAACAACCTGTTGGGTCCACGGTTTGTTGTTGTCTCTTGAAAAAGTGAGAAATTTGATGCTGAAGCAACATTTTTGTGAAAAAAATGAAAATTTTCAATATGGCAACCTAAGCTTATCAAATTCTGTGAAGTATTCGTGGATTCATACTGCTCACTATACACCTAGATAAAAGCCTTGAGGTGTCTTGTTTCCAGAATGGAGTCACTTGTGGGGGACCGCCACTGTTTAGGCACCTCAGGGGCTCTCCAAATGCAACCTGGCGTCCGCTATTGATTCCAGCCAATTTTGCAGTCAAATGGCACTCCTTCCCTTCCGAGCCCTGCCATGCGCCCAAACAGTTGATTTCCACCACATATAAGGTATCGCCAAACTCAGGAGAAATTGCACAATAAATGTTATGCTGAATTTTTTCCTTTTACTCTTGTAAAAAAAAAAGCTACCTGGTTGAAATAACAATTTTGTGGTAAAATTTTTTTTTTTTTTTTTCATGGCTCAACGTTATAAAATTCTGTGAAGCACCTGGGGGTTCAGGGTACTCACCAAACATCTAGATAAATTCCTTGAGGGGCCTAGTTTCCAAAATGGGGTCACTTGTGTGGGGTTTCTGCTGTTTAGGTACCTTAGGGGTCCTCCAAATGTGACATGGTGCCCGCAATCTTTTTCAGCCAAATTTCCTTTCCAAAATTCAAATATTGCTCCTTTCGTTCCAAGCCCTCCCATTTGTCCAAACAAAGGTTTAAGACCACATGTGAGGTATCACCGCGCTCATAAAAAAGTGGTTAACAAACCTTGAGGTCAAATTTTTGGAATTACCTCTTGAAAAAGTGAGAAAATTGATGCTAAAGCAACATTTTTGAGAAAATTATTAAAATTTTCAATATGACAACGTAACGTTAACAAAATCTGTGAAGTACCTGTGGATCTAAAATGCTCACTATACCCCTAGATAGAAGCCTTGAGGGGTCTAGTTTCCAAAATGGTGTCACTTGTGAGGGGTTTCTTCTGTTTAGGTACCTTAGCGGACCTGTAAATGCAACATGGTGCTCGCAATCTATTTCAGCCAAATTTGCTTTCCAAAATTCAAATATTGCTCCTTCTGTTCCGAGCCCTCCCATTTGTCCAAACAGAGGTTTCTGACCACATGTGGGGTATCGGCGCACTCATAAGAAAGTGGGGAACAAGTTTTGGGGTCCATTTTGTTGTGTTAGTTCTTCTAAAAGTGAATAAATTTGGGTTAGAGCAACATTTTTAGGTAAAATTTAATTTTTGCTTTTTTTCATTCCACATTGCTTTTGTTCATGTGAAGCACCTGAAGGGTTAATAAACTTCTTGAATGTGGTTTTGAGTACTTTGGGGGGTGCAGTTTTTATAATGGTGTCACTTTTGGGTATTTTCTGTCATCTAGGCCTCTCAAAGTCACTTCAAATGTGATGTGGTCCCTAAAAAAATGGTTTTGTAAATTTTGATGTAAAAATGAGAAATCGCTGATAAACTTTGAACCCCTCTAACTTCCTAACAAAAAAAAATTTTGTTTCCAAAATTGTGCTGATGTAAAGTAGACATGTGGAAAATGTTATTTATTAACTATTTTGTGTCACAGAAATCTCTGGTTTAACGGTATAAAAATTCAAAAGTTGAAAATTGCTAAATTTTCAAAATTTTTGCCAATATTCAATTTTTTTCTTCAATAAACGCAAAAAATATTGTCCTAAATTTGGTACTAACATGAAGTCCAATATGTGACGAAAAAACAATCTCAGAATCACCGGGATCCGTTGAAGCGTTCCAGAGTTATAACCTCATGAAGTGACACTGGTCAGAATTGCAAAATTTGGTCTGGTCATTAAGGTGAAAATTAGCTCCGTCACTAAGGGGTTAAAGGGGTATTCTCATCGTCAAGATCCTATCCCAATACGTAGTAGGTGTAACAATAATATTAGCAAATACAGTCAGGGCCAGAAATATTTGGACAGTGACACAAGTTTTGTTATTTTAGCTGTTTACAAAAACATGTTCAGAAATACAATTATATATATAATATGGGCTGAAAGTGCACACTCCCAGCTGCAATATGAGAGTTTTCACATCCAAATCGGAGAAAGGGTTTAGGAATCATAGCTCTGTAATACATAGCCTCCTCTTTTTCAAGGGACCAAAAGTAATTGGACAAGGGACTCTAAGGGCTGCAATTAACTCTGAAGGCGTCTCCTTCGTTAACCTGTAATCAATGAAGTAGTTAAAAGGTCTGGGGTTGATTACAGGTGTGTGGTTTTGCATTTGGAAGCTGTTGCTGTGACCAGACAACATGCGGTCTAAGGAACTCTCAATTGTGGTGAAGCAGAACATCCTGAGGCTGAAAAAAAAGAAAAAATCCATCAGAGAGATAGCAGACATGCTTGGAGTAGCAAAATCAACAGTCGGTTACATTCTGAGAAAAAAGGAATTGACTGGTGAGCTTGGGAACTCAAAAAGGCCTGGGCGTCCACGGATGACAACAGTGGTGGATGATCACCGCATACTTTCTTTGGTGAAGAAGAACCTGTTCACAACATCAACTGAAGTCCAGAACACTCTCAGTGAAGTAGGTGTATCTGTCTCTAAGTCAACAGTAAAGAGAAGACTCCATGAAAGTAAATTCAAAGGGTTCACATCTAGATGCAAACCATTCATCAATTCCAAAAATAGACAGGCCAGAGTTAAATTTGCTGAAAAACACCTCATGAAGCCAGCTCAGTTCTGGAAAAGTATTCTATGGACAGATGAGACAAAGATCAACCTGTACCTGAATGATGGGAAGAAAAAAGTTTGGAGAAGAAAGGGAACGGCACATGATCCAAGGCACACCACATCCTCTGTAAAACATGGTGGAGGCAACGTGATGGCATGGGCATGCATGGCTTTCAATGGCACTGGGTCACTTGTTTTTATTGATGACATAACAGCAGACAAGAGTAGCCGGATGAATTCTGAAGCGTACCGGGATATACTTTCAGCCCAGATTCAGCCAAATGCCGCAAAGTTGATCGGACGGCGCTTCATAGTACAGATGGACAATGACCCCAAGCATACAGCCAAAGCTACCCAGGAGTTCATGAGTGCAAAAAAGTGGAACATTCTGCAATGGCCAAGTCAATCACCAGATCTTAACCCAATTGAGCATGCATTTCACTTGCTCAAATCCAGACTTAAGACGGAAAGACCCACAAACAAGCAATACCTGAAGGCTGCGGCTGTAAAGGCCTGGCAAAGCATTAAGAAGGAGGAAACCCAGCGTTTGGTGATGTCCATGGGTTCCAGACTTAAGGCAGTGATTGCCTCCAAAGGATTCGCAACAAAATATTGAAAATAAAAATATTTTGTTTGGGTTTGGTTTATTTGTCCAATTACTTTTGACCTCCTAAAATGTGGAGTGTTTGTAAAGAAATGTGTACAATTCCTACAATTTCTATCACATATTTTTGTTCAAACCTTCAAATTAAACGTTACAATCTGCACTTTAATTCTGTTGTAGAGGTTTCATTTCAAATCCAATGTGGTGGCATGCAGAGCCCAACTCGCGAAAATTGTGTCACTGTCCAAATATTTCTGGACCTAACTGTACCTCCAATTAGAAATGTAGTATAGGTCTCTTGATTCACTATGCTGCTTACCTAATATGAAGGGCATTGCAGGACCATAGGTATCCATGTTGATGACCATGGGCAACTAATTGTGACTATATGCGTGGTTGTAAGTGTGGCGCCCTGGCCTAGCCAGGTCGTCACAGATAACATGCAAACACCCCCACCCCCATTAGACAGGGACACCAGCCAAACAAAAACCCTTGTTGCCTCCCTCCAGTGTCTGATGTCCACACCAGGTGGGGCGGAGCCAAGCGGTTGGCCGCACCCACTGAGGAGTTCACAGGCCTGGATGCGGGGAAAGTGACAGAACAGTGTTGGAGTTTGAGGAGTGAGGAGTGAGCACTTGGGTGTCTGGGTTTGTGGCCCAGGCACTGACAGCAAGGTTGGCAGACGGTGGTGGCCGTCTGCAGGAGTGGTGGAGCAACGCGGAACCGTAGGACCGGGGTCGGCCCGCCGGTACCGACCGGGAAGCGAAGTGAAGCCAGCACACATAGGCAGGGCCATCGGACCCCGACCAGGCTTGGAGCTGCCGACAATAGTCAGATCCGAATGTGACTGGAACCCCAGGGGTTTCACAACAGCAAAAGTCCCAATTGAAGGCAACAGCCCACACCGTGAGGGTATACAGCTACCGCCTAAGACTAGAGACCCAAAGGCCAGCACCTGCGGGCAAACGGGCTCCTCCGGTACCCATCCACCGGGGAGCGGACTACCATTGGGAATCAATAGTAGTCAGAAGGAGAACATCAAGGTGCAGGGAAAAGACAGCCGCCATCACCTGTCCGGGGAGAGACACTGCAGCCGGCTGCGGGACCCGTCCATCCAGCCGTTTGCTTTACCGAGGACTTTGTACCTTTCTTGCTGAGTGAGTACACCCGTGCCATCCGGCACCGCGCCGCGCTGTCCCTGCAACCCGGCACCTCACCAACCCTGCCTCCCCGTCTCATCATCGGGCCCCGGGACCACCGACCCCTACCCACGGAGGGGGAAAACAACATCCCAGCTGCTCCCTATCATCGCTCCCGGGATCCCCGTCACCAGCAGCGGTGGTGCCCATCTTCACCACGACCCGTGGGTGGCGTCACGGACTAAATTCCCCACACCAACCACCCCTTTCACTCACGGTCGAGGAGCACCGCTCGAGTCCCCGGATCCGGCCCACCGCTCGAGCCACCGAGCAGCCACTGCAGCAGCGCCGGACCCAAGCGCTAGCGAGCGCAGTGCAGTGGCGCCCCTCCGCCTGCGACATAAGCATGCATACCTAAGGTCCTGTAATACCCTGAACATGAGGTAAGCGATACAGTGATTCAGTGAACTATACTACATTTCTAATTGGAGGTACAGTGGGGAAAAAAAGTATTCAGTCAGCCACCAATTGTGCAACTTCTCCAACTTAAAAAGATGAGAGAGGCTTGTAATGGACATCATAGGTAGACCACAACTATGAGAGACAAAATGAGAAATCAAATCCAGAAAATCACCTTGTTTTTGGCAAATTATGGTGGAAAATAAGTATTTGGTCAATGACAAAAGTTTATCTCAATACTTTGCTAAGTATCCTTTGTTTGCAATAACAGAGGTCAAACGTTTTCTGTAAGTCTTCACAAGGTTGGCACACACTGTTGGTGGTATGTTGGCCCATTCCTCCATGCAGATCTCCTCTAGAGCAGTGATGTTTTGGGCCTGTTGCTGGGCAACGGACTTTCAACTCCCTCCAAAGATTTTCTAAGGGTTGAGATCTGGAGACTGGCTAGGCCATTCTAGGACCTTCATATTTTTATAAAGCCACTCCTTCATTGCCCTGGCGGTGTGCTTGGGATCATTATCATGCTGAAAGACCCAGCCACGTTTAATCTTCAATGCCCTTGCTGATGGAAGGAGGTTTGTACTCATAATCTCACAATACATGGCCCCATTCATTCTTTCATGTACACGTATTAGTCGTCCTGGTCCCTTTGCAGAGAAACAGCCCCAAAGCATGATGTTGCCACCCCCATGCTTCTCAGTAGGTATGGTGTTCTTTGGATGCAACTCAATATTCTGTCTCCTCCAAACACTTCCAGTTGTGTTTCTACCAAAAAGTTCTACCTTGGTTTCATCAGACCATGAACCATGATTGCGGTATTGATATAACCTGGTCGTAGAATAAAGCTACGCCAGCCTCAGCATATACCGCCTGGAAAAAAATCCTAAGTCTGTGGGCATAAAGTACTTTATGCCAACAGATTTAGGATTTTTTCCAGGCGGTATATGCTGAGGCTGGCATAGCTTTATTCTACGACCAGGTGATATCAATACCGTAATCATGGTTCTTTCACTTACCGGGTGGTAGCACGTAATTGTCCTTTATATACCAGTGAGTGGCAGTTTTTATGGTCCTCTCTTGAGGCTATACACTTAACGCATTTGCTTCAGCATTCTGTAAGTGTATAACCTCAAGAGTGGATCATAAAAACTGCCACTCACTGGTATATAAAGGAGAATTACGTGCTACCACCCGGTAAGTGAAAGAACCATGATTGCGGTATTGATATCACCTGGTCTTGGAATAAAGCTACGATAGCCTCAGCATATGTTAAAGGCACCACGGCCCCCTGAAGAAGACAACGAAACGTGCGCGTCGGGGCACGTTTTTCTCGGGTTCCGCGTCTACTATCATGGGTGAGTGCAGGACAGGGACTATTTAATATAACTTTGTATATACCGTGTATTGTTACCTGCCTGCCATGCTACTAACATTTGGCTTATGACCTGACCCTCCGGTCACTAGACTCCATATAGATGTTGATTCTTTGATGCTTGCTGGAATGTGTTTGCATTTATACTAAGATTTTGGAGTAACCTTTAATCTATTGCTCAGGAGGTTATCAGACCATGCCCTCACTATTCTTGATACTGCTCCCCTGATGGGTGGTGGACCACTGGTTTTGAACTTCAGTGACACCCCTTTTTGAGCCTGATCTCTGTTTAATGTACACTTTATTACTCTTTGATGTCACTTTTTTGCTATTTATTATATTCAATAAATATTTGTTATATTTTTGCAAAAAAGCAGCGTTGATGTTATTTTTAATTGATTGGTCTTGATTATGACCTTTTGACTACCATCCCCTTGGTCCTCCTATTCATGCGATAGCCTCAGCATATACCGCCTGGAAAAAATCCTAAGTCTGTAGGCATAAAGTACTTTATGCCCACAGATTTAGGATTTTTTCCAGGCGGTATATGCTGAGGCTGGCGTAGCTTTATTCTACGACCAGGTGATATCAATACCGCAATCATGGTTCTTTCACTTACCGAGTGGTAGCACGTATTTCTCCTTTATATACCAGTGAGTGGCAGTTTTTATGGTCCTCTCTTGAGGTTATACACTTAATGCATTTGCTTGAGCATTCTGTATTTGGGATATGTGCAATTCGTATGCACATGGACACTTTATTTGCTATACTTACAGCATGGTCATTTGCCAAAAAACTATATAGCCCTTAATGCAGGGGTCGGGAACCTATGGCTCGCGAGCCAGATATGGCTCTTTTGATGGCCGTATCTGGCTCGCAGACAGGGCTCCTACCTGTCTATGGGAAGGATGCATGCACCGCGCTCCATCAGGCCGCGGTGCACGCTGATATTGGTAGTTCTTTGATGGCCTGATAAGCATTGGTGGCAGTGGTGAGCGGCAGGCAGCATGGACTACATTTCTCATAACTCCCTGCATAGCCGCGCCGTCTGCAAGCACGCACCTGCGTCCAGGGCCGGCGTCAGCACCCGGCAAACCCGGGCAAATGCCGGGGCCCTGGAGAGCCGGGGGGGCTCACTCGGCCTCGTCAGTTCTCCTGTCCCTTGGCCGGGGCCCACTCGCCTTTATAGTTCTGCTGCCCCCGGCCGAGTTCCGGGGACCGCAGTCCTCGACAGCAATCTGTGGCGCCGTCACTTTAAGGCGCGCAGACATCCTGTTTTGAATTTCATCTGTGGGCGGAGCTACCGCCTTCTCAGTCCCACAGATGAAGGAGGCGAGCTTCTGTCCGGCGCTGTGTGGGCCCCCTCTCCACCGTGACCTAATCGGGTAAATGCCCTCCCCGCCTCCCCATTATGGGCCCCGGTGAGCTGCTTCTAACCCCCCAGATGTATGCCCTGCCAATACCCCCCCGCCGATTCCGCGGGTGCTGGCCCCACCGATTCCGCGGGTGCTGGCCCCGCTGATGCCGCGGGTGCTGGCCCCGCCGATGCCGCGGGTGCTGGCCCCGCCGATGCCGCGGGTGCTGTACCCGCCGAGCCGCGGGTGCAGGCCCCACAGAGCAGCAGAGTTGTATGTATTTGTCTGTATGTAGCAGAGTTGTATGTGTTTGTCTGTATGTAGCAGAGTTGTATGTGTTTGTCTGTATGTAGCAGAGTTGTATGTGTTTGTCTGTATGTAGCAGAGTTGTATGTGTTTGTCTGTATGTAGCAGAGTTGTATGTGTTTGTCTGTATGTAGCAGAGTTGTGTGTGTTTGTCTGTATGTAGCAGAGTTGTGTGTGTTTGTCTGTATGTAGCAGAGTTGTGTTTGTCTGTATGTAGCAGAGTTGTGTGTGTTTGTCTGTATGTAGCAGAGTTGTATGTGTTTGTATGTAGCAGAGTTGTATGTGTTTGTCTGTATGTAGCAGAGTTGTGTGTGTTTGTCTGTATGTAGCAGAGTTGTGTGTGTTTGTCTGTATGTAGTAGAGTTGTGTTTGTCTGTATGTAGCAGAGTTGTGTGTGTTTGTCTGTATGTAGCAGAGTTGTGTTTGTCTGTATGTAGCAGAGTTGTGTGTGTTTGTCTGTATGTAGCAGAGTTGTGTGTGTTTGTCTGTATGTAGCAGAGTTGTGTGTGTTTGTATGTAGCAGAGTTGTGTGTGTTTGTCTGTATGTAGCAGAGTTGTGTGTGTTTGTCTGTATGTAGCAGAGTTGTGTGTGTTTGTCTGTGTATGTAGCAGAGTTGTGTGTGTTTGTCTGTATGTAGCAGAGTTGTGTGTGTTTGTCTGTATGTAGCAGAGTTGTGTGTGTTTGTATGTAGCAGAGATGTGTGTGTTTGTCTGTATGTAGCAGAGTTGTGTGTGTTTGTCTATATGTAACAGAGTTGTGTGTGTTTGTCTGTTTGTAGCAGAGTTGTGTGTGTTTGTCTGATTGTAGCAGAGTTGTGTGTGTCTGTTTGTAGCAGAGTTTTGTGTGTTTGTCTGTATGTAGCAGAGTTGTGTGTGTTTGTCTGTATGTAGCAGAGTTGTGTGTGTTTGTATGTAGCAGAGTTGTGTGTGTTTGTCTGTATGTAGCAGAGTTGTATGTGTTTGTCTATATGTAGCAGAGTTGTATGTGTTTGTCTGTATGTAGCAGAGTTGTTTGTGTTTGTCTGTATGTAGCAGAGTTGTGTGTGTTTGCCTCTATGTAGCAGAGTTGTGTGTGTTTGTCTGTATGTAGCAGAGTTGTGTTTGTCTGTATGTAGCAAAGTTGTGTGTGTTTGTATGTAGCAGAGTTGTGTGTGTTTGTCTGTATGTAGCAGAGTTGTGTGTGTTTGTCTGTATGTAGCAGAGTTGTGTGTGTTTGTCTGTATGTAGCAGAGTTGTGTGTGTTTGTCTGTATGTAGCAGAGTTGTGTGTGTTTGTCTGTATGTAGCAGAGTTGTGTGTGTTTGTATGTAGCAGAGTTGTGTGTGTTTGTCTATATGTAGCAGAGTTGTATGTGTTTGTCTGTATGTAGCAGAGTTGTGTGTGTTTGCCTCTATGTAGCAGAGTTGTGTGTGTTTGTCTGTATGTAGCAGAGTTGTGTTTGTCTGTATGTAGCAAAGTTGTGTGTGTTTGTATGTAGCAGAGTTGTGTGTGTTTGTCTGTATGTAGCAGAGTTGTGTGTGTTTGTCTGTATGTAGCAGAGTTGTGTGTGTTTGTCTGTATGTAGCAGAGTTGTGTGTGTTTGTCTGTATGTAGCAGAGTTGTGTGTGTTTGTCTGTATGTAGCAGAGTTGTGTGTGTTTGTATGTAGCAGAGTTGTGTGTGTTTGTCTGTATGTAGCAGAGTTGTGTGTGTTTGTCTGTATGTAGCAGAGTTGTGTGTGTTTGTCTGTTTGTAGCAGAGTTGTGTGTGTCTGTTTGTAGCAGAGTTGTGTGTGTTTGTCTGTATGTAGCAGAGTTGTGTGTGTTTGTCTGTATGTAGCAGAGTTGTGTGTGTTTGTCTGTATATAGCAGAGTTGTGTGTGTTTGTATGTAGCAGAGTTGTGTGTGTTTGTCTGTATGTAGCCGAGTTGTGTGTGTGTGTTTGTCTGTATGTAGCAGAGTTGTGTGTGTTTGTCTGTATGTAGCAGAGTTGTGTGTGTTTGTCTGTTTGTAGCAG
The DNA here is from genome assembly GCF_048569485.1 of Anomaloglossus baeobatrachus. Classification (NCBI taxonomy): domain Eukaryota; kingdom Metazoa; phylum Chordata; class Amphibia; order Anura; family Aromobatidae; genus Anomaloglossus; species Anomaloglossus baeobatrachus. The sequence continues at coordinate 335,523,615 of NC_134354.1, read as the reverse complement.
AGTTGTGTGTGTTTGTCTGATTGTAGCAGAGTTGTGTGTGTCTGTTTGTAGCAGAGTTGTGTGTGTTTGTCTGTATGTAGCAGAGTTGTGTGTGTTTGTCTGTATGTAGCAGAGTTGTGTGTGTTTGTATGTAGCAGAGTTGTGTGTGTTTGTCTGTATGTAGCCGAGTTGTGTGTGTGTGTTTGTCTGTATGTAGCAGAGTTGTGTGTGTTTGTCTGTATGTAGCAGAGTTGTGTGTGTTTGTCTGTTTGTAGCAGAGTTGTGTGTGTTTGTCTGTTTGTAGCAGAGTTGTGTGTGTCTGTTTGTAGCAGAGTGTAGTACCATTGTTTCAGTCCAGTTGTGGCTTTATACAGCAGGGAGGAGCATTCCTTGCTGCACTAAGTGAACATTGGAGCGATTGATCTGTCAATGGCCCTTTAAACATATTGTACGGCTCTCGCGGAATTATATTTCAAAATATGTGGCGTTTACGGCTCTCTTAGCCAAAAAGGTTCCTGACCCCTGCCTTAATGTATTGAGGCACTGGTCATTTTATATGTTCGTCCTTGGACATTATTACGTGCAATATATGTTATGCTGCTGGTCCTGTAAAGAATATTCTTCTGCATTTATCTCTTTTATATTGTGTGGGGAATTGGTTTGGTTATGGTTTATTTTCAATAAAAATTATATTTTTCGATCCATTGTCGACTTATGTACTCCTTTTTGAAAAAATATACTAACAATTTTTTCATGTAGTGTTGCAATTGGTAGTAATAATAATAATAATCTTTATTTCTATAGCGCCAACATATTCTACTAACTAATGTACTCATATACATATCATATACATAAACATATACAAACAAGTAACAATTATAGAAGATACAATATTTAAAGGGAAAAAAGGCAACCCTGCTCGTGAGAGCTTACAATCTATAATGAGATGGGGGGAGGGGCAAGGTACAAGTGCTTATTTACAATAACAATCCAGCCATCTCAAGGAAATGGGGGATAGATAATGGCTTCCTGGACCAATAGGCCAGAGCCTTGAGATGCATTTGGGTGCCATGGAGTTTGACGTGGGGTTATGTTCTGAGAAGTTGTAGAAGGATTAGGTGAAATTAGTTTGGCTAGCGAGTGTGATAGGCCGCCCTAAAAAGATGCGTTTTTAGGGAGCGTCTGAAGATGAGTAAGTTGTGATTTGTCCTATCTTCTTGGGGTAGAACGTTCCAGAGGTTTGGTGCAGCTCGGAAGAAGTCTTGGATTCGGGAGTGGGAGGTTCGAATTAGTGTGGATGGTAGTCGAAAGTCATTTGCAGAGCGTAGAGAATGGGTGGGATGATAGACAGAGAGGAGGGTGGAGATGTAGGGGGGTGCTGCACTGTGGAGAGCTTTGTGGGTGAGAACAAGCATTTTGAATTGGACCCTGTGATATATGGGCAGCCAGTGCAATGACTGGCACAGAGCAGCGGCATCCAAATAGCGGTTAGCCAGATAGGTGACCCTGGCTGCTGCATTAAGGATGGACTGTAGAGGAGAGAGTCTAGTTAGGGGTAGACTAATTAATAGAGAGTTACAGTAGTCAAGACAGGAGTGGATCAGGGTCACGGTAATGGGAGTGTCCTTGTACAAAGCTTGACCATTTCAGTGTTGATATGTTTTTAAATGGCTAAATACTTATTTTCCAGCATAATTTGCAAAAAAAAAATATTGGGAAATCAGACAAGGTGATTTTCTGGAATTTTTTTTCTCAATTTGTCTCTCATAGTTGTGGTCTACCTATGATGTCAATTATAGGCCTCTCATCTTTTTGAGTGGGAGAACTTGCACAATTGGTGGCTGACTAAATACTTTTTCCCCACTGTATTTGCTGTTATTATTATTATTATTATTATTATTATACCTACTACATATTAGGATTTGACCTATAGATGCTAATACCCCTTTAAGTAATCCCTTACTAATCCATTAAGAATGACCATCTTAGTTTACTTGTATTTATTAGTTATATTGTATTGTTCAGTGGCATTATGTTTGTGGCGCCCTGGACTAGCCAGGTCGTCACAGGTACTACAACATGCACCCCCACCCCGAGATAGGCACATCAGCCAGACACAAAATCCTTGTTGCCTCCCTCCAGGGGCTGATGTCCACACCAGGTGGGGTGGAGCCAGGCGGTTGGCCCCACCCACTGAGGAGTTCACAGTCCTGGAGGCGGGAAAAGGAAGTCAGTCAGAAGTGAGTAGGAGTCAGTAGAGGAGTGAAGTAGTAGTGGAGGAGCAAACTGACTGTGTCCGGGTACGTGGCCCGGGCACCGAGAGCAAGGTTGGCAGACGGTGGTGGCCGTCTGCAGGAGAGGCAGATCAACGCGGAACCGTAGGACTGGGGACGGGCGGTGGCCCGCTGGTACCGAACCGGGGAGTGAAGTGAAGCCAGCACAAACCGGCAGGGCCTGCGGACCCCGACCAGGCTTGGAGTCGCCATTAAATAGGTCAAATCCGTCAGTGACCGGAACCCCAGGGGTTTCCTAACAGCCAAGACCCGAGTGAAGGCGACCGTCCAACCAGCAAGAGGAAATACAGCTACCGCCACAGCTAGAGTTCCAAGGGCCAGAGCCTGCGGGCAAAAGGGCTCCTCCGGCACATATACACGCTGGGGAGCGGGTTACCGGTGGGAATCCATCGGGACCAAACATACACACAGGTGCAGGGAAAGGCAGCCACCACCAACCATCCGGGAGAAAGCACAGCAGCCGGCTGCGGGACCCGTCCATCCAGCCGTTTAGTTTACCAGAGACTTTGCATCCATTTGTGGCTGAGTGAGTACTACCGTGCCATCCGGCACCACGCTGTGCAGTCCAAGCGACCCTGCACCTTGCCAACCCTGCCTCCCAGTCATCTCACCGGGCTCCGGGACCACCAACCCCTACCCACAGAGGGGAAAACAACATTCCAGCTGCTCCTTGCCATCGCTCCCGGGATCCCCGTCACCAGCAGCGGTGGTGCCCAACCTCACCACAACCCATGGGTGGTGTCACGGACCAAATCCCCAAACCAAACTACCCCTTTCACTCACGGGCGAGGAGCGCCGCTCGAGTCCCCGGATCCAGCCCACCACTTGAGCCACCGAGCAGCAGCAGCAGCGCCAGACCCGAGCGTGGTGAACGCAGCGCCCCGCCGCCCGCGACAACTTGGCGTCACGAACAGGATCTTACTGTTCTACCGGCTGGTAGAAGTGCGCCTTGTGTCCCGCCGGCGGTGTCCGGCCGAAAAATTTCAGAATCTGCCATCTTGGGCGCGAAGATTTTCCCGCTCGAGCGTCTTCTCGAGCAGTGGAGGCGCGAAAGCCGAAGCCCCGCCCCTGAAGAGGAGGTGCTGAGAAAAGACCAAGGGGGGTGGATGGCGTCCGGCCGCATGTAAACGGAGGCCATACAAGCAGGGACGCCAGGGCTCTGCCGCCATATTTGGTTCCTGGAAGATACCGCTGCCAGCATGTACCGTCCATCCGGTAACCCTGCAGTCCCCGCGCCCGCGCCCGGCACCGCAGCGTGGGTGGAGGTCCGGACCGTTCAGCTGAGCAGCCGCCTGAAGGTCTGAATGCAGCTCCTCCTGGAGGAGTGGGAGGCCGACATGGCGGATGTGGTGGCGGCCATACGGAGACGCGAGGTGGAGGAAGTCTTGGAGGAGCGGGTAAGCGACCCACGCTCCTGTGTTCCTACGGGATCGGTCGTCGCGGCTGAGGGGCCCGGTCTGCGCCCGCTCACCCTGCTGCCTCCCCCGCTACACGTGTTGGCTGCTGCCACCCCGCCACTAGGCTCGCTACCCGCACAACCGGTAGCGGAACCCTGCCCGTCCGCCCAAGCGGACCAACCTGCAGCTGAAGCCCGCAGACGCCCCGAGCTGCTTCCCTGGAAGCTCACGAAGGCCTTATCCGTCTGCGAAGACTTACCGGTGGCACCAGAAGTGACCGTGCCCAGTCCCGTCCCGGCTCCGGTGATCCGTCCCGTTCAGGAGGAGGCAGAGGACAAGCGGGAGAGGACCCATGTACCCATCCCCCACGCCTCGGCTGAGGCTGCGCCGGGTCGTTGCTGCGAGGCAGCGCCCCAGGCCATGTCACCGTGGGATCTTCCACTCAGGGCGCCAGTAGTAGGCAGTGTAGTGGAAGTCCCGCGGGGCCCGACCCGCGCGCAGGGGCAAGCAGCTGCCCCTTATTGGGACAGGGAACCGACCCCGCTGGGCCGAGAGATTGCGGAGAGGGAGAAGCGGAAGGCTGAGCTGATAGCCCGCACAATCCAAGAAAAGGAGAACCTCCGCAGAGCCACCTTCCGGGTACGGGGCCCGATCCACGAGGGGCAAGTAAAAAGATTTGACATCCGCCGGGGGTATGGATTTATTTTCGAGCCGGGCCTGGAGGCCGAGGTGTTTGTGGCCCGCAAACTGGTGGTGATCCTCCGGGGGTCAGGGGTCCCCCATGGACGTGGGGTCCCCTGAAGTGACAGTCGGGTGTCTCCTTAAGCCTTGCCCTTGTAGGATGAACCTGGCTCGGCCTCCACTATAGCCTCCGGGCTGGGAGCTCGCCTGTCGGTTATTTGCCCCTTTTCTAGAGGTTCTGATGTGGGCTGTGGCCCGGGGAGTTTGCAACTTTCCCTGGGCCTCAGTTTTTACTGTTGGAGATGATTTTTCACTCCTCCGGTTTCTAGGGACCGTCCCCTGTTGCAGCTTGATCCCTCCACCGATGTTCCTGTGGAACAGGCCACCAGCTCTAAAGCTATCTGTGGGCCTGGAATCCCTTCTCTTCCTCTGCTTGGTGTCACCTGGACCCTCTGAGTCCCAGGTTCTTCACCAGGAAGCGTCACTTTCTTCTCTTAGCTCCTGTCTGACTAGAGCTTTCTTTCTGCTTCTCCTTCTCGTCTGCCTCCCGCAGACCTCCTCCTCCTTCCTCCCTCTCCAACTTCAACTTCTTAACTAACTACACTTGACCTTCCTTTCTCTATCTGCTCTCTGGTGGCTCCTCCCACCTCCCCAGTTGCTAAGCTGTACCCTATAGGAGCAGGGATGGGTCTTACGGCCCCTCCCAGCATGCAGCATGGGAGGGTTACTGCCACTGTCCTTGGTCCCAGTGTGTACCTAACAATGGGTGTTGTGTAGATTTGCCTGGGGACCGGCGTTCAGTCCTTTCCTTACCCAGGATGGGACATCACACCGCTGGATGGGGTGCAATGTTCCTGTGGCGACGGAAGCCTCAGGGGCACCACACTCTCGCACAGTGAATCCCAGCACGTCCTCGGGCTGAAAAATAACAGAAAATTGTCTAAGGAATTGCAAAATTTTTGTTATGCATAACTGTAAAACTGTAGAACTTTTCTTCCCTTTATGGGAGGCACAAATACTTTAACGTTGCAAACATTCTTATAAAGAAAAAACTCTAAGTGTGCACTTCCAGTCCATTGCACGGTTTGGCACTTCTACCATAATTCTGGTAGGGAGCACAACAGGTGAATCTTCTGACCACACATAGTCCAGTGGCCCAAAACGTCTTTTTCAACATTAAAGGGGGGAAAAGGCAAAGACAAAACCAGCCACTAATTCCAGTGGCCTGGTAACACAGGACACATATACATTCACCGGGGACCACATTCCAGTTCCGTGGCCCGGTAACATATAAACAAGGGGGGGGTGACATCTTCAAAAAGTACAAGGGGCAGTAAGGCAGGAAAGGGTGTCATCTTCAAAAAGAACAATGGTCAGACATACAAGGGCTATTTACAGTTAGGCATTTTCTTTTTTCTTTTAGTTGCGGGAGTCACGCTGCGGCAAGGCCCTGGACAGCATGCAGGCCATGCTCAGACTGGTCTGAGTCCCTTGGTCCTGTTCTCCAGCCGTTGTGGGGCTGCTGCGGGATGGTGGTATCAGAGCTGCGTCCTTGTCTTGGCGGGCCGCGCCTGGCATGGCGGCGGCCTGGATTGGAGTCGCTGCTGTGACCGGTTCTTGATGGGCTGCACCTGGCGTGGCTGCGGCCTGGGCTTGGCGGGCCGAGGCTGGCGTGGCTGCGGCCTGGTTCAGCGTCACTCCTGCGGCGTGGATTAACATCGCTGCTGCGGCGGGATCTTGCTTGGCCGAGCGGGGTATCGCTGCTGGGGCCTGAGCTGGACGGGCCGGGCTGGGCGTCGCTGCTGCGGTGTGGATGGGCGTTGCTCCGGTGGCAAAATCTTGGCGGGCCGCACCTGGCGTGGCTGCGGCCTGGATCAGCGTCGCCGTGCCGGGCGTCTCTCCAGGGACCGCGGGCATGGCAGCGGGGGTTGGGGCACTCGCGCCGGCAGGGGCATTAAATGACTCACCCCTCAGTAGCATCTCCGGTGTTCTGGCGGTCGCTGCTCCGCGCGTCGCTTGCCGGATCTGCTGCATCACCTTCGCCTGCAGCCTTTCACATCCTGGTCCATCTCCCAGCCCCAGCAGTCAGCGGAGTCTAGCTCTGGATCGCTGCGTGTGGACGCCATCCTCTCTGCGTCTCCTTCTGCACGATCTCCCAGCAGCAGATTCGTCGCTTCTTCTAGTAGCAGACTTTTGATGTTGCTCAGCAGCAGGCTGGTAACTTCCCACTCCTTCATCCTGTCAGCCATCCTCCCGACCTCAGCCTTCAACTCAGCGGCAGTCACAGGCCTGATCCAGGTGAGCTCCTCCTGGCCTCCGCTCGCAGGAGCCATCTTCTCTCTTCCTCTAGACAGCATCATTAATTGCCAGTCAGTTTCTTAGCGCGCCATTTTGCCTTCTCCTTCCGCTCTCCATAGCGGGCACCGCTTCACGCTCTTTTCTTAGACAAGGGGGTGGGGCTTCTTTTCGCGCTCTTTCAGCAGGCACGCCCCCCTTCTTCCCGTGCTCAGTGGCTTCAATGGCGGCAGTTTCTCACAGTAGAACAGTCTTTCAACACAGTTCTGTCACACAGTTCTTCAGGCGCACAGTACCCGGTGGGTCCGGGCACGAAATCCTGTTCGTGACGCCAAAGTTGACTCGCCCACCCCAGGGCTATGGGACACCCGGTGCCGGGCCGGACTAGTCCGGGAGTCGTCAGTGGTGGCAGGGCCCGACTCCGTGGCCCTGGTGGGTGTCAATTACATATGGCTTCAGTGGGGTTGATTAAAGTTTTTGTTCGTGACGCCACCTGTGGTATGCGGCTATTAAGCTGCCGCTGCTGTATGAGGCCTCCGGGGTGATGGAATGGCAGCAATGATGGTACTGCTCCCCACAGGTGGAGCAGCACCCCGGGGCACAGTTGGTGCTCGTGAGGGTCCATGGTGTGATTGAAGTCTATGCAGGCAACAATAACTGAGACAACACCAGAGGGTGCAATTCCAAGATCTTTACTCACATTTCCTGGGCTGCAGCACACTGGTGCCTTTGGGCGGCTGGAACCCACTGTCAGGGACCTGCGCCGATCCTGGGTAGATCCTGGAATGAAAGCCGGTACCCTTCTCTAAAGTGTCTCTGTCTTCAGCTGTCTCCTTAAGCCTTGCCCTTGTAGGATGATCCTGGCTCGGCCTCCACTACAGCCTCCGGGCTGGGAGCTCGCCAGTCGGTTATTTGCCCCTTTTCTAGAGGTTCTGATGTGGGCTGTGGCCCGGGGAGTTTGCAACTTTCCCTGGGCCTCGGTTTTTACTGTTGGAGATGATTTTTCACTCCTCCGGTTTCTAGGGACCGTCCCCTGTTGCAGCTTGATCCCTCCACCGATGTTCAGGAAACAAGCGGTAGTCAGCACACAAAATCACAAAACAGAACAGGGCAGAATAGGAACTACAAGTTCAGAACTATCTCTGGCAGTGGTCAGCAGACAGAAGGGGCATTAGAAAGGGTGTGGTGTCTTCCCATTGGTTGTAGCTGAATGATGGTACTTCAGCTGTGAGACACCCACCACCTACAGTCAGCCAGTGGTACTGCAGATCTCAAGGTAACCCAGCCCAGTGGATGAGCGAAGCCTGCGCCCACTGGCACCACTGGAATCGACTCCTCTCCCATCACCAGCATTATCCACGAAAGGAACACGGCGTCACCTGGCAATCGGAGTAGAAGTCGCTGGAGCGGACTCCGGTGGTGACGTAACCACTGAGTGCTACAAACCTGGGTGCGCCCTTTTACCGAGGCAATGTGACACACGTGCCTTGCATGGCTCACGTGTTGAACCTGGTTGTCCAGCAATTTGTAAACCACTATCCCGGCCTACATGAGCTTCTGCAGTGGGCACGTTCGCTATGTGCTCACTTCCGACGTTCACACCCCGCAGCTCAATGACTTGCATCCCTCCAGAAGTCTTTTGGCCTGCCGGTTCACCGTCTGAAATGCGATGTGCCAATACGCAGGAATTTGAATCTGCACATGTTACAGCGACTGTGGCAGCACCGACAAGCCCTGGTGCAATACGTTATGGTTATGATGTATAGCCTGGACCAACGAGATCATGAGGAGGGGCAGATCACGCTGCTGGAGTGGTCTCAGATCAAGGACCTATGCACCCTTCTACACAGTTTCGAAATAGCGACGAAGATGTTTAGTGCTGACGATGCCATTATCAGCATGACAATTCTGGTCATCTACATGCTGGAGCACACTCTAAACAGTATTCGGAGTCAGGTGGTGGGACAAGAGGTGGGACAAGAGGAAGGGGAGGAAGTACAGGGGAGGGAGTACAGGAGGAGTCATATGCGGAAGGGATAACAAGATCTCCAAAGTCCAGACGGTCAGCAGCAACAAGGCGGCAGGCATGGGATGGTGGGGGAGAGGGATTAACAAGGGCGCATGGTAGGAGCCAAAATGTTGAGGAAGGTGCAGGAGCCCAGGAAGAAATGGAGGACGAACTGGCGATGGGCATGGAAGAATCAGCAGATGAGGGAGACCTTAATCACATTTCTGCTGTGCGAGGTTGGGGGGAGAGGGCAGAGGAAGGAAGCACGATTCTCACCTTGCCGCCAACAACACAGTAAGGACTTGTTCCTCCTGGATGCGCAAGACACATGAGCGCCTTCTTGCTGCACTACCTACAACATGACCCTCGGATTGTCAGAATTCGAACTAATGCTGACTACTGGTTTGCCACATTCTTAGATCCCCGGTACAAGACAACATTTGGCAAAATAATTCCTGCCATAGAAAGGGACGCACGTATGCATGAGTATCAGCAGAAGCTGGTACGCAATCTTAGATCGGCTTTTCCACTAAACACCAGTTCTGCACAGAGTGAATCTCACATTTCTAACTTGCCAACCATGGGCCTGTCGAGTCATCAATCAAACCGTACCAGTAACACAGTATCTGGTGGTAAGAGCAATTTTATGTTATCATTTCATGAATTTTTTTACACTATCCTTTGCAAGGCCAGGAGACACACGAAGTCTGACACATAGTCAATACCTGGAGAGGATGATACAAGAGTATCTCCAAGTGAACATCTGTTACATCTTGTGGCTCTCCTGAGGCAAGGACTGAGGCAGTCTCCCATTCCTTGCCTGCCACGAGCACTCCTGCTCAGCAGCACCGAAGGTCTGCCAGACTGCGCAGTGTGCAGGAGATACCTTCTCAGAGAGGCAGCAGAAGGGTGACACCTAGTGGTTCTCCTGTTACAAGGAGTGAAGCGGTCTCCCATTCCTGGCCTGCCGCAGACTCTCCTGCTTAGCGGCCCCGAAGGTCTGTGAGGCTGCGCAATGTGCAGAGGTTTACTGCTCAGGGAAGCAGTGAGATTCCCGTTATCTCTCCACATTGTGAGACCGAGGATCCCGCCTCTATTTCCCAGAGGCAGGAGGGTGAGCATGTGCAATGCGTGGTGGGTCCTGATTCGCTCACTGACGTCACACGGCTTGATGACAAGGCTGGTGACGTGGTGAATCCTGACTGGCCAGGCTGGGACGTCGTGGACCCTGATTGGGTCAAGTCCGTCATCTCCGCCTCGCGCCCGCCCTCGGGTGGAGCTGCACCTCCTTAAAAGCTCCCCCTGCCATCATGGCGGCGCTCGACCGTCCTTCTATGTTTGGATGTCTGGCAGCGTGCTGCCACGCCACTGCTCAGGCATTACTGTCTCTTGTGGGCTTGGCCCTTGCTGCTCCGGCAGTACCTCGTTTGCAGGCCGTGTTCCTGCCTTGCTGCTCCGGCAGTACCCCCGTCAACAGGCCGTGTTCCTGTCCCAGGTGAGCTCCTCAAGTCTCCATTGGACTCACCTGGTTATTGAAAGCACACGTGCGTGGGCACCTCTGTGCTACCCTCGTGCCATATTCTCGTGACTTCCACTGGCACACGTGCGTGGGCACCTCTGTGCTTCCCCGTGCAACAGGTACACCGAGCCGTGAGATCTGTGCCATACAACCCTCACGGGTTAGGGCAGATCGGTGTACATAGATCGTCTGTGACATTCCAGACGATCGCTAGCAGCAACCCGCTCACTCTTCACCCACCATAGCGGCGGTCCCTTACACCGCACAGTGGACCTTGACCGGCGGAAGCAGTCCATTTCCCATCTTGGCACGCTTCCCCGGGTCCCCCTCATAACATTACGGTCGCGCCAAAGGTCTGGCTATGGCTGAAGAGCAGCAGCAGTTGCTGCGTTATGTGCGATTGGCAGCAGTGGAGCAGTCTTCCTCCGATAAGACTACTCTGACGACAGTCACCACCCAGGCGGCTACCCAGGCTGTGCTATTGGGCGGAAGGTCTCCTCGCCTTGCGCTTCCAGAGCGCTTTAGCGGCAACAGCTCTGAGTGCCGTGGTTTTATAAACCAGGTTACCACCTACTTAGAGCTGTCCGCGACTCTTTACGCTACCGAGAAGGCGAAGGTAGCCTTCGTCCAGTCCCTGCTCACAGGGAGAGCGCTGAAGTGGTCCACGCCGTTGTGGGAGCGCGGAGATCGTGTGGTGAATAACTTAGCAGCTTATCTTGGGGCCATGAGAATGGTGTTCCTCGGGCCTCAAGTCACCCACGATTCCGCGCTGCGCCTCCTACGACTTCGGCAAGGGTCTGCTTCAGTCGGGGACTTTGCTGTACACTTTAGGACACTGGCCGCAGAGCTGGACTGGCCGGATAAGGTCCTTGTCCCTGTGTTTTGGGAGGGCCTGGCAGGGTTTGTCAAAGACGCACTGGCCACACGTGAGGTGCCTGCCACTTTAGAGTCCTTGATTCAGGTTGCCTCTCGCATAGACATCCGCCAGGCGGAGCGAAGGCTCGAGGTCTCTTCAGCACCCACGTCTTCTCGGCCTAAAAAGCGTCTGACTCCCGTCTTCCATCAGACAGGTCCCCCAGCCAGTCCTGTAGGCAACTCCGTGGAGTCAATGGAGGTGTCCAAGGTGGTCTCCTCTGCCCGAGGTTCTCGGTCTTGTGTCATCTGCTTTTCCTGTGGGCAGAGGGGACACATAGCTACCCTATGTCCCAAACCGTCGGGAAAAGACAGCGTCTAGTTTCTATCAGAGTGGGGACTCTAGACGCTACTTCTCCCTCTAGGTTGACTATCAGCGCCCAGTTGCAGTTCGGCACTACTCTCTTCTCTGCCCTGGCTTGCTTGGACTCAGGCGCTGAAGGCAATTTCATCTCGACCTCCCTGGCAACCCGATACTCAGTTCCCCTGGTTCTGTTGCCCAAGCCACTCAGGGTCCGGGTAGTCGACGGGTCCATACTACTCGATCCTATCACCCAGATCACCATCCCTCTCAGGATGGATGTACCACCGGGACACCATGAGCAGTTGTCCTTCCTGGTGCTTCCAGGGGGGACGGATGAGATCCTACTGGGCCTTCCCTGGTTGAGACAGCATGCTCCTATACTCAACTGGGCAACAGGGGAGATCTCATCCTGGGCAGGATCCTGTAGAGAGCACCTCGTGACTACCGAACCACCCGCTACCATTAGGTCGGTTGGGTCCTCAGGGAATACTGAGGGGCCGGGTTTACCGACACCTTATGAGGCCTACAGGGATGTCTTTTCCAAAAGGGCCGCAGATACTCTTCCTCCCCACCGGCCATATGATTGCCGAATAGACCTGAAGCCAGGCTCCGAGCCCCCGAGGGGCAGAGTGTATCCACTCTCTGCTCCAGAGATGGAGGCTATGTCCAAATATATTCAGGACAGCCTGGCAAAGGGGTTCATTCGCAAGTCTATTTCACCGGCTGGTGTAGGGTTCTTTTTTGTGCAGAAGAAGGAAGGGGATCTGTGCCCCTGTATCGATTACAGGGGATTAAATGCAATCACAATCAAGAACAAATACCCTTTGCCCCTCATTACTGAGCTATTTGATCGATTCCGCGGGGCAAAGGTCTTCACAAAGCTGGATCTACGCGGGGCGTATAATCTAGTGCGAGTCCGAAAGGGCGATGAGTGGAAGACCGCCTTTAACACCAGGGACGGTCACTACGAGTATCTAGTAATGCCCTTCGGACTCTGCAATGCCCCCGCCGTATTTCAAGACTTTGTGAATGACATTTTCCGGGATTTGTATCTTTCCGTGGTTGCATACCTGGATGACATTCTTATCTTCTCCCCCGATCTTACCACCCATCGGAGGGATGTCATCCGAGTACTTAAGAGGCTCCGCACCCATTCGTTATATGCTAAGCTGGAAAAGTGCGTTTTTGAACAGGAATCCTTGCCGTTCCTGGGGTACATAGTGTCCAGTCAGGGGTTAGCAATGGATCCGGGGAAGTTGGAGACAGTGATGAACTGGCCTGAGCCCCGCTCGCTGAAGGCGATCCAGCGATTCTTGGGGTTTATCAATTATTATCGCCAGTTCATTCCCAACTTCTCGACGGTGGCAGCACCCATCATTGCCCTTACCCGCAAGGGCGCTAATCCCAAAGCATGGACACGGGAAACGGTAGAGGCATTTCACACTCTCAAAACTCACTTCTCCAGAGCTCCCATCCTTCATCGTCCAGACATCTCCAAACCCTTCCTACTGGAGGTAGACGCCTCTTCGGTCGGTGCAGGTGCAGTCCTGTACCAGAAAAACGAACGAGGAAGGAAACATCCGTGTTTCTTTTTCTCCAAGACCTTTTCTCCGGCCGAGAGGAACTACTCCATAGGGGATAGGGAGTTACTGGCGATGAAACTAGCATTCCAGGAATGGCGGCATCTCCTGGAGGGTGCGAAGCATCCATTTGAGGTTTTTTCTGACCACAAAAACCTCACATACCTCCAGACAGCACAACGCCTGAACCCAAGGCAGGCCCGTTGGTCTTTATTCTTCTCCCGGTTCCGCTTTATTATCCGCCACCTGGCCGGTGAGAAGAACGTACGGGCCGATGCCTTGTCACGTTGTATGGTTGTGTTGGAGGAGGACGAGGAGGAGCCTCGTCTTATACTACCCCCGGACAGCTTGAGGATGGTCACTCCCACTTCTTTGGACCAGGTGCCACCTGGCAAAACCCTCGTTCCCCCTGAACTACGGAACGAGGTGCTATCGTGGGCCCATGCCTCCAAGGTCGGGGGTCACTTCGGGGTCAAAAGGACCAGAGACCTGGTGACCAGGCATTATTGGTGGCCGAGACTACCCCAGGACATACAGGAATATGTGGGAGCCTGTACGTCGTGTACTCGGAATAAGCCGTCCCGGCAGAGACCGGCAGGTCTTCTTCACCCACTGCCAGTGCCGGATCGTCCCTGGGAAGTGGTGGGGATGGACTTCCTGGGAGATCTGCCCAAGTCAGCAGGGCACAGGGTCGTATGGGTCATCACGGACCACTTCTCTAAAATGGTCCACTTGGTGCCTCTCCCACGACTCCCGACGTCACGTGCTCTCGCCACCTTGTTCATTCGGCATGTATTTAGGTTGCATGGCATGCCTGACAAGGTGGTGAGCGACCGGGGTCCCCAGTTCGCGTCTCGCTTCTGGAGAGAGCTCTGTAAGCTCCTGCAGATAGAGCTGAACATCTCCTCCGCATACCATCCCGAGACCAATGGACTAGTGGAGAGGACTAATCAGACCTTGGTAACTTACCTACGCCATTTTATATCCGCGCACCACGACAACTGGGCTAACCTCCTTCCTTGGGCCGAATTTGCCATTAACAATTCGGTCCATGAATCCTCTGGCCAGACTCCGTTCCTACTCAATAACGGACAACATCCCAGAATCCCGGTTCCGATGCCCATTACGTCACCCGATACTAGAGTGGAGGATTGGGCGACCAAGGCCCGGGAGATCTGGGATGACACCCAAGAGGCTCTTAAAAGGGCTAAAGACTGGATGGTGACAACGGCTGATGTTCGCCGCCGCCCTGCACCAACCTTCGCCCCTGGTGACCTAGTATGGCTGTCCTCTAAGAATGTTAACCTACGGGTACAGGCAGCCAAATTCGCCCATAGGTATCTGGGTCCATTTAAAGTACTACAGCAGGTAAACCCAGTGGCATATCGACTCCAGCTCCCTCCACGCTGGGCTATAGCCAACACCTTTCACGTGTCCCTCCTGAAACCCGTACGACTTAATAAATTCTCGGGGTCCCTGCCGGCTCAAACCGACTCCCCGTCCGACGACCCTGAGGTGGCAAAGCTTGTGGAGACAAAAGTCATACAGGGCAAGAGGTACTACCTCGTGGAGTGGGCCGGCCGTGGTCCGGAGCATAGATCCTGGGAGTTGGAGGATCATATCCGCGCCCCGGGTTTGATAGCGGCCTTCGAGCACGGACAGGGGGGGGGCCTAGACGGGGGGGTAATGTTACATCTCGTGGCTCTCCTGAGGCAAGGACTGAGGCAGTCTCCCATTCCTTGCCTGCCACGAGCACTCCTGCTCAGCAGTGCCGAAGGTCTGCCAGACTGCGCAGTGTGCAGGAGATACCTTCTCAGAGAGGCAGCAGAAGGGTGACACCTAGTGGTTCTCCTGTTACAAGGAGTGAAGCGGTCTCCCATTCCTGGCCTGCTGCAGACTCTCCTGCTCGGCGGCCCCGAAGGTCTGCGAGGCTGCTCAATGTGCAGAGGTTTACTGCTCAGGGAAGCAGTGAGATTCCCGTTATCTCTCCACATTGTGAGACCGAGGATCCCGCCTCTATTTCCCAGAGGCAGGAGGGTGAGCATGTGCAATGCGTTGTGGGTCCTGATTCGCTCACTGACGTCACACGGCTTGATGACAAGGCTGGTGACGTGGTGAATCCTGACTGGCCAGGCTGGGACGTCGTGGACCCTGATTGGGTCAAGTCCGTCATCTCCGCCTCGCGCCCGCCCTCGGGTGGAGCTGCACCTCCTTAAAAGCTCCCCCTGCCATCATGGCGGCGCGCGACCGTCCTTCTATGTTTGGATGTCTGGCAGCGTGCTGCCACGCCACTGCTCAGGCATTACTGTCTCTTGTGGGCTTGGCCCTTGCTGCTCCGGCAGTACCTCGTTTGCAGGCCATGTTCCTGCCTTGCTGCTCCGGCAGTACCCCCGTCAACAGGCCGTGTTCCTGTCCCAGGTGAGCTCCTCAAGTCTCCATTGGACTCACCTGGTTATTGAAAGCACACGTGCGTGGGCACCTCTGTGCTACCCTCGTGCCATATTCTCGTGACTTCCACTGGCACACGTGCTTGGGCATCTCTGTGCTTCCCCGTGCAACAGGTACACCGAGCCGTGAGATCTGTGCCATACAACCCTCACGGGTTAGGGCAGATCGGTGTACATAGATCGTCTGTGACATTCCAGACGATCGCTAGCAGCAACCCGCTCACTCTTCACCCACCATAGCGGCGGTCCCTTACACCGCACAGTGGACCTTGACCGGCGGAAGTAGTCCATTTCCCATCTTGGCACGCTTCCCCGGGTCCCCCTCGTAACAACATCGATGTCATGACTGTGCAACTGGAGCCTTGCTCATTTTGGGCTCCAATCTGGAAAAATGGCCTGAGCTCGCCACTTACGACTTGGAGATCTTGTTGTGTCCCGCAGCCAGCGTTCTCTCGGAACATGTCTTCAGTGCTGCTGGGTGTGTGCTGACAGATAAGTGCATGTGTCTGTCCAGTGACAATGTGGACAGACTAACGTTCATCAAGATGAACAAGTCATGGATCCCCAAGGAATTTTCTACCCCTGTGTCATCCTGGGGAGACTAAAGGCTTGTGGATTTTTCAATGTGCTTCATGAAAATAATCATTTTAAGTTTGCAACTGTGGGAAAATGGGCTGAGTGGTGTCTGTGGCCAAATTTGCCGAAATAATTTCTGCCATAGAAAGGGACGCACGTATGCAGGAGTATCAGCAGAAGCTGTTACATAATCTTATATCAGCTTTTCCACTAAACACCAGTGGTGCACAGAAGGAATTTCGCCGCTTTGTCATGTCTAGGAGGAAATGGTCTTTTACTTGTCCACATCTGAGGGACCGAGGGCTGGCTGCTGTGCTGAGACGGCGTTGAGTAAAGTGTCCCTGCAGAGTTGCAAATTTGGTCATATACAAAATGTGTGGAAAAAGGCCAGATGCTGGTGGAAAGGGGAACAGGAGTGTTGGAAAGGGAAAAAAAAGTTTGTGTCCATGTGGTTGGTGGTAAAGAAACAGTAACATCTGCTGAAGAAACACCATCTGTTACAGGGGGACTGGCAGATTAGGATAAGGTGGTATATATCCGAATCGCCAGTCGGGGTCCACCGTGCTCCCAGATGGAAAAGGAGATGCTGGCAACCCGAAGGTTAGCCGGAGGATACAGAGCTGGGTGGCTCTGAAACTAATAGGAGCCTGACCCGAGTTAGACGACACTCGGATCAGGAGACTGTGAACCCTGTTAGCGTCACAGCCTCCACACACCCAGCCCAGGAACTCCCTGTTAACAACAGAGGGGCCCTGGGTTACGCCGAGTTAATGCCACTGGGCTGCACTAGCAGGACTGGTAAGACAGGAGCTGGCCGTAACCGTGCCGCGTTACCAAGTGTGGTGACATCCAGCACCGACACCCTATCCCTGCCTACTTCTGTCTTAAAGCCGCAATGGGTTCAACACATGGAGGTGTGCTCTGTCTGAGCATAATAGAAGACTGCGCACCTCCATGTTGTCTCCAGCCCCTTTTATAACCTTGGTCCGCCCCAACCCAGGGTGGACCACACTGCACCTCCAGGAGCCAATAGCAGAGTGCAACGTCATCAATGACATAAGCAGCGGCCTATCCGGAGCCGCCACTTCACTGATGACCTCATGGCATCCAAGCCCCAAACACCTAACCAGTCATTGTCTGACGAACAATGATGAGGTGCCAAGTCATAGGGGCGGGCCTCTGCGAGCCAGTCCGGAGTAGTCACATCATCAGGACACCTGATGCCCTCTGGCCTATCAGGCCTGCCACCTCTGATGCACTAAGTACCTGAGCATGCTCAGTAGCCTGAACAACAGTCTCAGAAAACAGACTATCAGCTTGAGCATACTCAGTAGGCACAACACAGGACTTAGACATGGCATGGAGTCCAAGTACCTGTGCAAAGAGGCTTTTTGCCCTAAGTGTGGGAGCATGCTCAGTAGCCCGAACTGAGGACTTAGCCTCAGGAATGGCACAGTCAGGCTAAGCATGCTCACTAGGCAAAACACTGGACTTAGGCTGTGGCTGGGGTAAATCGGCACACTTATGCGCTCTGGCCGCCTCTTTACACTTAGACATGGAGAAGGAAGCAGCCAGCTGGATGACCCGAGGCACGGCCAAAAATGGCAGCCGTCGCCTGGGCGCAACTGGAACCGCAGCAGGCTGCTTGCGGCTACAGAGGCACCGATTCGTAACACTATCTTCCAGCCAAAATAAAATGTCTACTTCTTCCCGTGGATAATCTGATATGATCCCTTTGTTATGGACACGACCATCGCTACCAAATGTAGATCAGGCACCAAAACAGCAGTTGCTTGAATGGATCTCAAGGGCTCCAACAGGTGGCCTCTCCTCCACCTCAACTTCAATATCCCAAATATTCCATTCCTCTGTGGTGTCACCCCAATCACACTTGCTTCCTACCAGCTCTCAAATCTCCACCCGCGCTGCTGAGCATGGGGTAACAGAGATGGTGGAGTCTGCAGAGCTGTTCAGTCACACTATAGCCTGGGAATCAGAGGTCTGCTCCAAAGCTGCAGTGAGTCCCGACAAGGAAATGATGTGCACTGATGCCCAGAAGCTTTTTGAGTCAGATCCAGGCCCAGAGGAAGAAGGTTCTGAGCATAATGTAGACCCTCATTCCCAAACTGTAACTCCTCTTGGTGGAGACAATGGGGAACATGCTGATGAGACTCAGATACCTGATTGGAACGACAAATTTACTATTCAGTCAGGGCAGGAAGAGGTTGGCTCTGAGGAGTCAGTACGAGGGGAGTGAGAACACACAGGGTGATGACGAGGTTGGAGACCCCACTTACTGTCAACCCACAGTCAGCCAGTCGATGAAGTTGTGACGCCATAGCAAAACCAGGTAGTTACAGAAGTAGTCCACCCTCCTTGATTCCAACACACAGCCATTAAAGCCTAGCCACTCCCTCATGGTAATAGGAACACACCAGTGGGCGGGATCAGGCGAATGGGAGCCCCCAGCTAGGGGTCCTGAGGTGTCAGGGGCGGGAACACAACAGTTATGTTCAGTTCTGACAGTCTGACGGTAGTCAAGTGCAGAGAGTGGAAGTGAGTCAGGGGTTGGGGCCCCTGGACTGCCGGACTTGGTGGCAGACGACAAGCAGGACCATAGGCGACGGAGATCCGGTCGCAGGAGACCTTAAGTGGACCAGGGCAGGGTTGTAGCCTGCTGGTGCCAACAGCGAGAATCCGGTCCGGAGGCCGTGCAGTCGGGGTACCTGGACCCTAGGACGAGGACGGTTGCAAGCCCCTTATTAATTAACCAGCCGGGGACAAGGTTTCAGGCCTTGTTCCACAGAAGCCCAGAGAGCGAAACGGAAGCCCAACGCGGGGGAAAGCTTGTCCGTCAGAACCCACAGAAATCCCAAGGGTCAGATTTCGTGGGCCACAGCTCCCAAACATACACAGTACCGGGAGTGGACTTCCCCGTTCCAAGCGGAGTTGTCCCAGAAAAGACACAGACACTGAGTGCAGGAGGAAGGGACCCCTGTTTGCTACCCGAATACACCCGCCAGAGGTGACCGGTCACTGGCAATTTAGTTAACCACTGGACTTTGTGTGTGATTCTTTGAACTGTGAGTACACCATTGATCCCCGGTCCAGCCCGGCACGTCACGTCCAGCAGCCATTACTCCCGTGTACCTGGGTCCTGGGACTACACCTCCCCTACCTGTGGAGGGGATCCCACCTTGCTGCCCCACTCCATCAGCCCCGGGCGTCCCATCACCAGGCAGCAGCGGTGCTACCAAACCTCACCGCAACCCATGGGTGGCGTCACCGACAAATCAGTCCCCTGTAAATACTCCCTTCCTATGATGGTGAGGACGGATGTCTGTCCGTACGAGCCCGGGTCTGGTCATCACTCGAGTCGCAGTACTGAACCCGGATACGAGCAGCCCCTGCAGCGGCAGCGGCCCCTGTCCTCAACAAGGTCAGCAGAGTAGGTGGCGGAGGATGCAACTGACGACGAGGTTAGGTTGCGCCTTCCTGGTGAGAGACGGAGTACTGGAAGCATGACAACAAGTGCATCCTCAGCCACAACTCTGCCTCTGAGCAGAAGTCGTGGTGGCTCTTTAGGTCGCATGGGCTGTAAGCCTTGCCTAGCCTGGGCCTTTTTTGACATCGCAAAGGATCACCCAACTCATGTCATCTGTAAGATTTATCACCAATCTGTAAGTAGAGGCCAAAAACTCACTAGTTTGAGTACTTCGTCAATGAACCGTCACATGGATATGAAGTGATAGGGTGAGGGTGTATTCATGACCTTTATCCACTGCAAATGCAAGATGCTTATTTTCCGTTCATTGTATGCATTGTTATTGATATGTAAAAGTGTAAGAGTGTATAAATGACCTTTATTCACTGTAAATGCAAAATGCTTATTTACTGTCTATTGCAGGGGTGGGCAATTAATTTTCCCATGGGACAGCATGAGAAATTGGGATGGTTATAGAGGGCCGGACTAATATAATAAACTCATTTTTACCCAATACTGTATATAGTATATACACTAACCCTCCATAATCGAACAGTAAGTTAAACAATACAAAGATTTAATGAAAATATGGAGGTCAGCGGGTGCATACATACTGGCCCTGGTGGCCAGTGGGGAGCATATATACTGGCCCTGGTGGCCAGTGGAGAGCATACATACTGGCCCTGGTGGCCAGTGGGGAGCATACATACTGGCCCTGGTAGCCAGTGGGGAGCATACATACTGGCCCTGGTGGCCAGTGGGGAGCATACATACTGGCCCTGGTGGCCAGTGGGGAGCATACATACTGGCCCTGGTGGCCAGTGGGGAGCATACATACTGGCCCTGGTGGCCTGTGGGGCATACATACTGGCCCTGGTGGCCAGTGGGGAGCATACATACTGGCCCTGGTGGCCAGTGGGGAGCATACATACTGGCCCTAGGGGTGCTGAGGGCACAGGCTGGTATCACTGCAGCAGCAGAGTCTGAGGGCTCCTCTGGCTGCCTTCTCTGAGTGTGTCTGCTTCTTCTATTGCAGGGACAGGGGGACCTGAGAAGACACAAGTGCTGGACTCTCCCCTGCTCTCCCCTCCTGCAGGCACTCTGCACTCTCCATGCTGCTACTGATTCACATTACCTCCGTTTTTGAAGTGGCTGCTGTGCAGATGAGCCAGTTACATGTGAGGATCCTGGGTAGAAGGGGCAGGCAAAGGGGGTGTGGCCAGCATCAACAGTGGCAGCAGGAGGGGACAAGGAAGGCATTAGAGGAGTGTGTGAGTCCAGCATTCAGAGGGGGCATGGACGACAGCAAAAGGGGCGTGGCCAGCAGCATAGACGTCATGGAAGGCATCCAGAGACTGTGATCAGCATCCAGAGGGGGCGTGATCGGTAGAGTGGGGGGCGTGGCAGCTGCTTATCACTGCACTGCGGGATACATAGCTCCCGGCAGTGAGAGCGGGGCTGAGGCATAACATCGTAGATCAGGCCACGCCTCCAACTCTGAGCTAAGACGGGCGGGACAGTCACAGATAGTAGGCGGGCCGCCCCTTGCCCAGTTCTGGTCTATTGTATGCATTGGTGCTGACCACCCCCCACAAGGGGCATTTTTGCATCTGTCTTTGACTGTTTGGTCACTATAGCAACAGCAAAACGGTATTCAGCTGTAGAATTGGAGACTGGAGGAGGTGCTGTATGTGAGCAGAAGGAAAAGCGAAAGGTGTGCGTAACAGAAAGGAGCCACCACAGAAACACTTAGGTGGATTGTGAGGAGACTTGTATTGGAGTTTGGTGAGGAGGACCGTAACGCGTGTGAGCAGCATCCTGTGCCGGAGACCGCCATTCTTCAGTTACTGGCTATACTGATTACCGTGGGAGGATCGTCAAGTCTGTATTTATGGCAGCTGGACACCACATTACCCGGGTACGGTAGGCTGGGCCCAGGATTGCATGTGTGATGCCCTGGACTAGCCAGGTAGTCACAGACATAACAACATACACCCCCCTAGACAGTTACACCAGTCAGACAAAAAACCCTTGTTGCCTCCCTCCAGGGTCTGATGTCCACACCAGGTGGGGCGGAGCCAGGCGATTGGCCCCACCCACCAAGGAGTTCACAGGCCTGGAGGCGGGAAAAGTGTCAGATGAGTTTAGGAGGTGAAAGTGAGAGGAGAAAAACGTCTGTGTGTGCCTGGGTAGGAGCCCAAGCACTGATAGCAAGGTTGGCAGATGGTGGTGGCTGTCTACAGGAGTTAGTGGAACTCTGCAGAGCCGTAGGACCGGGGTCAGGCGTTGGCACGCCGGTACTGAACCGGGGAGTGGAGTGAAGCTAAGCACACAGGCAGGGCCATCGGACCCCAACCAGGCTTGGAGCCGCTGACAATAGTCAAATCCGAGTGTGACAGAAACCCCAGGGGTTTTCTAACAACCAAGACCCGTCAGAAGGCAACAGTCCACACCGAGAGGATATACAGCCACCGCCACAGGCTAGAGATCCAAGGGCCAGCGCCTGCGGGCAAAACGGGCTCCTACGGCACCTATACGCCGGGGAGCGGACTACCGGTGGGCAACCACAGGAGTCAGAACATTCTAACAGGTGCAGGGAAAGACTGCCACCATCAGCCATCCGGGGAGAACACAACAACACTGCAGACGGCTGCGGGACCCGTCCATCCGGCCGTTTTGGTTTACCAGAGACTCTGTCATTGATTGTCTGAGTGAGTACATCAGTGCCGTCCGGCACCGCGCCGCGCTGTCTCTGCAACCCTGCACCCCCAGCCATCCAGCCTCCCCATTACACCACCGGGCCCCGGGATCACCAACCCCTACCCATGGTGGGGACA
Organism: Anomaloglossus baeobatrachus; assembly: GCF_048569485.1. NCBI lineage: Eukaryota > Metazoa > Chordata > Amphibia > Anura > Aromobatidae > Anomaloglossus > Anomaloglossus baeobatrachus. The sequence continues at coordinate 335,501,302 of NC_134354.1, read as the reverse complement.
ACATCCTAGCTGCTCCCTACCATCTCTCCCGGGATGCCCGTCACCAGCAGCGGTGGTGCCATCATCACCACATCCCGTGGGTGGCGTCACGAACAATCTCCCCAAACAAACCATCCCTTTTCACTCACGGGTGAGGAGCGCTGCTCGAGTCCCCAGGTCCGGCCCGCTCGAGCCACCGAACAGCAGCAGCAGAAACCCCGGACTCGAGTGTGGCGAGCATGTCCCCTCCGCCCGCGACAACTTGGCGTCACGAACAGGATAGAACCGATCTACCTACCGGTAGAAGTGCGCCTTGCAGTCCCCGCCGACGGCGTCCAGCTGAAAAATTTGAAGTGCCGCCATCTTTTGGCGCGAAGATTTCCTGCTCAAGCGTCTTCCCCGAGCAGGGAAGGAGCGAAAGTGAAGCCCCGCCCCCAAAGAGGAAGTGCTAGAAAGAACCAAGGGGGGACGGGAAAAAGATGTTTGCGCCCGATGGAGCCGTTGGAGGAGTGGTGGTCGCAGCCGCAGTGGCGCCCGCAGATGGAAACGGGGTAGCCCGTACTCCGGCCGCAAGAGCGGGGGAGGCCGCGGGTCCAGCGGTCGCCCAGGTAATGTCGTTCTCCCTGCCCTATGTGCCTGGTGCTACCTGGCTGCCGCAGTACGATGGGAAGCCTGATGCTTTGCAGGTGTTCCGGAAAAAGATTAGCCCGGTCCTCGATTTATATCCCTTGACTGACAGGCAACGGGCAGTGGTAGTGCTAGAGCAGCTAACCGGCGCGGATGAGCAGGAGATGGAGACCTGGACCGACGCGGACCGGGCCTCAGTGACTACCATTTTTGAGAAACTCCAAATCGCTTTTGAGACCCGCACGGAAGCAGAATTGCGGATGCAGTTTTATCATTGTCGACAGCAGCCTGTGGATAATATAAGAGACTATGCCCTGCGCCTGCAAACAGCCCTCCATACGCTGAAGCGGGTGGACACTATTAACGATGCGGACAGCAATAAGATGCTAGTGGAACAATTCTTGCAAGGGCTGGGGTCTGCGGAAGACCGCAAGCAGCTACGGCTGTGGGCCCTGGAACACCCCAATCTGGACTTTGCAGTATTGAAGGAGCGGGCCATCAAGGCCCTGCAGGCCCCAACGCCAGACACTCCTGAGGCGGCCCCATGGCCGGCAGAAACTGCTGCCATCTCGGTGGCACCTCCTCTCCGGGCTCTCCCGGCCCCTGCAGCACCCGTCGGGTTGCTGGAGGAGCTAGCTGCCCAGGTCCGCCGCATGGATGGAGACCTAGCCAAGATCCTCGCCGCACTCCAGCTTCCAACAAGAGTCAAGTCCCCAGGGAGGATCCAGCTCGCCGACAGCCCGGAGGACGTCCCCTGGATGCAGCGGAGAAGGACCAATGACTCGCGGTATGGGCCTCCTATTTGTTACAGGTGCAGCAAGCCTGGCCACTACTCTAGGCGACGCCCGTTAAACGAGCAACCCTTGGGGCCAAGGGCCAATCCTCAGGAGTAGACACCAATGGCCCCGCCGACTGGCTCGCCCCATCATCCCTCTGGCAGTGGACGGCATCCCGCTCATGGCCCTATTGGACACAGGATCACAGGTAACCATTATACCATATACACTGTACCAGCAGTATTGGGGTACTGACGAACTTGCCCCCTCTGATGATAGCCTGACCCTTGTCATGGCCAATGGACTCCCTCTAACCCAAGTGGGATACAAACAAGTGACCCTGACTGTTGGACATGCGGAGTTAAAGGACCAAGGGATGATTGTGGTGATGAACGAACCCAGTGACCATAACCCAAAAGTAATCCTAGGGACCAATGTGATGGAGCATTGTATTAGTGAGGTGCTGAGTCTGTTGCAGTAGTAGGCCGCCACAGCAGGAGGAGGTCGACAGAGGGCTGTGCAGCGTGAGATCCGGGCCCTCCTATATCGGCAACAAGTGAACTCGACGGGTGGAGAGATTGGTGGAGAAAGGGTGATGGATGTGGCCCCCTTGGTAGTGCCCCCCAGAAGCGAGATGATGATTTGGTGCAGGGCAGCAGTAGGCCCCCAGGGGCGCGACTACCCGGCGATGGTGGAACCCACGCCTTCTGAACACTGGCCCACAGTGATGGCGGCCAGAGGGGAGAGTGCCTGTAAGAGTGCTGAATTGTGGAGAGGAGGAAGTTAGGCTGCCCCGTTACGCTACCCTTGCCAAGTTGCTTACCCTAGACCCTCACATCATTCACAAAGCCGCCCCTCCTACCTCAGCACCCCCTGCCAGTAACCATATACCCCCTGAACAGTTAGAGGAGTGGTGCCAGGAACTACATTTAGGCACTGAAGCCACACCTACGCATCACAAAGAGGGGGTATACAGGGTAGTACAGGAGTATGAACAGGTTTTCAGCAAGCACCCATTAGATTTCGAGAGGATTAAAGGGGTTCAACACCATATCCCTACAGGCACACATCCACCCATCAAAGAAAGGTATAGGCCCATCTTGCCAGCACATTATCAATGCGCCAAAGACATGTTGAGGAACATGAAGGAGGCAGGGGTCATTCGGGATAGTTGTAGTCCCTGGGCAGCCCCACTAATGCTGGTGAAGAAGAAGGACGGCACCATGAGAATGTGTGTGGATTACCGGAAGATCAACCAGATAACGCATAAAGATGCCTACCCTCTCCCCCGTATCGAAGAGTCACTAGCTGCGCTGAGAACCGCTAACTTCTTCTCTACCCTTGACCTTACCAGCGGATACTGGCAGGTGGCGGTCGCACCAGAGGACTATGAGAAGACTGCATTCGCCACTCCCATGGGACTCTGCGAGTTCAACAGCATGCCGTTTGGGCTGTGCAATGCCCCTGGAACCTTCCAACGGCTCATGGAGTGTTGCCTGGGGCATCTCAATTTCGAAACTGTCCTGCTGTATCTGGATGATGTGATCGTGTACTCCCAGACGTATGAGGCTCACCTGGAGCACCTGGCTGAAGTGTTTGCGTCCCTAGCCAAGTATGGGATGAAGCTGAAGCCCTCCAAGTGCCACCTACTGAAGCCTAGGGTACAGTACCTCGGACATGTGGTGAGCGCGGAAGTTGTCGCCCCAGATCCCGAGAAGATCACTGCTATCCAGGACTGGCCGAGACCGACCACAGTGAGAGAGGTGAGACAGTTCCTGGGCCTGGTGGGCTACTATCGCCGCTTTATCAAGGGGTACATGAAGATGGCTGCCCCTATGCAAGACATCCCCGTGGGACAGACCAGGAGTGACAGAGGCCCTGGACCCCCATTTGTGTGGGAGAAGAAACATGAAGAGTCCTTTCACCAGCTAAAGACGGTCTTGACGGGAGAAGAGGTCCTGGCGTACCCCGACTACAGCCTCCCGTTCGTCCTCTACACCGACGCCAGCAATGTGGGCTTGGGGGCCGTCCTGTCCCAGGTCCAGAATGGGAAAGAAAAAGTGATCGCCTACACCAGCAGAAAACTCCGGCCCACAGAGAGGAACCCCGAAAATTACAATTCCTTCAAGCTTGAGTTCCTGGCCCTGGTATGGGCAATCACCGAGAGGTTCCGAAATTACCTCGCAGCGGCAAGATTCACGGCTTACACGGACAATAATCCATTGACCCATCTGGACACGGCCAAACTGGGCACTCTGGAACAGCGGTGGGTGGCCAGGCTGTCTAATTATGACTTCACTATCAAATACAGAGCCGGCCTCAAGAACACCAACGCGGACGCGTTATCCCGGATGCCCCACCTGCCGGATGGGGGGTTGGAAAACGATGACCTTGAAGAAATCGAGTTGCCCGCGTTCCATCGGCCTCCGGTCGAAAAACTATATGAAAAAGAACAACAGGTGAACCTGGACCCGCTACCCAGTCAGGGATGGCAAGAAGCCCAAGACCAAGCACCTGCCGTCCAGCTGGTCAAGACCATGATTGAGCAAGGCTCCTCCGGAATGGATCCTGCAGCTCCCTCTGTGGCCCAGCGGCTGTGGAAAGAGTGAACCCGGCTGTACCTGCATGAAGGGAAGCTGTATCGAGGGCTGATCAACCCAAAGACTCACGAGAGGGTTCGTCAGCTGGTGGTCAGTCAGGCCAGCGTGCCCAAAGTCCTACGGGCATATCACGATGGCGCCGGGCATTTCGACTGGAAAAAGCTGTAGATGTTGCTGAGAGAGCGGTTCTATTGGAGTGGGATGCGAGAATCTGTGGAGGCCTGGTGCCGAGAGTGCGGCCCCTGTGCGCTGAGAAGGAAAGATGAAGTCAGCCAAAGAGCCCCTCTACAGCCGATCGTCACCCACCAACCACTGGAGTTGGTTGCCTTGGACCACGTCAAGCTCACACCCAGCCGGAATGGATATACCTATGCCTTGACCATCGTGGACCACTACTCCAGATTCATGGTGGTTTTTCCAGTCAAGGATCTGACCGGCCGTACCGCAGCTAGGGCATTCCAGGCCTACTTCTGTCGACCGCACGGATACCCGGAGAGGATGCTTATGGACCAGGGTTCAGCAATTGAAGCCGAGGTGTTTCAAGAGTTCTGCCAGTTGTACGGGTGTAAGAAGATCAGGACCACGCCATACCATGCCCAGACTAATGGGATGTGTGAGAAGATGAACCACCTGGTCATGGATCTCCTCAAGGTGATACCGTTGGAAGAGCGGAACCTGTGGCCAGAAAAACTGCCTGACCTGGTAGACATGTACAATAACATTCCCTGTAGTTCTTCCAAATGCACCCCGGCGTATCTGATGAGAGCCCGACCGGGCCAGCTGCCGGTGGACCTAGAAATGGACTTGGAGGCTCCAGAGGCCCTTCCGTCGACTGCTGGCTGGGATACCCTGGGACAAATCCAATACCGACAGGTCCAGGAGTATTTGGAGAAGAATCTCGGTCAGAGCCGAGAGAAACAAGCACAACGCTTCAACAAACGAGCGTCAGCCGTCCCCTTTGAGCTGGGAGATGTAGTGCTGAAGTGAAAGAGAAGGACTCATAAGCTTGATGACCAGTGGGAAAAGACCCCGTATGTCATACAGCCCAATGAGTGGGAGAATGAGAAGGCTTATCTGATCAGTCGCGACCAGGGGAGGACCACAACTACAGTTTCCAGGGACCACCTGAAGAAATGCCCTCACCCCTTGAGAACGGCAAATGAGATTCCGGTTCCCACGCCAAGCGGGGAAAAGGAAAAAGGAGGTGATCCACACAGTGATGGGTGATTTTCCAGCAGACTGACCGATGCAGAACGGTGCGGTGATTGTTCCGGTGATAATGTTCCCACAACACGTGGAAGAAATGCAGACGGAAACGCCCGCCAGTGAGCCACTCGAACAAGCGCCCAGGGATGCACCTATACCCCCTCCCCTTGGGGTAAAGGGGTGCTGCCCGTTCCTTAGGGGCAGCATCAAGGGTCAGGTTGCTTGGGTGGGGAAGCGAATGACCATGAACCCGTCCGTCAGTAATAAAAATGTTTTATATGTTTGAAACGTTAAAGTGCTATGCCTCCCGTAAGGGAAGAACTACAAGTATGCTTATGTTGAATGTTTTACATGTTAATTTATCTTTTACAGAAAAATAAAACTGGCGGTGGACGGGCAGCCCGCGGACGGTCTGCATTTTACCAAGGGGGAGTGTGACACCCGTGACTAGCCAGGTAGTCACAGACATAACAACATACACACACCCCCCTAGACAGTTACACCAGTCAGACAAAAAACCCTTTTTGCCTCCCTCCAGGGTCTGATGTCCACATCAGGTGGGGCGGAGCCAGGTGGTTGGCCCCACCCACCGAGGAGTTCACAGGCCTGGAGGCGGGAAAAGTGTCAGATGAGTTTAGGAGGTGAAAGTGAGAGGAGAAAAACATCTGCATGTGCCTGGGTAGGAGCCCAGGCACTGACAGCAAGGTTGGCATATGGTGGTGGCCATCTGCAGGAGTTAGTGGAACTCTGCAGAGCCGTAGGACTGGGGTCGGGCGTTGGCCTGCCGGTACCGAACCGGGGAGCGGAGTGAAGCTAAGCACACAGGCAGGGCCATCGGACCCCGACCAGGCTTGGAGCTGCCGACAATAGTCAAATCCGAGTGTGACAGGAATCCCAGGGGTTCCCCAACAACCAAGACCCTTCAGAAGGCAACAGTTCACACCGAGAGGATATACAGCCACCGCCACAGGCTAGAGATCCAAGGGCCAGCGCAGGTGGGCAAAACGGGCTCCTACGGCACCTATACGCCGGGGAGCCGACTACCGGTGGGCAACCACAGGAGTCAGAACATTCTAACAGGTGCAGGGAAAGACAGCCACCATCAGCCGTCCGGGGAGAGCACAACAACACTGCAGACGACTGCGGGACCCGTCCATCCGGCCATTTTGGTTTACCAGAGACTCTGTCATTGATTGTCTGAGTGAGTACACCAGTGCCGTCCGGCACCGCACCACGCTGACCCTGCAACCATGCACCCCCAGCCATCCAGCCTCCCCGTTACACCACCGGGCCCCGGGATCACCAACCCCTACCCACGGAGGGAACAACATCCTAGCTGCTCCCTACCATCTCTCCCGGGATCCCCGTCACCAGCAGCGGTGGTGCCATCATCACCACGTCCCGTGATTGGCGTCACGAACTCTCTCCCCAAACAAACCATCCCTTTTCACTCACGGGTGAGGAGCGCTGCTCGAGTCCCCGGGTCCAGCCCACCGCTCGAGCCACCGAGCAGCAGCAACAGAAGCCCCGGACCCGAGCATGGCGAGCGCGTCCCCTCCGCCTGCGACACGTGCATGCAGCACTTTGTTTTGGTAACAAAACACATATCTGTTCTGCTTAGGCCGACTATATAGACAATAAGACTTGCTGGCTCTGCTTTGTCAGTTTGTCAGTAGTTAAAATCTTAAAGGGACAGCGACACATGTTTGCATTGACTGTTGCTTTACAAGATTTTCCAGGACTGTGTTGCTGAGCTGTGTGGTTTGCCTTACCACTTTTATCATCTTCCTTATCTGTGAGGCTTCAGCAAACAAGGGTATTCAGGGGGGGTTAATGGGTTTTGTCTATGTTTAGGGGTGCTTCACACATAGCGAGATCGCTAGCGAGATCGCTGCTGAGTGACGGTTTTGGTGACGCAACAGTGACCTCATTAGCGATCTCGCTGTGTGTGACACTGAGCAGCGATCTGGCCCCTGCTGTGAAATCGCTGCTCGTTACACACAGAGCTGGTTCGTTTTCTTCAAAGGCGATGTCCTGCTGTGCAAGGACGCATTCTGTGTTTGACTCCTATACAGCGACCTTGTTCACGACTCACGTAGGCGTGCATCTTCGTTGGTTTCCGCGCCCTCTCTGTTCCGATTGGTGATCGCTACTGTGTTCTCATTGGGCGTCTCATTGGGCATCTTCCATTCTTTGTTCTATTACAGTTCATTTTGTAGGGCTAGTTTCACTTGTCCCTGACCGCGTGTAGCAAGCAGATTGCAATACAGTCCATTCTGCATCGCTTCATCCGTTCATCAGATATTCTGGGCGTTGTACTCTGCAAGGTAGGCATTTTTTTGTGGTCGCAAATGCATTTCCATATTATTATTACATTTATATAACACCAAACAAGTACAGTTAGGTCCAGAAATATTTGGACAGTGACACAATTTTCGCGAGTTGGGCTCTGCATGCCACCACATTGGATTTGAAATGAAATCTCTACAACAGAATTCAAGTGCAGATTGTAACGTTTAATTTGAAGGTTTGAACAAAAATATCTGATAGAAATTGTAGGAATTGTACACATTTCTTTACAAACACTCCACATTTTAGGAGGTCAAAAGTAATTGGACAAATAAACCAAACCCAAACAAAATATTTTTATTTTCAATATTTTGTTGCAAATCCTTTGGAGGCAATCACTGCCTTAAGTCTGGAACCCATGGACATCACCAAACGCTGGGTTTCCTCCTTCTTAATGCTTTGCCAGGCCTTTACAGCCGCAGCCTTCAGGTCTTGCTTGTTTGTGGGTCTTTCCGTCTTAAGTCTGGATTTGAGCAAGTGAAATGCATGCTCAATTGGGTTAAGATCTGGTGATTGACTTGGCCATTGCAGAATGTTCCACTTTTTTGCACTCATGAACTCCTGGGTAGCTTTGGCTGTACGCTTGGGGTCATTGTCCATCTGTACTATGAAGCGCCGTCCGATCAACTTTGCGGCATTTGGCTGAATCTGGGCTGAAAGTATATCCCGGTACACTTCAGAATTCATCTGGCTACTCTTGTCTGCTGTTATGTCATCAATAAACACAAGTGACCCAGTGCCATTGAAAGCCATGCATGCCCATGCCATCACGTTGCCTCCACCATGTTTTACAGAGGATGTGGTGTGCCTTGGATCATGTGCCGTTCCCTTTCTTCTCCAAACTTTTTTCTTCCCATCATTCTGGTACAGGTTGATCTTTGTCTCATCTGTCCGTAGAATACTTTTCCAGAACTGAGCTGGCTTCATGAGGTGTTTTTCAGCAAATTTAACTCTGGCCTGTCTATTTTTGGAATTGATGAATGGTTTGCATCTAGATGTGAACCCTTTGTATTTACTTTCATGGAGTCTTCTCTCTACTGTTGACTTAGAGACAGATACACCTACTTCACTGAGAGTGTTCTGGACTTCAGTTGGTGTTGTGAACGGGTTCTTCTTCACCAAAGAAAGTATGCGGCGATCATCCACCACTGTTGTCATCCGTGGACGCCCAGGCCTTTTTGAGTTCCCAAGCTCACCAGTCAATTCCTTTTTTCTCAGAATGTACCCGACTGTTGATTTTGCTACTCCAAGCATGTCTGCTATCTCTCTGATGGATTTTTTCTTTTTTTCAGCCTCAGGATGTTCTGCTTCACCTCAATTGAGAGTTCCTTAGACCGCATGTTGTCTGGTCACAGCAACAGCTTCCAAATGCAAAACCACACACCTGTAATCAACCCCAGACCTTTTAACTACTTCATTGATTACAGGTTAACGAAGGAGACGGCTTCAGAGTTAATTGCAGCCCTTAGAGTCCCTTGTCCAATTACTTTTGGTCCCTTGAAAAAGAGGAGGCTATGCATTACAGAGCTATGATTCCTAAACCCTTTCTCCGATTTGGATGTGAAAACTCTCATATTGCAGCTGGGAGTGTGCACTTTCAGCCCATATTATATATATAATTGTATTTCTGAACATGTTTTTGTAAACAGCTAAAATAACAAAACTTGTGTCACTGTCCAAATATTTCTGGACCTAACTGTATCTATCATTGTCCTATTCAACATTGTGTGTTTATGCTTCTACACTTGCAAGCAAATGGTGAGAGGGCTTGGCTTCTATCTGTATACATGCTTTTCTATGGGCAGACATTTTAACCCCTTCATGACCGGCTGTTTTTTCCGTTTTTTTTCGCCATTCTTTTTCTGAGAGACGTAACTTTTTTATTTTTCAGTCAATATGGTCATGTGAGGGCTCATTTTTTGGGGAAATAGATGTACTTTTAAATGAAACCATAAGTTTTACCATATAGTGTACTGGAAAACGGCAAAAAAATTCCAAATGCTGAAAAATTGCAAAAAAAGTGCGATAGCGTCTCGATCACACGTTTTTACCGCTAACCATTTTTGCGCAGATGATACGTTTTGCTCGCCTATTATTGCATTTTGCACAAAAGTTGGGATGACATAAAAACGTCATTTTGGCGTTTGGAATGTTTTTGCCGCTACGCCGTATAGGGATCAGATTAATTGATTTTTTTTGCTAGATAGAGCGGGCATTCCTGAACGATACCAAATGTGTGTATATTTTTGATTCTTGTAACCCTTTATAATTTTCAATGGGGCGAAGGGTTGATTTGAACTGTTAGTTTTGTTTTTTTTTGTTTTTTTAATGTTTTAAAACTTTTTTTTTAATTTTTTTTTTAATTTTACTAGTCCCCCTAGGGGGCTATAGCGATCAGCAATCCAATCGCTCTCCCCTCTCTGTAGATCTCAGCTACACAGCTGAGAACTGCAGATACGCCGCGGGCACAGTGAAAGTGAAAGTAATTCATGTGTATTACAGGAGTTATCACATCACCCTGTGCTACCATGACAACTATCAGACGTCACGTGACTTCCGGTATCGGGCGGTGAGTAAAAGTTTACCGCAATCGCGCTTATAATGGCGCTGTCACGTATTGACATCGCCATTTAAAGGATTAATCGGCATGAGCAGATAACGATTTTGCTCGTGCCTGGCACACATCTCAGCTGTGAAAATCAGCTGAGATGTGCGCTGATCGCGGCATGCTGCCGCCGGCGGACCGCAGGCAGTAACATTATGACATTTAGGACGTAATATTACTGCCTGCCTGCGGTCGTTATGGGGTTAAGGGAGTCTCATGTTCATACAACCATATACAGTACGTTTTGTGGCACACTTACAAATGTAATTCAACGTATTTTTGCGTAAATTTTACTATGTACAGTAATAATAGCGATATTATTTTTTTGCTACTATTCTCATATTTTCCATTTCATTTTCATTTTCTAGATTACACAACATGAACGATGAGGAGTGTAATCTTGTGGTGGCTGCTTTGCTGCTTGAGGCAGCTCAGCTAGAAAATAAGGCACAGAGGAGGCGTTCCAAACAAAAACGGCGCATATGGACAAGAGAGTGGCTGCAGAAGAGGTCTGAATGTAGGGCACGTCAGTATTTGACTGGGTGCACTCTGACTGCTGTGCCCCGTTGTAAAGGGTTAATCTGGTCGTCCCATGTAATTTCTGCCTCCTCCCTGTTTTGTTGCAGCCAGTGATTTTGCTCCTCCTCCTGCTTCCCCCTATATAAACCTACTTCCTGCTCTGTTCTGCCTCTCCTCACTTGTGAGACCTGGAGACTTGCTGTTCCTGATTATGCAGCCTGTCGCTGGTGAGAGAATATGGCTGACGCCATTAGAGACAGAATCAGGGGGAAGGCGATTCCTGATTCACCTGCCTTACGGGTGAGCAAATCCCCTTCTCTCCTGAGGCTCAGGCACTTATGCACAGCGGCCGGCGGAACGCACGGCGAACACGCCCGCTGTACTGCTTGAGTTCTCCTTCCCTTTCCTGACAGGGAGAACGCTGAAGCTGCACGCTGTCCCGTCTTGCCCGCACCCATTCGCCCCGCTTTGAATGATGCGATGGCTGCACGCCTGCCCTGTCTCCGAGGCTACACAGCGCCGCCATCTCTGTTAACTATTCCCTATTTCCCACCCCGTCCTTTTAGTAACATGGCAGCTGCACACCCACCTTGGCAGGTACGCAGTGCCTTAGCTCCTTTCCGGCCTGTGGGTCCTATAAGTTTCCCTTTCCTGCCCCATCCCCCTCCTGACCGGAGTGCTTTTCCTCTCACTATGGGAGGTCAGGCTGCAGCAGCACCTGTAACACTGAGCTGCCTGCTGCTTAGTCACAGGAGCAGCAGCATCTCCTATTGTAAGCAAGGCTCTCCCCTCCCTTTCCCCCCCTTGCCAGTTTATGCTGCTCTGTCCTTAGTCACTGGAACATTTCACCAGACACAAGCTCACCTCTGCCCCCTCCCCCTGCACTGCCTGCTGACGCTGCTCTGCCTCAGTCACTGGCAGGGTTTATCAAACAAGATCCCCATCCCCCCCCCTTTTTCTGCCCTCTCCTTCACTAGTGACAGTGGCCTCTATGGCACTTCACCATACATAATGTCTGCCCAGCGGGTGCTGGATCACCGGTCCGTTAAGGACGCGCTACCCGGTCCGCTGGCCTGTTTTTGCTTTGACTCTCATAGTCCAGAGGGTCCCCATCCATCAGCAGCTATTAATCTTGCAGCTCCATCATTCCATACCCTCTCGTGGAAAAAGAGCCCTCAAATTAATTGGTGACTCGCCTGCAGTTGGGTCACAGGTCCAGACACTATTGTAAAGCCACTGCAGAACCTTCATCATGCACGGTGCTGGTAAGTACCAGTATTCAGGGGCGGGGGGATGACCGGCATTATTTCCCTTGCCTTCTAGTCAGTTACTTTTCTGCCTGATTGTAGTAGTGTTCATTAACATCCCCTCCTTCCAGCACATGTAAGAATGTTTTTTACTACGTTCAAACTTAGACATCAAAACAGTTAATAAGATTCAGCTTAATTTTACACCAACATTTCGTTCATAGCTTTACTATTATTATTGTTTATTATTATTGTGCCATTTGTACCATAGCATGTTACGTGTAAGGGTGTTCATTATAGTTAAGAAAAAAAAAAAACAAAAAACAAAAAAAAACCCTTCAATAATCATCATTATTATTAATAATAATAATAATAATAATAGTATAAATAATACATAAACAATAATAATAATCATTGATACATGGCACATCCTGGTACAGTTGGAGTAAGGATCTTGCCCTTGAGCTCAGTCTAGAAGGAGTGATGTGTATAGGCAGTCGTGCAGTGATATAGTGGAAAGGGTTACTGCTCGTCTACCAAAAAATAAAAAATATATGATAGCTGGATAACATGGCATTATGGTTTCGATCCCTGCCCTGAGCGTTTCTAGGTATGCTAAATTACCAGATTTCTATTTAAGACACAAGGATTTTGTATTTGCCCTCCTTGCGTCTGCATTTCTGGGGTTTGCCCCCCCCCCCAGTGTCAGGTGCATTATGTAGTTATTAACAATTAATTATTAGATGTCGTGGCTGCTTTCACTACTTGGTCATCTTATTTAGAAGTTTCAGTGAGCATTTTGTGTTTTTTTAACGTCGGAATTGCTGATAATTCATTTCTGTATATACAGATATGTCCAATTTCAATGCATGTCAGGTTTCATCAGCTTTAGCGGCACTTCCAATAATGTCTTGTGTACATATATAACCAATTTTAAACACATCGCAAGGGTTCTTGCTAACATAATCATATCGATAGTTACATTTTCAGCCTGTGTGTATATAACCGTTTTCAACTTATCTTAAAGGTTTCACTTCGGTAACATACGCATCATCAGACATCAGGTCTTCCTTCCGTTTTTCCTGGTTCATTCACACTCTCACCATTTTTCCGTTTTGTTTTTTGTTTTTTTTTTTTGGTCATTTTAAGACTGACATTAATTTAACACATTTTCCTTTGGGTTGTTTTAATTTGTTATTTTGAGCCATTTGAGTTGTTTCCTGAAATGGGTCATTTGGTATGTGACAGGGATTGTCCCATCATACACAACTTTGATGATTTAATTCTTGTCAAGTTTATTAAACGCTTTTTGTTCATTCATGCTCTGTCCAGCGTCCCCTATTCGGTTTCGCACTCTGATTTTGTATTGTTTGTTCAGATGAGAATTCTTCCGACGGGTTACATTTTCCCTCGTTGGTTGTTGCTTCCAACAACAGGTTTTGGCTGTGATGGCATGTATAGCTAAATGGTAAGTGTGCGGGTTACAGACAGAACTTTGGTTCTGGTCCCACCAGTGGATAGTTGACATTTCCCTTAACAACGGTATTGTATAGCATGTTCGAGTGAGATGCCTTGACGGTTTGAGAGCTTTTTTCATCCTATACTTGCCTTGTTTAGCTCCCAGGTTCGACTATCAGGAATTGATCTTTTTTATTCATACTGTCGGTTCTGTGGGTTTTAATTTGTCTCTGGTGTCCTAGGGGTTGGAAAATTCAGCTTTTCTTGCTGTGTTGTTTCCCAGTGATATCACACTTTGGATTGACGTTTTTCCGCTTTGACTCTTTTGCTTTTGGGCCGCTAGCATCAGCATTGCGATTCTTAAACTATTTGTCATCGCTTACATAAGCATGGCGACTCTTAAACCATTTGTCATAGCATCCTCATCCTCACCCCTCGGTAATACAGTTCATTGTTTATTGTTCCTTAGGGCTTTGGCTTCAACATTTGGTTATGGGTCCGGTACATTTTAGTTGGTGAAATATCATTGCTGACACTTTCTCGTTTTCATTATGTTCTGAGAGTTTCGCCCCAATGCCTGAGTGTCCATTTCCATCCCTTATGTGGGAAGTGGTGAATACAGACGATAACACTGGTGAGGTTTTTTGGTGTCTGTGCAACATGGTAAGCTCACGGTAAAACATGGTGAGAGTCGTATGTGTGGGCGATCACTATTTCTTCATACATTCACTATTAAATGTTTGTTTCTAGAAGTGAAATAATCTGAAAAATATATTTATATAAAAGTAAAACAACACAAAAATATATATATATACTTGCTGCTTATGTCAAGTCAAAATGTCTAAGTAAAGGAAATATGAATTAGCAATTGTTTTATTTATTTTACACCGGTCTATATTGGTATCCAGGCTTTTTGCATCATATATTCAGGTAGGTGCTCACTTCTTGAAGGTGTGTTTTTGGCACCATTGCACTGGTTCCTGCATACTTGGGGACATGCGGAGTCCCGATTACAGGAATAGGAGTGGGATAATATAACTTTGTTTCCCAAACAAGCCCCGGTGGTCTTTATCGTGATAACATCAATTTAGTGATCGGGGGTTTTGCATTCGGATTTGATGCTCAAACAACCGAGCCTCCAGATATTTGTTCTTGGGTACCTGTTTTTCCTTCCTTGGAAAAGTTTCCCCTGTCTCTAGTTGCAATTACCTTTTATTTTGCCGTTCAGGTCCTTCTTTCTTACCTCATGACAATGGTTCCCCTCTCATAAATATTATTTTAATTGCTCCTTTGTGTTTCTCAGCCTCGAGGCTAGGAGATTGGTGCTAATTCATAATTGGTGCCATTACTTGCCAATCCTGAAATTCGACGTATTTATAGTTGCCGTGCTGAGTTTTCTCCATGTATATTAGACCGGTTTTATTGCCTTTGTAACAATTTTCTCTATTACAGATGGTGTCAAACATGTGGTATCGTTTTTGGCCATTCTTTTATCTTGGGCGGCCAGGAGAATGGGAGAACCATGCACGTGGAAGAGGATTTGGGTTTTTCAGGTTTTGGATGTTCCCTGAAAGGCATCGAGGACCAATAGTTGGGATCTCCCGGATGCCTCTTTACCTCTTAGTTTGTTTTTCTATGCTGCTGGGAATGACCTCTGCCTCTTTATTTAACGCAACTTTCCACTATGATGTGTTCCATGGTTTCTTTGGTTTAGTCAGAGGTCAGTCCTCGCGTGTATGACATGACGGCTATTTAGGAATCATGGAGTTCATGTTGGAGTGTCACGTTTTATTCGCTTTGCAGCGCACTTTTTCACAGCTTCTGTTTCCCGATGGTATACTTAACGGAAATTAGAGCTGACTTATTTCTTTCTATCGAGTGTTCCTTATTTTATGGGTGGGGGTCGGAGCGCAGTTTGCTACTTTGCTCCTCCTTGGCGGTCAATTTAACAGCGTTGATGGTTTTTGTACGAAAGCTACCTGTGCTGGGAGTCCAGCGGCGGCATAATGCTTTGTACTGGTTTACTGTGGTTTATTTACGTGGTTTTATCTTAATATTTTATGCTGTGACCGACCACCATCCACTAAAAGATGAGATTTGGTTATTAAATCTCCAAATAAAGAGAGTTCTGTTTTTATATATCTGAGTGTGGCTTTTCATTACATGGGACGATAAGTTTTGGGTTGTTGGGGTCTCAGCAGTCTTCACGCACATGCAACTGGTTAGAGAGCTTCAGGAGAAGAATCCTCACGATTTCAGGAACTATCTACGGATGTCGGAGGAATCCTTCAAACTATTGCTGGAAACAATAACGCCAGTCATTCAACGGAAGGATACAGCAATGCGTGCTGCTGTCCCGGTAGACTGGCCGTCATGCTCCGTTTCCTCGCCACTGGTCGCTCGCTGCAGGATTTACACTTTTCTTCAGCCATTTCATGGCCCCTGCTCAGCGTATTAATTCCTGAGACATGTAATGCAATTTTCAACTGTCTGCGCAGCTACATTCAATTTCCCAACACGGAGGAGGAATGGAGAAAGATTGCCTCTGATTTTGATCACCTCTGGCAGTTTCCTAATTGTGGAGGGGTGTTGGACGGGAAACATGTCCGTATAACTCAACTACCTAACAGCGGATCATATTTTTTTAACTATAAGGGCTATTTCAGTGTCATCCTGATGGCTTTGGTGAACGCCAATTACGAGGTTATATTTGTAGATGTTGGCATGAACGGCCGAGTTTCCGATGGGGGTGTTTTCGAGCAAACATGTTTTGGCGATCGTTTGAACAACTGTGACCTGCACTTGCCTCCCAACTCACAGACTACTGGCGAATTTAATTTTGTTTTTGTTGGGGATGAAGCCTTCCCGCTTGATTCAAATCTTCTAAAACCGTATCCTCAAAAAAATCTTACAGAGGAAAGGTGCATTTTTAACTACCGATTGTCACGGGCACGGCGGGTAGTGGAAAATGCTTTCGGGATAATGGCCAATCGCTTCAGAATTTTTCACACACCCATTAACATGAAACTAGACTCAATAGACTCTGTTGTTTTGGCATGTTGCGTGAGGCATAATTTCCTTCGCCGGCGTGATACTGATAGCTACTGTCCGTCTGGCTTCGTGGACACTGTGGACTTAACCAGTGGGGAAGTGCTGCTCGGGAATTGGCGCACAGACAGTCCTGCGATTGCAGGACTTCAGCCTTGTGCACACGGCAGAAACCCCGATGATGCAAAGACTTGCTGAGAGAAGTACTGTGACTATTTTAACGGCCCTGGTGCTGTTAGTTGGCAGCATCAGATCATATAGTGGCCTTCTGATGTCATTTATATTGTGAGTGTATCTTATTAATGTTTCTGTAATAAAGTATACTACCGAGGAGATTGAAAAATTTTTGTTTATTCTTTGACTAGTAGGACTATGCACACAGCATTCACTCCTGCACAGGCGCTTAATAGATAGACACGTTTACACATATTACACATACATATTGATATACATTGCTAGTTACCGGCCCCATGTCAGCAGCCTCGGGCAGTTCCATTCGTGTCCCCCTCCAGGGCTGGTGGTCTCTTTCCTTTTCCTCTGCACTGCCGTTTATAAACAGCATGCAGAAATAAGTGAATAGTGCCACCCAGCGTCTGAAAATCTTCGGGGTTTCAGGGGGTAGCTGAGACAATGGATATCATGATTCAGGCCGTTTTTTCCTGTCCGCGCTCACATGATCACCGGTATGCACCGTATCACGATGATCATATTACAGTAAATGACAGAGCTGTTAAAAAAATATTTATCTCCCATCTGGCATGAACGTGTCAGATGGGAGATAAATGTCCTCCCCGGTCCACTATGGTCCCTCTGATTTCTGTTGCATGTGCCATGACACATTCGACCGAAAACTACTCCCCAGCCCATGCGCTTGAGGTAAAAGGTACATAGTTGATCAGGAGAGCTATACTACTTTTCCAAATGGAGGGATTTGATTTTATAGTTGCCCTGTTGAACGACTACCAAACATGAGAGTCCGTAAAATGGCTCATTTTACGATCGCTAGCGAGAACTCTGCTGAGTCACGGTTTTCGTGACGCAGCAGTGACCTCATTAGCGATCTCGCTGTGTGTGACACTGAGCAGCGATCTGGCCCCTGCTGTGAGATCGCTGCTCGTTGCACACACTGCTGGTTCATTTTTTAATCTTTGCACTCCCGCTATTAAGCACACATCGCTGTGTGTGACAGCGAGAGAGCAAAGATCTGAATGTGCAGGATGCACGGAGCCGGCGTCTGAAAGCCTGCGGTAAGCTGTAACCAATGTAAATATCTGGTAACCAGGGAATCCCCTTCCTTGGTTACCTAATATTTACTTTAGTTACCAGCATCCGCCGCTCTCACTGCCAGCGCCGACTCCTGCTCCCTGCACGCAGCCAGACTACACATCGGGTAAAATTATAACCTGATGTGTACTCAGGCAACGAGTGCAAGGGAGCCAGCGCTAAGCGGTGTGTGCTGGTAACCAACGTAAATATCGTGTAACAAGAGCTTGGTTACCCGATGTTTACGTTGGTTACCAGTGTCCGCAGCTTCCAGACGCCGGCTCCGTGCAAGCGCAGCATCGCTTCCACATCACTGCTGGCTGGGGGGCTGGTCACTGGGTCGCTGGTGAGATCTGCCTGATTGACAGCTCACCAGCGACCATGCAGTGACGCAGCAGCGATCCTGACCGGGTCAGATCGCTGGTAGGATCGCTGCTGCGTCGCTAAAGTGTGAAGGTACCCTTACCCTTTGTGCTTTGTAGCACTCCTGCAGTGTGTCCCCCCAGCAGTATATATGTACCACAGTTATGCATGTGGCTACAATGTGTGGAGAGCTGAAAGGTGGACCCCTAGAGTCAATTACCATGGTGGGCTCCAGACTCCCCAGACCGACCCTGCTGACACCCATTATATCTATGCATCTGTATAGGTGGACACAGCCCATTACAAAACCAAGTAGGCTTGCTTATAGCTATCTCAAGAATTAAGCAAAACGTGCGTCAAGTGATAAACAAAACACATTTTATTACAAACCAAAACAAAAATAAATCTCTCTCTCTCTCTCTCTCTCTCTCTCTCTCTCTCTCTCTATATATATATATATATATATATATATATATATATATATATATATATATGTCTAAAAAATGAAATAATTAACAAAACAAACCTAAAATTAACTTTTTCCTAAAAATAATGGAAAATGAAAAGTAAACCGACAAGAAGCATCATGTTTCATAGTGGTTGTTTGATTTGGAATAACCTTGCCTTGGCGGAGAATTTAGATGTGCAAGGAATGACTGTGGCATAAAAGAGCACTCTGGAGTGGGGTGCACAAGCATGTTTTGTCGAGGCCCCATCCTCCGCACAGGTGTGCTGTGCAGTGTATCTGGCATTTGTGGCCATAAGTGTTGTGGACCTGGACCACGGTCTAGCTTTGTTGTTGCGGTCAGCGTTGTTGTCTCTTCCAGGTTCCCGGCTGCGGCTCGACTTAGCATTTCAAGTATAAGTCTTTCCGCATGACTTCTTTGACTGGCATCCAACTTCTGCAGTCGATCTGCAGTCATCTTGGCAAAGAAGTCTATGCCGGCATTGGACTGTTTTTCTAAAATTTGGCTTGCTAAAGAAATTAATTGTTCTGATGATGATGCTGTGGCAGCCTTTCTTCTGATATTTCGTAGCCGCTGTGGTTGTGGCTCAGTTGAGGGCGAATTTTCTTCATTTGCCTCCCCACTACTTTCCGCCACACTCGGGATGTCGCCACTAGATTGTGTCGCAACTTGGGAACAGTCCTGCTGGACAACAAAACAGAAAATTTCAGTTTCAGATAAACCCATCAATTTTCACAAACTAGAACTCACAACCCCATCACAAAAATGATACCCCATTAGAGATATACAGTTAGCATGCAATGGTAAAAAGGAGTGTGGTGGCACAAGTAGTACGAGATATTACATGACATTCAACGGTTTGAGAACAGAGTGCGGCTAAACTTGAAAAGTGTACTAGGCTTTATATTTACAATTAATCAATACAAAATAAATCAATGACGTGCATCCAAAGCTTACATGCTTTTCATCGGGAAGACCAGAAGGTACTTACAACTTCATCTATGGCATCTGTCAGTGTCTCTGTGTTGGTGGGCCCGAAAGAACATACAGATGCCCGTGGTAGCTCCTGGTTGCGGGTGAAGTCCATTAAGTGAAAGTACCACAGGGAGGGCACATAAATGTCATCTGTACCACAACCAGACCTTTTGGACCTCTCAACCTTGTTCAGTTCCTTCTTAAATACAGTGCGGAGGCCCTGGATTTTTTTGCGAACCATCGTCTCATCGACCTTCTCAGACGGGTCATGCTGCCGAAATAGGGCAATTAATTTCGCGTATGCCTCCCTTTTCTTGTTTCGATTACAATAGTCCGGCGATTTAACAAGCCAAAGGCAGGGAAAGGAGCGATACAGCTCAATCAGTTCACGTACAAATTCTTGGCTATTGTAAGACATCTGTAATTTATAAAAAAAAACACAAAAAAACCCCAAAAAAATGTAAATAAAAGTACACGACTAATGATGCAAGTATGTTCACAAATACAGCCCATGAGTACAGGTGATTCCACATGTATTTGAAGCAAGCCCAAAATGGAGATTTGTACACGAGAATCCAACCCCCTACCCCACCCTGTAAAATGGCTGTCCATGCAAAAACCTATGTACACTGCTTGAAAGTGTAATGAAATCCTGGCCACAATGTTACATATAAAGAATGGACACAAAATAGAATTGAGCTATGATTACAAGTAAATGATAGCTACAAATATATCAAATCTAATATTATAAAAATGAAAAACATATTCTAGTTATTAAAGAAAAGCTACAAAGATAATAATTAGAGAACTCAATAAATACCTACCTTTCAAAATTGATGGTGTGTAGAGCCACAAATTACGGAACACAATAGCGACTTTAAAGAGAACGCTGCAGAGCTACACGCACCTAGAACACAGAATGGAAGCCCTACTGCGTTGCCTTTCTTTATTGACATAGTATAGCCCAATCACAGAAAGACTTGTTGAGCAGTGGCTACCCAATCAGAGAAGGACAACGCACTAGTGGCCAACAATTAAATCACCTAAATAAACAGACAAACCCTTATATCGTCACATAACAACAGTTTGCAGACATTGATATGTGTATATATATATAAATGTAAATATATTGATCGCTACAGCTATGAGACGCTGTATTTATTGCGGAAGCAAATCATTTATAGAACGCAGCAGCGTCTCCTGCGGGCGGCAGTATTTAACATTGTGGGGGTTTTGAGGGGAGAGAGAGAGAGAGGGGTTTCAGCGACGCAGTATCGTCGCCAACGCGATCGCACGTCCATTACAGCGACGCTAAAATTCAATTGGGTGATAGGTTTCTGGCGGTCGGATTCAATATTTTTACTGTGGCCTAGGCAAGAAATATGGCGTCCAGAGTGCGTTCCACACCCTGGGGGGATGCTGAGGTGCGGTTTCTTATTGCCCAAGTTGACAAGAGGGATTATGACTGCAATGAGTTCCATCAGGATCGTTTCCTCCACAAAAAGGCTGTGCTGCACAGGATTAGTCGTGGACTATCCAAACGCTTTGGGGTGCAGCGTTCAAGGACACAAATTAGAAAGAAGCTGGCGGATCTGCGCTACAGATCGAGCGAGCGCCTTGACAGCATCCAGGCACAGAGCCAGCCCCATCGTGGTGAGTGGTGTTATGACGGCTCTTTGGTTCAATCAGTATGTGACAGCTCTGCGGTTAATGCACTATATGGCGGCTCTTTGTTTCAGGCAGTATGTGACAGCTCTGCGGTTAATGCACTATATGGCGGCTCTTTGGTTAAATCAGTATGTGACGGCTCTGCGGTTAATGCACTATATGGCGGCTCTTTGTTTCAGGCAGTATGTGACGGCTCTGCGGTTAATGCACTATATGGCGGCTCTTTGGTTCAGGCAGTATGTGACGGCTCTGCGGTTAATTCACTATATGGCGGCTCTTAGGTTAGCAGAGTATATGGCTTCTCAGTTGCCTCCGCGCGCATAACAACAGTAATTTCAGTGCAGTACCTCCAGTTATTTGTATTTACAATGGTGTATAATAAGATATATTATCTCCAGCACCTGCACACCATGAGCAGCCGGAGGCACCTGCAGACACTGATCCCCAGCCTGAGGCAACAGCAGACCTGGATCCACAGCAGGAGACACCTGCAGTTTCGCCAGCATCACTGCGTCACTTTGTTGCAGGCTTGCCTTCCGGTAATCCTTGATGATAAAAAAAGGTCCATTCAACTTGGCTAGGCAAGGGCTGTCATGTACTATGAAGTGTTTTGTCTTTCCCTAGCTGGTGATGCCAGAGGATTTGGACGGAACCTCAGCCCATCATTACCAGATGAGGAGGAAAACCAAAGCGTAAGTTTGAAACAATAAACATGTACCTCAAAATTATATGTATAAATATAAATCGCCTTGTTAACTTTTACCATTCCCCCCATAGAAATCATTACATTCGAGGACATCTTGGCCTCACATAAGAGGATGAAGGCGTCACAGAGGACACTGGCTGAAGCAGTCGCCCATCATGGAGAAGCCGTTGAACAGCACGGGGCGATGCTGTCAAAGTATATGGTGTCCCAACACCAGGGCGGCAGCCAGTAATATATTTTTGTTACAAAACATATTTTTTTGAAAGGTTTTGCTGTAGTTCTCCCAAAATAAAAGAAAAATATTATGTAAGATCTGCAGTGACGCAACAGCGATCTTTCTAGCGACGTTGCTGTGTGTGACATCCAGCAACAACTTGGCCCCTGCTGTGAGGTTGCTGGTTGTTGCTGAACGGCCGACCATTTTTTAGTTGTTGGTGTCCCGCTGGGCAACATGTCTGTCACGAAGCAACAACCAGTAACTTCTTTGGCGACTCAGATTTCAGCGACGCATGTGGTTTTGCCTTTTCTTTACAACGCCCTCGTCAACTCCGATTGGAAGTCACAACTACAGCTTTGCAATTACAGGTTTGCTTGAAAAGAAGGCAACAAGGTCGCACTTCCGTCCTTTGTTCATGAGCACATACTGCTTTTCGGATCGTACTAGAGACCTCCAGGCTTGCGTGCTGATTTGCGGATCTTATTAACGCTGTATTCAATCCTGATCTGTGGTCACGACTGCTGCTTTGCTTTTCGGATCTTACTACAGATCTCCATGCTTCCATCTTCCATCTGTATACATGAACCAACCCATCTGCATCCCACCTTTAGCCTGGTAGTAACCAGCGGTGGCCGGACCCGTGCTCGTACGTACTGGGGAGTGTGTTGTTGGTGAGGCCACCCGTGGGTTGCGGTGACTGATGGTGAGACGGTTAGGGAGGTGTAGTTCCTGGTGTATGGCATAAATTGCTGTGGAAGGTGACGTGCAGAGTTGGACCGGCGGTAAATGGTGTACTCACAGTTCTCAAGAATTACACACAGAGTCCCGTGTAGCAAACAGGGGTCCCTTCCTCTTGCACTCAGTGTTTGTGTCTTCACTGGGACAACTCCGCTTGGAACATGCAAGTCCACTCCCATTACGTATGTTGGGAGCTGCGGCATGCGAAATCTGAGCCACCGGATCTCTGTGGGTTTTGACGGATAACACTTAAGGTGTACCGCAACCCGATCGCCGTCGCCTATGAGCCTGCTTGCCGGAGCCTACCATATCTTATTTGCAAAAAACACCAGAAAATATTCTACTTTTGTGTTGCTTTTTTGCTGTGTTTGTACTGCTGCAGTTTTGCACGCGCACACACAAACATACTTTAACCGGTACATACATACATACACACAACCACATACATCCATAGTCCACATCCACCGATGCTGCCGATTCATGTCCGACTCCTGGTGGGAATCTTGTCTTCTTCCAGTAGAATCGTCCTGTGTGCAGAAGCGCAGGTGAAGTTGCGAAGTACAGTTACCTGAAAGACCTTCGTGACGTCACCACGCAAAGTGACCGCACGTGCGTCACAGGTCCTTCAACTCCCTGTACCTATCCGGCGATAATGCCCACTGGATGATTGCATGGTAATCGTAGGCTTCCCCGGGACACGGACATGGATTGGCAGCATCAGTGTTTCGTTGGACATGGTGAGTATGGATCTACATGCAAAACTTCCAAGCAAAATGCAGTCCTGCTGCAACTCTTCATGGAGACCGCATAAATGAGGCATGAAAAAACTTTTATTGTCACTGTTTTCGTGGCTACGGCCAAAAACACAGATAATCACACATTTAACCAAAAAAAACCCAAAACATTATTTTAAACAAAGAAAAAAAAAATTAACGGCTGCTGCCCTGTTGTTGGGACGCCACATACTTGGCGAGCAGCACTCCGTGCTGCTTCACTGCTGTGGCCAGTGTGCGCTGTACCGCTGCCAGTGTGCGCTGTGTCACCAGAATCCTCCTGTGTGAGGCCTGAAGGTCTTCTAATGTTGGTATTTCTATGGAGGGAATGGTACAACTTAAAAAGGCTAATTATATGTAGACATATAAATTAGAGGTACATGTTTGTTGTTAAAACTTACGGTTTGGGTGTTCCTCCTCGTCCGGTAATGACGGGCTGAGGTTCCACCCGAATCCTCTGGCATCAACGTCTAGGGAGAGACAAAACACTTCATAGTACATGATAGCTGGAGAGGCTGCTTTATACATGGAGGCCTGGAGAGGCTGCTTTATACATGTAGGACTGGAGAGGCTGGCTGCAATATTATACATGGAGGACTTTGGAGGTGTATTCTAATATATGATTGGTTATGTGGGACCCTTTATACTATATGGAAGGCTATGTGGGGGCCATTATTGTATTTTGAGAACTAAATACAAGGGGGGACAAAGATACAACCAGGGGATGGGAATGTTTTGTGCTGAGGGAAAAAGGCTCGTTCTCTCAGCACCCAGCTTTCTCATGCTCTGCTATACATCTTCTCTCAGCACCCAGCTTTCCCATGCTCTGCTATACATCTTCTCTCAGCACCCAGCTTTCCCATGCTCTGCTATACATCTTCTCTCAGCACCAAGCTTTCCCATGCTCTGCTATACATCTTCTCTCAGCACCCAGCTTTCCCATGCTCTGCTATACATCTTCTCTCAGCACCCATCTTTCCCATGCTCTGATATGGGAAAGCTGGGTGCTGATGGAAAGATGTATAGCAGAGCATGGGGAAGCACTGTGCCGAGGACAAGATGGATATCAGAACATAGGAAAGTTGGTTGCTGATAGAGGGATTTCAGATCATGGGAAATCTGGGTGCTGTGGGTAAGATAGCTCTATCCTGTCAAAGTTATATGCCCCTAGTTTTATCTTCAAAAATTACCGTAAGGCAAGCCTGCTCCCATGACATTGAGTGAGGAGGGAGAGACTGCAGGTGGCTCCTGCTGGTGCTCCGCCTCTGGTGGTGTCTCTTGCTGTGGCTCCGGGTCTGGTGGAGGCTCCCGCTGTGGCTCCGGGTCTGGTAGAGGCTCCAGCTGTGGCTCCGGGTCTGGTGGAGGCTCCAGCTGCGGCTCCACGTCTGGAGGTGGGTCCTGCTGGGGCTGCGGGTCTGGAGGTGGGTCCTGCTGGGGCTGCGGGTCTGGATAAAATTATACCTTATAATATTTTCATGTGGGGGTAACTCACAAGAAGTACTCTTGTGGTACTACTCATGTGCTGTGTCTCATGTGGGCGGAATTACTCATGTGGTACTACTCATGTAAAAGAGCCGCCATATACTGTGCAAACCAATATCACTAGTGCTGAGCGGACCCGGACTGTAAACGTCTGAATCCGCAAGGTTTTTGCGCTATCCCCGGGGCCGGACCCCATTGACTTATATGGGCAACGGATTCCGGAGCGGATCGGACTATTTTATTAAATCTGTCAGTGATTCGCCAGCCCCGGATTATTGGCTGTTCGATCAACTTTAGTTAACACCACTCACCAGGTTAAGGCTGGCTCTGAGAACGGATGCTAGCAATGCGGTTGCTTGACTGCCCTACTGCAGAGGCTTTCTTCATATTGTCAGCAGAATCCCCCACACCAAACCCCCCTTTTTTCCTAACCGCTAATAAAAACACAACACCTTTCTTTGGATAAATTGGCCAAATCGGCCCGGTTTATTAACAAACATTATAACAGATAATAAATAACAATTGTACCAATGCAAGGGCGGTTCTTGGAGCCCCAAAACCTGGCGGACACCAAATATTGTTACCAAACCATCCGGCATATTTTGCCTCCAGCCGCGCCCACAAGCTCGGGGGCACCACCTTTGCCGGAAAACAGTGTCCCTAACCGACTCTCAGGGGACCCCACCCCTGGAGAGCCCCCCCAAGTCCGCCAGGCAATTACCATACCAGAATAAACAAAGGGGGGTGGTCCCCCATCTATCCGATGTACCACCCCCCACCCCGAATTTCCACCGACTCCAAGAACCCCCCCCTAGCCACCGCTCGCCGAAATGACTCGAACACCCAATAGAAAATTAAATGAACCTAGACTCCACCGTCTTCTCTGACAAAGATTAAACATATACAGTTAGGTCCAGAAATATTTGGACAGTGACACAATTTTCGCGAGTTGGGCTCTGCATGCCACCACATTGGATTTGAAATGAAACCTCTACAACAGAATTCAAGTGCAGATTGTAACGTTTAATTTGAAGGTTTGAACAAAAATATCTGATAGAAATTGTAGGAATTGTACACATTTCTTTACAAACACTCCACATTTTAGGAGGTCAAAAGTAATTGGACAAATAAACCAAACCCAAACAAAATATTTTTATTTTCAATATTTTGTTGCGAATCCTTTGGAGGCAATCACTGCCTTAAGTCTGGAACCCATGGACATCACCAAACGCTGGGTTTCCTCCTTCTTAATGCTTTGCCAGGCCTTTACAGCCGCAGCCTTCAGGTCTTGCTTGTTTATGGGTCTTTCCGTCTTAAGTCTGGATTTGAGCAAGTGAAATGCATGCTCAATTGGGTTAAGATCTGGTGATTGACTTGGCCATTGCAGAATGTTCCACTTTTTAGCACTCATGAACTCCTGGGTAGCTTTGGCTGTATGCTTGGGGTCATTGTCCATCTGTACTATGAAGCGCCGTCCGATCAACTTTGCGGCATTTGGCTGAATCTGGGCTGAAAGTATATCCCGGTACACTTCAGAATTCATCCGGCTACTCTTGTCTGCTGTTATGTCATCAATAAACACAAGTGACCCAGTGCCATTGAAAGCCATGCATGCCCATGCCATCACGTTGCCTCCACCATGTTTTACAGAGGATGTGGTGTGCCTTGGATCATGTGCCGTTCCCTTTCTTCTCCAAACTTTTTTCTTCCCATCATTCTGGTACAGGTTCATCTTTGTCTCATCTGTCCATAGAATACTTTTCCAGAACTCAGCTGGCTTCATGAGGTGTTTTTCAGCAAATTTAACTCTGGCCTGTCTATTTTTGGAATTGATGAATGGTTTGCATCTAGATGTGAACCCTTTGTATTTACTTTCATGGAGTCTTCTCTTTACTGTTGACTTAGAGACAGATACACCTACTTCACTGAGAGTGTTCTGGACTTCAGTTGATGTTGTGAACGGGTTCTTCTTCACCAAAGAAAGTATGCGGCGATCATCCACCACTGTTGTCATCCGTGGACGCCCAGGCCTTTTTGAATTCCCAAGCTCACCAGTCAATTCCTTTTTTCTCAGAATGTACCCGACTGTTGATTTTGCTACTCCAAGCATGTCTGCTATCTCTCTGATGGATTTTTTCTTTTTTTTCAGCCTCAGGATGTTCTGCTTCACCTCAATTGAGAGTTCCTTAGACCGCATGTTGTCTGGTCACAGCAACAGCTTCCAAATGCAAAACCACACACCTGTAATCAACCCCAGACCTTTTAACTACTTCATTGATTACAGGTTAACGAGGGAGACACCTTCAGAGTTAATTGCAGCCCTTAGAGTCCCTTGTGCAATTACTTTTGGTCCCTTGAAAAGAGGAGGCTATGCATTACAGAGCTATGATTCCTAAACCCTTTCTCTGATTTGGATGTGAAAACTCTCATATTGCAGCTGGGAGTGTGCACTTTCAGCCCATATTATATATATAATTGTATTTCTGAACATGTTTTTGTAAACAGCTAAAATAACAAAACTTGTGTCACTGTCCAAATATTTCTGGCCCTGACTGTATGTATAGGGCGGGAGGGCGGGACCTTCTCTAACGGTACCTCGCGCCGAAGTAGTGCCCCCCCCTTTCTCCCTGGACATATATACAGCCCCCACCCTGTCCCCTCCCCTGACCCTATAGATCCACCCCCCCCTAAACTCTTGACCCCGCACAAGCCCGCTCTTTCTATAGAAAATCATTAACCCCTTGCTGCCCTGCAAAGGTGAGTCATGGGTCACTACGCCCATGGCTCTGCCCTGGCTCCGTTCAGCCTTGACTGCCCTACTGCAGAGGCTTTCTTCATATTGTCAGCAGAATCCCCCACACCAAACCCCCCCTTTTTCCCAACCGCTAATAAAAACACAACACCCTTCTTTGGATAAATTGGCCAAATCAGCCCGGTTTATTAACAAACATTATAACAGATAATAAATTACCATTTTACCAATGCAAGGGCGGTTCTTGGAGCCCCAAAACCTGGCGGACACAAAATATTGTTACCAAACCATCCGGCATATTTTGCCCCCAGCCGCGCCCAGAAGCTCGGGGGCACCACCTTTGCCGGAAAACAGTGTCCCTAACCGACTCTCAGGGGACCCCACCCCTGGAGAGCCCCCCCAAGTCCGCCAGGCAATTACCATACCAGAATAAACAAAGGGGGGTGGTCCCCCATCTAGCCGATGTACCACCCCCCACCCCGAATTTCCACCGACTCCAAGAACCCCCCTCGCCACCGCCACCACGAGCATTACCTGACACCTCATAATGCGAGTCACCCCACCAAAATGAGTGCCCGCTTCACTCCTTCCTGAATGCTCAAGGCCCATAAATCAATACCCACGGCAGTCAGGTGCACACCATCTGATCGCCAAAAATTCCCCTCCCCCGACTCCAAGTCCCTGTGCCGAACCACAACTCCTCCATTCCTGGCCACAAAATTCCCAACCACCCTGTTGACCTTTATTCTGGTCTTGTCGATCCCCTCCAGGGACCGAGCCCCCCGCCAAACCTTTCTGGGAACAATGTCAAACCACCCTCAGGTTAGGGCAAACTGACCAAAGGCGGAGCAGGTCATACCGTATATCCCGAATCAACTCCCGACAGGGCGGGCCCCTAAATCGTTTCCCCCAATGTGCAACACCAGCATATCCGGGGTGCGATCCAATCGAGCGAACCGGTGAAAATCAACCAACACCTGCCGCCAGCGCATGCCCCTCACCCCGATCCAACGTACGATTACCTCGTCTCTGGACCAACCCAACTGCCGACCATTGCGCCGCACATGAGCTCTCAGTGCCCCCCAATAAACAAATGAATGGCCGAAAATCCAGACCAGGGGCGCACCACCTATAAAAGGAAACAAAACAAGAAAAGGGGGGGGGTACAACAACCACAAGTCAGACACACTCCAGTAACTACCATTAACTTTAGAACAACATTACAAGTTTTTTTGTTTTTTTTTTAAAATACACCACTACACCAGACTAGCCCCGACTTTTACAACAAATGGGGGCGGACGTACAGCCTGAACCTCCTCGACTCCCACCTGCCTATCCTCTTCACTGTCTCCGCTGGAAGCCCCCACCTGTCGGCCTCCGTCGCCGCCCCAATGCGAAAAGAGTGGGCCGAAAACTTGTCCGCCTCCAACCCCAACCTCTCTAGGCATTTCCGAAAGACTGCCACAAACTGGTACCTGGACAAAAACGATCCGTCCTGATGCTTCAACAACGGGCCCAGACGGCCAGGCCCCAATTCTAAGTACTGTTTAAAACAAGAGACAGGGCACATCAAGGACCCCGCTAATGCCCATAAAGTGACCCTTCTTCCCCGACCAAGTTGATCCGTCTTAGACCGCCGGATCCAAAATTCCACACAGTCTCCCAAATCAACTGTGTCTTCTCCCAAAACACCCCCCCCACGGGACGACGCTGGGGACACTAATTCGCCTATCCTCGTAGCTCCGAAGAAAGCCCAGGAAAACGCCAACCGAAACAAAACCAATTCAAAATAGGAAACACATACTCACTCCAGCTGAACACCCAGCTCTTCCAGCAGCTGGAATGACACCGGCCTCCGACTGTCCAGTCTATGAAGCCCTTTCCTCAAGCCCCTCACAGCTTGTCGAACCAAAAAATTCTTTGTTATGTCAACAACCCCCCGCAATTTACAACCAAACGCAACCCCTGCCATAAACCGATTAACCCTGGAAAAAGACCACTGACCGGAAGCCATCCGGCACATCCAACAAAGCAAAGCGCCTACAGAATCCTCGGCAGACTCCCCCGCCCCAAATTCCTGCCTCCAATTTGTCCATTCCATCCAAGCTGCTTCATACGCAGCCCACGTGCCAGGGGCCAATGATGCTCTGATCAACGAACTCGCCTCTCGAACACCAATTCCAAGAGCTCCGCCGGCCAGATGCTGCCAGCGGACTCCGCTTCCGGTGCCAGGCTCCAAAAACGATCCCACTGCAAGCGAGAAAGGGAATCAGCAATGGAGTTCTCAACCCCCGGTACATGCACTGCCACAACCCACGCATTAAGACAAAGGCACCGCAACCCAAAGTACCGCAGCAAGCGGACCACCGGAGGATACGCGCCCGACAGGTTATTAATTGCCATGACTACCGACATATTATCACAGTGAAAACAAATTTTTCTGTTGCTGCAATGCTCTCCCCAAACGGACACTGCCACCACAATTGGAAAAAACTCCAACAAAGTCAAATTCCGTGTAAACCCTGCTTCATGCCAAGCCGCGGGCCACTCTCCCACGTACCATCTGCCGCCGAAGTAAGCTCCAAAGCCCTTACCCCCCGCGGCATCGGTGAAGAGCTCACAATCAAAATCATCTAAAGCCTGCTTTACACCAGGCAATCTATCGTGCGATAGATCGTCGGGGTCACGGTTTTTGTGACGCACATCCGGCATCGCTGGCGATGCCGGCCTGTGTGACACCTCCTAGCGACGCAGTATCGCTCACAAATCGTGAGTCGGGTACTGCTCGTTAGGTTCCATAATATCGGTTACTTTAGTTGACCATCGTTTCCGTGGTAGCACACGTCGCTCCGTGTGACACCACGGGAACGATGAGCAGCTCACCTGCCTCCCGCGGCCGCCGCCGTCTCTATGTGGAAGGAAGGAGGTGGGCGGGATGTTTACATCCTGCTCATCTCCGCCCCTCCGCTTCTATTGGCCGGCGGCCGTGTGACGTCGCTGTGACGCCGAATGTCCCTCCCACTCCAGGAAGTGGACGTTCGCCGCCCACAGCGAGGTCGCACGAGAGGTAAGTATGTGTGACGGGGGTTACTACCTTTGTGCGACACGGGCAGCGATTTGCCCGTGACGCAAAAAGGACGGGGGCGGGTACGATCGATTGTGAAATCACACAATCGGTCGTACCGTGTAAAGCAGGCTTTAGACTTCCGCAATCATTAGCGACCGGCCATTGTACTTCTCTAAAAAACTGCCCCATACCGCCAAATCCTCCCTAAGGTCCCGAGTCAACCTTATGTAATGCCTTGGGGAGCGCGCTCCAGTGGTCGCCGACGCCAACCTTCGTGAGAAAACCCGGCCCATGGGCATGATGCGGCAAGCAAAATTAAGCTTGCCCAACAAAGACTGGAGGTCCCTCAACTGGATTTTTCTAAGACGCACAGCCGATCCCACCTCTGCCCGCAAAGCTGAGATCTTTTCTTCAGGCAGCCTGCACTCCATCAACACATTATCAATAGTGATACCCAAAAAATTCAGACAAGTACACGGGCCTTCCGTCTTATCCTGAGCCAAGGGAACCCCGAACCGGCCAGACAACCACTGCATCGTCCCCAACAACGTCTGACACACTGCTGACTCAGCGGGGCCGATAAACAAAAAATCGTCAAGATAATGGATCGCCGACGAGAGCTGCGCCACATCACACACTGCCCTTTCTAAAAAGGAACTGAATGCTTCAAAATAAGCGCAAGAAATGGAACACCCCATTGGTAAACAACGATCAACAAAATAGGAACTGTCCCAAAAACAACCCAACAGACGCATGCTCTCAGGATGCACCGGCAGCAAGCGGAATGCCGATTCGATGTCCGTCTTTGCTAGCAATGCTCCCTGACCACATTTCCGAACCCAGCTGATGGCTGCGTCAAACGAGGTATAAACCACCGAGCAAAGTTCTGAGTCAATGCCGTCATTCACCGACAAACCCTTGGGGAACGACAAATGCTGAATGAGCCGAAATTTGTTCGGCTCCTTCTTTGGGACGACCCCTAACGGAGATACTACCAAATTGGGAATGGGGGGAGATGCAAACGGACCCGCCATCCGCCCACAAGCAACTTCCCCAAAAAGCTTTTTAGCCACAACCTCTAGGTGTCGCTGCGCCGACAACAAATTCTTTAACTGAAACGGAACAACATGAGGAGGGGGGGGGATCCTGAAACCAACACGAAAACCGTCCTCCAACAATACCGCCTTATCCCGCTTAGGGTATCTATCTAGATAAGGGGCCATCTCGTGAAGCCTCACCGGGCTCACCCCCTTTTCCAGAATCTCCCCCTGCCTTGGGCCTACCCTTCTTAAAGCAAAGAGCCACTCCATGGGAGGAACCTCCACAACCTGAACACTGATGCTTAAACTTGCAGGAGTTTCCAAAATTGCACTGGCTGTCGTTAAACTGCCAGCACACCCCTGCCTTTGCTCCAACACCCTCTGCCTGGGTCCCCGCTCCCCCAGCAGTAATGTGGCCGGCCGACCCGGCCCCCCCGTGAAAGGGCTGACCATAACGAGCCGGTGCCATGACTTTCAACCATAAACCAATATCCTTCTGATCCCAACGGATACTGGGCCGCACAACTTTCCGCTGCCTAAATTGTTCATCGTACTGCAACCAAGTCTGCCCACCATAAATCCTATGAGCTTCCGCTATAGCATCCATGTAGCAGAATAGCCCAGAACAATTATCAGGCGCCTTTTCGCCAATGACGCTAGCTAGGATCGCAAAAGCCTGCAACCAGTTAACAAACGTTTGAGGGATCAGCCGCCACCTCCGCTTTTCTTCCTCCTCCTTCTTGCTATCATCCTTCTTTCTCTTATCTAAATTAAACTTCTCCAAAGGAAGGAGGGAAAAAATCTCCACGTATTCATCCTTCCAAATCTTCTCCTTCACTTCCTTCTTTAAATGCGCCCCCAGAGGGCCCTCAAAGCAAACGTACACCTCCCCTCTGGCCCTATCATCCAAAATAATCCTATCTCCCTCCTTATCCTTCTCCTTTTGCCCGGGATCCGCCACACTATCCCCAGCAACCACCTCGCTCCCCGTCGGTACCACAACCACAGCCGATGCTGCCGCCCCAGAACCCGGCACCCACGCTGGGACAGGGGACCCGGTCGCCCCCTGACTCGCCCTATCCAACTGCGCCAACAAATCACGCACACCCTTCAAAACATTGCTCAGACTACCGACATCAAACCCCGCCGCGCTCGGCCCCGCGACCCCCAGACCCCCCATGACGCCCTGCGCCTGGCCCCTGCTCACTCCCGGGGAAACTAAACTAGGTGGGGACGCACAAAACATAGAGGAGTACTCACCAAGCTGCGTCGGTACATGAGACCCACCAGCCGAAAATCCTGACTCCAGACGACGATCTCCTCCAGAATGGCCCAGCACGGAAACGTCTTCGGCAGCTCAACCAGGGGGGACCTGGGAACCCGCCGCGCTCGACCTTGGTCGGATGACCCGGGAGCGAACCGGATAATGAGATGCAGGACGACTCCCCTCAGATGCCGACCGTGAAGGCGACCTCCTCCTGGATCGCGACCTTGACCGGGATGACGCAGGCCCCTGCCGTGCGGGCAAATTTCTCCCCGTCGCTGACCTCCCTGATGGCGACCCGCTCCTCCGCGTCGAAGGGGACCTGAACCTGGACCGCGACCTCCTCTCTGGCGATGATCTCCGCAGCTGCGATGCCCCACTCCTGGCAGTATCCTCGAACCCAGCGCGCGCTGTCATCCTGGAAGCTGCATCCATCCCGGGCTCGACAGATGATGTTCCTTGAAGGGTCGTACTCCCAATTCCCGGCCCCGGAGGCCCCGCAGCAACACCATCTCCGTGCTGTCTAGCAATCCCCCCGACAGGAGCATCGCCAGGGAGGACCGCCGCCATTTTGTTGTAGCCTGAAGCAGTAGAGGCAGCTGAGCCGGTCACATGACCCCTGGAGGGACCGCCCACCGCCGCAGGTCCTGAACGCCGAGAAGGATTCGTCCCTCGCCTGCTCCTGCCAGCTGCTGCAGGTAGATTCTTCTGGTGAGGAGGGTCCCCGGAGGGGCTCCTACGGCGCCGCTGAGGACCAGGAGCAGCATCAGGCGAGAACCTCTGCGCCCACTCCGGAGCGGTGGGGGGTCAGCATCAGACACCGCATCCGGACCTCCCAGGATCTCCCTCAACGCTGTCCTGACCGCCGCTCCATCCGCGCCGCCGGCAGCAGCCCGAAGCTGCTCCAGGAGTCCTGCAACCTATGCCATCAGATCAGGGGGAGACCAGGTGAGGTGACACGGGGACCTTCTCTAACGGTACCTCGCGCCGAAGTAGTGCCCCCCCTTTCTCCCTGGACATATATACAGCCCCCACCCTGTCCCCTCCCCTGGCCCTATAGATCCACCCCCCCTAAACTCTTGACCCCGCACAAGCCCGCTCTTTCTATAGAAAATCATTTACCCCTTGCTGCCCTGCAAAGGTGAGTCATGGGTCACTACCCCCATGGCTCTGCCCTGGCTCCGTTCAGCCTTGACCTGTACCACAGATCTGCCAGCTTCTTCCTTATTTGCTTTGTTGAACGCTGCACCCCAAATTTTCTAAAAAGTCCCCGACTAATCCTGCTCAGCACTGCCTTCTTGTGGAGGACAGGATGGTCATGGTGTCCAGCAGAGTGATAATCTCTGCTGTCCATGTTTCTAATGAGATAAGTCACTTCTGCCTCTCCCCATGCTGAAGATCGACTTCTGGACGTCATATTTTTGCAGGTCACAACAACAACACTGGGGCCAAACAACAACACTGGGACAACCCGCCCCAAATCAGCGCCGTCCAATAGAATTATAACGTCGACGCAAGGGACTTGCGTGACGTAATTGCGACTGTGAAGTGCACGAACGGACGCAGCTGCGTTCTCTACGGGATACATGAAAATCAGCGACTCTGGGCACTTGAATATTACACACAGAAGTCACCGCCCAGTCACAACGCACCTACAACCACCAATAGGAGTGGAGGGGGCGCGGAAAAGGTGCACGCCTATGTTACAAATCAAGATTAGAATCGTGCTATGTGACATGGTCCCTGCGACCGCTGAGATCGCTGTGAAGGTCGCCGTATCCTTGCTGCGTCGCTGTTGAGATCTGCTTGTTTGACAGCTCAACAGCGACCATGTAGCGATGCAGCAGCGATCCTGACCGGGTCAGATCGCTGGTGGGATCACTGCTGCGTCGCTAAGTTGTAAGCTCTTGTGCTGCACCACTGGTAGGTCGTGTTCGCACACACACAAACACAAAATTACTCCTGCTACCCAGAGGGATTACCATGTATTAAGCAACTGTTTAGACAGTCCCTTGCTTAAGGTGGTGTCACACACAGCGACAACGACAACGACGTCGCTGCTACGTCACCATTTTCTGTGACATTGCAGCGACATCCCGTCGCTGTCGCTGTGTGTGACATCCAGCAACGAGCTGGCCCCTGCAGTGAGGTCGCCGCTCGTTGCTGAATGTCCAGCTTCATTTTTTGGTCGTCGCTCTCCCGCTGTGACGCACAGATCGCTGTGTGTGACAGCGAGAGAGCGATGAAATGAAGCGAGCAGGAAGCAGGAGCCGGCATCTGGCAGCTGCGGTAAGCTGTAACCAAGGAAAACATCGGGTAACCAAGGTGGTTACCCAATATTTACCTTCGTTACCAGCCTCCGCCGCTCTCACGCTGCCAGCGCCGGCTCCTGCTCTCTGCACATGTAGCTGCAGTACACATCGTGTAATTAACCCGATGTGTACTGTAGCTAGGAGAGCAAGGAGCCAGCGCTAAGCAGTGTGCGCGGCTCCCTGCTCTCTGCACATGTAGCTGCAGTACACATCGTGTAATTAACCCGATGTGTACTGTAGCTAGGAGAGCAGGGAGCCAGCGATCAGTGTGCGCGGCTCCCTGCTCTCTGC
The DNA here is from genome assembly GCF_048569485.1 of Anomaloglossus baeobatrachus. NCBI lineage: Eukaryota > Metazoa > Chordata > Amphibia > Anura > Aromobatidae > Anomaloglossus > Anomaloglossus baeobatrachus. The sequence continues at coordinate 335,465,510 of NC_134354.1, read as the reverse complement.
ACATGTTGCAGCACAGCGACGCGTGTCGTTATGATCGCTGCTTCGGCTGCTGTGTTTGACAGATAAGCAGCGATCATAACAGCGACTTACAAGGTCGCTGCTACGTCACAGAAAATGGTGACGTAACAGCGACGTCGTTGTCGCTGTCGTTTAGTGTGACCCCAGCTTTAGGCAAAGGTTGGTGAGAAAGGGGTATAAATCGCCATTACGAGTGGCGCAGCATAGGGGTGTAGGCTTTTGGACTTATGAATAGATTGTTCTGTTCTTTCTGTTTTATGTATGGTTGTTGTTTGTTTTGGAAAAGTTAAACAATCATTTATCAACCCAGCTGCCTAGAGTCCTTTACATGGTGCGTGGTTTTGCTATATGCTGGGGAGCCCACCCTGTACACAACTTAAAATGATGAGTAAAAAGCTGTGGAGAGGAAGCGCAATAGGGTTTTACCCCAATAACACACGGGGTAGAGACAGGGAGCAGTAATACTCACCAAGTGAAGTTGTGAAAGTCACAACTACTATGCAGGCATGGAAAGTTTTGATCAAGGCAGCAGCAACCCAGACTGCAGATAACAGAGAACAATAGAGGAAAAAAGGGTTTTTTTGAGCCGCGCCAATGATCACTTCTCAGGTATTCAGATTAATGGATCTTTATTTTGCACAGGTCTACGCATTTCTGGAGTCTCAGCTCCCTTCCTCAGGACTATCAGGCATAAGAACACATCAAATCTATCATAATGGAGACTAACACAGTATAAATACATTTGATGACATCACAAGACCGCCCCTGATAGAAAAAAAAAGCAATGCACCCTTTCCCGCCTTTTTTTTTTTTTTTTTATCAGGGGCGGTCTTGTGATGTCATCAAATGTATTTATACTGTGTTAGTCTCCATTATGGTACCGTCTGCCCCATCAAATGCATCTGGGTGCTCTTTATCCTCTGTGACTGTGCGGACGGCAGTTACACATGCTTTTGGATGCAGACCTTCCACTTCTTTTCCCGCAACAGGCAGTCTTGATTGGCAGGTCGTCAGTTGTTTTGGAAGTGAAAACAGCTGCTAGTGTTGATCTCTCTCAGACATCGAGAGCCAAACCTCTGGATGAAGGCAAAATTATAACTATGCCTGCACAACAGATTGGCTGGACTACCTGCAGTTAAAAATTGGCTAGTAGAAATGGAGAGGTGGTGTAGCTTTCTTGACAGCAGGGGTACGTCACTGACTATCACAGACACTGATACCATGCCCCAAAGAATTGCCTGCTCTTTTTGCAGTTATAAATTGTGTAGCAGACATGGAGAGGTGGTGAAGCTTTCTTGACAGCAATGGTACGTCACTGACTTTCACAGACACTGATACTATGCCCCAAACAATTACCTTCAATTTTTGCAGTTAAAAATTGTGTAGCAGAAATGGAGACATGGGGTAGCTTTCTTGACAGCAGTGGTACATCACTGACTTTCACAGACACTGATACTATGCCCCAAAGAATTGCCTGCACTTTTTGTCGTTAAAAATTGTGTAGCAGAAATGGAAACATGGGGTAGCTTTCTTGACAGCAGTGGTAGGTCACTGACTTTCACAGACACTAATACTATTCCCCAAAGAATTGCCAGGACTACCTGCAGTTAAAAATTGTGTAGCAGAAATGGAAAGGTGGTGTAGGTTTCTTGACAGCAGTGGTACGATACTGATTTTCACAGACATTGATACTATGCCCCAAAGAATTGCCTGCACTTTTTGCAGTTAAAAACTGTGTAGCAGAAATGGAGAGGTGGTGTAGCTTTCTTGACAGCAGTGGTAGGTCACTGACTTTCAAAGACACTGATACTACGACCCACATAATTGCCAGGACTACCTGCAGTTAAAAATTGTGTAGCAGAAATAGAGACATGGGGTAGCTTACTTGACAGCAGTGGTAGGCCACTGACTTTCACAGACACTGATACTATTCCCCAAAGAATTGCCAGGACTACCTGCAGTTAAAAATTGTGTAGCAGAAATGGAGAGGTGGTGTAGCTTTCTTGACAGCAGTGGTACGATACTGATTTTCACAGACACTGATACTATGCCCCAAAGAATTGCCTGCACTTTTTGCAGTTACAAATTGTGTAGCAGAAATGGAGAGGTGGGGTAGCTTTCTTGACAGCAGAAGTACGTCACTGACTATAACAGACACTGATACAATGCCCCAAAGAATTGCCTGGACTACCTCCAGTTAAAAATTGTGTAGCAGAAATAGAGAGGTGGTGTAGCTTTCTTGACAGCAGTGGTAGGTCACTGACTTTCACAGACACTGATATTTTACCGCAAAGAATTGCCTGCACTTTTTGCAGTTAAAAATTGTGTAGCAGAAATGGAGAGGTGGTGTAGCTTTCTTGACAGCAGTGGTTCATCACTGACTATCACAGACACTGATACTATGCCCCAAAGAATTGCCTGCACTTTTTGCAGTTAAACATTGTGTAGCAGAAATGGAGAGGTGGTGTAGCTTTCTTGACAGCAGTGGTACATCACTGACTATCACAGACACTGATACTATGCCCCAAAGAATTACCTGCAATTTTTGCAGTTAAAAATTGTGTAGCAGAAATGGAGAGGTGGTGTAGCTTTCTTGACAGCAGTGGTAAGTCACTGACTTTCAGAGACACTGATACTATGCCCCAAAGAATTGCCAGGACTACCTGCAGTTAAAAATTGTGTAGCAGAAATGGAGAGGTGGTGTAGCTTTCTTGACAGAAGTGGTACGTCACTGACTTTCACAGACACTGATACTATGCCACAAAGAATTGCCTGCACTTTTTGCAGTTAAAAATTGTGTAGCAGAAATGGAGACGTGGTGTAGCTTTCTTGACAGCTGTGGTACGTCACTGACTTTCACAGACACTGATACTATGCCCCAAAGAATTGCCTGCACTTTTTGTCGTTAAAAATTGTGTAGCAGAAATGGAGACATGGGGTAGCTTTCTTGACAGCAGTGGTAGGTCACTGACTTTCACAGACATTGATACTATTCCCCAAATAATTGCCAGTACTACCTGCAGTTAAAAATTGTGTAGCAGAAATGGAGAGGTGGTGTAGGTTTCTTGACAGCAGTGGTACGATACTGATTTTCACAGACATTGATACTATGCCCCAAAGAATTGCCTGCACTTTTTGCAGTTAAAAATTGTGTAGCGGTAATGTAGAGGTGGTGTAGCTTTCTTGACAGCAGTGGTATGTCCCTGACTATTACAGACACTGATACTATGCACCAAAGAATTGCCTGCACTTTTTGCAGTTAAAAATTGTGCAGCAGAAATGGAGAGGTGGTGTAGCTTTATTGACAGCAGTGGTAGGTCACTGACTTTCAAAGACACTGATACTACGACCCACATAATTGCCTGGACTACCAGCACTTAAAAATTGTGCAGCAGAAATGGAGACATGGGGTAGCTTTCTTGACAGCAGTGGTACGTCACTGACTTTCACAGACACTGATATTTTACCTCAAAGAATTGCCTGCACTTTTTGCAGTTAAAAATTGTGTAGCAGAAATGGAGAGGTGGTGTAGCTTTCTTGACAGCAGTGGTACGATACTGACTATCACAGACACTGATACTATGCCACAAAGAATTGCCTGCACTTTTTGCAGTTAAAAATTGTGTAGCAGAAATGGAGAGGTGATGTAGCTTTCTTGACAGCAGTGGTTGGTCACTGACTTTGACAGACACTGATACTATGCCCTAAAGAATTGCCTGCACTTTTTGCAGTTAAAAATTGTGTAGCAGAAATGGAGAGGTGGTGTAGCTTTCTTGACAGCAGTGGTAGGTCACTGACTATCACAGACACTGATACTATGCCCCAAAGAATTGCCTGGACTACCAGCAGTTATAAATTGTGTAATAGAAATGAAGAGGTGGTGTAGCTTTCTTGACAGCAGTGGTAGGTCACTGACTTTCAAAGACACTGATACTATGCCCTAAACAATTGCCTGCACTTTTTGCAGTTACAAATTGTGTAGCAGAAATGGAGAGGTGGGGTAGCTTTCTTGACAGCAGAGGTACGTCACTGACTATCACAGATACAATGCCCCAAAGAATTGCCTGGATTACCTGCAGTTAAAAATTGTGTAGCAGAAATAGAGAGGTGGTGTAGCTTTCTTGACAGCAGTGGTAGGTCACTGACTTTCACAGACACCACAGACACTGATACTATGCCCCAAAGAATTACCTGCACTTTTTGCAGTTAAACATTGTGTAGCAGAAATGGAGAGGTGGTGTAGCTTTCTTGACAGCAGTGGTACGTCACTGACTATCACAGAAACTTGACGTATCTATAGGGATAACCGGGTCTCCAATGACAAACTTCCCCTTACCACTATACTTAAAATAACGACATAGACTACGACTTTATTTCCGAATGGCCACAGCTTTATTAAAAGATTATATATGTACCAAACTCGTGGCTCAACATGCCACCCCCATTAACAACTGAACCTGTACATATATACATATTCTCCACAAAATGACACCTGATAGGTCCATCCGAGAGGGCAACCATCATTCCTATCCCCCGGCCGTAACCTCCAACCGGCCCAGGGGACCACCTCGGCCGTGACCAACCGACCCGAGGTGTGGGGTAATTAACGTTCCATCGTTAATTACCCCTCCCCAGAACCTGCAGGACCTCCGCCCACAAGTTCCCATCCAAATCGAAGCCACTCCCCCTGAGAGGCTTCATACCAACCAACCTACGGTCGGTACACCAAACCTCTCTGAACGGACTTATCACCCCGCTGTGACAACAACTCAAAAGAAAGCCAACTCCCCCTGTTTCGTTTTTATTTATTTTGTTTTTTTTGTTTTTTTTTGGTTTTTTTTTAACATTTCTTGTATTTTGTTTTTTTTTTTTATTTATATATTTTTTTTTTTTACATTATAGCAGGGCGGGTGGGCCTTACACACTGTATGCAGGACAAAAGGGGCAGTGACCTCTGCACTGACCCCTTTATACCCAGCACAACACCCCTCCCATAATATATCCCTCACCTAATCCCTTTCCCGACTCCCCCACCAATCAGATAGCCCCCACGTACACCTCTGAAATAGCACTTAACCCTTTCCTACCCTAACCCTCCCGATCGTCATGGGGCCTATTTGCCCCTATGGGGCTCACTGCCCATCTTGACGTATCTATAAGGATAACCGGGTCTCCAATGACAAACTTCCCCTTACCACTATACTTAAAATAACGACACAGACTACGACTTTATTGCCGAATGGCCACAGCTTTATTAAAAGAGTATATATGTACCACACTCGTGGCTCAACATGCCACCCCCATTAACAACTGAACCTGTACATATATACATATTCTCCACAAAATGACACGTGATAGGTCCATCCGAGAGGGCAACCATCATTCCTATCCCCCGGCCGTAACCTCCAACCGGCCCAGGGTACCACCTGTGGCCGCCACAGACCGGCCAAGTGACCCCTTACTTGGCCCGGGCCCTCCACACCCCCAATGCTTGTTCCAATCCTTCCCTCAAACGCAACATCCACAAATCCAAACCTATATCCGTGAGATGGACCCCATCTCGCCTCAAATACTGCTCGGTGGACTCCTCCAACTCCCTATGACGAACCACCAAACCTCCGTTCCGCGCTACGAACCTGCCAATCACTCGATTCAATTTTACCCGGGCCCTGTTGATCCGATCCACCGACCTCGCGAAACGCCACTGCGTCCGGGCTATGATATCGGACCACACAATCACGATCCAGGGAACGCCTTCCACAAATGAAGCAAGTTCAACTTAATATCCCTTTTTAATTCTCTCGCCGCCCTCACTCCAAGGTCATTCCCCCCCACATGCAGAATCAGAATATCAGGTTCCCGGTCAATACGGCTATAATACGCCACTTCAGGGCAAACTCTACCCCAAGTCATGCCCCGGATTCCGAACCATTTAACACGGGCTTCCGACATCGCCGCTCCGAGCTGCCGACCGTCCCGACGAACATCCGCCCGCAAAGCTCCCCAAAACACAAAGGAGTGCCCGAGAATCCACACGAGGCATGGACCTACAAAATATAAAGGCCATGAATACAACAATAATTGCACAAGAAAAAACTGCCCACCAAACACTAACTCAATCAAGTAACCTTGTCACCAACCATCACCTAACCAGGTGTGGTCTAATATACAAACGAAACCTGGAAGATTCCCATCTCCCATTCCGAATCTCCGGATCCAATCTTCACTCAGCCCCCACCTAGCCGCTTCGGTCGCTGCCCCAATCCTAAAGGAGTGGGACCCGTAATCCCTTGGTTCCTCCCCCGCCCGTACTAAAGCCAACTTCAGCACTGCGATAAACTGGAATCGCGATAAAGCGGATCCATCCGCATGCCTAAGGAAAACACCGGGCAAGCCACCCCGCACTTTCAAAAACTCCGTCACCTGAACCACTGGGCATAACTGATGCCCTGACAATTCAAACAATACCACCAGACGTCCGCGACCTATTTGATCCGTCTTTGAAAACCGCAGCCGGCACTCAACTCTATCCTTCCCAAGCGTAACATCCTCCAACAACAGTCCGCCTACTGCATGCCTGGCCGGTCTAACCAATTCTCCGCTGCGAAAAGCCCCAAAGAATGCCAATACAAAGGCAACCGTAAACAAGGCTCGTTCATAAACGGACAAGCATATATCCCCCAAACACCCCACCAAACGAACCAACAAAGGAAACGCTATTGGCCGTCTCTTGTCTCGTGACCGCGCCCCCTTCCGAAAGCCCTTCATCGCCTGCCGCACCAGAAAATCCTTCGTCGCATCCCAAACCCCTTGCAGTTTAAACAAGAAGGCCAACGCCGCCAACTTGTAACCTATCACCGAAACAGACCAACCTGCTGAAAAATCCCCGCTAATCAATGTCAAAACCCCCCAGCACTCGGCCTGTATAACCAGGCTCCATAAAATCCATTTTCTCCAATTCCTCCCATTCCTGCCACACAGCCTGGTATCGGCACCAAGTAGCCTCAGTCACCGATCTCCTGATTCCCTCAAATGCTACACCGACGCCAGGTCCCAAAACCATGCCGGGCATAGTTCTCCATCCTCGTCCGCTCCTGGCACCAATCTCCTGAACTTGTGGAACTGAAACCGAGAGAGCGCATCAGCCACTTCATTCTGCACTCCCGGCACATGCCGCGCCACCACGCAAATGTTTAGTTCTAAACAACGCAACACCAAATGTCTCAAGTACCCCACTACCGGGGGCGATTTTGCCGACAATGAATTGATCGAATGCACCACTGCCATGTTATCACAGTGCAAGCAAAGCTTTTTGCCCGCAAATTCTGGACCCCACAACTCCACTGCCACTATGATGGGAAACAATTCCAGCAGCTCCAAATTCTTCACCAATCCCTTTTCCACCCAAAGCCGTGGCCATTTGCCAACACACCAATGTGTCCGAAAAATTGCCCCAAAACCCGATGCCCCCACCGCATCTGTAAACAGTTCCAGCTGGCTATTTGACAATGCCTTGCTCATCCACAACGTCCGTCCATTGTATCGTTCGAGGAATGCATCCCACACCAGCAAATCTCCTTTCATCACCTTTGTCACTCTGACAAAATGATTCGGCACAATCACCCCTGCCATCGCGTTCGCCAGTCGCCTGTTAAATATTCGCCCCATCGGCATAATGCGACAGGCAAAATTCAACTTCCCAAGCACTGACTGCAGATCCCGTAACCGCACCTTCTTAGCCCGGTACAACAACTGAACCGACGCCTTCAAATCACGCAGCTTGCCCTCCGGCAATCGACATTCCATAGCCACCGTGTCAATTTCAATGCCCAGAAAACACAGGGACGTCACCGGCCCTTCCGTTTTTTCCTGCGCCAGCGGAATGCCCAGACTTCCTGCAATGCGTTCTAACGTAAACAACAACAAGGAACAAACAGAGGAGCCCGCTGGGCCCACGCAAAAGAAATCATCCAAATAATGTATTACTGAGTGAACACCCGCCACATCCCTGACTACCCATTCCACAAATGAACTAAACGCTTCAAAATAAGCGCACGAAATAGAACAACCCATTGGCAGGCAGCGATCCACATAGTATTCACCATTCCACATGCACCCCAAAAGGTGAAAGCTCTCCGGGTGCACAGGAAGTAAACGAAAAGCTGCTTCCACATATGCCTTAGCCATCAGGGCCTCCTGCCCAGCTACCCGCACCAACTCTAATGCCTTGTCAAACAATACGTAATTAACAGCCGACAACTCAGGTGAAATCCCGTCGTTCACCGACAACCCAGCTGGGTAAGAGAGATGATGAATAAGCCGAAACTTATTCGGCTCCTTCTTGGGTACCACTCCAAGTGGCAAAATCCTCAATTTGGGGAGTGGCGGGTCCTTGAACGGACCCGCCATCCTCCCCAACTCCACCTCCTTCTGCAGCTTTTCCCTCACCACCTCCGGATGTTCTTTTGCGGACCTCAAATTACCCGGGTGAAACACCGGCGCACCAGATTCAAACGGAATCCGGAAACCTTCCTTAAAACCCGTCGCCAACAGCTCCGCCGCCCGACCATCCGGATATCTACTTAAATAGGGAAGCATCGCCTCTACCCTCACTGGCGTCTTCCCTTTTTCCAGAACCTTCCCCCGACTTTCCTTTTCCCTTTTTGAAACACCTGGCCAAAGAGTGGGAACCTCCACAACTGGAACACTCGTGCTTGAACCGACACGCTGCCCCAAACTTACATTGCCCCTCATTAAATTGCCAACAGGCCCCTTTCTTTTGTCCAGCTGAGGACCCGCCACTCACACCCGGGCTCCCGGCACCCCCTCGAAAGGGCTGCGCCGGAGCCGTCATTAAACGCATCCACAGAGAAATATCTTTGTGGTCCCACCGGATGCCAGGCCGCAGAGCCTTCCGTTGCCGGAACTGCTCGTCATATCGCAGCCAGCCTAAACCACCGTACATCCTGCATGCCTCGCCGATCGAGTCCATATAACCAAAAAGGGCGAAACAATGCTCCGGCTCCTTTTCCCCAACCACGCTGGCTAAGATCGCAAAGGCCTGTAGCCAGTTAGTAAAAGTTCTCGGGATCAATCTATACCTCCTTTTTTCCTCATCCTCCTTTTCTTTTTTAGAGTCACTTGGCTTCACTTTATCCAAGTTAAACTTTTCCAAGGGAAGCAGGGAAAAAATGTCCACATACTCCCCTTTCCATAGCTTCTCTCTCACTTCCTTTTTCAAATGCACCCCCAACGGGTTCTCAAAGCAAACGTAAACATCGCTCCGTGCCCTATCATCCAAACGCACAACCTCATCCTCCTTTTCTTTTTCTGCGTCCTTGCTAAGCAACGCCACGGCCGCCGCGCCGTCTGCCTGACCCGCAACAACCGCCGGGACAACCTCTTGAGCCTCTACCTCGCGCACCGGTACCACCGGCAGCACCCCGACCATGTGACCCACCCATGCCCCCACCGGGGACCCAGGCCCGCATTGACCAGACCGCTCAGCCGATAACCCCCTCAACACCCCCAACAGCTGCCCCCAAAACTCTTCCCCGGGTAACCCCGACTGACCGAGCGCACTAACCCCCGTCACGCTACTCCCCCCGGTGGCACCGCCGCCCCCGCTAACACTACCCACAACATTCAACATATTGGTCGTCCTCTCACCGGGCTGTCTCTGAACCGACTCCGGAGCAGCCGTGACCCGAACATCCTGCTGCCGCTCCATCCGTCCTGCCGCCTCCTCCGGTCCTTCTTCCTCGTCCGAATAAGAAGAGCTGCTGGTGTCCGCCGGGGGGACCAGCGAGGGGACAGCCCGCACCTGGCGGCCGTCAACCCCCACGGTCACCGCACCCTGCTCCTCCGTGCGCCTCCTGCTTGTCCTCTTTCTCTTGCCGCGATGCGGCGTCCTGCCGCTGTCCTTCCTTGTTGCTCCCGCCTGCTGCACCACTGCAACCTCTGTAGCTCCTGGTGGTCCCCCTCCCTGCTGACTGCAGGAAGGCCGTGCCTGTCCCTCCGGATGCTGGGAACACCCCCCAGCCTGATCCCCGCTGGGATGTACCGTAATCACGGACCGCAGCAAGGGGCCCTGCGGACTGCAGGACCCTGCCACCAGCCCTCTCCGACTGTCAGTCTGGTCCACGCCGCCCCTTCGCCCCTGATATCTCCCCTGCCGACCGCAGGGAGTCTCCACTGTAACTCCATGGTGGCGGGCACCACCCCCAGCCCGCACTTCACTGGGGGCTGCCGCTGCACTGGTCCGATGTCCTGCAAGCCGCGAGCCGGAAGTAGGCCTCAAATAAGCTCCGCCCACCTCCGGCCCTCGGGATCTCCGGCGAGGATTCCTCCCGGCGGCCGGCAACGCTCCAGAAAGGTGAGGAGGGCTCCGCTGCACCGGAGGGTCCCTGAGTGGGCTCCTGGATCTATTCCTACTCCCCCCGCCGGGGGAGTAGCACTCCGGCGGTCGCGCCCGCCGAGCGCGCAGCACAGATCCGGGCGCAGGAGCAGGGATAGCCGCTCCAGCCCCGCACACCGCCTCCAGCTGCTCCCACAGCGCGTCCACACCGATGGCCTCAGAGGCCCCCCTCACAAGCTCAAGTAGCGCTGCGAGGTCCGCCATACTTCAATCAGGGCTGCAGCAGCACAGGGGGGACACACTGTATGCAGGACAAAGGGGCAGTGACCTCTGCACTGACCCCTTTATACCCAGCACAACACCCCTCCCATAACATATCCCTCACCCAATCCCTTTTCTCGACTCCCCCACCAATCAGATAGCCCCCACGTACACCTCTGAAATAGCACTTAACCATTTCCTACCCTAACCCTCCCGATCGTCATGGGGCCTATTCGCCCCTATGGGGTTCACTGCCCATCTGATACTATGCCCCAAAGAATTGCCTGCACTTTTTGCAGTTAAAAATTGTGTAGCAGAAATGGAGAGGTGGTGTAGCTTTCTTGACAGCAGTGGTAGGTCACTGACTTTCAGAGACACTGATACTATGCCACAAAGAATTGCCAGGACTACCTGCAGTTAAAAATTGTGTAGCAGAAATAGAGAGGTGGTGTAGCTTTCTTGACAGAAGTGGTACGTCACTGACTATCACAGACACTGATACTATGCCACAAAGAATTGCCTTCACTTTTTGCAGATAAAAATTGTGTAGCAGAAATGGAGAGGTGATGTAGCTTTCTTGACAGCAGTGGTACATCACTGACTTTCACAGACACTGATACTATGCCACAAAGAATTGCCTTCACTTTTTGCAGTTAAAAATTGTGTAGCAGAAATGGAGAGGTGATGTAGCTTTCTTGACAGCAGTGGTACATCACTGACTTTCACAGACACTGATACTATGCCCCAAACAATTACCTTCAGTTTTTGCAGTTAGAAATTGTGTAGCAGAAATGGAGAGGTGGTGTAGCTTTCTTGACAGCTGTGGTACATCACTGACTTTCACAGACATTGATACTATGCCCCAAAGAATTGCCTGCACTTTTTGTCGTTAAAAAATGTGTAGCAGAAATGGAGACATTGGGTAGCTTTCTTGACAGCAGTGGTAGATCACTGACTTTCACAGACACTGATACTATTCCCCAAAGAATTGCCAGTACTACCTGCAGTTAAAAATTGTGGAGCAGAAATGGAGAGGTGGTGTAGGTTTCTTGACAGCAGTGGTACGATACTGATTTTCACAGACACTGATACTATGCCCCAAAGAATTGCCTGCACTTTTTGCAGTTAAAAATTGTATAGCAGAAATGGAGAGGTGGTGTAGCTTTCTTGACAGCAGTGGTACATCACTGACTATCACAGACACTGATACTATGCCCCAAAGAATTGCCTGCACTTTTTGCAGTTTAAAATTTGTAGCAGAAATGGAGAGGTGGTGTAGCTTTCTTGACAGCAGTGGTAGGTCACTGACTTTCACAGACACTGATTCTATGCCCCAAAGAATTGCCTGGACTACCTGCAGTTAAAAATTGTGTAACAGAAATGGAGAGGTGGTGTAGCTTTCTTGACAGAAGTGGTACATCACTGACTATCACCGACACTGATACTATGCCCCAAAGAATTGCCTGCACTTTTTGCAGTTAAAAATTATGTAGCAGAAATGTAGAGGTGGTGTAGCTTTCCTGACAGCAGTGGTTGGTCACTCACTTTCACAGACACTGATACTATTTCCCATAGAATTGCCTGGACTACCTGCAGTTAAAAATTGTGTAGCAAAAATGGAGAGGTGGTGTAGCTTTCTTGACAGCGGTGGTACGTCACTGACTTTCACAGACACTGATACTTTGCCTTAAAGAATTGCCTGCACTTTTTGCAGTTAAAAATTGTGTAGCAGAAATGGAGAGGTGGGGTAGCTTTCATGACAGCGGTGGTACGTCACTGACTTTCACAGACACTGAAACTTTGCCTTAAAGAATTGCCTGCACTTTTTGCAGTTAAAAATTGTGTAGCAGAAATGGAGAGGTGATGTAGCTTTCTTGACAGCAGTGGTACATCACTGACTTTCACAGACACTGATACTATGCCCCAAACAATTACCTTCAGTTTTTGCAGTTAAAAATTGTGTAGCAGAAATGGAGAGGTGGTGTAGCTTTCTTGACAGCTGTGGTACGTCACTGACTTTCACAGACATTGATACTATGCCCCAAAGAATTGCCTGCACTTTTTGACGTTAAAAAATGTGTAACAGAAATGGAGACATTGGGTAGCTTTCTTGACAGCAGTGGTAGATCACTGACTTTCACAGACACTGATACTATTCCCCAAAGAATTGCCAGTACTACCTGCAGTTAAAAATTGTGTAGCAGAAATGGAGAGGTGGTGTAGGTTTCTTGACAGCAGTGGTACGATACTGATTTTCACAGACATTGATACTATGCCCCAAAGAATTGCCTGCACTTTTTGCAGTTAAAAATTGTGTAGCAGAAATGTAGAGGTGGTGTAGCTTCTTTGACAGCAGTGGTAGGTCACTGACTTTCACAGACACTGATACTATGCTCCAAAGAATTGCCTGCACTTTTTGCAGTTTAAAATTATATAGCAGAAATGGAGACATGGGGTAGCTTTCTTAACAGCAGTGGTAGGCCACTGACTTTCACAGACACTAATACTATTCCCCAAAGAATTGCCAGGACTACCTGCAGTTAAAAATTGTGTAGCAGAAATGGATAGGTGGTGTAGCTTTCTTGACAGCAGTGGTACGATACTGATTTTCACAGACACTGATACTATGCCCCAAAGAATTGCCTGCACTTTTTGCAGTTAAAAATTGTATAGCAGAAATGGAGAGGTGGTGTAGCTTTCTTGACAGCAGTGGTACATCACTGACTATCACAGACACTGATACTATGCCCCAAAGAATTGCCTGCACTTTTTGCAGTTTAAAATTTGTAGCAGAAATGGAGAGGTGGTGTAGCTTTCTTGACAGCAGTGGTAGGTCACTGACTTTCACAGACACTGATTCTATGCCCCAAAGAATTGCCTGGACTACCTGCAGTTAAAAATTGTGTAACAGAAATGGAGAGGTGGTGTAGCTTTCTTGACAGAAGTGGTACATCACTGACTATCACCGACACTGATACTATGCCCCAAAGAATTGCCTGCACTTTTTGCAGTTAAAAATTATGTAGCAGAAATGTAGAGGTGGTGTAGCTTTCCTGAAAGCAGTGGTTGGTCACTCACTTTCACAGACACTGATACTATTTCCCATAGAATTGCCTGGACTACCTGCAGTTAAAAATTGTGTAGCAAAAATGGAGAGGTGGGGTAGCTTTCTTGACAGCGGTGGTACGTCACTGACTTTCACAGACACTGCTACTTTGCCTTAAAGAATTGCCTGCACTTTTTGCAGTTAAAAATTGTGTAGCAGAAATGGAGAGGTGGGGTAGCTTTCATGACAGCGGTGGTACGTCACTGACTTTCACAGACACTGAAACTTTGCCTTAAAGAATTGCCTGCACTTTTTGCAGTTAAACATTGTGTAGCAGAAATGGAGAGGTGGTGTAGATTTCTTGACAGCAGTGGTACATCACTGACTATCACAGACACTGATACTATGCCCCAAAGAATTGCCTGCACTTTTTGCAGTTAAAAATTATGTAGCAGAAATGGAGAGGTGGTGTAGCTTTCTTGACAGCAGTACTACGTCACTGACTATTACAGACACTGATACTATGTCCCACAGAATTGCCTGCACTTTTTGCAGTTAAAAATTGTGCAGCAGAAATGGAGGGGTGGTGTAGCTTTCTTGACAGCAGTGGTAGGTCACTTACTTTCACAGACACTGATACTATTCCCCAAAGAATTGCCTGGGCTATCTGCAGTTAACAATTGTGTAGCAGAAATGGAGAGGTGGTGTAGCTTTCTTGACAGCAGTGGTACGTCACTGACTTTCACAGACACTGATACTTTTCCTTAAAGAAATGCCTGCACTTTTTGCAGTTAAAAATTGTGTAGCAGAAATGGAGGGGTGGTGTAGCTTTCTTGACAGCAGTGGTAGGTCACTCACTTTCACAGACACTGATACTATTCCCCAAAGAATTGCCTGGACTACCTGCAGTTAAAAATTGTGTAGCAGAAATGGAGAGGTGGTGTAGCTTTCTTGACAGCAATGGTACGTCACTGACTATCACAGACACTGATACTATGCCCCAAAGAATTGCCAGGACTACCTGCAGTTAAAAATTATGTAGCAGAAATGGAGAGGTGGTGTAGCTTTCTTGACAGCAGTACTACGTCACTGACTATTACAGACACTGATACTATGTCCCAAAGTATTGCCTGCACTTTTTGCAGTTAAAAATTGTGTAGCAGAAATGGAGGGGTGTGTAGCTTTCTTGACAGCAGTGGTAGGTCACTCACTTTCACAAACACTGATACTATTCCCCAAAGAATTGCCTGGACTACCTGCAGTTAAAAATTGTGTAGCAGAAATGGAGAGGTGGGGTAGGTTTCTTGACAGCAGTGGTACGTCACTGACTTTCACAGACACTGATACTTTGCCTTAAAGAAATGCCTGCACTTTTTGCAGTTAAAAATTGTGTAGCAGAAATGGAGGGGTGGTGTAGCTTTCTTGACAGCAGTGGTAGGTCACTCACTTTCACAGACACTGATACTATTCCCCAAAGAATTGCCTGGACTACCTGCAGTTAAAAATTGTGTAGCAGAAATGGAGAGGTGGTGTAGCTTTCTTGACAGCAATGGTACGTCACTGACTTTCACAGACACTGATACTATGCCCTAAAGAATTGCCTGCACTTTTTGCAGTTAAATAGTGTATAGCAGAAATGGAGACATGGTGTAGCTTTCTTGACAGCAGTGGTAGGTCACTGACTTTTAGAGACACTGATACTATGCCCGAAAGAATTGCCTGGACTATCTGCAGTTAAAAATTGTATAGCAGAAATGGAGAGGTGGTGTAGCTTTCTTGACAGCAGTGGTACATCACTAACTATCACAGACACTGATACTATGCCCCAAATAATTGCCTGCACTTTTTGCAGTTAAAAATTATGTAGCAGAAATGGAGAGGTGGTGTAGCTTTCTTGTCAGCAGTGGTACATCACTGAATATCACAGACACTGATACTATGCCCTAAAGAATTGCCTGCACGTTTTGCAGTTAAATAGTGTATAGCAGAAATGGAGACGTGGTGTAGCTTTCTTGACAGCAGTCGTAGGTCACTGATTATCACAGACACTGATACTATGCCCAAAAGAATTGCCTGCACTTTTTGCAGTTAAATAGTGTATAGCAGAAATGGAGACGTGGTGTAGCTTTCTTGACAGCAGTCGTAGGTCACTGATTATCACAGACACTGATACTATGCCCGAAAGAATTTCCTGGGCTATCTGCAGTTAAAAATTGTGTAGCAGAAATGGAGAGGTGGTGTAGCTTTCTTGACAGCAGTGGTACATCACTGACTATCACAGACACTGATACTACGTCCCAAAGAATTGCCTGCACTTTTTGCAGTTAAAAATTGTATAGCAGAAATGGAGAGGTGGTGTAGCTTTCTTGACATCAGTGGTACATCACTGACTATCACAGACACTGATACTATGCCCCAAAGAATTGCCTGCACTTTTTGCAGTTAAAAATTATGTAGCAGAAATGGAGAGGTGGTGTAGCTTTCTTGACAGCAGTGGTACGTCACTGACTATTACAGACACTGATACTATGTCCCAAAGAATTGCCTGCACTTTTTGCAGTTAAAAATTATGTAGCAGAAATGGAGAGGTGGTGTAGCTTTCCTGACAGCAGTGGTATGTCACTCACTTTCACAGACACTGATACTATTCCCCAAAGAATTGCCTGGACTACCTGCAGTTAAAAATTGTGTAGCAGAAATGGAGAAGTGGGGTAGCTTTCTTGACAGCAGTGGTACGTCACTGACTATCACAGACACTGATACTATGCCCTAAAGAATTGCCTGCACTTTTTGCAGTTAATTAGTGTATAGCAGAAATGGAGACGTGGTGTAGCTTTCTTGACAGCAGTCGTAGGTCACTGATTATCACAGACACTGATACTATGCCCCAAAGAATTGCCTGCACTTTTTGCAGTTAAAAACTATGTAGCAGAAATGAAGAGGTGGTGTAGCTTCCTTGACAGCAGTGGTAGGTCACTGACTTTCACAGACACTGATACTATGCCCGAAAGAATTTCCTGGGCTATCTGCAGTTAAAAATTGTGTAGCAGAAATGGAGAGATGGTGTAGCTTTCTTGACAGCAGTGGTTGGTCACTAACTTTCACAGACACTGATACTATTTCCCATAGAATTGCCTGGATTACCTGCAGTTAAAAATTGTGTAGCAGAAATGGAGAGGTGGGGTAGCTTTCTTGACAGCGGTGGTACGTCACTGACTTTCACAGACATTGATACTTTGCCTTAAAGAATTGCCTGCACTTTTTGCAGTTAAAAATTGTGAAGCAGAAATGGAGAGGTGATGTAGCTTTCTTGACAGCAGTGGTACATCACTGACTATCACACACACTGATACTATGCCCCAATGAATTGCCTGCACTTTTTGCAGTTAAAAATTATGTAGCAGAAATGGAGAGGTTGTGTAGCTTTCTTGACAGCAGTGGTACATCACTGACTATCACACACACTGATACTATGCCCCAAAGAATTGCCTGCACTTTTTGCAGTTAAAAATTATGTAGCAGAAATGGAGAGGTGGTGTAGCTTTCTTGACAGCAGTACTACGTCACTGACTATTACAGACACTGATACTATGTCCCAAAGAATTGCCTGCACTTTTTGCAGTTAAAAATTGTGCAGCAGAAATGGAGGGGTGGTGTAGCTTTCTTGACAGCAGTGGTAAGTCACTCACTTTCACAGACACTGATACTATTCCCCAAAGAATTGCCTGGACTATCTGCAGTTAAAAATTGTGTAGCAGAAATGGAGAGGTGGTGTAGCTTTCTTGACAGCAATGGTACGTCACTGACTATCACAGACACTGATACTATGCCCCAAAGAATTGCCAGGACTACCTGCAGTTAAAAATTATGTAGCAGAAATGGAGAGGTGGTGTAGCTTTCTTGACAGCAGTACTACGTCACTGACTATTACAGACACTGATACCATGTCCCAAAGAATTGCCTGCACTATTTGCAGTTAAAAATTGTGTAGCAGAAATGGAGGGGTGGTGTAGCTTTCTTGACAGCAGTGGTAGGTCACTTACTTTCACAGACACTGATACTATTCCCCAAAGAATTGCCTGGACTACCTGCAGTTAAAAATTGTGTAGCAGAAATGGAGAGGTAGGGTAGGTTTCTTGACAACAGTCGTACGTCACTGACTATCACAGACACTGATACTATGCCCTAAAGAATTGCCTGCACTTTTTGCAGTTAAATAGTGTATAGCAGAAATGGAGACATGGTATAGCTTTCTTGACAGCAGTGGTAGGTCACTGACTTTTAGAGACACTGATACTATGCCCGAAAGAATTGCCTGGACTATCTGCAGTTAAAAATTGTGTAGCAGAAATGGAGAAGTGGTGTAGCTTTCTTGACAGCAGTGGTACGTCACTGACTTTCACAGACACTGATACTTTGCCTTAAAGAAATGCCTGCACTTTTTGCAGTTAAAAATTGTGTAGCAGAAATGGAGAGGTGGTGTAGCTTTCTTGACAGCAGTGGTACATCACTGACTATCACAGACACTGATACTACGTCCCAAAGAATTGCCTGCACTTTTTGCAGTTAAAAATTGTATAGCAGAAATTGAGAGGTGGTGTAGCTTTCTTGACAGCAGTGGTAGGTCACGGACTTTCACAGACACTGATACTATGTCCCAAAGAATTGCCAGGACTACCTGCAGTTAAAAGTTTTGTAGCAGAAATGGAGAGGTGGTGTAGCTTTCTTGACAGCAGTGGTATGACACTGACGTTCACAGACACTGATACTATTCCCAAAAGAATTTTCTGAGCTGATTTAGAGAGTCGCTGTGAAAAACCCGGCCTGAAAAGGGCTGAAATTAAAACTAGTCCCTACTCCCTTAACCAATGTCTCGATTGCACTTTATAGCGCCCACAGCAGCAGCAGCAGGAGCCGTGACTGACACACACCCGCAGCACTTAGATAATGGCGGCGATGGGGAAAATGGGCGGGTCTTATAGGGTAAGGACTAGAGATGAGCGAACCTCTAGAGGCTCGAGTTCGAGTTCGGTTCGGCGAGCCGTTCGACGAACCTATCAAACCATATTGAAAACATTGGGAGGCAATCACAAACACATAAAACACATTCTAAATGTACACATACAGGTAATAAACATTACCATAACACTTACCGGTCCACGAAATGTGTCCTGCACTCTGTCTCCTGTCTCTATTCCTTCCGATAATTGCTGCGTCCTCCTGGTAACCAGCACCAGCATAGGACCTATCGTGATGTCAAAATAGCATGTGACCAGTCACGTGTCTGTTATCTCATTGGCTACAGACTGGTCACATGACTATGATGCGTCATGCTAGGACCTGTCAGTGCATCTCTCCAGTACGCGGTGATCGTTTGTGTATCTCCGTGTACTGGCGACATGCTCTGGCACACGGTCGGATTCCCGGTCTGCTTCCCCGTTCCGTTTTTAACCGGCTGTCACAGCGGGTCAATAACGGAGATCACCGTTGCTATAGCAATGCTCCTGTCAGTGGCGACGTCACCGCTTGCAGTCAGAAGCTCCTTCTAACTCACGTAGAGAAAAGGCTGCACGGGAAGCAGCATCCTTCCTCACATGCAGCGCTGCTGATGTAGCAGAGCTGCATGTGTTGAAGGAGAAAGAAGACAGAAGAGCAGGATCGTGGAGGGATAAGAGGGAGTAATACACATGGAGTCTCTAAGTGTGTCTTTGTATTTATTTCTATTAAAGTATTGTTTCTCTGTGTGGTGTCTTTTTTAACCCTTTATTGGAGATTCTTAATGGCCGGGTCAAACTTGCCTGACATTAAGAATCTCTGGCTTAATACTAGCTAGTAAAACAAAGCTAGTATTAACTCATGATTACCCAGCAAGCCACCCGGCTCCAGGTCTGTTGGAAGAGTTGGATACAGCGCCAGATGATGGCGCTTCTATGAAAGCACCATTTTCTGGGGCGACTGTGGATTGCATTTCGCAGCAGAGGCGCCCAAAAACCTCAGGCTAACCTGTGCTGCGGATTCCAATCCGCAGCTGCCTAGTTGTACCTTGTTGGACACAAAAATATAACGAAGCCTGCGTCATTTGTTTTGTAATTATTTCATGAAATAAGTGAAATAATTAAAGAAAACGGGCTTCCCTATATTTTTAGTTCCCACCCGGGTACAAATAGGCAGCTGGGGGTTGCTGCCAGCTGTACCTGGCTAGCATACAAAAACATGGCGAAGCCCACGTCATTTTTTTGGTGGCCAAAAAACACTAGTGAATGGAGCATGCTGAGCCTTGTCGTTCTACAGCTGCTGTCTGCTCTCCTCCATACAGACAGACAGCAGCTGCATAACTACAAGGCTCAGCATACTCCATCCAGGACTCTATGTAGGACTTTTTGCCCCCCCCTAAAAAATTATTTGGGCTTCGCCATATCTTTGTATGCTAGCCAGGTACAGCAGGCAGCTACGGGCTGCCCCCAACCCCCAGCTGCCTTTTTGTACCCGGCTGGGAACTAAAAATATAGGGAAGCCCTTTTTTTATTAATTATTTCATGAATTTCATGAAATAATTAAAAAACAAATGACGTGGGCTTTGCCATATTTTTGTATGCTAGCCAGGTACAGCAGGCACCTACGAGCTGCCCCCAACCCCCAGCTTCCTATTTGTACCTGGCTGGGAACCAAAAATATAGGGAAGCCCTATATTTCATGAAATAATTCAAAAACAAATGATGTGGGCTTTGCCATATTTTTGTATGCTAGCCAGGTACAGGAGGCAGCTACGAGCTGCCCCCAACCCCCAGCTTCCTATTTGTACCCGGCTGGGAACCAAAAATATAGGGAAGCCCTTTTTTATTATTTCATGAATTTCATGAAATAATTAAAAAACAAATGACGTGGGCTTCACCATATTTTTGTGTCCAGCCAGGTACAACTAGGCAGCTGGGGATTGGAATCCACAGCACAGGTTGGCCTGAGCTTACTGGGCCCCTCTGCTGGGAATTGCAGTCCGCAGTCGCCCCAGAAAATGTCACTTTCATAGAAGCGCCATCTTCTAGCGCTGTATCCAACTCTTCCAGCTGCCCTGGTGATGGGTGGCTCGCTGGGTAATAATTGGGTTAGCGAAGAAAAAGAAGAAAGAGGCGATCAACGGTTCAACACTTATTTTATTAATTATAGAACATGTGGACAAGTGAAGGGAGGAAAGAACGGTATACATCACCGCAACCGGTATAGGTATTAATCATAATGTACCAATTATATACCAAATTCATGATATGAAGTCGCATCCAAAAAGGGGAAGTGTCCCACAATTAGAAGAGAAAAACACACCAAGATGCTACATCAAAAAAATTCTTGATAGGTGGATACAATATACAATAAGGAAGTATATATATATATATATAAATGGAGGCAAGAAAAGATGATATATAGCCGCTCAGTGAGGAAAGGACTCTTTGATCATTGTATAGTCCATGTCATATAAAGTACACCATACTAATACACATCTGTGTGCTCACACATCTCATGGGGAAACACGTGATCATACATCCGCATACACGTGTATTCCATGCTAGCTCCACTGTAGAAACCACAGCACATAGACCCCACATATGACCAGTGTGAGACTAAACAAATTATTCATATACATAGAAATGATCTCACACCAAAGTCCATATATATGGAGATAACAGCGGCAAGAGCAGCAGCATGAAAACACCTCACGAAAATAATGCAAACATGCGTCTGCACATACGCATATTACTCCCATATAGAGGTCAATGTGTGTCTCACACAGCATAGAAACATGAGGAAAGTACACAAAAGTGTATATATGTGCATATAAACGTATTGATAGACAATGCCGCAGCGAAAGGACACACACAGGCCACACTATACACAGTATCGTGAGGATAATGAATCAAAGCACATACATATATACTCACACACCGTGGCCAATGTGTGTTCCCCAAGTAGCAGCAATGACACGCACCAAAACCACGGCACGTATAGGTGTCAGTGTGAATAGGACTAATAAATACCGCAGTGCAATAAGGGCTATAACACTGACACCCCACACATGCTACTGGCTGGCGACTGCCACCATACTAGCACAGCATGGTGAAAACATACGGGGAATAATCCACAATGTGGGACACTCAAACACTACCCGGACCAACCATAGTATGGATATAACATTACCTAAAGTATGCGGTTTGCGGAGGGAATGCGCCCGATGCGCATTTCGGACTGTACCTTCGTCAGGGGGCGTGACCGGAAACTACGGGGGTGCCATTAAAATAGGCCTTCATCCCCCAGCTGATTGGGCAGACGACCGGACGCATCCACCGCCGGCCAACCGGAAGTCCCGCCTCACAAGCACGTCATGGCCCCACAGAACGCCGGGTAGTAACACCCGGCGTCCCCGTCGCCATAGAGACGCACCTGCGAGAACAAGAAAATCCAGGCAAGCGGCGCATGCGTCAACCACCCAGCCAGGAGGGGGATGAAAAATAGAAAATAGAAGTTGCTATGCAGGCAAATAGACATGGAGGGATCCCCACATAAAAACCGCAACATAATATGGACATATACATAAAACTAAAAATATAATCAATAATAGAAAAAGAATAATTGCTACACATAATAAAACATACATATTATATAGTACACATACAATAGCAAATGCACAGATTACATATATGCACATATTGTATGGATATAAATAGGTATATATGTACCATGACAGATTAATTCAGGAAATAATAAAAGGAAATGAAAATAAAGACAAAACTAAATATGATTTTAAATATGAAGTAAATGCAAAATATAATGAAAATAAAAATAAAAATAAATATAAAATTAAAAATAAAAAATAAAAAATAAAAAAGACAGAAAAAATAAATAAAATATAAAAAAATACAAATTAGAGAACAAAAAGATAATCAAAAAAGTGCTGCAGTCCGAAGAGATCCATCCATGTCGGCATCCTGTATGTAAAGCGACGATGACCAGGTAACCAATCGCCAATACAAGTGACATATACCAATGCCTGTAGTACTAGTAGGCCTAAAAATTAAATAAAAATTAAAAACAATTAAAACCAAAAAGACACCAAGACATTTACAAAAACGGAATAAAACTCATGTTTTCATTTAGGCCTTGAGGCTGCACCGTACGGAGACGCCAAATCCATTGCGTCTCTAATTGTGCCAATCGCTGACTGACCCGACCCCCACGAACATCCACATCCAAAGTATCAATTCCACGGACTAGAAATCCCTTAGAATCACATTCATGGAAGAGCTTGAAGTGCCGCAGAATTGTCTTAAGAGTGGATGTATCAGAATGTTCCCGTGCGGCTTCTATTCCCAAGACGTGTTCACGAACCCGAGTTTTCAACTGTCGGGTCGTGAGCCCAATATAAATCTTAGGACAGGGACAGACTCCATAGTAGACTACGGATTTTGACTCACACGTGATCCTCTTCCTGATTGTATAATTCTTCAAAGCAGAGGAATCACAGAAAGTATTGGTCCGCAGTATATTAGGACAAGCTACGCATTTGCCGCACGGAGAACATCCGGTCCTAATAGCTGGTGCATTGGAAAACATTGGGGGTGGAGTACTCTCATGAAGGCTATGGACAAGATAGTCCTTTAGGTTTTTGGCTCTACGTAGGGTAATCTGTGGTCTTGAGGGTAAGATTTTGGCCAGTATGGAATCGGCCTGTAGAATTGGCCAAGACTTTAGCAATGCCTCACGGATGCCAGAATGTGCGGAACAGTAGTTGGTAATAAACCTAATAGATGAATCACTGTTCCGTACCTTCTTGGAGTACAGCAAATCATTCCTCACAGAGTATTTAGCTCTATGGTAAGCATGTTTAATCATACGTTTGCTGTATCCCCTTTCAGAAAATCGTTTAGTTAGTTCAGCCGCCTGGAGTTCAAAATCACGATCACTAGAACACAGACGGCGGACACGAAGAAATTGTCCGACAGGTATAGAATGGATCATATGTGGGGGATGAAAGGATGACGCGTGAAGTAGCGTATTAGTCGTCGTAGATTTACGATGCAAATTAGACTGCAAACAGTCCTCAGAGTCCCTATACACCAGCACATCCAAAAATGCAATGGAATCAGCAGAGCTTTGATATGTAAGATGGATGTTGCGAGTGTTGGAGTTCAATTCGTTAACAAATATCAAAAATAAATCAAAAGACCCCTGCCAGATAAGGAAAATATCGTCGATGTACCGAGTCCATAAAAGGACTCGGCCCATCGACGACTCCAAATCTGACAGGGGGAGGTCCCTCTCCCACAGCCCCAGGAACAGATTTGCGTAAGCTGGCGCAAAAGAAGCGCCCATCGCTATACCCTGGAGCTGGAGATAGAAGGACTCCTTAAAAATAAAAAAATTATGTGTCAACGAGAACTCCAACAACCGCAACACCAAATCCACAAAGTTAGATGACAAATTGCTCATACTTAAATAAAATCTTGCTGCTCTGATTCCATCAACATGTCGGATACTGGTGTATAGGGACTCAACGTCACATGATACTAAAAGAGAATCTTGACCCACATATAACCCGTCTATACGTCTCAGAAAATCACCCGTGTCTTGAATAAATGAAGGGCGATTCCTAACAAGTGGCTGAAGTTGATCATCAAGCCACCTATTGATGTTTTCAAGGAAGTTCCCATTTCCTGAAATAATCGGGCGACCCGGAGGAGAGGAGGTGTTTTTGTGTACTTTTGGTAGTAAGTACAATGTTGCAATCCTAGGCTCAGGTACAATCAAAGCCGATGCCAATTCAGGGGAGATAGTACAGTCATCCTTAGCCGTTTGCACAATCCGCTTAAGTTCCTCAACATATTTAGTAAGGGGATTAAATGTTAGTTTTTTGTAACATACAGTATCCCTTAGTTGGCGAAACGCCTCTTTCTCATATGCGGATGTCGGCCAGATGACTATATTTCCCCCTTTATCCGCAGGCTTTATTGTAACATCTGGTAGCCGTTGCAACTCCTGAAGACGATTGCGTTCAAACTTAGATAGATTGTCAACCCTGACCCGGCTAGACAAATTTTCAAGGTCTTTCGATACCACCTGCACAAATAAATCAATATTTGCGCAAGAAGATAGCGGTAAGGATTTTTTTGAAGAGGGTTTAATACAGGATGGTACCTTACCTCCCTCACCAGCTCTATGTTCAGATTCTAACTCGGATAGTATTGCTAGTGCAGCTTGTTCTTTTTCTGTGGGAAACAGAGTTCGAGATGTGTCATCAAAAAAATACCTTTTAACCCCTTCACGACCATGGACGGAAAGATCCGTCCTTGTGCCCTGGGCCTTAACGACCAAGGACGGATCTTTCCGTCATGGCGTAATCGCGGCACCGGAGCCTCCGGTGACTGCAATATGTTAACAAAAACCGCAGATTTGGGGAGGAGGGGACCTGTTCCTGACCTTAGGAGGGGTGGTGCCTCCTCCCCGGACCTACGGGGGCTGTGATTGGCTGACGAACGCCGCTCAACCAATCACAGCCACTGTAATGTTCCAGCCATTTAAAATGACTGAAACATTGAAATCCAGCCCTGGCCAGTGCAGCTGTAGCACTGGCCATAGGCTGGAGCTGGGTGACCTCACTGGATCACCCTCCCCCAGCTCCCCTGCTCTGATTGGAGAGATCGGCCTTGTGACCGATTTCTCCAATCACAGTGGACCTGTTGCCGGTGACCGCCCCCATCAGCTTCCCTTGTCCCTGCAGCACAGTGAGCACAGTGAGTGTACACAGTGCAATGGCAGGGCGACAAGCTCCGGTCCCATGCTGTTATGAGACCGGAGCATGGGACCCGGAAGTTGCCGCGCTGCCATTGCACTGTACGAAAAGCGTCCCGATCCGCCACCGGCGCCGCTGCCCTCCGCGATCTGCCACCTGTCTCCCCGATCTCCTGCCCGCACCCTCACCCCCACACCTCCCGATCCGCTGCCGCCCTCCATCTGCCACAGTGCCACCGCTCCCCCCAATCTGCTGCCCGGCCCCTCACCTCCGTGCAGCAGATCGGAGGGAGCGGTGGCACTATGACAGATGGAGGAGGACAGGGATCGTGCACCCTGTCTTCCTCCATCTGTCATAGTGCCACCGCTCCCTCCGATCTGCTGCCCGGCCCCTCCCCCTCGTGATCGGTGCTCGCCCCCCTCCCCTCCGTGATGTGCTGCTCGCCCCCCTCCCCTCCGTGATGTGCTGCTCGCCCCCCTCCCCTCCGTGATGTGCTGCTCGCCCCCTCCCCTCCGTGAAGTGCTGCTCGCCCCCTCCCCTCCGTGATGTGCTGCTCGCCCCCTCCCCTCCCCTCTGTGATGTGCTGCTCGCCCCCTCCCCTCCCCTCCGTGATGTGCTGCTCGCCCCCTCCCCTCCGTGATGTGCTGCTCGCCCCCTGCCCTCCGTGATGTGCTGCTCGCCCCCTCCCCTCCGTGATGTGCTGCTCGCCCCCTCCCCTCCGTGATGTGCTGCTCGCCCCCTCCCCTCCGTGATGTGCTGCTCGCCCCCTCCCCTCCGTGATGTGCTGCTCGCCCCCTCCCCTCCGTGATCTGCTGCACGCTCCACCCACTCTCACCCCCGTGGTCAGCTACCCGCCCCCTCCCCTGTCACTGCCGTGATGTGCGCTCCCTCCCCTGTCACCGCCGTGATGTGCGCTCCCTCCCCTGTCACCGCCGTGATGTGCGCTCCCTCCCCTGTCACCGCCGTGATGTGCGCTCCCTCCCCTGTCACCGCCATGATGTGCGCTCCCTCCCCTGTCACCGCCGTGATGTGCGCTCCCTCCCCTGTCACCGCCGTGATGTGCGCTCCCTCCCCTGTCACCGCCGTGATCTGTGCTCCCTCCCCTGTCACCGCCGTGATCTGTGCTCCCTCCCCTGTCACCCCCGTGATCTGTGCTCCCTCCCCTGTCACCCCCGTGATCTGTGCTCCCTCCCCTGTCACCCCCGTGATCTGCTGTCCACTCTCCCTCCACCTCTCACCCCCGTGATCTGCGCTCTGCTCACCTGTCTCCCCCGTGATCTGCGCTCTCTCACCCCCGTGATCTGTGCTCCCTCACCTGTCACCCCGTGATCTGTGCTCCCTCATCTCTCACCCCTGTGATCTGTGCTCTGCTCACCTGTCTCCTCCGTGATCTGTGCTCTGCTCACCTGTCTCCTCCGTGATCTGCGCTGCGCTCCCTCCCCCACCTCTCACCCTCCCCGATCTGCTGCCTCCTTCATCTCCTGTGATCCAGCTGCCTAGATCCATCCTGTAGGGTAACTATCCCCAATCTCACCTCCCACTCCCCTTCCCACCCATCCCCCCCACCCGCCCCCTCCTCCCATCCTCTGCCGCTCCTGCATCCACTGCGCCCTCTCCCATCCGCCCCCACCCTATCCCAGCCGCCATCTCACAATCACAGATACTCCCTTTATATGCTGCTGCCCCCCCATCTGCTGCCGCCCCCCCCATCTTCCGCTGTTTTTTTTTCTCTATGCCATGGGGGTCTAGTTTCCAAAATGGGGTCACATGTGGGGGAGCTCCACTGTTTCGGCACCTCAGGGGGTCTCCAAACGCAACATGGAATACGCTAATTATCCCAGACAATTTTGCGTTTGAAACGTCAAATGACGCTCCTTGCCTTCCGAGCCCTGCTGTGCGCCCAAACATTTGAGTTCCACCACATATGAGGTATCTGCGTACTCAGGAGAAATTGCACAATACATTTTATAGTGCAATTTTTCCTGATACCCTTGTGAAAAGAAAATCTACCTGGTTGAAGTAACAATTTTGTGGTAAAAAAGTTTTTTTTTATTTTCACGGCTCAACTCTATTAACTTTTGTGAAGCCCCCAGAGGCTCAAAGTGCTCAATAAACATCTAGATAAATTCCATGAGGGGTCTAGTTTCCAAAATGGGGTCACATGTGGGGGAGCTCCACTGTTTCGGCACCTCAAGGGGTCTCCAAACGCAACATGGAATACGCTAATTATCCCAGATAATTTTGCGTTTGAAACGTCAAATGGCGCTCCTTGCCTTCCGAGCCCTGCTGTGCGCCCAAACATTTTATTTCCACCACATATGAGGTGTCTGTGTACTCAGGAGAAATTGCACAATACATTTTATGGTGCAATTTTTCCTGATACCCTTGTGAAAAAAAAGCTACCTGGTTGAAGTAACAATTTTGTGGTAAAAAATTTTTTTTTTATTTTCACAGCTCAACTCTATTAAGTTTTGTGAAGCCCCCAAAGGCGCAATAAACATCTAGATAAATTCCATGAGGGGTCTCTTTTCCAAAATGGGGTCTCATGTGGGGGAGCTCCACTGTTTCGGCACCTCAGGGGCTCTCCAAACGCAACATGGTGCGGCTAACGATTCCAGCTAATTTTCTGTTCAAAAAAGTCAAATGGCGCTCTTTCCATTCCAAGTCCTGCCGTGCGCCCAAACAGTGGTTTTTCGCCACATATGAGGTATCTGCGTGTTCAGTAGAAATTGCCCAACAAATTCTGGGGGTTCATTTAATCCTGCTACCCTTGTGAATATGCAATATTTGAGGCTAAATTAACATTTTTGTTGCAAAAAGTAAAATGTTCATTTTTTCCTTCCACATTGCTTTAGTTACTGTGAACCACCTGAAGGGTTAATAACCTTGTTGAATGTGGTTTTGAGTAGCCTGAGGGGTGCTGTTTTTGGAATGGTGTCAATTTTGGGTGTTCTGTGTCATGTAGACCTTTCAAAATTGCTTCAAATGTGATTTGGTCCCTAAAAAAAGTGGCTTTGTAAATTTTGTTGTAAAAATGAGAAATTGCTCATAAACTTTGAACCCCTATAACTTCCTTAAATTTTTTTTTTTTCTCCCAAAATTGTTCTGATGTAAAATAGACATGTGGGAAATGTTATTTATTAATTATTTTGTGTCATATGTCTCGTTGGTTTCAGAGCATAAAAATTAAAAGTTTGAAAATTACAAAATTTTCAAAATTTTCGCGAAATTTCCGTTTTTTTCACAAAGAAATGCAAAAAATATCGGCCTAAATTTACCACTAACATGAAGCCCAATATGTCACGAAAAAACAATCTCAGAATCACCGGAATCCGCTGAAGCGTTCCAGAGTTATAACCTCATAAAGTGACACTGGTCAGAATTGCAAAAAATGGCCTGGTCTTTAGGGTCAAAATAGGCTTGGGGCTGAAGGGGTTAAATAAAAGGGATCGGGCAAAAAGATGTAAGTCTTTAATTACTGTAAACATATTAAGCCCAACCACTGGTGAAAAGGATAAACCTCTAGACAATAGGGATAAATCAGATTTACTAAGTATATATGAGCTTAAATTAATCACCTTATTGTCAGTGTTGATGTTAGATCCTTTGGGTTTTTTATACCAGGGGGGCTGATGTCGAGGGAAACCACCGCCGCCATATGTAGTTCCTGATCTAGTACTGGAATCGGAAGTTTCCGATACTTCACTCAAAGAGGATATATTGGAATGAGCTGACGGACGTCTAGTTCCCTCCTGTATGATATACGGTTTGCGCCAGAAGTAAACTTTATTTTCAGAAAAATCCTTCTGGTCTCGTCTAAACTTCCTCAGATGAACATCTCGAATCTGTTTAACAAGGGAGTCAACCTTCTTCATAGCCTCAGAATCATATTTGTCAGCCTTGTCAGGGGGACAAATAGACCGAAAAGAGGTCTGTTTCTGGTCAATACCAGAATCCATCTTGGCAATATTAGAAGTGTTTAAGTCAATCAGGAGCTGCATAAGATTGAAGGAGCAACTATTGCACATATCCTCCCACTTAGATATAAAGTCTTGGTCCTCAACCACAAAGGTTGGTGTTAATCTAACCCTAAGACCACGTGGTATTAATTTTTTATCAATATATTTAGTCAGGAGCAGCCTACTCCACCAAAGGCGTGTACGTTTATTTAGAAGAGTAGTAATCTCAGAAAACATGAGGTCCAAATCCGGTCCACTACTAGTCTCATTTTCCGTAGAGACCTCACCAAACACTTGATCCGCCTGGTTCAGCCATGAAGACTCCATGGCTTTATAGTCCATTGTGAATATACCTAAATCTGTGCATAACACAGTGAAGAGAACAAGAGTAGAAATTGGCATAAACATCTGCATATCGTTCAATTTAAATATAGCAATGCACATGTATATACATATTTATCATATATAGCGCAGAAGGACCTAAAATATATGAACCAAATCGCTAAAGGAACAACCAAGAAAAAGAAGAAAGAGGCGATCAACGGTTCAACACTTATTTTATTAATTATAGAACATGTGGACAAGTGAAGGGAGGAAAGAACGGTATACATCCCCGCAACCGGTATAGGTATTAATCATAATGTACCAATTATATACCAAATTCATGATATGAAGTCGCATCCAAAAAGGGGCAAGTGTCCCACAATTAGAAGAGAAAAAAAAAAAAGAAAAATTATGGATTATTCCCCGTATGTTTTCACCATGCTGTGCTAGTATGGTGGCAGTCGCCAGCCAGTATCATGTGTGGGGTGTCAGTGTTATAGCCCTTATTGCACTGCGGTATCTATTAGTCCTATTCACACTGACACCTATACGTGCCGTGATTTCCTCCCTTCACTTGTCCACATGCTCTATAATTAATAAAATAAGTGTTGAACCGTTGATCACCTCTTTCTTCTTTTTCTTGGCTGAACCAGGCGGATCAAGTGTTTGGTGAGGTCTCTACGGAAAATGAGACTAGTAGTGGACCGGATTTTGACCTCATGTTTTCTGAGATTACTACTAGTGATGAGCGAGTACTAAAAAGCTCGGGTGCTCGAAGCTCGGGCCGAGCCTCCCAAGATACTCGTGTACTCGGGCCGAGCAACGAGCCCAATGTTATCCTATGGGAGACCCGAGTATTTTTGTGAAATGACCCCCCGGCAGCATGGAGAAACCCTAAAAATGGCACAAAAGTCTCAGAAGAGTGCTCAAATGACATGGCAACAGCATGGGGAAGACCCCTTGAAGCATTTATCACTCAAAAGTCACAGCTGTGAACAATTTTGTCCGCGTTTTACGCCATTTTTACGGACTCACCAGAAAACCTTCCAAAATGACACCAAAATGATTTTTCATGGCGGAAATGTTAAGGGCACATACCCAATAGTGAGATAGAGCTGGTGTATGTTACTTTTTGAGATTAATACATGAAAGATTTTACGTGAAAACATTGTGTGGCACTCCGATGTCCCTGAGAAGAGACGTACATGAAGGCCTCTTGAGTCTAATGTGCCCATTTTGAGGAAGTGAGTCTTTGTAGTATTTTCCTTTGCCAGGGCAGTCCAAAATTGTGAGGTTCACCAATGCCCCTGCATGCAGACGTGCATGAGGGCCTTTAAACGTGAAGTGCCCATTGTAAGGAAGTGGGTCTATTGTAGTATAGCCCTTAGGCAGGGCAGCCAAAAATTGGGAGGCTCCACATTGTCCCTGGATAGAGACGTGCATGATGGCCTTTAACCCCTTAGTGACGGAGCTAATTTTCACCTTAATGACCAGACCAAATTTTGCAATTCTGACCAGTGTCACTTCATGAGGTTATAACTCTGGAACGCTTCAACGGACCCCGGTGATTCTGAGATTGTTTTTTCGTCACATATTGGACTTCATGTTAGTACCAAATTTAGGACAATATTTTTTGCGTTTATTGAAGAAAAAAATTGAATATTGGCAAAAATTTTGAAAATTTAGCAATTTTCAACTTTTGAATTTTTATACCGTTAAACCAGAGATTTCTGTGACACAAAATAGTTAATAAATAACATTTTCCACATGTCTACTTTACATCAGCACAATTTTGGAAACAAAATTTTTTTTTGTTAGGAAGTTAGAGGGGTTCAAAGTTTATCAGCGATTTCTCATTTTTACATCAAAATTTACAAAACCATTTTTTTAGGGACCACATCACATTTGAAGTGACTTCAATAGGCCTAGATGACAGAAAATACCCAAAAGGGACACCATTATAAAAACTGCACCCCCCAAAGTACTCAAAACCACATTCAAGAAGTTTATTAACCCTTCAGGTGCTTCACATGAACAAAAGCAATGTGGAATGAAAAAAAGCAAAAATTAAATTTTACCTAAAAATGTTGCTCTAACCCAAATTTATTCACTTTTAGAAGAACTAACACAACAAAATGGACCCCAAAACTTGTTCCCCACTTTCTTATGAGTGCGCCGATACCCCACATGTGGTCAGAAACCTCTGTTTGGACAAATGGGAGGGCTCGGAACAGAAGGAGCAATATTTGAATTTTGGAAAGCAAATTTGGCTGAAATAGATTGCGAGCACCATGTTGCATTTACAGGTCCGCTAAGGTACCTAAACAGAAGAAACCCCTCACAAGTGACACCATTTTGGAAACTAGACCCCTCAAGGCTTCTATCTAGGGGTATAGTGAGCATTTTAGATCCACAGGTACTTCACAGATTTTGTTAACGTTACGTTGTCATATTGAAAATGTTAATAATTTTCTCAAAAATGTTGCTTTAGCATCAATTTTCTCACTTTTTCAAGAGGTAATTCCAAAAATTTGACCTCAAGGTTTGTTAACCACTTTTTTATGAGCGCGGTGATACCTCACATGTGGTCTGAAACCTTTGTTTGGACAAATGGGAGGGCTTGGAACGAAAGGAGCAATATTTGAATTTTGGAAAGGAAATTTGGCTGAAAAAGATTGCGGGCACCATGTCACATTTGGAGGACCCCTAAGGTACCTAAACAGCAGAAACCCCACACAAGTGACCCCATTTTGGAAACTAGGCCCCTCAAGGAATTTATCTAGATGTTTGGTGAGTACCCTGAACCCCCAGGTGCTTCACAGAATTTTATAACGTTGAGCCATGAAAAAAAAAAAAAAAAATTTTACCACAAAATTGTTATTTCAACCAGGTAGCTTTTTTTTTTACAAGAGTAAAAGGAAAAAATTCAGCATAACATTTATTGTG
Source organism: Anomaloglossus baeobatrachus (assembly GCF_048569485.1). Lineage (NCBI taxonomy): Eukaryota > Metazoa > Chordata > Amphibia > Anura > Aromobatidae > Anomaloglossus > Anomaloglossus baeobatrachus. Next base: position 335,432,823 of record NC_134354.1, on the reverse strand, counting down.
CAATTTCTCCTGAGTTTGGCGATACCTTATATGTGGTGGAAATCAACTGTTTGGGCGCATGGCAGGGCTCGGAAGGGAAGGAGTGCCATTTGACTGCAAAATTGGCTGGAATCAATAGCGGACGCCAGGTTGCATTTGGAGAGCCCCTGAGGTGCCTAAACAGTGGCGGTCCCCCACAAGTGACTCCATTCTGGAAACAAGACACCTCAAGGCTTTTATCTAGGTGTATAGTGAGCAGTATGAATCCACGAATACTTCACAGAATTTGATAAGCTTAGGTTGCCATATTGAAAATTTTCATTTTTTTCACAAAAATGTTGCTTCAGCATCAAATTTCTCACTTTTTCAAGAGACAACAACAAACCGTGGACCCAACAGGTTGTTATCCAATGTCTTATGAGCACAGGGATACCCCACATGTGGCCAACAACCTCTGTTTGGATAAATGGGAGGGCTTGGAATGGAAGCAGCACCATTTGAATTCTGGAAAAGTTGAAATAAATTGCGGGCACCATGTCACATTTGCAGGGCCCCTTGGGTACCTATACATTAGAAACCCCCACAAGTGACCCCATTTTGGAAACTGGATTTTATTCAGGAGTATAATAAGCATTTTGAATCCACAGGTACTTCACAAAAATGTTGCTGTAGCAACCAATGTCTCACTTTTAGGCTATGTGGCCATGAGCCAGCGACACGGCGTCTAGTACACAGTGTCAGCCTCCTGCAGAGATGTGAGTGTTGTCCACGGGAGAACGCAGCTGCCCAAGCCCACGATTTGGGTTCAGGCCGCTGTGGAGCTCTATGCTACCTGCAGAGAACACTCATCTCCGCAGCATAAATTGACATGCTGAGGCTCGGGAAGCTGCGCCACAGGTCAGTTTATGTGGCGGAGAAAAGAAGCACAGTGGGCAAGCACATTGGGCATGGGATTTCTAAAAATCCTTCCACTGTGCTTCTACTGCACAATGCAGCGTTATGGACGCAGGGAAAACACTCTGCGCCCAAAACGCTGCAAATCCTGATTGTGGGCGCACAGCCTAAAATGCTACAATGGATGAATGGATACATGTCAAACATATATAACGTCCCACCCCCTGCATATTCTAAGCTGGCGCCCTTTAGTGCCTTTCATGTGGCACTAAAGGGTGCCTAGCCTTGTATTTAGCCCCCCCAAAAAAATAATAATTAAATAAACGACGTGGGGTCCCCCCCATTTTTGATAGCCAGCTAGGGTAAAGCAGACAGCTGTAGCCTGCAAACCACAGCTGACAGCTTCACCTTGGCTGGTGATCAATTTGGAGGGCTCCCCAGGCGTTTTTTTAAAAAAAAAAAAACGTGGGGTCCCCCCCAAATTAGATCACCAGCCAAGGTGAAGCGGACAGCTGGGGTCTGGTATTCTCAGGGTGGGAAGAGCCATGGTTATTGGACTCTTCCCAGCCTAAAAATAGCAGGCCGCAGCCGCCCCAGAAGTGGCGCATCCATTAGATGCGCCAATCCTGGCGCTTCGCCCCAGCTCATCCCGCGCCCTGGTGCGGTGGCAGACGGGGTAATATATGGGGTTGATACCAGCTGTAATGTCACCTGGCATCAAGCCCTGGGGTTAGTGATGTCACGGCATCTAAACAGATACCCGACATCACTAACCCAGTCAAGTAATAGACAAAAAAAAAAAGACAAAAAAAAATTTATTTGAAAAAAAAACTCCCCGAAACATTCCTCTTTCCCCAATTTATTGAAAATAAAGAAATTACGGTCGCTGTAATCCGCTGTAATCCGTGAGGTCCCACGCCGACTCTGGATCTTCTAGAATATGGGGGGCACGTTCAGGGAACGTATCCCCCATTTTCTGGAAGAGCAAGCTCTCCATGAGCAGTGTGGGTGCAGTAATCTGAGAATACTGCACTCACACTGCCCCGGTCCAACTTAGGGCAGAGTGACCTGCAGTAACCTCATTCCAGAATATGAGGGGCACGCTCACAGAACGTACCCCCCATTTTCTGGAACAGCAGTCTCTCCATGTGAGGACCACACTCCTCACATGGAGAGACTGCTGATTACTGCACTCACTCTCCCCCGGTCCACAGTGGAGCAGCCTGTGCATCAGTGACGTCAGCGTCCCTGCAAGACTGACGTCGCTGATGCACAGGCTGCTCCACTGTGGACCGGGGGAGGAATCCAGCTGACAGCCGCTGTCTGCGCATGCGCCGTCAGCATTCAAGAAGGAGGCGGCGTGATCGCGGGACGGATCACCAGACAGGTAACGTATGACCGGGGGCTCGGGGGCTCGGGGGCTGGGGGGCTGGGGGGGGGTGATCTAGTGGGACCTGGGGGGACCTGGGGACACCTTTCTGCCGCATGTGACGTGTCACATGCGGCAGAAAGAGCAGAATGAATGCGGGGGAGGGGGGGTGGCTCTGGAGACCCGGAGGGGGCTCCGGTGGACCGGAGGAGGGGTCAGGGGGAGGACATTTCCCTCCGATCTGAAATGTTTGATCATTTCAGATCGGAGGGAAATGAATGCAGAGCCGGCGGCGGCAGTTTTCAGCGCGCGTCGGCGCCATCTTGCACGCTCCGGAGGGGGGCTCTGAAGAACTGGAGGGGGCTCCAGGGACCAAAGAGCTCCGGTGTACCGGAGGAGAGGTCAGGAGGGGGACATTTCCCTCCGATCTGAAATGTTTGATCATTTCAGATCGGAGGGAAATGAATGCGGCGGGCAGCAGCAGCAGCTTTCAGCGCGCCGGCGCCATCTTGCAAGGTCTGGAGAACCGGAGGGGGCTCCGGGGAACCAGAGATCTCCGGTGGACCGGAGCAGGGATCAGGGGGAGGACATTTCCCTCCGATCTGAAATGTTTGATCATTTCAGATCGGAGGGAAATGAATGCAGAGCCGGCGGCGGCGGGAGTTTTCGCCGCGCGTCGGCGCCATTTTGGATGTCCGGGGGGGGGGGGGGGGGTGGGGGGGTGGTGGGTGATTTTCTCCGGTACCGGGGGCTTTGGGGGCACTAGGGGCTTATATTTCTTTATCATCTGACATGTTTGATCATGTCAGATGAGAAAGAAATTAGTAGTATTTGCCATTTTTTTTTTTTTTTTAATGTTGTCGCCGGTATACGGTGTATACCGGCGATCACATTATCGGGGAACAAAAAAAAACACCCCGATTCATAATCTTGGGGGTCTCAGCTACCCCCGGTAGCTGAAACCCCCGAGATTTTTCGTCACTGGGGGGCGCTACAACCTTTTTCCGGCCTGACGTCTCAAGACGTCGGAACAGAATAAGTACCCTGTTTTTCCGACGTCTTGAGACGTTAGGCCGTCGCTATGGGGTTAAACCTGAAGTGCCCATTGTAAGGAAGTGGGTCTATTTCAGTATAGCCCTTTGCCAGGGCAGCCAAAAATTGGGAGGCTCCACATTGTCCCTGGATAGAGACGTGCATGATGGCCTGTAAACCTGAAGTGCCCATTGTAAGGAAGTGGGTCTATTTCAATATAGCCCTTTGCCAGGGCAGCCAAAAATTGGGAGGCTCCACATTGTCCCTGGATAGAGACGTGCATGATGGCCTGTAAACCTGAAGTGCCCATTGTAAGGAAGTGGGTCTATTTCAGTATAGCCCTTTGCCAGGGCAGCCAAAAATTGGGAGGCTCCACATTGTCCCTGGATAGAGACGTGCATGATGGCCTTTAAACCTGAAGTGCCCATTGTAAGGAAGTGGGTCTATTTCAGTATAGCCCTTTGCCAGGGCAGCCAAAAATTGGGAGGCTCCACATTGTCCCTGGATAGAGACGTGCATGATGGCCTGTAAACCTGAAGTGCCCATTGTAAGGAAGTGGGTCTATTTCAGTATAGCCCTTTGCCAGGGCAGCCAAAAATTGGGAGGCTCCACATTGTCCCTGGATAGAGACGTGCATGATGGCCTTTAAACCTGAAGTGCCCATTGTAAGGAAGTGGGTCTATTGTAGTATAGCCCTTAGGCAGGGCAGCCAAAAATTGGGAGGCTCCACGTTGTCCCTGGGTAGAGACGTGCATGAGGGCCTCAAAACATTAAGTGTCCATTTTAAGGAAGTGGGTGTATTATAGTATAGCCCTTAGGCAGGGCAGCCAAAAATTGGGAGGCTCCACGTTGTCCCTGGGTAGAGACGTGCATGAGGGCCTCAAAACATTGTTCCCATTGCAAAGGAGCGGGTCTCCTGTCGTTGTAATGTCCATTCTGCAAAGAATGGGCGAAAAAATTTACCACTGGGGGTATACCTGAAACAAAGGCCTAAGTATTGCAATTTGTAACGGTCATCATCATGGTGGCGCATGAGGAGAAGGAGGAGCAGTCCAGAGATTATCCAAAGTCCAGAAGTGTGTACCCATGGGTGAGTGGAGGTACATGGCAAACTTTAAATTCCGCTCTCATTTGCTGGTGGTGTGGTGAAGTCTGGCCCAATCCAACCCTTGTTCATCTTGATCAGAGTCAGCCTGTCAGCATTTTCAGTTGACAGGCGGGTGCGTTTATCTGTAATGATTCCACCTGCGGCACTAAAAACACGCTCTGACAAAACGCTAGCAGCAGGGCAGGCCAGGACTTCCAAGGCGTAGAGAGCCAATTCATGCCACGTGTCCAGCTTGGATACCCAATAATTGTAAGGCACAGAGGAATGTCGGAGTACAGTTGTTCGATCTGCAAGGTACTCCTTCAGCATCTGGGCAAACTTAGGATTTCTTGTGGCACTACCCCGCACCTCAGGGGCTGTGGTACGTGAGGGGCTGAGAAAACTGTCCCACATCTTAAAGACTTTTCCCTACCTCTGGCGGATTGGACTTGTGCCTCTCTCGGCTGTACGCCTCGGTTGTCCACTGATTCATGACCTATGCCGCTAGCGTTTTGTGAGGGGAATGCTTTGCCTACTTCCGTGAGTATGGCCTTCCGAAACTGCTGCATTTTGGTTGACCTCTCCTCCACGGGAATAAGAGACAAAAAGTTCTCCTTGTAGCGTGGGTCTAACAGTGTTACCAACCAGTAATGATTGTCGGCCAAGATGTTCTTAACACGAGGGTCACGAGACAGGCAGCTTACCATAAAGTCAGCCATGTGCGCCAGACTCTTAACAGCCAGGACTTCAGTAGCCTGACCAACAAGATGACTGAACATGCTGTCCTCCTCCTCCTCCTCCTCCTCCTCCTCATCTACCCTGTCCTCTGGCCAGCCACGCTGAACCGAGGATATGACTGGTGTGCATGTCATATCCTCAATTTGGCCGGAGAGTTGCTCCATGTCTTCATCCTCCTCCTCGTCATAGTCCTCTACTGCACGTTGTGATGAGACGAGGCTGGGCTGTGTGGTATCACCCACACCCACTACTGTTTCTTGCTGCAACTCATCGCGCTCCGCCTGCAATGCATCATGTTTGTTTTTCAGCAGAGACCGTTTTAGAAGGCAGAGTAGCGGTATGGTGACGCTAATAATGGCGTCATCACCACTCACCATCTTGGTGGAGTCCTCAAAGTTTTGGAGGATGGTACATAGGTCTGACATCCATCTCCACTCCTCAGGTGTTATGTGTGGAGTTTGACCCATTTCCCGACGGCTTAGGTGATGCAGGTACTCAACAACTGCCCTCTTCTGCTCACATATCCTGACCAACATGTGCAGAGTTGAATTCCAACGCGTGGGGACATCACACACCAGTCTGTGAGCCGGAAGATGCAAACGGCGCTGAAAGCCGGCAAGGCCGGCTGAAGCAGTAGGTGACTTTCGAAAATGTGCAGACAGGCGGCGAACTTTTACCAGCAGATCAGACAGCTCTGGGTATGACTTTATAAACCGCTGAACCACGAGGTTGAGCACATGGGCCATGCATGGAACATGTGTCAGCTGGCCTCGCCTCAAAGCCGCCACCAGGTTCCGGCCATTGTCACACACGACCTTTCCTGGCTTTAGGTTCAGAGTTGTGAGCCAGTGATCTGCCTGCTGTTTCAGAGCTGTCCACAGCTCTTCTGCATTGTGGGGTTTGTCACCTATGCAGATTAGCTTCAGCACAGCCTGTTGCCGCTTCGCCGAGGCAGTGCTGCAGTGCTTCCAGCTTGTGACTGGTGTGGAGGGCACAGTGGATGAGGATGCGCAGGAGGAGGAGGAGGCTGAAGAGCATGACATTCCCGAGCTGTAGAGTGTGGGTAAACACTGACTGAGGTAGGGCCTGCAAACCTTGGTGTGGGAAGGACGTGTTCCGTCCCTCGCTCAGACTGGGTCCCAGCTTCCACAATATTAACCCAGTGTGCCGTCAACGAGATGTAGCGGCCTTGCCCACAAGCACTTGTCCACGTGTCTGTGGTTAGGTGGACCTTGGGTGAAACAGCGTTGTTCAGGGCACGTGTGATGTTTTGTGACACGTGGTTATGCAACGCGGGGACGGCACACCGGGAGAAATAGTGGCGGCTGGGGACCGAGTAACGTGGGACAGCTGCCGCCATCAGGTCACGGAATGCTTCTGTCTCCACCAGCCTAAAAGGCAACATTTCCAGCGCAAGCAGTCGCGAAATGTTAGCATTTAGAACTGTGGCATGTGGGGTGTTGGCAGTGTATTTGCGCCTGCGTTCAAAGGTTTGCTGAATGGATAACTGAACGCTGCGCTGGGACAAGGACGTGCTTGATGATGGTGTTCTTTCTGCGTAGGCAACTGCAGGTGCAGGAGTGGAGGAGGCTTGTTCGCAGGCAGGATGGACAGAGGATTGGCTCGCATGCACAACCAGCGAAGACGTAGCAGTGACATCAGCAAGCACTGCTCCTCGACTCTGTTGTACTTCCCACAAAGTCGGGTGCTTGGCTGACATGTGCCTGATCATGCTGGTGGTGGTCAGGCTGCTAGTTTTGGTACCCCTGCTGATGCTGGCATGGCAGGTGTTGCAAATGGCCTTTTTTGAATCATCTGGATCCAACTTAAAAAACTGCCAGACTCGGGAAGACCTAACATTTGTACAGGCACCTTGTGTCGTCGTGTTGTTCCGGGGAACGGTTGCCTGACTTCTGCCTGGGGCCACCACCCTGCTTCTTACTGCCTGTTGTGATGCTACGCCTCCCTCCCCCTGTGCACTGCTGTCCTCGCTCTGCATATCCTCCTGCCAGGTTGGGTCAGTTACTGGATCATCCACCACGTCGTCTTCCTCTTCCGCACCCTGCTCCTCCTCCTGACTTGCTGACAATTGTGTCTCATCATCGTCCACCACTTGTTGAGACACGTTGCCAACTTCGTGAGAACGTGGCTGCTCAAATATTTGGCCATCTGTACAGACGATCTCCTCATGACCCACTTCAATATGAGCTGGCGAGAGGCCAGAATGTGTGAATGGAAACGTGAACAGCTCTTCCGAGTGTCCAAGTGTGGGATCATTAATGTCCGAGGAGGACGTGTACTCAGCCTGGTGGTAGGAAGGAGGATCAGGTTCAGAAATGTGCGGTGCAGTATCACGGCTACTGACACTTGACCGTGTGGAAGACAGAGTGTTTGTGGTGGTGCCAATCTGACTGGAAGCATTATCTGCTATCCAACTAACAACCTGTTGACACTGGTCTTGGTTCAAGAGCGGTGTACTGCTGCGGTCCCCAAGAATTTGGGACAGGACGTGCGAGCGACTAGATGTGGCCCTTTGTTGTGGCGAAATTAGAGCTTGCCCACGACCTCGGCCTCTGCCTGCACCACCATCACGTCCACTTCCTTGTTCCTTGCCAATGCCCTTGCGCATTTTGCAATGCTGTGCACTGCTGACGTGTATATTCACTACTTGTGCGTTATATCAAAGTGTGTGGAAATTGCACACAAGTGCACCTGTACGCTGCCACCAACAGGCACACACGTGCGGTTTTAAAAACCAAGCACGGACGCAATAATAACCTAACAGGTTTTTTTGGGGAGCGACAATTACAGACAAGTCAGACACTATCTGGACTGTTTTACACTGTGTACACCAGCCCCAGATATGATGAAGGCTGGTATACGGTCACCACTACCCTGCCTGCCTGCCTGCCTGTATACTGGTACAATAGTCCTGACAAGGACTCTTTTGGTCACTAGCCTGTATTCAGACCTGGCTATACCCTGCCTGTATATAGCAACAATAGTCCTGAGAAGGACTCTGCTACTGTACTCCGACCTGGCTATACCCTGCCTGCCTGTATACAACTAGAATAGTCCTGAGAAGGACTTTTGGTCACACTGTTTGCAGCCCTGCAACTGAAAAAGCTATAAAGGGCCGCAAAGCTTTCCCTGAATCAGCGACACTCTCCCTACACTGACTGTCTGAATAGCTGTGAGCAGAGCACAGCGCGCCGGCCGATATAAAGGCTCGGTCACGCTGTGCAGGCCGGCCAATCACTGCAATTCCACAACTAACAGGGCTGTGGCATTGCAGTGGTCTGCCAGCCAATCCCTGCATGAGGGCTGGCTCTCAAAAGAGCGCCAACATGCAGGGATGAAGACCACGAGTACAGCACGAGTATCGCGAGATTACTCGGTCCCCGCCGAGCAGCCCGAGTACAGCGATACTCGTGCGAGTACCGAGTAGTGACAAGCATGCTCGCTCATCACTAATTACTACTCTTCTAAATAAACGTACACGCCTTTGGTGGAGTAGGCTGCTCCTGACTAAATATATTGATAAAAAATTAATACCACGTGGATTTAGGGTTAGATTAACACCAACCTTTGTGGTTGAGGCCCAAGACTTTATATCTAAGTGGGAGGATATGTGCTATAGTTGCTCCTTCAATCTTATGCAGCTCCTGATTGACTTAAACACTTCTAATATTGCCAAGATGGATTCTGGTATTGACCAGAAACAGACCTCTTTTCGGTCTATTTGTCCCCCTGACAAGGCTGACAAATATGATTCTGAGGCTATGAAGAAGGTTGACTCCCTTGTTAAACAGATTCAAGATGTTCATCTGAGGAAGTTTAGACGAGGCCAGAAGGATTTTTCTGAAAATAAAGTTTACTTCTGGCGCAAACCGTATATCATACAGGAGGGAACTAGACGTCCGTCAGCTCATTCCAATATATCCTCTTTGAGTGAAGTATCGGAAACTTCCGATTCCAGTACTAGATCAGGAACTACATATGGCGGCGGTGGTTTCCCTCGACATCAGCCCCCCTGGTATAAAAAACCCAAAGGATCTAACATCAACACTGACAATAAGGTGATTAATTTAAGCTCATATATACTTAGTAAATCTGATTTATCCCTATTGTCTAGAGGTTTATCCTTTTCACCAGTGGTTGGGCTTAATATGTTTACAGTAATTAAAGACTTACATCTTTTTGCCCGATCCCTTTTATTTAAAAGGTATTTTTTTGATGACACATCTCGAACTCTGTTTTCCACAGAAAAAGAACAAGCGGCACTAGCAATACTATCCGAGTTAGAATCTGAACATAGAGCTGGTGAGGGAGGTAAGGTACCATCCTGTATTAAACCCTCTTCAAAAAAATCCTTACCGCTATCTTCTTGCGCAAATATTGATTTATTTGTGCAGGTGGTATCGAAAGACCTTGAAAATTTGTCTAGCCGGGTCAGGGTTGACAATCTATCTAAGTTTGAACGCAATCGTCTTCAGGAGTTGCAACGGCTACCAGATGTTACAATAAAGCCTGCGGATAAAGGGGGAAATATAGTCATCTGGCCGACATCCGCATATGAGAAAGAGGCGTTTCGCCAACTAAGGGATACTGTATGTTACAAAAAACTAACATTTAATCCCCTTACTAAATATGTTGAGGAACTTAAGCGGATTGTGCAAACGGCTAAGGATGACTGTACTATCTCCCCTGAATTGGCATCGGCTTTGATTGTACCTGAGCCTAGGATTGCAACATTGTACTTACTACCAAAAGTACACAAAAACACCTCCTCTCCTCCGGGTCGCCCGATTATTTCAGGAAATGGGAACTTCCTTGAGAACATCAATAGGTGGCTTGATGATCAACTTCAGCCACTTGTTAGGAATCTCCCTTCATTTATTCAAGACACGGGTGATTTTCTGAGACGTATAGACGGGTTATATGTGGGTCAAGATTCTCTTTTAGTATCATGTGACGTTGAGTCCCTATACACCAGTATCCGACATGTTGATGGAATCAGAGCAGCAAGATTTTATTTAAGTATGAGCAATTTGTCATCTAACTTTGTGGATTTGGTGTTGCGGTTGTTGGAGTTCTCGTTGACACATAATTTTTTTATTTTTAAGGAGTCCTTCTATCTCCAGCTCCAGGGTACAGCAATGGGCGCTTCTTTTGCGCCAGCTTACGCAAATCTGTTCCTGGGGCTGTGGGAGAGGGACCTCCCCCTGTCAGATTTGGAGTCGTCGATGGGCCGAGTCCTTTTATGGACTCGGTACATCGACGATATTTTCCTTATCTGGCAGGGGTCTTTTGATTTATTTTTGATATTTGTTAACGAATTGAACTCCAACACTCGCAACATCCATCTTACATATCAAAGCTCTGCTGATTCCATTGCATTTTTGGATGTGCTGGTGTATAGGGACTCTGAGGACTGTTTGCAGTCTAATTTGCATCGTAAATCTACGGCGACTAATACGCTACTTCACGCGTCATCCTTTCATCCCCCACATATGATCCGTTCTATACCTGTCGGACAATTTCTTCGTGTCCGTCGTCTGTGTTCTAGTGATCGTGATTTTGAATTCCAGGCGGCTGAACTAACTAAACGATTTTCTGAAAGGGGATACAGCAAACGTATGATTAAACATGCTTACCATAGAGCTAAATACTCTGTGAGGAATGATTTGCTGTACTCCAAGAAGGTACGAAACAGTGATTCATCTATTAGGTTTATTACCAACTACTGTTCCGCACATTCTGGCATCCGTGAGGCATTGCTAAAGTCTTGGCCGATTCTACAGGCCGATTCCATACTGGCCAAAATCTTACCCTCAAGACCACAGATTACCCTACGTAGAGCCAAAAACCTAAAGGACTATCTTGTCCATAGCCTTCATGAGAGTACTCCACCCCCAATGTTTTCCAATGCACCAGCTATTAGGACCGGATGTTCTCCGTGCAGCAAATGCGTAGCTTGTCCTAATATACTGCGGACCAATACTTTCTGTGATTCCTCTGCTTTGAAGAATTATACAATCAGGAAGAGGATCACGTGTGAGTCCAAATCCGTAGTCTACTATGGAGTCTGTCCCTGTCCCAAGATTTATATTGGGCTCACGACCCGACAGTTGAAAACTCGGGTTCGTGAACACGTCTTGGGAATAGAAGCCGCACGGGAACATTCTGATACATCCACTCTTAAGACAATTCCGCGGCACTTCAAGCTCTTCCATGAATGTGATTCTAAGGGATTTCTAGTTCGTGGAATTGATACTTTGGATGTGGATGTTCGTGGGGGTCGGGTCAGTCAGCGATTGGCACAATTAGAGATGCAATGGATTTGGCGTCTCCGTACGGTGCAGCCTCAAGGCCTAAATGAAAACATGAGTTTTATTCCGTTTTTGTAAATGTCTTGGTGTCTTTTTGGTTTTAATTGTTTTTAATTTTTATTTAATTTTTAGGCCTACTAGTACTACAGGCATTGGTATATGTCACTTGTATTGGCGATTGGTTACCTGGTCATCGTCGCTTTACATACAGGATGCCGACATGGATGGATCTCTTCGGACTGCAGCACTTTTTTGATTTTCTTTTTGTTCTCTAATTTGTATTTTTTTATTTTTTATTTATGTTTTCTGTCTTTTTTATTTTTTATTTTTAATTTTATATTTATTTTTATTTTTATTTTCATTATATTTTGCATTTACTTCATATTTAAAATCATATTTAGTTTTGTCTTTATTTTCATTTCCTTTTATTATTTCCTGAATTAATCTGTCATGGTACATATATACCTATTTATATCCATACAATATGTGCATATATGTAATCTGTGCATTTGCTATTGTATGTGTACTATATAATATGTATGTTTTATTATGTGTAGCAATTATTCTTTTTCTATTATTGATTATATTTTTAGTTTTATGTATATGTCCATATTATGTTGCGGTTTTTATGTGGGGATCCCTCCATGTCTATTTGCCTGCATAGCAACTTCTATTTTCTATTTTTCATCCCCCTCCTGCCTGGGTGGTTGGCGCATGCGCCGCTTGCCTGCATTTACTTGTTCTCGCAGGTGCGTCTCTATGGCGACGGGGACGCCGGGTGTTACTACCCGGCGTTCTGTGGGGCCATGACGTGCTTGTGAGGCGGGACTTCCGGTTGGCCGGCGGTGGATGCGTCCGGTCGTCTGCCCAATCAGCTGGGGGATGAAGGCCTATTTTAATGGCACCCCCCGTAGTTTCCGGTCACGCCCCCTGACGAAGGTACACTCCGAAATGCGCATCGGGCGCATTCCCTCCGCAAACCGCATACTTTAGGTAATGTTATATCCATACTATGGTTGGTCCGGGTAGTGTTTGAGTGTCCCACATTGTGGATTATTCCCCGTATGTTTTCACCATGCTGTGCTAGTATGGTGGCAGTCGCCAGCCAGTAGCATGTGTGGGGTGTCAGTGTTATAGCCCTTATTGCACTGCGGTATTTATTAGTCCTATTCACACTGACACCTATACGTGCCGTGGTTTTGGTGAGTGTCATTGCTGCTACTTGGGGAACACACATTGGCCACAGTGTGTGAGTATATATGTATGTGCTTTGATTCATTATCCTCACGATACTGTGTATAGTGTGGCCTGTGTGTGTCCTTTCGCTGCGGCATTGTCTATCAATACGTTTATATGCACATATATACACTTTTGTGTGCTTTCCTCATGTTTCTATGCTGTGTGAGACACACATTGACCTCTATATGGGAGTAATATGCGTATGTGCAGACGCATGTTTGCATTATTTTCGTGAGGTGTTTTCATGCTGCTGCTCTTGCCGCTGTTATCTCCATATATATGGACTTTGGTGTGAGATCATTTCTATGTATATGAATAATTTGTGTAGTCTCACACTGGTCATATGTGGGGTCTATGTGCTGTGGTTTCTACAGCGGAGCTAGCATGGAATACACGTGTATGCGGATGTATGCTCACGTGTTTCCCCATGAGATGTGTGAGCACACAGATGTGTATTAGTATGGTGTACTTTATATGACATGGACTATACAATGATCAAAGAGTCCTTTCCTCACTGAGCGGCTATATATCATCTTTTCTTGCCTCCATTTATATATATATATACTTCCTTATTGTATATTGTATCCACCTATCAAGAATTTTTTTGATGTAGCATCTTGGTGTGTTTTTCTCTTCTAATTGTGGGACACTTCCCCTTTTTGGATGCGACTTCATATCATGAATTTGGTATATAATTGGTACATTATGATTAATACCTATACCGGTTGCGGTGATGTATACCGTTCTTTCCTCCCTTCACTTGTCCACATGTTCTATAATTATTAAAATAAGTGTTGAACCGTTGATCGCCTCTTTCTTCTTTTTCTTGGTTGTTCCTTTAGCGATTTGGTTCATATATTTTAGGTCCTTCTGCGCTATATATGATAAATATGTATGTACATGTGCATTGCTATATTTAAATTGAACAATATGCAGATGTTTATGCCAATTTCTAATAATGGGGTTAGGGCTAGCTGTATATTATCAAATGGCCCTGAGCCCGAAATTCATGGTGGCACACCAATATTCGACATGACCAGCATGAATTTCTAGTACCGATAAAAAAAACCACAACACACAGAAAAATATTTTTATTATAAATAAAACACAACACAATTAGTGACTCAATCTTTATTGAAATAAAGAACCTCCCTCCGCAGTAATCCTGGGTCAAGGGTCCCGCGCCGTTCAATCCGGATCCAATATCATCTGATCGGTTTGATGGAAGGCAAAGCGATCAGATGGTGTGTCAGGTTCAAGGGCCTGAATCACATGACACAGCAGCTGATTGTATAAATGGCTTTTATACAATCAGCTGATGCATCAGTGCAAAAAAAAAAACAAAAAAAAAAACTACACACTTCAGTGCAGACTCCTGTCCGACAGCATCAGTTGATAGTTTAGCCGGCCGGGTGGTAAAAAGCCGGCCTCACCGCTCGACTTATAGTGTCAGCTGATTCCGTAAGGTGACCGCATCAGCTGATCATCGCCAGGTCTGAGAAAGAAGAGAGAGAAAGAAGAGAGAGAGAGAGAAAGAAGAGAGAGAGAGAAAGAAGGGAGAGAGAGAAAGAGGAGAAAGAAGAGAAATAATGGAGAAAAAGAAAGGAGAGAGAGAGAAAGAAAGCTCACAGATGATGTCTGGCTCCTCCCCTAAGTGCATAATTAACCGGGTCTAGAACTTGCACCCTTATGCTTCCAAGGTGAGCGCTCTATCCACTCAGCTATTGCCTCCAATGTGAAAAATAGGCAGATTTGCTCATCTTGAAGTCTGGATTGCTGAAGTCTCAGCTGACCACGTGATTCACTTGATTGCTACGTGGAGCTCATGCAGAGCACTTGTGTTCTCTAGCAGAGATGACAGTGTCGTGTGGATTATGTCGGACCTTGAGGGGTATTGGAGGATTTTAATAAAATGGTGAAACTGTCTTTTTTTGTCTTTTATTCCAAATAAAGGATTTTTCGCAGTGTGTGTTTATTTACTTTCTCTTTATAAATAGATAATAATTATAATTTAAAATTATAAATAAAAAAAAAAGTTAAATTCTTTACTGGGACCAGAACTCTTAATGTTATGCTTCATAGGCGGGCGCTTTATCCACTGGCCTAGTGCCTCTTCCAATATAGATAGCCAGATTTGGTAATTTTGCAGTCTGCAGTGCTGATTGAAGTCTCTGCTAACCGCGTGAGTCACTTCATTGCTACGGTGCTGCTACATCTTGAGTGGGCAGAGCTGACAGTGTCGTGTGGATTACGTCGGACCTGGAGGGGTATTTTTGGAATTAATAAAGGGGTGAACCAGGGTGTTTTTTGTCTTTTATTCCAAATAAAGGATTTTTCGGTGTGTGTGTTTCTTTACTTTTACTTTAAGTTTAATCATGAAAGGTATCTGGGGGAGACGCCTGGCATGATTAAACTCATTATTACCCCAATTGCCACCGCACCAGGGCAATTCGGGATGAGCTGGGTAGAGTCCCCCAGAACAGTCGCACCTAATGGATGCGGCTATTTCGGGCAGCTGCTGGGTGATATTGTTAGGCTGGAGGGCTCCCCATAACGTGGTGCTCTCCATTCTGACAATACCAGCCTCCAGCCGTGCGGCTTTATTCTGGCTGGTATCAGATATGGGGGAAACCACTTTTTTTTTTTTTATTTATTTATTTATTTTACTGCACGATATAGACCCGCCCACCGGCGGCTGTGATTGCTGACAGTGAGACAGCTGTCACTCAGCTTGGGGACGTGTCTGACTGCAACCAATCATAAGCGCCGGTGGGCGGGGAAAGCACGGAATAACTAATTGACTAATGAAGCGGAAGCCATTTTCTAAAGAGGAAAAGACGCCGCAGAATTGTGACAGCCGTGGAGCGAGACGCACGTGATCGGTGAGTAGGAAAAAGAGAGGGATTGTGCTGGGGACGCAGGACGCATGCAGATAGCAACATGTGCACATAGCCTTACTGTGAAAAGCCACGTTTTTGGTGATCGAACCATTCTCGAATGTAACTCGAACTGTCAAGCTTTTAGCAAAAAGCTGAAGTTTGAGTTCGATCTCGAACACCCCCCAAAATCATTCGAACATGAAATTGGCGAACCTCAAACATCGCTCAACTCTAGTAAGGACATGTGACATGCATAGCGAATTAAACATGCCCTTGCTTGTCTGGCAAAAATCCACTTTGCTGTGTGTGTGTCTGTGATTGGCTGACGGCCTGGCCCGCCCTACTGTACGCGCGGTTAGGAAAAAAAATGGCGATCACATTCTTTCAGCACTCAGCAGCACTGATCTAAACCCCGTCCCCCCCGCACACTATACGTTGAGTTTTGATATCATTATTAACAGTGACTGACAGTATTACAGTGAAAAGCCAGCTAGTAACTAGCTACGCATTTGGTGATCGAACCGTTATCGAACTGTAACTTGAAATGTCGAACGTGAAGCAAATCGTTCGAGTTCGTCGAACGACTCGAACATCGCCCAAAACAACTCGAATTTGAAATTGGCGAATGGTTCGGTTTGAACATCGCTCATCTCTAGTAATGACATCAACACCCTATATCAGGGGTGCATACTTATTAGGCAACTACCTTTCCTTTGGCAAAATGGGTCAAAAGAGAGATTTGACGGGCTCTGAAAAGTCCAAAATTGTGAGATGTCTTGCAGAGTGATGTTGCAGTCTTGAAATTACCAAACTTTTGAAGCGTGATCACCAAACAATCAAGCATTTCATGGCAAGTAGCCAACAGGGTCGCAAGAAGCGTGTTGAGCAAAAAAGGCACAAAATAACTGCCCGTGAATTGAGGAAAATCAAGCGTGAAGCAGCCAAGTTGCCATTTGCCACCAATTTGGCCATAATTCAGAGCTGCAATGTTACACTAGTATCAAAAAGCAAGGTGTGCCATACTCCGGGACATGGCCAAGGTAAGGAAGGCTGAAAAATGACCACCTTTGAACAAGAAACATAAGTTAAAATATCAAGACTGGGCCAAGAAATATCTTAAGACTGATTTTTCAAAGGTTTTATGGACTGATGAAATGAGAGTGACTCTTGATGAGCCAGATGGATGGGCAAGAGGCTGAATCAGTAAAGGGCAGAGAGCTCCACTCCGACTCAGACGCCAGCAAGGTGGAGGTGGGGTACTGGTATGGGCTGGTATCATCAAATATGAACTTGTGGGACCTTTTCGGGTTGAGAATGGAGTGAAGCTCAACTCCCAGACCTACTGCCAGTTTCTGGAAGACAACTTCTTCAAGCAGTGGTACAGGAAGAAGTCGGTATCGTTCAAGAAAAAAATGATTTTCATGCAGGACAATGCTCCATCACATGCATCCAACTACTCCACAGCGTGGCTGGCCAGTAAAGGTCTAAAAGATGAAAAAATAGTGACATGGCCCCTTGTTCACCTGATCTGAATCCCATAGAGAACTTGTGGTCCTTCATAAAATTAAGATCTACAGGGAGGGAAAACAGTACACCTCTCGGAACAGTGTCTGGGAGGCTGTGGTGGCTTCTGCACGCAATGTTGATCGTAAACAGATCAAGTAACTGACAGAATCTATGGATGGTAGGCTGTTGAGTGTCATCATAAAGAAAGGTGGGTATACTGATCACTAAGTTTTTGCGGTTACCTGCACAAACAGATATCCTCCTAAGGTTGCCAAATCTAAAAAAAAACAGTCCAACTTCCAAAAATATTAAGCTTTGATATTTATGAGTCTTTTGGGTTGATTGAGAACATAGTTGTTGATCAATAATAAAAAAAAATCCTCTAAAATACAACTTGCCTAATAATTCTGCGCACAGTGTATGTCACTGTGCTGTGGGAAAGTGAGAGTGGACCAAAATCACACCACAGCAGTGTGATAGACTAGTGAAGTCCTGTGGCCGCAGATGTGCTGAAATCATTCAAAGCCAAGGTCTATACACTTCCTACTAATTGGTGACTGTTGTTACCTTCAGAAAATTTACTTATAATCTATCTTTGTGCTACCGTCATTGGTGGTGTATGTATTGTACCTCTTGTCACTGAAATGTTGAAACCAATTAATTGTAGGAGTATTACTATTTGTCTCTACCTACGCAGGTCTTTATTATAGTCCCTGGGGCTATTATTGCTTCACACATAGCGAGATCGCTACCGAAATCGCTGCTACGGCACGGTTTTGGTGACGCAACAGTGACCTCATTAGCGATCTCGCTGTGTGTGACACTGAGCAGCGATCTGGCCCCTGCTGCGAGATCGCTCCTCGTTACACACAGCCCTGGTTCGTTTTCTTCAAAGGCGCTCTCCCGCTGTGACACACAGATCGCTGTGTGTGACAGCGACAGAGTGACGAAATGAAGCGAGCAGGGAGCAGGAGCCGGCATCTGGTAGCCTGCGGTAAGCTGTAACCAGGGTAAACCAGGGTGGTTACCCGATATTTACCTTAGTTACCAGCCTCCGCAGCTCTCACGCTGCCTGTGCTGCCGGCTCCGGCTCTCTGCACATGTAGCTGCAGTACACATCGGGTTAATTAACCCGATGTGTACTGTAGCTAGGAGAGCAAGGAGCCAGCGCTAAGCAGTGTGTGCGGCTCCCTGCTCTCGCGGTTATGATCGCTGCTTCGGCTGCTGTTTGACAGCTAAGCAGCGATCATAACAGCGACTTACAAGGTCGCTGTTACGTCACAGAAAATGGTGACGTAACAGCGACCTCGTTATCGCTGTCGCTTAGTGTGAACCAGCCCTAACACTATACAGTTAGGTCCAGAAATATTTGGACAGTGACACAATTTTCGCGAGTTGGGCTCTGCATGCCACCACATTGGATTTGAAATGAAACCTCTACAACAGAATTCAAGTGCAGATTGTAACGTTTAATTTCAAGGTTTGAACAAAAATATCTGATAGAAATTGTAGGAATTGTACACATTTCTTTACAAACACTCCACATTTTAGGAGGTCAAAAGTAATTGGACAAATAAACCAAACCCAAACAAAATATTTTTATTTTCAATATTTTGTTGCGAATCCTTTGGAGGCAATCACTGCCTTAAGTCTGTAACCCATGGACATCACCAAACGCTGGGTTTCATCCTTCTTAATGCTTTGCCAGGCCTTTACAGCCGCAGCCTTCAGGTCTTGCTTGTTTGTGGGTCTTTCCGTCTTAAGTCTAGATTTGAGCAAGTGAAATGCATGCTCAATTGGGTTAAGATCTGATGATTGACTTGGCCATTGCAGAATGTTCCACTTTTTTGCACTCATGAACTCCTGGGTAGCTTTGGCTGTATGCTTGGGGTCATTGTCCATTTGTACTATGAAGCGCCGTCTGATCAACTTTGCAGCATTTGGCTGAATCTGGGCTGAAAGTATATCCCGGTACACTTCAGAATTCATCCGGCTACTCTTGTCTGCTGTTATGTCATCAATAAACACAAGTGACCCAGTGCCATTGAAAGCCATGCATACCCATGGCATCACGTTGCCTCCACCATGTTCTACAGAGGATGTGGTGTGCCTTGGATCATGTGCCGTTCCCTTTCTTCTCCAAACTTTTTTCTTCCCATCATTCTGGTACAGGTTGATCTTTGTCTCATCTGTCCATAGAATACTTTTCCAGAACTGAGCTGGCTTCGTGAGGTGTTTTTCAGCAAATTTAACTCTGGCCTGTCTATTTTTGGAATTGATGAATGGTTTGCATCTAGATGTGAACCCTTTGTATTTACTTTCATGGAGTCTTCTCTTTACTGTTGACTTAGAGACAGATACACCTACTTCACTGAGAGTGTTCTGGACTTCAGTTGATGTTGTGAACGGGTTCTTCTTCACCAAAGAAAGTATGCGGCGATCATCCACCACTGTTGTCATCCGTGGACGCCCAGGCCTTTTTGAGTTCCCAAGCTCACCAGTCAATTCCTTTTTTCTCAGAATGTACCCGACTGTTGATTTTGCTACTCCAAGCATGTCTGCTATCTCTCTGATGGATTTTTTTTTTTTTCAGCCTCAGGATGTTCTGCTTCACCTCAATTGAGAGTTCCTTAGACCGCATGTTGTCTGGTCACAGCAACAGCTTCCAAATGCAAAACCACACACCTGTAATCAACCCCAGACCTTTTAACTACTTCATTGATTACAGGTTAACGAGGGAGACGCCTTCAGAGTTAATTTCAGCCCTTAGAGTCCCTTGTCCAATTACTTTTGGTCCCTTGAAAAAGAGGAGGCTATGCATTACAGAGCTATGATTCCTAAACCCTTTCTCCAATTTGGATGTGAAAACTCTCATATTGCAGCTGGGAGTGTGCACTTTCAGCCCATATTATATATATAATTGTATTTCTGAACATGTTTTTGTAAACAGCTAAAATAACAATACTTGTGTCACTGTCCAAATATTTCTGGACCTAACTGTATGTATCACTGTCATTGTTGTTGTCTTTAAATGGTTTTATAACGTTGGGTGTTAGTAAAGATTGTTATTTTTATTATATTGTTTGTGTTTCCAATTCATATGCAGATTCTTTGTCTCCATTTATTATAATTTCTTCTCTATCCGGATTGCTGGCACCCAATATATGCATATATCCTTTCAGTGCAGTGCACCTATATTTATATATATAAAACAGTGATTTTATCAAATCTAAAGCAAGCAGCTCAGTATGTGACACATAGCTGGAATCAGGGTTTGTCTCTTCATTATAGTTCTCTCAAACTAGGTGCCAAAAACCTGGTGACATCTTCCCCTTAATGAAATATTCTCATGCACACACAGAAATTTACATTCCATCTTTAGATAAGATCTAAAGATAATATGTATTCTTAAGTGACTTTGTTGCTGTTATTAAGGATGCTAATTGCCTGGTTCTCTTTTTATAAGGGACCATGATCGTATATAGAGGAAGTCACATCTCAACTATAGGCTATGAAAATGTCTGCATGTGTGAAGTTGATTAAAATGATGTGTCACTTCCATAAATGTGTTAAATCAAGCCTCTGGCTATGTAAATCCTGTCCACGTTCAGATAGAATTATCACAAGCGCATGATTCTTGTCTAAAATTCAAGGAGGCAGCCACTAATTGACAAACATAATGTTCCCTCCATTTACAACCAGAAAACCAAACCATGTCTAAATGGAAAATAGAATGTCATTGGAAACAACAAATGTGAGCTTAGATCTGACACCTGTGCTTGTTTCATGGCAAACTGTCTTGGCTCCTTAACTGGCTGAGCCCTAGTAGCAGTGTCTGGAGATCTGTGGTTCACCAACAGTAGTAGCCATTTCAGTCTCTATTCCATATCTGACCTTCTCTTCTTCTCAGGGACTTGTTAAGACGTCTGGTAGTATTTAATGGGCTGGTTATGTAACGCCCCGTGCTCAGCGGCAGCCGAGCCGCTCGGATCTGGACCTTCTGTGGGTGGCTCGAGGGTCTCCGGACCCTGGGGTCCTGCAGTAGCTCCAACTGAAAAAGGGGGATTTGTGGTATGGGGACGTAGGTGTACGGCTGGAGCCGTGTTTTAAGTTCGTGACGCCACCCACGGGATGTGGTGAAGGTGGACACCACCGCTGCAGTTACGGGGCACCCAGGGGAGATGGTATGCAGCAAGTTAACCCCTCCGTGGGCAGGGATGGTGGCCCCGGGACCCGTTGGGGGTGTTTTGGCGGTGCAGGGAGATGGGCGATTGGAGGGCACTGGTGTACTCACTATTAGAATGAAACGCTAGAGTCTCTTGTAAACCAAGATGATGGTGGTCGGTGCCCGCAGCCGGCTGCAGTCTGGTCCCTCACCCGGTTGGTGGTCTCTGCCCCTCTCCTGCACCTGTTTGTGATGTTGGACTACCTGCGCCTGCAACTGCAGGAGTCCACTCCCCGGCTTGTGATTGTCGAAGGAGCCCTTTGCTCGCAGACGCTGGCCCGTGGGATCTCTGAGCCTTGGCGGTGGCTGCTTATCCCCCTCGTTGAGCTGTTGTCTTCTATGAGGGACTTTGAGTGGGAAAGGACCTCAAGTCCACACCGCAATCAGTTCATTAACTCAGTCCAGTAGCTTCTGGACCTCGTTTCAGGGTCTGAGTACCCCACTTGTGCTCTGGTTTCCGAGTCGGTTCCCCAGGTCGGTACCGGCGGGCCAGTACCCTGTCCCGGTTCACCACGGTTCCACCAAGCCGTCTTCCTGGCTCCTGCAGACAGAGGCTTCCGTATGCCTCCTAGCCAGAGGTACCATGGCTCCTACCCTGGCACCTGTCAGACAGTTGCAGACCTGACACACAGGCCTGCTTCCACTCAACTCTACCTCCAAAACTGACTGTTTGTCCAATTGAACTGAACTGTTTTTCTGCCTCAGGCTCTCTGAACTCCTAGGTGGGCATGGCCAACCGTCTGGCTCCGCCCTCTGGTGTGTCCATCCAGCAGCGAGGGAGGTGACTAGGGTTTTAATGTGGTTGGCTGGTGTTACCTAGTTAGGGACTGGTATAATGCAGGGGCCCTATCTGTGACTACCTGGCTGGCCAGGGCGTCACAGTTACAACTACCACCAGTGCCTTTAAGTGTCTGAATAAAAGAGGTCAATCCTAGTGGAGAGAAACCAATTTGTGAGATCTCTTCTGTGCAACCTATGAATCATACGGCCTTATGTATTTGCGTATGTAAATTGATTTTCATTTCGAGTATAATGTTTCTGCACATCTCATTTACATATAACATTTGTATTTACATTTATATTTAATAAACCACCCCAGGTTAGAAATTTATCTAACTTATTTAACTAGACTTATCTCGCTACAATTCTTGGCCTTTGCCCCTCAACCTCTTGGGGAAATTTGCACTGAATAGAGTCTTGGTAGTTAGTGTGAAGCAATGCTCTGCAGGCTGAGAGTCAGTTATGGTTCAGGCCATTTTCAATCTTCCAATGCCCTTCTAAAGCCTCTCATGTTATCTTGCTCGCTTCATATCGTATGTATTTACTCCCACCCTTTTTTCTGTACCAGCCTATGATCTCCCAACACCTCCTTTACTTGTATATCCCTTGTGATGCCTCTCTTTTTTCTTATCACCCTTGCACTTCAATCCAACCTCCTTCTGCTGTGCACCCCCCATTGATCTTCTAATTTTCCATAATAAGAGATTAAATCATATCCAACAGCTTAGATATCACCAGACTACATAGTGAAACACAAAGCATGAAGATGTTGAAATTGTGACATCTAAACTGCAGCTCGGCGGTGATGCAGAAACGTGTACACAAATATGCTTATTGATTCATGACTCCGGAATGTCTGACTGAAGGCCTTTGACCTTCCCCAACAACCCCCTACCCCCTAGGGTTCTTATCTAAAATAAACACAAACACTGTGTGACGTTGGATATGAAGGCCACAGCAGCCCCATTTATTCGTAACAGAAACATCAGCCATGTAACAATACAATTCTTCATTGAAGAACCCGAAAAGGAAGGGGGGGGTACCTGAAGGTTAACCAAAATGTTCTTTGCAACATCAGCCCGTCTCCTGACCCTCAGCCGCAACACACCGACTCGAGAGCCCAAGCCAGATGTTGCCCCCACTATGTCCCGCTGAGACTCAACCCAGCAAGGACCCGTTTACCAAACAATTGCACCGCTAGAGGTAACCCGCTCCGGCACTGGGTTCCGTCCTCTCCTCTGTGCAAACCCCCACCTTCAGACACCCCCCTCCTTTCCGCCACCGCGAGCGCGCATGACCCCTTGTGCGCGCGAGTCCTCCCACACCAACAAAGCCTTCTCAACCCCCTCCATCAGCCCTAAGGCCCAAATATCATTTCCCACCGAATTTAAATGGACAACGTCCCGGCGCAACAAGTCGGCGGACGCCGCTTCCAACTCCGGGTGCCGAACAGAGACACCCCCAACCCGGGAAATGAACCGCCCAATCTCCCGATTCACTTTACTTCGCGCCCTGTTTACTGCCTCCACCGACCTGGCGTGCCGCCATGTCAGCCGCGCAACCATATCCGACCAGACAATTATTAGACCCGGGTGGGAAGACAGGAGCCGCAGGCAGTCACATTTTATGTCTTGGATCAGGTCCCTGGAAGCCCGGAGACCCAGGTCATTCCCACCCGCGTGTAGTACTACCACGTCCGGTGCTCTGTCCAGCTGTGAATGGTGGCGCCAGGTAGGCAACACCTCACTCCACAGCATGCCCCTGACCCCGATCCATCGCACCGTAGCCTTTTCCCTGGGAAGCCCCAACTGGCGGCCGTCCGGTCGTATTCCCGCACGAAACGCCCCCCAATACACGTATGAGTGGCCGAGCACCCACACCAACAACGGTAAACCTACAAAACAAAAGGTGACAACACAAGGAGGGGTGGGGGTGGGGGGGGGGCACGAGGAAGAAAAGATGGGTAATGATTACCAAACAAATACCGCCCCCGACCCCCCCCCCCACCAATATCTCACAACAAGTTCGGCCGGACGTAAGATCTAAACCTGGCCGAGTCCCATCGTCCAATCTTACGGAGAGCCTGCGCGCCCAGACCCCAACGAGCCGCCTGAGTCGCAGCCCCAATCCGAAAGGAATGCGACGCGAACTCAGCCTCGTTGAGACCGCAACACTGCAGGCACCTCCGAAAGATGCAGACAAATTGGTAACTAGACAAGGCTGACCCGTCCTGGTGGGACAAAAGGGACCCCGGGCGAGCTCCCCTCACTTCTAAAAACGCCGACAGCCATCTGACAGGGCACTCCGCTAAACCAGGTACACCCCATAGTTCCACCATCCGACCTCTACCCAGCTGGTCCGTCTTTGACCGTCTCAAGCAACACCGTACCACATCCATACTGCATTCCACGTCCTCCAACAACAAACCTCCGTGACTCCTCGTATTTCTGCTCACCAGTTCACTAATTCTAAACGCCCCAAAGAAGGCCAAAACAAAAGCGGTCCCGAACAACTGGCATTCATACTCCGAACAGCACACCCGAGGCAAAACCGACAACAGCTTGCCCAGCAGCTCAAAAGATACCGGGCGCCGAAGGTCTCGGCGCGCCCCCGCCCTCCTGTAACCCTTCAGCGCCTGGCGCACCCAGAAATCCTTCGTAACATCCTTCCAGCCCAGTAACTTGAAAAAAAAAGCAATGCCCGCCAACCTGCCCGCCACGGCCGACCACGACAGGCCTTCTTCCTTAGCCCTGCCCAACATGAACAAAACTAAATAAACTCTGTCACCTTCAGATACATGACCTCCCACCTCATCAACCAACTCGAGCCAACGGTCCCACGCTGAATTATAGCTGCACCACGTACTGGGTGCCACCGAATGTCTGATCAATTCCCAGGCCGGCTGCAAACCAGGTCCCACAACCAGACGGGCCACACGGTCTCCTGCTGCTCCGCGTCCGGCGCCAGCATTCGAAAGCGGTCCCACTGGAAGCGAGATAAAGCATCAGCCACAGAATTCAGCACCCCCGGCACATGTACAGCACAGACCCACAAGTTCAACTCCAGACATTTCAGCACCAAATGACGCAAGAGATCCACCACCGGGGGGGAATCAGCTGTCAACTTGTTAACACACTGAACGACCCCCAGGTTGTCACACATGAAACGCACCTTCCTGTCTTTCAAATCCTGTCCCCAAACCTCTATGACCACGACAATAGGGAAAAGTTCCAACAGGGCCAAATTCCTAGTCAGACCGCAAGCCCGCCACGAATCAGGCCACCTGCCGGCACACCATCTCCCCCCAAAATATGCGCCAAAACCACTGGATCCCGCCGCGTCCGTATACAGTACCAACTCCTCATTTGACACCACCTCGCGAAGCCACAATGACCGTCCATTATACAGCTGCAAAAAACGGGACCACACTCTCAGGTCCGCCTTATGCTCCACCTTCAAACGCACAAAATGCAAAGGGTGCAACACACCGGTGGTGGCTTGAGCCAAGCGACGGGAAAAAACTCTCCCCATCGGCAAAATCCTACACGCAAAATTCAACTTCCCCAACAGGGACTGCAAGTCCCGTAAACGAATCTTCTTGGCCTCAATGGCCCCTTGAACGCAACGCCTCAAATCCACCAGCTTGTCCTCCGGCAAGCGGCACTCCATGGCAACCGTATCCAGCTCGATACCCAGGAATTTCAAAACCGTGACCGGACCCTCCGTCTTCTCCGGCGCCAACGGAACGCCAAAGCGGCGAGCAACCTGCTCCACTGTTCGAAGCAAAAGGGAACACTGCGAGGATCCAGCAGGTCCCATGCACAAAAAGTCGTCCAAGTAGTGCAACATTGAATCCAGACCCGCCTCCTCCTTAATTACCCATTCCAAGAAACAACTAAACTTCTCAAAATATGAACATGAAATTGAACAGCCCATAGGCAAACAACAATCTACATAAAACTTGTCCTCCCACCAACACCCCAACAGGTGAAAGCTGTCCGGGTGCACCGGCAACAGGCGGAAGGCCGCTTCTATATCCGTTTTCGCCAAAAGCGAACCACAACCCAACTTCCTTAACCATTCCACAGCCTTATCAAAACGGACATACGATACCGAAACCAGCTCAGGATCAATACCATCGTTCACCGACCGGCCAGTAGGATAGGACAAATGGTGGATAAGCCGGAACTTGTTAGGTTCCTTTTTCGGGACCAACCCCAACGGGGACACAACCAAGTCCGGCAATGGAGGGGCATCAAAAGGCCCCGCCATCCGTCCTAGTTCCACCTCCTTCTGTAACTTATCCGCAACAATCTCACCATGTAGGCGAGTCGACTGTAAATTTTTCAAACGAATCTCTCCCGTCTTAACCACTGACGGTATCTTGAAACCAAAACTAAAACCGTCACTCAACAATTCAGCCGACCCCCGATCCGGGTATCTACTTAGAAACGGCGCCATCCGATCTACCCTCACCGGGGTCCTCCCTTTTCGACGAAGACTCAGCGGCCTTTCCTTTTCCCTTCCGGAAGCACTTAAGGTGACTATGGGCGCCACCACAGCCCGAACACTCGTGCTTGAATCGGCAGGAGGAACCAAACCGGCATTCCTTCTCATTGAACTGCCAGCAAACGCCCTTTTTGGGCCCCGGCGAGGTGCCAAATGACCCCCCGCCGGTGCCCCCTGGAAAGGACTGCAATGCCGACTTCGGCGCAGCCATCAGCCGCATCCATAGACTAATCTCTTTGTGGTCCCACCGTAAACTGGGTCTGACCGCCTTCCTCTGGCGAAACTGCTCGTCATATCTTAGCCAAGCAGTCCCCCCATAGGTCCTATACGCCTCACAGATAGAATCCAGATAACAAAAAAGCGCCGAACAGTTATCCGGAGCCTTTTCCCCCACCACACTGGCCAGTATCACAAAGGCCTGCAACCAGTTCTGAAAAGTGCGAGGAATAAGGCGATAACGCCGCCGTTCTTCCTCGTCCTTCTTGCTCTCATCCGGTTTAACCCGATCCAGATTAAACTTTTCCAACGGAAGCGATGAGAATATTTCAACATATTCATCCTTCCATATTTTTTCCCTGGTCTCCTGCTTCAGATGCGCCCCCAACGGGCCATCAAAGCAGACATACACTTCCCCTCTCGCCTTGTCATCCAATCGAACAATGTCCACTGCAGCCGCAGCTGCGGCAGCGGGAGCCGCAGCTGCGGCCGCGGGAGCCGCCACCACCGGCTCACCAACCCCATTGCCACTAGCAACCCCTCCAACCGCAGGAGTCGCAACCTCCTGCCCCGTCGCTCCCTGCCACACCAAGCTAGGGCCCCCCACAGGGGCAAACAAACCCCTGACCAACCTCAACAACTCGGATGCCACACTGCCGTCACCCGTCACCACATTCATGACCTGCCCACCACTCGGGCCACCAAGCAAACCACCCGTACCACCAACCACATTCACGCCCTGCACGCCATCCATAGCACCAGACACACCATCCATAGCCAAACCAGGTGCACGAGAAATAGGAGAAACCGTGGTCTTACCAGGCTGACTCCGAGAAGATCCCGAAACAGCCGTCACATGTCCTCCGCGTCGCACTCCAGCCTCTTCGCCGACCTCCACGATCTGGTCCCCGGTGTCGTCCTCCGCGGCGTCCTCCTCCAAGGTGGCCTCATCTTCCTCACTGGACCCAGGCCCAGGGAGCCCGCCGTCCGGCAGACTCGACCTTAGGCCCCGTCCGCCCGCAGCACCGTCCATCCTCCGCGACGAACCAGACGCTGGCGCCGCCACGCAATCACCGCCTGGGGCATGCCGTCCGACATCCCCGCGTGCTCCAGCTGATCCCGACGCCGTCCCATCGCTGTCCCTCCGCTGTGATCCCAGGCCGGGCCCCGCTGCTCCGGGCCGTCTCCGTACGGACTCCCCCGCTGACACTGGGACCCCATGCTCCTGCATGGGCCCCGCTCTGCTCCTGGCCCTTGCTGCCGCCGCCACTGTGGCCTCATCTGTGCCCCGCGGTCCCGCTGGCCCACGCAACCCAGCCGGCCCCCGTGACCCCGCTGGCTCATGCGACCCCGCCGACCCACGCGACCCCGCCGACCCACGCGACCGCGCCGGCCCACGTGACCGCGGCGGGTCAGGTGACCGCACCGGGTCAGGCGAGCCTGCCGGATCGCGGGGACGCGCCGGGACGGGTGAGTACTCGGGGTCACATGACCGCGCCGGGTCAGGTGACCGCGCCCGGTCAGGTGACAGCGCCCGGTCAGGTGACAGCGCCGCCCCACGTGACCGCGCCGCCCCACGTGACCGCGCCGCCCCACGTGACCGCGCCGCCCCACGTGACCGCGGCGGGTCAGGTGAGCGCGCTCGGTCAGGTGAGGCCGCCGGAGCACAAGGGGACGCCGGGCCATGCGAGCGCAGCGGGCCACGTGACCGCGCCGGGTCAGGTGACCGCGCCGGGTCAGGTGACCGCGCCGGGTCACGCGGCCGCGACGCGCGCGTCACTGCCGTGCGCCGCGAACCGGAAGAGGAGGGGAGGCCGGCCGTGTCGCTCACCGCCCCGTTGCCTTGGCGCCCGCGGCCCGACTTCCGGCCGGGGCCTCGCGACGTCCCGGCTCCCGGATCCACCGCCGCACGTCCACTCGGGCTCCGTCTCCGCTGCCGGCTCCTCGGCGTCATCTCCGGGCTGAGGCGCTCCGGGGGCCGTGTTCTTCGCTGCCGCTTCGGAGGCAGGGGGGTCCCATCTTCCTCGCCGACGCCGGACCATCGCTGGAGCTGCTCGTCCATCCAACGCTGTCCACACTGCTCCGCCATCCTCTTCATCTGTGCCATGAAGACCTCAATCTTCGGGATCCAGCCACAACGATTCCAGTCACCGTCCAGGTAGGAATGGCCCACCCCCCCTCTGACCTGCCCTATATACTACCCCCTATAGCACCACCCCCTAACCAATCACACTGACCCCTGATCCTAACTGCCTGGCATCCCTCCTAGTCATGTAGCCCTCCCTTAAGCCCCTTCGGGTCAGCAGTCCGGGCTCTTCCTTTCTCAGGGCTTCTTCTAGGTTTTCACACATCAGGGATTCTTCCAACCAGGTTTAAAATGTAAATTTCTTGACAGTACAATTTGATGTCATTCGGAACAAACACTTCTGACGTGAGCTTTTCCCATCCAAAGAAAATGCTTGTAAAGTATGACAATGCATCACTTTATCTGTCAACAGGATCACCCTGCAGAGTAAGGTTTCCTACGTGTGTATATCTAAGGCTGGAACCACACGAATGTAAGAAAAATCCATCCCATTTTTGTGCAGGAGACTTAAGGCCGCTTTACACGCTGCGATATCGGTACCGATATCGCTAGCGTGGGTACCCACCCCATCTGTTGTGCGACACGGGCAAATCGCTGCCCGTGCCACGCATCGCCCAGACCCGTCACACTACTTACCTGCCCGGCGACGTCGCTGTGACCGGCGAACCGCCTCCTTTCTAAGGGGGAGGTTCGTTCAGCGTCACAGCGACGTCACAGCTGCGTCACTGAACCGCCGCCCAATAGAAGCGGAGGGGCGGAGATGAGCGGGACGTAACATCCCGCCCACCTCCTTCCTTCCGCATAGCGGACGGGAGGCAGGTAAGGAGAGCTTCCTCGTTCCTGCGGTGTCACACGGAGCGATGTGTACTGCCGCAGGAACGAGGAACAACTTCGTTACTGCTGCAGTAACGATTTTTGAGAATAGACCTCCATGTCACCGATGAGCGTTTTTGCACGTTTTTGCAACGATGCAAAATCGCTCATAGGTGTCACACCCAAAGGCATCGCTAATGCGGCCGGATGTGCGTCACAAATTCCGTGACCCCAACGAGTTCGCATTAGCGATGTTGTAGCGTGTAAAGCCCCCTTTAGACGAGTGTCATCCGTGTGGTAGTCTGTGTGTACTGCGAGTGCCATGCGAGTGGGTGCTTTTTTCCTCACTTGTGGTCTGTGTGGCATCCGTGTGGAATGCATGTAGCATTTGTGTGGCATGCCTGTGCGATGCGATTTTCAACATGCGTTTTCAATTGATGTGAATTAAATTCATGAGTTTGTAGTTAGGCTATCCCTATAAGAACATCCTGAGCCATGTTACACAGAGAGAGCACATCCATATATTTTGTGGCATATCCCTTTTGCTCTTTTTTGAGTATTTTTTATGGTGAACAGACAAACATGTCTTCACCTGTTATGTGCAATACCACAGAATGTGTACTATTACACTGAGTGTTGTCTAGGCAGTTTGGGAAATAATACCCAGCATTTGGGGATCCTAGGAGGCGGCTCAGAATGTGGGTTCATCCTTTATTGAAACAACCCAACAATAGAGGCCACTTTCATGTGCTTTATGCTGAGCTTCGCTGCTATCCTGACAAGTTTAAGGACTACTGCCATATGTCCATCGCCACCTTTCATCTGTTGTTGGAGGAGATCAGACCCATCCTTACCTTCCAGGACACCAGCAAGCGGTGGTGCATGACATCTCTATGAGGGATACTTCTGTCTTCGTAAATTATACCCACTTAATTACTATATCTATAAATAATGACAAGACAACTTCCATTGGACGAATGGCCACAGCTTTATTTAACAAGTATATATATATATCTTTCCCGCGGCTCAACATGCCGCCCCTTTAATTAAAATCATAACTGATATATATATATATATACATTCCAAACACCACAAACCAAACACCGATAGGTCCGTCCCAGAAGCAACCAATTTTTCCTATCCCCTGGCCGTATCCTAAAACCAGCCCAAGGGACCACCTCGCCCGTGACCAAAACCGACCCGAGGTGTGAGAGGTATTAACGTTCCATCGTTAAATACCCCTCCCCCGAACCTGCAGGACCTACGCCCACAAGTTCCCAATTTCTTACAAAGCCACTACCCCTGAGTGACTTCATACCACCAACCGAGTATCGGTACTCCCAGCCTCTGACAACAGACCTATCCCCCCGCCACCGACCGGCCACGTGACCCCTTACATGGGCCGGGCCCTCCACACCCCCACTGCGTGCTCCAAACCTTCCCGCAAACCGAGCATCCACAGATCCAAACCAATATCAGTGAGATGAACTCCATCCTGCCGCAAATATTGATCCGACGACTCCTCTAAGTCCCTGTGCCGCACGACAAAGCCTCCATTCCACGCCACAAACTGGCAACTCGCCCTGTTCAATTTGCTACGTGCCCTGTTAATCCGCTAGACTGACCTGGCAAAACGCCAACTCATCCGAGCCACGATATCTGACCAGACGATAACGATACCCGGAAACTCTCACCACACTAGCCAAAGGTCCAACATAATTTTCCACTTCAAATCTCTGGCTGCCCGCACTCCCAAATCATTTCCTCCCGCATGTAAATTAAAACATTGGGATCCTGGTCAACCCTAGCATAATATGCCACCTCCGCGCATACTCTCCCCCACATCAAACCACGAATCCCAATCCATTTTACTCGCGCCTCCTCTCTTGCCATTCCGAGTTGTCGACCGTCCGTATGCACGTCCGCCCGCAACGCCCCCAGTACACGTAGGAGTGCCCGAGTACACAGACAAGACACACACCTATAAGCTTATACACACCATTAAGAACAGAAAAAAAAACCCCACATGCCGCACAGCCATTAAACATCCCCTATTA
Organism: Anomaloglossus baeobatrachus; assembly: GCF_048569485.1. Lineage (NCBI taxonomy): Eukaryota > Metazoa > Chordata > Amphibia > Anura > Aromobatidae > Anomaloglossus > Anomaloglossus baeobatrachus. The sequence continues at coordinate 335,401,082 of NC_134354.1, read as the reverse complement.
ACCTCCAAACTGAATCGATCGCCCTCACTCGATTCCTTGGCACTGCTCCCACCCGTGCCAAACAAGACTTCAATATTGCTACAAATTGAAATTTGAACAACGATGACCCGTCCTCATGCCTCAGGAAGGAGCCAGGGTAACCCCCGCGCATCCTTAAAACCTGCCACCTGTGCAACCGGACACCAGTGGTGTCCTGGAATACCATACAACACCGTAAAATGTCCACGACCCATCTGATCCGTTTTGGAACGGTGCAAAGTACATTCAACTCGACTGTCCCCCAGCCCCACATCCCCTATTAAAAGGCCTCCTGCCACCTGCTTTGCAGAACTAATCAATTCACTAATGCGAAAAGCACCAAAAAACGACAAAACAAACGCCACCGCAAACAATGCCTGCTCATACTGTGAACCATGATGAACACACCTCGCCCAAACAACGCACCATAAGTGCCAACAAGTGAATAGAAATTGGTCTTCTTGTGTCCCGAGCCCTCGGCCCTTTCCTAAAACCTTCCATGGCTTGCCGCACCAGAAAATCTTTTGTAGCATCTGTAACCACGTGCAATTTAGACAAAAAACGCTAGTGCCACCAACCTGTGTCCTATCACCGACACTGATCGGCCCGCCAAAAATTCTCAGCTAACAAACGTCAAAACCCCCAACACCCGTCCATTATAACCAGGCCCCATTAAACCCTCTTGTTCCAATTCTTCCCATTTATTTCACACCGACTGATATCGGCACCAAGTGACCTCGGTCACCGATCTCCTAATCCGTTCGAAAGGGACACCGATGCCAGATCACACAGCCAGCCTGGACATTGTTCTCCATCCTCGTCCACCCCCGGCACCAGTCTCCTGAACCTGCGACACTGAAATCAAAACAGTGCGTCAGCCACCCCAATTTTGTACCCCCAGCACATGCTGAAATCCAAGCAACGCAGCACCAAATGCCTTAAATACCCCACTACTGGGGGTGATTTTGCTGACAAAGTGTTAATACCATGCGCCACCGCCATATTATCGCAGTGCAAGCAAACCTTTTTTCCAACAAATTCTGAACCCCACAACTTGATTGCCACTATAATCGGAAAGGGTTCGAGCAACGCCAGATTTTTTTACCAACCCCTTCTTCTTCCACAGCCGTGGTTACTCCCCAACACCCCAGTGAGTCTGAAAATCGCTCCAAAACCCACCGCTCCTGCCGCATCCGTAAACAGTTCCAGCTGACTATAGGACATTGTTATACTCATCCACAATGTCTTTCCATTGTACTTGTCAAAAAAGGAGACCCAAACCAGCAAGTCCCCTTTCATCACCTTTTCCACTCTAACAAAGTGATTTGGCGATACGACACCTGAGGTCGCACTTGTCCATCTTCTATGGAATATCCGCCCCATCGGCATAATGCAACATGCGAAATTCAATTTACTGAACATCGGCTGCAAAACCCTCAACCTTTCCTTTCTTGCCTGATACAACGCTCTAACAGACGCTTTAAATCCACCAACTTCTCTTCTGGCAGCCGGCACTCCATGGCAACCGTATCAATTTCGATGCCCAAGAAACATAAAAACTGTCGCTGGTCCTTCCGTTTTTTTCTTTGCCAACGACATACCAAAACTCAGCGCAATCTGCTCCAAAGTAAACAATAACAAGGAACAAACCGAGGAACCTGCCGACCCAACGCACAAAAAATCATCCAGATAGTAAATTACTGAATGAACCCCTGCCACGTCCCGCACTCCCCATTCCAGAAAGGAACTAAATGCTTCAAAATAAGCACATGAAATAGAACAACCCATGGGCAGGCAGAGATCACATAATATTCTCCATTCCACATACACCACAACAAATGATGGCTATCTGGATTGACCGGAAGCAAGCGAAAAGCCGCTTCCACATCTGATTTTGCCATCAACACCCCCTGTCCTGCCGCTCGCACTAATTCAAACGCCCTAGCAAATGAAATGCAAGAAACTGCGGACAGATCCGGTGAGATCCCATCATTAACCGACAACCCGGCCGGGTAAGATTACTGATGTAAGAGCCTGAATTTCATCGGCTCTTTCTTGGGCACAACCCCCCAATGGCGAAATCCTGAGGTTAGGAAATGGAGGGTCCTTACATGGACCCGCCAACCGACCTAGCTCCACGTCCTTAGTTAGCTTGTCCATCCCCACTTCCGGGTGTTCCGTTGCAGACCTAAAATTACCTGGGCGAAAAACTGGGGCCCTAGAAACAAACGGGAACCTGCAACCGTCAACCAAAACCGTGCCGCAGTAACCCTGTCGCCTGCACATCCGTATACCTATTTAGATAGGGAAGCATCTCTCTACTTTCACTGGCATCCTCCCTCTTTCCAGCCCCTTCCCCTGACTTCCCCTTTTCTTTTTAAAACACCTGACCAACGGGTGGGCACCTCAGCAACCGGAACTCTCGTGCTTGAACCGACACGAGGCCCCAAACTTGCAGTGCCCCTCATTAAACTGTCAATATGCCCCCTTTCTTTTGCCAGCCGGCGACCCGTTGCTCATACCCGGGATCCCGGCACCCCCATGAAAGGGCTGAGCCGGAGCCGTCATCATTCGCATCCACAAGGATATATCCTTGTGGTCCCATCTAAGGCCAGGACGCAGAGCCTTACGTTGCCGGAACTGCTCATCATATCTTAACCACCTCAAACCTCCGTACACTCGATATGCCTCCTCACTGGAATCCATATAGCCTAAAAGGGGCAGAGCAATGCTCCGGCTCCCTCTCCCTGATGATACTAGCTAGTATGGCAAACGTTTTCAGCCAATTAGTAAAGGTTCTGGGGATGAACCTATATCTCCTCTTCTCCTCATCCTCTTTTTCCTTCTTTGAATCGCTTAGTTTAACTTTAATCGAGATTAAACTTCTCCAGGGGGAGCAGGGAAAATATTTCCCCATACTCCCCCTTCCAAATTGTTTCCCTCACCTCCTTCTTCAAATGGACCCCCAGCGGACTCTCAAAGCACACATACACTTCGCTCCGCGCCCTGTCATCTAAACGAACTACCTCATCCTCTTTCTCCTTGTCTGCATCCTTCTCCTTCGCCGTCTCAACCCCAGCCACAACCCCGGCCACTTCTGCTTCCACCGCAACCGCAACTCAGGCTCCCTGCACCCCTTCCTCCTGTACCACTGCAACTGATTGCCCAGCCCCAGTGGGGCCCACTCATGCACCCGCCGGAAACACTGACCCGCTTGCTCCCGATCACTTTGCCACCAACCCCTGAAGCATGTACTTACAGCCGCAACCGACCCCCCACCCCCAGAACCCACAACATTATGCACAATCGATGATCTCTCACTGAGCTGCCTCTGGTCCGATCCTGGAGCAGCCGTGACAAGATATTCCTGCTGTCGCTCCTCTCCTCCAGATGCGTCCATTCGACGTTCCTCATCGGCGAAATCCGTGGTGCTGCTGGCGTCCTCAGGGGGGACCCTCGGAGGGACAAACCGCTCCCGGCAGCCATCAACCCCCGCGGTCATCGCCCCTGCTCCGCCAACTGTCTCCTGCTGGTCGTCCGCCGTTTTAACGGAGGCGGCGTCCTGCCGCCATCAGCCCTCGCCGGATCACTGCCCATCTGTGAAGCCACCGCTCCATTGGCCGTCCTCAGAGGTCTCCCTCCCTGCCAGCTGCAGGAAGGCCGTATCCAGTTCGCCGTCTGCCGGGTCCGCCCTCCAGCAAGATCCCCGCTGGAGGGGACCGTCACCATTGATCGCAGTCTGTGGCCCTGCCGACTGCAGGAGCCACCATCCCCTCCTCCCTGGCTGCCGTCCTCTGGCTTCTCGCTCTCTCCAGCCCACTGCTGATTCCGCCGCGGGCGGCTCCCCTGCGGCCTGCAGGGAGTCTCCACTGCTGCCACCTCAAGCTGGGCTCTGCCCCCTGGCCCGCACGTCACCGGGGGCTGCCGTACGACTGGTCCGGGTCCTTGCAGGCCGCAAACCGGAAGTAGGCCTCGGTGTAGCTCCGCCCATCTCCGGTTCGCAGGGTCACAGACGCAGATTCCTCCCGGTGACTGGAGGGGAACCAGGGAACATCTGCGGGCTCCACTGTCCCGGAGGGTCCCCGAGGGGGCTCCGTAACTGTATTCTAATTCCCCCAGCCGGGGAGTAGCACTCCGGTGGCCGCGAGCGTGAGTGCGCAGCTCAGGCCGAGGTGCAGGATCAGGCACCGCCGGACCGGGAGCGCACACTGCAGCCAGCTGCTCACGCAGTGCCTCGACTCCCAGCACTCCAGAGGCTCCCCGGACCATCTCCATCAGGGCCTCCAAGTCAGAAATCCTGCAGCTCTCCCGATGATGATGATGACCACCAGCACTTCCAGCAGCATGTGGCCACGCTGATCTTCCTGCAGCAAGAGGAGGTAACCACTGCCTCACCCCACCTATATACCCCCCTGATCAGCCAGCCTCCTACCCTATCCCCCCAATCACAACTGCCCCCTTTCCACCAATCCCATAACCCCATAGAATGCACACTTCTGCATTCCAAACATTAACCCCTTCAGACCCTAGCCCCCTCCAGATTGTCATGGGCTTGTTCGCCCTTATAGGGCTCACTTGCCCTCTTTTCTGCTGAACAGCATCTTTTGGTGACCTTAAGGTTTTTGGGTTTTTTTGCTATAATTTAAAGCTTAATTTTCACTTATGATTTCTTTTTATGGTCCAACACTAGGTTCCTATCAACAGGTGTGTTATATGCAGCCTTACATCTTTAGTTCCCCCTGGGCAAGTCAATCATTTCTGGAATTGTTTGGTACACTTGTGAAGCTATCTGGAGCAAATTGCAACCCTAGCCAAATGAGGAAGACTGGTACCGGATTGCAGGTGGATTTCTTGAAACCAGTCAGTTTCCAAACTGCATTGGTGCCCTTAATGGGAAACACATGCAAGTAAAGAAGCCGCCTAACTTGGGCACAAAATACTACAACTACGAACAGTATTTTTCTGTTGTGCTTTTGGCCTTAACTGGCAGGACATAAAGGTTTGTAGTTGTTGATATTGGGGCCTGTAGATGAACTGGGGATTCTAGAATCTTCAGTTCGTCTATAATGGGTCAGCAGCATCGAAACAAGGATGTTCAACCCCCATGGCTCTTACTGGTACCACAGCACATCCTGCACCTATTGTTGTAGGGGATGAGGTATTCCAACTATGTCGTGAAGTGCTCCGCCCATATCCACGATGCGGTCTCAACCACCGTCACTGTAACTACCAGTTAACACGAGCACGTCGAGTTGTAGAATATGCTTTTGGTATTTTGACTGCCAAATGGAGGGTCTTGATCTCTCCATTACAATTGAGTGAAAGGAATGTTAATAGCATAATCCAGGCATGTGTAATCCTACACAACTTAACCAGGATACATGAGCCCCAGGAAGATGAGTTTTCAGATAACCAAGATTTGCAAGGCCATTCCCAGCATGACCCACCGGTTGCCCGAGAAGGTCAGCCGTGCTCCGGCATTCTAGGTTGGAAACTTTTTACAAACTATGCTGTGTCGCTAGAGGGGCAAATTCCATTACCCAACTCCTTATTATCTATGCCTTCATTTTTGTAATCGGAATCTTTGTAAAATTTGCTTAATCCATGTTTTGTCAAAAAAATATTGTTTACATTTTTTTGACTTATTACTTAGGAAAATAACAACATTTTTGCACAAGAAAAGAAAACATTTATGTACTATCCCAAACATGGACATACTGTATATTCATACCATATTAAAGCCATAACGTTTATGTATACATGACAACAGGTAAAAAAAATTACAGTATATACAAAATAAAGGCAAACAGACAGATTCTGATGGGTGGATGGTGAACGTGATAGAGGGGGAGGATTTTGAGGTGCCAGAGGCTGTTGGACTGTCTGGGGAGGTGGAAGGTAGGATTATGAATTGTGCTGATGTTCACTGGATGCTGCCGAGGGCTGAGGCTGCTGCGGAACAGGGTATGTAACACTTTGAGCTTACTGAGACTCATCTGCCTGGGGAGCAGGAGGCCAAGACTGTTGCCATTGTTGTGCTTGAAAACCAGGTGGGTCATTGCCTTGGACATTAAAGTCTTCATGTTCCCTAGGAACATGGCGTGAGGCATAATTTGCTTGGGGGACATATTGGGGTTGTGGTGGTGGTCGTGGCAGAGGTGGTTGTGGAGGAGGGACTGATTGTTGTGCGGCTGGTTGTGGCTGCACATTATTATTAGCTGGCATATGGAGCTGGTTGTTGGCAAACTGCTGCCATTGTTCCAGGGCCCGTAAAACATTACGTGGATTTTTGGGTACAGTGCATGCATCGACAACAATTTGCATGGCAGCCCTTGCACGCAGCATGACTTGACATGGTATTTCACGCAGCTAATTAGCTATGCTGTGTGTAAATGCCTCCTCCCCATCATCATTAACAGTGTGAGCCAGATACTGTAACACACCAGTATCTACCTCGTGCCTGGTATTGATAATGGGAAGTTCCCTCCTGCGACGGGGTCATCTAGAAACTGGAAGTGCTACAGGGGAGTTGTCCAATGACAGAGTTGGACTGCCGCTCTGTGGGATTTCTTCCTCAAGTCCCTGCTGGCCACCTAGTGATGGGGGTGCTTCTGATGATAGTTGTGGTGGTTCTGGAGCGGCAAAGTTTGCAAAAGATCCCTCCTCTGCTGACTCCTTAACTGGGTCCACGGCTGCCGCTGATTTTGAGGCCGATCGGTCTCGGAGGTTACTTTTTGTTCTGTAAAAGATTCTGAAAATAACCTTTCAAGGATCATTTTTTAAACATTTAAAAAAATCGAATTTAAAAAAAAAACAAAAAAAAAAACAACTTACGACTGTAAAGCCATAATAGGTGCAGGGAAATTTAGCTGCTCAAAATATATTCATAGCCTTTATTTGGTGCCTCCGAGCCACTATGCCCTTGCTTCTGTCTCTGACGCCAGTACTGATCCCAACAGCTCCACCAGTAGTGAGTAACGTCAGTCATTGAAAAAAGCCAAAATGGCCATAATATTAAACTTTTACACAGCCATCAGGGAACATTAAGTCTCCATGCATACACCCAAAATAAAAAAACAAGTAAGTATAGAAGCAACGGATTAACTTACTTATCTTACTTTGTATCTCTGTGGAGCTGTCATTGTATGTTGGAAACAACCAGCGACAAATATACAGCCAAGATGCATCATGCCGAGAGCGGGCAACATAGCCAGGGTGCCTGGTGTCCCACAATTATCACATTTCATGGACAAGGACAAGCAGCAGCCTCACATTAATGTATCAGAAAGCCATGGACCCCATGGGGGGGAGGGGCGACATGACCAAAGGGAAGGGAGGGAGTGAGAGGGTTAATAAAGTGAAATAAGGGGATTATGGGACATTGGTGGAAAAGGGTCCCTATAGGGGGGGGGAGTATATAAGCTATAGGGGAGGGGTCTTACCTTCCCTTGTCATTCCGGATGGCGAAGGATTCAGACCCAGGACCACGGAACCAGCATGGCAAACCTCCAGGAGCTCGATAGGCTCCTCAGAGCGGCGATGGCGGTGCACGGGGCTCAGGCAGTGCAGTCCCACATCAGGGCTGCCTGGGCTTCCCCGTCGGCATCTGCCCCTTGCTCCCCCCCTAGACGCGGGTGGCGTTCCAGGCCCCCCATCCGATATTCCCCAGGCACAGGGGGGCAAGGAGGCACAGCGAGAGCCCCCCTCAGGACCCTCCACGGCGGGGCGGGCAGCGGCAGCTCCTTGCGTCCGCCCCGGCCACCGGGAGGAATCTCCGGCGAGGCCGCGGCGGCCAAGAAGGGGGCGTGGCCAGCCCGGGGCCTTCTTCCAGTCTCTGGCCTCGGGCTGGAGTCCGAACCTCTGCGGCGTCTCCCGGCCGGGAGCGAGCCCGGCGACGAACTGAGGCCAGCGGCGGCCTGGATGGAGGCGGGCCCGGCCTGGGGCCTACTTCCGGTCCCAGGCCTCGGGCTCAATTTTCCAGGCCAGCGGCAGCCCGGGATTGGGGGCGTGCCCAGCGCGAGACGGAGGCCCGGAGAGTGTCCAGCCTGGGGCCCGCTCTGGACGCCGGGCCCCCGGCGGTGGGGCACGTCCCGGCGGCAGCAACCACACGGGAGCGTGCCCGGCGGAGGAATGAGGCCAGCAGTACCCCCTAAGGACCGTGGGGGCTGGGCGCAGGCAGCCAGCAGGGGGACCGGTGTGGGCAGGCGCCACCCGGATACCTGCGAGGCTGTGGAAAGTAGGGGGGACGGCGGGAGCCCGGTGGTGACTGCCAGGTCCCTCAGATCAGCTGCACTGCGCCCGGCGGCCGCGGTCTCCCTTGGGTGGGGGAGGACCCAGCGGGAGGTTCCGGTCAGAGGCCCTGGAGGGCGAGGAACAACGGTGGGGAGCCCCCTGAGTCCGGGGAGCGGCTCCTCCAGGAAGAGGCCTCGGTCAGCGGCGGCCCAGGGGACAGGACGGTCTCGTGGGCTGTCACCGCACAGCAAGCAAAGGATGTCGACCGCCAGTGCCCACGCGGAGGCCCAGGAGGGCGGCCGTGGTGGAGGGGACGCATCGGCTGCATCCTCTGGAGCGGGACCGGTAGGGGACGACTACAGTGAGGAAGAAGAGGGAGCCATCCGGTCGGGTGACGAATCAGAGGAGCAGCTGGCGGCTGACGTCGCAGAGCCATTTTCCATCTCTACGTCACGGTCGGGTGAGCTGGCCGTGGATTCAGCATTGATTGCGGCGCGGGGCGCTGGTGTTGGGGAGGCGGCTGCGGGCACGGCAGCGTCGGAGGAGTCAGCTTTGCTTAGTCAGTTGTTGGGGCAGCTGCAGGAATTAGCGCGAGCACCGGCGGCTGCGGCGGCCTGGACGGGGTCGGCGGCGGATACCGCGGCGGCGGTCGGCAGCGAGGAGTAGTTGAGCTTGTAGGTGAGAAAGTGGTAGACAAGCAGAAGGAAAAGGAAGATGAGGTGGTAAGAGCGAGGTGTATGTGTGCTTTGAGGGGCCGCTTAGGGCGCACCTCAAAAAAGAAGTGAGGGACAAAATTTGGAAAGGGGAGTATGTGCAGATATTTTCCCTGCTACCCCTGGAAAAATTTAACCTGGACAAGGTCAGGCCGAGCGATTCCAAGAAAGAAAAGGAGGAGGAAGAAAAGCGCCGTTATAGGCTCATTCCTCGTTCCTTTTCGAATTGGTTGCAGGCATTTGCAATTTTGGAGAGCGTGATAGGGGAAAAGGAGTCGGAGCACTGCTCGGCCCTTTTCGGCTATATGGATGCTATTGGGGAGGCGTATCGCACGTACGGGGGTTTGGCGTGGCTGCGGTATGATGAGCAGTTTAGGCAGAGGAAGGCGTTGCGGCCCAATATGCGGTGGGACCACAAGGATATTTCCTTGTGGATGCGTCTAATGGCGGCCCCGAGTCAGCCCTTTCGTGGCGGTGTCAGGGGAATGGGAACTGGGCCCTCGGGTACACAGAAAAAGGGATTGTGCTGGCAATTTAATGAAGGCCAGTGCAAATTTGGTGCAGCGTGTAGGTTTAAGCATGAGTGCTCAGGCTGCGGGGGGGGGGACATAGTTTGTCAAAGTGTTTTAAAAAAGGGAGGGGCAAGGCCGGATCTGGTAAAAGGGAGGACGCCAGTGAAAATAGAGGCGATGGCGCTGTTTTTAAATAGGTATCCAAACGGGGCAGCGGCGTCACTTTTGCGTGGTGGTTTTTTGTATGGTTTTCAGATTCCGTCAGCGGTTGAGGCACTGCCTCCGGTGTGTCGTAATTTGCGGTCGGCGACGGACCACCCTGAGGTGGTAGGTGAGAAATTGGGGAAAGAGGTTGAGCTGGGCAGGATGGGGGGCCCATTTGAGAACCCACCGTGCAGTAATCTGGTGGTATCTCCATTGAGGGTGGTGCCGAAGAAGGAGCCGAACAAATTTCGGCTCATTCACCATCTTTCATTTCCGGAAGGGTCATCTGTGAATGACGGCATTGAGCCGGCATTGTCGGCAGTGTATTACGTCTCGTTTGACAAGGTGCTAGACTTGGTGCGGGCGGCGGGGCGTGGTGCGTTGATGGCAAAGGCGGATGTGGAATCGGCGTTTCGTTTGTTGCCGGTGCATCTGGAGAGCCAGCACCTTCTGGGTTGCTGGTGGGGTGGGAAGTTTTATGTTGATCGTTGTTTGCCTATGGGTTGTTCAATTTCTTGTTCGTACTTTGAGGCGTTTAGTTCCTTTGTCGAGTGGGTGGTGCGGGACGTGTCCGGCTTGTCCTCTATTATCCGTAACTTGGATGACTTTCTTTGTGTTGGGCCGGCGGGTTCCATGATTTGCGCTGGTTTGTTATTTACCTTGCAGAAGGTGGCGGATCGTTTTGGGATACCTTTGGCGCGGGAAAAAACTGAGGGGCCAGCGCCGGTTCTGCGGTTCCTGGGTATTGAAATTGACTCTTTGGCGATGGAGTGCAGGTTGCTGGAAGAAAAAATTGCAGATTTGCGGAGCGCAGTAGCAGCATTGCTGGCGGCAAAGAGGGTGCGGCTTAAGGTGGTGCAGTCGTTGCTTGGGAAGCTGAATTTTGCGTGCAGGATTATGCCGATGGGGCGTGTGTTCGCCAGGAGGTTGGCTACTGCTACAGCAGGTGTACGTTCCCCAGGGCACTTTGTGCGGGTCACGCGGGAGATCAAGGAAGATTTGTTGGTTTGGGATGTCTTCTTGCGGCGTTTTAACGGCCGAGCTTTGTGGTTGAAGAAGGTGGTGCCCAATGGTGCGCTGGAACTGTATACGGGTGCGGCCGGGTCGGCGGGTTTCGGCGCCATTTTTCAAGGGCACTGGTGTGTCGGGAGGTGGCCTGAGGAATAGCGGCAGGGTGGCCTGGTTAAAAATCTGGCTCTGCTGGAGTTATTCCCAATCGTGGTGGCGGTGGAGTTGTGGGGGTCACAATTTTCTGGACGGAAAGTGTGTTTTCATTGCGACAATCAGGCAGTCGTGCATGCAATTAACAGCTTGTCAGCAAAGTCTGGGCCTGTGGTGGCGTATCTGCGGCATTTGGTGCTCAAATGCTTACTGTGGAACATTCATGTGGTGGCAAAACATGTACCGGGGGTTGACAACGGGGTGGCTGACGCTTTATCTCGTTTTCAGTTCCGCAGGTTTCGGGAGTTGATGCCAGGGGCGGACGAGATTGGAGCGGTGTGTCCAGAGGACTTGTGGAGCTTGGTGAGGCAGTGATTATGAGTTTGATTCGGAATCCGGTGACTGAGGTGACTTGGTGCCGTTATGCTAAAGTGTGGGTTGAGTGGCAGGCAGTGTTGGGTGAGATGTTTGGTAATGGGTGAGCGGATTATTTATTGGCACTACTGGCGTTGGTGAGTGAGGATTTTAGGGCCGGGAGATCGGCATCAGCGGTAGCCCTTAGGGTGGCGGCTGTTGCCTTTTGGTTGAAGGTCAGGGGCGAGCGAGACGTGTCGCGGGATTTTCGGGTGTGGCAGGCCTTGAAAGGTTTTCGAAAAGGAGTGAAGGAACGGGACACTAGGCGGCCCATTTCATTTGAGTTGTTACAGCGGTTGGTGGATGGTTTGAGGGTAATCTGTGTCTCAGGGTATGAGAGGGTGCTTTTTGGAACTGCTTTTGTGTTAGCCTTTTTTGGGGCTTATAGAATCGGGGAATTGGTAAGCCCGTCCAGGGAAAAAGGGGGTGGTTTGCTGTCTGAGGACGTGGCAGTAGTGGGACGGAGAGTGGAGTGTTGGCTTCGGCGGTCAAAAACGGACCAGATTAGTCGAGGCAGGTTGGTTGTGCTGTATGCTGTGCCGGGGGAGGAGTTGTGCCCGGTGCAGGTGGTGAGCAAGTTTTGCAGTTTGAGGGGCGGTCTTCCGGGCCCGCTGTTACGGCACGAGGATGGTATGTGGTTGTCTCGTTAACAGTTTGTGGCAGTGTTGCGAAGTTGTTTGCGCTGGGCGGGGGGAGTGCCCGGAGGATTTTGGGTCCCATTCCTTCAGGATCGGGGCAGCTACGGAGGCTTCGCGTTGGGGCCTGGGAGATGACATGGTGAGACGGATTGGTCGTTGGGAGTCCTCTCGTTTTAAGGGTTATGTGCGCCCACAGTTGTTGTCTCGTTGAGGGATGTGATTGAGTCGGTTGGTTTGTCGTTGGTTGATTGTTCCTTTGCGGGAATTTGGGAGTGGTGATATTTTGTTTATTGAAATTGTTTCCTTTATTGTAGGAAGTTGCCTGATATGGATTCTGGGGCACTCTTTTGTGTTCTGGGGGGCTCGTCGGGCCAACACTCGCCCGAATGGTCGGCAGCTGGGCCTGGACAGATCGGTGGCATCGGTCAAGTGGATCGGCGTGCGGGGCATGGAATGGAGCCGGGTCGTGCCGGAGTTTGAGTATTATTGTAGGGTGGATAGACCTCCGAACGTGTTGGTTTTACACGTGGGGGGGAATGACTTGGGTGCGCGGGCGTCCTGGGACTTGATCAGGGACATTAAGATTGATTTATTACGTTTATGGACTAAATATCCGGGTTTGATAGTGGTGTGGTCAGATATTGTGGCCAGATTGGTGTGCAGGGGGGCGCGGTCGGTTGAGAAGCTGAATCGCGCCCGGGCTCAAGTGAACAGGGTGGTTGCGCGTTTTGTGAGAAGAAACAGCGGTGTTGTGGTACGGCATGTAGACCTGGAGTCGCCGAAGTGGCAGTTTAGGAGGGGTGATGGGGTTCACCTTAATGAGATTGGTTCCGATCTATGGGCCTTGGGTTTGCGTGAGGGTGTGGAGCAAGCCTTGGGTGTGTAGCGGGTCCAGGCCACGTAAGGTGTCACGTGTCCTGTCCTGTGGCGGGGGTAGGTCTGGTCCAGAGGCGGTTGTAAGGGATTGGTGGCTGGACCGAGAGGCACTGTCTTGGTATGGTGTCTCCGGGTTCCGGTAAATTGCAGTCACAGGGTTCTGCAAAGTTTGGGGGGTATTAATCCGTGGGGTGATTAATACCTCATCTCTGGGACGGAGTGTTGCGGCCAGGGATATTGGTGTAGGAAAGGGTTTCTGGACCGGGCCTACATAGGGTACTTGTACAGTGTATTATTTATGTGTTACCTATTATTATTTGTTTGGGGTCGCCCGTTGGACGGCGCCCCCTGGTGTTAGAATGTTAATAATAGGTAATAAAGGCTGCTGTGACCAATTTGTTTAACCAAAGTCGCATGCAGTCGGTGTGTTATTTATTAGGTTAAGTTGGGTGGTAAACCATCACGACCAGAGAATCCTTCCTCAGTGGTCATGGACATGGTGCTGGTTTCCGTGGAGGTGTAACTTCCTGCTTTTTTATTGGTTGCCATTTGTGATCTGTTGTAGGGGGGGTTGGGGTTGCGGAGGATTACATAATGCAATTTCCTGTTTTTTAGGGTTTTTTTAGGTGCAAGAAAAACGGACAGCACACAGATGGTCTGTGTGGCGTCCGTTTTTTTTCTTGGACCCATTGACTTTGTATTGGTGAGTCTCGCACAATTTCGGCATCCAATCGCAGCATGTTGTGACCTTTCTCTCATCCAGAATCTGGATGAGAAAAAAAGCTGACCAACTGCTCTGCCTCATTGACTAACATTAGTCAGCGTGCAATGAGCGATATCTCACATTGCACTCATCATACGCTTGTGTGAGCGTAGCCTAACACAAGCTCTTATTTGTCAGATAAACCCTGGTGGCTCACCACACTGTGTTCTTCACATTAGGAGGACGTCTCACTGTTAGTTGTAATTTTATTTTCAGCAAAATAACAAGTATTCATTATTATTCACATCTAGGCTATAGCTACTTGCTAAATTCTCTACAGATATTTCCAAATCGCTGGAAGCAGATGTCAATAATACAGTATACCCATACCCAGTATTGATGTACAATATCTGACTGGCAGGCTGTACTGTGGTAAGAGACATATTAATCCATGGAGCTTTAGCTCAGTTTAGCATGGAATTCAATATGCAATGACTGCTGTGAATTATAAGATGTAACTGACAAAACGGAACCATTGATTTGGAACTGGGCACCATAAGCTTTTATTGTATCTGTCAGCAGTAGAGGTTTTTTATGACAACGTATATTGCATAGGAACATATGCAGAGTAGTTTCTTGCTCCCCCCCAAAAAAATGTGTACAGCTGCTGTATAGGCTTTATTCATATTTGGATTGGAAAGAATGAAAAGAGTGTTTGATGTCACATTGAAAAATATAATACATATTTAGCACCATTGTTAACCACTATTTGAAAAGGCTGAACGGAGCCAGGGCAGAGCCATGGGCGTAGTGACCCATGACTCACCTTTGCAGGGCAGCAAGGGGTTAATGTTTTTCTGTAGAAAGAGCGGGCTTTTGCGGGGTCAAGAGTTTAGGGGGGGTGGATCTATAGGGACAGGGGAGGGGACAGGGTGGGGGCTGTATATATGTCCAGGGAGAAAGGGGGGGGGCACTACTTCGGCGCGAGGTACCATTAGAGAAGGTCCCCGTGTCACCTCACCTTGTCTCCCCCTGATCTGATGGCATCGGCTGCAGGACTCCTGGAGCAGCTTCGGGCTGCTGCCGGCGGCGCAGATGGAGCAGCGATCAGGACAGCGTTGAGGGAGATCCTGGGAGGTCCGGATGCGGTGTCTGAAGCTGACCCCCCACCGCTCCGGAGTGGGCGCAGGACGAGGGCACCGGAGAGGTTCTCGCCTGATGCTGCTCCTGGTCCTCAGCGGCGCCGTAGGAGCCCCTCCGGGGACCCTCCTCACCACAAGAATCCACCTGCAGCAGCTGGCAGGAGCAGGCGAGGGAGGAATCCTGCTCGGCGTTCAGGACCTGCGGCGGTGGGCGGTCCCTCCAGGGGTCATGTGACCGGCTCAGCTGCCTCTACTGCTTTGAGCTACACCAAAATGGCGGCGGTCCTCCCTGGCGATGCTCCTGTCGGGGGGACTGCTAGACAGCATGGGGATGGAGTTTCTGCGGGGCCTCCGGGGCCGGGAGTGTGGAATACGACTCTGCAAGGAACATCACCGGCCGAACCCAGGATGGATGCAGCTTCCAGGATGACAGCGCCCGCTGGGTTCGAGGATCCTGCCAGGAGTGGGGCATCGCAGCTGCGGAGATCATCGCCAGAGAGGAGGTCGCGGTCCAGGTTCCGCTCCCCTTCGACGCGGAGGAGCGGATCGCCATCAGGGAGGTCAGCGACGGGGAGAAATTCGCCCGCACGGCAGGGGCCTGCGCCATCCCGGTCGAGGTCGCGATCCAGGAGGAGGTCGCCTTCACGGTCGGCATCTGAGGGGAGTCATCCTGCATCTCATTATCCGGTTCGCTCCCGGGTCATCCGACCAAGGTCGAGCGCGGCGGGTTCCCAGGTCCCCCCTGGTCGAGCTGCCGAAGACGTTTCCGTGCTGGTCCATTCTGGAGGAGAGCGTCGTCTGGAGTCAGGATTTTCGGCTGGTGGGTCTCATGTACCGACGCAGCTTGGTGAGTACTCCTCTATGTTGTGTGCGTCCTCACCTAGTTTAGTTTCCCCGGGAGTGAGCAGGGGCCAGGCGCAGGGCGTCATAGGGGGTCTGGGGGTCGCGGGGCCGAGCGCGGCGGGGTTTGATGTCGGTAGTCTGACCAATGTTTTGAAGGGTGTGCGTGATTTGTTGGCGCAGTTGGATAGGACGAGTCAGGGGGCGTCCGGGTCTCCTGTCCCAGCGTGGGTGCCGGATTCTGGGGCGGCAGCATCGGCCGTGGTTGTGGTACCGACGGGAAGCGAGGTGGTTGCTGGGGATAGTGTGGCGGATCCCGGGCAAAAGGAGAAGGATAAGGAGGGAGATAGGATTATTTTGGATGATAGGGCCAGAGGGGAGGTGTACGTTTGTTTTGAGGGCCCCCTGGGGGCGCATTTAAAGAAGGAAGTGAAGGAAAAGATTTGGAAGGATGAATACGTGGAAATTTTTTCCCTCCTTCCTTTGGAGAAGTTTAATTTGGATAAGAAAAAGAAGGATGATAGCAAGAAGGAGGAGGAAGAAAAGCGGAGGTGGCGGCTGATCCCTCAAACGTTTGTTAACTGGTTGCAGGCTTTTGCGATCCTAGCTAGCGTCATTGGCGAAAAGGCGCCGGATAATTGTTCTGGGCTATTCTGCTACATGGATGCTATAGCGGAAGCTCATAGGATTTATGGTGGGCAGACATGGTTGCGGTACGATGAACAATTTAGGCAGCGGAAAGCCGTGCGACCCAGTATCCGTTGGGATCAGAAGGATATTGGTTTATGGTTAAAAGTCATGGCTCCGGCTCGTTATGGTCAGCCCTTTCACGGGGGGGCCGGGTCGGCCGGCCACACTACTGCTGGGGGTGCGGGGACCCAGGCAGGGGGTGTTGGAGCAAAGGCAGGTGTGTGCTGGCAGTTTAACGACAGCCAGTGCAAGTTTGGAACCTCCTGCAAGTTTAAGCATCAGTGCTCAGGTTGTGGAGGGTCCTCCCATGGAGCAGCTCGTTGCTTTAAGAAGGGTAGGCCCAAGGCAGGGGGAGATTTGGGAAAAGGGGGTGAGCCCGGTGAGGCTTCACGAGATGGCCCCTTATCTAGATAGATACCCCAAGCGGGATAAGGCGGTATTGTTGGAGGATGGTTTTCGTGTTGGTTTCAGGATCCCCCCCCCTCCTCATGTTGTTCCGTTTCAGTTAAAGAATTTGTTGTCGGCGCGGCGACACCCAGAGGTTGTGGCTAAAAAGCTTTTTGGGGAGGTTGCTTGTGGGCGGATGGCGGGTCCGTTTGCATCCCCCCCCATCCCCAATTTGGTAGTATCTCCGTTAGGGGTCGTCCCAAAGAAGGAGCCGAACAAATTTCGGCTCATTCAGCATTTGTCGTTCCCCAAGGGTTTGTCGGTGAATGATGGTATTGACCCAGACCTCTGTGCGGTGGTTTATACCTCGTTTGACGCAGCCGTCAGCTGGGTTCGGAAATGTGGTCGGGGAGCATTGTTAGCGAAGACGGACATCGAGTCGGCATTCCGCTTGCTGCCGGTGCATCCTGAGAGTATGCGACTGTTGGGTTGTTTTTGGGACGGTTCCTATTTTGTTGATCGTTGCTTACCAATGGGGTGTTCCATTTCTTGCGCTTATTTTGAAGCGTTTAGTTCCTTTTTAGAATGGGCAGTGTGTGATGTGGCGCAGCTCTCGTCGGCGATCCATTATCTTGACGATTTTTTGTTTATCGGCCCCGCTGGGTCGGCAGTGTGTCAGACGTTGTTGGGGACTATGGAGTGGTTGTCTGGCCGGTTCGGGGTCCCCTTGGCTCAGGATAAGACGGAAGGCCCGTGTACTTGTCTGAATTTTTTGGGTATCACTATTGATACTGTGTTGATGGAGTGCAGGCTGCCTGAAGAAAAGATCTCAGCTTTGCGGGCAGAGGTGGGATCGGCTGCGCGTCTTAGAAAAATCCAGTTGAGGGACCTCCAGTCTTTGTTGGGTAAGCTTAATTTTGCTTGCCGCATCATGCCCATGGGCCGCGTTTTCTCAAGAAGGTTGGCGTCGGCGACCGCTGGAGTGCGCTCCCCAAGGCATTACATAAGGTTGACTCGGGACCTTAGGGAGGATTTGGCGGTATGGGGCAGTTTTTTAGAGAAGTACAATGGCCGATCGCTAATGATTGCGGAAGTCTTAGATGATTTTGATTGTGAGCTCTTCACCGATGCCGCGGGGGGTAAGGGCTTTGGAGCTTACTTCGGCGGCAGATGGTGCGTGGGAGAGTGGCCCGCGGCTTGGCATGAAGCAGGGTTTACACGGAATTTGACTTTGTTGGAATTTTTTCCAATTGTGGTGGCGGTGTCCGTTTGGGGAGAGCATTTCAGCAACAGAAAAATTCGTTTTCACTGTGACAATATGTCAGTAGTCATGGCAATTAATAACCTGTCGGGCGCGTCTCCTCCGGTGGTCCGCTTGTTGCGGTACTTTGGGTTGCGGTGCCTTTGTCTTAATGCGTGGGTTGTGGCAGTGCATGTACCGGGGGTTGAGAACGCCATTGCTGATTCCCTTTCTCGCTTGCAGTGGGATCGTTTTTGGAGCCTGGCACCGGAAGCGGAGTCCGCTGGCAGCATCTGGCCGGCGGAGCTCTTGGAATTGGTGTTCGAGAGGCGAGTTCGTTGATCAGAGCATCATTGGCCCCTGGCACGTGGGCTGCGTATGAAGCAGCTTGGATGGAATGGACAAATTGGAGGCAGGAATTTGGGGCGGGGGAGTCTGCCGAGGATTCTGTAGGCGCTTTGCTTTGTTGGATGTGCCGGATGGCTTCCGGTAAGTGGTCTTTTTCCAGGGTTAATCGGTTTATGGCAGGGGTTGCGTTTGGTTGTAAATTGCGGGGGATGGTTGACATAACAAAGAATTTTTTGGTTCGACAAGCTGTGAGGGGCTTGAGGAAGGGGCTTCATAGACTGGACAGTCGGAGGCCGGTGTCATTCCAGCTGCTGGAAGAGCTGGGTGCGCAGCTGGAGCGAGTGTGTGTTTCCTATTTTGAATTGGTTTTGTTTCGGTTGGCGTTTTCCTGGGCTTTCTTCGGAGCTACGAGGATAGGCGAATTGGTGTCCCCAGCGTCATCCCGTGGGGGGGGTGTTTTGGGAGAAGACACAGTTGATTTGGGAGACTCTGTGGAATTTTGGATCCGGCGGTCTAAGACGGATCAACTTGGTCGGGGAAGAAGGGTCACTTTATGGGCATTGGCGGGGGCCTTGATGTGCCCTGTCTCTTGTTTTAAACAGTACTTAGAATTGGGGCCTGGCCGTACGGGCCCGTTGTTGAAGCATCAGGACGGATCGTTTTTGTCCAGGTACCAGTTTGTGGCAGTCTTTCGGAAATGCCTGGAGAGGTTGGGGTTGGAGGCGGACAAGTTTTCAGCCCACTCTTTTCGCATTGGGGCGGCGACGGAGGCAGATAGGTGGGGGCTTCCAGCGGAGACAGTGAAGAGGATAGGCAGGTGGGAGTCGAGGAGGTTCAGGCTGTACGTCCGCCCCCATTTGTTGTAAACGTCGTGGCTAGTCTGGTGTAGTGGTGTATTTATAAAAAAAAAAAAAAAAAAAAAAAAAAAAAAAAAAAAAAATTTGTAATGGTGTTCTCAAGTTAATGGCAGTTCCTGGAGTGTGTCTGACTTGTGGTTGTTGTATCCTCCCCCCCCCTCTTTTCTGGTTTTGTTTCCTTTTATAGGTGGTGCGCCCCTGGTCTGGATTTTCGGCCATTCATTTGTTTATTGGGGGGCACTGAGAGCTGATGTGCGGCGCAATGGTCGGCAGTTGGGTTGGTCCAGAGACGAGGTAATCGTACGTTGGATCGGGGTGAGGGGCATGCGCTGGCGGCAGGTGTTGGTTGATTTTCACCGGTTCGCTCGATTGGATCGCACCCCGGATGTGCTGGTGTTGCACATTGGGGGAAACGATTTAGGGGCCCGCCCCTGTCGGGAGTTGATTCGGGATATACGGTATGACCTGCTCCGCCTTTGGTCAGTTTGTCCTAAGCTGAGGGTGGTTTGGTCGGACATTGTTCCCAGAAAGGTTTGGCGGGGGGCTCGGTCCCTGGAGGGGATCGACAAGACCAGAATAAAGGTCAACAGGGTGGTTGGGAATTTTGTGGCCAGGAATGGAGGAGTTGTGGTTCGGCACAGGGACTTGGAGTCGGGGGAGGGGAATTTTTGGCGATCAGATGGTGTGCACCTGACTGCCGTGGGTATTGATTTGTGGGCCTTGGGCATTCAGGAAGGTGTGGAGCGGGCACTCATTTTGGTGGGGTGACTCGCATTATGAGGTGTCAGGTAATGCTCGTGGTGGCGGTGGCGAGGGGGGTTCTTGGAGTCGGTGGAAATTCGGGGTGGGGGGTGGTACATCGGATAGATGGGGGACCACCCCCCTTTGTTTATTCTGGTATGGTAATTGCCTGGCGGACTTGGGGGGGCTCTCCAGGGGTGGGGTCCCCTGAGAGTCGGTTAGGGACACTGTTTTCCGGCAAAGGTGGTGCCCCCGAGCTTGTAGGCGCGGCTGGGGGCAAAATATGCCGGATGGTCTGGTAACAATATTTGGTGTCCGCCAGGTTTTGGGGCTCCAAGAACCGCCCTTGCATTGGCAAAATGGTTATTTATTATCTGTTATAATGTTTGTTAATAAACCGGGCCGATTTGGCCAATTTATCCAAAGAAGGGTGTTGTGTTTTTATTAGCGGTTGGGAAAAAGGGGGGTTTGGGGTGGGGGATTCTGCTGACAATATGAAGAAAGCCTCTGCAGTAGGGCAGTCAAGGCTGAACGGAGCCAGGGCAGAGCCATGGGCGTAGTGACCCATGACTCACCTTTGCAGGGCAGCAAGGGGTTAATGTTTTTCTGTAGAAAGAGCGGGCTTTTGCGGGGTCAAGAGTTTAGGGGGGGTGGATCTATAGGGACAGGGGAGGGGACAGGGTGGGGGCTGTATATATGTCCAGGGAGAAAGGGGGGGGGCACTACTTCGGCGCGAGGTACCATTAGAGAAGGTCCCGCCCTCCCGCCCTATACATATATGTTTAATCTTTGTCGGAGAAGACGGTGGAGTCGAGGTTCATTTAATTTTATATTGGGGTTCGAGTCATTTCGGCGAGCGGTGGCGAGGGGGGTTCTTGGAGTCGGTGGAAATTCGGGGTGGGGGGTGGTACATCGGATAGATGGGGGACCACCCCCCTTTGTTTATTCTGGTATGGTAATTGCCTGGCGGACTTGGGGGGGCTCTCCAGGGGTGGGGTCCCCTGAGAGTCGGTTAGGGACACTGTTTTCCGGCAAAGGTGGTGCCCCCGAGCTTGTAGGCGCGGCTGGGGGCAAAATATGCCGGATGGTCTGGTAACAATATTTGGTGTCCGCCAGGTTTTGGGGCTCCAAGAACCGCCCTTGCATTGGCAAAATGGTTATTTATTATCTGTTATAATGTTTGTTAATAAACCGGGCCGATTTGGCCAATTTATCCAAAGAAGGGTGTTGTGTTTTTATTAGCGGTTGGGAAAAAGGGGGGTTTGGGGTGGGGGATTCTGCTGACAATATGAAGAAAGCCTCTGCAGTAGGGCAGTCAAGCCATCAATGGCATCACAGCGGTCGTGCTGATCAGGGCTGGGCCATCAGGCTCTGTTCAGCACAATGTTTATCCTACATGCTGCCTATTCCATCAGTGTATGAGACGAGCAATGTGAGATCACTCTTGTCGGCATACGCAGCAGTCACATCTGCGGTATATTTTATGAGAATGACTCACTAAATATAGTTTTGATACAGAGTAGGCTCATTGTTTGCTCACTGCAGTACAATCACTTTCTAGTCCCAGAGAACTCTTACGTTATGCATTTTAGTGTAGGTGTAGTGTGGTTTTTGCTTCTTTTTGAAGTACATCAGTACGTGTGCTGTAGGATCAGCAGATGTGTCAGCCATTTTGTGGGGCATATCAGTAGGATTGAGCTGGATGCACCCTGACTGCAGAGCCCTGTCTGAAGGGGTTAATTCCTCCTTCCCATGCCCGAACCGTCCGCCCCCTTGTTCGTGTCCAATCCCATTGTTTTCCCCTCCTCCTGGTTCTCATATAAAATCCCCCTTATTTCCTGGTTCGGTCTCTCCTCATCCGTGAGACCTGGAAGCTGCTGTGCTGCTGGTTCCCCAGACACAGCAGTAACTGGTGAGAGATGGCCGACGTGCTTGCGGAAGCGATTAGGGACAGGATCGGGAGGGAAGGGGACGCATGGCTTACCTCCATCCTGGCTGAGATGCGTCCTCTCCCTCCTGAGGCTCGGGCGGTTATCTCCGGCGGCAGGCGGTCCGCTCGGCATACCCATCCGCCGGAGCGCCTGAGCCCTTCAGCTCTGACGTCACGGGGCATACGCGCGCCTCGTGACAAGCTCCGCCCACTTCCTCTCAGCTCTCGACTGCGTCTGCTGCACGCCGAACCTGTCCCACCGGTAATGCGGTCGGCAGCAGCTGTTAAGCCCTGCCCCCCTGAACCACCATTATACCACTTACCACCAATCATAGGAGGACATCATAGCTGCAGCTCCTCATCTATAGAGGAGGCTGCAGACGCTGTGCTCCCACTGCCCACTCCCCCTCCCACCCAGCCTCCACAACTTCCACCAAACAGCCCACATTGTAAATAGCCAACTTGCTTTAGGTGCTGGGGCAGTAATAAGCCCTTCAGCACATATTAACCCCCAGATGCTGGTCTTGCCACCCATGATGCAGGGATCTGCAGGTGTGCAGCCAGCTTCGTCTGCCCATCCCCCATCTGATCTGTTCCCAGTAGTCCACACTTCACAAGCCCCCGTGATTGCTCTGGAACAGAGCGAGCTCCCTGCTAGGTCGCATGGAACACATAGCCATTCCCGCCGTTCCAGATCCTCTCTGAGGAGCCACCGCTCTCTCTCATCGAGGTGGCGTTCTCCTTCTGCCTCATCAAATTCTTCAGACGCCTCCGTCGTGCCTCATGGGCATCATCGCCGATGTCACCATCACCCGCAGAGGGAGTCGGTTCCTCCCACAGCGCGTTCGCTGCCCGTGGAATTCGTTGATCCACCACTGGAGCCTTATGTCGCCCCTATTCCAGATGCTGGTGAGTACCAATACTCTGGGGCATGGGGGGATGATGCGGGTATGTCGGCAGCCCTTAAAACACTCTTAGCGAATTTACAGCCAGCGGCGGGGGGAAAAATACTAGTTAACCCTTCATTTAATTCCCAAATTTCAAAACCTGACCCACCCCCCCCCCTCCCCCTCCTCGAGCGGATATTCACAGAGACGCTTTCTTTTGTGGTATTACCCCTTTAGGATCTCACTTGAACGAGGAGACTATCCAAAAAATATGGGCCAATGTCTATATAGATATATGGTCTTTGGTTTCCACCGATCAACATACAGTTGATAAAGAGCGGCGAGCGGCGGATCGTCCTTTTGAAAGGAGACCCAAAGTAGCCAGGTCCATTAACAACTGGCTGCAAGCATTTTGTGTTATGGGATGTGTCATGACAGAAGCACCCCGAGCGCTGTTCCGAGATGTTTATTTATCTCGACACCATATACAATTCTTACAAGTCGCACGGGGGATCTGCCTGTTGGCGTTACAACGAAGATTTTCGTCGTCGTTTAGCCCTCCAACCCCAGTTAGGTTGGGGGGTCAAAGCCACGGACACATGGCAGCACCTAATTCTAGCCCAGAAGGCTTATCAGCACTTTCATTCAGTGGCTCCTAGCAACACCGCCGGCTCCGGCTCAGTGGCCGTTCGTAGACCCGACACATGCTGGTCATTCAATGAAGGCCACTGTCGTTTCTTTGGCCTCTGTAAATTCAAGCATGAGTGCTCCGCCTGTGGTGGACCTCATTCCGCAGCCAAGTGTACCCATCCATCCGCAAAATTGCCTGCAAAAACATCCAGCACGCCGGATAAGGACGCCAGTGAGCGTCCTCGCGATGGGGCCATGGCTCGACCAGTACCCCAATAAAGAGGGAACCCTCGCGTTTTCTCAAAACCTTAAATCGGCTACTGAATTTCACCATGTGTTACTACAGAAGTTGAAAAGCGAATTGTCAGAAGGCAGGATCCGAGGCCCGTTTTCTTCACACCCCTTTTTCAACTTGAGGGTCTCTCCTTTGAGTGTTGTCCCTAAAAAGGAACTGGGCAAATTTCGCCTGATTCAGCATCTGTCCTACCCCAATGGCTCATCTGTAAATGACGGCATATCTGAGGCGGATGCTTCTGTGACTTACGTGTCGTTTGATAGAGCGGTTGCACTAGTTCGCCAGGCTGGAAGGGGCGCGTTGATGGCAAAATCTGACATTGAGTCGGCTTTTCGCCTCCTTCCCGTTCACCCCGACTGTCACCATTTACTGGGATGGTTTGTCGATGGCTCTTATTATTACGACATGTGCTTGCCCATGGGCTGTTCTATTTCCTGCTATTATTTTGAACTTTTCAATTCATTTTTGGAGTGGGTGGTGAGATGGGAGTCTGGCTCCCATTCCATCACTCATTACTTGGATGATTTTCTTTTTGTAGGACCAGGTGATTCCTCACACTGTCAATTTTTGTTGGATAATTTCTGTCGGCTCATGGCCAAATTTGGCGTTCCCTTGTCACAGGAAAAAATGGTTGGTCCTGTTTCAACACTATCCTTTTTGGGGATCGAAATTGATTCTGAAGCAATGATTTTTCGTCTCCCATCTGACAAAGTTTCAGCATTGCTCTCATTGCTCAGGGGTTTTTGTTCAGTTCGTAGCGTTACTTTACGCCAAATGCAATCTTTGCTGGGCCTTTTGGTTTTTGCATGCCGTGTCATGCCTATGGGACGTATTTTTTCTCGTCGCCTGGCCCTTTCCACCAGGGGTGTCAGGCTCCCCCACCACCGGATTCGTATCTCGGCACCGCTGCGCACTGATTTGATTATCTGGACTGAGTTTATTTCTCAGTACAACGGTCATACATGCTTTCAGGAGGATGAAATAACTAATGAGGAGCTATCTCTTTTTTCTGATGCCTCTGGGTCACTTGGTTTTGGAGTGATTTTTGATGACCAGTGGTGCGCTGAATGATGGCCAGATTCATGGCATGCCTTAGGCTGGGTTTCCAACTTAACCTTGCTTGGGCTTTTTCCCATAGTGGCGACTGTCGCTATTTGGGGACCTGTTCGGCAGAATAAGCGCATTTTGTTTTGGACTGACAATATGAGTGTAGTTCACGCAATTAATCATTTGTCTTCCTCGTCCCCCCCGGTCATTAAGTTACTCAGGTCGTTAGTCCTTAGATGTTTGGAACTTAACATCTGGTTTTGTGCCCGGCATGTCCCTGGTTTTCGTAATTCCACTGCTGATGCCCTCGTTTTGATTTACAGAAATTCTGAGAGCTTTGCCCTCGCGCCCAGCTGGACGGCTTGCCCTGCCCTGTCAGTATGTGGAACCTCCTTCTCAGCAACTGATTCCGTTGGTGAGAGCTTCCGTGGCTCCTGTGACGTGGCAAGCTTATGGTAAGGCGTGGTTGGAATAGCTGAATTTTGCCGGGCACTTCCCGATTGACAGTTCAGAACCTGCCTGTTTGGCAGCTACAGTTCAGTATTTGATCCATTTGCGTGATTCTGGTTTTTCCAGGTCTGTGGCCCGGAATCGTTTAACTGGCATCGCCTTCCATTTCAAACTTCGCGGCTGGTCGGATGTCACAAAATCTTTTATTATCAGTCGGGCCGTTCGTGGTTGGTGACGGTTGACCCCCCGCCGGGAGCATAGACGGCCTATTTCTTTTGCATTGTTGGCTCGCCTTATTGGGGCCGTCCGTAATTTTTGTTCATCCCCTTTTGAATCCGCCCTTTTCGCAGTTTCCTTTGGATTGGCCTTTTTTGGCGCTTTGCGAATTGGTGAACTTTTGTCCTTGTCGAAGCACCGTCCCGGTGGCCTCCGGCACAATAATGTTACAGTTTGCAATGGGGGTTTGCGTATTCGCATCCGTAAGTCCAAAACGAACCCATCTGGCAGGGGCTCTTGGATCCCCTTATTCTCTATTCCTGGCCCTGTCTGCCCCATTGTTTTGGTCAACGACTATTTAGCTGTGCGCCGCTCTGGTGTGTCCTTCTTATCTCACGAGGATGGTTCACCACTCACAAAGTTTCAGTTTTTGGCCCTCTTTCTTAAATGCCTTTGATCGTTTGGCTTGACCCCTACTGAATTTGGTACACACTCCTTTCGGATAGGTGCTGCTACCGAGGCCGCGAGGGCTGGTTTGTCCAATTCTGAGATTCAGCGCATTGGTAGATGGCGTTCTTCTTGCTTTGCGCGCTATGTTAGACCTGATTTATTGCTGTAAAATTCTGTTTCTCTCCATAGGTAGTGCAAGGCCGGCGGTGTGGCTGTTGGGCCACTCTTATATTTTTTGGGCTGGCCAGAGAGCGGCGTATCGTCCGGGTGGAAGGAATCTCGGTTTTTGTGGCCTCGATGTGCATTGGAGAGGCATCAGAGGCCTGATGTGGCCGCAGGTTCTCCCGGAGGTGGTTGGCATTGCTCAAGTTGCTGCGTCTCCGGCGATTCTTCTCCTACATGCCGGGGGCAATGATCTTTGTTCCTGCCAGCTTGCGGAGCTCCTGACTACCATGAGGTCCGACGTGGATAAATTCCACGGTTTCTTTCCTGAGCTGGTCCTCATTTGGTCGGAGGTAATCCCCCGCGTTGCATAGCAAGGGGCTCGCGACGCGGCAGCTGTTGAGCGGTCACGCCATACTTTGAACGCGAGAATGTCCCGTTTCATTTACTTTAAGGGTGGTGTAGTCGTCAGACACAGGCAACTGGAAGGGGACAACTCCAGCCTTATGTTGCCAGATGGCGTCCATTTTTCGGACATTGGCCTCGATATTTTCATATCAGGCCTTCAAGATGGTATTGAGCAGGCACTTCTTTTAATGGGTGGGGGTCGGAGCGCTGTCTAGGGACTTTGCTCCTCTGTGGCGGTCAGTTTTGGAATTGTGGTGTTCAAGCGAAGACTGAATGCGCTGGGAGTCCGGCCTGGCATTACGCCTCGTCTTGACAGCAGTATAGATTGGTTGGATATTTGCACAAATTAACGTTAAAGCTGTGACCGACCTCAACCCAGCAAAAGATGAGAGTTTTATATGTTTGCACTTGATTATCTCTCAATAAAGTTTACTTGTTTTATTACAAACGTGTGTTTTGTTCGGGCATGGGGGGTTGGTTTGGTGGTGGGGTCTCAGCAGTCTGTGGTGCATATCAGTAGGATTGAGCTGGATGCACCCTGACTGATTAGCCCGGTCTGAAGGGGTTAATTCCTCCTTCCTATGCCCGAACCGTCCACCCCCTTGTTCGTGTCCAATCCCATTGTTTTCCCCTCCTCCTGTTCCCATATAAAATCCTACTTATTTCCTGGTTCGGTCTCTCCTCATCCGTCAGACCTGGAAGCTGCTGTCCCACCCTCCCTCCCCGATGGTTGTATGTTAAACTATTTAAGTCACAACGGTCAGTTTTGGAATTGTGGTGTTCAAGCGAAGGCTGATTGCGCTGGGAGTCCGGCCTGGCATTAGGCTATGTGCGCACGTTGCGTAATTACATGCAGTTACGCTGCGCTTTGTAGCGCAGCGTAACTGCATGCGTCCTGCGTCCCCTGCATAATCTATGGAGATTGTGCAGGGGCCGTGCGCACGTGGCGTCTTAGAGCGCAGCGCTTCGGCTGCTGCCCGAAGCGCGCGTTCTAAGAAGTGACATGTCACTTCTTCTGTGCGCTTTGCCGGTAGCCCCTGCTCTGTCTATGGCAGGAGCTGCAGGCAGAGCGCATGGAATCGGCTTTTTTTTTTTTCACTGCGGACATTTTCTGCAGCGATTTGAAGCGCACGTGTGCTCTTCAGATCGCTGCAGAAATTTCTGCAGTGACTGTACGCAACGTGCGCACATAGCCTTACACCTCGTCTTGACAGCATAGATTGGTTGGATATTTGCACAAATTAATGTTAAAGCTGTGACCGACCTCAGCCCAGCAAAAGATGAGAGTTTTATATGTTTGCACTTGATTATCTCTCCAATAAAGTTTACTTGTTTTATTACAAACGTGTGTTTTGTTTAGGCATGGGGGGTTGTTTTGGTGGTGGGGACTCAGCAGTCATTAACATCCCACATCTGTAATATTCAGTACATTGTATGCGCTTACATATGGCTGAGAGAGAATATATGAATATTAGTAGTGACAGTGAAAGCATCCAGGCCTTCGTAATCAGAAAAGCATTTTCACAAAGAGTGCAGGTGACATTTTCGCTTCTGTCAATTAGCTGACATACTAGATCAGCTCTTGTAATGAGAGTCAGGCAGTATGCAAATGACACTCGAATTGACTCCAAGAAAGCGTTTCTGATCTGTATAAAAAAAGGATGATCATATTTACTCTGTATACAATAATTCCTTTAACCTATACAATTATTTCAGGGAGTCTCCTCTCCATTCACATGTTCACATGTTTGTGCTGGTGTAAGGTGTGGAAACTGATGACTGTAATCTGCAGGCAGTATGTTTATAACATTTTATATTGCACAAGTAACATTGTGATGTATTTTATATTTTATATTAGATATACACTGTATGTCTTATAAGAAGATGATGTTTTTGTCTTTAAAGGAAACCTGTCATCAGATTCAAGCTCACTCATCCAAGGCTGGTCCACATGCAGCTTCTCCTGCCCTGGGGAAACCTGTCAATCAACTAGAGCAGGGGACCTGCTTTTCATTAGTTACTGCTTTTGATGTGTACTCTTATGCTCTGCAGCATTTCAGAGTAAAACACACCTGTCTACGATCGAGAATCATTGGCAATGTGAATCAGACAGTGGCTGCGCCAGGTATGATTTACTCAGAAATGCTGGTTTCAAAATACACATGCTTTGGAAAGCTTATCAGGCAGACTTTTCCTAGTGGCTTCTCTCTGCTGCCCTAACAATTCACTCAGAGGTCACTGAGGTGAGGTCACTGAGTTCACTGCAGGTCAGTTCCCTTGAGGTCACGGTCACAGCTGAGGTGCCATGGGAACAGCCAGCTATGACCTTAGGTGAAGTCAATGAACTTAATGCCGGAATACCGAATTGGGCTATGTGCGGACATTGAGTATTTGGTTGCAGATATTTCTGTATCAAATGTACATCTTATGGCAAACTCTAGTGCAACACCACCTATTCTGATCTGGCATAAATCCTAAGTCATATGCAAAGGATTGTTAAAAATCCGCTTTTGACTTTTAGGATCGCTACTTCCAATAGATGGCGCTGCACTAGAGTTTGTCTTCTTTCCTGGAGAGACAATTTGAATATTTCCCAGAGGGGCATTGCAGCTATAAGTCCCCTTGGCAGCCAGACTGGCTTGCAAAGTCTCCTTAAGGAGAAAATTGTTCCCCCGTGGTCCCATCTTAATGCAAAACATGCACCAAACCACATGCATTTTTTATGTGTTTTTGGTGCATTTTTCAGCTAGGAGATGCAGATTTGGTGCAGAAATGTCTGCACCTAAATTCTCAATGTGCAACATTTCTTAATCTGGTAAGCCAGCATTGAGTTCAATGACTTCACCTGAGGAGAGGTTACTGAGTTCAATGAGTTAATCTCAGATCAATTCACCCGAGGTCACAGCTGGGGTACGAACAGAACCTCAGCAGTGACTTCACGGGAAGTCATTGAACTCAATGCCTGATTATCGGATTAGACTATGTGTGAAAGTTGAGTATTGGTTTCAGATTTCTGTACCAAATCTGCATCTCCTGAGTATAAAAAAGCCCCGAAACCGAATTAAAAACATATGCGATTTCGGTGCATTTTTTTGCCAGGAAGTGTAGATTTGGTGCAGAAATGTCTGCAACCAAATATTCAATGTGTGCGCATAGCCATATCCGGTAATCCGGCATTGAGTTCAATGACTTTATCTGAGGTGAGTTCATGGAGTTCACCTGAAGTCACAGTGGGGACCACTCAGTGGCCAGTTGTACAGGTTGGATGGGGTCTCTCCCGACTGGCCCTCCCATTTATTTCAGGTCTCCACTTGTTCCGTGCTATCAATCTCCAATGGGCGGACCTTATCCTTCAATTTCATCTGATGGGGGACACTGGTTATCATTGTTTGGCATCTCCAGGCATGGAACTTCAGTCAATAAGCATAGCTTCTCAACGGCTGGCTAGTCTTTGCGCCCTTCTGCTTATCTGATGCCCATGATGGGTGAAGTTTGCTTTGGAGCTGCTCCACCATCCGACATCTTAGAGAGTTCGTTCAGCGCTATCGTCAACCTCACCATGGTTGTCATCTGCAACGCTGCCTGTGCCTTTCCCTGCATTCCATTGGCAAGGTTTGATCTTGCCAACTATGCCAACTGTTGAGTGGGGCAGTGCAGTAGTCGTGGACAAGGCATTGATACCAGACATCCCGTTACACTAGATGAAATGACTAGTCCTGGCTGGTGTGTGAACTTCTGTCGTGTGGGCTATGAACCCATACAGGCTGCATACGCATATAGGCTGCATTCTCAGCAGCAACATTACATTCCAGATAGTCAGCACATACAGTATCTTCTAGCATTTTACAGTTTTGCACAGCATTATAAGACACAGTTCAAGTTCCCACTAAGTTGCTTCAGATGCTTCAGATCTTTTGTCCTGTGAGTCTCAGCTCAACTCAGTCCAGTGTTACATCCTAGTCTGTGATAGTCGTCTTCCCTTCCTGCAGTCCCACGTCCAGCCTCCTTAAGGGGTCCATCATGACTAGAGTAAAGATTAGCACTCCCAAATGTCTGTAGGGGAACTGATGTATCCACACGCCACTTAAAATTAACCCTTGACGGCTAAGGGGCCTGGCCACTAGAGTCCTGTCCTCCAGTTTCTACTCTCTGGAGCCACTTCATTAGTCTCTTTTTTTCAATGCTGTGTCTTTGTCAACACTCCAAGTTCAGTCTCACTCTCCTTCTGTCTCCTCTCCTCTTCCTTTGTTGCCACGAACCACCCACTGTGTGCGACCTATACGTCCAAGCTATATGTCAGTCACTTTCACTTACTAAGCCTTCATTGACTCCTCCTGAATAAACTGTCACTTTCCTTTTCACTTGACCCCTTCCATGGTGGGCTAGTCCCAAAGCTTAACTATTGCTTAGGGGTACTTCACACACAGCAAGATCGCTACTGAGATCGCTGCTGAGTCACGTTTTTTGTGACCTCATTAGCGATCTCGCTGTGTGTGACACTGAGCAGCGATCTGGCCCCTGCTGTGAGATCGTTGCTCGTTACACACAGTGGTGGTTCGTTTTTTTATTGTTGCTCTCCCGCTGATAAGCACACATCGCTGTGTGTGACAGCGAGAGAGTAACAATCCTGAATGTGAAGGGAGCAGGAGCCGGCGTCTGACAGCCTGCGGTAAGCTGTAACCAAGGTAAACATCGGGTAACCAAGGTGGTTACCCGATATTTACCTTCGTTACCAGCCTCCGCAGCTCTCATGCTGCCAGTGCCGGCTGCTGCTCCCTGCACACGCTAAGTTAAGCGGTGTGAGCTGGTAACTAAGGTAAACATCGGGTAACCATACCCGATGTTTACCTTAGTTACCAGTGTCCGCAGCTTCCAGACGCCGGCTCCGTGCAAGCGCAGCGTCGCTTGCACGTTGCTGCTGGCTGGGGGCTGGTCACTGGTCGCTGGTGAGATCTGCCTGTTTGACAGCTCACCAGCGACCATGTCGCGATGCAGCAGCGATCCTGACCAGGTCAGATCGCTGGTCGGATCGCTGCTGCATCGCTAAAGTGTGAAGGTACCCTTAATCTATGGTTTAACAACTTCCAAAACAAGTGCTGTGCAATACATTTCCATAGATTATACCTTACATTATAGATCACACCATCAACACTACTTATCAAAAGAATACATTTACAAAAACCGCAGGACATTGTTCACTTTACAAGATAATAATGTGATTGGTGTCTTTTGGGGTAGGAATGTGACAGCTGCAGTCTACCACTCTAAGAGAAGCCTGGATAAATGTGATTGGTTAAAGGAAAGTAAGGATTTTAGCGAATAAGTATGATGTGAGCTTCTTGCTGCAATAAGTCATCTCATCCCTGTGCTCACCTGAACTTCCCTTAGGGAGCCTGAAAACAAAAACAAAAAGAAAACCATCAGCTCACCAAATGTAGAAAAATGTTCATGGATTCAACATCTAAGTGGTGTATGGATCTTTGAGGCTGATATCCCTGAGTGGATAAACATGAAAGGATGGTGTGTAGCTCTGGAATTAATAAAAAAATAAGTTTTTTGGAGTTGCATTAAAAAACAAAAATGAATCAATATGACATGGGGTCAAGCAAATGTCAGCCGTGATGCGTTTTGGACAATAAAGTCCTTAATCACAGAGACATTACATGTAGTGATGAGCGAGTACTAAAAAGCTCGGGTGCTCGAGGCTCGGGCCGAGCATCCCAAGATACTCGTGTACTCGGCCCGAGCACCGAGCCCAATGTTATCCTATGGGAGACCCGAGTATTTTTATGAAATGACCCCCGGCAGCATGTAGAAACCCTAAAAATGTCACAAAAGTCTCAGAAGAGTGCTTAAATGACATGGCAACAGCATGGGGAAGACCCCTTGAAGCATTTATCACTCAAAAGTCACAGCTGTGAACAATTTTGTCCGCATTTTACGCCATTTTTACGGACTCACCAGAAAACCTTCCAAAATGACACCAAAATGAATTTTCATGGTGGAAATGTTAAGGGCACATACCCAATAGTGAGATAGAGCTGGTGTATGTTACTTTTGGAGATTACATGAAAGATTTTACGTGAAAACATTGTGTGGCACTTCGATGTCCCTGAGAAGAGAAGTACATGAAGGCCTCTTGAGTCTAATGTGCCCATTTTGAGGAAGTGGGTCTATTGTAGTATAGCCCTTTGGCAGGGTAGCCAAAAATTGGGAGGCTCCACGTTGTCCCTGGATAGAGACGTGCATGAGGGCCTGTAAACCTGAAGTGCCCATTGTAAGGAAGTGGGTCTATTGTA
Organism: Anomaloglossus baeobatrachus; assembly: GCF_048569485.1. NCBI lineage: Eukaryota > Metazoa > Chordata > Amphibia > Anura > Aromobatidae > Anomaloglossus > Anomaloglossus baeobatrachus. The sequence goes on along the minus strand of NC_134354.1, from coordinate 335,368,592 downwards.
GTATAGCCCTTTGGCAGGGCAGCCAAAAATTGGGAGGCTCCACATTGTCCATGGATAGAGACGTGCATGAGGGCCTGTAAACCTGAAGTGCCCATTGTAAGGAAGTTGGTCTATTGTAGTATAGCCCTTTGGCAGGGCAGCCAAAAATTGGGAGGCTCCACATTGTCCCTGGATAGAGACGTGCATGAGGGCCTGTAAACCTGAAGTGCCCATTGTAAGGAAGTGGGTCTATTGTAGTATAGCCCTTTGGCAGGGCAGCCAAAAATTGGGAGGCTCCACGTTGTCCCTGGATAGAGACGTGCATGAGGGCCTGTAAACCTGAAGTGCCCATTGTAAGGAAGTGGGTCTATTGTAGTATAGCCCTTTGGCAGGGCAGCCAAAAATTGGGAGGCTCCACGTTGTCCCTGGATAGAGACGTGCATGAAGGCCTGTAAACCTGAAGTGCCCATTGTAAGGAAGCTCCTTCCTCTGTTCGCTCCCCTAGTGTGCGTGAATACGAACAACTGCCAGACACAGTATAAGGAACGTTACCCTAGCGGCAACGTCCACCTACGAGTCGAACCACAAGGCCCAGCCAGACCATGTGCCTCAGGCACCTGCCTATGTTCGCTCCCCTAAGAGGTAAGGATACGGACAGCAGCCGAAGCTGTAAGGTATAAGAACGCTACCCTGCCGGTAGCGCTCACCTAGCATAGACAGAGGAATGCCTAGAGGAACGCGCACAGAGCGTCTACTCTTATGCATGAACCAAGAGGACTGAGCGCCATGCGGCGTGTGTCAGGGTCTTATATAGACTCTGTGCCTCATCCAAGATGGAGGACACCAGAGCCAATCCGCTGCCATCATGCTGGCCTATCACCGAGCAAGGCATCACAAGCACATGACCAGCGACCAATCGGCATAGAAGGTGTCAGAGACATGTGACCTCGTGTCAGCGATGATGTCACCCGCACATGTGCAATGGCTCCAAGATAGGACTTAGTCTCCGGCGCTCGCACATGTGCAGTAGCAAGAAATCTGGACTTAGTGTCCAGCGCCTGCACGTGTGCAGTAGCAAGAAATCTGGACTTAGTCTCCAGCGCTCGCACATGTGCAGTAGCAAGAAATCTGGACATAGTCTCCAGTGCTCGCAGCAACCGTAACAGTACCTCCCCCTCAAGGGCCCCCCTCCCGGCGACGCAGGTAATCGGCAACTAAGTCGGGAGCATGGACAGCCTCCTCAGGCTCCCAAGAGCGATGTTCCGGGCCGTAACCCTCCCAATCTATCAAGAAGAACCTGCGCGCTCTAACTATCTTAGAACCAACTATGGCTCGTACCTCATAGCTAGAGCGAGAGGAATCAGAGGCAGGAGAGTGCACTTCACGAGCGTGAGGTAAAATAGCCGGCTTTAGCAGTGAGACATGGAATTTGTCATGAATCCTAAGATGGACGGGTAACTTCAATTGGTAGACTACAGGATTTACCTGTCGAAGAACCTCATAAGGACCCAGGAAGCGAGGAGCAAATTTGACAGAGCTCACTCTAAGTCTCACGTGTTTTGCAGAGAGCCACACAAAGTCCCCTGGAGAAAAGACAGGAGCCGGGCGACGAAACCGATCGGACACCGTCTTCATACGGTCCTTAGCTGCTTGGATCGACTCTTGAGTCCGATCCCAAACCTCTCTGGCATTAGTTGCCCAGTCGGCCACAAGAGGAGGAGGTGCAGCAGCGGGAAACGGTACCAGTACCCTAGGGTGTTGCCCATTATTGAGTACGAACGGTGTCTGCCCAGTGGCCTCAGCCAGCGAATTGTTAAGGGCAAATTCTGCCCAGGGTAGGAGGGAGGACCAGTTATCGTGGTTCTCAGCAACAAAGTGTCGAAGGTATATAATCATAGATTGATTGGTACGTTCAACCAAACCATTGGTCTCCGGATGGTATGCCGAAGAGAGATTCAACTCAATTTGCAGAAGGCTACAAAGATCTCGCCAGAAACGGGAAGTAAATTGCGGGCCTCTATCACAAATGATACGATCTGGCATCCCGTGAAGCCTAAAGACATGCTTGAGGAATAGTTTGGCTAGTAGCCTGGAAGATGGGATTCTCGATAACGGTACGAGATGAACCATCCGGGAGAAATGGTCCGTAATGACCCACACAAATCTATGTCCCTGTGAACATGGAAGATCACCCACAAAGTCCATGCCTACCACCTCCCATGGTCTATCTGGCACTGGTAAAGGATGCAAGAGCCCAGCCGGTCTCTGCCGTAATGGATGGTTGCGAGCACACGAGTAGCAGGAACCGACATATCTATTGACGTGGCTGGCTAAGTGTGGCCACCAATACCACCTCTCCAGTAACTCTCGTGTCCGCCTAATACCAAAATGCCCACCCACCTTTGAGGTGTGGGCCCATGACAGTATATCATTCTGTCGATCAGGCGGAACAAAGGTCTTGCCCGGTGGGATTTGGTCTAACGTCACAGGGGAGAGCGTATGAAAAACCCTGGAGGGAAGGATAAGACGAGGTTCGTCAATCTCTTCCTGGGTAGAAAGCATAGAGCGAGACAGGGCGTCTGCCTTGTTATTCTTACTCCCAGACAGATAGTTGATGGAGAAGTGAAAGCGGGAGACAAACAAGGACCAGCGGGCTTGGCGAGGATTCAGACGCTGAGCGGTTTGTAAGTACGTCAGATTCTTATGGTCTGTATAGACCTGGAAAGGATGTTTCGCTCCTTCCAGCAAGTGACGCCACTCCTCCAAGGCTAATCTCAAGGCGAGCAGTTCCCTATCCCCAATGGTATAGTTTCTCTCTGCCGGTGAAAAGGTTTTCACAAAGAAGAAACACGGCCTTTTTCTACCTGCACCGTTCTTTTGATACAAGACCGCACCAGCACCCACTGAAGAGGCATCAACCTCTAAGAGGAAGGGCTTACTCTCATCGGGTCTTTGAAGAACGGGAGCAGTTGAAAAGTGTCTTTTTACTGCCTCAAAAGCCTGAGATGTCTCAGTAGACCAGGCTTTGGGATTAGCACCTTTCTTAGTCAAGGCCACCAAAGTAGAAAAATGGGGTATGAACTGCCTGTAATAATTTATGAATCCTAAGAAGCGTTGCACTGCCTTCAAGGAATGAGGTTCGGACCATTGCAGGACAGCAGAGAGCTTCGCAGGATCCATAGCCAGGCCCTCTTGTGAGATAATGTAACCCAAAAAAGGCAATGAGGACTGCTCGAATACACATTTCTCGAGTTTAGCAAACAATGAGTGCTCCCTTAAACGGGAAAGGACACGAACGACATCCTGACGATAAGTCTCCAGATCAGGAGAAAAAATCAGGATGTCGTCCAGATACACCACTACTGAGGATAACAGTAAATCCCTGAACACATCGTTTACGAAGTCCTGAAATACTGCGGGTGCATTACATAACCCAAAAGGCATGACGAGGTATTCATAGTGACCGTCTCGGGTGTTAAAAGCGGTCTTCCATTTGTCACCCTTTCGAATTCGTACCAAGTTATACGCACCCCGCAGATCCAACTTCGTAAAAACTTGAGCTCCTCTCAGTCTGTCAAAGAGCTCCGAAATTAAAGGTAATGGGTATTTGTTCTTTATTGTGATTGCGTTGAGACCCCTGTAATCTATGCAGGGACGCAAATCACCCTCTTTCTTCCGAACAAAGAAAAACCCAGCTCCCGCGGGAGAGACAGACTTACGAATGAACCCCTTCTCTAAACTCTCTCTTATATAGGTCGACATGGCCTCCGACTCAGGTATCGACAGGGGGTAAACCCTGCCTTTAGGTGGAACCGAACCTGGGATAAGGTCTATGGCACAGTCATACGGCCTATGGGGTGGAAGAACCTCAGCACCCTGTTTGGAGAACACGTCAGCGAAATCCAGATAGGGTGTAGGTATGGGAGAGAGATCAGTAGATGCAACCGCAATGACCTTAGGTGATAAGGGAAGACATCGGGACTGACATTTCGAACCCCAACTAATAATGCTGTCAGACTCCCAGTCAATGTGAGGAGCATGAGTCCGAAGCCATGGGAGACCCAGAAGGACGTCGTCTATACCCTCAGGCAAAACAAGAAAAGAAATCTCCTGTATGTGACCCTGAGACAGGGAAAGGCGCAAGGGAACTGTCCTCAATGTAATGGAGTCAGACAACATAGTTCCATTATTAACACGGACAGGAATAGGCGCCTCTAACATGATAGAGGGAATATTGTGTCCCTTTACAAATCCTGAGGACACAAAAGTTCCGTCAGCTCCAGAATCCACAAAAGCCATAATAGGCCATGTATTCTCAGATAACGAGAGCTGACCTGGGATACAACACTTAGAGGGTGCATATGACGTCTCTAGTAACCCCCCTCTAATGGTTACTAGGCCAGGGAGTTTCCCTGACGACTAGGACACTTGTTGGCATAGTGCCCAGCCTGACGACATACGTAACATATAGGAGGACCAGACTTGCGTAGTCTGGAAGACGTATGACCTAACTCCATTGGAGTGAGAGATGTTTCAGATGCTGAGGAAGATGGTAGTGGACCCTCAACAACTGGAATAGCCCGACGCTTAGGGCGTGAGGAAGAGACCTCGAGTCTACGTTCCTTATGGCGTACATCGATCCTCGTGGCTACTGTGATCAAGTCCTCCAGAGAAGCAGGGACCTCACGAGTAGCAAGAGCATCCTTGACATAGCCTGACAACCCTCTCCAGAAGATAGGAATCAACACCTTCTCTGGCCAATCTAGTTCTGCCACCAGAGTTCTAAAAGCAATGGCATAAGAACTAGTGGATAACGAACCCTGAGATAGATCTAACAGTCTCAGAGCCGCATCATGGGTAACCTGCGGACCCATGAATACCACCTTAAGAGCATCAAGAAAGTCTTGATGTCTCAGAGTAACCACATCAGAGCGCTCCCATAAGGGAGTCGCCCATTCTAAGGCTTTATCCTGAAGTAAGGAGATGATAAAGCCTACTCTGGACCTCTCCGTAGAGAAGCGAGAAGAGTTGACCTCTAGGTGTATCTGACACTGACTAATGAAACCACGACATGATCTGGCATCGCCAGAATATCTGTTTGGCAGAGCAAGTCGAGGATCATGTGCAGATGTCACCATGGTCTGAGGTTTATCCTCTATACTCTTGAGCCGTGACTCAAGTACTTGTATGTAACGGTGTAACTGCTGATATTCTGCCATAACTGCCAGACCCTTGGCTCAGTCCTAACGTTACGGGGGGCTGTCTGATAATAAAACCTAAAGGAGTATCAGACAGTCAGGGTCCACCGTGCAAAGACTCTGCTGCAGACTATGGCAGAGTGCAATACCTCTGTTAACTCACAGAAGGATATAATAAGTAAGTAAAGCAATTCCTCCCTTACTTGGAGGGTGTGTGGAATGATCTCTGTTAATAATCACAGAGACAAAGGCAATGTGTGCGAAATGGCACCTACCTAGGTCCGCTCTTCTAGTGGTGCAAAAGAGACGAACAGCAGCGTAAGCCGCACAAAGCTCCTACCTGCGTTCGCTCCACTAGTGTGCGAGGACACGAACCACTAGATATGGCACCTGCCTAGGTCCGCTCTTCTAGTGGTGCAAAAGAGACGAACAGCAGCGTAAGCCGCACAAAGCTCCTACCTCTGTTCGCTCCCCTAGTGTGCGAGGATACGAACAACTGCCAGACGCAGTATAAGGAACGTTACCCTAGCGGCAACGTCCACCTACGAGTCGAACCACAAGGCCCAGCCAGACCATGTGCCTCAGGCACCTGCCTATGTCCGCTCCCCTAAGAGGTAAGGATACGGACAGCAGCCGAAGCTGTAAGGTATAAGAACGCTACCCTGCCGGTAGCGCTCACCTAGCATAGACAGAGGAATGCCTAGAGGAACGCGCACAGAGCGTCTACTCTTATGCATGAACCAAGAGGACTGAGCGCCATGCGGCGTGTGTCAGGGTCTTATATAGACTCTGTGCCTCATCCAAGATGGAGGACATCAGAACCAATCCGCTGCCAGAACGACAGGAGTGACATCATGCTGGCCTATCACCGAGCAAGGCATCACAAGCACATGACCAGCGACCAATCGGCATAGAAGGTGTCAGAGACATGTGACCTCGTGTCAGCGATGATGTCACCCGCACATGTGCAATGGCTCCAAGATAGGACTTAATCTCCGGCGCTCGCACATGTGCAGTAGCAAGAAATCTGGACTTAGTCTCCAGCGCCTGCACATGTGCAGTAGCAAGAAATCTGGACTTAGTCTCCAGCGCTCGCACATGTGCAGTAGCAAGAAATCTGGACATAGTCTCCAGTGCTCGCAGCAACCGTAACAGTGGGTCTATTGTAGTATAGCCCTTTGGCAGGGCAGCCAAAAATTGGGAGGCTCCACATTGTCCCTGGATAGAGACCTGTTAGGTTCTTAGTGAGTCCGTGCTTGCATTTAAAAACTGCACGTGTGTGCCTGTTGGTGGCAGCGTTCAGGTGCACTTGTGTGCGTTTTGCACAAACTTGGATATAACGCACAAGTCTAGTGAATACACATCAGCACAGCATTGCAAAATGCGCAAGGGCATTGGCAACGAACAAGGAAGTGGACCTGATGGTGGTGCAGGCAGAGACCGAGGTCGTGTGCAAGCTCTAATTTCGCCACAACAAAGGGCCACATCTACTCGCTCGCACGTCCTGTCCCAAATTCTTGGGGACCGCAGCAGTACACCGCTCTTGAACCAAGACCAGTGTCAACAGGTTGTTAGTTGGATAGCGGATAATGCTTCCAGTCAGATTGGCACCACCACAAACACTCTGTCTTCCACATGGTCAAGTGTCAGTAGCCGTGATACTGCACCGCATATTTCAGAACCTGATCCTCCTTCCTACCACCAGGCCGAGTACACGTCCACGGACATTACTGATCCCACACTTGGACACTCGGAAGAGCTGTTCACGTTTCCATTCACACATTCTGGCCTCTCGCCAGCTCCTGTTGAAGTGGGCCATGACGAGATTGTATGTACAGATGCCCAAATATTTGAGCAGCCACGTTCTCACGAAGTTGGCAACGTGTCTCAACAAGGGGTGGACGATGATGAGACACAATTGTCAGGAAGTCAGGAGGAGGAGCAGGGTGCGGAAGAGGAAGACGACGTGGTGGATGATCCAGTAACTGACCCAACCTGGCAAGAGGATATGCAGAGCGAGGACAGCAGTGCACAGGGGGAGGGAGGCGTAGCATCCCAACAGGCAGTAAGAAGCAGGGTGGTGGCCCCAAGCAGACGTCAGGCAACCGTTCCCCGGAACAACAACACGACACAAGGTGCCTGTACAAATGTTAGGTCTTCCCGAGTCTGGCAGTTTTTTAAGTTGGCTCCAGATGATTCTAAAAAGGCCATTTGCAACACCTGCCATGCCAGCATCAGCAGGGGTACCAAAACTAGCAGCCTGACCCCCACCAGCATGATTAGGCACATGTCAGCCAAGCACCCGACTTTGTGGGATGTACAACAGAGTCGAGGAGCAGTGCTTGCTGATGTCACTGCTACGTCTTCGCTTGTTGTGCATGCGAGCCAATCCCCTGTCCATGCTGCCCGCGAACAAGCCTCCTCCGGCCCTGCACCTGCAGTTGCCCACGCAGAAATAACACCATCATCAAGCACGTCCTTGTCCCAGCGCAGCGTTCAGTTATCCATTCAGCTAACCTTTGAACGCAGGCGCAAATACACTGTCAACGCCCCACATGCCACACTTCTAAATGCTAACATTTCGCGACTGCTTGCGCTGGAAATGTTGCCTTTTAGGCTGGTGGAGACAGAAGCATTCCGCGACCTGATGCCGGCAGCTGTCCCACGTTACTCGGTCCCCAGCCGCCACTATTTCTCCCGGTGTGCCGTCCCCGCATTGCATAACCACGTGTCACAAAACATCACACGTGCCCTGAACAACGCTGTTTCAGCCAAAGTCCACCTAACCACAGACACGTGGACAAGTGCTTGTGGGCAAGGCCGCTACCTCTCGTTGACGGCACACTGGGTTAATATTGTGGAAGCTGGGACCCAGTCTGAGCGAGGGACGGAACACGTCCTTCCCACACCAAGTTTTGCAGGCCCTACCTCAGTCAGGGTTTCACCCACACTCTACAGCTCCGGAATGTCATGCTCCTCAGCCTCCTTTTCCTCCTGCGCATCCTCATCCACTTTACCCTCCACACCAGTCCCAAGCTGGAAGTGTCGCGGGCGGAGGAGGGGACGCTGCGCTCTCCCACTGCTCGGGTCCGGTTGCCGCTGCTCTACGGCAGCTGTTGCTCGGTGGCTCGAGCGATGGCCGGATCCCGGGGACTCGAGCGGCGCTCCTCGCCCGTGAGTGAAAAGGGGTGGTTTGGGTTTTGGGGATATTGTCCGTGACGCCACCCACGGTTGTGGTGATTGTGTGGACACCACCGCTGCTCTGGACGGGGATCCCGGGAGCCTGTGACAGGGAGCAGCTTTGTTGTTATTTCTCCCCTCCGTGGGTAGGGGGGTTGGTTGTCCCAGGGCCCGGTGATGGGGTAGAGATGGATGACAGGCGGGTTGCGGGGCCTGATGAGGTGCAGGGTCGCAGGGGCAGCGCTGTGCCGCACGGCACGGAGGTACTCACTCAGCCCAATGATGATGACACAGTTCACGGTAAAACAAGCGGCTGGATGGACGGGTCCCTCGGACAGCTGCGGTTGTTCCTCCCTGCAGGTTAGTGATGACTGTCTCTCCCTGCACCTAAGTTCAGTGTTGGTAGCGATGGGTTCCCACCGGTAACCCGCTCCCCGACCTGGATATGGGCCGGAGGAGCCCCTTTTGCCCACAGGCGCTGGCCCTGGGAGACGGTTGCCCTTGGCGGTGGCGGTGTCTCCCCTTCACGGTTGGACGGTTGCCTTCTATCGGGACTTGGCTGTTTGGAAACCCGGAGGTCCCCTTCACTAACGGATTTGGCAAATTCACGGCGACTCCAAGCCTTGCCGGGATCCGAAAGGCCCCTGCCAATGGTGCTGGCTTCTATTTGTATACCGGTCCGGTACCGCCGGGTCACCACCCGTCCACGGTCCTTACGGCAGACTCCAATCGGCCTCCACTGCAGACGGTCACCACATCCTGCCAACCTTGCTGTCCTGTCCGGACCACACACCCGGACCAACTTCAGGCTCTTTGCTGTCACTTTTCTCCTTTCTACTACTTTCCTCCTTCCACTTCCTTAGCTTAACTCTCACTGCCTGTGTTTTCCCTCCTCCAGGACTGTGAACTCCTTGGTGGGTGGAGACCAACCGCCTGGCTCCACCCCCTGGTGTGGACAACAGCCCCTGGGGAAGGCAACAAGGATTTTGTGTTTTGACTATGATGTGCCTGCAGGGAGTGTGGGGTGTGTAAGTGTTGTGCTCTGTGGCCCCTGGCTTGTCCAGGGCGACACAGAAGCACTGCAGCACTGCCTCGGCAAAGCGGCAACAGGCTGTGCTGAAGCTAATCTGCATAGGTGACAAACCCCACAATGCAGAAGAGGTGTGGACAGCTCTGAAACAGCATGCAGATCACTGGCTCACACCTCAGAACCTAAAGCCAGGAAAGGTTGTGTGTGACAATGGCCGGAACCTGGTGGCGGCTTTGAGGCGAGGCCAGCTGACACATGGTCCATGCGTGGCCCATGTGCTCAACCTCGTGGTTCAGCGGTTTTTAAAGTCATACCCAGAGCTGTCTGATCTTCTGGTAAAAGTTCACCGCCTGTCTGCACATTTTCGAAAGTCACCTACTGCTTCAGCCGGTCTTGCCGGCTTTCAGCGCCATTTGCATCTTCCGGCTCACAGACTGGTGTGTGATGTCCCCACGCGTTGGAATTCAACTCTGCACATGTTGGTCAGGATATGTGAGCAGAAGAGGGCAGTTGTTGAGTACCTGCATCACCTAAGCCGTAGGGAAATGGGTCAAACTCCACACATAACACCTTAGGAGTGGAGATGGATGTCCGACCTATGTACCATCCTCCAAAACTTTGAGGACTCCACCAAGATGGTGAGCGGCGATGACGACATTATTAGCGTCACCATACCGCTTCTCTGCCTTCTAAAATGGTCTCTGCTCAAAAACAAACATGATGCATTGCAGGCGGAGCGCGATGAGTTGGAGCAAGAAACAGTAGTGGGTGTGGGTGATAACACACAGCCCAGCCTCGTCTCATCACAACGTGCAGTGGAGGACTATGACGAGGAGGAGGATGAAGACATGGAGCAACTCTCCGGCCAAATTGAGGATATGACATGCAGTCATATCCTCGGTTCAGCGTGGCTGGCCAGAGGACAGGGTAGATGATGAGGAGGAGGAGGACAGCATGTTCAGTCATCGTGTTGGTCAGGATACTGAAGTGATGGCTGTTAAGAGTCTGGCACACATGGCTGACTTTATGGTAAGCTGCCTGTCTCGTGACCCTCGCGTTAAGAACATCTTGGGCGACAATCATTACTGGTTGGTAACACTGTTAGACCCACACTAAAAGGAGAACTTTATGTCTCTTATTCCCGAGGCGGAGAGGTCAAGCAAAATGCAGCAGTTCCAGAAGGCCATAGTCACGGAAGTAGGCAAAGCATTCCCCTCACAAAACGCTAGCGGCATAGGTCAGGAATCAGTGGACAACCAAGGCGTACAGCCGAGAGGGGCACAAGTCCAATCCGCCAGAGGTAGGGGAACAGTCTTTAAGATGTGGGACAGTTTTCTCAGCCCCTCACATACCACAGCCCCTGAGGTGCGGGGTAGTGCCACAAGAAATCCTAAGTTTGCCCAGATGCTCAAGGAGTACCTTGCAGATCAAACAACTGTACTCCGACATTCCTCTGTGCCTTACAATTAATGGGTATCCAAGCTGGACACGTGGCATGAATTGGCTCTCTACGCCTTGGAAGTCCTGGCCTGCCCTGCCGCTAGCGTTTTGTCAGAGCGTGTTTTTAGTGCCGCAGGTGGAATCATTACAGATAAACGCACCCGCCTGTCAACTGAAAATGCTGACAGGCTGACTCTGATCAAGATGAACAAGGGTTGGATTGGGCCAGACTTCACCACACCACCAGCAAATGACAGCGGAATTTAAAGTTTGTAACGGGAATTTGCCATGTACCTCCACTCACCCATGGTAACACACTTCTGGACTTTGGCTAATCGCTGGACTGCTCCTCCTTCTCCTCATGCGCCATCATGATAACCGTTACAATAGTTAGGCCGTTGTTTCAGGTATACCCCCAGTGGTAAATTTTTTCGCCCATTCTTTCAGAATGGGCATTACAACGACAGTAAACCCGCTCCTTTGCAATGGGAACAATGTTTTGAGGCCCTCATGCACATCTCTATCCAGGGACAATGTGGAGCCTCCAAATTTTTGGCTGCCCTGCCTAAGGGCTATACTACAATAGACCCACTTCCTTACAATGGGCACTTCAGGTTTACAGGCCATCATGCACATCTCTATCCAGGGACAATATGGAGCCTGACGCTGCCACTGACTGCCACACACGTGCGGTTTTTAAATGCAAGCACGGACGCACTAAGAACCTAACAGGTTTTTAGGAGCGACAATTACTGAGAAGTCTGACACTATCAGACACTGCTGACTGACGTGTATTATACACTAGACTTGTGCGTTATATAATAGTTTGTGCAAATCGTGCACCTGTACGCTGCCACCGACAGGCACACACGTGCGGTTTTTAAATGCAAGCACGGATGCACTAAGAACCTAACAGGTTTTTAGGAGCGACAATTATTGAGAAGTCTGACACTATCAGACACTGCTGACTGACGTGTATTATTCACTAGACTTGTTCGGACTATAAGACGCACCTGACCATAAGACGCACCCTGGTTTTAGAGGAGGAAAATAGGAAAATAAAATTTTAACCAAAAAATATGGCCATGACACACTGTTATGGGGCGAGGATCTGCTGCTGACACTGTTATGGGGATAATGTCCCCAAATTCTCTACTAAGGTACCCCATTCTGATAAGGATCCTCCTGCCTTGTATATGATCCTGCTCATATACCCCCCATCATGCTAATAATATACCCCCCATCCATCCTGCTCATGATATACCCCCATCCATCCTGCTCATGATATACCCCCATCCATCCTGCTCATGATATGCCCCCATCCATCCTGCTCATGATATGCCCCCATCCATCCTGCTCATGATATGCTCCCATCCATCATGCTCAAGATATGCCCCCATCCATCCAGCTCATGAAATGCCCCCATCCATCCTGCTCATGAAATGCCCCCATCCATCCTGCTCATGAAATGCCCCCATCCATCCTGCTCATGAAATGCCCCCATCCATCCTGCTCATGAAATGCCCCCATCCATCCTGCTCATGAAATGCCCCCATCCATCCTGCTCATGAAATGCCCCCATCCATCCTGCTCATGAAATGCCCCCATCCATCCTGCTCAGGAAATGCCCCCATCCATCCTGCTCATGAAATGCCCCCATCCATGCTGCTCATGAAATGCCCCATCCATCCTGCTCATGAAATGCCCCCATCCATCCTGCTCAGGAAATGCCCCCATCCATCCTGCTCATGAAATGCCCCCATCCATCCTGCTCATGAAATGCCCCCATCCGTCCTGCTCATGAAATGCCCCCATCCATCCTGCTCATGAAATGCCCCCATCCTGGTAAATGGCGTGTATCCTGTGGCACAGGAAAAAAAAAATAAACGTTTATACTTACTCTTCCTCACTCCCTGAAGCACCGATCTCTGTCTCAGCTGCAGCGCCGCTGTGTGGAGCCGTCACCGGTGTCTGCAGCATCGCGTCTTCCTGTCTGTGCCGGCGGTAAGCTGATCGTTTCTGGTGGATACTAGCGGCGCGCACAGCGATGACGTCATCGCGGTGCGCGACGCTAGTGTCCGAATCAGGTGACCGCCGGCACAGACAGGAAGACGCGATGCTGCAGGGGGGCGGCTCCACACACGGTGACGGGTGAGTAGACTGATTCACTGCACCCCGCGCTGATAATGATGCACGGGGGGCAGTTAATACAGCCGCACATGATCACTCCAGGCTGTAGTTGCCAGGGGTGATCACGGCCGGCTGCTAATTATGCACGCACCCCCCGCCTGCCTATCACCCCGCCCACCTGTCAGCGCCGGTTTCGCTGAGAGATGATGAGCGGGAGGATGGGCGTGTATATGTAATGAGCGGGCCCACGTGGTCACGGCAGGCTGTTACAGCCTGCTCGTGCCGCCGATGACCCGCTGCACCGCGGCACCCTCATTCCCCGCAGCCTTATAGTCAGACCATAAGACGCACCCCCCACTTTCCCCCAACATTTGGGGGGGAAAAAGTGCGTCTTATGGTCCGAAAAATACGGTAATAGTTTGTGCAAAACGTGCACCTGTACGCTGCCACCGACAGGCACACACGTGCGGTTTTTAAATGCAAGCACGGACGCACTAAGAACCTAACAGGTTTTTAGGAGCGACAATTACTGAGAAGTCTGACACTATCAGACACTGCTGACTGACGTGTATTATACACTAGACTTGTGCGTTATATAATAGTTTGTGCAAAACGTGCACCTGTACGCTGCCACCGACAGGCACACACGTGCGGTTTTTAAATGCAAGCACGGACGCACTAAGAACCTAACAGGTTTTTAGGAGCGAAAATTACTGAGAAGTCTGACACTATCAGACACTGCTGACTGACGTGTATTATACACTAGACTTGTGCGTTATATAATAGTTTGTGCAAAACGTGCACCTGTACGCTGCCACCGACAGGCACACACGTGCGGTTTTTAAATGCAAGCACGGACGCAATAAGAACCTAACAGGTTTTTAGAAGCGACAATTACTGAGAAGTCTGACACTATCTGGACTGTTTTAGACTGTGTACACCAGCCCCAGATATGATGAAGGCTGGTATACGGTCACCACTAGGAATGGCTATATACCCTGCCTGCCTGCCTGCCTGTATACTGCTACAATAGTCCTGACAAGGACTCTTCTGGTCACTAGCCTGTATTCCGACCTGGCTATACCCTGCCTGTATATAGCAACAATAGTCCTGAGAAGGACTCTGCTACTGTACTCCGACCTGGCTATTCCCTGCCTGCCTGTATACAACTTATTGTATGCCCTGAGAAGGACTTCTGGTCACACTGTTTGCAGCCCTGCTCCGGAACTAACTATAAAGGGCCGCAAACCTTTCCCTGAAGCAGCAACACTCTCCCTGCACTGACTGTCTGGATGGCTGTGAGCAGAGCACAGCGCGCCCGCTGGTATAAAGGCTCGGTCACGCTGTGCGGGCCGGCCAATCACTGCAATTCCACAACTAACAGGGCTGTGGCATTGCAGTGGTCTGCCAGCCAATCCCTGCAAGAGGGCTGGCTCTCAAAAGAGCGCCAACATGCAGGGATGAAGACCACGAGTACAGCACGAGTATCGCGAGATTACTCGGTCCCCGCCGAGTAGCCCGAGTACAGTGATACTCGTGCGAGTACCGAGTAGTAACAAGCATACTCGCTCATCACTAATTACATGGAAGCAATCAAATGCAAACAAGTTTGCTTATGATACCTGTTGGCCAAAATATCATTTGTCCAAGAACTACTTCTCCTGATTCCACCATATATTGTACACAACCGCGGCATCGTAGTGCCATGTCCCTGCTCCCTACTCTTTCCTACATGGCCATCCTCATGCTGCACAGTTCTCTGCTTACCTACATGGCCGCTCACGTGTCGCCTGGTCCTCTGCACTGCCGCATGGCCATCCTCGTGTTGTGTAGTCCTCTGCTTGCCCCCCCCACGTGGTCACGCACATGTTGCGTGGTCCTCTGTGTCCTTTCATTGCCATCCATGTGTAGTGCATTTCCTGGCTCATCCCCCCGCAGATGCTCACATGTGTGTAAATCCTCAGCTCCTTCCTAGGACCCAGGCCCTGCGCAGGCTGGGTGGGGTTTCCTGGCCTCCAGCCTAGGGGGTGCATGCGCATGCTTCCTGTCCTTTTAAGAGGAACATGCACACTTTGCTAAAGTATCTTCAGCCTATCAATGAGAGGCACCAGGTTCTTAACACACCCTCCCCTGATGGGAGGGACCAGAGCAATGCACATCCTAACCTGTGTGATGGTCCTTCCTGTCTGCTCTGGTCTCCAGCATCCAGCACTAGAGATGAGCGAACCGGTCCCGGTTCGGCTCGAGGCCGGTTCGCCGAACGGAGGTCCCGTTCGAGTTCGGCTCGTCGAACGTTCGACGAACCGAACTCGAACTGCATAGGAAACAATGGCAGGCAATCACAAACACAGAAAAACACCTAGAAAACACCCTCAAAGGTGTCCAAAAGGTGACAAACAACTCAAACACATGGGAAAGTGACAAGGACATATACTCATGCGAAAACAAAACAGCTGGACAAGGAAAAAGAGGAGGACACACAGATATAGGCATGGAACGCCCTTCTAAAGTCATGTAAAACACCGCAAGGTGACTCCAAGCGGGAGGTCTAAGAAAACATCAGGTCAGATTGTTGCCAGCTAAGGGGTATTGTGAGGCGGATTTGGTGCCCCCCCCTGTTACTGGACACCTAAAAACAAGTTTGTGTTTCAATTGACCATTTTGTTGGTTACTGATCGCTGCAGATTGCAGCTTTTGCATATTATTGTAGAGACAATAACGTCTTTTAGTCTCTAATATCGTCATCATAGTGGGACTACACCCACTCAAATGTTTGTCTATGCTATGGATTATTAATCTATATGTTACATATGGGACAATTGTCTCAATTGGTGTTATTCCAGTAGAACCATCACTACTGGTTACACAGTGTCCTTGACTGGGTAATGATAGGGGCTTGAACATCAGCCCTAATTAGTTGGTTGGTTTTGCAACCATTTATGGTGTGTGGTATAAATTCTTTTTAAAAAAATTTAAATATTAAAAGTTAATTTTTAATTGTGACCACAATTTTAGTACTTTTGCTTTGCTAATTCTCTCCTTCACAGCTACATTTGCATCAAGCACATTCAAAAATACGCCATTCTTATCCGTCCCCAGGATGACACCGGGGTAGGTAGCAAAGTCTTTCCTGATCCCAGCTCTGTTCATCTTGGCTTCTTTTAAAAACACAGCAAGCAAGGGTTACTCCAAGCGGAGTCTCCCTTTTTTCCAAAAATTGGGCCACACAGACACCCACCCCATCAGTGGCAGCACTTGGGCCCTAGTTGCAAACAGGATGTTTTGATTTGCATCAAGCACATTCAAAAATACGCCATAATTAAACGTCCCCAGCATGACACCGGGGTAGGTAGATAAAGTCTTTGCTGACCCATGACTTAATCATCTTGGCTTCTTTTAAAAACAATGTAAGCAAGGGTTACTCCAAGCGGAGTCTCCCTTTTTTCCAAAAATTGGGCCACACACACACCCACCCCTTCAGTGGCAGCAGTTGTACCCCAGTTGTACACTTCACAGCTACATTTGCATCAAGCACATTCAAAAATACGCCATTCTTATCCGTCCCCAGGATGACACCGGGGTAGGTAGCAAAGTCTTTCCTGATCCCAGCTCTGTTCATCTTGGCTTCTTTTAAAAACAATGTAAGCAAGGGTTACTCCAAGCGGAGTCTCCCTTTTTTCCAAAAATTGGGCCCCACACACACCCACCCCTTCAGTGGCAGCAGTTGTGCCCCAGTTGTACACTTCACAGCTACATTTGCATCAAGCACATTCAAAAATACGCCATTCTTATCCGTCCCCAGGATGACACCGGGGTAGGTAGCAAAGTCTTTCCTGATCCCAGCTCTGTTCATCTTGGCTTCTTTTAAAAACACAGAAAGCCAGGGTTACTCCAAGCGGAGTCTCCCTTTTTTCCAAAAATTGGGCCCCACACACACCCACCCCTTCAGTGGCAGCAGTTGTGCCCCAGTTGTACACTTCACAGCTAGATTTGCATCAAGCACATTCAAAAATGCGCCATTCTTATCCGTCCCCAGGATGACACCGGGGTAGGTAGCAAAGTCTTTCCTGATCCCAGCTCTGTTCATCTTGGCTTCTTTTAAAAACACAGCAAGCAAGGGTTACTCCAAGCGGAGTCTCCCTTTTTTCCAAAAATTGGGCCACACACACACCCACCCCTTCAGTGGCAGCAGTTGTGCCCCAGTTGTACACTTCACAGCTACATTTGCATCAAGCACATTCAAAAATACGCCATTCTTATCCGTCCCCAGGATGACACCGGGGTAGGTAGCAAAGTCTTTCCTGATCCCAGCTCTGTTCATCTTGGCTTCTTTTAAAAACAATGTAAACAAGGGTTACTCCAAGCGGAGTCTCCCTTTTTTCCAAAAATTGGGCCCCACACACACCCACCCCTTCAGTGGCAGCAGTTGTGCCCCAGTTGTACACTTCACAGCTACATTTGCATCAAGCACATTCAAAAATACGCCATTCTTATCCGTCCCCAGGATGACACCGGGGTAGGTAGCAAAGTCTTTCCTGATCCCAGCTCTGTTCATCTTGGCTTCTTTTAAAAACACAGCAAGCAAGGGTTACTCCAAGCGGAGTCTCCCTTTTTTCCAAAAATTGGGCCACACAGACACCCACCCCATCAGTGGCAGCACTTGGGCCCTAGTTGCAAACAGGATGTTTTGATTTGCATCAAGCACATTCAAAAATACGCCATAATTAACCGTCCCCAGCATGACACCGGGGTAGGTAGATAAAGTCTTTACTGACCCATGACTTGTTCATCTTGGCTTCTTTTAAAAACAATGTAAGCAAGGGTTACTCCAAGCGGAGTCTCCCTTTTTTCCAAAAATTGGGCCACACACACACCCACCCCTTCAGTGGCAGCAGTTGTGCCCCAGTTGTACACTTCACAGCTAGATTTGCATCAAGCACATTCAAAAATACGCCATTCTTATCCGTCCCCAGGATGACACCGGGGTAGGTAGCAAAGTCTTTCCTGATCCCAGCTCTGTTCATCTTGGCTTCTTTTAAAAACACAGCAAGCAAGGGTTACTCCAAGCGGAGTCTCCCTTTTTTCCAAAAATTGGGCCCCACACACACCCACCCCTTCAGTGGCAGCAGTTGTGCCCCAGTTGTACACTTCACAGCTAGATTTGCATCAAGCACATTCAAAAATACGCCATTCTTATCCGTCCCCAGGATGACACCGGGGTAGGTAGCAAAGTCTTTCCTGATCCCAGCTCTGTTCATCTTGGCTTCTTTTAAAAACAATGTAAGCAAGGGTTACTCCAAGCGGAGTCTCCCTTTTTTCCAAAAATTGGGCCCCACACACACCCACCCCTTCAGTGGCAGCAGTTGTGCCCCAGTTGTACACTTCACAGCTACATTTGCATCAAGCACATTCAAAAATACGCCATTCTTATCCGTCCCCAGGATGACACCGGGGTAGGTAGCAAAGTCTTTCCTGATCCCAGCTCTGTTCATCTTGGCTTCTTTTAAAAACACAGCAAGCAAGAGTTACTCCAAGCGGAGTCTCCCTTTTTTCCAAAAATTGGGCCACACAGACACCCACCCCATCAGTGGCAGCACTTGGGCCCTAGTTGCAAACAGGATGTTTTGATTTGCATCAAGCACATTCAAAAATACGCCATAATTATCCGTCCCCAGCATGACACCGGGGTAGGTAGATAAAGTCTTTGCTGACCCATGACTTGTTCATCTTGGCTTCTTTTAAAAACAATGTAAGCAAGGGTTACTCCAAGCGGAGTCTCCCTTTTTTCCAAAAATTGGGCCCCACACACACCCACCCCTTCAGTGGCAGCAGTTGTGCCCCAGTTGTAGACTTCACAGCTACATTTGCATCAAGCACATTCAAAAATACGCCATTCTTATCCGTCCCCAGGATGACACCGGGGTAGGTAGCAAAGTCTTTCCTGATCCCAGCTCTGTTCATCTTGGCTTCTTTTAAAAACACAGCAAGCAAGGGTTACTCCAAGCGGAGTCTCCCTTTTTTCCAAAAATTGGGCCCCACACACACCCACCCCTTCAGTGGCAGCAGTTGTGCCCCAGTTGTACACTTCACAGCTAGATTTGCATCAAGCACATTCAAAAATACGCCATTCTTATCCGTCCCCAGGATGACACCGGGGTAGGTAGCAAAGTCTTTCCTGATCCCAGCTCTGTTCATCTTGGCTTCTTTTAAAAACACAGCAAGCAACGGTTACTCCAAGCGGAGTCTCCCTTTTTTCCAAAAATTGGGCCCCACACACACCCACCCCTTCAGTGGCAGCAGTTGTGCCCCAGTTGTACACTTCACAGCTAGATTTGCATCAAGCACATTCAAAAATACGCCATTCTTATCCGTCCCCAGGATGACACCGGGGTAGGTAGCAAAGTCTTTCCTGATCCCAGCTCTGTTCATCTTGGCTTCTTTTAAAAACACAGCAAGCAAGGGTTACTCCAAGCGGAGTCTCCCTTTTTTCCAAAAATTGGGCCCCACACACACCCACCCCTTCAGTGGCAGCAGTTGTGCCCCAGTTGTAGACTTCACAGCTACATTTGCATCAAGCACATTAAAAAATACGCCATTCTTATCCGTCCCCAGGATGACACCGGGGTAGGTAGCAAAGTCTTTCCTGATCCCAGCTCTGTTCATCTTGGCTTCTTTTAAAAACACAGCAAGCAAGGGTTACTCCAAGCGGAGTCTCCCTTTTTTCCAAAAATTGGGCCCCACACACACCCACCCCTTCAGTGGCAGCAGTTGTGCCCCAGTTGTACACTTCACAGCTAGATTTGCATCAAGCACATTCAAAAATACGCCATTCTTATCCGTCCCCAGGATGACACCGGGGTAGGTAGCAAAGTCTTTCCTGATCCCAGCTCTGTTCATCTTGGCTTCTTTTAAAAACACAGCAAGCAACGGTTACTCCAAGCGGAGTCTCCCTTTTTTCCAAAAATTGGGCCCCACACACACCCACCCCTTCAGTGGCAGCAGTTGTGCCCCAGTTGTACACTTCACAGCTAGATTTGCATCAAGCACATTCAAAAATACGCCATTCTTATCCGTCCCCAGGATGACACCGGGGTAGGTAGCAAAGTCTTTCCTGATCCCAGCTCTGTTCATCTTGGCTTCTTTTAAAAACACAGCAAGCAAGGGTTACTCCAAGCGGAGTCTCCCTTTTTTCCAAAAATTGGGCCCCACACACACCCACCCCTTCAGTGGCAGCAGTTATGCCCCAGTTGTAGACTTCACAGCTACATTTGCATCAAGCACATTCAAAAATACGCCATTCTTATCCGTCCCCAGGATGACACCGGGGTAGGTAGCAAAGTCTTTCCTGATCCCAGCTCTGTTCATCTTGGCTTCTTTTAAAAACAATGTAAGCAAGGGTTACTCCAAGCGGAGTCTCCCTTTTTTCCAAAAATTGGGCCCCACACACACCCACCCCTTCAGTGGCAGCAGTTGTGCCCCAGTTGTACACTTCACAGCTAGATTTGCATCAAGCACATTCAAAAATACGCCATTCTTATCCGTCCCCAGGATGACACCGGGGTAGTTAGCAAAGTCTTTCCTGATCCCAGCTCTGTTCATCTTGGCTTCTTTTAAAAACACAGCAAGCAAGGGTTACTCCAAGCGGAGTCTCCCTTTTTTCCAAAAATTGGGCCCCACACACACCCACCCCTTCAGTGGCAGCAGTTGTGCCCCAGTTGTACACTTCACAGCTAGATTTGCATCAAGCACATTCAAAAATACGCCATTCTTATCCGTCCCCAGGATGACACCGGGGTAGGTAGCAAAGTCTTTCCTGATCCCAGCTCTCATCTTGGCTTCTTTTAAAAACACAGCAAGCAAGGGTTACTCCAAGCGGAGTCTCCCTTTTTTCCAAAAATTGGGCCACACACACACCCACCCCTTCAGTGGCAGCAGTTGTGCCCCAGTTGTAGACTTCACAGCTACATTTGCATCAAGCACATTCAAAAATACGCCATTCTTATCCGTCCCCAGGATGACACCGGGGTAGGTAGCAAAGTCTTTCCTGATCCCAGCTCTGTTCATCTTGGCTTCTTTTAAAAACACAGAAAGCAAGGGTTACTCCAAGCGGAGTCTCCCTTTTTTACAAAAATTGGGCCCCACACACACCCACCCCTTCAGTGGCAGCAGTTGTGCCCCAGTTGTACACTTCACAGCTAGATTTGCATCAAGCACATTCAAAAATACGCCATTCTTATCCGTCCCCAGGATGACACCGGGGTAGGTAGCAAAGTCTTTCCTGATCCCAGCTCTGTTCATCTTGGCTTCTTTTAAAAACACAGCAAGCAAGGGTTACTCCAAGCGGAGTCTCCCTTTTTTCCAAAAATTGGGCCCCACACACACCCACCCCTTCAGTGGCAGCAGTTGTTCCCCAGTTGTACACTTCACAGCTAGATTTGCATCAAGCACATTCAAAAATACGCCATTCTTATCCGTCCCCAGGATGACACCGGGGTAGGTAGAAAAGTCTTTCCTGATCCCAGCTCTGTTCATCTTGGCTTCTTTTAAAAACACAGCAAGCAAGGGTTACTCCAAGCGGAGTCTCCCTTTTTTCCAAAAATTGGGCCCCACACACACCCACCCCTTCAGTGGCAGCAGTTGTGCCCCAGTTGTACACTTCACAGCTAGATTTGCATCAAGCACATTCAAAAATACGCCATTCTTATCCGTCCCCAGGATGACACCGGGGTAGGTAGCAAAGTCTTTCCTGATCCCAGCTCTGTTCATCTTGGCTTCTTTTAAAAACACAGCAAGCAAGGGTTACTCCAAGCGGAGTCTCCCTTTTTTCCAAAAATTGGGCCCCACACACACCCACCCCTTCAGTGGCAGCAGTTGTGCCCCAGTTGTACACTTCACAGCTAGATTTGCATCAAGCACATTCAAAAATACGCCATTCTTATCCGTCCCCAGGATGACACCGGGGTAGGTAGCAAAGTCTTTCCTGATCCCAGCTCTGTTCATCTTGGCTTCTTTTAAAAACACAGCAAGCAAGGGTTACTCCAAGCGGAGTCTCCCTTTTTTCCAAAAATTGGGCCCCACACACACCCACCCCTTCAGTGGCAGCAGTTGTGCCCCAGTTGTACACTTCACAGCTAGATTTGCATCAAGCACATTCAAAAATACGCCATTCTTATCCGTCCCCAGGATGACACCGGGGTAGGTAGCAAAGTCTTTCCTGATCCCAGCTCTGTTCATCTTGGCTTCTTTTAAAAACACAGCAAGCAAGGGTTACTCCAAGCGGAGTCTCCCTTTTTTCCAAAAATTGGGCCACACAGACACCCACCCCATCAGTGGCAGCACTTGGGCCCTAGTTGCAAACAGGATGTTTTGATTTGCATCAAGCACATTCAAAAATACGCCATAATTAACCGTCCCCAGCATGACACCGGGGTAGGTAGATAAAGTCTTTGCTGACCCATGACTTGTTCATCTTGGCTTCTTTTAAAAACAATGTAAGCAAGGGTTACTCCAAGCGGAGTCTCCCTTTTTTCCAAAAATTGGGCCCCACACACACCCACCCCTTCAGTGGCAGCAGTTGTGCCCCAGTTGTACACTTCACAGCTACATTTGCATCAAGCACATTCAAAAATACGCCATTCTTATCCGTCCCCAGGATGACACCGGGGTAGGTAGCAAAGTCTTTCCTGATCCCAGCTCTGTTCATCTTGGCTTCTTTTAAAAACAATGTAAGCAAGGGTTACTCCAAGCGGAGTCTCCCTTTTTTCCAAAAATTGGGCCCCACACACACCCACCCCTTCAGTGGCAGCAGTTGTGCCCCAGTTGTACACTTCACAGCTAGATTTGCATCAAGCACATTCAAAAATATGCCATTCTTATCCGTCCCCAGGATGACACCGGGGTAGGTAGCAAAGTCTTTCCTGATCCCAGCTCTGTTCATCTTGGCTTCTTTTAAAAACACAGCAAGCAAGGGTTACTCCAAGCGGAGTCTCCCTTTTTTCCAAAAATTGGGCCACACAGACACCCCATCAGTGGCAGCACTTGTGCCCTAGTTGCAAACAGGATGTTTTGATTTGCATCAAGCACATTCCAAATCCACAAGCATTTACTCTCCCCAGGATGACACAGGGGTAGTAAATTCCTTGTGGATCCATGACTTGTTCATTTTGATGAACGTCAGTCTGTCCACATTGTCACTGGACAGACGCGTGCGCTTATCTGTCAGCACACACCCAGCAGCACTGAAGACACGTTCAGAGACAACGCTGGCAGCTGGACACGACAAAATTTCCAAGGCGTAACTGGAGAGCTCTGGCCATTTTTCTAGGTTTGAAGCCCAAAATGGGCAAGGCTCCAGTTGCACAGTCATGGCATCGATGTTCATTTGTAGATACTCCTGTATCATCCTCTCCAGCCGTTGACTATGTGTCAGACTTGTTGTCTCTGGTGGCCTTGCAAAAGAGGGTCTAAAAAAATTATGAAAAGATTCCATAAAATTGCTGTTACCAGCACCAGATACGGTCCTACTGGTACGGGTAGACTTTTGAAGATGACGAGACCGTCCCATGTTTGTCAAGTTACAACTGGGAGATTCCCTCCCTGCACCTGCACGGTTGTTTGGTGGAAAAGCCGAGCTAAGATCGAGTAACAGCTTCTGCTGATACTCCTGCATACGTGCGTCCCTTTCTATGGCTGGAATTATGTCACAAAATTTGGACTTGTACCGGGGATCTAATAGTGTGGCAATCCAGTAGTCATCATCACTTCTAATTTTGACAATACGACTGTCATGTTGGAGGTAGTGCAACAAAAAGGCACTCATGTGTCTTGCGCAGCCATGCGGACCAAGTCCACGCTGTGTTTGTGGCATAGAGGTGCTACCCGTTCTTTCTTCCTCTGACATCTCCCCCCAACCTCTTTCAACTGAAATTTGACCAAGGTCTCCCTCATCCGCTGAGTCTTCCATGTCAATGGACAGTTCGTCCTCCATTTCTTCATGTTCTCCTGCACCTTGCTCAACATTTCGCCTGCTACTATGCGCCCTTGTCGATCCCTGTCCCCCATGGTCCCATGCCTGCTGCGTTGGTGATGATGAACGTCTGGACCTTGGTGATGTTGTTGTCCCTTGCGCATATGAATCCTCCTGTAGTTCCTCCCCTTCATGTTGTCCCACCCCCTGACTCCGAATAGTGTTTAGCGTGTGCTCCAGCATGTAAATGACTGGAATCGTCATGCTGATAATGGCATTGTCAGAGCTAAACATATTCGTCGCCATGTCGAAACTGTGCAGAAGGGTGCATAGGTCCTTGATCTGAGACCACTCCATCAGGGTGATCTGCCCCACCTCTGCATCTCGTTGGCCCAGGCTATACGTCATGACGTATTGCACCAGGGCACGGCGGTGCTGCCACAGTCGCTGTAACATGTGGAGAGTTGAATTCCAGCGTGTCGCCACATCGCATTTCAGGCGATGAACCGGCAGGCCGAAAGACTTCTGTAGCGATGCAAGTCGCTCAGCTGCGGCGCTTGAACGGCGGAAGTGAGCAGACAGTTTTCGTGCCCTGTTCAGAAGGCCATCTAGGCCGGGATAGTGTGTTAAAAATTGCTGCACGACAAGGTTCAACACGTGAGCCATACAAGGTACGTGTGTCACCTTGCCCAGGCGAAGGGCCGCACCCAGGTTTGCAGCATTGTCGCACACGGCCTTACCAGGCTGCAGGTTGAGTGGAGACAACCATTTATTAAACTCGGACCGCAGAGCTGACCACAACTCCTCAGCTGTGTGACTCTTATTCCCAAGACATGTCAAGCTAAAGACCGCCTGATGCCGTTGCGCTCTGCTGCCAGCATAGTAATGAGGGGTGCGTGATTCCTTCTGCGCAGTGAGAACGCTGGTGGCCTGACCAGGCAGGCTTGGGGCGGAGGTGGAGGACCCAGATGAGGTGGAGGATGCAGAAGCAGTGGCGGAACTTGGACAGACAGAGGATTGACACACAAGTCGTGGGGACGGCAAGACTTGTGCAGCAGACCCTTCACCATCTATCACCATAGTTACCCAGTCCCCAGTCAGCGACATGTAACGTCCCTGTCCATGCTTACTGGTTCAATATCGGTGGTGAAATGCACCCGTTCACACACAGAGTTTCTCAAGGAAGCGGTGATGTTGTGTGCGACATGCTGGTGTAGCGCGGGCACACCTTTCTTAGAGAAGTAGTGGCGACTAGGCATCTGGTACTGGGGCACAGCGACAGACATAAGGTCTCTAAAATCCTGTGTGTCCACTAGGCGGAAAGGCAGCATTTCGGTAGCCAACAGCTTACAGAGGGATAGAGTCAACCTCTTAGCTTTGTCATGGGTCGCAGGAAGTGGCCTTTTATTTGACCACATCTGAGGGACAGAGATCTGGCTGCTGTGTGTAGACGGTGTTGAGTAGGGTGTCCCTGGAAAAATGCAGGTTTGTGAGGAAAGTGCAGGCGGAGACATGATGTTGCCTTCATCCAACGTTGGTGCTATCGATGTCTGAGAGAGCTGTACACACTCACTTGTTTCCCCTTCCAAACCAACTGACGACCTACCAAGCAAACTGCCTGTTGCGGTTACAGTGGTGGAAGTTGTGCGTGGAAAAACAGGTGTGACAGCTGTCCCCACAGTCCTAGAAGATGAAGAGCGCGCGGATGCACTGGAAGGGGCAGGCGGTGAATGGTTCGCTCCGCTAGGCCGCATTGCAGCACGGTGAGCTTCCCACCGGGACCTATGATATTTATTCATGTGACGATTCATGGAAGAATTTGTCAAACTGCTGAGGTTTTGACCTCTACTAAGAGAATCATGACAAAGTTTACAGATCACATAATTTGGGCGATCTTTTTCTATGTCAAAAAAGGACCAGGCTAGGCAAGGCTTAGAGGCCATGCGACCTGTTGATCCACCCCGAATAATGCTCATTGGCAGAGTGGTGGCTGAGGATGCAGTTGTAGACGTGCTACCAGTGCTCCGACTCTGTCCAGGAAGGCGCAAGGTAACTTCGTCGTCGGTTGCATCCTCCTCCACCGCCTCTGTTGACCTCCTCGAGTGCCTGACTGGGGGTTGACAGTAGGTGGGATCTAGAACTTCATCATCAATTGTTGTGTTTGCACTCCCCTCCCCCTCAGACCGAGCCTCTTCTTGCCCTGACCGAATATTTAAGTTGTCATCCCAATCGGGTATTTGCGTCTCATCTTCATCAGTATGTTCCTCATTGTCTATAACCACAGGCGTTACAGTTTGTGACAAAGGGTCAACATTATGCTCAGAAACTTGGTCCTCACGGCCTGAATCAGACTCACAAAGGTTCTGGGCATCACTGCAGACCATTTCCTGTTCTGTACTCACTGTAGCTTGGGAGCAGACCTCTGATTCCCAGGCTATAGTGTGACTGAACAGCTCTGCAGACTCAGCCATCTCAGTTCCACCATACTGTGCAGGGCTGATGGAGACTTCAGAGCTGGGAGAAATCAAGTGTGATTGGGATGACAACTCAGAGGACTGGTGTTTTTTGGATGCGGTACTTGAAGTGGCTGAGAGGGCACTTGTTGGACCACTTGAGATCCATTCAAGCATTTTCCTTTTTTGCCCATCATCTACCTTTCTTCCTGTTGTTCGTGTCCGTAAAAAAGGGAGCACATCGGATTGTCCACGGTAAGTAGTAGACATCTTACTTTTGCTGGTAGATGGTCTATCTTCAGCAGATGATAATGGAGCTTTGCCACCTTCCCCACATACAAAACCTTTTTTGCCTTTTCCACCACGCCTCTTCCCCTTTCCACCAGCATCTGTCATTTTGCCACTCATGTTGATTGCGACAAGATTGTGGACTGAAAATGTGGTAGTAGAAATTGAGAGGTGGTGAAGATTGCAGTGGTGGTCTAGCTTTATTAACAGCAGAATAATAAAGAATAAATATCCCTGACAATGCAACTACGGCCCTTAAATTGGCAGCAAAAATTGCTAGTATAATGGCTTAGTTATAATGAGTTGGAGTGTGCAATGCAGGCAGACGCGCTCTGCAAATGTCTTTGCACTAGTGGGACTATAGCAAAGTCCAATAGCCACAGATAGGATGCCACTAGGTACACTGAGTGTTTGCTAGTATAATGGCTTAGTTATCATGAGTTGGAGTGTGCAATGCAGGCAGACGCGCTCTGCAAATGTCTTTGCACTAGTGGGACTATAGCAAAGTCCAATAGCCACAGATAGGATGCCACTAGGTACACTTAGGTACACTGAGTGTTTGCTAGTATAATGGCTTAGTTATAATGAGTTGGAGTGTGCAATGCAGGCAGACGCGCTCTGCAAATGTCTTTGCACTAGTGGGACTATAGCAAAGTCCAATAGCCACAGATAGGATGCCACTAGGTACACTGAGTGTTTGCTAGTATAATGGCTTAGTTATAATGAGTTGGAGTGTGCAATGCAGGCAGACGCGCTCTGCAAATGTCTTTGCACTAGTGGGACTATAGCAAAGTCCAATAGCCACAGATAGGATGCCACTAGGTACACTGAGTGTTTGCTAGTATAATGGCTTAGTTATAATGAGTTGGAGTGTGCAATGCAGGCAGACGCGCTCTGCAAATGTCTTTGCACTAGTGGGACTATAGCAAAGTCCAATAGCCACGTATAGGATGCCACTAGGTACACTGAGTGTTTGCTAGTATAATGGCTTAGTTATCATGAGTTGGAGTGTGCAATGCAGGCAGACGCGCTCTGCAAATGTCTTTGCACTAGTGGGACTATAGCAAAGTCCAATAGCCACAGATAGGATGCCACTAGGTACACTGAGTGTTTGCTAGTATAATGGCTTAGTTATAATGAGTTGGAGTGTGCAATGCAGGCAGACGCGCTCTGCAAATGTCTTTGCACTAGTGGGACTATAGCAAAGTCCAATAGCCACGTATAGGATGCCACTAGGTACACTGAGTGTTTGCTAGTATAATGGCTTAGTTATCATGAGTTGGAGTGTGCAATGCAGGCAGACGCGCTCTGCAAATGTCTTTGCACTAGTGGGACTATAGCAAACTCCAATAGCCACAGATAGGATGCCACTAGGTACACTGAGTGTTTGCTAGTATAATGGCTTAGTTATAATGAGTTGGAGTGTGCAATGCAGGCAGACGCGCTCTGCAAATGTCTTTGCACTAGTGGGACTATAGCAAAGTCCAATAGCCACAGATAGGATGCCACTAGGTACACTGAGTGTTTGCTAGTATAATGGCTTAGTTATAATGAGTTGGAGTGTGCAATGCAGGCAGACGCGCTCTGCAAATGTCTTTGCACTAGTGGGACTATAGCAAAGTCCAATAGCCACGTATAGGATGCCACTAGGTACACTGAGTGTTTGCTAGTATAATGGCTTAGTTATCATGAGTTGGAGTGTGCAATGCAGGCAGACGCGCTCTGCAAATGTCTTTGCACTAGTGGGACTATAGCAAAGTCCAATAGCCACAGATAGGATGCCACTAGGTACACTGAGTGTTTGCTAGTATAATGGCTTAGTTATAATGAGTTGGAGTGTGCAATGCAGGCAGACGCGCTCTGCAAATGTCTTTGCACTAGTGGGACTATAGCAAAGTCCAATAGCCACGTATAGGATGCCACTAGGTACACTGAGTGTTTGCTAGTATAATGGCTTAGTTATCATGAGTTGGAGTGTGCAATGTAGGCAGACGCGCTCTGCAAATGTCTTTGCACTAGTGGGACTATAGCAAAATCCAATAGCCACAGATAGGATGCCACTAGGTACACTGAGTGTTTGCTAGTATAATGGCTTAGTTATAATGAGTTGGAGTGTGCAATGCAGGCAGGCGCGCTCTGCAAATGTCTTTGCACTAGTGGGACTATAGCAAAATCCAATAGCCACAGATAGGATGCCACTAGGTACACTGAGTGTTTGCTAGTATAATGGCTTAGTTATAATGAGTTGGAGTGTGCAATGCAGGCAGACGCGCTCTGCAAATGTCTTTGCACTAGTGGGACTATAGCAAAGTCCAATAGCCACAGATAGGATGCCACTAGGTACACTGAGTGTTTGCTAGTATAATGGCTTAGTTATCATGAGTTGGAGTGTGCAATGCAGGCAGACGCGCTCTGCAAATGTCTTTGCACTAGTGGGACTATAGCAAAGTCCAATAGCCACAGATAGGATGCCACTAGGTACACTGAGTGTTTGCTAGTATAATGGCTTAGTTATAATGAGTTGGAGTGTGCAACGCAGGCAGACGCGCTCTGCAAATGTCTTTGCACTAGTGGGACTATAGCAAAGTCCAATAGCCACGTTTAGGATGCCACTAGGTACACTGAGTGTTTGCTAGTATAATGGCTTAGTTATCATGAGTTGGAGTGTGCAATGCAGGCAGAGGTGCTGCAAATGTCTTTGCACTAGTGTGACTAGACAAATGTCCAATAGCCACGTTTAGGATGCCACTAGGTACACTGAGTGTTTGCTAGTATAATGGCTTAGTTATAATGAGTTGGAGTGTGCAATGCAGGCAGAGGTGCTGCAAATGTCTTTGCACTAGTGGGACTATAGCAAAGTCCAATAGCCACGTTTAGGATGCCACTAGGTACACTGAGTGTTTACTAGTATAATGGCTTAGTTATAATGAGTTGGAGTGTGCAATGCAGGCAGGCGCGCTCTGCAAATGTCTTTGCACTAGTGGGACTATAGCAAAATCCAATAGCCACAGATAGGATGCCACTAGGTACACTGAGTGTTTGCTAGTATAATGGCTTAGTTATAATGAGTTGGAGTGTGCAATGCAGGCAGACGCGCTCTGCAAATGTCTTTGCACTAGTGGGACTATAGCAAAGTCCAATAGCCACAGATAGGATGCCACTAGGTACACTGAGTGTTTGCTAGTATAATGGCTTAGTTATAATGAGTTGGAGTGTGCAACGCAGGCAGACGCGCTCTGCAAATGTCTTTGCACTAGTGGGACTATAGCAAAGTCCAATAGCCACGTTTAGGATGCCACTAGGTACACTGAGTGTTTGCTAGTATAATGGCTTAGTTATCATGAGTTGGAGTGTGCAATGCAGGCAGAGGTGCTGCAAATGTCTTTGCACTAGTGTGACTAGACAAATGTCCAATAGCCACGTATAGGATGCCACTAGGTACACTGAGTGTGTGCTAGTATAATGGCTTAGTTATAATGAGTTGGAGTGTGCAATGCAGGCAGAGGTGCTGCAAATGTCTTTGCACTAGTGGGACTATAGCAAAGTCCAATAGCCACGTTTAGGATGCCACTAGGTACACTGAGTGTTTACTAGTATAATGGCTTAGTTATAATGAGTTGGAGTGTGCAATGCAGGCAGGCGCGCTCTGCAAATGTCTTTGCACTAGTGGGACTATAGCAAAATCCAATAGCCACAGATAGGATGCCACTAGGTACACTGAGTGTTTGCTAGTATAATGGCTTAGTTATAATGAGTTGGAGTGTGCAATGCAGGCAGACGCGCTCTGCAAATGTCTTTGCACTAGTGGGACTATAGCAAAGTCCAATAGCCACAGATAGGATGCCACTAGGTACACTGAGTGTTTGCTAGTATAATGGCTTAGTTATCATGAGTTGGAGTGTGCAATGCAGGCAGACGCGCTCTGCAAATGTCTTTGCACTAGTGGGACTATAGCAAAGTCCAATAGCCACAGATAGGATGCCACTAGGTACACTGAGTGTTTGCTAGTATAATGGCTTAGTTATAATGAGTTGGAGTGTGCAATGCAGGCAGACGCGCTCTGCAAATGTCTTTGCACTAGTGGGACTATAGCAAAGTCCAATAGCCACGTATAGGATGCCACTAGGTACACTGAGTGTTTGCTAGTATAATGGCTTAGTTATCATGAGTTGGAGTGTGCAATGTAGGCAGACGCGCTCTGCAAATGTCTTTGCACTAGTGGGACTATAGCAAAATCCAATAGCCACAGATAGGATGCCACTAGGTACACTGAGTGTTTGCTAGTATAATGGCTTAGTTATAATGAGTTGGAGTGTGCAATGCAGGCAGGCGCGCTCTGCAAATGTCTTTGCACTAGTGGGACTATAGCAAAATCCAATAGCCACAGATAGGATGCCACTAGGTACACTGAGTGTTTGCTAGTATAATTGCTTAGTTATAATGAGTTGGAGTGTGCAATGCAGGCAGACGCGCTCTGCAAATGTCTTTGCACTAGTGGGACTATAGCAAAGTCCAATAGCCACAGATAGGATGCCACTAGGTACACTGAGTGTTTGCTAGTATAATGGCTTAGTTATCATGAGTTGGAGTGTGCAATGCAGGCAGACGCGCTCTGCAAATGTCTTTGCACTAGTGGGACTATAGCAAAGTCCAATAGCCACAGATAGGATGCCACTAGGTACACTGAGTGTTTGCTAGTATAATGGCTTAGTTATAATGAGTTGGAGTGTGCAACGCAGGCAGACGCGCTCTGCAAATGTCTTTGCACTAGTGGGACTATAGCAAAGTCCAATAGCCACGTTTAGGATGCCACTAGGTACACTGAGTGTTTGCTAGTATAATGGCTTAGTTATCATGAGTTGGAGTGTGCAATGCAGGCAGACGCGCTCTGCAAATGTCTTTGCACTAGTGGGACTATAGCAAAGTCCAATAGCCACAGATAGGATGCCACTAGGTACACTGAGTGTTTGCTAGTATAATGGCTTAGTTATAATGAGTTGGAGTGTGCAATGCAGGCAGACGCGCTCTGCAAATGTCTTTGCACTAGTGGGACTATAGCAAAGTCCAATAGCCACGTATAGGATGCCACTAGGTACACTGAGTGTTTGCTAGTATAATGGCTTAGTTATCATGAGTTGGAGTGTGCAATGCAGGCAGACGCGCTCTGCAAATGTCTTTGCACTAGTGGGACTATAGCAAAGTCCAATAGCCACGTATAGGATGCCACTAGGTACACTGAGTGTTTGCTAGTATAATGGCTTAGTTATCATGAGTTGGAGTGTGCAATGCAGGCAGACGCGCTCTGCAAATGTCTTTGCACTAGTGGGACTATAGCAAAGTCCAATAGCCACGTATAGGATGCCACTAGGTACACTGAGTGTTTGCTAGTATAATGGCTTAGTTATCATGAGTTGGAGTGTGCAATGCAGGCAGACGCGCTCTGCAAATGTCTTTGCACTAGTGGGACTATAGCAAAGTCCAATAGCCACAGATAGGATGCCACTAGGTACACTGAGTGTTTGCTAGTATAATGGCTTAGTTATAATGAGTTGGAGTATGCAGAGGACACGAGGGTACAGTGCCAGGATTTTGGGGCTGTGGGTAGAGGAATGGAAGCCTGCCTTTCTATCCCTCCTAATAGGGAAATGCAGGGAGGAAATCCCTGACCTTGGCTACACAGACGCTGGCGCTGTTTTCAGGACCTTTCACCTTAACTCTGACCCTGCCGGTTTGAGCCCTTAAAAGGACTGCTAGAAAGTGCTATCCCTATGCTGTCCAGCGCTGTGTATGGAGCGCATACAGCTGTATCGGCGATAGGACTCAGGAGGACGGAGCTGCGACAGTGATGTCTGACACCAAAGACGCAGAAGAGATAATGGCGTCCTGGAGGAAAATGTCCGTTTTTATAATGCAGGGACATGTGACATGGACATCCTATCACACATGCCGTTGCTTCTCTGGCTAAAAGTCCACTTAGCTGTGTGTGTGTCTGGGATTGGCTGACATGCTGGCCCGCCCCACAAGACGCGCGCGCTTAGGGAAGGAAGACAAGAAAAAAAAAAAAAAATGGCGATCGCCATTATACAAACAGCAGTGATCTGAAGGCGCTGTTCCCGCACAGTATACACTGAAATGTCATAATAGTGTGATTCACAGAGTGACTTACACTATTACAGCAGAAACCAAGCTAGAATTTAGCTGGTTTTTTGCTGCTAGAACCGTTCTCGAACGTTTCTAGAACTATCGAACTTTTGCAAAAAAGCTCGAGTTCTAGTTCGATCTAGAACATGCCCCAAAATCACTCGAGCCTAGAACTGGAGAACCACGAACCACGAACCGCGCTCAACTCTATCCAGCACCAGTCCTGCATGCAATCAGCTCTGCTCTGCTGTGTCGGTCCTGTCTGTCTCCTTGGATCTGTCCTATCTGTTTTACTGGACCTGTCCTGTCTGTTCCCTGGTTCCAGCCTGCATCCTGTACCTGTGTCCATACCAGCCTGTATCCTGGACCTGTCTCCGTTCCAGCCTGATTCCTGCACCTGTGTCTGAACCAGTCTGTACCCTGTACCTGTGTCTGAATCAGTCTGTACCCTGCACCCTGCACCAGTCTGTATCCTGCACCCTGTGTCTTACACCACGGCCCCCCGAGGAAGCTAACGAAACGTGCGCGTCGGGGCACGTTTTCCACACTGGCATCCACCTGAACATGGGTAATTATGTTTAACCTTGTATGGCTGCATGTTTTGTCGGGGAATAACTAGTTTACTCTGTGACTTTGTCACTATAATGACCATTTGAAGTTCCCCTTCTCTTACGGCAGCATGCATATTAATCCTTATTGATTCTCTGAATGCCCACAATGCATTTATGTTTTTGATATTGGAATATATGTCTTTGATGATTGTACCATATGTGAGGCCTTCTTTTATGAACATTATAGGATATTGGAATTTTACCATGTTTGGTGTCGGACCATAGTGCATTATGTCAGGATCCCCTCTTGTATTAACCTGTATGTGATTTAACTACTATTTAATGTAATGTACTTACAATCTTGCTAATAATATTTCTTGGTAAAATAAAAAAACTTTTTTAAATGCAAGATTTTAGTTTTGATGCCTTATTATTATATGTGCAGACTATGATTCCCAGCTCTCTCTTCTGGTTAATACGATTGTTTATTGGGTTTAGTCTATTAGAATAAGTAATGATTCTACATTTTGTCCTTTTGCGTTTTATTCTTATCTGTGTCTGTACCTGCCTGCACCTGTCGTCATGTCTGCCTCAGCCACCTCGGCTGCACCTGTGTCTGAAGTCCTATGCCTGATTTCACATGCCTAGTGATTTGTGCCTGATCACCTGAACCCTGATGACTGGAGTTCCATGCCTGATGACCTTGACCCTGATGACCGGCGTTCCTTCAGATGTCCTGTCCTGGCTGCACTTGTGTCCAATGTCCTTTGCCTGATGTTCCTTGCCTGGTGACCTGAGCCTGATGACCCATGCCAGAAGGCCTGCACCTGCCTGTACCTGTCTTGCCTGTTCCCCGTCCAGACTGTGTTCCTGTTGTGCCCTGTTTGTCCTGCTAGTACTGTTTGTTCTACCTATGCCCGTCCTTCCTGTTCTGTCCATTACATGACCCCAGTCCTGCTGTCACCCTTCTCAGCTCAGCTGCCATAGTCCCGATTACTGCCCTATGAGTGACACCTGGCATTTTGTGTCTTGGCAAGCGCCCAGTCAAGCTTCTCCCACTAAAGAGTAAGCCTGAGTTTGCCATCTGTCCAGTGGGTCCACTCCTGCTCGCCACCTCATCTCCAGCGGTGAGCGTTACAATGAATATTCAGATTGGCCAAACATTAATGAATTCTCAATGGATAGAGATGTGTATGCCACTGCCAGACTCCTCTGATGAGAGTTCATCTCCTGGGAGATAAAAAGGTTCAACATTTGAATTTAAATTGCACCTTCTTTATACCCCTGATATGATCTGTTAGAGAATAGTAAGGAGGTTCCCATATGGTGGATGTGTTCCGCCCCAAGGCTATGGGGTACTCGGTCAAGGGCGATATATAACTGGGATGTGTCATTGGGTGGCTGTTGCCTGGTTCTGTGACCCTGGGGGTCACTTTAAAGGGGGTTATGTACAGGGGAATGTTTAATAAAGTTTATTTCAGCAAGTTAGAGTAGAATCTGGGGCATTGCTTCACACACTTGCTCTCCTGAAAGATCAGTGTCCATAGCAAACATACTAATATCGGTGCTGCTCTGGTGTGCTCATTTTAGAAGGCAAATATTCACAAGCACTTTTGGAAGAAAAAATGGCACTCACCAGTTCTTGCTGTGCAGAAGGTTCATTTATTCAAAATGTGGTGGTTACATGACCATTGAGGAAGGATTCTCCAGTCGTGCTGTGTGTATGTGTTACCCACCAATACCATCTGTAAATAATACACGGACTGCATGTGACTTGGTTCAAATTGGCCACAGCAGCCTTTATTACCTATTATTTACATTCTAAACACAAGGGGGTGCCGTCCAACGGGCGACCCCAACAAATAATAGGTAACACAGTAATCAATACATTAAATATATAACCCCGAGTAGGCCCAGTCCAGGAACAACTTCTCACACCAATATCCCTGGCCGCAACACACCGACCCAGAGATGAGGTATTAATCACCAACGGATTAATACCCCCAACTTTGCAGAACCCCGTGTCTGGAACCCGGAGCCACCATACCAAGATGGTGTCCCTCAGTCCAGTTACCATTGCCTTCAACGGCCTCTGGACCAGACCTACCCCCCGCTGCTGTGACAAAGAAAACAACCCAGGCAACTATTTTCCACCGTACCAAACACAAAGGAGGGTGGGTGGGGATCGCTCCATATCCGGAAATCAAGAGAGGGGATAAGCCAAATTTCCTATACTTACACCCCTCATCTGTCCCACCTCTTCCTCCAGGGAACTCCTCCTCCCCACCAATCCCTTTCTCTGCCCTATACACAAACATTCCTGTTCCTATTAACCCCATCACTCCTTCCCTTCCCTCTAGTCATGTCGCCCCTCCACCCTATGGGTTCTATGGCTTTCTTACGTGGGGCTGGCGGGGAGGGAGAGGACTGCCTGACACGTCAGACAACAGCCATTTCGCACTTACTCTCAGTGCTTAAGCTGGTCTGAGGGTGTGTGACATCATGTCCGTTTTAAATCTACCAAACATGTGGTTGATGTCACATAATTAAAATATATTAAAAACAATATATCACAAAGATCTTAAAGGAATAGCAACAGTATACTGTAATGATTATTTCCTTTTATACCATATTACTTTTAACATATACAGAATTATCCTAAGAAAAGTCATTTTTATCATTTAGTCCTAGCGGACCTGTGGCATTAAATCTTATAATATATTCTGCCTCTTTTCTGAGCAGCATTTTATGGGTGTCTCCACCTCTTGCCACAGGCTCCACTAATTCTAAGCCAGCAAAAGATAAAACGTTACAGTCAGTATTATGCACTTGTCTAACATGATCAATTAATCTGGTTGCACCTACACCACTGTATCGTCTAATTTTTTTATTTTTTTTTGTAGTCCAAATCAGCAAACAATATTATTATAATTGTGTAACAACTATTTTCTTAATGTAATTCAACTTATTTTTATTTTTATTTTTATAATTTTAGCTGTTTACAAAAACATGTTCAGAAATACAATTATATATATAATATGGGCTGAAAGTGCACACTCCCAGCTGCAATATGAGAGTTTTCACATCCAAATCGGAGAAAGGGTTTAGGAATCATAGCTCTGTAATGCATAGCCTCCTCTTTTTCAAGGGACCAAAAGTAATTGGACAAGGGACTCTAAGGGCTGCAATTTACTCTGAAGGCGTCTCCCTCGTTAACCTGTAATCAATGAAGTAGTTAAAAGGTCTGGGGTTGATTACAGGTGTGTGGTTTTGCATTTGGAAGCTGTTGCTGTGACCAGACAACATGCGGTCTAAGGAACTCTCAATTGAGGTGAAGCAGAACATCCTGAGGCTGAAAAAAAAGAAAAAAAATCCATCAGAGAGATAGCAGACATGCTTGGAGTAGCAAAATCAACAGTCGGGTACATTCTGAGAAAAAAGGAATTAACTGGTGAGCTTGGGAACTCAAAAAGGCCTGGGCGTCCACGGATGACAACAGTGGTGGATGATCGCCGCATACTTTCTTTGGTGAAGAAGAACCCGTTCACAACATCAACTGAAGTCCAGAACACTCTCAGTGAAGTAGGTGTATCTGTCTCTAAGTCAACAGTAAAGAGAAGACTCCATGAAAGTAAATACAAAGGGTTCACATCTAGATGCAAACCATTCATCAATTCCAAAAATAGACAGGCCAGAGTTAAATTTGCTGAAAAACACCTCATGAAGCCAGCTCAGTTCTGGAAAAGTATTCTATGGACAGATGAGACAAAGATCAACCTGTACCAGAATGATGGGAAGAAAAAAGTTTGGAGAAGAAAGAAAACGGCACATGATCCAAGGCACACCGCATCCTCTGTAAAACATGGTGGAGGCAACGTGATGGCATGGGCATGCATGGCTTTCAATGGCACTAGGTCACTTGTGTTTATTGATGACATAACAGCAGACAAGAGTATCAGAAAAAGAATCCGGCACTCACAATGGATTGTGCAAAAAGAAAAAACACTTTATTTAGTAATTCTTTTGTGTGAAAAATATAAATGACGTTTCGGTCACACTTTGACCTTCATCCGATTAAACTTCACACTAAACAGAAAATACAAAGAGAATGTGCTATAATGTGCATAATAACAAACAATATCCAGATTTATACAGAATATAACGCATAAATACAAGTTTAAATCGTAACTACAGGAAGGACCAGTGTATCAGCAGAGCAATACACAACATCAAAAGACAATATTAATTAGATAATCCTATGGGAATATCTATCACTTTAAATAGAATAGATAGTTTGTAACAAGCATCATTGTAGTAAGTGCATGATAAAGGCAGAGATCAGCCACAGATAGCAGGTCTGTAAAACAGAGAAAAACAATCAGGTATATAAATAAAGCAAAGCTTCTTACCAGTAAATCAAAGAGCCACAGGAGAATTAGCGCTGATGTGTATTGCGTCTATCACGCCAGGGAAATGCGCTAACATGTGTCATAGAGAGAGGGTTTTTAAAGGTCCCGGGACGTAACGTCACTTCCTGTTTCACGAAACCGGAAGTGATGTATATGGATGGCAAAAGGTTGGCAACACGTTCCAGGAAGGAAAGCCAGCATCATCACAGGGCTGTGAAGCAGGAAGTGATGTATATGGATGGCAAAAGGTTGGCAACACGTTCCAGGAAGGAAAGCCAGCATCATCACAGGGCTGTGAAACAGGAAGTGATGTATATGGATGGCAAATGGTTGGCAACACGTTCCAGGAAGGAAAGTCAGCATCATCACAGGGCTGTGAAGCCGGAAGTGATGACATTAGCTGAAAAAGCAGCTATTTAATGAAAGAAGGAGGCACATAGTGCATTCAACACATGATAAAGTCACATAATCGGCAATTTACTGCATCAAAAAAGGCATATATATAATGATGGAACTCAATAGCTTATAATATTGATTAGAGGGGCCAGAGGGGTAACACATATTGATCCAGTTGAGATCATTATATGGTACAGTGTGTGATATTTATAGTATAGTTATATATATGGAAATCTATAGAAAATTATTTTTTATTATGTATTAATATTTTTTATTTTTTATTTTATTAAAAAAAGGATCAAAATATTAATCCATGTTTTAATGTGTATAGAGAAAATTAGGCATAAAAATTAATAAAAATATAAGATATATGAAAAAAATTTCATTTATATAAAAAATAAAACATAAATTTAAATACCAAAGGTTGATTGATGAGTTCATCAGATTTAATTGGCCTGTAATATTGACTAAACATAAGAGAGAAAAAATGAAAATCAGTTAATAAAACAAAATGTATATAAAAAAATTATAAAAAAAATTATAAAAAATACCCAATAGAATAAAATAAATATTATCCAAGACCGTATAGAAATATATATCCATAAATATAACACACTGAATATACAAAGGAACCTAGACATATACGTGGATAAATGTATAAGAGAGTGTTTTCATGAGTGTAAAAAAAAAATAATTTTTCACAAGAGTGCAAAAAAAATTTTTTTACATAAAGCTCCCTATATCAAATTCTCTGTTGAGACCTTTAGGTTCCATAGTCTGTAAAACAAAAATCCAAAAAGCTTCACGTTTTTTCAAGAGTGTTACCCTACTGTGACCCCTTCTCATTTGTGGAATCTGTTCAAGTACCTGATATCTAAGCTGAGATACCCTATGTCCCAATTTATGAAAATGAGAAGGAAGAGGAAGATGAAGACGTTCACAGCGAATAGTAGACTTATGTTGTGAGATCCTATCACGTATAGACTGAGTGGTTTCTCCAACATAAAGTAGGCCACATGGGCATTTGATCACATAAACAACATAGGAGCTGTCACACGTGAAGAATCCTTTAATGGAAAAACCTTGACCAGTTTGTGGATGGAACACCTTATCACCCTTAATAATATTATTACACTGTAGGCAATTAAGGCACGGAAAAGTGCCTTTACGTGGTGTACTCAAATAGCTCTGTGAAAAAGAGGGAGCAATAGAGCCTATATCCGCCCTAACTATTTTATTCCTTAAATTAGGAGCCCTGCAAAAACAGGGAAGAAACGGCTTTTGGAATTCAGCCACCTGAGGATAACCTCGACTCAAAATATACCAGTTGCGGCGGATAAGTTTATGAACCTTATAGGAATAAGGATGAAAGCTATGAACAAAAGGAATACGGTTACCCATATCAGATTTCCTACTGTCACTATTCAAGCTGTCCTTCAATATATTGTCAGGGTACCCCCTCGCTTTAAATCTGGAATTCATCTCATCAAGTCTCAATGTCTTTGTAGCATCTTGACTGACAATTCTTTTGACTCTGAGAAATTGAGATTTCGGAATTGATTTCTTTACGGCCTTAGGGTGGCAGCTAGAGAACTGTAGTAAATTATTTTTATCAGTAGCCTTAGTGTAAAGATCAGTCTCTAATTTGCCGTCATCACCTTTAATGACCATAGTATCCAAAAAGCTTATCCTATTATAATCATATTGTATAGTGAATTGTAATTCTGGCCAAATATTGTTTAAATAGTTGTGGAATGTTAAAAGGGAGTCCAATGAGCCCCCCCATATGCAAAAGACATCATCTATATATCGTTTCCAACATAAAACATGTGATTCAAAAAGTTCATGTGGATAGATAAATGTTTGTTCAAATTGTGACATATAGCAATTAGCATAGGGGGGGGCTACATTGGACCCCATAGCTGTACCTTGTATCTGTAAATAAAAACTATCCTGAAAAAGAAAAAAATTTTCCCTTAATACAATATTCAATAATTCTATACAGAATTTTTTTGTCTCAGAGTCAAAATTATGGTCAGATAATAGTTTATGCACAGCATTAATACCTTTTTCATGAGTAATTGAGGTATATAGACTGCCTATATCCCACGTGACCAAAATGGCATCAGATGTTATATGATCAAACTTACGAATCGTATCCAAAAATTCACCCGTATCTAATAAAAAGGACTCGGTTTTTTTTATCAATGGAGTCAAAATTTTTTCTAATAAAATGGCCAATGGTGATAAAATTGAATCCGTACCCGCCACGATGGGTCTGCCAGGGGGTTTCTCCAAATTTTTATGAATTTTAGGTAATATATAGAAAATAGGTACCATTGGATCTTTCTTCTGTAGAAATTCAAAAACTTTATCATCAATGAGGCCTGATTTTAGATAGGGTTCTATAGTATTTCTAATTTTAGCTCGAATAGAAGATGTGGGATTATTGGTCAAGGCAGTATACACCTCAATATTAGAAAGTTGGGTCATGACTTCGTCAATATACATCCGTTTATCCATTATAACTGTAGCTCCGCCTTTATCGGCAGGTTTCAAAATTAATTCTTTGTCTTTAATCAGTGATTCAAGAGCCAATTTATCAGATTGAGACATATTGGATGGACAAAAAAGAAGACCCTGTTCAATATCTTTACATAGTTGTGATACATCACGATCAACTAACGAAATAAATGTTTCAATAGCTGGCAAATTTTTTGGAGGCATAAAAGTACTCTTAATTCTGAGACCCAGGTCAGAGAGGTTAATAGGCGTTCTTGGAGTAACTATATCTCTACTTGGAATGTAACCAGAACCATGTGGAGAAAAATGTGCTTTTAATCTTAATGATCTAAAGAATTTTTGTAGATCCATATGTAAATTGAAAGAATTAAATTTATATGTTGGGGAAAAGGATAAACCTTTTTGTAATAAGCACATTTGTTGTGGTGTAAGGTTCTTAGAAGAAATATTGATAACTAGAGACTCCTCCCTACCTGGGATCTGGTTGTCATATTGGTTCTTGGAGTGTCTATGACACTGTCCCCCCCGCCGCGTCTGCCTCTTCGGCCTTGGGGTCGTCCTTGACCTAAAAAATATGGTGCATATCTACCTTGACGGGATCGGAACCCGTTATCCGAACCAGACAAAGAAGTATCAGAAGAAGAACGATAAGATCTAAAAGGACGCGGCTTAAATGATTCATGCCAGCGATACACCCGATTATTGACATAGTCCTCTGTATCTCGTAGGAATTTTTGACGTTTCTTCTTTTGTGATTCCTGCTTGTGAACCAACAAAGAAGATTGTAATTTCTCCTTCATTGTAGAGAATTCCTCAGATGGAAGTGTGGATTCAAGCTGAGTTTCAACAGAGGTCACCTTTTCTTTAGTCGAATCAATGGATTTGTGTAAATATTCAAGAGTCAGGATCATCAAATCCAATGAACATTTATTTAATATCTGTTCAAAGACTGTGCAAAACTCTTTGTTATCACTAAAAATGGTGGGTCTTAGATTGACTCGAAGTCCTCTTGGGATTCTCTTGACGCGAAGATATTCAGTGATGGTAGCACAATGTAATTCCAGATTAAGGAGGTGTCGGGACTCCTTTTCAAAATCTCTAGTCTTGAACTCTTGGGAGGGAATGTGTAAAAAATCCCCTGAAACAGTGGTCCGTCCAATAATATCAGATGTTTCACCAGTGGAATAGGAAAAAATCTCAGTAGACATACTGGAAAAAACAGGTGCACGTACTATAGGAGTATATATTCAAAAAAGAAGTATGGCACTCTGTTAGACAGGGAGGTGCCAGGATAGGGTCCAAACCCTTATATATCAGAAAAAGAATCCGGCACTCACAATGGATTGTGCAAAAAGAAAAAACACTTTATTTAGTAATTCTTTTGTGTGAAAAATATAAATGACGTTTCGGTCACACTTTGACCTTCATCCGATTAAACTTCACACTAAACAGAAAATACAAAGAGAATGTGCTATAATGTGCATAATAACAAACAATATCCAGATTTATACAGAATATAACGCATAAATACAAGTTTAAATCGTAACTACAGGAAGGACCAGTGTATCAGCAGAGCAATACACATAACATCAAAAGACAATATTAATTAGATAATCCTATGGGAATATCTATCACTTTAAATAGAATAGATAGTTTGTAACAAGCATCATTGTAGTAAGTGCATGATAAAGGCAGAGATCAGCCACAGATAGCAGGTCTGTAAAACAGAGAAAAACAATCAGGTATATAAATAAAGCAAAGCTTCTTACCAGTAAATCAAAGAGCCACAGGAGAATGAGCGCTGATGTGTATTGCGTCTATCACGCCAGGGAAATGCGCTAACATGTGTCATAGAGAGAGGGTTTTTAAAGGTCCCGGGACGTAACGTCACTTCCTGTTTCACGAAACCGGAAGTGATGTATATGGATGGCAAAAGGTTGGCAACACGTTCCAGGAAGGAAAGCCAGCATCATCACAGGGCTGTGAAACAGGAAGTGATGTATATGGATGGCAAATGGTTGGCAACACGTTCCAGGAAGGAAAGTCAGCATCATCACAGGGCTGTGAAGCCGGAAGTGATGACATTAGCTGAAAAAGCAGCTATTTAATGAAAGAAGGAGGCACATAGTGCATTCAACACATGATAAAGTCACATAATCGGCAATTTACTGCATCAAAAAAGGCATATATATAATGATGGAACTCAATAGCTTATAATATTGATTAGAGGGGCCAGAGGGGTAACACATATTGATCCAGTTGAGATCATTATATGGTACAGTGTGTGATATTTATAGTATAGTTATATATATGGAAATCTATAGAAAATTATTTTTTATTATGTATTAATATTTTTTATTTTTTATTTTTTATTTTATTAAAAAAGGATCAAACTATTAATCCATGTTTTAATGTGTATAGAGAAAATTCCATTCATCAATTCCAAAAATAGACAGGCCAGAGTTAATTTTGCTGAAAAACACCTCATGAAGCCAGCTCAGTTCTGGAAAAGTATTCTATGGACAGATGAGACAAAGATCAACCTGTACCAGAATGATGGGAAGAAAAAAGTTTGAAGAAGAAAGGGAATGGCACATGATCCAAGGCACACCACATCCTCTGTAAAACATGGTGGAGGCAACGTGATGGCATGGGCATGCATGGCTTTCAATGGCACTAGGTCACTTGTGTTTATTGATGACATAACAGCAGACAAGAGTAGCCGGATGAATTCTGAAGTGTACCAGGATATACTTTCAGCCCAGATTCAGCCAAATGCTGCAAAGTTGATCGGACGGCGCTTCATACTACAGATGGACAATGACCCCAAACATACAGCCAAAGCTACCCAGGAGTTCATGAGTGCAAACAAGTGGAACATTCTGCAATGGCTAAGTCAATCACCAGATCTTAACCCAATTGAGCATGCATTTCACTTGCTCAAATCCAGACTTAAGACGGAAAGACCCACAAACAAGCAAGACCTGAAGGCTGCGGCTATAAAGGCCTGGCAAAGCATTAAGAAGGAGGAAACCCAGCGTTTGGTGATGTCCATGGGTTCCAGTCTTAAGGCAGTGATTGCCTCCAAAGGATTCGCAACAAAATATTGAAATTAAAAATATTTTGTTTGGGTTTGGTTTATTTGTCCAATTACTTTTGACCTCCTAAAATGTGGAGTGTTTGTAAAGAAATGTGTACAATTCCTACAATTTCTATCAGATATTTTTGTTCAAACCTTCAAATTAAACGTTACAATCTGCACTTGAATTCTGTTGTAGAGGTTTGATTTCAAATCCAAAGTGGTGGCATGCAGAGCCCAACTCGCGAAAATTGTGTCACTGTCCAAATATTTCTGGACCTAACTGTATATAAACTGACTGTTACACATACGCTATATACACTGACTGTTCTG
Source organism: Anomaloglossus baeobatrachus (assembly GCF_048569485.1). Lineage (NCBI taxonomy): Eukaryota > Metazoa > Chordata > Amphibia > Anura > Aromobatidae > Anomaloglossus > Anomaloglossus baeobatrachus. Next base: position 335,324,496 of record NC_134354.1, on the reverse strand, counting down.
AGCCCACACATATATATACACTAACTGTTACACATATAGACACTGACTGTTACACATACGCTATATCCACTGACTCTTCTCAGCCCATACATATATATACACTGACTGTTACACATATATATACAGACTGTGGTCATCGAATCCTCCCGGTACCGCCACCTCTGCTTCAATCTCCCGTGCGGCGCCAGGTCCACTCCCGTGTGGGAAGCGGGAAGCAGCTGCGAAATCAAAAGTGAACATTAGAGAAAAAAAAAGACATACTCACTTGTCTCCAGACTCCCGGTGCCATGCCCGCTCCCAGCTCCTCTCCCGGTACCGCCGCTCTGGCTTTGTGCCGGCTCCCATGGCTGCAGGACCTGGCGGTGATCACCTGATGCGGTCACCTGACGCATCAGCTGATCGTAAGTCTTGCGGTGACGCCGGCTTTTTACCGCCCGGCCGGCTATCTGCTGATGCCGTCAGGAGACCGCTTCACTGATTACCGGCAGCTCCTGCAGCGATCGGACAGGAGCCAGCACGTACGTGTGTAGGTTTTTTTTTTTGTTTGTTTTTTCACTGATGCATCTGCTGATTGTATAAAAGCCGTTTATACAATCAGCTGCTGTGTCATGTGATTCAGGCCCTTGAAGCTGACACATCATCTGATCGCTCTGCTTTCCAGAAAACCGATCAGATGATATTGGATCTGGATTGGACAGCTTGGGACCCTTGACCCAGGATTACTGCGGAGGGGGGTTCTTTATTTCAATAAAGATGGAGTCACTAATTGTGTTGTGTTTTATTTCTAATAAAAATATTTTTCTGTGTGTTGTGTTTTTTTTTTATCTTTACTAGAAATTCATGGTGGCCATGTCTAATATTGGTGTGACACCATGAATTTTGGGCTTAGGGCAAGCTGATAATATAAAGCTAGCCCTAACCCCATTATTACCCAGCAAGCCACCCGGCTTCAGGGCAGCTGGAAGACTTGGATACAGCGCCAGAAGATGGCTCTTCTATGAAAGCGCCATTTTCTGGGGCGGGTGCGGACTGCAATACTCAGCGGGTGTGCCCAGAAAGCTTGGTCACTCTGCACTACGGATTCCAATCCCCAACTGCCTAGTTGTACCTGGCTGGACTCAAAAATTGGGCGAAGCCCACGTCATTTTTTTTATTTTAATTATTTCATGAAATTCATGAAATAATTAAAAAAAAAGGGCTTCACTATATTTTTGGTTCACAGCCGGGTACAAATAGACAGCTGGGGGTTGGGGGCAGCCTGTACCTGCCTGCTGTACCTGGCTAGCATACAAAATTATGGCGAAGCCCACGTCATTTTTTTGGGGGCAAAAAACTCCTGCATACAGTCCTGGATGGAGGAAGCTGAGCCTTGTAGTTCTGCAGCTGCTGTCTGCTCTCCTGCATATAATAGTGGATGGAGAATGCTGAGCCTTCTAGTTCTGCAGCTGCTGTCTGCTCTACTGCATACACTATTGGATGGAGGATGCTGAGCCTTGTAGTTCTGGTCCCCCTGCCTCTCCCTCCAGCATACAGACCTGGATGGATCATGCTGGGCCTTGTAGTTCTGCAGCTGTCTGCTCTCTTGCATACATTAGTGGAGAATGAAGAACATATTGAAGAAGGAAATGTCATCAGACCTTTTATCTTTTTTTATTTTTTCAACAATCTTTAATGGCATTGTTCACTGATAAAAACGCATAAAAACGCAGTGAGCAAAAACGCAGTAAAAAAGCATGCGTTGTTGCCGCAGTATTTTGCAACGGGTGCTTTTTTGTGCATTTTTTGCTACAAAAAACGCACAAAAACACAGCATCAAAAAAAAGCAGTGTGTGAACCTAGCCTTACTTTCACTTACAGTTTAGTGATGAGGGGGTGTCATATAGACGCCTGCCATCACTAAACTTTGACTTAGTGGCAGCTATGGGCTGCTGCCATTAACTTCTTCATTACCCCGATTGCCACCGCATCACGGCAACGGGAAGACCCGGGAAAAGTCCGGCACTGTCGCATCTAATGGATGCGGCAATTCCGGGTGGCTGCTGGCTGATATTTTTAGGCTAGGGGGCTCCCCATAACGTGGGGCTCCCCAGCCTCAGAATACCAGCCCCCGGCTGTGAGGCTTTATCCTGGCTGGTTAGCAAAATTGGGGAGGACCGCATGCTATTTTTGATAAATTTTTTATTTATTTTTTTTACTGTACGCTATGGACCCGCCCACCGGCGGCTGTGATTAGTTGCACTGAGACAGCTGTCACTCAGCGTTGGCATGTGTCTACCTGCAACCAATCACAGCCACCGGTGAGCAGAGAAGGAGTGAATACGAGATGGAATAATGAGCCGGCTATGGAAGACGAAATTGTGACAGCCACCCGGTCATCGGTAAGTATGAAGTGCTTGCTCCTACCCCTTTTGGCCATATTCGGTTCCCCATAAACTTTATATGGGGAGCAGCATCTGGCCAGATCCCGGGGATCAATCCTCCGCCGACCCAGAGTCTGTGGGTGATTGGTCTGCCAGCCCTCGTATCACACAGGAGAGGATTAGATACACGGCTCAGCAGACAGTATCACACAGGAGAGGATTAGATACACAGCTCAGCAGACAGTATCACAAAGGAAAGGATTAGATACACGGCTCCGCACGCAGTATCACACAGGAAAGGGTTAGATACACGACTCAGCACACAGTATCACACAGGAGAAGATTAGATACACAGCTCAGCAGACAGTATCACAAAGGAGAGGATTAGATACACGGCTCAGCAGACAGTACCATACAGGAGAGGATTAGATACACGGCTCAGCAAACAGTATCACACAGGATAGGATTAGATAAACGGCTCAGCAGACAGTATCACACAGGACAGGATTAGATACACAGCTCAGCAGACAGTATCACAAAGGAGAGGATTAGATACACAGCTCAGCACACAGTATCACACAGGAGAGGATTAGATACACAGCTCAGCAGACAGTATCACAAAGGAGAGGATTAGATACACGGCTCAGCAGACAGTATCATACAGGAAAGGATTAGATACACGGCTCAGCAGACAGTATCATACAGGAGAGGATTAGATACACGGCTCAGCAAACAGTATCACACAGGATAGGATTAGATACACGGCTAAGCAGACAGTATCACACAGGACAGGATTAGATACACAGCTCATCAGACAGTATCACAAAGGAGAGGATTAGATACACAGCTCAGCACACAGTATCACACAGGGAAGGATTAGATACACAGCTCAGCAGACAGTATCACAAAGGAGAGGATTAGATACACAGCTCAGCACACAGTATCACACAGGAGAGGATTAGATACACGGCTCAGCAGACAGTATCACACAGGACAGGATTAGATACACAGCTCAGCAGACAGTATCACAAATGAGAAGATTAGATACACGGCTCAGCAGACAGTATCACACAGGATAGGATTAGATACACGGCTCAGCAGACAGTATCACAAAGGAGAGGATTAGATACACAGCTCATCACACAGTATCACACAGGACAGGATTAGATACACAGCTCAGCAGACAGTATCACACAGGAGAGGATTTGATACACGGCTCAGCAGACAATATCATACAGGAGAGGATTAGATGCACGGCTCAGCAGACAGTATCATACAGGAGAGGATTAGATACACGGCTCAGCAGACAGTATCACAAAGGAGAGTATTAGATACACAGCTCAGCAGACAGTATCACACAGGACAGGTTTAGATACACAGCTCAGCACACAGTATCACACAGGAGAAGATTAGATACATGGCTCAGCAGACAGTATCACACAGGACAGGATTAGATACACAGCTCAGTAGACAGTATCACAAAGGAGAAGATTAGATACACAGCCCAGCACACAGTATCACACAGGAGAGGATTAGATACATGGCTCAGCAGACGGTATCACAAAGGAGAGGATTAGATACATGGCTCAGCAAACAGTATCACACAGGATAGGATTATATACACGGCTAAGCAGACAGTATCACACAGGACAGGATTAGATACACAGCTCAGCAGACAATATCACAAAGGAGAGGATTAGATACACAGCTCAGCACACAGTATCACACAGGAGAGGATTAGATACACAGCTCAGCAGACAGTATCACAAAGGAGAGGATTAGATACACAGCTCAGCACACATTATCACACAGGAGAGGATTAGATACACGGCTCAGCAGACAGTATCACACAGGACAGGATTAGATACACAGCTCAGCAGACAGTATCACACAGGAGAAGATTAGATACACGGCTCAGCAGACAGTATCACACAGGATAGGATTAGATACACGGCTCAGCAGACAGTATCACACAGGATAGGATTAGATATGACAGGCAGGCAGTCCTCTCCCTCCCCGCCAGCCCCACGTATGTAACCACCACATTTTGAATAAATGAACCCTCTGCACAGAAAGAACTGGTGAGTGCCATTTAATAAAGTTTATGTCGTGACACCACTTGCAGGTTGCAGTTATGGTGATGGAACCGCCGCTGCACAGTCACTCCACTGGGGCTGATGTTGATGGCAGACTGGATAGCGGGCCTTCCGCAAGTAGGGCCTGGGCCCCAGGGGGTAGGTGATGGGGTGAGGCGCGGAAAGAAGGTAGGCCACACAAGGGATTGCTGTGTAATTGGTTCTCTTTACTCATAGTGGTTGGTAACTGGCACCCAGAGGGAGGCTGGTGTTCACTTCTGGTTCCCTTAGTCCCAGTGCCGGGTTGATGACCTGGTGGCTTATTTCCCCTTCACCTCTCTCAAGTTGGTGGGTCCCCGTGGCTTTGAGCATCTGGGGGTCCCCTCCTGTTTGTCTCTCTGTCTCTGGTCTGTACGGCGGGCAGTGTGAACCCTATAGGGTCGGTATTCCGTTTCGGTCCCTGGTTCCCCTGTTACTGCTGGTGCCCCCGGACTTCTAAGGTAATTGAGGTCCTGGATGGACCCCTAACTGTGCAGATTTTATCATTTCTGCCTGGAGCATTTGCCTGATCTAGGGCTGTGTACCTCGTCGGTGCTATGGTTCCAGGAGTACTCTGCTGTACTCCATCGGCAACCACACACCTGGGACCTCAGGTCACCATCACACTCCCGTCCGTTCTCTCTCACGTCCACTTACTAACTGTCTGACTGTCCGTCTCCTCCCACCTGGTTGTTTTCTAGTGGACTGGATCGGCTCCACCCCTGGGTGGCCATCCATTGGGTCCACTCTAGTCTGTCACCAGTCTGTGGATGGGGGAAAACTGGGATTTTAATGTGTTTTGCTGTTACCAGCACTGGTCTTCCAGGTCCCTGGGAGATAGGCCCTACATCCATGACAGGATGCAGTACCTTGTAGTGCCCTGATGGGTTCAGGGGCGCTACATTCCGCCTTAATTCCAGCACGTCCTCGGGCTGCAAAGTTAACCCAGGTTAAAATTTTTAATTTTCATTTTTGCAAACATTAAACATTCTTCCCTCGCAGGGGAAGCATTTTCTTAAACGTTTCAAACTGGATTACCCCTCCCATCAGCCACCACCCAAAGATCCTGTTCCCAAAACCCCCAGGAGGAATGTCACTGGTTTCCATGGTGACTGGATCTCGGCCACCTCTGCCGCAGACCCTTACTGCGACCTTTTCCTCTCCATACTGGTGGTGTCAATGAGGGTCCTTTTGGCAAAGTTGTACTCTGGTAGTAGGCACAACTGGTGCAACTTATTTACAGGTAAATTTTTTTACTGCTGCCAGTCCTGCAGTCTCGGTCCATTTTTATCAAACCATTCAAACCATTGCTGAAAACAGGTTAAAGGCAAAAATCAACATTTTAAACTGGAATCAGAAAACCTTTTTGGTAGAACTACAGGTCATAGCTACCATGGAACTGTAAAGGGGCCCTCTGGATCAACAGGCCACCTGGGATCAGCACTATGGGTTTGGGTGCACTTGTCCCGCGCACGTCTACTGCCTCCTTGTGGCAGCTGGGGAACTGGTGTTCTTGTAGGAGCGGGGGCTGGTGTTTCTACAGCAGCCTCTACTGGACATACTTCTACATCTAGGGCGTACGAGCCCCACTTCCCATAGTGGCGGGTGTAGACAACCACATCACACGAGTGGAGATCATGACTGGAGTGTCCTTAACCCCTTAACGACCCTTGACGTACTGGGTACGTCATGGTGACATGGTGCTAAACGACCCATGATGTACCCAGTACGTCATGGCGAAATCGCGGTCCCGGAGCCCCGGGGAGTCCAATTTGTTTAATTAAACAGTAGATTCGGGAAGGAGGGGACCTCTGCCTGACCTCAGGAGGGGTGGTGCCTCCTTCCCGAACCTACAGAGGCTGTGATTGGCTGCCGAACGCCGCTCAGCCAATTACAGTCACTGTAATGTTCCAGCCATTGAAAATGGCTGGAACATTGAAATCCAGCCCTGATCAGTGCTGCTGTAGCACTGGCCATTGGCTGGAGCTGGGTGATTGGTGCTTCACCCGCCCCCAGCTCTGATTGGAGAGACCGGTCTTGTGACCGATCTCTCCAAGGTGACCTGTGTCCGTCCCTGAGGGTGCCCATTGGTAAGTTGCTGCCCCTGCCGCCCGCCCCTGTCCCCGATTGCCCTGCCAGCCCCACCGCTGTCTCCTATCGCCCCGCCCGCCACCGCCATCCCCGCCGCTGTCTCCGATCGCCCCGCCAGCCCCGCCGCTGTCTCCGATCGCCCCGCCCACCAGCCCCAGCCCCGCCGCTGTCTCCGATCGCCCCGCCTGCCACCGCCAGCCCCGCCGCGTCCCCGATCGCCACCACCATCCCAGCCGCTGTCTCCGATGACCCCGCCCGCCACCCCCAGCCCCGCCGCTGTCTCCAATCACCCCGCCCGCCCCGCCGCTGTCTCCGATCGCCCCGCCCGCCACCGCCAGCCCCGCCGCTGCTCCCGATCCACCGCTGTCCCCGATCGCCCCGCCCGCCACTGTCCCCGCCGCCACGTTCGCCACTGTCCCCGCCGCCACGCTCGCCACTGTCCCCGCCGCCTCGCTCACCACTGTCCCCGCCGCCACGCTCGCCACTGTCCCCGCCGCCACGTTCGCCACTGTCCCCGCCGCCACGCTCGCCACTGTCCCCGCCGCCACGCTCGCCACTGTCCCCGCCGGCACGCTCTCCACTGTCCCCACCGCCTTCGCACCCACCTTTTTCAGCCGCTGCTGCCCCCGAATCGGCCCCCACTGTTCCTGATCGGCCAACGCCGCCGCCTCCTTCATCGGCTGCCCCTTCTCCATCGCCACTACACCTCCTCCCCCTCCATGTGCTGCAAGCCACCCTCCCCCCACATGTGCTGCAAGCCACCCTCCCACCACATGTGGGGGGAGGGTGGCTTGCAGCACATGTGGGGGGAGGGTGGCTTGCAGCACATGTGGGGGGAGGGTGGCTTGCAGCACATGTGCTGCAAGCCACCCTCCCCCCATATGTGCTGCAAGCCACCCTCCCCCCTCCATGTTCTGGGGGCCCCCCTCCCCCTCCATGTTCTGGGGGCCCCCTCCCCCCCATGTTCTGGGGGCCCCCCTCCCCCCCATGTTCAGGGGGCTCCGCTCCCCCCGGGGCTCCCCTCCTCCATGTGCCATCTCTCTCTCCCATCAGACTCTGCCCCCCTCCCCGATCTGCTGCCTGCTCTCTCCCATCCTCTTCATCTACTGCCCCCTCTCACACTCTTCAATCTGTTGCCTCTTTCATCTGCTGCCTCTTCTGTCTGCTGTGATCCTGCTGCCTAGATCCATCCTGTAAGGTAGGTATCCCCATCTCACCTCCCTCCCCCCTATCCTCCGCCGCTCCTCCATCCGCTGCGCCATTTCCCATCATCCATCCGCTGCGCCCTTTCCCATCCTCTATCCGCTGCGCCATTTCCCATCATCCGCTGTGCCCTTTCCCATCCTCTGCCGCTCCTCCATCAGCTGCGCCCTTTCCCATCTTCCATCCGCTGCGCCCTTTCTCATCTTCCATCCGCTGCGCCCTTTCTCATCTACCGCCCCGCCCTCTCGCATCGCATTATCCAGCGCAGTTGCTCGCTTCCAGACTGGAGTGGATGATGCGATACGAGACTCGTGCATTGCTCTCACGTTTGGCACTGGTCTTAGTGGCAGGTGCTCATATTTTTTTTTTTATTCATTTTTTTTTTTTTTCTGATGCCTGTATTTTTTATTTCGCCAAACTAATTTTTTTGTATGGGGGGGGTCTAGTTTCCAAAATGGGATCACATGTGGGGGAGCTCCATTGTGTAGGCACCTCAGGGGGTCTCCAAATGCAACATGGCGTCTGCTAATAATTCCAATCAATTTTACTGTGAAATGGCGCTCCTTCTCTTCTGAGCCCCGCCGTACGCCCAAACAATTGATTTCCACCACATACGAGGAACCTGTGTACTCAGGAGAAATTGCACAATACATTTTATGGTGCATTTTTTCCTGATACCCTTGTGAAAAAAAAGCTACCTGTTTGAAAAAACTATTTTGTGGTAAAAAAAAGAATAAAATATTTTCACGGCTGAACATTACAAACATTTGTGAAGCCTCCAGGGGTTCAAACTGCTCACTAAAAAGCTAGATAAATTCCATGAGGGGTCTAGTTTCCAAAATGGGGTCAATTGTGGGGGAGCTCCATTGTTTAGGCACTTCAGGGGGGTCTCCAAACGCAACATGGCGTCCGCTAATAATTCCAACCAATTTTGCTGTGAAATGGCGCTCCTTGCCTTCCGAGTCGCACATCAAACATCTAGAAAGAATATTTGAGGGATCTAGTTTCTAAAATGGGGTCACTTATGGGGGAGCTCCATTGTTTAGGCAGCTCAGGGAGTCTTCAAACCTGACATGGCGTCCGCTAATGAGTGCAGCTAATTTTGCACTCAAAAATTCAAATGGCGCTCCTTGCCTTCCGAGTCTTGCCATGTGCCCAAACATTTGATTTCCACCACATATGGGGTATCTGCGTACTCAGGAGAAAATGCACAATACATTTTATGGTGCATTTTTTCCTGATACCCTTGTGATAAAAAAAGCTACCTGGTTGAAGCAACAGTTTTGTGGTAAAACATTTTTTTTTTCTTTTCACGGCTCAACGTTAAAAACGTCTGTGAAGCCCCCAGGGGTTCAAAGTGCACATCAAACATCTAGAAAAAAAATTTGAGGGCTCTAGTTTCCAAAATGGGGTCACTTATGGGGGAGCTCCATTGTTTAGGCACCTCAGGGAGTCTTCAAACCCGACATGGCGTCCGCTAATGAGTGCAGCTAATTTTGCACTCAAAAATTCAAATGGTGCTCCTTGCCTTCCGAGTCCTGCCGTGTGCCCAAACATTTGATTTCCACCACATATGAGGTATCTGCGTACTTAGGAGAAAATGCACGACACATTTTATGATGCATATTTCCTGATACCCCTGTGAAAATACTAATTTTTATGGCTAAAGTAACATTTTTGTGTTAAAAAAGTAAAATTTTCATTTTTTCTTCTACATTGCTTTGGTTGCTGTGAAGCTCCTAAAGGGTTAATAAACTTCTTGGATGTGGTTTTGAGCAGAGTGAGGGGTGCAGATTTTAGAATGGGGTCACTTTGGGGTATTTTCTGTCGCCTAGGTTTCTCAAATCACTCCAAATGTGATGTGGTACCTAAAATATTTTTTTTTATAAAATAAATTTTATTTAAATAAACGCAAAACATTTCAGCCTAAATTTACCACTGACATGAAGTACAATATGTCACGAAAAAACAATGTCAGAGTCGCCAGGATCCGTTGAAGTGTTCCAGAGTTATAACCTGTCAAAGTGACACTGGTCAAAATTGCAAAAAATGGCCGGGTCTTTAAGGTGAAAACAGGCTAGGGGCTGAAGGGGTTAAGGGAGATGGGGTTTCACATCCCAGCAAGAGACGAAGACTCCCTCCTTCAGACCGGGTTCAGCAATGAAAGCCCATCTCCTTTTCAGGCTGAACCGCTCCAGCACCTCCCGGTACAGCAGTCCCCATGCCCAGTAGCTGGCATGTCACAGGTGCTGCTTTTCCTGGAGGTCTCTGGCCTCCGCCTGCGCCCGCCAGGCCTCCCGCTGCTCCTATGCTCCTAAGCCAACTTGGTAATCATGGACTGGCATGCCCCATGGGTGTCCTCCTCAACATTGGCATGCTCCAAGGTGACGATCGCTGCTCCCTCATTTCCCAGTTCAGGGGTTCTAAGATCTGCAACTGGGCAGCTCGCTGCCGGATCCCTGACAGCAACCTGGAACAGTGCCTGGAAATTGTTGGCGGAGCATCCTCCTCTGCTGCTCCAGGTGAAGGTGTGGCCCGATAGGTCACAGCGGAGTCAGAAGACAGGTCGGCCTGGTTCTTCTCAACAGGAGAAGGTGATGCAGCCTGGTCTGGTCCGGCCGGCAAAGGCGGTGCAGCCTGGTCCTTCTCGGCTGGAGAAGATGGTGCAGCTTGGTCTGGTCTGGCCGGGTTGGACAGTGGCGTGGTCCGGTCATCATAAAATATCAGCATCCAGGTTTTGAGTGGCCTGGGAGGCTCCTGGTGCCATCTCTGCCATCGACGCCCGTTGCTCGTGGGCCCGTATGACTGCCACCTCCATCATTTCTGTCCAAAATTCCACAATCTGCCAGAGCTGCTGTGCCCGCATCGTCCAGCACAGCTGCTGGACCTCTAGCCTGTCTGCTGTCCAGGCCCCGGAGCAACCTGATTTGTTCTCCTGGGCATTTGGAATCGATATTCTCCTGGTGAGTCTGAGAGCATTCTGCCACAGGGCTTCTGGTCTCCCTGTTTTAAGTTTCGTTTTACATGTTGCACACTTCCAGGGATTGGGGTCTCTGTTTGCGTGATTTTCTCCACAGTGATGGCGCAGTTACTTTTTCACACAAAATTGCGACAGTTGCACAAGTCACAAAAACAGTCCATAAGGCGCACGTCACCTGGTGTGAACGGGTCTAGTCCACTCCTGTTCGTGACGCCAAGAAAGCTGTTCCACCCCAGGGCTATGGGGTACTCGGTTCCGGGAGGTATATCACTGGGATGTGTCACTGGGTGGCCGTTGCCCGGTTCTGTGACCCTGGGAGTCGCTTTAAAGGGGGTTATATACAGGGGAATGTTTAATAAAGTTTATGTTGTGATGCCACTTGTGGATTTATGTCTTGCTAAATTCTACTAAAAAGGGGCTGAAAGCCCGTACTTACGAAGCGCTCACTGATATCCTAATCAGGCACGAATACTAATATTCTTTATAGCAAGATACTATTTATTTTAATAGCACATGAATATAATCAATGGTACATAGGCATTTAGAACTATAGTCATAGAAACCTATACAATAACAGAAATATGCATCAACATTACCGTTATGTTGTAGCAATCCTTTCACATCGGAGGGAACTCGAGTTAATGATAAGGAATCAACATGGTATCTTGCATCACAGGAACAGTGCGTACGTACACTTCAATGTCCTGGAAGGTTTCCCTAACATTAAGCGAGTCCGGTGTAATTTTTATAGGAAAACTTTGTAGGTTGTGTTTAAATGGTCACCAGCATATGACAGCTGAGTCATGTTCATGTAACTTGACCACAAACTGCTGTGGGCACCGGCAGCTTCCTGCACATTTCCTGCACATCCTGCCAGTTGACAACTGGCCGACCACAGTTTGACCATAGTGTTAGTGAAATATTGCAATGAGCCATAAATTTCATATGCAAGCTTCCTTAAACCTGTCTTTAAGCCAACCACAAGTTTCCAGTAAGTGGAACTGTCCTCATTATCTTGAAACTGCTTCAAAACCTGGTTGACATGTATTCCTTGGTCATCATTAGTGAAATATTATCCAAAGGACATCTCTTTGATACTGAATCATTGATAGGTCAAATAATATCTGGGATCACTCCTATCTTTTGATTATGATTCCTATCTAATCACATTCAAACTTCAGTCATATCACATTGGTATCACAGTTGCGGTTATGGTGATGGAATCCCAGTGCCGGGTTGATGACCTGTTGGCTTCTTTTCCCTGCACCTCTTTCAAGTTGGTGGGTCCCTGTGGCTTGGAACGTCTGGAGGTCCCCTCCTGTTTGTCTCTCAGTCTCTGGTCCGTACGGCGGGCAGTGCGGGTGGGGATTCCATTCCGGTCCCTGGTTCTCCCAATACTGCTGGTGCTCCCGGACTTCTAAGATCAGTGAGGTCCTGGATAGTCCCCTCACTGTGCAGATTTTATCAGTTCTGCCTGGAGCGTTTGACTGACCTAAGGCTCTGTACCCCGTTGATGCTATGTTTGCGGGAGTACTGCGCTGTACTCCACCGGCAACCACACGCCTGGGCCCTCAGGTCACCGTCACACTCCCGTGTTCTCTCTTATGTCCACTTACTAACTGTCTGACTGTCCGTCCTCTCCCACTTGGTTGTCGTCTAGTGGACTGGATCGGCTCCACCCCTAGGTGGCCATCCTTTGGGTCCACTCACTCTAGTCTGTAACCAGTCTGTGGATGGGGGAAAACTGGGATATTAATGTGTTTTGCTGTTACCGGCACTGGTCTTTCAGGTCCCTGGGGGATAGGCCCTGCATCCCTGACAGGATGCAGTACCTTGTAGTGCCCTAATGGGTTCAGGGGCGCTACAGATGGTCAACTGGTCCTGCTGAAATAAGTGTAAGAGTGGTGGACTTTTGTTGTCGGATCCTGAAGACACCAATGACATTAATATATTGTGTAGTGTAATGTGAATGATGTCTAATGTCTTTTGCATATAATGATAAATGATAAAAAGAAAGAGTATACTGAACAACTGGGATCACCAACAATATTGCATTTTATTCAAAACATAATATTGAGAAAAACACTCAACATAATTAAAAACAATAACAAAAAAGCACTGGGCTTACAGAATAGCAAAAATAGTGTGTCCATAATAGAGCAAACACTAAACCTTCTAAGATAGACTACATATACACTCAAATGCAAAATCAAGTATAATTGCTAAAAATAAAAATGCATGAATATGGACAAACAACCAGAAAATGTAAGCAGTAAATGCACAATAGTCCTAGGGCTCAAATATATAATATTAGGAATAGTTTCCTGGTGTAATCTTATTTTACATGCCTTAGTCTCTTTGGCCATAATGATCAAGGTATGTGTGGATAAAAAAAGGCACAGAATTTCAGAAAAAGGACATATCACCAACCATTAAGCATGGGGGTGGATCACTCATGCTTTGGGGTTATGTTGCAACCAATGACACAGGTAAGATTTCACAGGTAGTGAAGAAGAGATTCAATGAAACTTCAACAAACTCTTTATTCAAACATAACACTATGTGTAAAAAAGTTGAAAAAGGATGGCTCTACAAATGGATAATGATCCTAAACACTCAAATCCACAATAGACTACTCAGGTAGCGACTGGACAAATTCACAAATTAAATAGATAATAGCGAAGTGAATGCAATTAGAAAAAACGCCTAAAATATACCTTTTAACCCCTTAACGACCCTTGATGTACTGGGTACGTCATGGTGACATGGTGCTAAACGATCCATGACGTACCCAGTATGTCATGGCGAAATCGCGGCCTCGGAGCCCCCGTGAGTGCGATCAGTGCAATCAAATAGTGGATTCGGGAAGAAGGGGACCTCTGCCTGACCTCAGGAGGGGTGGTGCCTCCTCCCTGAACCTACAGAGGCTGTGATTGGCTGATTAACGCCGCTCAGCCAACTACAGTCACTGTAATGTTCCAGCCATTGAAAATGGCTGGAACATTGAAATCCAGCCCTGATCAGAGCAGCTGTAGCTCTGATCATTGGCTGGAGCTGGGTGATCGGTGCTTCACCCGCCCCCAGCTCTGATTGGAGAGACCGGTCTTGTGACCGATCTCTCCAATCACCGTTGATCTGGTGCTGGTGACCTGTGTCCGTCCCTGAGAGCTGAGGAGAGCGGTCGCCCATCGGTAAGTTATAGCCCCCCGATCCACCACTGTCCCCGCCACCGCCACCGCCAACCACGCCGCTGTCCCCGCCACTGTCACCGCCGCTGTCCCCGCCAACGCCAGCCCCGCTGCTGTATCCGATCACCCCGCCGCTGTCCCCGATCGCCACCGCCAGCCCCGCCGCTGTCCCTGATCGCCACCGCCAACCCCGCCGCTGTCCCCGTTCGCCACCGCCAGCGACGACACTCACCCCGCCGCTGTCTCCAATCACCACCTCCAGCCACGCCGCTGTACCCGGTCACCCCACCGCTGTCCCCGATCGCCACCGCCAGCCACGTCGCTGTCCCCGCCAGCCATGCCACCACCGCCAGCCACGCCGCTGTACCCGATCACCCCGCTGCTGTCCCCGATCACCACCGCCAGCAACGCCGCTGTCCCCGCCAGCCACGCCACTGTTACCGCCGCTGTCCCCGCCACCGCCAGCCATGCCACTGTACCCGATCACCCCGCCGCTGTCCCAGATTGCCACCACCAGCCACGCCGCTGTCCTCGCCAGCCACGCCACCACCAGCCACGCCGCTGTACTTGAACACCCCGCCGCTGTCCCCGATCGCCACCACCAGCCACGCCGCTGTCCACGCCAACCACGCTGCCACCGCCAGCCATGCCGCTGTACCTGATCACCCCGCCGCTGTCCCCGATCGCCACCGCCAGGCACGCCGCTGTCCCCGACAGCCACGCCGCTGTCCCCGCCACGCCCGCTACTGTCCATGCCGCCACCGCCAGCCACGCCGCTGTCCCCGCCGCCGTCCCCGCCGCCGTCGCACCCACCTTTTTCAGTCACCGCTGCCCCCGAATCGGCCGCCACTGTTCCCGATCGGCCGCCGCCTCCTCCATCGGCTGCCCATTCTCCATCCGCCACTACACCTCCCCCCTCCTCCTCCATGTGCTGCAAGCTGCCCCCCTCCATGTGCTGCCCCCCTCCATTTGCTGCCCCCCTTCCATGTGTTGCCCCCCCTCCATGTGCTGCCTCTCCCCCTCCATGTGCTGCCTCCCCCCCTGCATGTGCTGCCTCCCCCCCCTCATGTGCCATCGCTCTCTCCCATCAGACTCTGCCCCCCTCCCCGATCTGCTGCCTGCTCTCTCCCATCCTCTTCATCTACTGCCCCCTCTCACCCTCCTCAATCTGTTGCCTCCTTCATCTGCTACCTCTTCTGTCTGCTGTGATCCTGCTGCCTAGATCCATCCTGTAAGGTAGCTATCCCCAATCTCACCCTCCCCCATCCTCCGCTGCTCCTCCATCCGCTGCGCCATTTCCCATCCTCCGCGCCATTTCCCATCCTCTGCAGCTCCTCCATTCGCTTCGCCCTTTCCCATCCTCTGCCGCTCCTCCATCTGCTGCGCCCTTTCCCATACTCTGCCGCTCCTCCATCCGCTGCGCCCTTTCCCATCTTCCATTTGCTGCGCCCTTTCTTATCTGCCGCCCCTCCATCTGCCGCCGCGCCCTCTCGCATTGCATTATCCAGTGCAGTTGCTCACTTCCATACTGGAGCGGATGATGCGATGCGAGACTCGTGCATTGCTCTCACATTTGGCACTGGTCTTAGTGGCAGGCGCTCATATTTTTTTATTCATTTTTATTTTATTTTTACTGACGTCCATATTTTTTATTTCGCCAAACTAATTTTTTTGCATATTTGGGGGGGTCTAGTTTCCAAAATGGGGTCACATGTGGGGGCGCTCCATTGTTTAGGCACTTCAGGGGGGTCTCCAAATGCAACATGGCATCTGCTAAAAATTCCAACCAATTTTGCTGTGAAATGGCGCTCCTTCTCTTCTGAGCCCTGCCGTGCGCCCAAACAATTGATTTCCACCACATATGAGGGATCTGTGTACTCAGGAGAAATTGCAAAATACGTTTTATGGTGCATTTTTTCCTGATACCCTTGTGGAAAAAAAGCTACCTGGTTGAAAAAACAATTTTGGTGTAAAAAAAAAATATATATATTTTCACGGCTGAACATTACAAACGTTTGTGAAGCCTCCAGAGGTTCAAAGTGCTCACTAAACAGCCAAGGTAACGCCAGGCAGATGGGGGTGGCAACCCATAGCTGTCTGCACCTACGGGCTGCCCCCAACCCCCAGCTGCCTATTTGTACCCGGCTGGGAACCAAAAATATAGGGAAGCCCTTTTTTTTTAATTATTTCACTTATTTCATGAAATAATTAAAAAAAACAAAATATGTGGGCTTTGCCCCATTTTTGTGTCCAGCCAGGTACAACTAGGCAGCTGGGGATTGGAATCAGCAGCACAGGTTAGCCCGAGGTTTCTGGGCGCCTCTGCTGCGAATTGCAGTCTGCAGCCGCCCCAGAAAATGGCGCTTTCATAGAAGCGCCATCATCTGGCGCTGTATCGAACTCTTCCAGCAGCCCTGAAGCCGAGTGGCTTGCTGGGTAATCATGAGTTAATACTAGCTTTGTTTTACTAGCTAGTATTAAGTCAGAGATTCTTAATGTCAGGCAAGTTTGACCCGGCAATTAAGAATCTCCAATAAAGGGTTAAAAAAAAAGACACCACACAGAGAAAAAATACTTTAATAGAAATAAATACACAAACACACTTAGAGACTCCATGTTTATTAATTCCTCCATGATCCATGCTCTTCTGTCTTTCTCCTTCAGCCCATGCAGCTCTGCTCCATGAGCAGCACAGCATGGGAGAAAGACGCTGCTGCTCCCCGTGCAGTCTTCACTCCGTGAGTGATCAGTGCTGCTGGCTGTTAACGGTAACGTTACCGCTGACAGACGGTTACCATACCAACGGTGCTCCGATCATGTGATTCCCGATGCCGCTGTTAGCAATGACGTCACCGCTAACAAGCGCATTGCTATGGCAACGGTGATCTCCGTTATTGACCGGCTGTGTCAGCCGGTCCCTAACGGAATGGCGAAGCAGAACGGGGAGTCGACCGTGTGCCAGAGCATGTCGCCGTTACACGGCGATACACACACATGCACCATGTACCGGAGAAATGCAATGACAGGACCTATCATGACGTCAAAGCCATGTGACCAGTCTGTAGCCAATGAGATAATAGAGACGTGACTGGTCACATGGCTATTTTGACATCACAATAGGACCTGTCATCAGTGTTGGTTCCCGGAGGACCATCGGGAGGATCATCGGGAGGAATAGTAACAGGAGACAGAGTGCAGGACAGATCGCGGGCACCGGTAAGTGTTATGGCAATGTTTATTAACTGTATGTGTACATTTATAATGTGTTTTTATGTGTTTGTGATTGCCTTCCCATTGTTTCCTATGGGGTTCGAGTGGTTCGCCGAACCGAACTCGAGCGCGACCTCCATTCGACGAACCAAGCTCGAGCCGAACCGCGACCGGTTCGCTCATCTCTAGTCTTGAGCCAAAATATCCATTTGGTTTCCTGTTTGAGGATTTTATTGTCCCAATTACCTCCTCTAATTGGGGGAGTAATGACATCAATACCTTGAAAATTTATCACCTTAGGGTCACCCGCATGGTTCTCCAAAACATGTCGTGCTAAAGGGGTGTCGTTCCCTAGGCGGCTGTCACGCATGTGTTCCCCTATTCTCCTCCTGAACTCCCTCTTGGTTTTGCCGATGTACTCCTTAAGACAGATACAGGTAGCTTTGTAGATCACTCCTTTACTTCTACAGTTGATGAATGACCGAATCTCATACTGTCTACCCGTGTCACTAGATGAAAAGAACTTGCCAGTTCTTAAGGACCCGCAGGCAATACAGCCGCTACATCTAAAACAGCCCTTAACATTGCTGGTCAGCCACATCCTGTTGTTATTCGTAAAATGGCTATGCACCAGTCTCTCTTTAATCGAGCGAGCCTTTCTGTATGTCACTGCGGGTGTCCCAGGAAGGAATTTACAGATGTCCCCGTCCATTTTAAGAATGGACCAGTGCTTCTCAAGAATTTTCCTGACCTCCCCCGATCCGTTGCTGTATGTGGTAATAAACCGAATAAAGTCGTCCTCTGACACAACCTTGCTAGGTGGGTGTATTAGCTCATTTCTATCCCTTTGCTGAGTTTCAGCAAGGGCTTGGTTGATGACATGATCAGGGTATCCCCTATGGTGAAGCCTCAAACTAAGGTCATGTGCCTGTGCACGAAATCCCTTTTCATCCGAACAATTGCGTTTTAACCTAAGAAATTGCCCTTTCGGGATTCCTTTTTTCAATACTGTCGAGTGTCCACTCTCCCATCGTAGAAGGGAACTCGTGGAGGTCGGTTTCCGGTAGGTACTAGTCCGAATATTCCCTACTGAATCCATTTGTTAGACTCATAGGTGAAAGCCAGGCCTATAGAATTGTTGTTGAGTAAGCTGACCATCTCCTGAATATCATCCTCCATACCCCTCCACAAGACAAACACGTCGTCTATGTAACGACACCATAGACCAATCTTGTCGTGGGGGATAGGGGACTCATCGCCGAAAACAATTGTCTCCTCCCACCAGCCGAGGAGGAGATTTGCGTACGACGGGGCTACCGGGCTCCCCATCGCGGTCCCCCTCAGCTGGTGGTAGATCTGCCCATCAAACAGGAAGACATTGTTTTTCAAGCAAAACTCAAGAAGGTTCAGCAGAAAAATATTATGATCATCATATTGTCTCCCTCTACTTCTCAAAAAGAACTTAACCGCCTGGAGCCCCAGGTCGTGTCTAATAGAGGAGTAGAGGGATTCAACGTTTATACTGACAAAGATGGTATCAACCGTTACCCCCTCAAGTCTTTTCAACAAATCCGAAGTATCCCTGAGGTAGGAACCTAATGATGTTACAAAGGGTCTTAACAGTCTGTCAGCATAGACACCTATATTCTAGGTAATACTCCCAATGCCCGAGACAATGGGTCTACCCCTTAATGGATCCAAGCCCTTATGCACCTTAGGTAGACAATAGAAGGTGGGGGTCACCGGAAAGGCGGGAAGTAAAAAGTCAAATTCAGTTTTATTAATCAAACCCTTGTCCCGTGCTCCCGTCAACAAGTCTCTTAGGGCCACAAGCTGTTCAGACGTGGGGTTTCACCTGAGTTTATCATAGCTAGTTTTGTCCCCAAGAATATCCATGCACATTTTTTTATAGTCAGGGGTATTCATGAGGACAATATTTCCCCCTTTATCAGACTCCTTAACAACAATCTCAGTATCTTTTTCCAATCTCATGAGACAATCCATCTCACTCTTAAGCTGGGTTCACACATAGCGACAGCGACAACGACATCTCTGTTACGTCACCATTTTCTGTGACGAAACAGCGACCTTGTAAGTCGCTGTTATGATCGCTGCTTAGCTGTCAAACACAGCAACGCAGCAGCGATCATAACGTCGCTACATGTGCAGAGAGCAGAGAGCCGCGCACACTGCTTAGCGCTGGCTCCTTGCTCTCCTAGCTACAGTACACATCGGGTTAATTAACCCGATGTGTACTGCAGCTACATGTCACAGTGCAGAGAGCAGGGAGCCGCGCACACTGCTTAGCGCTGGCTCCTTGCTCTCCTAGCTACAGTACACATAGGGTTAATTACCCGATGCGTACTGCAGCTACATGTGCACAGAGCAGGAGCCGGCACTAGCAGCAAGAGCGGCGGAGGCTGGTAACGAAGGTAAATATCGGGTAACCAGGGAAAGGTCTTCCCTTGGTTACCCGATGTTTACAGTGGTTACAGCTTTCTGCAGCTGCCAGACGCCGGCTCCTGCTCCCTGCTAGCTTCATTTCGTCGCTCTCTCACTGTCACACACAGCGATGTGTGCTTCACAGCGGGAGAGCAATGACGAAAAAATGAAGCAGGACATTCAGCAACGAGCAACGACCTCACAGCAGGGGCCAGCTCGTTGCTGGATGTCACACACAGCGACAGCGACGGGACGTCGCTGCAACATCACAGAAAATGGTGACGTAGCAGCAACGTCGTTGTCGTCGTCGCTGTGTGTGACACCACCTTTAGTCAAATTGTACCTTTTCATCTGTTTACCCGTGACCGACTCCAGATATCGCGTGACAAGATTGCAAAAAATATCGATGGAAGTGACTTCATTAGTAGCTGGAGGCATCTTACTGCTCTTTTGTTTGAGGTCTGTAAAGGGACCCCTCCCCTAACTGTTAGGATCAGTATCACTCAAGTTATGCAGGAATCTTATGTCCTCCAATAAATCATCAGTAATACCCATCTCCCTACAGATCTTTCTGTTCTCATTAGCAAAATACTTTTTCCACTTCAACTTCTGTGTGAAGAGAATTAAGTCCTTCACTGTGTCGAAATGATTAAAATCAGATGTCGGGACGAAAGAAAGACCCTTACTTAGAACAGTCATTTCCAAGTTAGAAAGGACCCTTGTTGTGAGGTTAATCACCTGGGTTGATCCCCCTGTGGGCTGTACCCCACTAGATTCTGTTTGCTTCTCAGGAAGTGGTTGGACTCTAAAAAAAATGTCCTCTATTATGGCCACCCCTGTCAGAGTTCTTACCTCTACCTTTCTGCTTGGACTTCCGCTGATTCCCCCTTCCCTCTGTGTCAGAGAATTCAGTATCAGTGGAGGTCCCCTCAGTATCGCTTGGTTTGTTATACCTGACCACTGGGAAGTTATAGGCCTTGTTTGCCCTGAATTCCTGTAAATTCCTGATGTAAAACTTATGCTTTTTTTCTTTTAAATGATACTGATGTTTCTCTATGATATTCTGAAGAGCCACTTCCTTTGTCCCAAAATCTGCTTCACTGGAAAAAAAAAATTGTGATATCAATCTGCTCAATCTGAGAGCGGCGGACACTGGTAACGAAGGTAAATATCGGGTAACCAGGGAAATGTCTTCCCTTGGTTACCCGATGTTTACCCTGGTTACAGCTTACCGCAGCTGCCAGATGCCGGCTCCTGCTCCCTGCTCACTTCATTTCGTCGCTCTCTCGCTGTCACACACAGTGATGTGTGCATCACAGCGGGAGAGCGACGACCAAAAAATGAAGCTGGACATTCAGCAACGACCCACGACCTCACAGCAGGGGCCAGGTCGTTGCTGGATGTCACACACAGCGACAGCGACGGGAAGTCGCTGCAACATCACAGAAAATGGTGACGTAGGAGCGACGTCGTCGTCGCTGTGTGTGACACCACCCTAATTCAGGGTTTTTATATCTGTAATTAGGAGTTAATGAGATGCGAATATTTCTGGGTACAATTTTATCCTTAAGATAACACAAGTGATTGTATCGCCCACCAAGAGGTGATCCTATTTTTATAGGTCTTTGTCAGATCCCTGAACGCACCATTGAGTGAGGGTGTATATTTCTTTTGCACAAATTCCCTTTCAGAGAATACCTCTCTAGCCTCCGTTACCCAAGCACTGGTGTCATAGCCTGTTGCTAAGAAACCTGCCATATCCTGATAAGAGACTCAGGTAGCGACTGGACAAAATGGGATCACCAACTATATTGCATTTTATTCAAAACATAATATTGAGAAAAACACAACATAATTAAAAACAATAAAAAAAAAAGCACTGGGCTTACAGAATAGCAAAAATAGTGTGTCCATAATAGAGCAAACACTAAACCTTCTGAGATAGACTACATATACACTCAAATGCAAGATCAAGTATAATTGCTAAAAATAAAAATGCATGAATATGGACAAACAACCAGAAAATGTAAGCAGTAAATGCACAATAGTCCTAGGGCTCATATATATTCACACAGAGCTGATTAATTCAGTGCTGATATGTGGTGTAAAATACACTAATAAATAACAAATAGCCAGAAAAGCATAAGTGTGAGCGCAAGAATTATATACATACACACATAAAACTGTAAAGCAAAAATACCACTAGTTGAGATGGAGATGTTTGAAACAAGGCACATACTGCAAAGTTCTGGCATAAAAAACAGTCATGTGGCAAATACACCTAAAGCCTGCAAAATAAATCAAAACAGAAAAGGATGGAAGGGCTAAATCGGATCAAGACCCAAAATATCTAAACCAACAAGGCCAGAGAAAAAGCAAGCCCATTAGATAAGATTAGGAATAGTTTCCTGGTGTAATCTTATTTTACATGCCGTTGAGCGCGGTTCGCGGTTCGAGGTTCTCCAGTTCGCGGCTCGAGTAATTTTGGGGGCTGTTCTGGATCGAACTAGAACTCGAGCTTTTTGCTAAAGCTCGATAGTTCTAGATACGTTCGAGAACGGTTCTAGCAGCAAAAAGCAGGGCTTTTTACAGCTACAGTGTGCAGGAGCCATCGCTGGCAGCCTGCCAGAAGCTGGTAACCAAGATAAACATCGGGTATCCAAGCAAAGCGCTTTGGTTAGTAACCCGATGTTTATCCTAGTTACGTGCAGGAAGCCCACACTTCCCCGCTCAGCTCACTCCGCCCCCTCCTACACGCGGCATGTACACACACACACACACACACCTGTCCCCAGCCAAGCAGTCCACGACACTGACGTCCTCAGCGCCACCCACTTCGCACTCCGCCACCAGCACACATGGCTCCGCCCACCTGCACTCTGCACACATGGTCCCGCTCGGCTTACCTGCAGTGATGAAGTCCCGACCTCAGCGCTGTCACTGTCCTCCATGGCTGCCGCTTGTCACATCCCCTTCTCTCGCTTCCGACCCGAGACTGACTAGCGGTGACGTCACGGGCCGCTCGCGATACTTGGCTGTGAAGGCGGCGGTCATTGAACTCAGTGACAGGTGCTGTCAGCAGTGCAGGAGATAATCGCAGGTAATGTACCTCGCTGACAGCAGCACTTGTCATCCCCTGCAGTGACCTGGGCTGACCCATTGATGTTAGCTCAGGTCACTGCATTGCTCTCCCAGCCAATGGGGAACATCCTGCTCTTCATTGACTGGGACAGTGTGGATCGTCATGGCAACCCCTTGGATTACACCAGACCTGGATTTGTTTTTCTTTCTAATAAATTGGTTATAGAGGGAATGTATTGGGGAGTGTTTTTTCAAATAAAAATGTGTTTGTCGTCTATTTTTTTTTATTACTGACTGGGTTGGTGATGTCGGGTAGCTGATAGACGCCTGACCTCACCAACCCCAGGGCTTGATGCCAGGTGACATTACACATCTGGTATTAACCCCATATATTACCCCGTTTGCCACCGCACCAGGGCACGGGATGAGCTGGGGCGAAGCACCAGGATCAGCACATCTAATGGATGCGCCACTTCTGGGGCGGCTGCGGCCTGCTATTTTTAGGCTGGGGAGAGTCCAATAACCACGGACCTCCCTAGTCTGAGAATATCAGACCCCAGCTGTCTGCTTTACCTTGGCTGGTGATCCAATTTTGAGGGGACCCCTACGTGTTTTTTTTTTTTAAATTATTTATTTAATTTAAAATAACAGCGTGGGGTGCCCTCAGTTTTGGATTACCAGCCAACGTGAGGCTGCCAGCTGTTGTCTGTAGGCTGCAGCTGTGTGCTTTACCCTAGCTGGCTATAAAAATAGTGGGAACCCTACGTCATTTTTTTTTCCATTTTTTTGGCTAAATACAAAGCTAAGCACCCCTTAGTGCCACATGAAAGGCACCAAAGGGTGCAAAATTACAAAATGCAGGAGAGTGGGACATTATGTGTCTTTCTGCCATTATAATGACAGAAAAGACTGATATGAAGTGCACAAGCACAAGAAAATCACCAGAGCGCTCTACGCTGTGAAAAGCAGTAGAAAATGGCACTGGAGTGAACATGTGACCGCCTCATGTAGGATGAAGCTATGGATCCTGAGTAAATTTATGCATTTACCCTCCTTCAGTTCTTTTGCAGTACACAAAAAAAATGGAAGGCACACGGATGACAAACAGATGACATACGGACCGTCTACGGAACGGAAACGGATGCCACACGGATGCACCCGTGAAAAAAAACGGACTGTTTTTTGCAGACCGCAAAAATGGATCGGTCGTGTTAATGTAGCCTTATTCTGATCTGCCGTTTATAAACAGCAGGCAGAAATAAATGAATAACGCCCCCCAGCATCAGAAAATCTCCGGGGTTTCAGGGCTAGCTGAGACCCTGGAGATCATGATTCAGGACGGTTTTTCCGGTCCCCGCTCACGTGATCACAGGTATACACCGTACACCGATGATCACGTTACAGTAAATGACAGCGCCGGTAAAAAATTATTTATCTCCCATCTGGCATGAACAAACATGATAAATCTCCTCCCCGGTCCCCTCCGGTCTCCCGGTGTCGCCAAAGTGCCCCCCCTGATGCCCTCCCAGAAATCCAAGATGGCCACGCGCACAGCAGCGCGCCGGCCGCATTCACCCTACTCCTCTGATTTCTGTCGCATCTGCCATGACACATGCGACAGAAAACTCCTCCCCAGGCCCTGCCAGGTCACCCCCTATAACCCCACCGGTGTTCCCCGGTGTCCCACGGTACCTGTGCAGCGTTGATCCCCCCACGGCCCTCTCCTTCACGATAGACGCTGCCGCATGCACAGAGCGGCTGTCAGCTCAGCTTCCTGTGTTCAGACACAGTGAGTGGTGGTTATGCATCTGTAAGCTAAATGGGCGGCACAGTGGCTCAGTGGTTAGCACTGCAGTCTTGCAGCACTGAGGTCCTGGGTTCAATTCTCACCAAGGACACCATCTGCAAGGAGTTTGTATGTTCTCCCCATGTTTGCATGGGTTTCCTCCGGGTACTCTGGTTTCCTCCCACACTCCAAAGACATACAGCGCTATGGAATTAATAACCCTATATAAATGAATAAATTATTATTATTACTGCAATGCCCTGCTCATGAGGTAAGGAACATAATTGATCAGGAGAGCTATATACTACATTTCCAAATGGAGGGCTTTGCTTTTATAGTTTCCCTGCTGAATGACTACCAAACATGAGAGTCCGTTATATGCCACAAGAAAACACATCAAAATAGCGAGCTCTGTTGTTAAGTATTCATTCAGCTGTATAACTGGACTTAAAGGGGTATTCCATCTCCAAGATCCTATCCCCAATATATAGTAGGTGGAATAGCAATAATATCAGCAAATACCAATGTTTGGAAATGTAGAATAGTTCTCCTGATTAGGCATGCCCTTACCTCATGAGCAGGGCATTGCAGCTTTGGTAGCAACCATTACGACATGGACTCTGCTGCTGTGGACCCGGAGAGAGTGAGTGCAGATTCATTGCACCCACACTCCTCACATGAAGGGTCTGCACTCCTAGAAAATGGAGGCTACGTTCCCTGTCTCCCCCCCATATTCTAGACGGTCCAGAGTCATCGTGGGACACCTTTATTTTTTTTCTTACAATAAATTGGTGAAAGAGGAAAGGTTTTGGGGACTGTTTTTGCAAATAAATTTCTTTTGTCGATTTTTTTTTGTTAGTACTGACAGTTTATGATGTTGGGTATCTAATAGACGCCATGACATCACAAACTGCTAGGCTTGATCTCAGGTGACTTTACAGCTAGTATTAACCTGATTTATTACCCCGTTTGCCACTGTGCCAGGGCATGGGATGAGCTGGGGTGAAGCGCCAGGATTGGCGCATCTAGTGGATGCGCCACGTCTGGGGTGCCTGCGGCCTGCTAGTTTTAGGCTGTGAAGGCCCAATAACTATGGACCTTCCCACCCTGAGAATACCAGACCACAGCTGTCCGCTTTACCTTGGCTGGTGATCCAATTTGGGGGGGACCCTACTTTTTTTGTGTAATTATTAATATTTATAAAATAATTATAAAAAAAGAGCCTGGGGGGACCTCCACATTGGATCCCCAACCACGGTAAAGCTGCCAGCTTGTGGTTTTCAGGCTACAGCCATCTGATTTACCCTAGCTGGCTATCAAAAATGGGGGGACCCAACGTCATTTTTTTTTTTAACTATTTTTTAAATAAAAAAAATTAATGGGCTTCCCTGTATTTTGATTGCCAACCAAGGTAACGGCAGGCAGATGGGGGTGGCAACCCATAGCTGTCTGCTTTATCTGCGCTGAGAATCAAAAATACCGCGGAGCGCTACGTCATTTTTTTTAAAGATTTATTTTTACAGCACTGTGATGTCCAGCAATCAAAATACAGGGAAGCCCATTTTGTTTTTAGTTATTTAAATAAATAATTAAAAAAATTATATATGGGCTCCCGCTGCATTTTTTGTATTGCTAGCTAAGGGTAATCCAAGCATCTACTGGCTGCTAACCCCCACTGCTTGGTGTTACCTTCACTGGCAATGGAAAATCCAGGGAAGCATTTTTTATTTTTTTTGCCAAAAAACTACAAAAAAAGGACGTGAGCTTTGCCATATTTTTGTATGCTAGCCAGGTATAGCAGGCAGGTGCTGGAAGAGTTGGATACAGCGCCAGAAGATGGCGCTTCTATGAAAGTGCCATTTTCTGAGGCGGCTGCAGACTGCAATTCGCAGCAGTGGGGCCCAGAAAGCTCAGGCCAACCTGTGCTGCGGATTCCAATCCCCAGCTGCCTAGTTGTACCTGGCTGGACACAAAAATGGGGCGAAGCCTACGTCATTTGTTTTCTAATTATTTCATGAAATTCATGAAATATTAAAAAAAGGGCTTCCCTTTATTTTTGGTTCCTAGCCGGGTATATGGCGAAGCCCACATAAGTTTTTCAGGGGGCAAAAAACTTCTGCATACAGTCCTGGATGGAGTATGCTGAGCCTTGTAGTTCTGCAGCTGCTGTCTGTATGGAGAAGAGCAGACAGCAGCTGCAGAACTACAAGGCTCAGCATACTCCATCCAGGACTGAAAGTGTAAAGGGGATTTCACCAGCACAAAACTCCAGGCCAGCCTGGAGTTTTGTGCTGGTGAAATCCCCTTTACACTTTCAATGCACATGGACTGGCTCTCCAAACCTCTTCTCCGTGCACAGCCCAGGATTACTGGCTTCCATTGCACAGGTGAGCTGGGCAAAAAACCTTTTTCCCACTATCCATCCAGGACTGTATGCAGAAGTTTTTTGCCCACCAAAAAAATGACGTGGGCTTCGCCATATTTTTGTCTGCTAGCCAGGTACAGCAGGCAGCCACGGGCTGCCTCCAACCCCCAGTTGCCTATTTGTACCCGGCTGGGAACCAAAAATATAGGGAAGCCCGTTTTTTTTATTTCACTTATTTCATGAAATAATTAAAAAACAAATGACGTGGGCTTCGCCCCATTTTTGTGTCCAGCCAGGTACAACTAGGCAGCTGGGGATTGGAATCCGCAGCACAGGTTAGCCCGAGGTTTCTGGGCGCCTCTGCTGCGAATTGCAGTCCACAGCCACCCCAGAAAATGGCGCTTTCATAGAAGAGCCATCATCTGGCGCTATATCCAACTCTTCCAACAGCCCTGAAGCCGGGTGGCTTGTTGGGTAATAATGAGTTAATACTAGCTTTGTTTTACTAGCTAGTAGTGTTGAGCGAGTATGCTTGTCACTACTCGGTACTCGCACGAGTATCACTGTATTCGGGCAACTCGGCGAGGACCGAGTAATCTCGCGATACTCGTGCTGTACTCGTGGTTTTCAACCCAGCATGTTGGCACTCTTTTGAGAGCCAGCCCTCATGCAGGGATTGGCTGGCAGACCACTGCAATGCCACAGCCCTGTTAGTTGTGGAATTGCAGTGATTGGCCGGCCTGCACAGCGTGACCGAGCCTTTATACTGGCGGGCGCGCTGTGCTCTGCACACAGCCATCCAGACAGTCAGTGCAGGGAGAGTGTTGCTGCTTCAGGGAAAGGTTTGCGGCCCTTTATAGTTATTTCCGTAGCAGGGCTGCAAACAGTGTGACCAGAAGTCCTTCTCAGGACTATTGTAGTTGTATACAGACAGGCAGGGTATAGCCAGGTCAGAGTACAGGAGCAGAGTCCTTCTCAGGACTATTGTTGCTGTATACAGGCAGGGCAGGCAGGGTATAGCCAGGTCGGAATACAGGCTAGTGACCAGAAGAGTCCTTCTCAGGACTATTGTAGCTGTATACAGGCAGGCAGGCAGGGTATATAGAAATTCCTAGTGGTGACCGTATACCAGCCTTCATCATATCTGGGGCTGGTGTACACAGTCTAAAACAGTCCTGATAGTGTCAGACTTCTCAGTAATTGTCGCTCCTAAAAACCTGTTAGGTTCTTAGTGCATCCGTGCTTGCATTTAAAGCCGCACGTGTGTGCCTGTCGGTGGGAGCGTACAGGTACACGTTTTGCACAAACTAGTATATAACGCACAAGTCTAGTGAATAATACACGTCAGTCAGCAGTATCTGATAGTGTCAAACTTCTCAGTAATTGTCGCTCCTAAATACCTGTTAGGTTGTTATTGCGTCCGTGCTTGCATTTAAAAACCGCACGTGTGTGGCTGTCGGTGGCAGTGTACAGGTGCACTTGTGTGCATTTTTCACAAACTAGTATATAACGCACAAGTCTAGTGAATAATACACGTCAGCAGTGTCTGATAGTGTCAAACTTCTCAGTAATTGTCGCTCCTATAAACCTGTTCGGTTCTTAGTGCGTCCGTGCTTGCATTTAAAAACCGCACGTGTGTGCCTGTCGGTGGCAGCGTACAGGTGCACGTTTTGCACAAACTAGTATATAACGCACAAGTCTAGTGAATAATACACGTCAGCAGTGTCTGATAGTGTCAAAATTCTCAGTAATTGTCGCTCCTAAAAACCTGTTAGGTTGTTATTGCGTCCGTGCTTGCATTTAAAAACCGCACGTGTGTGCCTGTCGGTGGCAGCGTACAGGTGCACTTGTGTGCGTTTTGCACAAACTTGGATATAACGCACAAGTCTAGTGAATATAATACACGTCAGTCAGCAGTGTCTAATAGTGTCAAACTTCTCAGTAATTGTCGCTCCTAAAAATGTTAGGTTCTTATTGCGTCCGTGCTTGCATTTAAAAACCGCACGTGTGTGGCAGTCGGTGGCAGCGTACAGGTGCACTTGTGTGCGTTTTGCACAAACTAGTATAAAACGCACAGGTCTAGTGAATAATACACGTCAGCAGTGTCTGATAGTGTCAAACTTCTCAGTAATTGTCGCTCCTAAAAACCTGTTAGGTTCTTATTGCGTCCGTGCTTGCATTTAAAAACCGCACGTGTGTGGCTGTCGGTGGCAGTGTACAGGTGCACTTGTGTGTGTTTTTCACAAACTAGTATATAACGCACAAGTCTAGTGAATAATACACGTCAGCAGTGTCTGATAGTGTCAAACTTCTCAGTAATTGTCGCTCCTAAAAACCTGTTAGGTTGTTATTGCGTCCGTGCTTGCATTTAAAAACCGCACGTGTGTGGCTGTCGGTGGCAGTGTACAGGTGCACTTGTGTGCGTTTTTCACAAACTAGTATATAACGCACAAGTCTAGTGAATAATACACATCAGCAGTGTCTGATAGTGTCAAACTTCTCAGTAATTGTCGCTCCTAAAAACCTGTTAGGTTCTTATTGCGTCCGTGCTTGCATTTAAAAACCGCACGTATGTGGCAGTCGGTGGCAGCGTCAGGCTCCACATTGTCCCTGTATAGAGACGTGCATGATGGCCTGTAAACCTGAAGTGCCCATTGTAAGGAAGTGGGTCTATTGTAGTATAGCCCTTAGGCAGGGCAGCCAAAAATTTGGAGGCTCCACATTTTCCCTGGATAGAGACGTGCATGAGGGCCTCAAAACATTGTTACCATTGCAAAGGAGCGGGTCTCTTGTCGTTGTAATGCCCATTCTGAAAGAATGGGCGAAAAAATTTGCCACTGGGGGTATACCTGAAACAACGGCCTAACTATTGTAACGGTCATCATGGTGGCGCATGAGGAGAAGGAGGAGCAGTCCAGCGATTAGCCAAAGTCCAGAAGTGTGTACCCATGGGTGAGTGGAGGTACATGGCAAATTCCCATTACAAACTTTAAATTCGGCTGTCATTTGCTGGTGAAGTCTGACCCAATCCAACCCTTGTTCATCTTGATCAGAGTCAGCCTGTCAGCATTTTCAGTTGACAGGCAGGTGCGTTTATCTGTAATGATTCCACCTGCGGCACTAAAAACACGCTCTGACAAAACGCTAGCAGCAGGGCAGGCCAGGACTTCCAAGGCGTAGAGAGCCAATTCATGCCACGTGTCCAGCTTGGATACCCAATAATTGTAAGGCACAGAGGAATGTCGGAGTACAGTTGTTCGATCTGCAAGGTACTCCTTGAGCATCTGGGCAAACTTAGAATTTCTTGTGGCACTACCCCGCACCTCAGGGGCTGTGGTATGTGAGGGGCTGAGAAAACTGTCCCACATCTTAAAGACTGTTCCCCTACCTCTGGCAGATTGGACTTGTGCCCCTCTTGGCTGTACGCCTTGGTTGTCCACTGATTCCTGACCTATGCCGCTAGCGTTTTGTGAGGAGAATGCTTTGCCTACTTCCGTGACTATGGCCTTCTGGAACTGCTGCATTTTGCCTAACCTCTCCGCCTCGGGAATAAGAGACATAAAGTTCTCCTTTTAGCGTGGGTCTAACAGTGTTACCAACCACTAATGATTGTCAGCCAAGATGTTCTTAACGCGAGGGTCACGAGACAGGCAGCTTACCATAAAGTCAGCCATGTGCGCCAGACTCTTAACAGCCATCACTTCAGTATCCTGACCAACACGATGACTAAACATGCTGTCCTCCTCCTCCTCCTCATCATCTACCCTGTCCTCTGGCCAGCCACGCTGAACCGAGGATATGACTGCATGTCATATCCTCAATTTGGCTGGAGAGTTGCTCCATGTCTTCGTCCTCCTCCTCGTCATAGTCCTCCACTGCACATTGTGATGAGATGAGGCTGGGCTGTGTGTTATCACCCACACCCACTACTGTTTCTTGCTCCAACTCATCGCGCTCCGCCTGCAATGCATCATGTTTGTTTTTGAGCAGAGACCATTTTAGAAGTGTTACGAACCGGCGCCGCCATAGCCGCAAGCAGCCTGCTGTGGTTCCTGTTGCGCCCAGGCGCCGGCTGCCGTTCTTGGCCGTGCCTTGGGTCGTCCAGTTGGCTGTTCCTTCCACCACGTCAAAGTGTGGAGAGGCAGCTAGTGCGCATGCGTGCGCTGATTTACCCCTGCCAGAGTTTAAGCCCGGTGTTTTGCCTGGTGAGCATGCTCAGCCTGATTGTGTTATGTCTGAGACTAAGTCCTCAGTTCAGGCTACTGAGCATGCTCCCACAATTAACCCTAACAGCCTCTTTGCACAGGTACTTGGACTTCGTGCTGTGTCTAAGTTCTGGGATGTGCCTACTGAGCATGCTCAAACTGATAGTCTGCTTTCTGAGCCTGTTGCTCAGGCTACTGGGCATGCTCAGGCACTTAGTGCACCAGAGGCTAGGTCCGGTAAGGACCTCACTGAGCATGTCCGTGAGGTGGCAGGCCCTGATAGGGCAGAGGGTGTCAGGTGTCCTGATGACGTGGAAACTCCGGAATGGCTCACAGAGGCCCGCCCCTATGATCTGGCACCTCAGTATTGGTCGTCAGACGATGACTGGTGAAGTGTTTGGGGCGTGGCTGCCATGAGGTCATCAATGACGTGGCGGTTCCGGATAGGTCGCATGTGACGTCACTGATGACATGGCACTCTGCTATTGGACCTTGGTGGTTCCACCCTGGGTTTGGGGCGGACCCAGGTTATAAAAGGGGCTGGAGACAACATGGAGGTGCGCAGTCTTCACATTTGCTCAGTCAGAGCACACCTCCATGTCAGAGCCTCATTGCGGCATAAGCCTATGTTGGGAAGCGGTAGGTAGGGTTAGGCGAACGGTGCCTGTCACGCCAAGATTCGTGGCACGGCACATCAGGGTCAGGCGCCGTGCTTCCCTCCTGCCGTTCCAGTCTTGCTATAGCAGCCCAGTGGCGTTAACTGGCTTGCGGCTGCTGTGCTTCCTGTCCGATTGTGCCCCCTACGCACACGGACAACGCACCTGCTGCGCCACCTGTCCGATTGTGCCCCCTACGCACACGGACAATGCACCTGCTGCGCCACCTGTCCGATTGTGCCCCCTACGCACACGGACAACGCACCTGCTGTGCCACATGTCCGGTTGTGCCCCCTACGCGCACGGACAGTGTACCCCAGGACCCCTGTGGAGTTAACAGGGTGTTCCTTATCCTCCTCGGCTTCCCGGTCAACGCTACTGGTGTACCCATCTGGCCTGACGTGTCCTACACACACGTGGCCAGTCGAGAGGTGGCCAGAAACGCTAATCGGAGGACCGCTCGGCCTGACGTGTCCTACACATAACATTGAGTGAAAGTCCGGCTCACTGAGTAAAGGTGCTCAGGGGAAATTGCACGTATAAAATTATATAGAAAACCCCGGCACACAAAAGATGAAACTTGAAATAACTTTTATTCAGTTTTTATTCAGTTTTTTATGTTGACGTTTCGGCAAAATTTGCCTTTTTCAAAACTAAAGAAATAAACATATATATAATTATTAGTACCATAAATACATAGGATATTATTAATCATATCCATATAAATCATGATAACATCATATATACCTAGTAAAGTCATGGAAGTTTATATATCTTGTGAAGAATGTCTTGAGACTTGACAAGGATATTTATCTAAAATAAAGGCCCATATATTAGAAACAAACACAAGAAAAAAAATTTTTTACATTGAATATAGAGGAAATTTCCATATATATATACACACATGTCAAGATCTCCCTTATGGGACAAAAGTAAAACAAGGAATACCAGAAAAGTACATCCATATGTAACAATAAACTGATTGAATTACCTTAAATGGCATAAATAAGAAATCCTAGTGAGGATATAGGAAGCAGATGCCACAATAAAGGTAAACTGAAAAGTAGAGACATAGCGGTCAAACAAGGAAAAAAGGCAATTCCCATAGAGAAACAATTCCCATAGAGAGACAGAGCGCCAAACCATTACCTGTACCCTGGGAGATCAGTGGTGGAGTGGAACGAAACAGAGCCGCAGTGAGGTTTAAATACCTAGTGAGGGCGGGCCGACCAAATTGATTAATCCAAGGAGGAACGCATGATGACACGCAAGCTAGCGCATGCGCGATGAATGCGGAAGTACGCGCATGCGCAATAGCAAAAGAACCAGTGAAATGGAGCGCACAATGGGACGCAAGCAACAAGGAAGTGCGCGCATGCGTGAAATAGAAAAAAGAGAGCGGTGAGACGGGGTGACCCGGATAGAAGCTCCATGTTAACTGAAGAAACCTCATCGTGTCTAAAAAGAAACAAAAAGAGGAAATATAAGTAACAGTAACCATATAATTACTTATTAGAAAAACTGTTAATAACATTGGCAAGATTACACCAAACACTAAGGCGTACTATATATGAATATAAATATAAAAATTACACATATTTCAATAAAACCAAAAATAGGACGGACCCCATATCTCCTGCTCAATAATCATACTCCCTATTAAGACCATTAGGGGAAAGGGTATTAAGCATGTGAATCCAATAGGATTCCCTGTTCTTCAATTTCCGGACCCTGTCACCTCCTCGTCTCAATGGAGGAACATGCTCCAATACTTGAAAACGAAGCTGGGACACTGTGTGTCCACATTGTGTAAAATGATGAGGAATTGGTAACATAGTCATCCCACATCGAATGGTGGATTTATGTTTCCCTATGCGGTCTCGGACATGCTGGGTAGTTTCCCCAACATATCCGAGACCGCACGGACACTTTATTAAATAGATAACAAATGATGTATCACAAGTGAAAAAATCTTTTATATGAAAAACCTTGCCAGTTCGCGGATGTGTAAATTGACTACCCTTAGTCATATTTGAGCAATGGGGACAATGAAGACACGGATAATTACCCTTCTTGGGTGTCGAAAGAAAAGTCTGTCGAGACCGAAGAATCGATGATCCAATGTCCGCTTTGACCAAAAGGTCACGGAGATTAGGGGAACGTTTATAACTAAATAAAGGAGGAGTAGAAAATTCAGTAATTTTAGGATATGATCTCTGCAATACCTGCCAATGTCTGAGTATAATATTCTTAATGATAGGATGATATGGATGGAATGTATTAACAAAGGAAATTAAAGGACCCACTCTCCTAGGTTTGCGAGTGGAATGTAAACTCTCCTGTAAGGCAGACTCAACTATTGACGCAGGATAACCGCGCTGAAGGAATTTTAGTGACATCTCTTCATGCCTCTGTGAACGCTGATTCAACATTGTAACATTACGTGATACCCTTTTATGCTGTGAAATTGGCAGGGAATTTTTCAAATGCCGTGGATGATTACTAGTATAATGCAACAGACTATTACGATCTGTAGGTTTCACATACATGTCAGAAAGAATTCCGCCTCTTTGGTCCAAATGAATCAGTGTATCAAGAAAATTGATACAAGATGCATCCACATGTTGAGTAAAAGAAAGGCCAGTAACCCTGGTGTTTAAGTACTGAAAGAATTCGTCAAAAAGCGACTGAGATCCAGTAAAAACAATGAAGATGTCATCAATGTATCGTTTATAAAACGCTACATAATTACGGAACAGCTGATGGGTATACACAAACATAGACTCAAAATGAGTCATATATATGTTTGCGTACGGTGGGGCGACATTAGAGCCCATCGCTGTGCCTTTGATCTGAAAATAAAATTGATCCTGAAAAAGGAAATAATTTTTATGAAGGACAATGGACAAAAGATCAAGGCAGAAATCTTTCTGAACTGGGGAAAAATCACTAAATTGATTCAAAAACCAAGAAACCGCTGAGATACCAAAAGAGTGATCAATACTTGTATAGAGGGAATTGACATCCAAAGTGATAAGGAGCGAGCCAGGTGGGAATGGACTAAGAGTCTGTAGCTGATGTAAAAAATCCCCCGTATCACGTAAATACGAAGGAGTTTTGGAAACTAAAGGTGATAAGATACGATCCAACGTTATTGCTAAAGGTGATAGCAAAGAGTCAACAGCAGCCACTATGGGTCGTCCAGGTGGGTGCCACAAATCTTTATGTATTTTTGGCAAAGTATACAAGACTGGAGTGACAGGATTGACTTTGTTCAAATAAGTCGCCAATTTAGAATCAATAATTCCTAAACTGGAATAACGTTGGATCATATCTAAAATATCTTTCTTAATGTTTCCAGATGGATCATGTGATATTGGTAAATATGTGGATTCATCAGCTAATTGGGTTTTAATCTCAGAGACATAATAGCTCTTGTCCATCACCACCAAGGATCCGCCCTTATCAGCTGGTTTTATTATGATGGCTGAATTATTCTGAAGAGACCGTAATGCTTGGGTTTCACCAGGAGTAAGATTTTTCTTAATCCGCAACTCCCCGTTTTTAACAGTATTCACAAAATTGTCCACATCCGATTTGACAAGAGAAATAAAGGTCTCAGCGGGATGGTAGGTTCTCGGAGGCATGAAACTACTAGGCATCGTTAAGTTGAGTTTGCTAAAGGAGAATTGGATATCAGGCTGAGTATCTGGCAACACAGGATTCTGATCTAAGGATCCTTGATTGAAATGAACCTTAAGTCTTACCGATCTATAAAATTTATTTAGTTCCTGTTCAAGCAAAAAAGAATCAAAATGAGGAGTTGGACAAAAAGATAGACCTTTTTGTAGAACCTGAGACTCTAGGGGGGACAGGGTATAGGAGGAGATATTGAAAATGAGGTCCGTCCTACCTGTGATCTCGTTGTCATACGATCCCCCAGCAGTTGATCTCCTCTGCCCCCTCCTCGTCTTCTTTGTGAGATGACGCGACGTGGTCCTAAAAAAGGTGCCTGATGTGAATCCATATCACTGCCAGAACTTGCAGAAGAAGAAAAGCCAGTCCTGGGCTGGAAACGTCTGCGCTGAGGAGGCTCACCGCACCGCCACCTGTATACTTGACCGCGTTTGTAGTCCTCCTCATCACGTATAAATTTATTTCGCTTACGTTCTTGGAGAATTTTCTTATAATCCGAAATAGTTGAGTCCATTTTGGACTTCATATTTGATAGATCGGTAGGAGAGAATGTATTTGATAACTGTCCTTCAATAGATGATATTTGATTTGAAATTGTAGCCAATTCTTTATGCAAATAATCAATCGTTAGAGTCATTAAATCATATGAGCATTTGTTCAAGATATGCTCAAATGTCGTACAAAAATCCTGGTTGTCAGAAAACAATGTGGGTCGCAATGATACACGCAAACCACGTGGTATCCTTCTGACCTTATAATATTCAGCAAGTGTAACTAAGTGGAGCTCCAGGGCTACCTGACGTCTCAACTCACGCTCATATTCCTTAGTCCTGGATTCTTCACTTGGGATAGACAAAAATTGACCAGAAGTAGTGACTCTTGAATGAATAGCAGATAGTTCTTCTTCATTATAAGAAAAAATATTTGAAGCCATAGTAGATATGGTACGTCAGGAGCTCAGGCCAAAAAACTATATAAATAACATTGAGTGAAAGTCCGGCTCACTGAGTAAAGGTGCTCAGGGGAAATTGCACGTATAAAATTATATAGAAAACCCCGGCACACAAAAGATGAAACTTGAAATAACTTTTATTCAGTTTTTATTCAGTTTTTTATGTTGACGTTTCGGCAAAATTTGCCTTTTTCAAAACTAAAGAAATAAACATATATATAATTATTAGTACCATAAATACATAGGATATTATTAATCATATCCATATAAATCATGATAACATCATATATACCTAGTAAAGTCATGGAAGTTTATATATCTTGTGAAGAATGTCTTGAGACTTGACAAGGATATTTATCTAAAATAAAGGCCCATATATTAGAAACAAACACAAGAAAAAAAAAAATTTTTACATTGAATATAGAGGAAATTTCCATATATATATACACACATGTCAAGATCTCCCTTATGGGACAAAAGTAAAACAAGGAATACCAGAAAAGTACATCCATATGTAACAATAAACTGATTGAATTACCTTAAATGGCATAAATAAGAAATCCTAGTGAGGATATAGGAAGCAGATGCCACAATAAAGGTAAACTGAAAAGTAGAGACATAGCGGTCAAACAAGGAAAAAAGGCAATTCCCATAGAGAAACAATTCCCATAGAGAGACAGAGCGCCAAACCATTACCTGTACCCTGGGAGATCAGTGGTGGAGTGGAACGAAACAGAGCCGCAGTGAGGTTTAAATACCTAGTGAGGGCGGGCCGACCAAATTGATTAATCCAAGGAGGAACGCATGATGACACGCAAGCTAGCGCATGCGCGATGAATGCGGAAGTACGCGCATGCGCAATAGCAAAAGAACCAGTGAAATGGAGCGCACAATGGGACGCAAGCAACAAGGAAGTGCGCGCATGCGTGAAATAGAAAAAAGAGAGCGGTGAGACGGGGTGACCCGGATAGAAGCTCCATGTTAACTGAAGAAACCTCATCGTGTCTAAAAAGAACAAAAAGAGGAAATACACATGTGGCCGACAGGGCGCTTTCGTGGCGGTCTTCCGGTCAACGCTACCTGGTTACCACCCGGCCTGACGTGTTTCCTGCACACGTGGTTGGTGTAGCGCTAGGTGCACCAAAACGCTAATCGGGTTTTCGTCCGGTCTGACGTGTCCCAACACACGTGACCGTTTCCCAGAGTTCCTGGGTTATCTCAGAGCCATCCAGCTCTATAGTCTTCGCCTAACCCTCAGGTGCCAGCAGCTCCTTTGTCATCTGGAGCACGGTGGTCCCCGACTGGCGATTAGGATATATACCCCCTGGTCCTAATCTGCCGGCCCCCCTGTAACAAGAAGGCAGAGAAGCGGTATGGTGACGCTAATAATGTCGTCATCGCCGCTCACCATCTTGGTGGAGTCCTCAAAGTTTTGGCGGATGGTACATAGGTCGGACATCCATCTCCACTCCTCAGGTGTTATGTGTGGAGTTTGACCCATTTCCCGACGGCTTAGGTGATGCAGGTACTCAACAACTGCCCTCTTCTGCTCACATATCCTGACCAACATGTGCAGAGTTGAATTCCAACGCGTGGGGACATCACACACCAGTCTGTGAGCCGGAAGATGCAAATGGCGCTGAAAGCCGGCAAGGCCGGCTGAAGCAGTAGGTGACTTTCGAAAATGTGCAGACAGGTGGTGAACTTTTACCAGCAGATCAGACAGCTCTGGGTATGACTTTAGAAACCGCTGAACCACGAGGTTGAGCACATGGGCCACGCATGGAACATGTGTCAGCTGGCCTCGCCTCAAAGCCGCCACCAGGTTCCGGCCATTGTCACACACGACCTTTCCTGGCTTTAGGTTCAGAGGTGTGAGCCAGTGATCTGCCTGCTGTTTCAGAGCTGTCCACACCTCTTCTGCATTGTGGGGTTTGTCACCTATGCAGATTAGCCTCAGCACAGCCTGTTGCCGCTTCGCCGAGGCAGTGCTGCAGTGCTTCAAGCTTGGGACTGGTGTGGAGGGTAAAGTGGATGAGGATGCGCAGGAGGAGGAGGAGGCTGAGGAGCATGACATTCCGAAGCTGTAGAGTGTAGGTGAAACCCTGACTGAGGTAGGGCCTGCAAACCTTGGTGTGGGAAGGACGTGTTCCGTCCCTCGCTCAGACTGGGTCCCAGCTTCCACAATATTAACCCAGTGTGCCGTCAACGAGATGTGGCGGCCTTGCCCACAAGCACTTGTCCACGTGTCTGTGGTTAGGTGGACTTTGGCTGAAACAGCATTGTTCAGGGCACGTGTGATGTTTTGTGACACGTGGTTATGCAATGCGGGGACGGCACACCGGGAGAAATAGTGGCGGCTGGGGACCGAGTAACTTGGGACAGCTGCCGCCATCAGGTCGCGGAATGCTTCTGTCTCCACCAGCCTAAAAGGCAACATTTCCAGCGCAAGCAGTCGCAAAATGTTAGCAGTTAGAAGTGTGGCATGTGGGGCGTTGGCAGTGTATTTGCGCCTGCGTTCAAAGGTTTGCTGAATGGATAACTGAACGCTGCGCTGGGACAAAAACGTGCTTGATGATGATGTTATTCTGCGAGGGCAACTGCAGGTGCAGGGCCGGAGGAGGCTTGTTCGCGGGCAGCATGGACAGGGGATTGGCTCGCATGCACAACAAGCGAAGACCAGCAGTGACATCAGCAAGCACTGCTCCTCGACTCTGTTGTACATCCCACAAAGTCGGGTGCTTGGCTGACGTGCCTGATCATGCTGGTGGTGGTCAGGCTGCTAGTTTTGGTACCCCTGCTGATGCTGGCACGGCAGGTGTTGCAAATGGCCTTTTTAGAATCAACTGGTGCCAACTTAAATAACTGCCAGACTCGGGAAGACCTAACATTTGTACAGGCACCTTGTGTCGTGTTGTTGTTCCGGGGAACGGTTGCCTGACTTCTGCCTGGGGCCACCACCCTGCTTCTTACTGCCTGTTGGGATGCTACGCCTCCCTCCCCCTGTGCACTGCTGTCCTCGCTCTGCATATCCTCCTGCCAGGTTGGGTCAGTTACTGGATCATCCACCACGTCGTCTTCCTCTTCTGCACCCTGCTCCTCCTCCTGACTTCCTGACAATTGTGTCTCATCATCGTCCACCCCTTGTTGAGACACATTGCCAACTTCGTGAGAACGTGTCTGCTCAAATATTTGGGCATCTGTACATACAATCTCGTCATGACCCACTTCAACAGGAGCTGGCGAGAGGCCAGAATGTGTGAATGGAAACGTGAACATCTCTTCCGAGTGTCCGTGGACGTGTACTCGGCCTGGTGGTAGGAAGGAGGATCAGGTTCTGAAATGTGCGGTGCAGTATCACGGCTACTGACACTTGACCGTGTGGAAGACAGAGTGTTTGTGGTGGTGCCAATCTGACTGGAAGCATTATCCGCTATCCAACTAACAACCTGTTGACACTGGTCTTGGTTCAAGAGCGGTGTACTGCTGTGTTCCCCAAGAATTTGG
Source organism: Anomaloglossus baeobatrachus (assembly GCF_048569485.1). Taxonomy (NCBI): domain Eukaryota; kingdom Metazoa; phylum Chordata; class Amphibia; order Anura; family Aromobatidae; genus Anomaloglossus; species Anomaloglossus baeobatrachus. The sequence goes on along the minus strand of NC_134354.1, from coordinate 335,284,660 downwards.
GACAGGATGTGCGAGCGAGTAGATGTGGCCTTTTGTTGTGGCGAAATTAGAGCTTGCACACGACCTCGGTCTCTGCCTGCACCACCATCACGTCCACTTCCTTGTTCGTTGCCAACGCCCTTGCGCATTTTGCAATGCAATGTGCTGTGTATTCACTAGACTTGTGCGTTATATCCAAGTTTGTGCAAAACGCACACAAGTGCACCTGAACGCTGCCACCAACAGGCACACACGTGCGGTTTTTAAATGCAAGCACGGACGCACTAAGAACCTAACAGGTCTCTATCCAGGGACAATGTGGAGCCTCCCAATTTTTGGCTACCCTGCCAAAGGGCTATACTACAATAGTCCCACTTCCTTACAATGGGCACTTCTGGTTTACAGGCCATCATGCACGTCTCTATCCAGGGACAATGTGGAGCCTCCCAATTTTTGGCTGCCCTGCCAAAGGGCTATACTAAAATAGACCCACTTCCTTACAATGGGCACTTCTGGTTTACAGGCCATCATGCACGTCTCTATCCAGGGACAATGTGGAGCCTCCCAATTTTTGGCTGCCCTGTCAAAGGGCTATACTACAATAGACCCACTTCCTTACAATGGGCACTTCTGGTTTACAGGCCATCATGCACGTCTCTATCCAGGGACAATGTGGAGCCTCCCAATTTTTGGCTGCCCTGCCAAAGGGCTATACTACAATAGACCCACTTCCTTACAATGGGCACTTCTGGTTTACAGGCCATCATGCACGTCTGTATCCAGGGACAATGTGGAGCCTCCCAATTTTTGGCTGCCCTGCCTAAGGGCTATACTAAAATAGACCCACTTCCTTACAATGGGCACTTCAGGTTTACAGGCCCTCATGCACGTCTCTATCCAGGGACAATGTGGAGCCTCCCGATTTTTGGCTGCCCTGCCAAAGGGCTATACTACAATAGACCCACTTCCTTACAATGGGCACTTCTGGTTTACAGGCCATCATGCACGTCTCTATCCAGGGACAATGTGGAGCCTCCCAAATTTTGGCTGCCCTGCCTAAGGGCTATACTACAATAGACCCACTTCCTTACAATGGGCACTTCAGGTTTACAGGCCCTCATGCACGTCTCTATCCAGGGACAATGTGGAGTCTCCCAATTTTTGGCTGCCCTGCCTAAGGGCTATACTACAATAGACCCACTTCCTTACAATGGGCACTTCAGGTTTACAGGCCCTCATGCACGTCTGTATGCAGGGGCATTGGTGAACCTAACAATTTTGGACTGCCCTGGCAAAGGAAAATACTACAAAGACTCACTTCCTCAAAATGAGCACATTAGACTCAAGAGGCCTTCATGTACGTCTCTTCTCAGGGACATCGGAGTGCCACACAATGTTTTCACGTAAAATCTTTCATGTAATCTCCAAAAGTAACATACACCAGCTCTATCTCACTATTGGGTATGTGCCCTTAACATTTCCGCCATGAAAATTCATTTTGGTGTCATTTTTGAAGGTTTTCTGGTGAGTCCTTAAAAATGGCGTAAAACGCGGACAAAATTGTTCACAGCTGTGACTTTTGAGTGATAAATGCTTCAAGGGGTCTTCCCCATGCTGTTGCCATGTCATTTGAGCACTCTTCTGAGACTTTTGTGACATTTTTAGGGTTTCTACTAGAGTTGAGCGCGGTTCTAGGTTTGAGGTTCTCCAGTTCTAGGCTCGAGTGATTTTGGGGGCTGTTCGAGATCGAACTAGAACTCGAGCTTTTTGCAAAAGCTCGATAGTTCTAGATACGTTCGAGAACGGTTCTAGCAGCAAAAAGCAGGGCTTTTTACAGCTACAGTGTGCAGGAGCCATCGCTGGCAGCCTGCCAGAAGCTGGTAACCAAGATAAACATTGGGTATCCAACCAAAGCGCTTTGGTTAGTAACCCGATGTTTATCCTAGTTACGTGCAGGAAGCCCACACTTCCCCGCTAAGCTCGCTCCACCCCCTCCTGCCTGCGGCATGTACACACATACATACATACATACATACATACACACACACACACACACACACACACACACACACACACACACACATGGTCCCGCTCGGCTTACCTGCGGTGATGAAGTCCCGCCATCCCGACCTCAGCGCTGTCACTGTCCTTCATGGCCGCCGCTTGTCACATCACCTTCTCTCGCTTCCGACCCGAAACTGACTAGCGGTGACGTCACGGGCCTCTCGCGATACTTGGTGTGAAGGCGCCGGTCATTGAACTCAGTGACAGGGGCTGTCAGTGTGCTGGAGATCAGCGCAGGTAATGTACCTCGCTGACAGCAGCACTTGTCATCCCCTGCAGTGACCTGTGCTGACCCATTGATGTTAGCTCAGGTCACTGCACTGCTCTCCCAGCCAATGGGGAACATCCTGCTCTTCATTGACTGGGACAGTGTGGATCGTCATGGCAACCCCTTGGATTACACCAGACCTGGATTTGTTTTTCTTTCTAATAAATTGGTTAAAAAGGGAATGTTTTGGGGAGTGTTTTTTCAAATAAAAATGTGTTTGTCGTCTATTTTTTTTAATTACTGACTGGGTTGGTGATGTCGGGTATCTGATAGACGCCTGACCTCACCAACCCCAGGGCTTGATGCCAGGTGACATTACACATCTGGTATTAACCCCATATATTACCCCGTTTGCCACCGCACCAGGGCGCGGGATGAGCTGGGGCGAAGCACCAGGATTGGCGCATCTAATGGATGCGCCACTTCTGGGGCGGCTGCGGCCTGCTATTTTTAGGCTGGGAAGAGTCCAATAACCATGGACCTCCTTAGTCTGAGAATATCAGACCCCAGCTGTCTGCTTTACCTTGGCTGGTGATCCAATTTTGTGGGGACCCCTACGTGTTTTTTTTTTTAATTATTTATTTAATTTAAAATAACAGCGTGGGGTGCCCTCAGTTTTGGATTACCAGCCAAGGTGAGGTTGCCAGCTGTGGTCTGCAGGCTGCAGCCGTCTGCTTTACCCTAGCTGGCTACAAAAATAGGGGGAACCCTACGTCATTTTTTTTTTCATTTTTTTGGCTAAATACAAAGCTAAGCACCCCTTAGTGCCACATGAAAGGCACCAAAGGGTGCAAAATTACAAAATGCAGGAGAGTGGGACATTATGTGTCTTTCTGCCATTATAATGACAGAAAAGACTGATATGAAGTGCACAAGCACAAGAAAATCACCAGAGCGCTCTACGCTGTGAAAAGCAGTAGAAAATGGCACTGGAGTGAACATGTGACCGCCTCATGTAGGATGAAGCTATGGATCCTGGGTAAATTTATGCATTTACCCTCATTCAGTTTTTTTGCAGTACACAAAAAAAACGGAAGGCACACGGATGACAAACAGATGACATACGGACAGTCTACGGAACGAAAACGGATGCCACACGGATGCACCCGTGAAAAAAAACGGACTGATTTTTGCAGACCACAAAAATGGATCGGTCGTGTTAATGTAGCCTTATTCTGATCTGCCGTTTATAAACAGCAGGCAGAAATAAGTGAATAACGCCCCCCAGCGTCAGAAAATCGCCGGGGTTTCAGGGCTAGCTGAGACCTTGGAGATCATGATTCAGGACGGTTTTTCCGGTCCCCGCTCACGTGATCACAGGTATACAGCGTATACCGATTATCACGTTACAGTAAATGACAGCGCCGGTAAAAAATTATTTATCTCCCATCTGGCATGAACAAACACTTCTCTACTTCTTCTCCACTTCTCCACTTTTTCTCCACTTTTTCTCCACTTTTTCTACATTTTTTCTCCACTTTTTCTACATTTTTTTCTCCACTTTTTCTCCACTTTTTCTCCACTTTTTCTCCACTTTTTCTCCACTTTTTCTCCACTTTTTCTCCACTTTTTCTCCATTTTTTCTCCACTTTTTCTCCACTTTTTCTCCACTTTTTCTCCACTTTTTCTCCATTTTTTCTCCACTTTTTCTCCACTTTTTCTCCACTTTTTCTCCACTTTTTCTCCACTTTTTTTCCACTTTTTCTCCATTTTTTCTCCACATTTTCTCCACTTTTTCTCCACTTTTTCTCCAGTTTTTCTCCATTCTTTTTCTATGGTCGGTCTACACATTAGCTCTGCCATGCATAGTGTAGCTCTACACCTACTGCACATGTTACTTTATGATTGACATCTCTTTCGTACCAGAGCTGTCTAAGCCTACTCTGACCCCATATTTGTCATTACTATATTGTCCTTGTACTGTATTATGACATTTGTATCATGTGTTTCATTTCTTGCTGTGTTGCAATTTTTTTGCTGCATCCCAATTGTACCTCTACATTGTTCGAGTTTATGTTATTGTTCTCTCACTCTTATGTGATACTGATTATTGTCATTTTTCATGATTACATGCAGATAAGTCCAATCTGACGAAGGCTCAGGCCGAAACGTCATTTGTAACTTGTTTTGGACAAAAACATATATGCTTATGAAAAAAAAAAATTTCTTAATACGGACCAATAAAGAGTGATTTTGCATTACTATCCGTTGTGACTTACTGACTTAGTCTGGGAGATTTAGAGTGCCGAGGTTACTCACTAATTTTATCTATTATTACCTCTGAGCACCTATATACCAGTGAGCAGAGCCTCCTTTACAGTAGTTCTCCTGATTAGGCATGCCCTTACCTCATGAGCAGGGCATTGCAGCTTTGGTAGAAACCATTACGACATGGACTCTGCTGCTGTGGACCCGGGGAGAGTGAGTGCAGATTCATTGCACCCACACTCCTCACATGAAGGGTCCGCACTCCTAGAAAATGGGGGATACGTTCCCTGAGTGTCTCCGCCCCATATTCTAGATGGTCCAGAGTCGTCGTGGGACCCCTTTATTTTTTTTCTTACAATAAATTGGTGAAAGAGGAAATGTTTTGGGGACTGTTTTTTCAAATAAATTTCTTTTGTCGATTTTTTGTTTTTGTTAGTACTGACAGTTTATGATGTTGGGTATCTAATAGACGCCATGACATCACAAACTGCTGGGCTTGATCTCAGGTGACTTTACAGCTAGTATCAACCAGATTTATTACCCCGTTTGCCACTGCACCAGGGCATGGGATGAGCTGGGGTGAAGCGCCAGGATTGGCGCATCTAGTGGATGCGCCACGTCTGGGGTGCCTGCGGCCTGCTATTTTTAGGCTGTGAAGGCCCAATAACTATGGACCTTTCCACCCTGAGAATACCAGACCACAGCTGTCCGCTTTACCTTGGCTGGTGATCCAATTTGGAGGGGACCCTACTTTTTTTGTGTAATTATTAATATTTATAAAATAATTATAAAAAAAGAGCCTGGGGGACCTCCACATTGGATCCCCAACCACGGTAAAGCTGCCAGCTGTGGTTTTCAGGCTACAGATGTCTGCTTTACCCTAGCTGGCTATCAAAAATTGGGGGACCCAACGTCATTTTTTTTTAACTATTTTTTAAATAGAAAAAATTAATGGGCTTCCCTGTATTTTGATTGCCAACCAAGGTAACGACAGGCAGATGGGGGTGGCAACCCATAGCTGTCTGCTTTATCTGCGCTGAGAATCAAATCAAAAGATTTATTTTTACAGCACTGTGATGTCCAGCAATCAAAATACAAGGAAGCCCATTTTGTTTTTAGTTATTTAAATAAATAATTAAAAAAAATATATATGGGCTCCCACTGCATTTTTTGTATTGCTAGCTAAGGGTAATCCAAGCAGCTACTGGCTGCTAACCCCCACTGCTTGGTGTTACCTTCACTGGCAATGGAAAATCCAGGGAAGCATTTTTTAATTTTTTGTCCAAAAAACTACAAAAAAAGGACGTGAGCTTCGCCATATTTTTGTATGCTAGCCAGGTATAGCAGGCAGGTGCTGGAAGAGTTGGATACAGCGCCAGAAAATGGCGCTTCTATGAAAGTGCCATTTTCTGAGGCGGCTGCAGACTGCAATTCGCAGCAGTGGGGCCCAGAAAGCTCAGGCCAACCTGTGCTGCGTATTCCAATCCCCAGCTGCCTAGATGTACCTGGCTGGACACAAAAATGGAGCGAAGCCTACGTCATTTGTTTTCTAATTATTTCATGAAATTCATGAAATAATAAAAAAAGGGCTTCCCTTTATTTTTGGTTCCCAGCCGGGTACAAATAGGCAACTGGGGGTTGGGGGCAGCCGTACCTGCCTGCTGTACCTGGCTAGCATACAAAAATATGGCGAAGCCCACATAATTTTTTCAGCAAAAAACTTCTGCATACAGTCCTGGATGGAGTATGCTGAGTATGCTGAGCCTTGTAGTTTTGCAGCTGCTGTGTGTCTGTATGGAGAAGAGCAGACAGCAGCTGCAGAACTACAAGGCTCAGCATACTCCATCCAGGACTGTATGCAGACGTTTTTTGCCCACCAAAAAAATGACGTGGGCTTCGCCATATTTTTGTATGCTAGCCAGGTACAGCATGCAGCTACGGGCTGCCTCAAACCTCCAGTTGCCTATTTGTACCCGGCTGGGACCCAAAAATATAGGGAAGCCCTTTTTTTTTTAATTATTTCACTTATTTCATGAAATAATTAAAAAACAAATGACGTGGGCTTCACCCCATTTTTGTGTCCAGCCGGGTACAACTAGGCAGCTGGGGATTGGAATCCGCAGCACAGGTTAGCCCGAGGTTTCTGGGCGCCTCTGCTGCGAATTTCAGTCCGCAGCCATCCCAGAAAATGGCGCTCTCATAGAACCGCCATCATCTGGCGCTGTATCCAACTCTTCCAACAGCCCTGGAGACGGGTGGCTTGTTGGGTAATCATGAGTTAATACTGGCTTTGTTTTACTAGCCAGTATTAAGCCAGAGATTCTTAATGTCAGGCATGTTTGACCCGGCCATTAAAAATCTCCAATAAAGGGTTAAAAAAAAGACACCACACAGAGAAAAAATACTTTAATAGAAATAAATACACAGACACATTAGAGACTCCATCTTTATTACCCCCTGTCAGCCCAATAAATCCCCAATAAACCAGCGCTGATAAGAGGTTTTTAATAGAGGCCTAAATTATAAGCAGCAATTTCAGCGTTCCAAGTGCCTTTAAATGAATTTGAAGAAACTGCACTTCAGGATTGTAGTGAGGATTGTAGTGAGGATGAGGTGCCCCAGCCCATTACTTGATGGGCTGGGGCACCTCATCCTCACTACAATCCTCACTAGTGTAGTAGTAGTGACGATTGTAGTGAGGATGAGGTGCACCAGCCCATCATGGGTTGGGGCACCTCATCCTCACTACAATCCTCACTAGTGTAGTAGTAGTGACGATTGTAGTGAGGATGAGGTGCACCAGCCCATCATGGGCTGGGGCACCTCATCCTCACTACAATCCTCACTACAATCGGGAAGCAGCGTGCAGCCTTCACTCCGTGAGTGATCAGTGCTGCTAGCGGTAACAGCGGTAACGCTGACAGACGCGTTACCATAGCAACGGTGCTCTCGGAGCCGCGGTTAGCGGTGACGTCACCACTAACTGCGTTGCTATGGCAACGGTGATCTCCGTTAATGACCGGCTGTGTCAGCCGGTCCCTAACGGAACGGGGAGTCGACCGTGTGCTAGAGCATATCGCCGGTACACGGCGATACACAAATGTGCACCGTGTACCGGACAGTGCAATGACAGGACCTTGGACAGGACATGACGTCAAAGCCATGTGACCAGTCTGTAGCCAATGACATAATAGCCACGTGACTAGTCACATGGCTATTTTGACGTCACGATAGGTCCTGCTGGTCACCGGGAGGATTCATCGATCATCGGATGGAATAGCTGCAGGAGACAGAGTGCAGGAGGGATCGCGGGGACCGGTAAGTGTTATGGCAATGTTTATTAACTGTATGTGTACATTTATAATGCGTTTTTATGTGTTTGTGATTGCCTCCCATTATTTCCTATTGGTTCGAGTTCGGTTCGTCGAACGTTCGCCGAACTGAACTCGAATGAGACCTCCGTTCGACGAACCGAACTCGAGCCGAACCATGGCTGGTTCGCTCATCTCTAGCCATAATGATCAAGGTATGTGTGAATAAAAAAAGGCACAGAATTTCAGAAAAAGGACATATCACCAACCATTAAGCATGGGGGTGGATCACTCGTGCTTTGGGGTTATGTTGCAACCAATGACACAGGGAAGATTTCACAGGTAGTGAAAAAGATATTCAATGAAACGTCAACAAATTCTTTATTTAAACATAACACTATGTGTAAAAAAGTTGAAAAAGGATGGCTCTACAAATGGATAATGATCCTAAACACTCAAATCCACAATAGACTACCTCAAAAGGTGCAAGCTGAAGCTTTTACAATGGCCCTCACAGTCCCTTGATCTCAACATCACTGAAAATCTGTGTCTAGACTAGAGATGAGCGAACCGGTCCCGGTTCGGCTCGAGGTCGGTTCGCCGAACGGAGCTCCCGTTCGAGTTCGGCTCGTCGAACGTTCGACGAACCGAACTCGAACTGCATAGGAAACAATGGCAGGCAATCACAAACACAGAAAAACACCTAGAAAACACCCTCAAAGGTGTCCAAAAAGTGACAAACAACTCACAACACAACACAAACACATGGGAAAGTGACAAGGACATATACTCATGCGAAAACAAAACAGCTGGACAAGGAAAAAGAGGAGGACACACAGATATGAGTATATGCAAGGAAACATCGATTCCATTATTGTGCAACTTGAGCCCTGCTTATTTTAGGCTTCCAATCTTGATAAATTGCCTGAGCTCGCCACGTACGCCTTGGGGATCTTGTCGTGTCCTGCAGCCAGCGTTCTCTCGGAACCTGTCTTCAGTGCTGCTGGGGGTCTGCTGGCAGATAAGCACATGTGTCTGTCCACTGACAATGTGGACATGGCTCTCAGAGGACTTTTCTTCCCCTGGGTCAGCCAGGGGAGGCGAAATGCACGTGTATTTTTGAGAGTGCTTCATGCAAAGCATCTTTTTCATTTTGAAAAGGGGGGTCAAGTGATGTCAGTCAAGTGCGGTGTGTGTGGCCCAATTAGTGGCAACGAGGGAGACTGTGGTTGGAGTCCCCTCGCTTTTGAAAAAAGAACCAAGATGAACAAGTCATGGCTCTCAGAGGACTTTTCTTCCCCTGGGTCATCCAGGGGACGGGAAAGGCACGCGTATTTTTGAGAGTGCTTCATGCCAAGCATCTTTTGATTTTTCAAAAATGGGGGTCAACTGATGCCAGTCAAGTGGGGTGTGTGTGGCCCAATTAGTGGCAACGAGGGACACTGTGGTTGGAGTCCCCTCGCTGTGTTTCTAAAAGAACCAAGATGAACAAGTCATGGCTCTCAGAGGACTTTTCTTCCCCTGGGTCAGCCAGGGGACGGGAAAGGCACGCGTATTTTTGAGAGTGCTTCATGCCAAGCATCTTTTTCTTTTTCAAAAGGGAAGGTCAACTGATGCCAGTCAAGTGGGGTGTGTGTGGCCCAGTTAGTGGAAACGAGGGAGACTGTGGTTGGAGTCCCCTCGCTGTGTTTCTAAAAGAACCAAGATGAACAAGTCATGGCTCTCAGAGGACTTTTCTTCCCCTGGGTCATCCAGGGGACGGGAAAGGCACGCGTATTTTTGAGAGTGCTTCATGCCAAGCATCTTTTTCTTTTTCAAAAGGGGGGGTCAACTGATGCCAGTCAAGTGGGGTGTGTGTGGCCCAATTAGTGGCAACGAGGGAGACTGTGGTTGGAGTCCCCTCGCTGTGTTTCTAAAAGAACCAAGATGAACAAGCCATGGCTCTCAGAGGACTTTTCTTCCCCTGGGTCAGCCAGGGGACGGGAAAGGCACGCGTATTTTTGAGAGTGCTTCATGCCAAGCATCTTTTTCTTTTTCAAAAGGGAAGGTCAACTGATGCCAGTCAAGTGGGGTGTGTGTGGCCCAGTTAGTGGAAACGAGGGAGACTGTGGTTGGAGTCCCCTCGCTGTGTTTCTAAAAGAACCAAGATGAACAAGTCATGGCTCTCAGAGGACTTTTCTTCCCCTGGGTCAGCCAGGGGACGGGAAAGGCACGCGTATTTTTGAGAGTGCTTCATGCCAAGCATCTTTTTCTTTTTCAAAAGGGGGGGTCAACTGATGCCAGTCAAGTGGGGTGTGTGTGGCCCAATTAGTGGCAACGAGGGAGACTGTGGTTGGAGTCCCCTTACTGTGTTTTACATGCTTTTAGAAGGGCATTACATGGCTTAGAGGTTGACTTTCAGCATCTGGAAACTGTTGGCTACCAAAATGCTGCCTTTCCAACCTTTTTAATCGAGGATTTTCGAGACCTTATGCCCATCGCAGTGCCCCAAGAGCCGATGCCCAGGCGCCACTCCTTCTCCAACAAAGGCGTGCACGCGCTACACCAGCATGTCGCACTAAACATCACTGATTCCTTGAGAAACTCTGTGTGACAGGGTGCATTTCACCACAGATAATTGGCCCAGTAAGCATGGACAGGGGCGTTACATGTCGCTGACTGGGCAATGGGTTACTGTGGGGAGAGATGGAGAAGGGTCTGCTGTACAAGTCTTGCCGTCCCCACGAGTTGTGTCAATCCTTCTTCTGTATGTAGAAGTTAATACACTGCTTCTGCCTCTTCAACCTCGTGTGGGTCCTGCACCTTGGCGCAAACCCTGTGTGGTCAGGCCACCCTTCCTTGTAACTGCGCACAAGGACTACCACACACCTCCTTACTATGCTGGCAGCAGAGCTCAATGCCATCAGGCGGTCAAAGGTTTACTTTGAAATGTATGGGAAATGTGAGTCACACCGCTGAGAAGTTGTGGACGGTTAGCTCTGGAGACCGAGTTTCATCAATGGTTGTCTCCACTCAACCAGCAGCCAGGGAAGGCCGGGTGCGACAATGATGCAAACATGGGTGCGGCCCTTCGCTGTGACAATGTGACACACGTGCCTTGTGTGGTTCACGTGTTGAACCTGGTTGTCCAGCAATTTTTAAAGCACTATCCTGGCCCACATGGCCTTCTGCAGAGAGCACGGTGTAATGCCTTCCTTGATCCACACACTCAGATGGGCTGTAAATGATAGGCTAGAGGGAAGCCACTCACCAAGCAGGACCCCTAGAGCCCTGAAACCCTTTAACCCCTATACAGGGATTAGGAATTACACAGGGCCCAAGGTGATTAATACCTGTGGAAGGCTGCAGTTCCAGAGAATAGTAGTCAGGCAGGGTCAAAACATTAATTGAGGAACAGGAACAGAATGGGACGGCCAGGACTTAATCAGAAAACAACCAGAGGTGAAATGCGGATCGGCCAACAAGGTACATAAACAGCAAGCAGGAAAAGTAGTCAGGTAACAAGCACACAAAATCATAAAACTGAACTGGGGGTAAAATTAACCAGAGGTTCATAGCTATGTCTGGCAGTGGTCTGCAGACAGGATGGGCATAAAAAAGGGTGTGGTGTCTTCCCATTGGTTGTAGCTGAATGATGGTATTTCATCTGTGAGATACCCACCAGCTACATTCAGCCAGAGATTCTGCATCTGTCAAGGTAATGCAGCCCAGTGGGTGAGCATAACCTGCGTCCACCTGCGCCGCTGGCATCGACTCCTCTCCCATCATCAGCACTATGCATGAAAGGAACACGTTGTCACCTGGCGACCGGAGTACAAATTGACGGAGCGTACTCCGTTGGTGACTTAACAGCCGTGTGCGGCAATGATGCAAACCTGGCTGCGGGCCATCGTCAGGGCAATGTGACACACGTGCCTTGTATGGCTCACGTGTTGAACCTAATTCTCCAGCAATTTTTAAAACACCATCCCGGCCTACATGGCCTTGTGCAGCGGGCACGCTCGCTATGTGCTCACTTCCATCGTGCGCACACAGCAGCTCAACAACTTTCATCACTCCGGAAGTCTTAGGGTCTGGCAGTTAAACACCGGAAATGTGATGTTCCGACACGCAGGAATTGGAATCTGCACATGTTGCAGCGTGTGTGGCAGCACCGCAGAGCCCTGCTGAAATACGGTATGACATATAGCCTGGGATAACTTGATCCAGAGGTGGTACAGATCACGCTGCTGGAGTGGTGTCAGATCAAGGACCTATGCACCCTGCTACACAGTTTACAAATGTCGACGAAGATGTTTAGCACTGGCAATGTCATTCTCAGCGTGACAATTCTGGTCATCTACATGATGGAGCACACTGTAATTATTATTCGGAGTCAGGTGTTGGGACAAGAGGAAGGGGAGGAAGTACAGGAGGAGTCATATGCGGAAGGGATAACAAGATCTACGAGGTCCAGATGGTCAGCGGCACCTATGCGGCAGTCATAGTGAGGGAGAGGGATTAACAAGGGCGCATAGTATCAGCAAAAAGTGTTGAGGAAAGTGCAGGAGCCCATGAAGAAATGGAGGACGAACTGGCGATGGGCATGGAAGACTCAGCAGATGAGTGAGAGCTTGCTCACATTTCGGTTGTGCGAGGTTGTGGGGAGAGGGCAGAGGAAGGAGGCACGATTCTCACCTCTCTGCCACCAACACACCAAGGACTTGGTCCTCCTGGATGCACAAGACACATGAGCGCCTTCTTGCTGCACTACCTACATGACCCTCGGATTGTACGAATTCGAAGTAATCCTGAATACTGGGTTGCCACACTGTTAGATCCCCGGTACAAGACAAAATTTGGCGAAATAATTCCTGCCATAGAAATGGACGCACGTATACAGGAGTATCTGCAGAATGTGGTACGCAATCTTAGTTCTGCTTTTCCACTAAACACCAGTGCTGCACAGAGTGAATCTCAACGCTTTGTCATGGATAGGAGGAAATGGTCTTTTCCTTGTCCACATCGGAGGGACCGAGGGATGGCTGCTGTGCTGAGATGGCGTTGAGTACGGTGTCCCTGCAGAGTTGCACTTTTGGTCATATACCAAAATGAGTTGAAAAAGGACAGATGCTGGTGGAAAGGGGAACAGGTGTGTTGGAAAGGGGAAAAAAGTTTTGGTCCGTGGATTTGGTGGTTAAGCAAAAGTAACATTTGATGAAGAAACACTATCTGTTACAGTGGGACTGGCAGATTTGGATAAGGTGGTATATACTATGTTACCGCTATATAACGAAAATTAATAAGAAAAGAAAGAGAAAGGTATATATCCCCATCAGCAGTCAGTGTCCACCGTGCTCCCAGTTGGAAAAGGAGAGGTTGGCAACTGGAAGGTTTGGTGGAGGATACAGAGCTGTGTGGCTATGAAACTAATAGTAGCCTGAACCGAGTTAGACGCCATTCAGATCTGGAGACTGGGAGCCCTGTTAGCGTCACAGGGTCCACATGCCCACCCAGCCCAGGAACTCCCTGTTAACAACACAGGAGCCATTGAGTACGCTGACCGTGTGCGTAGGGGCCACACCTGTGGACAGCAGGCGCATCAGCAGCAGCAGGCCTGTTAATGCCACTGGGCTGCACAAGCAGGACTGGTAGGACAGGAGCTGGTCTTAACCGTTCTGCGTTACCAACTGTGGTGGTGGCCTGCATCGACACCCTATCCCTGCCTACCTCTGGCCTAAAGCCGCAACGGGTTCAACACATGGAGGTGTGCTCTTTCGGAGCATAATAGAAGAATGCGCACCTCCTTGTTTGCTCCAGCCCCTTTTATAACCTGGGTCCGCCCCAAACCAGGGTGAACCACAATGAACCTCCTGGAGACAAAAGTAGAGTGACACGTCATGAGTGGCATAACTAGCGTCCTATTTGGAACCGCAACTTCAATGATGACCTCATGGCTGCCATGACCCAAACACCTCACCAGTCATCGTCTGACCATCAATAATGCGGTGACAAGTCATAGGGGTGGGCCTCTGCAAGCCATTTGGGAGGACACCTGATGCCCTGTGGTCTATATGGGACCCCCACATCAGGGGCAGGGCCAAAGAGTTCATTACCGGACCTAGTCTCTGATGCAGTAAGTGCCTGAGCATGCTCAGTAGCATGAAATACAGTCTCTGAAAAAAGACTATCAGCTTTAGCATGGTGTCTAGGCACAAAACAGGACTTAGACCCGGCACGGAATGCAAGTACCTGTGCAAAGAGGCTTTTGACACTTAGTGTGGGAGCATGCGCTGTATCCTGAAATGAAGACTTAGCGTCAGGAATGGCACAGTCAGGCTGAGCATACTCACTAGGCGAAACACTGTAGTTAGGCTGCAGCTGGGGTAAATCGGCACACGCATGCGCACTAGCTGCCTCTCCACACTTAGACGTGGAGGAGAAATTGCTCTTCGGGTGTGAACTTGGAGATGCTGTCTATGAACAGAAGGAAAAGCTAAAGGAAGCCTCACTTTCTATCCCTCCGAATTATCAAATGCAGCAATGAATTCCCTGAGTTTGCTATAACATTAGCGTAGCAAAATGTGCAGGAGGGTGCCATGCACAGGTGCTAGAAATAGCTTGGCACCAGTGGGGCACTAATGGAATACAACAGCCAGTTCTATGATGCCCCTAAATTGCAGTATTTTTTGCTATCATTATAGCTTATTAAAAACAGAGCAGGAGGGTGTCATGCACAGGTGCTAGAAATAGCTTGGCACCAGTGGGGCACTAATGGAATACAACAGCCAGTTCTATGATGCCACTAAATGGCAGTATTTTTTGCTATCATTATAGCTTATTAAAAACAGAGCAGGAGGGTGTCATGCACAGGTGCTGCACATAGATTTGCACTAGTGTGACTAGACAAAAGTCCAATAGCCACGTTTAGGATGCCACTAGATTCACTGACTGTTTGCTAGTATAATGGCTTAGTAACAATGAGTTTGAGTGTGCAATGCAGGCAGAGGTGCTGCAAATATCTTTGCACTAGTGGGACTATACAGAAGTCCAATAGTCACGTTTAGGATGCCACTAAGTTCACTCAGTGTTTGCTAGTATAATGGCTTAGTAACAATGAGTTTGAGTGTGCAATGCAGGCAGAGGTGCTGCAAATATCTTTCCACTAGTGGGACTATACAGAAGTCCAATAGCCACGTTTAGGATGACACTAAGTTCACTCAGTGTTTGCTAGTATAATGGCTTAGTAACAATGAGTTTGAGTGTGCAATGCAAGCAGAGGTGCTGCAAATATCTTTGCACTAGTGGGACTATACAGAAGTCCAATAGCCACGTTTAGGATGCCACTAGGTACACTGACTGTTTGCTAGTATAATGGCTTAGTTAAAAAGAGTTGGAGTGTGCAATGCAGGCAGACATGCTGCAAATATCTTTCCACTAGTTTGACTACACAAAAGTACAATAGCCACGTTTAGGATGCCACTAGGTACACTGACTGTTTGCTAGTATAATGGCTTAGTTAAAAAGAGTTGGAGTGTGCAATGCAGGCAGACATGCTGCAAATATCTTTCCACTAGTGTGACTACACAAAAGTACAATAGCCACGTTTAGGATGCCACTAGATACACTGACTGTTTGCTAGTATAATGGCTTAGTTAAAAAGAGTTTGAGTGTGCAATGCAGGCAGACGTGCTGCAAATATCTTTCCACTAGTGTGACTACACAAAAGTACAATAGCCACGTTTAGGATGCCAATAGGTACACTGACTGTTTGCTAGTATAATGGCTTAGTTAAAAAGAGTTTGAGTGTGCAATGCAGGCAGACGTGCTGCAAATATCTTTCCACTAGTGTGACTACACAAAAGTACAATAGCCACGTTTAGGATGCCACTAGGTACACTGACTGTTTGCTAGTATAATGGCTTAGTTATAATGAGTTGGAGTGTGCAGAGGACAGGAGGGTACAGTGCCAGGATTGTGGGGCTCTGGGTAGAGGAATGGAAGCCTGCCTTTCTATTCCCTCCTAATGGGGAAATGCAGCGACGAAATCCCTGACCTTGGCTACACAGACGCTGTCTCTGTTTTCAGGACCTGTCACCTATGGCTCTGACCCTGCTGGTTTGAGCCCTTAAAAGGACTGATAGAAAGTACTCTCCCTAAGCTGTCTAGCGCTGTGTATGGAACGCATACAGCTGTATCGGCGATAGGACAAAGGACGGAGCTGCGACAGTGATGTCTGACACCAAGGACGCAGAAGAGATAATGGCGTCCGGACGGGCAGATACTCGTTTTTATAATGCAGGGACATGTGACATGGACATCCTATCACACATGCCGTTGCTTCTCTGGCTAAAAGTCCACTTAGCTGTGTGTGTGTCTGGGAATGGCTGACATGCTGGCCCTCCCCACTACACGCGCGCGCTTAGGGAAGGAAGACAAGGAAAAAAAAAAAAAAATGGCGATCGCCATTATACAAACAGCAGTGATCTGAAGGCGCTGTTCACGCACACTATACACTGAAATGTCATAATAGTGTGAGTCACAGAGTGACTTACACTATTACAGCGGAAAGCCAGCTAGGAATTAGCTGTTTTTTTGCTGCTAGAACCGTTCTCGAACGTTTCTAGAACTATCGAGCTTTTGCAAAAAGCTCGAGTTCTAGTTCGATCTAGAACAGGCCCCAAAATCACTCGAGCCTAGAACTGGAGAACCGCGAACCGCGAACCGCGCTCAACTCTAGTCTAGACCTCAATAGAGCAGTGCGTGCAAAAGAATCTCACAGACCTGGAAGACTTTCCAAGGAAGAATGGATGAAAATCTCTCAAACAAGAATTTAAATACTCTTGCTTGGTTACAAAAAGCATTTACAAGCTGTGATACTTGCCAAAGGGGGTGCTACTAGGTACAAACTATGCAGGGTACCCAAACTTTTGCATCTGCACATTTTACTTTTATGTTTAATTTAACATTTTAAAATATTTGTTTTGCCTAAACTACAATGGAAATATGTGATCCTTAACTTTATGCCTTTTAGAGATGATTTTATCTTCAACTTGTTTAACTGTTCACAATAACAGTAATTTTGACCAAGGGTGCTGAAACTTTTAGAATGCCACTGTATTGCCACTTTCAGGATTCAGCATTGTGCCATCAAATAGATTGATAGTAGAAATGTACTCATTGCACAGAAAACTACTTAAAGCAGGCTAAATACATAATTATTACCATTGGTTAAACAATAAATGACTGTCCCATAAGCAAAGAGGCTCTTTGAAATTAGCAACTAAAATGTTGAATGTAATGTGTGGTGCCCCTGACCTGGTCAGGCACCACTGAGTACTGCACCCATGCTGGGGGCAGTACAATACAGGAAATCCAGAAGGCTGACCGAGGTGTGACTACACAGGCGCATAGTAATCAGGTCTCACACATCTACCTTTGGGAGGACTCCTGAGAAATTCCAGGAGGGGGCGTAGTAGAGAGCCTGGTTGCTAGGTGGCGTAGGTAAGAACAGGAGAGGAGGAGCAGTGAGCCAGTTTAGTGTGCAGCTCAGGGAGAGCAGACGTGAGGAGCAGACCCTGGAGCTGTTGCAGTTTAACAGCGTCCGCGCAGTGACTACCGACGGGGGAGATCGGTCACCTGGTAGTGCCACCCGAAATCCACCCAAGGGTAGAGTGAGCAAAGGGGTGGCAGAGTAAGGGGACTGCCAGGGAAGTACCAGACCTGCAAGGTTAACAGGTCCCAGTGCAGAGATAGATTTACCTTTCTTCTGCCAAACCTGCCTGAGGGGGCACTTCAGACCCTCAAGACAACACCACAGAGTCCGCAGCCACATAGCAAAGAGAGGGCCCATAGTTCACAGGAGGCAAGCAGCCAGAGTGACCTGGTCCAGGCTACAAGCAAACGGGCCGAAAAGAGGGGAGAACAGGCAGCAGCAACTTCACTGGGTGACCCCCTGTAGGGACTTCAAGTCGGGGTCACCACAAAAACACAAAGGGCTAAGGAAGGCGAGTTGGTAGTCACCCTCATCAGCCAGCCAGAAGGATTCCTGGTTCCAGCCTGGTTCCTCCCAGCTATGCCCGGGTTACTCACCCTGCCACCTAATGTGAGTAAAACCCCTGAAAGACATTATGCTTGTGCGTGTGAGTCATTCTGCGACCTGTGGTTCCACACACTTACACAGGGCCCTGGGGCTTGCCTCACTCTCGGGAGGCCACTACAACTGACTGCACCTGTGGCGCCCCTGACCCGGTCAGGCACCACAGAGTATTGCACCCATGCGGGGACAATGCCTCCAGGTAATCTCCAAAGGCCAGGATGAGGTGCACACACAAACACATAGTGACCAGGTCTCCCACACCACTAGAAGGGACCCTTGGGTAACCAGTAGGGGTTAACTTTCAATTCCCAGCAAGGGGTGTGCTCAGAGGCTGGTTGCTAGGAAGCAGGGCAGAGAGGAAGTGAGAGGAGTCGGGAGCTGGAGGTTGAAGTGTGTGGAAGGGAGCAGAGGGTCTCTCGTGTCAGACGGGTCCTGAGGAGTGCAGTAGCTGAAAGCTGGGGAGAAAGGGTACCGTGGGTCGGCCTGAAAGACATCCAGAGAGAGGGGTGGCTGAGTACGGAGATCCTGGTATCCGAGCACGCAAGGGGAAACAGATCCCCAGTACAGGCAGCAAATCATCCAGAGCTGCTTAACCTACAGGTGGGGGGTACTTTATGCCCTCACCACTACTACACAGAGCTCGAGCCAAGCAGCAATCACCAGGCCCATAAGGGGACAGGGCCAGAAGCCATCCCACCAAGGCCACGCTGCCGGCAGACGGGCCAGAGAGAGGGGAGCAGGGTAGAAACAGCTTCCCTGGAGGAGTCCTACCACGCTTCAAGCAAGGGATCCTCCCAAACAAAAAGAGTGCAAGGAGGGCGAGCGGACAGCTACCCTCAGAACGGCCTCCTGGAATTCCTGGTTCCACCTGGTTATCACAGTGTCGCCCGGGCATCTCACCGTGACCTCTAAACAGTGAGTAAACACGTTAAAAGACTTCTTGGACTGTGTTTGAGTCATTCTGCGACCTGTGGTCCCACACACCTACACAGGGCCCTGGGGCTTGCCTCACTCTCAGGAGGCTATTACAACTGACTGCACCCACCATCAGCCCCAGGCATCCCTTAATCTGCAGTGGCGGTCCCCACTGACCGCAATTCTGAGAGTGGCGTCACGACGTATCCGAAAACGAAGGTTCCCTACCTGTGACCAGACCGTCCCATCCCGTGGAGTCCCTAAGGGTAATACACTGCGGCACCGCACCTGTAGGGCTTCACAGATCTGGCGTCACGAACAGGATTTGGACTAGACCTGTTCAGACAGGTGACCGTGCGCCTCAGAGGTCCGACCGCAAAAATTGAACCGCCGCCATATTGCCATCTTCAAAAGCGCGCGCTGCAGCCCGCGCGAGGGAAAAGAGCACCGCCCACGAAGAGGTGTGGCCGCCCCAGAATCCCCACATTTCGGAGAGCGTACTGACCCAGGAAGTGGAAAGGGAGCGCTCAGATTTTTGAAGAAAAATGGACGCTGCAGGAGGTAATGCCCCTGGTCAGGGCGACGCAGCCCAAGCGATGCCAGCCCCCGTCGCACTGAACGCAGCAGCGCCCGGTGCCGGTGCCGCGGTCGCAGCCGCGCCGGCCGAAGTCTCCCCCATAATGCCAGTTTCCTTACTGTATGTCCCAGGAGCGCAATGGCTGCCCCAATACGCCGGTAAAATAGACACGCTGACCGGGTTTAAGAAGAAGATCAACACCCTGCTAGACATGCACGCGATGACTGGTAAGCAGAGGGCCGCTGTGGTGCTGGGACAATTGACTGGAGCAGCAGAATTGGAAGCTGAGTCCTGGACCAATGATGACCGGGGCTCTGTTAAGACCATCTTTGCCAAACTAGCAGCTGCTTTTGAACACCGCACAGAGGGAGAGCTGAGGACGGACTTCTATAACTGCCGTCAGAAGCCCCAAGATAGTATAAGAGACTATGCCCTCAGGCTGCAGGCTGCACTACGGGCTCTCAAGCTGGTGGACCCTGTCAGTGATCAGGAAGGAAACCGGATGATGAAGGAACAATTCTTGCGGGGCCTGCGCTCTCCTGAGGATGGGAAGCAGATGAAGCTGTGGTCCCTGGAACACCCTGACGTGGACTTTGCCATTCTGAAAGACAGGGCAGTGAAAGCACTCCAACCTCCTGTGGACACAGACCCCGTCGCACCAGCATGGCCTGCCAGTTCCACGGCTGCAGGAGCGGAATCCTCCTCGCAGTCCCTGGTAACTGCAAAAGGACTCAACGCGTCAGCAGAGACTATAAATACACTATCCTCCCAGGTGCAACAGCTCACTAAGGATGTCGCACAAATCCTGAAAGCAATGCAGTTGCCCTCAGAAACCAAAGTCCCTCATCGGATCCTGCTAGCTGACAGCCCAGAGGACGTCCCTTGGATGCGGAGGAGAAGAGGTCTTACAACCCGAGGCAGGAGCAGTGATCGCTATGACTCATCTGGACAACCCATCTGTCGTCGTTGCCAGGAGGCAGGTCACTATGCAAGGGCTTGCCCTTTAAACGAGCCAAACCTGGGGCCGAGGGCCAGTCCTCAGGATTAAGAAGATCAGGCCCAGGTCGCTGCCGTGGTCAGTACGTGGGTGGACGTCCTGTCCTGTCCATCGCCCTGGATGGGATCCCTACCCCGGCATTATTGGACACCGGCTCTCAGGTAACCACGATCCCGTATGTCCTGTATCGTAGGTTTTGGTCGGACGACGATCTCCGACCACCGGACCCCTCCCTCACCATCTATGCTGCCAACGGACAACCTATAGACCAGATTGGGGTCAAGGAGGTAACCATAAAGGTGGGAAGGCAGGAAATGAAGGGACAAGGACTGATTGTTGTGGACACTGATATTAGAGAAAGGAACCCGCAAATGATTTTAGGCACTAATGTCATAGAAAATTGCCTAGGGGAAGTGTTGTTGTTGCTTCATCAGATTGTTGAAGGTGCTGAGGGCAGGTCACAAAGAGCCTTGCAAAAGGAGATCCGAATCATTCTGAGGAAGCAACAGGTAAAACAGACTGGCGGTGAGATTGGTAGTGTACGGGTGATGGATGCTAACCCCATTGTGATACCCCCACGGAGTGAAATGATGATGTGGTGTAGAGCAGCGGTAGGTCTCAAGGACAAGATTACCAGGCTGTACTAGAGCCCACTCATTCAGACCACTGGCCCACGATTCTGACAGCCAGGGGGGTAGTTGATGTACACAAGGGACGAGTGCCTGTACGAGTGTTGAACTGTGGGGAGGAGGAAGCCAGACTACCAAGGTACGCTACCATAGCCAAACTGTTTACATGCTCAGATGACGCCATAACACCTGTAGGTCCCCTGACACAAGCTGACTCAACAGAGGACGAGACCTCCCAAAAGCAGTTAGAGGACTGGTGCCAGAAACTACACGTGGGGACTGACTCTACACCCGTCTACCGGAAACATGGGGTTTACAGGGTCGTGCGGGAATACGAGCAGGTCTTTAGTAAGAACCCACTAGACTTTGGTAGGATCAAAGGGGTGCAACATCACATACCCACAGGCAGTCATCCTCCCATTAAGGAAAGACATAGGCCTATTCCACCAGCCCATTACCAGCGCACGAAGGACATGCTGAAGGACATGAAGGAGGCAGGAGTCATAAGGGACAGTTGCAGCCCCTGGGCAGCTCCCCTAGTCCTGGTGAGGAAGAAGGATGGCACGATGAGGATGTGTGTGGATTACAGACGGATAAATCAGATAACACACAAGGATGCCTACCCTTTGCCAAGGATAGAGGAATCCCTCGCTGCCTTAAAAACCTCCAACTACTTTTCTACCCTAGATCTTACTAGTGGCTACTGGCAAGTATCTGTAGCAGAGGAAGATCGGGAGAAGACGGCCTTCACCACCCCAATGGGCCTCTGTGAGTTCAACAGCATGCCATTTGGACTCTGCAATGCCCCCGGGACCTTCCAGAGGCTTATGGAATGCTGCCTAGGGCACCTCAACTTTGAGACCGTCCTGCTCTACCTGGATGATGTCATCGTGTACTCCAAGACCTACGAGGACCACCTGAAACACCTGGCTGAAGTCTTTGAAGCGCTATCCCGATATGGAATGAAGCTGAAACCATCCAAGTGCCATCTACTGAAGCCAAAGGTCCAGTACCTAGGTCACGTGGTCAGTGCAGAAGGAGTAGCACCGGACCCAGAGAAGGTCACAGTCATCCAGGAATGGCCCACACCTACTACCGTTCGGGAGGTACGTCAGTTCCTTGGCTTGGTAGGCTACTACAGAAGGTTCATCAAGGGCTACACGAAAATGGCAGCGCCTTTGCAAGAGCTCCTGGTAGGCCACCCAAAGAAGAAAGGAAAGATCTCCGGCCCGCCATTTCACTGGGGAGAAGCAGAAGAACACTCCTTCAGACAAATGAAAGGGGCCTTGACGGGTGAAGAGATCCTAGCCTACCCTGACTACGGTCTGCCATTCGTACTGTACACAGATGCCAGTAATGTGGGACTGGGAGCAGTGCTTTCACAGGTGCAGGGATGCAAAGAGCGTGTGATTGCTTACGCCAGCAGGAAGCTCAGGCCTACTGAAAGAAACCCAGAAAATTATAGCTCATTTAAGCTAGAGTTCCTGGCCATGGTATGGGCTATCACAGAGCGGTTCAAGCACTACCTGGCAGCCACCAAATTCACTGTCTTCACGGACAACAACCCCCTGACCCACTTGGACACTGCTAAATTGGGTGCCATGGAGCAGCGTTGGGTAGCCCGACTGGCGAATTATGACTTTACTGTCAAGTATCGAGCTGGCCGCAAGAACGGCAATGCAGATGCTCTGTCCAGGATGCCTCACCTAGCAGACGAGGGTGAAGATGTAGATGATCTTGAAGAGATTGAGCTGCCAGCGTTCCATCGTCATGGAGCAAAACAGTGTCGGCAGTTGCGTACCAACCGCCAAGAGGTGACCCTGAACCCACTACCTCACTACAACTGGAAGGAGACCCAGGAAAGTGATCTAGCGGTAGGCTTGGTAAAGAAACTGATCAACCAGCCTGGCGCCAGCCTTGACAAAGGAGCCCCACCTGAGGCACAGTACCTATGGAAGGAGAGGGGTCGATTATTCATCTATCAAGACAAACTTTACAGGAGCATCATTGACCCGAGGACGCATGAGAAGGTGTGGCAAGTGATTGTACCACAGAAGGATACGAGGATGGTGCTAGAAGCCTATCACAATGGTGCAGGCCACTTTGGTTGGAAGAAACTGGAGGCCCTACTTAAAGTAAGATTCTACTGGGTGGGCATGAGATCTGCCCTAGAGAAGTGGTGTCGAAACTGCGGACCCTGCAATCTTAGAAGAAAAGATCAACACAGCCAGAGAGCACCACTCCAGCCAATCCAAACTAAACGCCCCCTGGAGATCGTGGCCCTGGACCATGTAAAGTTGGCACCCAGCAGACAAGGCTACAACTACGCTCTCACTATGGTTGACCACTACTCCAGATTCCTGGTGGTAGTACCAGTCAAGGACTTGACCGGTCAGACTGCAGCCAAAGCGTTCCAGACACATTTCTGTCGACCACATGGCTATCCAGACCAAGTGCTCACTGACCAAGGACCAGCCTTTGAAGCTGAAGTGTTTAAGGAGTTTTGTAACCTTTACGGCTGCAAGAAGATCCGTACCACACCTTACCATCCTCAGACCAATGGCATGTGTGAGAAAATGAACCACATCATTCTCGACCTTCTGAAGACTCTCCCACTAGAAGAACGAAGTGAGTGGCCAGAAAAACTGCCCGATCTAGTGGACATGTATAACAACATCCCCGTGAGTTCCACGAACTGCACACCGGCATACCTGATGAGGGCCAGACCAGGGAGATTGCCAGTAGATCTGGAAATGGGAGTTGAGACCCCTGAAAACCATCTACAAGGTGCTGATTGGGATTCCAACCGCCAAGCCCAATACAAGAAAGTACAAGAGTGTGTGGAGCGAAGCCTGACTCAGCAACGTGAGAAACAAGAAAAGGCCTACAATCGAAAAGCACCTGCTGTTCCTTTGATGCCAGGAGATGTAGTTCTCAAGAGAAAGAGAAGACATCATAAACTTGACAATCACTGGGAAGAAGAACCCTATACTGTGTTACCATCGACGCTTAGCAATGAAAAGACATGCCGTATCAGCAAGGATGGAGGAAAAACAACAGCTGTCGTTTCTAGAGATCGCCTAAAGAAATGTCCTGAACAACTAAGAACCCCTGAAGAAATTCCCAACCCTTTGCCAGTTCAAGAACCAAAAGAAAAGATGATCCATACTGTACTTGGAGATTTCCCAGCAAGTTGGCCTCAATACAATGGAGCAGTAGTTATTCCGGTTATTACATTCCCTCAATCTGGAGAAGTAAGAGACCCAGAAGAACCTGTTCAGAACCTGGAAGAGCCAAATGTAGCTGAAGCAGAAGACCATGCATTGGTATCAATACCCAGTACACCCATTATTCACATTGAGACACATACATCGGGTGGGAGGACACAACCTCAGACAGATGACAGTATAGTACTGCGTAGGTCAACCCGCAGCAACTTTGGTCAGCTCCCATTACGCTATAGAGAAAGTACAGTTTAGTTCAAAGTGACGGTATGAAATGTAATGTTTCACCTGTTTACAGTTAAGTAACGTTTAAGGGAAATGTGCCCACAAGGACTATTGTGAGACCTCTTTAAAATGTTTTCTTTGCACTAGTTTACGTGCACTTTAAAAATGGACCATCGGTTATGAACTGGCTTTAACCACAAACTTTTGCATTGTAAAAAGTTACCTCCTTGGTATCAACCACAGAGTTTGCCTGTTGAGGGGCATGGCTCTGCACCAACAAGGGGGCACGCCTGTTTATGGGGCCTGCCCTCCAACACTCGGAAGCGGGTACGCCTGTTTATGGGGCCTACCTTACACCACTCTCCTCAGGAGAGGAAGATTGGAGGAAAGGTCTGGGGAATGTGATGGCCCAGCCCTGGTCACCAAAAGGACCGGCGACCTACCTCCTGGAGGTTTTTGGGTGGGGTTCGGACATGTGGGTGGTTGGTGGTGGAATGGTACCTGGTATGTTTAAATGTAAATAATTGCCCCTGTGTGGGAAAAGTTTGTATTTACCTTTTTCTCTTGTCTTTGCAGCCCGAGGACGTGCTGATGATAACTAAGGGGGAATGTGGCGCCCCTGACCCGGTCAGGCACCACAGAGTATTGCACCCATGCGGGGACAATGCCTCCAGGTAATCTCCAAAGGCCAGGATGAGGTGCACACACAAACACATAGTGACCAGGTCTCCCACACCACTAGAAGGGACCCTTGGGTAACCAGTAGGGGTTAACTTTCAATTCCCAGCAAGGGGTGTGCTCAGAGGCTGGTTGCTAGGAAGCAGGGCAGAGAGGAAGTGAGAGGAGTCGGGAGCTGGAGGTTGAAGTGTGTGGAAGGGAGCAGAGGGTCTCTCGTGTCAGACGGGTCCTGAGGAGTGCAGTAGCTGAAAGCGGGGGAGAAAGGGTACCGTGGGTCGGCCTGAAAGACATCCAGAGAGAGGGGTGGCTGAGTACGGAGATCCTGGTATCCGAGCACGCAAGGGGAAACAGATCCCCAGTACAGGCAGCAAATCATCCAGAGCTGCTTAACCTACAGGTGGGGGGTACTTTATGCCCTCACCACTACTACACAGAGCTCGAGCCAAGCAGCAATCACCAGGCCCATAAGGGGACAGGGCCAGAAGCCATCCCACCAAGGCCACGCTGCCGGCAGACGGGCCAGAGAGAGGGGAGCAGGGTAGAAACAGCTTCCCTGGAGGAGTCCTACCACGCTTCAAGCAAGGGATCCTCCCAAACAAAAAGAGTGCAAGGAGGGCGAGCGGACAGCTACCCTCAGAACGGCCTCCTGGAATTCCTGGTTCCACCTGGTTATCACAGTGTCGCCCGGGCATCTCACCGTGACCTCTAAACAGTGAGTAAACACGTTAAAAGACTTCTTGGACTGTGTTTGAGTCATTCTGCGACCTGTGGTCCCACACACCTACACAGGGCCCTGGGGCTTGCCTCACTCTCAGGAGGCTATTACAACTGACTGCACCCACCATCAGCCCCAGGCATCCCTTAATCTGCAGTGGCGGTCCCCACTGACCGCAATTCTGAGAGTGGCGTCACGACGTATCCGAAAACGAAGGTTCCCTACCTGTGACCAGACCGTCCCATCCCGTGGAGTCCCTAAGGGTAATACACTGCTGCACCGCACCTGTAGGGCTCCACACACCCACCATCAGCCCCAAGCACCCTTTAATCTGCAGTGGCGGTCACCCTGACCGCAATACCGAGAGTGGCGTCACGACAATCCTAAAAGAAGGTTCCCTACCTGTGACCAGACCGTCCTGCCACGTGGAGTCCCTGAAGGTAATGCACACCGACACAACACCTGTGGGGCTTCACATCTGGCGTCACGAACAGGATAAGGACTAGACCTGTAAAGACAGGTGACCATGTGCCTGGGCGGTCCGCTTAAAAAGTTTCAAGCGCCGCCATATTGCCACCATGAAAAGCGCGCTGAAAAACAACAGAAGCCCATGCTGGAAGAAGTTACCGCCCACGAAGAGGTGTGGCTACCCAGAGAACCCCTGCAGAGTCCTGACCTCGCAAGTGATGAGAGCGGAGGTGTGCAGAGACGGCGGGAAGGAAAGGAAGCCACAAGCCTGCTGCCGGGAGAAGAGTTACAGTAAGTGATAAGCCTGCTACTGAGAGAAGATCTGGAGACCAACGACGACGCAGAGAAAATGGCGTTCACACGCAGCGATCCAGAGATGGGCTCCGCTGCCTGGTGGAACTGGGAGCTGGACCAGTGGTGTGAAAGGCTGGAGGCGAAGGTGATGCAGCAGATCCGGGAAGCACGCACAGAGCTCAGCGAGATGGCTGGAGACGCCTGGGCCCATGAGAGATGGACTGCGAGGCAAGCGACGCTCGGAGCAGCGACCGCCCGAACACCGGAGATGCTGCTGAGGGGTGAGTCATCTGACCCGACCCCCGCTGCCATGCCCGCGGTCCCTGAAGAGACGCCCGGCGCGCCGATGCCGACCCAGGCCGCAGCCACTCCAGGTGCGGCCCGCCAAGCCCAGACCGCCGCCCTGCCCGGCCCACCAAGTCCAGGTTACAGCCACGCCAGGCCCGTCCCAACAAGATCCCATCGCAGCAGCGACGCCTGGCCCGTCCAGCTCATGTCGCAGCAGCGATGCCCAACTCAGCCAAGCAAGATCCCGCCGCAGCTGCGACGTTAATCCACGCCGCAGGAGTGACGCTGACCCAGGCCGCCGCAATGCTAGGCCCGGCCTGCCAAGATTCGGTCACAACAGCGACTCCAATCCAGGCTGCCGCCATGCTAGGCGCGGCCCGCCAAGACAAGGCCGCAAGGTCATCTACCCCGGCCTGTAAGGCCAGAAAAGACGCCGCTCCCCAGCCCAAGGAAGTGGACCTCCCGTCCCCACCGAGTGAGGACCCCGAATACCTGAGGCTCAAGGCTGATCTGGAGGCTCATTTCCCAAAGGAGATGGTGGACCTGTATCTGCTCCCTCCACATGCCCACAGGAAGACTCCCGTAACACCCACGGTAAAGAGCCCACCACCCTGGCCTGCTGACAAAAATCCATCCCCAGCGCTGCCGCAAGAGGAGTGCTCAGGAGCACTAAGGGGGAGGGGAGGCCAGGAGGCTGAGGAGTTGACCCCAGAGCCAGAAATGCTGCAGTACTCCTGCTGGGATGAAGAGAGCCCAACACCCTCAGAAGAAGAACCTCTAGCCATCACCATACCAAGTATGTACGTGACCTGGGAGCTTGCGGTAAAGAGGAGCCCCACAATTAGAGCTTCAAGCCGCGCCCGCGCAAGACGAGCAGCAGCCCAGAAATCTCCTGACAGGTATGATGTAACAGCTAAAGACCTTGAAGATAAGCAACACCAAAGAAAGATTCGCTACCAAGAAAGGGGAATCCTTTGCCGAGGTGTAGTGGAAGACTTCAGCTTAAAATCAGGATATGGCTTTATCGTTGCACCTGACATGAAAGAAGGCATATTTGTGAGCAGAAGGGATGTAAGAGCACACTTACCCAGAGGACATCCAGGAAGAAACCTGTACATGGGAGACGTAGTAGAATTCGCAAGGCATCAAGGAGAACGTGGATGGTATGAGCTCGACGTTACACCATATCCTAAAGGACCTGACTACAGTCCAGCTGCTTCTATACCAATACCAAAATCTAGAGAAACAGCACAAGAGAAAAAGCCAAAAGAGATAATAGAACAAGAACAAGACAAACAGAAACAGAAGATGAAGATAGAGAAAATGAAGACAAAAGCAAAGAACTTATTGATGAGACCACTACGGATGATGACAGAGATGTAGAAAGCAACAGGTGCCGCAGCCCTACAGGCTCAAGCCCTGGTAAAACAGAGGAGTAAAGAAAAAAAGCAAGTACAGTAAAGTGAAGAGAGTTACAGTTTACAGTTCTGCAACGTTCAAGTTCAAGAATGTACCCACATGAACTAATGTGAGAAACCCTTGTGCACTTTATCTAAGGACCATAGGCTATGAACTGGCTATAGCCACAAACTCTCGCAGTGTACATAGTTACCCCAGAGGTACAACCACCAGCGCTAGCCTGTTTAGGGGCCTGGCTCGCCTGTGACCAAGGAGCACGCCTGTTTATGGGGCCTGGCTCTCCACCACAAAGAGGGAACCTGGTCAGCAGCAACTGTGGAGGCCGCCTCTGCATCCTGCCAGAAGAGGCTGAAGGTGCGGCTCCACCAGGCCAGGTATACCCTGAAACCACCAGACCAAGAAAGTCGCCTCTACATCCTGCCAGAAGTGGCTGAAGGTGCAGCCAAAGGGAGAGGAAGATTGGAGGAAAGATCTGGGGAAGCAGATGGCCCAGACCTGGTTGCTAAAAGGACCGGTGACCGACTGAGAGGGTTTTGGGTGGGTTAATGGACTTGTAGGTGGAGGGTGGTAATGTATGGTACCTGGTGGTTTTACAATGTTTTACAATGTTTTACTGTTTTATGCATTTTAAAATGTTGTCTTGCAGCCCGAGGACGTGCTGGTGATAACTAAGAGGGAATGTGGCGCCCCTGACCTGATCAGGCACCACTGAGTTCTGCACCCATGCTGGGGGCAGTACAATACAGGAAATCCAGAAGGCGGACCGAGGTTTGACTACACAGGCGCATAGTAATCAGGTCTCACACATCTACCTTTGGGAGGACTCCTGAGAGATTCCAGAAGGGGGCGTAGCCTCCATGTCCACTCAAGGGGTGTGGTAGAGAGCCTGGTTGCTAGGTGGCGTAGGCAAGAACAGGAGAGGAGGAGCAGTGAGCCAGTTTAGTGTGCAGCTCAGGGAGAGCAGACGTGAGGAGCAGACCTTGGAGCTGTTGCAGTCTAATAGCGTCCGTGCAGTGACTACCGATGGGGGAGATCGGTCACCTGGTAGTGCTACCCGAAATCCACCCAAGGCTAGAGAGAGCAAAGGGGTGGCAGAGTAAGGGGACTGCCAGGGAGGTACCAGACCCGCAAGGGTAACAGGTCCCAGTGCAGAGATAGATTCACCTTTCTTCTGCCAAACCTGCCTGAGGGGGCACTTCAGACCCTCAAGACAACACCACAGAGTCCGCAGCCACGTAGCAAAGAGAGGGCCCATAGTTCACAGGAGGCAAGCAGGCGGAGTGACCTGGACCAGGCTACAAGCAAACGGGCCGAAAAGAGGGGAGAACAGGCAGCAGCAACTTCCCTGGATGACCCCTGTAGGGACTTCAAGTCGGGGTCACCACAAAAACACAAAGGGCTAAGGAAGGCGAGTTGGTAGTCACCCTCATCAGCCAGCCGGAAGGATTCCTGGTTCCAGCCTGGTTCATCCCAGCTACGCCCGGGTTACTCACCCTGCCACCTAATGTGAGTAAAACCCCTGAAAGACATTATGCTTGTGCGTGTGAGTCATTCTGCGACCTGTGGTTCCACACACTTACACAGGGCCCTGGTGCTTGCCTCACTCTCGGGAGGCCACTACAACTGAATGCACCCACCATCAGCCCCAGGCACCCCTTAATCTGCTGAGGCGGTCACCCTGACCGCAATACCGAGAGTGGCATCACGACAATCCTAAAAGAAAGGTTCCCTACCTGTGACCAGACCGTCCCGCCACGTGGAGTCCCTGAAGGTAATGCACACCGACACAACACCTGCACAGGAAAACATGAAGAGCAATTCCAAGCAATTATGGTTGACAATAAATCAAAATTTTACCGAATTTTCAGTGGGGAGCTTTATTGATCTACGGGGATTAGTACCATCAATGTAATGTCAATTTTTCATAATCATTTACATTCAGATAAGATTATTACTAAGGATGAGCAAATGTATTCGCCACTATTCAGTATCTGACGGATAACAGGCTATTCGCACCATTCGCTATTCGACGAATAAAACTGTATCTGCTCCGATACTTTGTTTCATTTCTGACTTCCTGGCGCCTGTTTTCCAGCCAATGAACACATCTGATGTTGCTTGCTCTCACAGTAACGCTGCAGTCATCTTTGTTGTGGTGTTACTGTGATTGGCTTAGCCGCACATCGTCATATGAGTTAATTTAAGGCAGCGGCCATTTTGTGAATACGCAGTCATTGGGGAGCTGGCGGTGTAGGTAGACTGTACTGTGTGCGGGGGAGCGTTCTTAGATCTGTGGCGCCCTGGACAAGCCAGGACGTCACAGAACAACACCTACACACCCCACACTCCTGGTCAGCCACACGAAAGTCAGACAAAAACCCTTGTTGCCTTCCTCCAGGGGCTGATGTTCACACCAGGGGGTGGGCCAGGCGGTTGGCCCCGCCCACCGAGGAGTTCACAGTCCTGGAGGCGGGAAAAGTAGACAGTTTTCAGTTTGGAAGTGAAAGTGGAAAGAGGGAAGTAGCAGTTGAGCAGACAGAAAGTGGTCCGGGTGTGTGGCCCGGACGGATTAGAAAGGTAGGCAGACAGTGGTGACCGTCTGCAGGAGCGGCCTTTTGGAGCTAACCGTAAGGACGGTGGATGGGCGGTGGCCCGGTGGTACCGGACCGGTACGCAAAGAGAAGCCAGCACCATCCGGCAGGGGCTTACGGACCCCGGCAAGGCTAGGAGTCGCCGTGAATTTGCCAAATCCGTTAGCGAAGGGAACCTCCTGGGTTTCCCAGCAGCCAAGTCCCGTGAGAAGGCAACCGTCCAACCGAGAGAGGGAAACACAGTCACCGCCAAGGCTAAAGTTCCCAGGGCCAGAGCCTGCGGGCAAAAGGGGGCTCCTTCAGCACCCATCCAAGCTGGGGAGCGGGTTACCGGTGGGAACCCATTGGAACCGTTACACTACATAGGTGCAGGGAAAGGCAGTCACCATCAACCTGCCGGGAGGAGAAACACCGCAGCCGTCTGTGGGACTCGTCCATCCAGCCGTGTGTTTTACCGAGAACTGTGTCCTCATCATTGGCTGAGTGAGTACCACCGTGCCGTGCGGCATAGCGCTGCCCCCGCGACC
Organism: Anomaloglossus baeobatrachus; assembly: GCF_048569485.1. NCBI lineage: Eukaryota > Metazoa > Chordata > Amphibia > Anura > Aromobatidae > Anomaloglossus > Anomaloglossus baeobatrachus. Next base: position 335,253,205 of record NC_134354.1, on the reverse strand, counting down.
CTGCACCTCGCCAGGCCCCATAACCCGCCTGCCATCCATCCCTACCCCATCACCGGGCCCCGGGACAACCAACCCCTACCCACGGAGGGGAGAACTAACATCCAGGCTGCTCCCAGTCATCGCTCCCGGGATCCCCGTCCATAGCAGCGGTGGTGTCATCAATATCACCACAACCGTGGGTGGCGTCACGGACAATAACCAAATCCCCACAATCCAATCCCCACCCTTTTCACTCACGGGCGGGGAGCGCCGCTCGAGTCCCCGGGATCCGGCCCACCGCTCGAGCCACCACCGAGCAGCAGCAGCCGCAGCAGCGGCCGGACCTGAGCAGTGGGAGAGCACAGCGTCCCCTCCTCCGCCCGCGACAACTTGGCGTCACGAACAGGATCTTACCGCTCTGCCATCTGGTAGAGGTGCGCCTTGTTACCGCCGGAGGTGTCCGGCTGAAAATTTGGAGAAGCCGCCATCTTGGGCGCGAAGAATTCCCGCTCGAGCGTCTCCTCGAGTAGTGGAGGCGCGAAGGCCAAAACCCCGCCCCTGTAGAGGAGGAGCCGGAAAGAAACTAAGGGACTGATGGCGTCTGGCCGCATGTAGCCCGTGGCTATAAAAGCAGGGACGCCAGGACTCTGCAGCGATACTGGGTTCCTGGAAGTCCTCATTGCCAAGATGCACAGTCCAACTACCAACGATGACGCTCCCGCACCCGGCACGGCGACGTGGCTGAGGGACCAGACCGCCCCGCTGAGTAACCGTCTGCAAGCCCACATGCAGCTCCTCCTAGAGGAGTGGGAGACCGACATGGCGGACGTGGTGGCTGCTATGCGGAGACGCGAGGTGGAAGAGGATTTGGAGCAGTGGGTAAGAGACCCACGCCCCTGTATTCCCGAGGGATCGACCACTGCGGCTGAGGAGCCCGGCCTGCACCCGCTCACCCTGCCTCCCTCCCCGCTACCCGTGTTAGCTGAGGCCGCCCCGCCACTAGGCCCGCTACCTGTCCAACCGGTAGCGATACCCTGCTAACCCGCCCCGGCGGACCCGCCGGCTACAGACACTCAGGACCCCCCTGAACCGCTCCTGTGGGAGCCGCTGGGACCGCGGCCCCTTAACGAAAATGTGCCAGAAGTCCCGGCAGTGATTGCGCCAGACCCCGAGCCCGGGACCGTGGCATGGATGAAGGCCCGAGTGATGGAGTTCCACCAACGCCAGCAAAGTCAGATATACCTCATGATGGAGCAGTGGACCAATGAAGTGGAAACGCTGGTTGCAACTGCCCCAATGTATGGGAGGGGAGTAGATATGACGGAGCCGATGGGTAGCCCACGTCCCCATGTCCGGCCAGGACCGGCCACTGCGGCTGGGGGGCCCGGCCCTATCTCGGCCCTCGTATCGTCCCTACCACTATTCTTCGGGCGCCTCAGCGTTAGCCAACCTGACCTACTGCCCCATACTACCGCGGAAAAATCTGATGTGCTGGATACTGGAAGCCAGGAGGCTGCGGCAGCTGGCGGCAACCCGCCTGATGCAGAGACAAGTGATAGTGACTCCAGCTCCAGTGCTGAGCCCACCCCTGAAAGTGAGGGGGCAAGTGAGCGTCTCCGCTAGGTGGGAGAACCGGTGGTTTATTACACCCCGCGCAATGGTGGAAACGGATACCGGGCACCCCTTTCACAGCAAGCCTGTCACTGCATGTTCGATACGCTGGTGGCGGAGCATGAAGCCGACGCAGAAGAATCGGAGTAAGGGCAGCGGAGTCCCGTTGCAGTGTCCCCGTTGGGACCACCAGCTGCGTGTGTTAAAAGTACCGTTTAAAAGTTGAAAATGAATGATAAGAGTGATTAACCGAGCTTTACCTAATTGACCATCCCTTATTGAACCGGTCGTTGCCGGCACCGTTGTCCCCGTGGGGACTGTTTTCAAGTTTTGCGTAAGGGACTCCTTATGGACAAGCCTGAGAACTGGCAGGGCAACCACGAACTTGTGGCTTGTAAATAATTATGTTTGTGGCTTTCACCGTTGCCGCCTCCGGAGAGGCAGATTGGAGGAAGGGCCCGCAGTGGAGCAGGCTGGGGCCCAGCCACCACCGGAACCGGTGGCGATCCTCTGGGGGTTTCAGGGGTTCCCCATGGACGTGGGTCCCCTGAAAAGGACAGAACCCGCTCGGGTAACTTGTGCTGGACTGGGGTCAAGGGGCGCTGCCTGTTTGCTTAGGGGCAGCATCAGGGCCAGGTTACTTGGGTGGGAGAGAGCGGAAGCCAACACCGTTAGCAACGTTTAAGTAAGAGTACCTCCCGATGTGGGAAGATGTTATTATACTTGTAATATGTTTACCGTTTTATCTTTTCCAGTTTGTGAAAATAAAACCGGTGATGGACGGGCAGCCCGCAGACGGTATGCATTTTACTAAGGGGGAATGTGGCGCCCTGGACAAGCCAGGACGTCACAGAACAACACCTACACACCCCACACTCCTGGTCAGGCACACCAAAGTCAGACAAAAACCCTTGTTGCCTTCCTCCAGGGGCTGATGTTCACACCAGGGGGTGGGCCCGGCGGTTGGCCCCGCCCACCGAGGAGTTCACAGTCCTGGAGGTGGGAAAAGTAGACAGTTTTCAGTTTGGAAGTGAAAGTGGAAGGAGGGAAGTAGCAGTTGAGCAGACAGAAAGTGGTCCGGGTGTGGGGCCCGGACGGATTAGCAAGGTTGGCAGATGGTGGTGACCGTCTGCAGGAGCGGCCTATTGGAGCTAACCGTAAGGACCGTGGACGGGCGGTGGCCCGGCGGTACCGGACCGGTACGCAAAGAGAAGCCAGCACCATCCGGCAGGGGCTTACGGACCCCAGCAAGGCTAGGAGTCGCCGTGAATTTGCCAAATCCGTTAGTGAAGGGAACCTCCTGGGTTTCCCAGCAGCCAAGTCTCGTCAGAAGGCAACCGTCCAACCAAGAGAGGGAAACACAGTCACCGCCAAGGCTAAAGTTCCCAGGGCCAGAGCCTGCGGGCAAAAGGGGGCTCCTTCAGCACCCATCCAAGCTGGGGAGCGGGTTACCGGTGGGAACCCATTGGAACCGTTACACTACATAGGTGCAGGGAAAGGCAGTCACCATCAACCTGCCGGGAGGAGAAACACCGCAGCCGTCTGTGGGACCCGTCCATCCAGCCGTGTGTTTTACCGAGAACTGTGTCCTCATCATTGGCTGAGTGAGTACCACCGTGCCGTGCGGCACAGCGCTGCCCCCGCGACCCTGCACCTCGCCAGGCCCCATAACCCACCTGCCATCCATCCCTACCCCATCACCGGGCCCCGGGATAACCAACCCCTACCCACGGAGGGGAGAACTAACATCCAGGCTGCTCCCAGTCATCGCTCCCGGGATCCCCGTCCATAGCAGCGGTGGTGTCACCAATATCACCACAACCGTGGGTGGCGTCATGGACAATAACCAAATCCCCACAATCCAATCCCCACCCTTTTCACTCACGGGCGGGGACCGCCGCTCGAGTCCCCGGGATCCGGCCCACCGCTCGAGCCACCACCGAGCAGCAGCGGCCGGACCCAAGCAGTGGGAGAGCGCAGCGTCCCCTCCTCCGCCCGCGACAGATCCAACTAATAAATAGTCCTTCTAAGGGATGAAGACAGTGTCCGGTAGCTGCTAGCAGCTCCATAAATCGCCAGATTGCAAATCTGTGAATGCGGACCCAGCTATAGTGCCAGTGCAGTGCCTTGTTAGTGATAGCGTTCATGCTGCAAACTCCTAAATAATCCTTCTAAGGGCTGAACCAGTAGTCAGTAGCTGCTAGCAGGTCCATAAATCGCCAGGCTGCAAAACAGTGAATGCGGACCCAAATATAGGGCCAGTGTTTGTGCAGTGCTTTATTAGGTGAGAGCGATCCATCTTAAAAAAAAAAAAAGAATCCTCTTATAAGTGCTGCATACGATATGTTAGTGCAGTGTCTGATATTGGGAGAGCTTTTTCAGATGCAGGGGGAGATTTAAATCTGTCCTGACATCTGCTACTTATTAATCAACAATCCCAGCACTGCTACATCCCTTGTGTCTCTTCTACTAGGGATAGGTATTGCAAATTCCTAAAAAAGGTCCCAAAATTTCCAAAACAACGGGTTCAGGTGTAGTGTTGTGCCTTTCAGCCACCATCTCAATTCATACCAGCACAGTTGCTCCCTTGTGTTGGCTTCATAGCGAACATAAACTTCATAGTACCCTACTGCTAAAAAAAACCTAGTGTAAGTGTAAAAAAAAAAACAATTGCTGTCACGACCTGCCTGAAGCCAAATACCAATTATAGTACAAACCTAGCATCCTGGTGTTTGCTTCATATCTTAAAGAACCTAGATAGTGGCCTGCTGCCACTAAAACACAGTGTCAGTGTTACAAACTTTTAATTAATAGTCGATGTCAGTGGCTCTACTTCTGGCTGAAGCCAAATACCGTCATAAGACCAACCTAGCATACTGGTGGTGGCTTCATATCTTACAGAACCTAGATAGTGGCCTGCTGCTACTAAAACATAGTCTGAGTGCCAAAAACCAATACTAAAATAAATGTGGTGTCAAACCCTGTTTTTTTTAGGGCTGAAATACATTCACAACATCTTTGTCGACTGTTCCAAGTGGTACTTTGTCCAATAAAGGTACCTTGCGTTTATTAGACTTCCAGAAACAGCTATCGTGGGAAACTAGTATTAACACAAGTTTACCAACCCAGCATCAGTGTTGTTCCACTTCCTGTACAAAAGGTCACGTTACAATTAGAGTTGAGCGCGGTTCGTGGTTCGTGGTTCTCCAGTTCTAGGCTCGAGTGATTTTTGGGCTGTTCGAGATCGAACTAGAACTCGAGCTTTTTGCTAAAAGCTCGATAGTTCTAGATACGTTCGAGAACGGTTCTAGCAGCAAAAAGCAGGGCTTTTTACAGCTACAGTGAGCAGGAGCCATCGCTGGCAGCCTGCCACAAGCTGGTAACCAAGATAAACATCGGGTATCCAAGCAAAGCGCTTTGGTTAGTAACCCGATGTTTATCTTAGTTACGTGCAGGAAGCCCACACTTTCCCGCTCAGCTCGCTCCACCCCCTCCTGCCCGCGGCATGTACACATACATACACATACACAAACACACACACACACACACATCCACCCCCCCCCCCCCGCCCGCCCGCCCGCCCGCTCGCTCGCTCGCTCGCTCGGCTTACCTGCGGTGATGAAGTCCCGCCATCCCGACCTCAGCGCTGTCACTGTCCTCCATGGCCGCCGCTTGTCACATCACCTATCGCTTCCGACCCGAGACTGACACTGGCGGTGACGTCACGGACCTCTCGCGATACTTGATGTGAAGGCGCCGGTCATTGACCTCAGTGACAGGGGCTGTCAGTGTGCTGGAGATCAGCGCAGGTAATGTACCTCACTGACAGCAGCACTTGTCACCCCCCTGCAGTGACGTGGGCTGACCCATTGATGTTAGCTCAGGTCACTGCACTGCTCTCCCAGCCAATGGGGAACATCCTGCTCTTCATTGACTGGGACAGTGTGCATCGTCATGGCAACCCCTTGGATTACACCAGACCTGGATTTGTTTTTCAATCTAATAAATTGGTTAAAGAGGGAATGTTTTGGGGAGTGTTTTTTCAAATAAAAATGTGTTTGTCGTCTATTTTTTTTTTATTACTGACTGGGTTGGTGATGTCGGGTATCTGATAGACGCCTGACCTCACCAACCCCAGGGCTTGATGCCAGGTGACATTACACATCTGGTATTAACCCCAAATATTACCCCGTTTGCCACCGCACCAGGGCGCGGGATGAGCTGGGGCGAAGCACCAGGATTGGCGCATCTAATGGATGCGCCACTTCTGGGGCGGCTGCGGCCTGCTATTTTTAGGCTGGGGAGATTCCAATAACCATGGACCTCCCTAGTCTGAGAATATCAGGCCCCAGCTGTCTGCTTTACCTTGGCTGGTGATCCAATTTTGGGGGACCCCTACGTGTTTTTTTTTTTAATTATTTATTTAATTTAAAATAACAGCGTGGGGTGCCCTCAGTTTTGGATTACCAGCCAAGGTGAGGTTGCCAGCTGTGGTCTGCAGGCTGCAGCCGTCTGCTTTACCCTAGCTGGCTACAAAACTAGGGGGAACCCTATGTCATTTTTTTTCATTTTTTTGGCTAAATACAAAGCTAAGCACCCCTTAGTGCCACATGAAAGGTACCAAAGGGTGTTCCACTTTTTCTCCATTTTTTTCTCCACTTTCTCTCCACTTTTTCTCCACTTTTTCTCCATTTTTTTCTCCACTTATTCTCCACTTTTTCTCCTCTTATTCTCCACTTTTTCTCCACTTTTTCTCCACTTTTTCTCCTCTTATTCTCCACTTTTTCTCCACTTTTTCTCCACTTTTTCTCCATTTTTTTCTCCACTTTCTCCACTTTTTCTCCACTTTTTTCTCCACTTTTTCTCCTCTTATGCTCCACTTTTTCTCCTCTTAATCTCCACTATTTCTCCACTTTTTCTCCACTTTTTCTCCACTTTTTTCTCCACTTTTTCTCCTCTTATGCTCCACTTTTTCTCCACTTTTTCTCCACTTTTTCTCCACTTTTTCTCCTCTTAATCTCCACTTTTTCTCCTCTTATGCTCCACTTTTTCTCCACTTTTTCTCCACTTTTTCTCCACGTTTTCTCCACTTTTTTCTCCACTTTTTCTCCTCTTATGCTCCACTTTTTCTCCACTTTTTCTCCACTTTTTCTCCACTTTTTCTCCACTTTTTCTCCACGTTTTCTCCACGTTTTCTCCACTTTTTTCTCCACTTTTTCTCCTCTTATGCTCCACTTTTTCTCCACTTTTTCTCCACTTTTTCTCCTCTTAATCTCCACTTTTTCTCCACTTTTTCTCCACTTTTTCTCCACTTTTTCTCCACTTTTTCTCCTCTTATTCTCCACTTTTTCTCCACTTTTTCTCCACTTTTTCTCCATTTTTTTCTCCACTTTCTCCACTTTTTCTCCACTTTTTTCTCCACTTTTTCTCCTCTTATGCTCCACTTTTTCTCCTCTTAATCTCCACTTTTTCTCCACTTTTTCTCCACTTTTTCTCCACTTTTTTCTCCACTTTTTCTCCTCTTATGCTCCACTTTTTCTCCACTTTTTCTCCACTTTTTCTCCACTTTTTCTCCACTTTTTCTCCTCTTAATCTCCACTTTTTCTCCTCTTATGCTCCACTTTTTCTCCACTTTTTCTCCACTTTTTCTCCACGTTTTCTCCACTTTTTTCTCCACTTTTTCTCCTCTTATGCTCCACTTTTTCTCCACTTTTTCTCCACTTTTTCTCCACTTTTTCTCCACGTTTTCTCCACGTTTTCTCCACTTTTTTCTCCACTTTTTCTCCTCTTATGCTCCACTTTTTCTCCACTTTTTCTCCACTTTTTCTCCTCTTAATCTCCACTTTTTCTCCACTTTTTCTCCACTTTTTCTCCACTTTTTCTCCACTTTTTTCTCCACTTTTTCTCCACTTTTTCTCCTCTTATGCTCCACTTTTTCTCCACTTTTTCTCCACTTTTTCTCCACTTTTTCTCCTCTTATGCTCCACTTTTTCTCCACTTTTTCTCCACTTTTTCTCCTCTTATGCTCCACTTTTTCTCCACTTTTTCTCCACTTTTTTCTCCACTTTTTCTCCTCTTATGCTCCACTTTTTCTCCACTTTTTCTCCACTTTTTCTCCACTTTTTCTCCTCTTATGCTCCACTTTTTCTCCACTTTTTCTCCACTTTTTCTCCATTTTTTTCTCCACTTATTCTCCACTTTTTCTCCTCTTATTCTCCACTTTTTCTCCACTTTTTCTCCACTTTTTCTCCTCTTATTCTCCACTTTTTCTCCACTTTTTCTCCACTTTTTCTCCATTTTTTTCTCCACTTTCTCCACTTTTTCTCCACTTTTTCTCCTCTTATGCTCCACTTTTTCTCCTCTTAATCTCCACTTTTTCTCCACTTTTTCTCCACTTTTTCTCCACTTTTTTCTCCACTTTTTCTCCTCTTATGCTCCACTTTTTCTCCACTTTTTCTCCACTTTTTCTCCACTTTTTCTCCTCTTAATCTCCACTTTTTCTCCTCTTATGCTCCACTTTTTCTCCACTTTTTCTCCACTTTTTCTCCACGTTTTCTCCACTTTTTTCTCCACTTTTTCTCCTCTTATGCTCCACTTTTTCTCCACTTTTTCTCCACTTTTTCTCCACGTTTTCTCCACTTTTTTCTCCACTTTTTCTCCTCTTATGCTCCACTTTTTCTCCACTTTTTCTCCACTTTTTCTCCTCTTAATCTCCACTTTTTCTCCACTTTTTCTCCACTTTTTCTCCACTTTTTCTCCACTTTTTTCTCCACTTTTTCTCCACTTTTTCTCCTCTTATGCTCCACTTTTTCTCCACTTTTTCTCCACTTTTTCTCCACGTTTTCTCCACGTTTTCTCCACTTTTTTCTCCACTTTTTCTCCTCTTATGCTCCACTTTTTCTCCACTTTTTCTCCACTTTTTCTCCTCTTAATCTCCACTTTTTCTCCACTTTTTCTCCACTTTTTCTCCACTTTTTCTCCACTTTTTTCTCCACTTTTTCTCCACTTTTTCTCCTCTTATGCTCCACTTTTTCTCCACTTTTTCTCCACTTTTTCTCCACTTTTTCTCCTCTTATGCTCCACTTTTTCTCCACTTTTTCTCCACTTTTTCTCCTCTTATGCTCCACTTTTTCTCCACTTTTTCTCCACTTTTTCTCCTCTTATGCTCCACTTTTTCTCCACTTTTTCTCCACTTTTTTCTCCACTTTTTCTCCTCTTATGCTCCACTTTTTCTCCACTTTTTCTCCACTTTTTCTCCACTTATGCTCCACTTTTTCTCCACTTTTTCTCCACTTTTTTCTCCACTTTTTCTCCTCTTAATCTCCACTTTTTCTCCACTTTTTCTCCACTTTTTCTCCACTTTTTCTCCACTTTTTTCTCCACTTTTTCTCCACTTTTTCTCCTCTTATGTTCCACTTATTCTCCACTTTTTCTCCACTTTTTCTCTACTTTTTCTATGGTCGGTCTACCCATTAGCTCTGCCATGCATAGTGTAGCTCTACACCTACTGCACATGTTACTTTATGATTGACATCTCTTTCGTACCAGAGCTGTCTAAGTCTACTCTGACCCCATATTTGTCATTACTATATTGTCCTTGTACTGTATTATGACATTTGTATCATGTGTTTCATTTCTTGCTGTGTTGCAATTTTTTTGCTGCATCCCAATTGTACCTCTACATTGTTCGAGTTTATGTTATTGTTCTCTCACTCTTATGTGATACTGATTATTGTCATTTTTCATGATTACATGCAGATAAGTCCAATCTGACGAAGGCTCAGGCCGAAACGTCATTTGTAACTTGTTTTGGACAAAAACATATATGCTTATGAAAAAAAAATTTTCTTAATACGGACCAATAAAGAGTGATTTTGCATTACTATCCGTTGTGACTTACTGACTTAGTCTGGGAGATATAGAGTGCCGAGGTTACTCACTAATTTTATCTATTATTACCTCTGAGCACCTATATACCAGTGAGCAGAGCTTCCTCTACAGTAGTTCTCCTGATTAGGCATGCCCTTACCTCATGAGCAGGGCATTGCAGCTTTGGTAGCAACCATTACGACATGGACTCTGCTGCTGTGGACCCGGGGAGAGTGAGTGCAGATTCATTGCACCCACACTCCTCACATGAAGGGTCCGCACTCCTAGAAAATGGGGGATACGTTCCCTGAGTGTCTCCCCCCCATATTCTAGACGGTCCAGAGTCGTCGTGGGACCCCTTTATTTTTTTTCTTACAATAAATTGGTGAAAGAGGAAATGTTTTGGGGACTGTTTTTTCAAATAAATTTCTTTTGTCGATTTTTTGTTTTTGTTAGTACTGACAGTTTATGATGTTGGGTATCTAATAGACGCCATGACATCACAAACTGCTGGGCTTGATCTCAGGTGACTTTACAGCTAGTATCAACCCGATTTATTACCCCGTTTGCCACTGCACCAGGGCACGGGATGAGCTGGGGTGAAGCGCCAGGATTGGCGCATCTAGTGGATGCGCCACGTCTGGGGTGCCTGCGGCCTGCTATTTTTAGGCTGTGAAGGCCCAATAACTATGGACCTTCCCACCCTGAGAATACCAGACCACAGCTGTCCGCTTTACCTTGGCTGGTGATCCAATTTGGGGGGTCCCCTACTTTTATTGTGTAATTATTAATATTTATAAAATAATTATAAAAAAGAGCCTGAGGGGACCTCCACATTGGATCCCCAACCACGGTAAAGCTGCCAGCTGTGGTTTTCAGGCTACAGCCGTCTGCTTTACCCTAGCTGGCTATCAAAAATGGGGGGACCCAACGTAATTTTTTTTTTTTAACTATTTTTTAAATAGAAAAAATTAATGGGCTTCCCTGTATTTTGATTGCCAACCAAGGTAACGGCAGGCAGATGGGGGTGGCAACCCATAGCTGTCTGCTTTATCTGCGCTGAGAATCAAAAATACCGCGGAGCGCTACGTCATTTTTTTAAAGATTTATTTTTACAGCACTGTGATGTCCAGCAATCAAAATACAGGGAAGCCCATTTTATTTTTAGTTATTTAAATAAATAATTAAAAAAAATATATGTTAGCTCCCACTGCATTTTTTGTATTGCTAGCTAAGGGTAATCCAAGCAGCTACTGGCTGCTAACCCCCACTGCTTGGTGTTACCTTCACTGGCAATGGAAAATCCAGGGAAGCATTTTTTTTTTTTTTTGCCAAAAAGCTACAAAAAAAGGACGTGAGCTTCGCCATATTTTTGTATGCTAGCCAGGTATAGCAGGCAGGTGCTGGAAGAGTTGGATACAGCGCCAGAAGATGGCGCTTCTATGAAAATGCCATTTTCTGAGGTGGCTGCAGACTGCAATTCGCAGCAGTGGGGCCCAGAAAGCTCAGGCCAACCGGTGGTGCGGATTCCAATCCCAGCTGCCTAGTTGTACCTGGCTGGACACAAAAATGGGGCAAAGCCTACGTGATTTGTTTTCTAATTATTTCATGAAATTCATGAAATAATAAAAAAAGGGCTTCCCTTTATTTTTGGTTCCCAGCCGGGTACAAATAGGCAACTGGGGGTTGGGGGCAGCCGTACCTGCCTGCTGTACCTGGCTAGCATACAAAAATATGGCGAAGCCACATAATTTTTTCAGGGGGCAAAAAACTTCTGCATACAGTCCTGGATGGAGTATGCTGAGCCTTGTAGTTCTGCAGCTGCTGTCTGTCTGTATGGAGAAGAGCAGACAGCAGCTGCAGAACTACAAGGCTCAGCATACTCCATCCAGGACTGTATGCAGAAGTTTTTTGCCCACCAAAAAAATGACGTGGGCTTCGCCATATTTTTGTATGCTAGCCAGGTACAGCTGGCAGCCACGGGCTGCCTCCAACCCCCAGTTGCCTATTTGTACCCGGCTGGGAACCAAAAATATAGGGAAGCCCGTTTTTTTTAATTATTTCACTTATTTCATGAAATAATTAAAAAACAAATGACGTGGGCTTCGCCCTATTTTTGTGTCCAGCCGGGTACAACTAGGCAGCTGGGGATTGGAATCCGCAGCACAGGTTAGCCCGAGGTTTGTGGGCGCCTCTGCTGCGGATTTCAGTCCGCAGCCGTCCCAGAAAATGGCGCTCTCATAGAAGCGCCATCATCTGGCGCTGTATCCAACTCTTCCAACAGCCCTGGAGCCGGGTGGCTTGTTGGGTAATCATGAGTTAATACTGGCTTTGTTTTACCAGCCAGTATTAAGCCAGAGATTCTTAATGTCAGGCACGTTTGACCCGGCCATTAAGAATCTCCAATAAAGGGTTAAAAAAAGACACCACACAGAGAAAAAATACTTTAATAGAAATAAATACACAGACACATTAGAGACTCCATCTTTATTACCCCTGTCAGCCCTCCACGATCCTGCTCTTCTGTCTTCTTTCTTTCTAGTGTAGTAGTAGTGACGATTGTAGTGAGGGGCATCACTTGGGGCTGGGGAACCTCCATCCTAACTACAATGCTCACTACAATCGGGAAGCAGCGTGCAGCCTTCACTCCGTGAGTGATCACTGCTGGCTGCTAGCGGTAACGCTGACAGACGCGTTACCATAGCAACGGTGCTCCCGGAGCCGCGGTTAGCGGTGACGTCACCGCTAACTGCGTTGCTATGGCAACGGTGATCTCCGTTAATGACCGGCTGTGTCAGCCGGTCCCTAACGGAACGGGGAGTCGACCGTGTGCTAGAGCATGTCGCCGGTACACGGCGATACACATATGTGCACTGTGTACCGGAGAGATGCACTCGCAGGTCCTACATGACGTGTCATAGTCATGTGACCAGTCTGTAGCCAATGAGATAATAGCCACGTGACTGGTCACATGGCTATTTTGACGTCACGATAGGTCCTGCTTCTCTGCTGGCAGTGCAGGTCACCGGGAGGATTCAGCGATCATCGGATGGAATAGCGGCAGGAGACAGAGTGCAGAAGGGATCGCGAGGACCGGTAAGTGTTATGGCAATGTTTATTAACTGTTTGTGTACATTTATAATGCATTTTTATGTGTTTGTGATTGCCTCCCATTATAGCCTATACGTTCGAGTTCGGTTCGTCGAACGTTCGACGAACCGAACTCGAACGGGACCCCCGTTCGGCGAACCGGCCTCGAGCCGAACCGGGACCGGTTCGCTCATCTCTAGTTACAATGTTCACCTTCAAATATCAAACCCAAAAAATGGGAAAAAGAGGCGGTAAGGGCAGTGGACGAGGTGGTAGTGACAGTGGTGGTCGCCAAAGCAGCGTGACCAAGCCAAAGGAAAAGGTTCCTGCTTTATCCACCTCTGCCTTCCTATCCCAATTTTCTGTTTACGGGGGAAACCACTTTTGCGCCCTGAACAGTGCAAACAGGTAACAAGTTGGCTAGCAGAAAATGCCTCTAGTTACTTGTCGAGTAGCAAATCCCAAGGGTCCACACAGACAGACTTGAGTAGCCCAGAGGCTGGGCCATCGAATCCTCAGCCTGGTCCTCCTTCCTCACAACATCAGTATTCTAAGGAAACATATGACCCCAAAGCAGGTTACACTGAGGAACTGTTTACGGGACCCTTTGACCTTTCTTGCCTCTCACCGCGCAACACCACCAATGCATGTGAGGCCGTGGTGTGCAGTGATGCACAGATCTTTGAGCACCCAAGGCCAGAAGAAAGCCTTGTTCTTAGCCGTGACATGCTGGGCTAACAGGTGGAAGTGTTTGAAGATGATGAGACACAGTTGCCCTCAGGTCAGCCTGAAACCTCCATTACCAAAGATGTTGACCTTCAGGAATGTGAAGACAACCTGGTCGATGATGAGGTGACTGATCCAACATGAACGGGTGGCATGGATTGCGAGAGCAGCAGCGCAGAGTAGCATGTACCCATAGTCCACAAAAAGGCTGTAAGAGATAGGGTTTCGACCACTGCCAGAAGTCAACCAACTTTGCACATGACACCACCACCTGTGTCATCTCAGAGTCCAGGGGTCCATGCTGCAATTGTGTGGGAGTTTTTTCCAAGAGTCCTTCGGACCAAACGGTTGCCATTTGTCAAGTCTGTCAGACCAAGCTTAGCAGAGGCAGAAATACTTTCAGCTTGGGCACCTCCAGCATGAGAAACCATATGTTAGCCAATCACACCACTAGGTGGTTGACAGCTCTAGGTAAAAAACATGACTTCCAGACTCAAAACACTGCCACTTTCCCTGGGCTGCCTGCTTCCCAAACTCGTGTGCAAAAAGGTGCCACTGATCCCTGCTTCTACCAACCTGAGGTTGGCCATACTCAATCATCATCGACCACATACGCTTCGGTGTCCCAGCATTCCATTCAGTTGTCCATACCCCTTTATGCACCCAAGGGCACAAACCATAACTGCACACATTGCACAACTGATAGCCCTTGAGATGTTGCCGTATCGGCTTGTGGGAGCAGAAGCTTTCCGCAACCTTTTGGCAGTGGCAGAACAATGGTACTCTGTGCCTAGCCACCACTATTTTGCTCATTGTGCCGTACCAGCGCTCCACAATCACGTGTCCATAAACATCAAACAGGCTCTCACCAATGCCATAACAGGGAAGGTCCACTTAACCACCGACACGTGGACAAGCGGAAGTGGACAGGGATGCTACATCTCACTAACGGCACACTGGGTGAACCTGGTGGCGGCTGATACAGAGTCTTAGCCGGCAACATCCCATATAATTCCCACACCCAGAATAGCGGGCCCCACTTCAATCAGAGTTTCAGTTGCCTCCTACTCTTCATCTGGCTTCTGTGCATCCTCCTCAACATCCGACGATGTCCAACCGTCGACATCATTCTCCAGCTGGGATCTCAGCAGCACTGCCTCGCTAAGCGGCAACACGCTCTACTGAAGCTCATATGTATCGGTGACAAATCGCACACATCACCTGAGCTTTTGAAAGCAATAACTGAGCAGACAGATGAATGGCTTGCACCATTGGACCTATGTCCAGGGATGGTAGTGTGCAATAATGGTCATAATCTGGTTGCAGCTTTAAAGCATGGAAAGCTTGTACATGTTCCTTATATGGCCCACATTGTAAATTTAGTAGTTCAGCACTTTCTCAAAAAATACCCTGAGATACCAGACCTACTTACCAAGGTACGACGTATTAGCACCCATTTCCACAATTCATCTCCCTCTTTTGCTGGCCTGGCAGTGCTGCAGCTGCGCTTACACTTGCCTCGTCACAGACTAATATGTGTCCTCCCTTCTACGAGATGGAATTCAACTATGTTGAATTATTATTCAATTATGTTGGCCAGTATCCACGAGCAGCAGAGGGCAGTATCCCAATTTCAGCTGGAACTTGCCTGTCAGACGCAGCTGCCAGACATAAGTACTGCAGAGTGGGTGTGGATTGCAGACATTTGTCAAGTCCTAGAGAATTTCGATTACTGTACCAACAATGGTTGCAAGTAATCCACAGAACCTCGGCCAACAGACTCAGGCCACCTTTGGTCAGCATCATGAGGATGAGGAAGAACAGGAATGGTTTGAAGTTGGTAACCAAGGGATTGATAACCCAAGCTTAAGGGCGGTCCAGCATGGATGGCCTGAGGTGGAGCAGGAGGAGGAGAGACAGACTGAGGAGCAGAGGAGATTTAGGGAGACAGAATGTGTTCTTAGTAGTGACACACGAAGTTTTCCAGTTCTAAATGTGTGGCACACGTGGCACAGTTGATGTCATACTGCCTTTCTCATGACTGTCGGATAGTTCACATTTTGGCAGACAACAAATACTGGTTATGTACCTTACTTGACCCACGTTACAAAGACAAATTCGCTTCACAACTTGTCGAGGCAAATAAGGATTGTACTACGAAAACATTCAAGAGGGCTGTAGTGGACCAGTTGATGAAACGATTACCCTCAGATAATGTTGGCGTCAGAGGTAGCGTGTCATTTCATGCAACAGGATTACAAGAGAGGGCTATGCATAATAGGAGCAACACAGGCGGGGGACTAGTGTACCAAAACTGGTCCATTTTCCACAAATCGTCAACTTCGAATCAGATACCGTTTAAGGGAACTATGACAATGAGGGAACACTTAAGTAAGATGGTGAGGGACTATGTAGGTGACCATATCAGAGTGCTTTCAGAGTCTACAGTTCCCTTTAACTATTGGGTTTCCAAGCTCAACACTTTACCAGACCTTGCCTTATACGCTTTGGAAGTGCTAGCTTGTCGTGCTGCGAGTGTGTTGTCTGAGAGTGTTTTCAGCTCAGCGGGGTCAATAATAACAGATAAGAATAAAAAAGGTTGTCAGCTCACCCCTTTTCACTCCTGGATTCTGCATTGATGCAAGGAAACGCCCTGGCCTGGGCGGCAATGGATATCAGCAAAGGAAAAAATCCAGCATCATGGAGATTTTGTAGAAATAAAACTTGATTTTATTGTAGCAGAATAAAAACAGGCAGACTGTGCAGTGGGCAAAGAGGCACAGGTGAAAAATGTGGGTTATCCAGCGCGTTTCGACCAAAGAGTCTTATTCATGGCATGTGATTTACCCCAAACTGATTCAGTATTTAAAAGGTACACATTACACGTCATGGGATGGACTTAGTGCTCAATTAAAACTAAAACCGTGCAGGTGTGCATTCACCTACACAGTTTTAGTTTTAATTGAGCACTAAGTCCATTGGTTAACCCACATTTTTCACCTGTGCTTTTGTGCCCACTGCACAGTCTGCATATTTTTATTCTGCTACAATAAAATCAAGTTTTATTTCTACAAAATCTCCATGATGCTGGATTTTTTCCTTTGCTAATAACAACAGATACTCGCACACGTCTGTCCACGGAAAGTCCAGACAGTTTGACGATGATCAAAATGAACCATTGATGGATTGCCCCAGAGTATCTCAGGCCGCCTATTAACAACACCCAATAATAACTGTAGCCCCAAAATTTGTATTTCTTAAATTGAAAAAAGGGCCATTGTTTCTCATTCAAGACTATTTTGTCTTCTATCATCTAATGAGACCGCATGACTAATCTAACTTGTTATGCTGCTGCGATTTAATTGTTCGGCCCAATCACCCAGGGCAATATTTTTCAAGCCTTTGTACATTATGTACTGGCAGAACCACTGTCGAGGCTACACTGTCTATAACAATTGGTTAGGCAGTCTCTATTTGTGTTCTTTATTGATGCTGCGCTCCACAGTGTGTTACACATGGCCCCCTAAAGAATCAGAATTTTTTTTAATTCCTTGGCATATTATGCACTGTTGCAAATCCTACCAATTTTAAAAAAAAGAAGCAGTTTGGAGTACCTTCTGATGCTGTGCTCCATGGTGTCTGAACCATTCACCCCGGGGAAACTGAATTTTTTTAAATCCTCGGTGTTAGCTAGTGGAATAAAGCCTGAGTTCCAGAGTGAAACAACTGCCACTTACACGGTGCTGCATGCTTCACAAACTGTGGTCTAGGAAGCAGGCGATGATGCCTCCTGCTCCCAACCTGATTTTGGCCAGATGCAATCATTATCAACAACATCATCTTTATGTCCAAGCATGGCGCTCATTTGTCCATAAAACAGACATTACTGAATTATTATTAATTATTATAGCATAATTAATTCCATGGTGCTTTACAAGCGAAAAAGGGTATACATAAAAACTAGTACAACAATCATTAACAGTACAAAACAGACTGGTATAGGAGGAGGGAGGACCCTGCCTGCGAGTGCTCACAGTCTACAGGGAATGGGTGAGGGTACAATAGGCGAGGACAGAGCTGGTTGCGCAGTGGTGTACTGGACTGAGGGTTATTTTAGGTTGTAGGCTTGTCGGAAGAGGTGGGTCTTCAGGTTCGTCTTGAAGCTTTTCACGGTAGGAGAGAGTCTGATATGCTGGGGTGGAGTGTTCCAGAGTATGGGAGAGGCACGGGAGAAATCTTGTATGTGATTGTGGGAAGAGGAGATAAGAGAGGAGTAGAGAAGGAGATCTTGTGAGGATCTGAGGTTGCGTGCAGGTAGGTACCAGGAGACTATGTCACAGATGTAAGGAGGAGACAGGTTGTGGATGGCTTTGTAGGTCATGGTTAATGTTTTGAACTGAAGTCTTTGGGCAATGAGAAGCCAGTGAAGGGATTGGCAGAGTGGTGAGGCTGGGGAATAGCGAGGGGAAAGGTGGATTAAGCGGGCTGTAGAGTTCAGGATAGATTGGCGGGGTGCAAGAATGTTGAAAGTAAGGCCAGAGAGCAGGAGGTTGCAGTAGTCGAGGCAGGAAATGATGAGAGAATGTACTAATGATTTTGCTGATTCTTAGTTAAGGAAGGCACGGATCCGGGAGATATTTTTGAGTTGTAGTCGGCATGAGGTGAAGAGGGCTTGGATGTGCGGCTTGAAGGATAGAGCAGAGTCGATGGTTACTCTAAGGCAATGAGCTTGTGAGACTGGGGAGAGTGAGCAGCTATCAACTTTGATGGATAGGCTTGGTGGAGGAGTTGAATGAGGAGGAGGAAAGACAATGAATTCTGTTTTGTCCATGTTAAGCTTTAGGAATCGCGCAGAGAAGAAGGATGAAATGGCAGAGACACATTGTGGGATTTTGGTTAGTAAGGAGGTAATATCAGGTCCAGAGAGGTAGATCTGAGTATCATCGGCATAGAGATGATACTGAAAGCCGTGGGACTCTGAGATGTCCCCGGCCGAAGGTGTAGATGGAGAACAGCAGGGTCCAAGAACTGAACCTTGGGGGACACCAATGGATAGAGGGTAGGATGAGGAGGTGGTTTGAGAGTGGAAGACGCTGAAAGTTCGGTCGGTTAGGTATGAAGAGATCCAAGATAGGGTCAAGTCTGTGATGCCCAGAGAGGAGAGAATCTGTAATAGCAGGGAGTGGTCTACTGTGTTGAAGACAGAGGACAGGTCCAGGAGGAGCAGGACAGAGTAGTGTCACTTGGCTTTGGCAGTTAGTAGGTTATTGGTGACTTTAGTTAGGGCAGTTTTAGTAGAGTGATGCGGTCGGAAGCCAGAATGTAGCTTGACAAAGAAAAAGCAGGAGGAGAGGTATGAGGACAGTTCAAGATGGATATGCTGTTCCAGTAGTTTTGAGGCATAGGGGAGAAGGGATATGGGGCAGTAGCTAGACACAGAGGATGGGTCATGAGAGGGCTTTTTAAGGATGAGTAATTTGAATAGAATTTGAATAGAAGGCCACTGGAGCCGGTGGTGTTTGTGGAGGAGGAGGGCAAGGCCAACATCCAAGTGGCCACATTGGCAATAGCACTGTAAAGTGTTATGGAGTACGTACTCCAACTTTCACACTAATGACATAGAGGATGCAGAAAACTATAAATGACTGCCGTTCCCTCCCCAATGTATGTTACAGGGCCCAACTGAGGGCCCTAAGAAGTCTGAGATTTGAGGACGGCCAGTGTCCCTTTCCATATTTGAATAGAGGGCTACTGGAGCATCCCAATGGGCACATTGTAGCTGACCTTTTAAAGTGCTGTCAAATATGTCCCAAAAGAGGTGTGGGACAGACACCAATATAATGTATAAGTTAGAGCCCTTTCTAATCAAAAAAGGGAGAAAAATGGAAATAATGAAACGGGTGAACATAAGCTAAAGTGTTTTTTTTAGGTCGGGGCTTGATTTTACGTTTTATTAAAGTGATTAGGCACTACAAACTGTTTCTTATCAATTTTCACTCTTTTACTTTGGTTTGAGAGCTGTTCTGGCGACTACGTAAACGCAGCGTGCTGCTCTGAGCATCTTGTTCCAAGAACCAGAAATGCAGTCACACACCTTCTACAGGCTGTGCCCTGTTTCTGCCTTTTCCCATCCATTTCAGCCTTTTCCTCAGTCACCACAGCTCGCCGTTAGGTCCAACGTGAAATTATTCAGGTTTCCCATAGATTTACATTGCGTATCGAATATTCACGAATAGTAAAATAGCGGCAACCTATTCGTCGGATATCCGTGAAGTCGAATATTTTGGTATTCGATCATCCCTAATTATTAACTCTGTGTGCACATTAACAGTAATATTCAAGGCAACAGGCCAGAATCTACCACAGTCTTTAATTCCATTCCTGTTAATGAGCAAGTCATCAGAGCCCAACAGGTATCTCTGAATTTGTAAGATAAAAGAGACTTATTTTAAAAGGAATATATTATTATATATTTTTAGAGCACAATGGATTCCATGGTGCTGTACATGAGAAGAGGTTACATACAAATACAAATATAAATCAAAATGAACAAACTGACAATGACAGACTGGGAAAGAAAAGGAGAAGGCCCTGCCCTTGCAGGCTTACGGTCTATGTGATAATGGAGGAGGAGACAGCAGGTGGGGTGATAGAATCCTCTAATCCTCTCCAATGGTGGTGAGATGGCAGGCTGTAAGCTTTCTTGAAGAGATGGGTTTTCAAGTTCCCTCTGAAAATTCCGAATAAGGTGGATAATCGGACATGGTGGAGCACAGAATTCTAGACTGGAAATACTGTGGAGAACTCCTGCAGTCAATTGTGTGAGGAACGTACAAGTGTGGAGGAGAGAAGGAGGTCTTGGGAGTGCCAGATATTGTGTTGGAGGATATTGAGAGATTAGTTTAGTGATTTTTGAAGGAGACAAATTATGATGGCTTTGTAGGTCAATGTTAATATTTTGAACTGGATATGTTGGGAAATAGAGAGCCAAGGAAGAGATTTGCAGAGGTAGAGAGTAGAGTTGAGCGCGGTTCGTGGTTCGTGGTTCTCCAGTTCGCGGCTCGAGTGATTTTGGGGCATGTTCTAGATCGAACTAGAACTCGAGCTTTTTGCAAAAGCTCGATAGTTCTAGAAACGTTCGAGAACGGTTCTAGCAGCCAAAAAACAGCTAAATCCTAGCTTGGTTTCTGCTGTAATAGTGTAAGTCACTCTGTGAATCAAACTATTATCACATTTCAGTGTATAGTGTGCATGAACAGCGCCTTCAGATCACTGCTGTTTCTATAATGGCGATCGCCATTTTTTTTTTTTTTTTCTTGTCTTCCTTCCCTAAGCGCGCGCGTCTTGTGGGGCGGGCCAGCATGTCAGCCAATCACAGAAACACACACACCTAAGTGGACTTTGAGCCAGAGAAGCAACGGCATGTGTGATAGGTTCTGCATGTCACATGTCCCTGCATTATAAAACCGGACATTTTCTTCACGAACGCCATTATCTGCCTTCTGCGTCTTTGGTGTCAGACATCACTGTCGCAGCTCCGTCCTCCTGAGTCCTATCGCCGATACAGCTGTATGCGCTGCATACACAGCGTTAGACAGCTTAGGGAGAGCACATTCTAGCAGTCCTTTTAAGGGCTCAAAGCGGCAGGGTCAGAGAGCCATAAGTGACAGGTCCTGCAAACAGCAACAGCGTCTGTGTAGCCCAGGTCAGGGATTTCCTCCCTGCATTTCACCATTAGGAGGGAATAGAAAGGCAGGCTTCCATTCCTCTACCCAGAGCACCACAATCCTGCCACTGTACCCTCTTGTCCTCTGCACACTCCAACTCATTCTAACTAAGCCATTATACTAGCAAACACTCAGTGTACCTAGTGGCATCCTATACGTGGCTATTGGACTTTGCTATAGTCCCACTAGTGCAAAGACATTTGCAGAGCACGTCTGCCTGCATTGCACACTACAACTTTTTTAAACTAAGCAATTTTACTAGCAAACACTCAGTGTACCTAGTGGCATCCTATACGTGGCTATTGGACTTTGCTATAGTCCCACTAGTGCCAAGACATTTGCAGAGCGCATCTGCCTGCATTGCACACTCCAACGAATTATAACTAAGCCATTATACTAGCACACACTCAGTGTACCTAGTGGCATCCTATACGTGGCTATTGGACTTTGCTATAGTCCCACTAGTGCAAAGACATTAGCAGAGCACATCTGCCTGCATTGCACACTCCAAGTTTTTTAAACTAAGCAATTTTACTAGCAAACACTCAGTGTACCTAGTGGCATCCTATACGTGGCTATTGGACTTTGCTATAGTCCCACTAGTGCAAAGACATTTGCAGAGCACGTCTGCCTGCATTGCACACTACAACTTTTTTAAACTAAGCAATTTTACTAGCAAACACTCAGTGTACCTAGTGGCATCCTATACGTGGCTATTGGACTTTGCTATAGTCCCACTAGTGCCAAGACATTTGCAGCACGTCTGCCTGCGTTGCACACTCCAACTAATTATAACTAAGCCATTATACTAGCACACACTCAGTGTACCTAGTGGCATCCTATACGTGGCTATTGGACTTTGCTATAGTCCCACTAGTGCCAAGACATTTGCAGCACGTCTGCCTGCGTTGCACACTCCAACTAATTATAACTAAGCCATTATACTAGCACACACTCAGTGTACCTAGTGGCATCCTATACGTGGCTATTGGACTTTGCTATAGTCCCACTAGTGCCAAGACATTTGCAGCACGTCTGCCTGCGTTGCACACTCCAACTAATTATAACTAAGCCATTATACTAGCACACACTCAGTGTACCTAGTGGCATCCTATACGTGGCTATTGGACTTTGCTATAGTCCCACTAGTGCCAAGACATTTGCAGCACGTCTGCCTGCGTTGCACACTCCAACTAATTATAACTAAGCCATTATACTAGCACACACTCAGTGTACCTAGTGGCATCCTATACGTGGCTATTGGACTTTGCTATAGTCCTACTAGTGCCAAGACATTTGCAGAGCGCATCTGCCTGCGTTGCACACTCCAACTAATTATAACTAAGCCATTATACTAGCACACACTCAGTGAACCTAGTGGCATCCTATACGTGGCTATTGGACTTTGCTATAGTCCCACTAGTGCCAAGACATTTGCAGCACGTCTGCCTGCGTTGCACACTCCAACTAATTATAACTAAGCCATTATACTAGCACACACTCAGTGTACCTAGTGGCATCCTATACGTGGCTATTGGACTTTGCTATAGTCCCACTAGTGCCAAGACATTTGCAGCACGTCTGCCTGCGTTGCACACTCCAACTAATTATAACTAAGCCATTATACTAGCACACACTCAGTGTACCTAGTGGCATCCTATACGTGGCTATAGGACTTTGCTATAGTCCCACTAGTGCCAAGACATTTGCAGCACGTCTGCCTGCGTTGCACACTCCAACTAATTATAACTAAGCCATTATACTAGCACACACTCAGTGTACCTAGTGGGATCCTATACGTGGCTATTGGACTTTGCTATAGTCCCACTAGTGCCAAGACATTTGCAGCACGTCTGCCTGCGTTGCACACTCCAACTAATTATAACTAAGCCATTATACTAGCACACACTCAGTGTACCTAGTGGCATCCTATACGTGGCTATTGGACTTTGCTATAGTCCCACTAGTGTCAAGACATTTGCAGCACGTCTGCCTGCGTTGCACACTCCAACTAATTATAACTAAGCCATTATACTAGCACACACTCAGTGTACCTAGTGGCATCCTATACGTGGCTATTGGACTTTGCTATAGTCCCACTAGTGCCAAGACATTTGCAGCACGTCTGCCTGCGTTGCACACTCCAACTAATTATAACTAAGCCATTATACTAGCACACACTCAGTGTACCTAGTGGCATCCTATACGTGGGTATTGGACTTTGCTATAGTCCTACTAGTGCCAAGACATTTGCAGAGCGCATCTGCCTGCGTTGCACACTCCAACTAATTATAACTAAGCCATTATACTAGCACACACTCAGTGAACCTAGTGGCATCCTATACGTGGCTATTGGACTTTGCTATAGTCCCACTAGTGCCAAGACATTTGCAGCACGTCTGCCTGCGTTGCACACTCCAACTAATTATAACTAAGCCATTATACTAGCACACACTCAGTGTACCTAGTGGCATCCTATACGTGGCTATTGGACTTTGCTATAGTCCCACTAGTGCCAAGACATTTGCAGCACGTCTGCCTGCGTTGCACACTCCAACTAATTATAACTAAGCCATTATACTAGCACACACTCAGTGTACCTAGTGGCATCCTATACGTGGCTATTGGACTTTGCTATAGTCCCACTAGTGCCAAGACATTTGCAGCACGTCTGCCTGCGTTGCACACTCCAACTAATTATAACTAAGCCATTATACTAGCACACACTCAGTGTACCTAGTGGCATCCTATACGTGGCTATTGGACTTTGCTATAGTCCCACTAGTGCCAAGACATTTGCAGCACGTCTGCCTGCGTTGCACACTCCAACTAATTATAACTAAGCCATTATACTAGCACACACTCAGTGTACCTAGTGGCATCCTATACGTGGCTATTGGACTTTGCTATAGTCCCACTAGTGCCAAGACATTTGCAGCACGTCTGCCTGCGTTGCACACTCCAACTAATTATAACTAAGCCATTATACTAGCACACACTCAGTGTACCTAGTGGCATCCTATACGTGGCTATTGGACTTTGCTATAGTCCCACTAGTGCCAAGACATTTGCAGCACGTCTGCCTGCGTTGCACACTCCAACTAATTATAACTAAGCCATTATACTAGCACACACTCAGTGTACCTAGTGGCATCCTATACGTGGCTATTGGACTTTGCTATAGTCCCACTAGTGCCAAGACATTTGCAGCACGTCTGCCTGCGTTGCACACTCCAACTAATTATAACTAAGCCATTATACTAGCACACACTCAGTGTACCTAGTGGCATCCTATACGTGGCTATTGGACTTTGCTATAGTCCTACTAGTGCCAAGACATTTGCAGAGCGCATCTGCCTGCGTTGCACACTCCAACTAATTATAACTAAGCCATTATACTAGCACACACTCAGTGAACCTAGTGGCATCCTATACGTGGCTATTGGACTTTGCTATAGTCCCACTAGTGCCAAGACATTTGCAGCACGTCTGCCTGCGTTGCACACTCCAACTAATTATAACTAAGCCATTATACTAGCACACACTCAGTGTACCTAGTGGCATCCTATACGTGGCTATTGGACTTTGCTATAGTCCTACTAGTGCCAAGACATTTGCAGAGCGCATCTGCCTGCGTTGCACACTCCAACTAATTATAACTAAGCCATTATACTAGCACACACTCAGTGAACCTAGTGGCATCCTATACGTGGCTATTGGACTTTGCTATAGTCCCACTAGTGCCAAGACATTTGCAGCACGTCTGCCTGCGTTGCACACTCCAACTAATTATAACTAAGCCATTATACTAGCACACACTCAGTGTACCTAGTGGCATCCTATACGTGGCTATTGGACTTTGCTATAGTCCCACTAGTGCCAAGACATTTGCAGCACGTCTGCCTGCGTTGCACACTCCAACTAATTATAACTAAGCCATTATACTAGCACACACTCAGTGTACCTAGTGGCATCCTATACGTGGCTATTGGACTTTGCTATAGTCCCACTAGTGCCAAGACATTTGCAGCACGTCTGCCTGCGTTGCACACTCCAACTAATTATAACTAAGCCATTATACTAGCACACACTCAGTGTACCTAGTGGCATCCTATACGTGGCTATTGGACTTTGCTATAGTCCCACTAGTGCCAAGACATTTGCAGCACGTCTGCCTGCGTTGCACACTCCAACTAATTATAACTAAGCCATTATACTAGCACACACTCAGTGTACCTAGTGGCATCCTATACGTGGCTATTGGACTTTGCTATAGTCCCACTAGTGCCAAGACATTTGCAGCACGTCTGCCTGCGTTGCACACTCCAACTAATTATAACTAAGCCATTATACTAGCACACACTCAGTGTACCTAGTGGCATCCTATACGTGGCTATTGGACTTTGCTATAGTCCCACTAGTGCCAAGACATTTGCAGCACGTCTGCCTGCGTTGCACACTCCAACTAATTATAACTAAGCCATTATACTAGCACACACTCAGTGTACCTAGTGGCATCCTATACGTGGCTATTGGACTTTGCTATAGTCCTACTAGTGCCAAGACATTTGCAGAGCGCATCTGCCTGCGTTGCACACTCCAACTAATTATAACTAAGCCATTATACTAGCACACACTCAGTGAACCTAGTGGCATCCTATACGTGGCTATTGGACTTTGCTATAGTCCCACTAGTGCCAAGACATTTGCAGCACGTCTGCCTGCGTTGCACACTCCAACTAATTATAACTAAGCCATTATACTAGCACACACTCAGTGTACCTAGTGGCATCCTATACGTGGCTATTGGACTTTGCTATAGTCCCACTAGTGCCAAGACATTTGCAGCACGTCTGCCTGCGTTGCACACTCCAACTAATTATAACTAAGCCATTATACTAGCACACACTCAGTGTACCTAGTGGCATCCTATACGTGGCTATTGGACTTTGCTATAGTCCCACTAGTGCCAAGACATTTGCAGCACGTCTGCCTGCGTTGCACACTCCAACTAATTATAACTAAGCCATTATACTAGCACACACTCAGTGTACCTAGTGGCATCCTATACGTGGCTATTGGACTTTGCTATAGTCCTACTAGTGCCAAGACATTTGCAGCACGTCTGCCTGCGTTGCACACTCCAACTAATTATAACTAAGCCATTATACTAGCACACACTCAGTGTACCTAGTGGCATCCTATACGTGGCTATTGGACTTTGCTATAGTCCCACTAGTGCCAAGACATTTGCAGCACGTCTGCCTGCGTTGCACACTCCAACTAATTATAACTAAGCCATTATACTAGCACACACTCAGTGTACCTAGTGGCATCCTATACGTGGCTATTGGACTTTGCTATAGTCCCACTAGTGCCAAGACATTTGCAGCACGTC
Organism: Anomaloglossus baeobatrachus; assembly: GCF_048569485.1. Taxonomy (NCBI): domain Eukaryota; kingdom Metazoa; phylum Chordata; class Amphibia; order Anura; family Aromobatidae; genus Anomaloglossus; species Anomaloglossus baeobatrachus. The sequence continues at coordinate 335,226,805 of NC_134354.1, read as the reverse complement.
TGCCTGCGTTGCACACTCCAACTAATTATAACTAAGCCATTATACTAGCACACACTCAGTGTACCTAGTGGCATCCTATACGTGGCTATTGGACTTTGCTATAGTCCTACTAGTGCCAAGACATTTGCAGAGCGCATCTGCCTGCGTTGCACACTCCAACTAATTATAACTAAGCCATTATACTAGCACACACTCAGTGAACCTAGTGGCATCCTATACGTGGCTATTGGACTTTGCTATAGTCCCACTAGTGCCAAGACATTTGCAGCACGTCTGCCTGCGTTGCACACTCCAACTAATTATAACTAAGCCATTATACTAGCACACACTCAGTGTACCTAGTGGCATCCTATACGTGGCTATTGGACTTTGCTATAGTCCTACTAGTGCCAAGACATTTGCAGAGCGCATCTGCCTGCGTTGCACACTCCAACTAATTATAACTAAGCCATTATACTAGCACACACTCAGTGAACCTAGTGGCATCCTATACGTGGCTATTGGACTTTGCTATAGTCCCACTAGTGCCAAGACATTTGCAGCACGTCTGCCTGCGTTGCACACTCCAACTAATTATAACTAAGCCATTATACTAGCACACACTCAGTGTACCTAGTGGCATCCTATACGTGGCTATTGGACTTTGCTATAGTCCCACTAGTGCCAAGACATTTGCAGCACGTCTGCCTGCGTTGCACACTCCAACTAATTATAACTAAGCCATTATACTAGCACACACTCAGTGTACCTAGTGGCATCCTATACGTGGCTATTGGACTTTGCTATAGTCCCACTAGTGCCAAGACATTTGCAGCACGTCTGCCTGCGTTGCACACTCCAACTAATTATAACTAAGCCATTATACTAGCACACACTCAGTGTACCTAGTGGCATCCTATACGTGGCTATTGGACTTTGCTATAGTCCCACTAGTGCCAAGACATTTGCAGCACGTCTGCCTGCGTTGCACACTCCAACTAATTATAACTAAGCCATTATACTAGCACACACTCAGTGTACCTAGTGGCATCCTATACGTGGCTATTGGACTTTGCTATAGTCCCACTAGTGCCAAGACATTTGCAGCACGTCTGCCTGCGTTGCACACTCCAACTAATTATAACTAAGCCATTATACTAGCACACACTCAGTGTACCTAGTGGCATCCTATACGTGGCTATTGGACTTTGCTATAGTCCCACTAGTGCCAAGACATTTGCAGCACGTCTGCCTGCGTTGCACACTCCAACTAATTATAACTAAGCCATTATACTAGCACACACTCAGTGTACCTAGTGGCATCCTATACGTGGCTATTGGACTTTGCTATAGTCCCACTAGTGCCAAGACATTTGCAGCACGTCTGCCTGCGTTGCACACTCCAACTAATTATAACTAAGCCATTATACTAGCACACACTCAGTGTACCTAGTGGCATCCTATACGTGGCTATTGGACTTTGCTATAGTCCCACTAGTGCCAAGACATTTGCAGCACGTCTGCCTGCGTTGCACACTCCAACTAATTATAACTAAGCCATTATACTAGCACACACTCAGTGTACCTAGTGGCATCCTATACGTGGCTATTGGACTTTGCTATAGTCCCACTAGTGCCAAGACATTTGCAGCACGTCTGCCTGCGTTGCACACTCCAACTAATTATAACTAAGCCATTATACTAGCACACACTCAGTGTACCTAGTGGCATCCTATACGTGGCTATTGGACTTTGCTATAGTCCCACTAGTGCCAAGACATTTGCAGCACGTCTGCCTGCGTTGCACACTCCAACTAATTATAACTAAGCCATTATACTAGCACACACTCAGTGTACCTAGTGGCATCCTATACGTGGCTATTGGACTTTGCTATAGTCCTACTAGTGCCAAGACATTTGCAGAGCGCATCTGCCTGCGTTGCACACTCCAACTAATTATAACTAAGCCATTATACTAGCACACACTCAGTGAACCTAGTGGCATCCTATACGTGGATATTGGACTTTGCTATAGTCCCACTAGTGCCAAGACATTTGCAGCACGTCTGCCTGCGTTGCACACTCCAACTAATTATAACTAAGCCATTATACTAGCACACACTCAGTGTACCTAGTGGCATCCTATACGTGGCTATTGGACTTTGCTATAGTCCCACTAGTGCCAAGACATTTGCAGCACGTCTGCCTGCGTTGCACACTCCAACTAATTATAACTAAGCCATTATACTAGCACACACTCAGTGTACCTAGTGGCATCCTATACGTGGCTATTGGACTTTGCTATAGTCCCACTAGTGCCAAGACATTTGCAGCACGTCTGCCTGCGTTGCACACTCCAACTAATTATAACTAAGCCATTATACTAGCACACACTCAGTGTACCTAGTGGCATCCTATACGTGGCTATTGGACTTTGCTATAGTCCCACTAGTGCCAAGACATTTGCAGCACGTCTGCCTGCGTTGCACACTCCAACTAATTATAACTAAGCCATTATACTAGCACACACTCAGTGTACCTAGTGGCATCCTATACGTGGCTATTGGACTTTGCTATAGTCCCACTAGTGCCAAGACATTTGCAGCATGTCTGCCTGCGTTGCACACTCCAACTAATTATAACTAAGCCATTATACTAGCACACACTCAGTGTACCTAGTGGCATCCTATACGTGGCTATTGGACTTTGCTATAGTCCCACTAGTGCCAAGACATTTGCAGCACGTCTGCCTGCGTTGCACACTCCAACTAATTATAACTAAGCCATTATACTAGCACACACTCAGTGTACCTAGTGGCATCCTATACGTGGCTATTGGACTTTGCTATAGTCCTACTAGTGCCAAGACATTTGCAGAGCGCATCTGCCTGCGTTGCACACTCCAACTAATTATAACTAAGCCATTATACTAGCACACACTCAGTGAACCTAGTGGCATCCTATACGTGGCTATTGGACTTTGCTATAGTCCCACTAGTGCCAAGACATTTGCAGCACGTCTGCCTGCGTTGCACACTCCAACGAATTATAACTAAGTTACATTGTCAGGGATATTTGTTCTTTATTATTCTGCTGTTAATAAAGCTAGACCACCACTGCAATCTTCACCACCTCTCAATTTTTACTACCACATTTTCAGTCCACAATCTTGTCGCAATCAACATGAGTGGCAAAATGACAGATGCTGGTGGAAAGGGGAAGAGGCGTGGTGGAAAAGGCAAAAAAGGTTTTGTCAGTGGGGAAGGTGCCAAAGCTCCATTATCATCTGCTGAAGATAGACCATCTACTAGCAAAAGTAAGATGTCTACTACTTATTGTGGACAATCCGATGTGCTCCCTTTTTTACGGACACGAACAAGAGGAACAAAGGTAGATGATGGGCAAAAAAGGAAAATGCTTGAATGGATCTCAAGTGGTCCAACAAGTGCCCTCTCAGCCACTTCAAGTACCGCATCCAAAAAACACCATTCCTCTGAGTTGTCATCCCAATCACACTTGATTTCTCCCAGCTCTGAAGTCTCCATCAGCCCTGCACAGTATGGTGGAACTGAGATGGCTGAGTCTGCAGAGCTGTTCAGTCACACTATAGCCTGGGAATCAGAGGTCTGCTCCCAAGCTACAGTGAGTACAGAACAGGAAATGGTCTGCAGTGATGCCCAGAACCTTTGTGACTCAGATTCAGGCCGTGAGGACCAAGTTTCTGAGCATAATGTTGACCCTTTGTCACAAACTGTAACACCTGTGGTTATAGACAATGAGGAACATACTGATGAAGATGAGACGCAGATACCCGATTGGGATGACAACTTAAATATTCGGTCAGGGCAAGAAGAGGCTCGGTCTGAGGGGGAGGGGAGTGCGAACACAACAATTGATGATGACGTTCTAGATCCCACCTACTGTCAACCCCCAGTCAGGCACTCGAGGAGGTCAACAGAGGCGGTGGAGGAGGATGCAACCGACGACGAAGTTACCTTGCGCCTTCCTGGACAGAGTCGGAGCACTGGTAGCACGTCTACAACTGCATCCTCAGCCACCACTCTGCCTATGAGCATTATTCGGGGTGGATCAACAGGTCGCATGGCCTCTAAGCCTTGCCAAGCCTGGGCCTTTTTTCACATCGAAAAAGATCGCCCAACTCATGTGATATGTAACATTTGTCATGATTCTGTTAGTAGAGGTCAAAACCTCAGCAGTTTGACAACTTCTTCCATGAATCGTCACATGAATAAATATCATAAGTCCCGGTGGGAAGCTCACCGTGCTGCAATGCCGGCTAGCGGAGCGAACCATCCACCGCCCGCCCCTTCCAGTGCATCCGCGCACTCTTCATCTTCTAGGACTGTGGGGACAGCTGTCACACCTGTTTTTCCACGCAAAACTTCCACCACTGTAACCGCAACAGGCAGTTTGCTTGTAAGGTCGTCAGTTGGTTTGGAAGGGGAAACAAGTGAGTGTGTACAGCTCTCTCAGACATCGATAGCACCAACGTTGGATGAAGGCAACATCATGTCTCCGCCTGCACTTTCCTCACAAACCTGCATTTTTCCAGGGACACCCTACTCAACACCGTCTACACACAGCAGCCAGATCTCTGTCCCTCAGATGTGGTCAAATAAAAGGCCACTTCCTCCGACCCATGACAAAGCTAAGAGGTTGACTCTATCCCTCTGTAAGCTGTTGGCTACCGAAATGCTGCCTTTCCGCCTAGTGGACACACAGGATTTTAGAGACCTTATGTCTGTCGCTGTGCCCTAGTACCAGATGCCTAGTCGCCACTACTTCTCTAAGAAAGGTGTGCCCGCGCTACACCAGCATGTCGCACACAACATCACCGCTTCCTTGAGAAACTCTGTGTGTGAACGGGTGCATTTCACCACCGATACTTGGACCAGTAAGCATGGACAGGGACGTTACATGTCGCTGACTGGGCACTGGGTAACTATGGTGATAGATGGTGAAGGGTCTGCTGCACAAGTCTTGCCGTCCCCACGACTTGTGTGTCAATCCTCTGTCTGTCCAAGTTCCGCCACAGCTTCTGCATCCTCCACCTCATCTGGGTCCTCCACCTCCGCCCCAAGCCTGCCTGGTCAGGCCACCAGCGTTCTCACTGCGCAGAAGGAATCACGCACGCCTCATTACTATGCTGGCAGCCGAGCGCAACGGCATCAGGCGGTCTTTAGCTTGACATGTCTTGGTAATAAGAGTCACACAGCTGAGGAGTTGTGGTCAGCTCTGCGGTCCGAGTTTAATAAATGGTTGTCTCCACTCAACCTGCAGCCTGGTAAGGCCGTGTGCGACAATGCTGCAAACCTGGGTGCGGCCCTTCGCCTGGGCAAGGTGACACACGTACCTTGTATGGCTCACGTGTTGAACCTTGTCGTGCAGCAATTTTTAACACACTATCCCGGCCTAGATGGCCTTCTGAACAGGGCACGAAAACTGTCTGCTCACTTCCGGCGTTCAAGCGCCGCAGCTGAGCGACTTGCATCGCTACAGAAGTCTTTCGGCCTGCCGGTTCATCGCCTGAAATGCGATGTGGCGACACGCTGGAATTCAACTCTCCACATGTTACAGCGACTGTGGCAGCACCGCAGAGCCCTGGTGCAATACGTCATGACGTATAGCCTGGGCCAACGAGATGCAGAGGTGGGGCAGATCACCCTGATGGAGTGGTCTCAGATCAAGGACCTATGCACCCTTCTGCACAGTTTCGACATGGCGACGAATATGTTTAGCTCTGACAATGCCATTATCAGCATGACGATTCCAGTCATTTACATGCTGGAGCACACGCTAAACACTATTCGGAGTCAGGGGGTGGGACAACATGAAGGGGAGGAACTACAGGAGGATTCATATGTGCAAGGGACAACAACATCACCAAGGTCCAGACGTTCATCATCACCAACGCAGCAGGCATGGGACCATGGGGAACAGGGATCGACAAGGGCGCATAGTAGCAGGCGAAATGTTGAGCAAGGTGCAGGAGAACATGAAGAAATGGAGGACGAACTGTCCATGGACATGGAAGACTCAGCGGATGAGGGAGACCTTGGTCAAATTTCAGTTGAAAGAGGTTGGGGGGAGATGTCAGAGGAAGAAAGAACGGGTAGCACCTCTATGCCACAAACACAGCGTGGACTTGGTCCGCATGGCTGCGCAAGACACATGAGTGCCTTTTTGTTGCACTACCTCCAACATGACAGTCGTATTGTCAAAATTAGAAGTGATGATGACTACTGGATTGCCACACTATTAGATCCCCGGTACAAGTCCAAATTTTGTGACATAATTCCAGCCATAGAAAGGGACGCACGTATGCAGGAGTATCAGCAGAAGCTGTTACTCGATCTTAGCTCGGCTTTTCCACCAAACAACCGTGCAGGTGCAGGGAGGGAATCTCCCAGTTGTAACTTGACAAACATGGGACGGTCTCGTCATCTTCACCAGTCTACCCGTACCAGTAGGACCGTATCTGGTGCCGGTAACAGCAATTTTATGGAATCTTTTCATAATTTTTTTAGACCCTCTTTTGCAAGGCCACCAGAGACAACAAGTCTTGACACATACTCAACGGCTGGAGAGGATGATACAGGAGTATCTCCAAATGAACATCGATGCCATGACTGTGCAACTGGAGCCTTGCTCCTTTTGGGCTTCAAACATAGAAAAATCGCCAGAGCTCTCCAGTTACGCCTTGGAGATTTTGTCGTGTCCAGCTGCCAGCGTTGTCTCTGAACGTGTATTCAGTGCTGCTGGGTGTGTGCTGACAGATAAGCGCACGCGTCTGTCCAGTGACAATGTGGACAGACTGACGTTCATCAAAATGAACAAGTCATGGATCCAGAAGGAATTTACTACCCCTGTGTCATCCTGGGGAGAGTAAATGCTTGTGGATTTGGAATGTGCTTGATGCAAATCAAAACATCCTGTTTGCAACTAGGGCCCAAGTGCTGCCACTGATGGGGTGGGTGTCTGTGTGGCCCAATTTTTGGAAAAAAGGGAGACTACGCTTGGAGTAACCCTTGCTTACATTGTTTTTAAAAGAAGCCAAGATGAACAAGTCATGGGTCAGCAAAGACTTTGCTACCTACCCCGGTGTCATCCTGGGGACGGTTAATTATGGGGTATTTTTGAATGTGATTGATGCAAATGTAGCTGTGAAGTGTACAACTAGGGCCCAAGTGCTGCCACTGATGGGGTGGGTGTCTGTGTGGCCCAATTTTTGGAAAAAAAGGGAGACTCCGCTTGGAGTAACCCTTGCTTGATGTGTTTTTAAAAGAAGCCAAGATGAACAGAGCTGGGATCAGGAAAGACTTTGCTACCTACCCCGGTGTCATCCTGGGGACGGATAAGAATGGCGTATTTTTGAATGTGCTTGATGCAAATCAAAACATCCTGTTTGCAACTAGGGCCCAAGTGCTGCCACTGATGGGGTGGGTGTCTGTGTGGCCCAATTTTTGGAAAAAAAGGGAGACTCCGCTTGGAGTAACCCTTGCTTGATGTGTTTTTAAAAGAAGCCAAGATGAACAGAGCTGGGATCAGGAAAGACTTTGCTACCTACCCCGGTGTCATCCTGGGGACGGATAAGAATGGCGTATTTTTGAATGTGCTTGATGCAAATCAAAACATCCTGTTTGCAACTAGGGCCCAAGTGCTGCCACTGATGGGGTGGGTGTCTGTGTGGCCCAATTTTTGGAAAAAAAGGGAGACTCCGCTTGGAGTAACCCTTGCTTGATGTGTTTTTAAAAGAAGCCAAGATGAACAGAGCTGGGATCAGCAAAGACTTTGCTACCTACCCCGGTGTCATCCTGGGGACGGATAAGAATGGCGTATTTTTGAATGTGCTTGATGCAAATCAAAACATCCTGTTTTCAACTAGGGCCCAAGTGCTGCCACTGATGGGGTGGGTGTCTGTGTGGCCCAATTTTTGGAAAAAAGGGAGACTCCGCTTGGAGTAACCCTTGCTTGATGTGTTTTTAAAAGAAGCCAAGATGAACAGAGCTGGGATCAGGAAATACTTTGCTACCTACCCCGGTGTCATCCTGGGGACGGATAAGAATGGCGTATTTTTGAATGTGCTTGATGCAAATCAAAACATCCTGTTTGCAACTAGGGCCCAAGTGCTGCCACTGATGGGGTGGGTGTCTGTGTGGCCCAATTTTTGGAAAAAAAGGGAGACTCCGCTTGGAGTAACCCTTGCTTGATGTGTTTTTAAAAGAAGCCAAGATGAACAGAGCTGGGATCAGGAAAGACTTTGCTACCTACCCCGGTGTCATCCTGGGGACGGATAAGAATGGCGTATTTTTGAATGTGCTTGATGCAAATCAAAACATCCTGTTTGCAACTAGGGCCCAAGTGCTGCCACTGATGGGGTGGGTGTCTGTGTGGCCCAATTTTTGGAAAAAAAGGGAGACTCCGCTTGGAGTAACCCTTGCTTGATGTGTTTTTAAAAGAAGCCAAGATGAACAGAGCTGGGATCAGGAAATACTTTGCTACCTACCCCGGTGTCATCCTGGGGACGGATAAGAATGGCGTATTTTTGAATGTGCTTGATGCAAATCAAAACATCCTGTTTGCAACTAGGGCCCAAGTGCTGCCACTGATGGGGTGGGTGTCTGTGTGGCCCAATTTTTGGAAAAAAAGGGAGACTCCGCTTGGAGTAACCCTTGCTTGATGTGTTTTTAAAAGAAGCCAAGATGAACAGAGCTGGGATCAGGAAAGACTTTGCTACCTACCCCGGTGTCATCCTGGGGACGGATAAGAATGGCGTATTTTTGAATGTGCTTGATGCAAATCAAAACATCCTGTTTGCAACTAGGGCCCAAGTGCTGCCACTGATGGGGTGGGTGTCTGTGTGGCCCAATTTTTGGAAAAAAAGGGAGACTCCGCTTGGAGTAACCCTTGCTTGATGTGTTTTTAAAAGAAGCCAAGATGAACAGAGCTGGGATCAGCAAAGACTTTGCTACCTACCCCGGTGTCATCCTGGGGACGGATAAGAATGGCGTATTTTTGAATGTGCTTGATGCAAATCAAAACATCCTGTTTGCAACTAGGGCCCAAGTGCTGCCACTGATGGGGTGGGTGTCTGTGTGGCCCAATTTTTGGAAAAAAAGGGAGACTCCGCTTGGAGTAACCCTTGCTTGATGTGTTTTTAAAAGAAGCCAAGATGAACAGAGCTGGGATCAGGAAAGACTTTGCTACCTACCCCGGTGTCATCCTGGGGACGGATAAGAATGGCGTATTTTTGAATGTGCTTGATGCAAATCAAAACATCCTGTTTGCAACTAGGGCCCAAGTGCTGCCACTGATGGGGTGGGTGTCTGTGTGGCCCAATTTTTGGAAAAAAGGGAGACTCCGCTTGGAGTAACCCTTGCTTGATGTGTTTTTAAAAGAAGCCAAGATGAACAGAGCTGGGATCAGGAAATACTTTGCTACCTACCCCGGTGTCATCCTGGGGACGGATAAGAATGGCGTATTTTTGAATGTGCTTGATGCAAATCAAAACATCCTGTTTGCAACTAGGGCCCAAGTGCTGCCACTGATGGGGTGGGTGTCTGTGTGGCCCAATTTTTGGAAAAAAAGGGAGACTCCGCTTGGAGTAACCCTTGCTTGATGTGTTTTTAAAAGAAGCCAAGATGAACAGAGCTGGGATCAGGAAAGACTTTGCTACCTACCCCGGTGTCATCCTGGGGACGGATAAGAATGGCGTATTTTTGAATGTGCTTGATGCAAATCAAAACATCCTGTTTGCAACTAGGGCCCAAGTGCTGCCACTGATGGGGTGGGTGTCTGTGTGGCCCAATTTTTGGAAAAAAAGGGAGACTCCGCTTGGAGTAACCCTTGCTTGATGTGTTTTTAAAAGAAGCCAAGATGAACAGAGCTGGGATCAGCAAAGACTTTGCTACCTACCCCGGTGTCATCCTGGGGACGGATAAGAATGGCGTATTTTTGAATGTGCTTGATGCAAATCAAAACATCCTGTTTGCAACTAGGGCCCAAGTGCTGCCACTGATGGGGTGGGTGTCTGTGTGGCCCAATTTTTGGAAAAAAAGGGAGACTCCGCTTGGAGTAACCCTTGCTTGATGTGTTTTTAAAAGAAGCCAAGATGAACAGAGCTGGGATCAGGAAAGACTTTGCTACCTACCCCGGTGTCATCCTGGGGACGGATAAGAATGGCGTATTTTTGAATGTGCTTGATGCAAATCAAAACATCCTGTTTGCAACTAGGGCCCAAGTGCTGCCACTGATGGGGTGGGTGTCTGTGTGGCCCAATTTTTGGAAAAAAAGGGAGACTCCGCTTGGAGTAACCCTTGCTTGATGTGTTTTTAAAAGAAGCCAAGATGAACAGAGCTGGGATCAGCAAAGACTTTGCTACCTACCCCGGTGTCATCCTGGGGACGGATAAGAATGGCGTATTTTTGAATGTGCTTGATGCAAATCAAAACATCCTGTTTGCAACTAGGGCCCAAGTGCTGCCACTGATGGGGTGGGTGTCTGTGTGGCCCAATTTTTGGAAAAAAAGGGAGACTCCGCTTGGAGTAACCCTTGCTTGATGTGTTTTTAAAAGAAGCCAAGATGAACAGAGCTGGGATCAGGAAAGACTTTGCTACCTACCCCGGTGTCATCCTGGGGACGGATAAGAATGGCGTATTTTTGAATGTGCTTGATGCAAATCAAAACATCCTGTTTGCAACTAGGGCCCAAGTGCTGCCACTGATGGGGTGGGTGTCTGTGTGGCCCAATTTTTGGAAAAAAGGGAGACTCCGCTTGGAGTAACCCTTGCTTACATTGTTTTTAAAAGAAGCCAAGATGAACAAGTCATGGGTCAGCAAAGACTTTGCTACCTACCCCGGTGTCATCCTGGGGATGGATAAGAATGGCGTATTTTTGAATGTGCTTGATGCAAATGTAGCTGTGAAGTGTACAACTGGGGCACAACTGCTGCCACTGAAGGGGTGGGTGTGTGTGTGGCCCAATTTTTGGAAAAAATAGAGACTCCGCTTGGAGTCACCTTGCGGTGTTTTACATGATTTTAGAAGGGCGTGCCATGCCTATATCTGTGTGTCCTCCTCTTTTTCCTTGTCCAGCTGTTTTGTTTTCGCATGAGTATATGTCCTTGTCACTTTCCAATGTGTTTGAGTTGTTTGTCACCTTTAGGACACCTTTGAGGGTGTTTTCTAGGTGTTTTTCTGTGTTTGTGATTGCCTGCCATTGTTTCCTATGCAGTTCGAGTTCGGTTCGTCGAACGTTCGACGAACCGAACTCGAACGGGAGGTCCGTTCGGCGAACCAACCTCGAGCCGAACCGCAACCGGTTCGCTCATCTCTAGTAGAGAGGTGAATAGTCGGGCTGCATAGTTAAGGATAGACTGAAGAGGTTCGAGACTGTTAGCAGGGAGACCACAGTAAAGGATATTACACTAGTTGAGGCAGGAGATGATGAGGGGATGTACTAGCATTTTAGAAGATTCAGGGTTGAATAAAAGATGGATTCTGAAAATAATTTTGAGTTGGAGGCAACAAGAGATGATAAGAGCTTGGATGTGTAGTTTAAATGACAAGGAAGAGTTGATTGTTACTCTGAGGCAGCAAACTCCTGGTACAGGGGAAAGTGTGGTGTCATTTCCAGTAATAGATAGATCTGGTAGTGAAGTTAGGTCAGATGGAGTTAAGGTGATGAGTTCAGTTTTGTCCACATTGAGCTTTAGGAAGCGAGAAGACGAGAAGAGAAGGAGGATATGGCTAACAGACATTCCGAGATTCTGAACAGCAGAAAGGTAACATCTGGGCCAGAGAGGTAGATATGAGCCTCCTCAGCGTATAGATATTAGAAGCGAAGGGACTTTATGAGTTATCCCAGGCCAAAGGTACAGATGCAGAAACGTAGATGTCCCAGGACAGAGCATTGAGGGACACCGACGGAGAATGATATGAGGAAGTAGTATAGAAATGGGAGATGCTAAATGGGAGATGAGTGAGGTACGGGTAAGGGGAAGGTCTTTTATGCCAAGGGAAGAGAAAATCTGAAGAAGGAAGGAAGGGTCGACTGTATCAAAGGCAGAGAACAGGTCTGCAAGGAGGAATATAGGGAATTGTTTGTTAGCTTTGGCAGTAAGTAGGTCATTAGTAATTTTGGTGAAGCCAGTTTTAGAGGAATGGTGGGGACGTAAGCTGGATTATAGGTTGTCAAAAAGTGAGTTAACTGAAAGGTATGAGACATTTCAACATATCATATTTTTTTAGATTGTGAGCCTTAATGAGAACAGTGAATTATGTATGTTAAGCACTGTGCAATATACCATATTTTGGGGTTTATAAGACGCAGCACATTGCCTCCAGCCCCAGCAACACAGCACAGCGCCTGCAACCCAGGCAGCGCAGCCCCAGCAGCACAGCAAAGCCCCAGAAGCGCAGCTCCTGCAGTCCCAGCAGCACAGCACCCTAGCATCGCCACTACCTCCCACTACCCTTCTCAATCACCCCCTGGTAAATTACTTTCGGATTATAAGATGCACGTGTCCTTTTCCTCCCAAATTTTTGGGAGAAAAAGAACATAATCCAAAAAATATGGAAAAATTAATAAATACATATTCTATATTTCTTTTTATTTTCTGAAAATCCATTTTTATATTCTATTTTCTGTACATGATTATCGAGGAAGCCATCATACCTGAGCTACTGTTTATAATCTTTACAGAAGACATATACAGTTAGGTCCAGAAATATTTGGACAGTGACACAAGTTTTGTTATTTTAGCTGTTTACAAAACATGTTCAGAAATACAATTATATATATAATATGGGCTGAAAGTGCACACTCCCAGCTGCAATATGAGAGTTTTCACATCAAAATCGGAGAAAGGGTTTAGGAATCATAGCTCTGTAATGCATAGCCTCCTCTTTTTCAAGGGACCAAAAGTAATTGGACAAGGGACTCTAAGGGCTGCAATTAACTCTGAAGGCGTCTCCCTCGTTAACCTGTAATCAATGAAGTAGTTAAAAGGTCTGGGGTTGATTACAGGTGTGTGGTTTTGCATTTGGAAGCTGTTGCTGTGACCAGACAACATGCGGTCTAAGGAACTCTCAATTGAGGTGAAGCAGAACATCCTGAGGCTGAAAAAAAAGAAAAAATCCATCAGAGAGATAGCAGACATGCTTGGAGTAGCAAAATCAACAGTCGGGTACATTCTGAGAAAAAAGGAATTGACTGGTGAGCTTGGGAACTCAAAAAGGGCTGGGCGTCCACAGATGACAACAGTGGTGGATGATCGCCGCATACTTTCTTTGGTGAAGAAGAACCCGTTCACAACATCAACTGAAGTCCAGAACACTCTCAGTGAAGTAGGTGTATCTGTCTCTAAGTCAACAGTAAAGAGAAGACTCCATGAAAGTAAATACAAAGGGTTCACATCTAGATGCAAACCATTCATCAATTCCAAAAATAGACAGGCCAGAGTTAAATTTGCTGAAAAACACCTCATGAAGCCAGCTCAGTTCTGGAAAAGTATTCTATGGACAGATGAGACAAAGATCAACCTGTACCAGAATGATGGGAAGAAAAAAGTTTGGAGAAGAAAGGGAATGGCACATGATCCAAGGCACACCACATCCTCTGTAAAACATGGTGGAGGCAACGTGATGGAATGGTCATGCATGGCTTTCAATGGCACTGGGTCACTTGTGTTTATTGATGACATAACAGCAGACAAGAGTAGCCGGATGAATTCTGAAGTTTACCGGGATATACTTTCAGCCCAGATTCAGCCAAATGCCGCAAAGTTGATCGGACGGCGCTTCATAGTACAGATGGACAATGACCCCAAGCATACAGCCAAAGCTACCCAGGAGTTCATGAGTGCAAAAAGTGGAACATTCTGCAATGGCCAAGTCAATCACCAGATCTTAACCCAATTGAGCATGTATTTCACTTGCTCAAATCCAGACTTAAGACGGAAAGACCCACAAACAAGCAAGACCTGAAGGCTGCGGCTGTAAAGGCCTGGCAAAGCATTAAGAAGGAGGAAACCCAGCGTTTGGTGATGTCCATGGGTTCCAGACTTAAGGCAGTGATTGCCTTCAAAGGATTCGCAACAAAATATTGAAAATAAAAATATTTTGTTTGGGTTTGGTTTATTTGTCCAATTACTTTTGACCTCCTAAAATGTGGAGTGTTTGTAAAGAAATGTGTACAATTCCTACAATTTCTATCAGATATTTTTGTTGAAACCTTCAAATTAAATGTTACAATCTGCACTTGAATTCTGTTGTAGAGGTTTCATTTCAAATCCAATGGGGTGGCATGCAGAGCCCAACTCGCGAAAGTTGTGTCACTGTCCAAATATTTCTGGACCTAACTGTAGATCATAGGAGACAACAGAGTAAAAATGTTCAGTTACTTATATGGCAGGGTTTTATAGGCCTACTCTGGAGAAGGGCGAGGAAGTGACCATCATCTTTGGTAATAAGGCTATGTGCGCACGTTGCGTAAATACATGCAGTTACGCTGCGCTTTGTAGCGCAGCGTAACTGCATGCGTCCTGCGTCCCCTGCACAGTCTATGGAGATTGTGTAGGGGCCGTGCGCACGTGGCGTTTTAGAGCCTACTGGCTACTGCCAAAGCGCTGCGTAAAAAGAAGTGACATGTCACTTCTTCCGTGCGCTTTGCCGGCAGCTCCTGCTCTGTCTATGGGAGGAGCTGCAGGCAGAGCGCATGGAATCGGCTTCACTACGGACATTTCTGCAGCGATTTAAAGCGCACATGTGCTCTTCAGATCGCTGCAGAAATTTCTGTAGTGAACTGTACGCAACCTGCGCACATAGCCTTAGAGTTATCCTGTATTGTCTACTGATGATTACTGAAAATTGATTGATACAAAACAAATTATTTGTGAGGTTCCACTACAAGATTTCAGGATTTGTTTTTAAGTAAAGATAGTAATATGAGGCATAAAATAATAAAAATGTAATATGATAAGCAAATATGCTTAACATAGAAACAGATTATTTAAACAGAACATTTTCTGGTGATACATTCCCTTTTATACTTTTTTGTAGAGGGTCCAGTCAAGGTTAGCCCTTTTTTTATTTTGGGTTTCCAGAAACTGTAAAGGAGTCTCCTTTCTGGTCTGCAAACATGGTAGAGATAATTGCAAAGTCAAGCAATAAAATTGGTACTACCCTAGCCATGTAAGTGCCTGGTTGAAATGGTTGAAAAAAAGAGACATGGTTACCAAACCCAACCTTTAACCCTACCATTAGATATGAGTGGACCCGTGGAGGTTTGGCGGGTTCAGCCGGACTTTAGATAAAGTTTTAGTTTGGGACCCGGATGTGACCTGAACCCCAATGGAAATCACTAATTTGGTAGCTCGAGTCTCTGCCCACATACAGTCAGCCATAAACAGGACACTTCCAGAGGCAGGTGGGCAGGGTTTTTCTTTTTTTTTCTTTGGTGCACACTACATCTGTTACCACCAGTGCGAGCCATTCGAACATTGCAAGCGGCTCACAGTGGGCTGAGCACCGAGTGTACCCGAGCACAGCGATGCTCGCATGAGTGGTTTGCATAAATAAAGCACCCGAATTCCGAACCTGAATTCTGTTTTTTTATTAAAGTCTGTGTTTGGTACAAACACCGAACCTCGGGTTCACTCATCTCTACCTACCATGTAGAACTAGAGAAAGGCAGAAAGTTCTATGTGACTGTGCCATTTGCTTAACATTAGAAAAAAAAATCCTTCCCTTTAACAAATAATTATTCCATCAAGATAAATCCTTGATTGACATTGCCTTTTACCTTACAGGACTGGTCTATTTTTCTTTGTGGCTACTATTCCTCTATGAGTGTTACCGCCCAAAAAAGGTTTACAGTTGTAAGTGAAATTATCAAGCACGTTTGTAGTAATGTGCAGCAGTAATTATGATGAAAGGGGTTAAATGGTGTTGCATGTTGCTTTACCATTGGAGAGTGAGTATCGGGATATCTCCAGTGAATGAATCATAACACCTATGAGGAGCAGTGATGCACAGAACTGGTAATTACTTTTTGTTGTCTTGAACCTTCTGTTCCTCTCGGCCTTGGCTTTCTCATCTGTTTATGCTAATGTTGTGATTAGTGAAATAGAAATGTGCAGGGCCTTGTTTCATTTGCTTTCTATAATATGCAATGTGTTAGCTGTTAATGAGCTACTGAAAGGTGACCAAGTAAGAATCAGTGTCATGCATCATTTCAACAGTTAAGTCTACCATCCATGTCCTCAAAACTCATATTGCTCCAATTAATTACTTCTTGTTAGATGGCTTGAAAAGGTTTGTAGGCATGTTGAAAATGTTTGGTACAGAATACAAATGCATGCAATACTGATTATATTAGCAAATTGCGCTGCTAGGATATGAGCCCCTGAAAAAATAAGATAAACCACTTCATTCAGCTGTCCATTTCTCACATAGAACTTGTGCTTATTGTAGGCTATTTGGCAAAACAAATCATCCGTTTTTGATCCATGCCACAAATCAAAATTAGGGCTCATTGACATGTCAGTTTTTTCACATATGAGAAAAAGTGACCAAGTTTCATCAGTGATTTTGGTCAGTTTCATACTAGTTTTATCACAGCCTGGTTCACGTTTCACCAGTTTTTCTTGTGTTTGAAATAAAATGAAGACAAGTTTCTCCACCTTCTATATAAGTCCATGTCAGAAAGACTATTAGACCAATTTATGTTTGGTTCATAGAACATTACAATTCCATCGTTTCTGGCAAAGGATCCCCTCCCCTTATCAACCATATACAGTGCCTTGCGAAAGTATTCGGCCCCCTTGAATTTTTCAGCCTTCTCCCACATTTCAGGCTTCAAACAAAGATACATATTTTAATGTTATGGTGGAGAATCAACAAGTGGAACACAATTGTGAAGTTGAACTAAATTTATTGCTGTTTTTAAACTTTTTTAAAAAATAAATAACTGAAAATTGGGGCGTGCAATATTATTCGTTCCCTTTAAGTTCAAAGTTTGTAGCGCCACCTTTTGCTACGATTACAGCTGCAAGTGGTTTGGGGTATGTCTCTTTCAGTTTTGCACATCGAAAGACTGAAATTCTTGCCCATTCCTCCTTTGCAAATAGCTTGAGCTGAGGGAGGTTGGATGGAGAGCGTTTGTGAACAGCAGTTTTTAGCTCTTTCCACAGATTCTCGATTGGATTCAGGTCTGGACTTTGACTTGGCCATTCTAACACCTGGATACGTTTATTTGTGAGCCATTCCATTATACTTTTTGCTTTATGTTTGGGATCATTGTCTTGTTGGATCTTTTGCAGACTTCAACAGGTTTTCTTCAAGAATGGTCTTGTATTTGGCTCCATCCATCTTCCCATCAATTTTAACCATCTTCCCTGTCAATGCTGAAGAAAAGCAGGCCCAAACCATGATGCTAATACTACCATGTTTGACAGTGAGGATGGTGTGTTCAGGATAATGAGCTGTGTTGCTTTTACACCAAACATATCATTTGGCATTGTGCCCAAATAGTTCAATTTTGGTTTTATCTGACCAGAGCACCTTCTTCCACGTTTGGTGTGTCTCCCAGGTGGCTTGTTGTAAACTTTAAACAACACTTTTTATGCCTATCTTTGAAAAATGCTTTCTCCTTGCCACCCTTCCATAAAGGCCAGATTTATGCAGTGTATGACTGATTGTTGTCCTATGGACAGACTCTCCCACCTCAACTGTAGATCTCTGCAGTTCATCCAGAGTGATCATGGGCCTCTTGGCTGCATCTCTGATTAGTCTTCAACTTGTTTGAGATGAAAGTTTGGATGGACGGCCGGGTCTTGGTAGATTTGCAGTGGTATGATACATCTTCCATTTCAATATGATCGCTTGCACAGTGCTCCTTGGGATGTTTAAAGTTTTGGAAATCTTTTTGTAACCAAATCCGGCTTTAAACTTCTCCAAAACAGTATCACGGACCTGCCTGTTGTGTTCCTTGGTCTTCATGATGCTATCTGTGCTTTATACAGAACACTGAGACTATCACAGAGCTGGTGTATTTATACGGAGATTTGATTACACACAGATGGATTATATTTATCATCAGTCATTTAGGACAACATTGGATCATTCAGAGATCCTCAATGAACTTCCGGAGTGAGTTTGCTGCACTGAAAGTAAAGGAGCCGAATAATATTGTACGCCCCAATTTTCAGTTATTTTTTAAAAAAGTTTAAAATAAGCAATAAATTTTGTTCAACTTCACAATTGTGTCCCACTTGTTGTTGATTCTTCACCATAACATTAACATTTTTATCTTTATGTTTAAAGCCTGAAAAATTCAAGGGGGCCAAATACTTTCGCAAGGCACTGTACGTGAGAGCCATGATAGCAATCCAGATTCATTGCAGTTTGCCAGCTTGATGGTGGTTACTCTCCCTCCCCAGGGGGGATTTACATAAAATGTTGCTATAGGCTGAAACTAGACTGATCAAATATAAGGCACAGGGCAACCTAGGCCTTAACAATAGGAATGATTTTTCTGTTTTCTTATACAGTGGTACCTTGCTTAACGAGAAGAATCCGTTCTGGGACTGTGCTTGTTAATCAAGTTACTCGTTCAGCAGAGCAAGATTTCCCATAGGAAATCATTGCAATGCTGACAATTCGTTCCACAATGTGTTAAATGTCCCATCCTGGTCCCCTATTCTATCATTCCACACATGCACAAACGCACACAAACATGTACAAACACATACAAACTCACACAAACACACATAAACACACATGCACACGCACATATTACAATCATATAAAAAAGTTTGGGCACCCCTATTAATGTTAACCTTTTTTCTTTATAACAATTTGGGATTTTGCAACAGCTACTTCAGTTTCATATATCTGATAACTGATGGACTGAGTAATATTTCTGGATTGAAATGAGGTTTATTATACTAACAGAAAATGTGCATCCGCATTTAAACAAAATTTGACCGCTGCAAAAGTATAGGCACCCTTATCAATTTCTTGATTTGAAGACTCCTAACTACTTTTAACTGACTTACTAAAGTGCTAAATTGTTTTTTTAACCACATTGAGCTTCGAACTTCATAGGCAGGTGTATCCAATCATGAGAAAAGGTATTTAAGGTGGCCACTTGCAAGTTGTTCTCCTATTTAAATCTCCTATGAAGAGTGACATCATAGGCTCCTCAAAACAACTCTCAAATGATCTGAAAACAAAGATTATTCAACATAGTTGTTCAGGGGAAGGATACAAAAGGTTGTCTCAGAGATTTAAACTGTCAGTTTCCACTATGAGTAACATAGTAAGGAAATGGAAGAACACAGGTACAGTTCTTGTTAAGCCCAGAAGTGTCAGGCCAAGAAAAATATCAGAAAGGCAGAGAAGAAGAATGGTGAGAACAGTCAAGGACAATCCACAGACCACCTCCAAAGACCTGAAGCATCATCTTGCTGCAGATGGTGTCAATGTGCATCGGTCAACAATACAGCGCACTTTGCACAAGGAGAAGCTGTATGGGAGAGTGATGCGAAAGAAGCCGTTTCTGCAAGCACGCCACAAACAGAGTCACCTGAGGTATTCAAAAGCACATTTGGACAAGTCAGTTACATTTTGGAAGATGGTCCGGTGGACTGATGAAACAAAGATTGAGTTGTTTGGTCATACAAAAAGGCGTTATGCCTGGAGGCAAAAAAACATGGCATTCCAAGAAAAGCACTTGCTACCCACAGTAAAATTTGGTGGAGGTTCTATCATGCTTTGGGGCTGTGTGGCCAATGCCGGCACCGGGAATCTTGTTAAAGTTGAGGGTCGCATGGATTCAACTCAGTATCAGCAGATTCTTGACAATAATGTGCAAGAATCGGTGATGAAGTTTAAGTTACGCAAGGGATGGATATTTCAGCAAGACAATGATCCAAAACACCGCTCCAAATCTACTCATCTCATCTCACTAGGCATTCATGCAGAGGAATAATTACAATGTTCTGGAATGGCCATCCCAGTCCCCAGACCTGAATATCATTGAACATTTGTGGGATGATTTGAAGCTTGCTGTCAATGGTCGGCGACCATCATACTTAACTGAACTGGAATTGTTTTGTAAACAGGAATGGTCAAATATACCTTCATCCAGGATCCAGGAACTCATTAAAAGCTACAGGAAGCGACTAGAGGCTGTTATTTTTGCAAAAGGAGGATCTCCAAAATATTAATGTCACTTTTATGTTGAGGTGCCCATAGTTTTGCACCAGTCAAACTTTGTTTAAATGCGGATTGCACATTTTCTGTTAGTACAATAAACCTCATTTCAATCCAGAAATATTACTCAGTCCATCAGTTATTAGATATATGAAACTGAAATAGCTGTTGCAAAAACCCAAATTGTTATAAAGAAAAAAGGTTAACATTAATAGGGGTGCCCAAACTTTTTCGTATGACTGTATATGCTCACCTTACCTTCCGTTCCATCACCGGTCTCCTGGGACTTGCTGTTCTCCGGTGCGGGCCGTGTATCAGGTAACGATAATGACGAGGGCAGAACTTCCTGCCAAAGCGCTGACATCAAAGGCAGAGCCGCTTGCCTCTGATTGGCCAGCGCGCTGCTTTTGACAAGCGGTGACAGGAACCAGGAAGTTCCTGCTTCGTTGCTATGGATGCCGATGCCTGGAGTGGAGCGGAGCGGTGCGGTGCGGCGCACTACAGGACCCAGGAGGCCGGCGATGAAACGGAAGATACAGATATTATATGCTCACCTTACCTTCCGTTCCACCGCCGGCCTCATGGTACTTGTAGTTCACCGCGAGGATGTCGCGATGTACCCGGGAACTACAAGAACCATGAGGCCGGCGGTGGAACGGAAGGTAAGGTGAGCATAATACTGTATGTGTGTGAGTGCGTGTATGTTTGTGTGTGTTTGTGCGTACCTGTGTGTGTTTGTGTGGACTGCAAGTGCGGGTCAGAGCGCGGTGGATGGACAGAACCGGAAGTGTCTGAGGTGAGCATTTCGCTCGTACAGCAAAGCTTTCTTGTAAAGTGGGTTACAAATTTACAGAAAGCTTTGCTTGTTAAGCGAAATGCTCGTTAAGTGGGTTACTTGTTAAGCGAGGTACCACTGTAATATCAAATATGTCACCATTTACTTACTTTGCATGCTCTGTAATTTTATTTTCCTCTCTATCTTGTAGTGGCCCTCTATGTCGTTTTTAATTGGTAGTGACGTGGACCGGGTGCACCTGTTTGAGGGAGTCAGTTCTTGTTCACTTCCATGGCCCCATAGAAGCACATGCTAGCGCGAAATGGCCGTAGTCCTCGGAGAACCTGCACCCGGCCTGGGCACTGCATGTTTTTATGCACACAGTTTGAAAAAACTGAATTTTCATTGACTGGCTTTGGAGAAGTGCCGCTTTTCTTTCTTCCACATGCAGTATTCACGGACATCTGTCTTCATCTGAGCATGCACCCCTGGCCAGCTTGGATATCTGGAGGATCTGAGCTCCCCTCCTACTTTAACCAGTATCCTTAAAGTTAATCGCTGGTTGTGCAGGACTGATTACTGGCTTTTTTTCCATAATGGTCCATGTAATTTTCACACTTTGATGGCATCTGAGTGCTGTCCGATTTTTTTCATGGACCCACAGACTTGCATTGTCGATTTTTATCCAATACTTGGATCAATATCGAACTTGTCTCCACAATTTTGCATATACTGCTCATTACACAAAAAATAAAGAACATATGAGCAAACCCATTTACAAGTACGAGTGCTATCTGAAAAACAGCACTCGTGCAAAAAAAAACCCTGAAGTGTGAATGAGCCCTTACCTATGCAAGTCAAATCATGTACAGTGCCCAGATGGTATCAGTGTGCCATCTGTGAGCTGTCCATGATTAACACTGTAAAGGGTACAAGAAGCTTTGTAATTTATTTTTTTTATCCATAGGTGAAAACCCATGATGAAACAACAAACATATGGACACAACATTGATAAAAAAAAACCACTGTTGGAACTTGGACCGCTTAAAGCTCTATATCTTAAAATGTTTTACTGGAAGACTAGCAATAAGTAATTTTGAAAAATGTCTAGAATTGTTTTGTCTTTGACTCTGGTGAAACAAGATTTGAATGGAAAGCAGACAGCTGCCTCCCTCCATGTCTCTGCAGTAATAATGACAAAGGACAGGCCCCGGTGAGCCAGTACATCATGTGTATTCCTTGTGCCAAGCTGAAGAATCAGTCAGAAATACCAACTCAGATCTGCAAAACTGATGTATATTATCTGAAAGCTCCACAATAGCTTGTGGAGAACATATAGAACCCAGAATAAAAAAAATATCAGGCTATAATGCCAACAAATTGTATAAAAATAGGATATTAAACTGGGGCCAAACATTCACCACTCTTCCTGGAAGTCTTTCTCTCCTGAGAGCATATAGCCATTTCTTTCACATTGAACATGCCCTCATCTGACTCATATTGTAGGAATCTGCATTCATCAGACATGTCAATCATCCATTTCTCTTTAGGAAGAGAATTTCTGTAAAAAGATATTTCTCTGCAAAATGTTAGTTCTAAAATAATGCTATGGTCATGGTGGACATCACTTTACTACTTCTCTACTAAATAAAATTTGCCAGCTGCAACGTCAGAATATAAAAACCCAACCAATAAAATCAAATGACAATAATTGAAGGAATCTTCAGTGCTGGAGAGAAGTGGGGGTTAATGCCGCTCTGTCACCAAGAAGGAGGAAAAAATTGTTGATTTGATAATAAAAATGTTTTATTCCATAGGTCAACGCGTTTCAGGGTTCAAGTCCCCTTATTAAGGACCAAAAAAGATGAAAATTCAATAATAAATGAAAAGACCAAAGATGACAAGCATATATACGTGTGATACATGAGAAAGACCGCCTACTGACAATTAAAAAAAAATCGGTGGCTACACACATCTGCTCGAACCTTTTACAGAGGTCTTTTTATTCAAGTCTTTTTACCCTTTCTTGATACTAATCTAACTTTTTTCTTTTTTCACATGGACACATCTTTTCTTGAAAAAAATGACATTTTTAACACAACAAAAAGGATTTTGATTTTCAATTTTATTTATTCACGCACATGTTGCACCTAATTCATCAATTTACTTACAAATCTCTGTTGTGGTATGAACCATAAAAATGCTGCTACTTCATATGTGGCACCCCTAACCTGGTCAGGCACCGCTGAGTACTGCACCCATGCTGGGTCGGTGCAACACAGGTAATCCAGAAGGCTGACCGGGGTGTGGATACACAGGCACATAGTACCAGGTCTCCCAAACTTACCTTTGAAAGGACCCCTGGGGAATCCAGGAGGCAGCGTGGCCTCCATCTCCACTCAAGGATTGTGGTAGAGAGGCTGGGTGGTAAGTTGCGGAGGCAGGCACAGAGAATAGTGAGCTGAGTCAGTTAGTGAAGCTCAGGAGGAGAGAGTGGTCGCAGAGAGAGAACCTGCAGGCTGTCACTAGTCGGACACCGCAGGTGTAGTGGTTGCTGGTGGGGGAAAACGGCCACCTTGCAGTGCCGCCTGAAAACCACCTAGGGCTGCAGTGCTAATAGGTGGCTGAGTAAGGGGACTGCCAGGTGGACCAGGCCCGCACGGGGTTACAGGTCCCCAGAGCAGGGGCCCATTCAGTTGGCCTGCCAAACCTGCTGGTGAGGGCACTTCATGCCCTTCACAAAACCTACACAGAGTCCGGAGCCACGCAGCAACAAGAGGGCCCATAAGTGACAAGAGGCAAGCAGCCGGAATTACTTGGTCCAGGCTGCAAGCAAACAGGCCGAAAAGGGGAGAATAGGCGGAAGCAACTTCCCTGGCTGACCCCGCAGGACTTCAAGTCTGGGTCACCACAAAAACAAGAGGGCTAGGAAGGCGAGTCAGCAGCCACCCCTAAGTCAGCCTGAAGGAGCCTGGTTCCCCTCTTGGAGCATCACAGCATCGCCCGGGTTAACTCACCCCTGCCATCTGAAAGTGAGTAAAGACCCTGAAAGACTTTGCTGTTTGTGTGTGGGTTCTTCTGCGACCTGTGGTACTACACACTTACACTGGGCCCTGGGGCCAGCCTCACTCTCGGGAGGCCACAACAACTGACTGCAACTAACACCAGCCCCAGGTGTCCCCTAAACTGCAGTGGTGGTCACCCCCTGACCGCAAATACCGAGAGTGGCGTCACGAATCCCCCATTGAAGTTAACCTACCTGTGACCAGAAGATTTCCAAGCCCGTGGAGACCCTGCGGTGTCCTGCATCAGAAGGTAATGCGGGGCTCCACACATACACATATATTAAAGACTGGGGTTCTAGTCACTAGTAGTCATACACATTTTTTTCTTTTTCTTTATAGAAAAGGTTTTTTTTGTTTCTTCAATTTATTTTTTGTTTTTCTTCTGTTTTTTACTTTTAATTATATTTTTCATGGGGGCAGATGTGTGTACCCACCAATTTTTTTGAATTGTTAGGCTATGTGCACACGTTGCGTTTTTTTCAGCGCGGAAAAAAACGCACCCTCTGGCAGAGGGGAGAATAGTAAACAACGCGTTTTAGAAAAAACGCATCAAAACCGCATGCGTTTTTTGTGCGTTTTTCGTGCATTTTTCATACGTTTTCCATGCGTTTTCTTCAGGTGCGTTTTTGACCACATGATCCAGTGACAGTGCCACAGCATGTCCAGTACACAGTGCCAGCCTTCCTGCAGAGATGTGAGTGTTGTCCACGGGAGAACGCAGCTGCCCATGCCCATGATTTGGGTTCAGGCTGCTGTGGACTTGCTCTATTCGACGTGCAGAGAACACTCATCTCTGCAGCATAAATTGACATGCTGAGGGTCGGGAAGCTGCACCACAGGTCAGTTTATGCTGCGGAGAAGAGAAGCACAGTGGGCATGGGATTTCTAAAATTCCACTGTGCTTCTACTGCACAACGCAACGTTATGGACACAGGGAAAACACTCTGCGCCCATAACGCTGCAAACCCTGATTGTGGGCACACAGCCTAAAATGTGTCAATGGATGTCAAACATATATATTACGTCCCACCCCCCCTGCATATTCTAAGCTGGCGCCCTTTAGTGTCTTTCATGTGGCACTAAAAGGTGCCTAGCCTTGTATTTAGCCCAAAAAAAAAAAATTTAAATAAATGACGTGGGGTCCCCCCTATTTTTGATAGCCAGTCAGGGTAAAGCAGACAGCTGTAGCCTGCAAACCACAGCTGACAGCTTCATCTTGTTTGGTGATCAATTTGGAGGGCTCCCCAAGCTGGTTTTTTTTTTTTTTATATAAATAATTAAAAAAAAAAAAAAAATGTGGGGTCCCCCCCAAATTAGATCACCAGCCAAGGTGAAGCTGGCAGCTGGGGTCTGGTATTCTCAGGATGGGAAGAGCCATGGTTATTGGACTCTTCCCAGCCTAAAAATAGCAGGCCACAGCCGCCCCAGAAGTGGCGCATCCATTAGATGCGCCAATCCTGGCGCTTCGCCCCAACTCATCCCGCGCCCTGGTGCGGTGGCAAACGGGGTAATATATGGGGTTGATACCAGATGTGTAATGTCACCTGGCATCAAGCCCAGCAATTAGTGATGTCACGGCGTCTATTTGATACCAGACATAACTAATTGACAGTAATAGCAAAAAAAATTGACAACCAAAAAAAATTTATTTGAAAAAATACTCCCCCTCTTTCACCAATTTATTTAAAAAGAAAAAAAATTGGGTCCATTTTTGACGTCCCACGTCGCCTCTGGACCTTCTAGAATATGGGGGGCACGCTCAGGGAACGTGTCCCCCATTTTCTAGTAGTGCAGACCCTCCATTTGAGGAGAGTGGGTGCAAAGAATCTGCACCCACTCTCCCCGGGTCACAGCTGCACAGTGCCGAGCAGCAGCAGCAGCCAGCGCAGCTCACACTGAACACAGGAAGCTGTCAGCTGCTCGGCTCATGTGACCGGCGCGCACTGTGAAGGAGGAGGGAGCCGCGGGGGATCAGCGCTGTGACAGGTACGGGGGTTACCGGGGGACACCGGAGGACACCGGGGGGAATAGGGGGTGACCTTGCAGGGCCTGGGGAGCAGTTTTCTGTTGCATGTGTTATTGCACATGCGACCTAAACAGAGGAGTAGGGCGGCCGGTGCGCTGCTGTGTGCGCGGCCATGTTGGATTTTCGGGAGGGGGTCGGGGGTCGGGGCGGGCACTTTGGCGACACCGGGGGCTTTTCTGAACTTTGCCAGGAAGTGAGGTCAACAGGAAACCTCTTGACCTCACTTCCAGGTAAATGCCTGCGTTCTGTATACCGACAAAGCCCGCGGATCGCAACAAAAACTGCGTTGTAGCTGCGTTCTGACCCGCATCATTGATTTCAATGGGGGAGAGAACGCAGCCACAACGCACAAAAGAAGTGACATGCTGCTTTTCTTTCCGCAACGATTTTTGGCATCCAAAACGCTGCGTTTAGAAACGCAGCGGGTGCACTGATTTTTCGGCTTTCTCATACACTTTGCTGGGAAAGCTGAACGCATGCAATTTGCCACTGAAACGCTGCGGTTCTAAACGCAGCGTTTCAGCGGTAAAAAACGCAACGTGTGCACACAGCCTTAGTAGGCTGTCTTTCTCATGTATCACATGTATATATGACTCTCATCCTTGGTCTTTTCATGTATTGTTGATTTTTTTTCCTTTTTGGTCCTAAAGAAGGGGACTTGAGCCCTGAAACGCGTTGACCTATGGAATAAAACATTTTTATTATCAAATCAACAATTTTTTCCTCCTTCTTGGCGACAGCGTGGCAGTAACCCCCACTTATCCTCTCTAGCACTGAAGATTTATCCACGTGGGGCTGTGGCAGCCGCCATTGTCTTTTATGCTTTCTTGGTAGTTGTGACCCTCACAACCTTATAAGGTAAGTATATACTGTTACACATCGCTATTTTAATATCTAAGACCCTATTTGCGCTCTTTGTCCTCAGCTTTTAATAATTGAAGGAAAACAAGGCTTCTTAAGAGAGACAATTTTGTAATGAGCAGGATGTTAGTTGTTTGGGTTAAACACTCTTATGATGGATTTAAAGCATCCCCCCACCCCTCATTGCAAATGCGAATATATGGTACTTTTCTAATGTACAGTCATAATACTTATGAGCCTCTACTGTGCTTCAGTATTTATCAGTTCTTCATTCTGTCCTTGTCCAGAATTACCACTGCAGAGGAATGGAGAGCATTGTAACAATTTTGAATAAAGTGTTCCGTGTTTTTCATTGCCCAAGGATAGACACAGCAAAATCGTCAATCACACAGCAATGGAATGTCAGAGGCTATGTGCATACACTGTATTTTTTTTCTCCAGCGAAAAACCCTCTGTCAGAAAAATGCATAAAAACAGCATGTGTTTTTGCCACATGTTTACCACGTTTTGGTGCGTTTTTGCCACGTTTTTGTTTATGTTTTGTAAAGGAGAAACAAAATATGATAGGATAGGATAATTGATAGATAGATAGACATAAAAAAATAAAAAGGGTAGATAGAAAAAACATATACAATAGATAATTATAAAGAACAGATAGGATAGATAGAAAGAAATAACAGAATAGCTCGATAGATAGAGAGATAGCTAGCTTGGCCAGCTGTTTTTTTAAATTATTTTTGGTAAAAAAAATGACATGGGGTCTCCCCCATTTTTCATATCCAGCACAGGAACAGCAGCAGCTGCGGGCTGCAACTCTCAGTTGTCTGCTCCACCTTGGCTGGTTATGAAAAATTGAGGGATCCCACAATTTTTTTTTAATTATTTGATTTATTTTTATTTAGAAAATGATATGTAGTCCCCCCATTTTTCTAAAACCGGCCAAGGTGCAGCAAATAACTGAAGCTGATATTATTAAGGTGGAAGGGCCATGGTTATTTGGCCCTTTCCAGCCTAACAGTAGCAGCCCCAGAAGTGGCGCATCTATTAGATGTGTCAATTCTGGCACTGGACCCAGCTCTTCCCATTGCCCTGGTGCGGTGGCAATCGAGGTAATAAAGAGATAATAGCAGCCCATTGCTGCCACTAAGTCCTAGATTACTGATGGCAGGCGTCTATGAAACACTCCCTTATCATTAATCTTTAAATAAAAGTAAATAAACATGAACATCCCAAAATGTCTTTATTTGAAATAAAATACAAAAAAGCACCCTCTTTCACCACTTTAATAACCTCTAAAACACCCCTGCAGGTCCGAAAAATCCACACGAGGTCCCACAACGCTTCTAGCACTACTACATGTGATGCTCACAGCGAGCGGCCATAGAACATGATGGGCAGCTCTGAGCTCCATGCTGCAACTGAAGTGAGTTGTGCTATCAGCGGTGACGTCACTCAGGTTAGCCGCAGCCACAACTGGAGTCCTCCCCCTTTGACAGCAAATCACCCGAGTGACTGAAGTGAGCCATGGATCAGCAGTGACATCACTCAGATGATTTCTGGTCACAGCTGGAGTCCTTTACCTGTGACAACAAATCATCAGAATGACTGAAATCAGCTACACGATCAGTGTGATATCACTCAGGTTAGTCGCAGCCACAGGGTGTTAGAATGAACTCGGGTGAACCCCTGACGTCATAGCTGTGCACCCCGCACTACCGCGGGTGTTGCGTCAGTGACTTCACATGTTCCCCCGAGTTCCTTCTGACACCCTGTGGCTGCGATTAACCTGAGTGATATAGTGCTGATCGCACGGCTCACTTCTGTCACTCTGGTGATTTACTGTCAGAGCTGGAGTCCTCCACCTGTGACCACAAATCAGGCTGCGACTGAATTGGGGTCACAGTCACAGGTCATGAGCCTTGGTGTATTCAACCCGGGCCTCCAATACTCTGGGACGTAATCACGGGTGGCCGGTGCCCAGTTCCATGACCCTGGGGGTCGCTTAAAAAAGGGGGTTAATAAAAAGGGAAAATAAAAAGAAAATGTTTTTCGTGACACCACTTGCGGTATGCAGCTATGTGAGGAAAGCCACCGCTGCAAAGTCTCTCACTGCTGGGGCTGGTCATATACAGCAGCTTGGTTGTTATTGCTCTCCGCAAGTAGAGCTAGGCCCCAGGGGAGGATGATGGTGGTTGTAGTATGATGAAAGTTGGTGATGCAGAGGTGCAGGAAGAATTCAGACAACTTTTTCTTTACTCACTGGTTCTGTGAAGCTGAAACCCGCCTGGTGCTGGTCTCTACCAATCTGGGCCTTAGGTAATCCGGTATTCCCTTGATCCCAGTGGCGGTGTGGTAGCCTGGTGAGCTTTACTTCCATGCACCCGTCTGTAGTTGGTGGATCCCCGTGGCCTGAAGCGTTCTTGGGTCCCCTCCTGTTGTCACAGTCCTGGCTCATATGGCAGGCAGCTTGAACCACTCTTGGGTTGGACCTCTGTCCCAGTTCCCGAGTTCCCTCTTTGCTGCTGTGCCCCAAATACTAATGTTAGTGAGGAAGTCTGATGACTCCGTCACCGGGCAGATTTATCAGGTGAGCTTGAAGCGTCTTCCTGAACTAGGGCTCTACACCCCACTAGTGCTTGGTCCCATGAGTATTTACACCGTACTCTCCGTGGAGACCATACTCCTTTTGCCCAATAAGTCACATTACACACTCTGTCTGAGTGACGACTTCTGACCGACTTAGGGGTACTTTACACGTTGCGACATCGCGAGCAACGGCTAGCGATGTCGAGCGCGATAGTATTTGCCCCCGTCACACATGTGATATGTGGTGATTGCTGCCGTAGCAAACATTATCGCTACGGCAGCTTCACATGCACATACCTGGTCGGTGACGTCGCTGTGACTGCCGAACAATCCCTCCTTCAAGGGGGAGGTGCGTGCGACATCACTAAGTGGCCGGCCAATAGAAGCGGAGGGTCGGAGATGAGCGGGACATAACATCCCGCCCACCTTCTCCCTTACGCATTGCCGGTGGACGCAGGTAAGGAGATGTTTGTCGTTTCTGCGGCTTCACACACAGCGATGTGTGGCGCCTCTGGAGCGACAAACAACATCGTACCTGCAGCAAGAGCGACATTATGGAAATGAACGACGTGACACAGATCAGCGATTTTTGACTGTCTTGCGCTCATTCGTCGCTCCTAGGATTTACACATTGCGATATCGCTACCGGCGCCGGATGTGCGCCACAACAACCGTGACCCTGATGATATTTCAACGTGTAAAGTACCTTTTAGAACAGACTGTCCGACTCACTTCGTACTTACTGTTTTTTAAGATGTCTGTCTACTGTCAACTGCACTAACCAGCCCCTCCTCCTCCCAGGTGTCTGACTAGCGGATTGGACAAGTCCCGAACAATAGGTGGCTATCCATCAGATCCGTTACCCAGTCTGGGGAAAAAGGGCTTGGATGTGTGTGTTTGAATGGGTGACCAGAAAAATGCACACAGGAAAATTGCCCACAGGAAAAATGCCCATATGAATATTGCCCATAGGAAAAATGCCCACAGGAAAATTGCCCACATGGAAAATTGCCCACACGGAAAATTGCCTACACGGAAAATTGCCCACATGGAAATTTGCCCACATGGAAAATTGCCCACATAGAAAGTTACCCACACGGAAAATTGCCCACACGGAAAATTGCCCACATGGAAAATTGCCCACACAGAAAATTGCCAATTGCAGCATCAGAAAGTTTCAGATCTATGGTATTTGAGGTGCAAGGTGAGGATGTTCACATGATATGTGAAAAATGTCCACAGAAACTTGCCAACAGACATGAATGCCCACTAGGATTGGGGACCATGTAACTCAGGATGGGAACATATATACCAGGATGGAGACAACGTGGACCATACATACCAGGATGAGGACCTTATATACCAGCATTGGGTCATATACACCAGGATGAGGACATATTCACCAGGATGATGGGCATATATACCAGGATGGAGGACTTTACTACATAATGAAGGGGGAGGGGAGGCAGTTCATAAGTCTTGATAGAAGTTAGAACACTACAAGGGCCCGTACATGTGAGAACATGTGTGAGTGGGGGGAGGCAGGTCCAAATTTCACATTGGGGCCCATTGGACTCTAGTTACACCACTGCAAAAACATATCATACATTCCCAGCACGAACACAAGGTGGTACAAGCGACAGAGTCTCACCTCTATGCTGTGCCTTTGGGGCTTTCAGGACCAGCTATGGCTACATTCACAATTGCGTTGTTTGGCATCCGTCACAATGCGTTGTGTGACGCATGTGACGGATGCGTTGTAAATAGTGTGATAATAAAGGCAACAGATTCCTGTGAAATAACACATTGCGTTAGTTTTCTGTAGCCGAGAGAGAGAGAACCCCCATCATCACCGCACACACCCCGGCACTACCGCCCCCATCATCACCGCACACAGCGGCACTACCGCCCCCATCATCACCGCACACACCACAGCATTACCGCCCCATCATCACCGCACACACCACAGCACTACCACCCCCATCATCACCACACACACGCAGGCACTACCGCCCCCATCATCACCGCACGCACCCCGGCACTACTGCACCCATCATCACCGCCTCCACCCTGGCACTACCGCCCCCATCATCACCGCACACACGCAGGCACTAACGCACCCATCATCACTGCACACACCCCGGCACTACCACCCCCATCATCACCGCCGCACACCTTGGCACTACCGCACCCATCATCACCGCACACACGCAGGTACTACCGCCCCATCATTAATGCACAAACCAGCACTACCTCAGTGACATCCCCGCTGACAGCGCGACTCACTTCAGTTGCTGTGTGGAGCTGACAGAGAGCGGTAATGGTCTGTGGCCGCTCCTGTCAGCTTCATGTAGCAGAGCTAAAAGCGTCATGGGACCTCTGTGGATCACGTCGGATCTGGAGGGGTATTTGGGGATTTTAATAAAGTGGTGAAAAAGGGTGTATTTTTGTCTTTTATTTCAAATAAAGGATTTTTTTGGGTGTATGTGTTTATTTACTTTCACTTACAGGTTAATCATGGGGGGTTTCTCATAGACGCCTGCCATGATTAACCTAGGACTTAGGGGCAGCTATGGGCTGCAATTAACTCCTAATTACCCCGATTGCCACCGCACCAGGGCAATTTGGGATGAGCCGGATAGAGTCCCGGGACTGTCGCATCTAATGGATGCGGCAATTTCGAGCGTCTGCTGGCTGATATTGTTAGGCTGGGGGGCTCCCCATAACGTGGGGCTCCCCATCCTGAGAATACCAGCCTTCAGCCGTGTGGCATTACCTTGGCTGGTATGAAAATTGGGGGGGACCGCACGCCGTTTTTTTTAAATTATTTATTTATTTATTGTACTGCATGATATAGACCCGCCCACCAGCGGCTGTGATTGGTTGCAGTGAGACAGCTGTCACTCAGCGTGGGGGCGCATCTGACTGCAACCAATCATAGGCACCGGTGGGCGGGGGAAGCAGGGAATACGAGATGGAATAATGAGCGGCCGACATTTTCAAAAGAGGAGAAGCCACCAGAGCATGGTGACAGCTGTGCAGCGCCGCGCCCATGATTGGTGAGTATGAGAGAGGGGGTGAGAGGGAGAGACTGACCAACAGAGAGCGATAGAGAGAGCAGGAGTGATTTTAAACAATTTAGATCGTTCTGCTGGACATGCTGAGCATGTGTGACACCCTGGATTAGCCAGGTAGTCACACGTAGGCCCTTGCACAAACACTTTCCCCTAAAAAGGTACCAGCAGCCAACCTTAAAACCCTGAGTCACCCCTCTCAGGATTTGACGTTCACACCCAGGGGGTGGAGCCAGGCGGTTGGCCACGCCCACCGAGGAGTTCGGAGAGCCTGAGGTGGGAAAAACAGAGAGTTCAGTGACAGGAGTGGAGGAGAGTGGTAGCAAAGTGTGCACGTCTGTCAGGGATCTGGGTTGGAGCCCGGATACCCTGTGGCCAGGGGGCAGACGGTGGTGGCCGCCTACAGGAGCAGGGATTACAGCCAGTGGAACCGTAAGGAACCGGGACCGGGTAGTGGCCCGCTGGTACCGAACCGGGGAACCGATTGGAAACCAGAGCACCAGGAGGGGTACTCAGACCCAGTACGAGGCCCAGAAGCCGCTGGACTGAGTTGAATTCACTGATTGGGGTCTGGACTTTAGGTCCTTTCCCACCCAAGACCCGACTGAAGACAACAGCCCAACCAGAGGGATAGAAAGCCACCGCCCAGGCATCGAGATCCCACGGGCCAGCGTCTGCGGGCAAACGGGCTCTACTGGCACACACAAAGCTGGGGAGTGGACTACTGTTTCTCAGGCATAGGAGTCACCATTCTACTAAAAGTGAGGTGCAGGAGAAAGGCGGAAACCACCAACCTGAAAAAAGGGGAGAAGCGCTACTGAGCATATGTACCGCCCCGGGGCTTGGCCGGCTGCCGAGACGCTCGGATCCGGGCTCATCGGTGGGTGGCTCGAGCTCCTCCCGGACCCGGGGGTCACGTCACTCTGAAGGGATGCTGACACTACGTGAGGGGTGGTGTTCGGTGGGGAGGTCCACGGCCGAGGCCGCGGTTGTTTTTGGGGGTTAAGTTCGTGACGCCACCCACAGGTTGTGGTGAATGGTTGGACACCACCGCTGCCGTTGACTAGGCTCCCGGGGATGGTGTTGCGCAGCTTGGTGTTGACCCCTCCGTGGGTAGGGGGTGATGATCTCCCCTTTTTTCAGGTCACACAAAGCTGGGGAGCGGACTACTGTTGCTCAGGCATAGGAGTCACCATTCTACTAAAAGTGAGGTGCAGGAGAAAGGCGGAAACCACCAACCTGAAAAAAGGGGAGAAGTGCAGCCGCCTGCGGGCATCGTCCACTATCTTGTTTGGTTTACCAGAGACTCCAGTGTGTCTGTAATAGTGAGTACAACAGTTCCCTCGGGCTGCGCACCGCATCGCACCAACAAGCCAGCACGCATCCCCCCTCCTCAGCACCCTCGGGCCCCCGGGATCATCACCCCCTACCCACGGAGGGGTCAACACCAAGCTGCGCAACACCATCCCCGGGAGCCTAGTCAACGGCAGCGGTGGTGTCCAACCATTCACCACAACCCGTGGGTGGCGTCACGAACTTAACCCCCAAAAACAACCGCGGCCTCGGCCGTGGACCTCCCCACCGAACACCACCCCTCACGTAGCGTCAGCATCCCTTCAGAGTGACGTGACCCCCGGGTCCGGGAGGAGCTCGAGCCACCCACCGATGAGCCCGGATCCGAGCGTCTCGGCAGCCGGCCAAGCCCCGGGGCGGTACATATGCTCAGTAGCGCTTCTCCCCTTTTTTCAGGTTGGTGGTTTCCGCCTTTCTCCTGCACCTCACTTTTAGTAGAATGGTGACTCCTATGCCTGAGAAACAGTAGTCCACTCCCCAGCTTTGTGTGTGCCAGTAGAGCCCGTTTGCCCGCAGACGCTGGCCCGTGGGATCTCGATGCCTGGGCGGTGGCTTTCTATCCCTCTGGTTGGGCTGTTGTCTTCAGTCGGGTCTTGGGTGGGAAAGGACCTAAAGTCCAGACCCCAATCAGTGAATTCAACTCAGTCCAGCGGCTTCTGGGCCTCGTACTGGGTCTGAGTACCCCTCCTGGTGCTCTGGTTTCCAATCGGTTCCCCGGTTCGGTACCAGCGGCCACTACCCGATCCCGGTTCCTTACGGTTCCACCGGCTGTAATCCCTGCTCCTGTAGGCGGCCACCACTGTCTGCCCCCTGGCCACAGGGTATCCGGGCTCCAACCCAGATCCCTGACAGACGTGCATACTTTGCTACCACTCTCCTCCACTCCTGTCACTGAACTCTCTGTTTTTCCCACCTCAGGCTCTCCGAACTCCTCGGTGGGCGTGGCCAACTGCCTGGCTCCACCCCCCGGGTGTGTACGTCAAGTCCTGAGAGGGGTGACTCAGGGTTTTAAGGTTGGCTGCTGGTACCTTTTTAGGGGAAAGTGTTTGTGCAAGGGCCTACCTGTGACTACCTGGCTAATCCAGGGTGTCACACATGCTCAGCATGTCCAGCAGAATGATCTAAATTGTTTAAAATCACTCCTGCTCTCTCTATCGCTCTCTGTCGGTCAGTCTCTCCCTCTCACCCCCTCTCTCATACTCACCAATCATGGGCGCGGCGCTGCACAGCTGTCACCATGCTGGTGGCTTCTCCTCTTTTGAAAATGTCAGCCGCTCATTATTCCATCTCGTATTCCCTGCTTCCCCCGCCCACCGGTGCCTATGATTGGTTGCAGTCAGATGCGCCCCCACGCTGAGTGACAGCTGTCTCACTGCAACCAATCACAGCCGCTGGTGGGCGGGTCTATATCATGCAGTACAATAAATAAATAAATAATTTAAAAAAAACGGCGTGCGGTCCCCCCCAATTTTGATACCAGCCAAGGTAAAGCCACACGGCTGAAGGCTGGTATTCTCAGGATGGGGAGCCCCACGTTATGGGGAGCCCCCCAGCCTAAAAATATCAGCCAGCAGCCGCTCGAAATTGCCGCATCCATTAGATGCGACAGTCCCGGGACTCTACCCGGCTCATCCCAAATTGCCCTGGTGCGGTGGCAATCGGGGTAATTAGGAGTTAATTGCAGCCCATAGCTGCCACTAAGTCCTAGGTTAATCATGGCAGGCATCTATGACAAACCCCGCATGATTAACCTGTAAGTGAAAGTAAATAAGCACATATACCCAAAAAATCCTTTATTTGAAATAAAAGACAAAAATACACCCTTTTTCACCACTTTATTAAAATCCCCAAATACCCCTCCAGATCTGACGTGTTCCACAGAGGTCCCATGACGCTTTCAGCTCTGCTACATGAAGCTGACAGGAGCGGCCACAGACCATTACCGCTCTCTGTCAGCTCCACACAGCAACTGAAGTGAGTCGCGCTGTCAGCGGGGATGTCACTGAGGTAGTGCTGGTTTGTGCATTAATGATGGGGGCGGTAGTACCTGCGTGTGTGCAATGATGATGGGAGCGGTAGTGCCGGGGTGTGCGGCGGTGATGATGGGGGTGGTAGTGCCGGGGTGTGTGCAGTGATGATGGGTGCGTTAGTGCCTGCGTGTGTGCGGTGATGATGGGGGCGGTAGTGCCAGGGTGGGGGCGGTGATGATGGGTGCAGTACTGCCGGGGTGTGTGCAGTGATGATGGGGGCGGTAGTGTCTGCGTGTGTGTGGTGATGATGGGGGTGGTAGTGCTGTGGTGTGTGCGGTGATGATGGGGCGGTAGTGCTGTGGTGTGTGCGGTGATGATGGGGGCGGTAGTGCCGCTGTGTGCGGTGATGATGGGGGCGGTAGTGCCTGTGTGTGTGCGGTGATGATGGGGGCGGTAGTGCCTGCGTGTGTGCGGTGATGATGGGGGCTCTCTCTCTCTCGGCTAAAGAAAACTAACGCAATGTGTTATTTCACAGGAATCTGTTGCCTTTATTATCACACTATTTACAACGCATCCGTCACATGCGTCACACAATGCATTGTGACGGATGCCAAACAACGCAATTGTGAATGTAGCCATAGCTGGTCCTGAAAGCCCCAAAGGCACAGCATAGAGGTGAGACTCTGTCGCTTGTACCACCTTGTGTTCGTGCTGGGAATGTATGATATGTTTTTGCAGTGGTGTAACTAGAGTCCAATGGGCCCCAATGTGAAATTTGGACCTGCCCCCCCCCACCCTCACACATGTTCTCACATGTACGGGCCCTTGTAGTGTTCTAACTTCTATCAAGACTTATGAACTGCCTCCCCTCCCCCTTCATTATGTAGTAATGTCCTCCGTTCTGGTATATATGCCCATCATCCTGGTGAATATGTCCTCATCCTGGTGTATATGACCCAATGCTGGTATATAAGGTCCTCATCCTGGTATGTATGGTCCACGTTGTCTCCATCCTTGTATATATGTTCCCATCCTGAGTTACATGGTCCCCAATCCTAGTGGGCATTCATGTCTGTTGGCAAGTTTCTGTGGACATTTTTCACATATCATGTGAACATCCTCACCTTGCACCTCAAATATCATAGATCTGAAACTTTCTGATGCTGCAATTGGCAATTTTCTGTGTGGGCAATTTTCCATGTGGGCAATTTTCCGTGTGGGCAATTTTCCGTGTGGGCAACTTTCTATGTGGGTAATTTTCCATGTGGGCAAATTTCCATGTGGGCAATTTTCCATGTGGGCAATTTTCCGTGTGGGCAATTTTCCGTGTGGGCAATTTTCCATGTGGGCAATTTTCCTGTGGGCATTTTTCCTATGGGCAATATTCATGTGGGCATTTTTCCTGTGGGCAATTTTCCTGTGGGCATTTTTCTGGTCACCGCTCAGTAGAATGTAATGGAATCCATCAGCGGATTCCGCTGCTTAGCGCATAGCGGCGGAATCCGCCACCATAGACGATCATTAGACACTTTGGCGGATTCCAACGGAATCCGCCAAGGTGAGTTGTGTTAACGACACCAAGAACGCTACATGCTGCGTTCCCTCCTCCCGGTGCTCAGTCAAAATAACGACTCAGTGTCGGCCAGCGGATGAAACGCAGACACTGCGTCACAGTGCGTCGTCAATATAAGTCTATGGAGAATAGCGCAGTCCGTTAACGGACTGAGCTATTTTCCATAGTGGCGGATTGCGATGAACGCAAGTGTGAAAGTACCCTATCTCTGCCAGCAGCACCCTGCTTTTGGTGGGCTCCCCTGAGATGATGATATATTAGATGTGACCTGCAGTCACATGTAACTCAACAGATAATACAGTGATACTTTTGTGAGTACAGATAGTAGTGATTGCTCCTCTGGATCACACTGCTGCTGGTTCTGCATGTGCTGCTGTTTTGGGCTGGTGGAAGGAGTAAGGCAGAATCAGTGAGATTAGAGCAGACTGTATCTATCTATTGGTGATAATGACAGACTGCTACAAACCAAGATCTTCAGCATTTTTGCAGTTTTGCACTAGGTCAACTGTAAATCACAAGTTGATGACCTATAATGTGAACATCCTCACCTTGCACCTCAAATATCATAGATTTGAAACTTTGTGATGCTGTAATTGGCGATTTTCTGTGTTGGCAATTTTCCATGTGGGCAATTTTCCTGTGGGCATTTTTCCTGTGGGCAATTTTCCTGTGGGCATTTTTCCTGTGAGCAATTTTCATGTGGGCATTTTTCAGGGAACCGTTTGAATGGTATTTACCGGCACATATCTTCCAGGAATCCCGAGGTTAGCACCTCACCTGTTACTGGATGCAATACCCTGTAGCACCGACGCCTCAAGGGCGCCACAGTATGGGGGGGTTAATAAAGTAGTGAAAGATAGTGCTTTTTTTGTCTTTTATTACAAATAAAGAATTTTTGAGGTGTTTGTGTTTATTTACTTTCACTTACAGATTAATGATGAGGGGTGTCTCATAAATACCTGCCATCAGTTGTCTAGGACTTAGTGACAGCTATGTGGTGCTATTAACTCCTTATTACCCCGATTGCCAACACACCAGGGCAATCAGAAAGAGGTGGTAAAGTACCAGGACTGTCACATCTAATGGTAGCGACAATTCCGGGCAGCTGCAAGATGATATTTTTAGGCTGGGGGGAAGCGTAATAACCATGGGCCTCCCCAGTCTGAGAACACCAGCCCCTAGCTGTGGGGCTTTATTTTGGCTGGGAATCAAAATTGAGGTAACCGCATGCTGTTTTTTAAAAAAAAAATATTTATTTATTTTACTGTATGATATAGACCCTCCCATTTGTGTCTGTGATTGACTGCAGTCAGACAGCTATTACTCAGCGTTGGGCGCATCTGACTGCATCCAATCACAGTCGCCGGTGGCCAGGAGAGGCAGTGAATATGTATCAGCCTAATGAGTGGCCAGCTCTGGAATAACAAAGAGCTGCCGCTGGAGAAGTGATCGGTGAGTATGAGCGCTGGCTCCTACCCCTTTGCATTGGATTCTGGTCCTCATGGACTTTATTTGGGGACCAGCATCTGGCCAGATATTCTTTGATGTTTGCCATTGTTGGTACCATCTTTTATGCTGCCATTTGAAATGGGGGTGATTTGAAGCTGAATCCCTTCCTTCATGAATTCTTCATGATCATGCCATTGGATGGAAGAATTTCCGGCTTGTTTGAATTAACATATTAAATATATAGTGTTGTTGTGATATATTTTTCTGCCAGCTCTATTCATGCCAATTGCAGGTTTCAGTTTGAGATGTGAACCTTTATGATAATGTCCATATACAGGGCCGTATTTACCATTAGGCACCCGTGGTCCGGTGCCTAGGGCGGCAGATTGTGAGGGGCGGCACCTTCTGGCAGCAAAAAAAAAAAAAAAAAAAAAAATTTTTTTTTTTTTTTTTTTTTTACATTTTTTTTTTTGTGGCTGCCGAGCACAGGGAGCTGATTGACCCCGGAACTGCCGGCGCCTGCACTTCCGGGGTCACAGGCGCGTGCCAATCAGCTCCTTCCTCTGTGCTGCGTCCACTGCTGTGTGGACGTCACATGCAGAGCTCACAGCAGGACGCCGCGGATGACGCCGTGATGGAAGCTGGTGTCAGAAGAGGATACTCACGTGAGACAGGAAGATGGTGGCGGGCACTGGAGCAGGTAAGTGGATTCATAAGGAGCGTGGGAGTGTCTCTAATGCAGACCAGAGATCTGCGCATGCGGGGGGGGGGAGGCGGCAAAGGCTGATACTGGAGGGAGGCAGAGGCTGAGACTGGGGGTAGGCTGGAGGGAGGCAGAGGCTGAGACTGGGGGGAGGCTGGAGGGAGGCAGAGGCTGAGACTGGGGGGAGGCTGGAGGGAGGCAGAGACTGAGACTGGGGGGAGGCTGGAGGGAGGCAGAGGCTGAGACTGGGGGGAGGCTGGAGGGAGGCAGAGGCTGAGACTGGAGGGAGGCAGAGGCTGAGACTGGGGGAGGCTGGAGGGAGGCAGAGGCTGAGACTGGAGAGAGGCAAAGGCTGAGACTGGGGGGAGGCTGGAGGGAGGCAGAGGCTGAGACTGGGGGGAGGCTGGAGGGAGGCAGAGGCTGAGACTGGGGGGAGGCTGGAGGGAAGCAGAGGCTGAGACTGGAGGGAGGCAGAGGCTGAGACTGGGGGGAGGCTGGAGGGATGCAGAGGCTGAGACTGGAGAGAGGCAGAGGCTGAGACTGGGGGGAGACTGGAGGGAGGCAGAGGCTGAGACTGGGAGGAGGCTGGAGGGCGGCAGAGGCAGAGACTGGGGGGAGGCTGGAGGGAGGCAGAGGCAGAGACTGGGGGGAGGCTGGAGGGAGGCAGAGGCTGAGACTGGGGGGAGGCTGGAGAGAGGCAGAGGCTGAGACTGGGGGGAGGCTGGAGGGAGGCAGAGGCAGAGACTGGGGGGAGGCTGGAGGGAGGCAGAGGCTGAGACTGGGGGGAGGCTGGAGGGAGGCAGAGGCTGAGACTGGGGGGAGGCTGGAGGGAGGCAGAGGCTGAGACTGGGGGGAGGCTGGAGGGAGGCAGAGGCTGAGACTGGGGGGAGGCTGGAGGGAGACAGAGGCAGAGACTGGGGGAGGCTGGAGGAAGGCAGAGGCAGAGACTGGGGGAAGGCTGGAGGGAGGCAGAGGCAGAGACTGGGGGGGAGGCTGGAGGGAGGCAGAGGCAGAGACTGGGGGGAGGCTGGAGGGAGGCAGAGGCAGAGACTGGGGGGAGGCTGGAGGGAGGCAGAGGCAGAGACTGGGGGGAGGCTGGAGGGAGGCAGAGGCAGAGACTGGGGGGGAGTCTGGAGGGAGGCAGAGGCTGAGACTTGGGGGAGGCTGGAGGGAGGCAGAGGCTGGGACTGAGGGGAGGCTGGAGGGAGGCTGAGACTGGGGGGAGGCTGGAGGGAGGCTGAGACTGGGGGGAGGCTGGAGGGAGGCTGAGACTGGGGGGAGGCTGGAGGGAGGCAGAAGCTGAGACTGGAGGGAGGCTGAGACTGGGGGGAGGCTGGAGGGAGGCAGAGGCTGAGACTGGGGGGAGGCAGAGGCTGAGACTGGGGGGAGGCTGGAGGGAGGCAGAGGCTGAGACTGGGGGGAGGCTGGAGGGAGGCAGAGGCTGAGACTGGGGGGAGGCTGGAGGGAGGCAGAGGCTGAGACTGGGGGGAGGCTGGAGGGAGGCAGAGGCTGAGACTGGGGGGAGGCTGGAGGGAGGCAGAGGCTGAGACTGGGGGGAGGCTGGAGGGAGACAGAGGCAGAGACTGGGGGAGGCTGGAGGAAGGCAGAGGCAGAGACTGGGGGAAGGCTGGAGGGAGGCAGAGGCAGAGACTGGGGGGGAGGCTGGAGGGAGGCAGAGGCAGAGACTGGGGGGAGGCTGGAGGGAGGCAGAGGCAGAGACTGGGGGGAGGCTGGAGGGAGGCAGAGGCAGAGACTGGGGGGAGGCTGGAGGGAGGCAGAGGCAGAGACTGGGGGGGAGTCTGGAGGGAGGCAGAGGCTGAGACTTGGGGGAGGCTGGAGGGAGGCAGAGGCTGGGACTGAGGGGAGGCTGGAGGGAGGCTGAGACTGGGGGGAGGCTGGAGGGAGGCTGAGACTGGGGGGAGGCTGGAGGGAGGCTGAGACTGGGGGGAGGCTGGAGGGAGGCAGAAGCTGAGACTGGAGGGAGGCTGAGACTGGGGGGAGGCTGGAGGGAGGCAGAGGCTGAGACTGGAGGGAGGCAGAGGCTGAGACTGGGGGGAGGCTGGAGGGAGGCAGAGGCTGAGACTGGGGGGAGGCTGGAGGGAGGCAGAGGCTGAGACTGGGGGGAGGCTGGAGGGAGGCAGAGGCTGAGACTGGGGGGAGGCTGTAGGGAGGCAGAGGCTGAGACTGGAGAGAGGCAGAGGCTGAGACTGGAGAGAGGCTGGAGGGAGGCAGAGGCTGAGACTGGAGGGAGGCAGAGGCTGAGACTGTGGGGAGGCTGGAGGGAGGCAGAGGCTGAGACTGGGGGAGGCTGGAGGGAGGCAGAGACTGGGGGGAGGCTGGAGGGAGGCAGAGGCAGAGACTGGGGGGAGGCTGGAGGGAGGCAGAGGCTAAGACTGGTGGGAGGCTGGAGAGAGGCAGAGGCTGAGACTGGGGGGAGGTTGGAGGGAGGCAGAGGCAGAGACTGGGGGGAGGCTGGAGGGAGGCAGAGACTGGGGGGAGGCTGGAGGGAGGCAGAGGCAGAGACTGGGGGGAGGCTGGAGGGAGGCAGAAGCTGAGACTGGAGGGAGGCTGAGACTGGGGGGAGGCTGGAGGGAGACTGAGGCCGAGACTGGGGGGAGGCTGTAGGGAGGCTGAGGCTGAGACTGGAGGGAGGCTGAGGCTGAGACTTGAGGGAGGCTGAGACTGGAGGGAGGCTGGAGGGAGGCTGAGGCTGGGGGGAGGCAAAGGCTGAGACGGGGAGAGAGGCTGATGCTGAGGGAAGATAGAGGCTGATGCTGGGGGAGAGAGGCTGATGCTGGGGGAGTGGGAGAGAGGGGCTAATGCTAGAGACAGAGGACAAGGGATGAGGGATAGTGCAATGACAAAATCGATTGGGTGGGGGGAGTGTAAGGACACAGAATAAGAGGGGGCAGCATTGGGAGCTCATTGTGAAGAAGGGGCAGCATGTGTGGGATCAGTATGGAGTGGAGCAATGTAGGGGAGTCAATATCAAGAGTGGGGTAGTGTGTGTGGGGGGGTCTCAGCATAAGCGTTAGTGTGGTGGTCTTAGCATGAGTGGGGCAACATGAAGGTCTCATTATGGAAAAGAGGAAGGCAGCATTAGGAGCTCATGGAGAGGGACAGCATGCATGGGACATTGTGAGAAGGGGACAGCATGCATGGGACACTGAGGAGGGGGCAGCATGCATGGGACACTGTGAGGAGGGGACAGCATGCATGGGACACTGTGAGGAGGGGGCAGCATGCATGGGGCACTGTGAGGAGGGAGCAGCATGCATGGGACATTGTGAGGCGGGAGCAGCATACATGAGACATTGTGAGGAGGGAGCAGCATGCATGAGACATTGTGAAGAGGGAGCAGCATGCATGGGACATTGTGAGGAGGGAGCAGCATGCATGGGACATTGTGAGGAGGGGGCAGCATGCATGGGACATTGTGAGGAGGGAGCAGCATGCATGGGACATTGTGAAGAGGGGGCAGCATGCGTGGGACATTGTGAGGAGAGAGCAGCATGAATGGGACATTGTGAGGAGGGGGCAGCATGCATGGGACATTGTGAGGAGGGAGCAGCATGCATGGGACATTGTGAAGAGGGGGCAGCATGCATGGGACATTGTAAAGAGGGGGCAGCATGCATGGGACATTGTGAGGAGAGAGCAGCATGCATGGGACATTGTGAGGAGGGGGCAGCATGCATGGGACATTGTGAGGCGGGAGCAGCATGCATGAGACATTGTGAGGAGGGAGCAGCATGCATGGGACATTGTGAGGAGGGGGCAGCATGCATGGGACATTGTGAGGAGGGGGCAGCATGCATGGGACATTGTGAAGAGGGGGCAGCATGCATGGGACATTGTGAAGAGGGGGCAGCATGCATGGGACATTGTGAGGAGGGGGCAGCATGCATGGGACATTGTGAGGAGGGGGCAGCATGCAAGGGACATTGTGAGGAGGGGGCAGCATGCATGGGACATTGTGAGGCGGGAGCAGCATGCATGAGACATTGTGAGGAGGGAGCAGCATGCATGGGACATTGTGAGGAGGGGGCAGCATGCATGGGACATTGTGAGGAGGGGGCAGTATGCATGGGACATT
Organism: Anomaloglossus baeobatrachus; assembly: GCF_048569485.1. Taxonomy (NCBI): domain Eukaryota; kingdom Metazoa; phylum Chordata; class Amphibia; order Anura; family Aromobatidae; genus Anomaloglossus; species Anomaloglossus baeobatrachus. The sequence continues at coordinate 335,183,058 of NC_134354.1, read as the reverse complement.
GTGAAGAGGGGGCAGCATGCATGGGACATTGTGAGGAGGGAGCAGCATGCATGGGACATTGTGAGGAGGGAGCAGCATGCATGGGACATTGTGAGGAGGGGGCAGTATGCATAGGACATTGTGAAGAGGGGGCAGCATGCATGGGACATTGTGAGGAGGGGGCAGCATGCATGGGACATTGTGAGGAGGGAGCAGCATGCATGGGACATTGTGAGGAGGGGGCAGCATGCATGGGACATTGTGAGGAGGGGGCAGCATGCATGGGACATTGTGAGGAGGGGGCAGCATGCATGGGACATTGTGAGGAGGGGGCAGCATGCATGGGGCATTGTCCTCACATCATGCTGCTCCCTCCTCACAATGTACAGATCATATTTCATAATCGAGGAAGGTGTGGTGGATATACAGTAGTTTATAAGGGAGGGCAGTGTGTAGTTTATTAGGGGCAGTGTGACAGTCACAGTATATAAGTGGGGACGGTGTGGTGGGAATATTTTATACTCATGCTATGTTTTGATGTGCCTGTGGTGATTCCCATTGGGGGGAGGGGGGGTTAGTTTCTTATTGATACTTTTTAAAGTGTGCTACAGAGTAGATCTGCCTTAAACAGATGTCGTGTGCGAAAACTCAGTTTTACGTTGTCACTAAGGGGCGCGACCACTTAAAGTGCCTAGGGCAGCATGAAGGCAAAATACAGCCCTGTCCATATATGACTATGTATTTAATGCTGGTATCTGTGCATGTATATACACATGGGAATTATATATTAGATATTTATAACCCTTTGTCCACTTATCTGTGTTTTACATATCATGTGTCGATACATGCATTGAGCCATGATTCAAGATCTATGTATCTTATACTTTTTATGTATTTATTAATATCTCTTATATCTTAACGATGATCATTCAATGCATACATGTGAGGACTGTTTTTGTTAGTCAAACCTGTCCCTTGTATCTGAGCTTTAAAGCGTATACTGACTCCATGAGGGATTCTCATGTATTAATGATTGTTTCCCCTGGGAACTTTCTATTGATAGTATAGGATTCCTCTTCTCTAAGCGCATGCGTGATTTTCTAAAACTGCCCATCTGTCAGACGTGGTTTTTCAAGCTGTGCGTGCACCCACTTCCAAGTATGTGTGTAACATTAATGTTCCATTAGATGTGGGTTTGCCTGCTGCGCAGGCGCCCGCTTACAGACGCATGCGCAATTCCAACACTGTCTGATGTGGGTCCTGCTTAGTGCGCGTGCGCCCGCTTCCGCCTCTCCTCCCTCATCCCCGTTGGCCTCCGTCAGCACTGACGCAATTGTCATCACTGCTGGAGTGCCAGAAGCGATGGGGGTAGGGGAAGTGGCACGGACGCACGCGCCGATACACAGCGACGCCCGCATCATGACCCTCCCATTCTGGCAGCATAATATAAAAGACCTGTAGTGTGCTACATCTGTGACTGGCACCACTCCATATCTCTCCCCCCTTATGAAGCTTTCTGCGAGACGCGTAGGGGTACACTCTAATTAAAATTACAACTGGCGTGACCTTTCCACATGGGTGAGTTATCTGCTTTTTCTTTTGGACCTATCGTTCCAATTATATAGATGGACTACTATGACCCTCGTTTGGGTTCATTTATATCTTTAGATGGATGTTGAACTTGTCCTTTAGGATTATATTTAACCCCCTGTCAGACATTAATGCTTGACTGATTCCCTATGTCAGTATATGCTATACACTCTTGATATGTCAAGCTAGTTTTTTTAGGTCTGCCTACTCTACTAACCATGTAGGGTTTATTGTGCCAACTTTTTTCTTTGTCCTTGTTTTTTCTGCACTATATATTTATCATTGTACTGTATCTCCATTTATGATATACCAATCCCTTGTATCTAATAAAAATATTTTTTATATGCAATTATTTGGTATTGGGCGAAATTAATTATGTTGGAACGTATTTTTGGCACACAAAGTCCTATTTTCATTCATTTTTTCCTCTCCATTGTAAGGACGTGCTGGAGCGGCCTTGAGATAGCTGCATCAGTGGTTCCACAAGTGTGGTTTTCCTTTATGATAATTGTTTCTCTGTGTATGTTCACAGCCTTTTCCGCAAAGATGGACCACAAGGCCCGTGAGTCTACGTGGCTGAACAAATTGGAGCAGGTTTTCAATGAGGACATGGATATGGTTTTAAACACACCGTTCAGAGATAATAATCTACTTACAGATAAGATGAAGAATTTACTGAACCGCAAAACACAGTTGTGGTGGAATAAGGCCTTTCTTGAGAGATATCTGGAGAAGGGCCTTATTCAAAGAGGTTACACACTGAGACTTTCAACGATCCCACCAGCGATTCCAACCTGGCCGGGATCGCTACAAAGTCTCTGGTGAGTCTCTGGTGAGCTGTCAAACAGGCAAACCTGGCCAACGACGCAACAGCGATCCGGACCTGCAGAACGACCTAGCTAGTCAAACACTGAAAACGAGTGATGTGTCACAATATCTGTCAATCACTATTCTCTGTCAGTCGGTCTCTCCCTCTCGGTCTCTATTCTCTGTCTGTCGGTCCGTCACTATCTCTGTCCCTCTCTCATAGTCTGTCGGTCATTTTCCCCTCCTCTCTCATACTCACCGATCCCCGATCCCCGGTGCGGCGCTGCACGGCATTCACACTGCTGCGGCGGCTTTTACTATTTTGAAAAAGCCGGCCGCTCTTTAAACAATTTCGTATTCCCTACTTTCCCCGCCCACAGGCGCCTATGATTGGTTGCAGTGAGACACGCCCCCACGCTGAGTGACAGGTGTCTCACTGCACCCAATCACAGCAGCCGGTGGGCGGGTCTATACTGTGCAGTGAAATAAATAATTTAAAAAAACGGCGTGCGGTCCCCCCCAATTTTAATACCAGCCAGATAAAGCCATACGGCTGAAGGCTGGTATTCTCAGGATGGGGAGCTCCACGTTATGGACAGCTATGGAGTGACAGCTCAGCTGATCGCGCTATTGTCTTCATTAGCTGCGTGGAGGTGACAGGAGCGGCGGTGAGTAGCGTGATCAGCTGAGCTGTCACTGAGGTTACCCGCGGCCACAGCTGCATCCACCGCTGGATCCAGTGACAGCGGGTAACCTCAGTGACAGCTCAGCTGATCGCACGGCTGTCTTCATTAGCTGCGTGGAAGTGACAGGAGCGGTGGTGTATTCTCCTGCTCCTGTCACCTGCATGCAGCACAGCTGGAAGCGACGCTGGAGGTCCGTGGATTACGCCGGACAAGGAGGGCTTTTTCGGGCTTATTAAATTGGTGATGAGGGAATGTGTTTGTGTTTTTTATTTCTAATAAAGGATTTTTTCGGGTGTGTGTGTGTTTATTTACTGTAATTTACAGATTAATCATGGAAGGAATCTCGGGGAGACGCCTGACATGATTAATCTAGGACTTATTGGCAGCTATGGGCTGCCAATAACTCCTTATTACCCCGATTTGCCAACGCACCAGAGCAAATCGGGAAGAGCCGGGTACAGTCCCAGAACTGCAATTCTGGGCGGCTGCTGACTGATATTGTTAGGCTGGGGGGCTCCCCATAACGTGGAGCTCCCCATCCTGAGAATACCAGCTTTCAGCCGTATGGCTTTATCTGTCTGGTATTAAAATTGGGGGGGACCGCACGCCGTTTTTTTTTAATTATTTAATTATTTATTTCACTGCACAGTATAGACCCGCCCACCGGCTGCTGTGATTGGGTGCAGTGAGACACCTGTCACTCAGCGTGGGGGCGTGTCTCACTGCAACCAATCATAGGCGCCTGTGAGCGGGGAAAGTAGGGAATACGAAATTGTTTAATGAGCGGCCGGCTTTTTCAAAAGAGGAAAAGCCGCCGCAGCAGTGTGAATGCCGTGCAGCGCCGCGCCGGGGATCGGTGAGTATGAGAGAGGAGGGGAAAATGACCGACAGACTGTGAGAGAGGGACAGAGATAGTGACGGACCGACAGAGAGAGAATAGAGACCGAGAGGGAGAGACCGACTGACAGAGAATAGTGATTGACAGATATTGTGACACATCACTCGTTTCCAGTGTTTTAAGTCCCCTTTACACACTGAGACTTTGCTGCAGAGCGGGAAACAAAGGACCAAAGAATGGTCCTGAACGATTTGTAGCGATCAGCAACTTCACAGCAGGGGCCAGGTCGCTGATGTGTTTCACACACTGCAATGTCGCTGGGGAGGTCGCTATTACGTCACAAAACCGGTGACGTTACAGCGATGTCGTTTGAGATGTTGCAGTGTGTAAGTGTTCCCCTCTTATATCATAGAAGATGAGCACTTTAAGAAACAGTTGGAGGGGTTCTCTGACTCCTGCTCCAGGGGCCATATGAGTCTCCTGGTACAGGCAAATTTGAAATCTTTAACTGAAATTGAAAAAGAATTTAATGGCATTCAGGAACATTTGACTGGACAGCTGTCAGAGGAGGCCATGTCCCAACTTATGGCAGATATTGACAAAGAATATCAAAAGTGAGAGAAATAAATCATTTCTGCTAAATCTAAGAAATCTAAGAGGGATTTTAATGATGCCAAGAATGGCACAGTATACAGGTGGAACTCTTTGGGCCAATCTAGGAAGAGACAGAATTCCAAATCATGGTCTATGTCATTTTCTTCATTATCATCTGTGGAGGAAGGACCTCATAGACGTTCTGATTCCCGTGCGTCATTTAGTGGGTCTTTATTGACGGAGTTATCTGGTAAACAACTTACCCATGGAGGTATGAAACATACCATCACGCCCCCACAAATGGCGGAAAAGGAAAAGAAAAAGACCAAGGGACAGAATTTAGAGGTGATTAATCTTTCAGATGTTACACTCACAGAACCACAAATAGAGGTTCTGAGTTTAGGTCTGAACTTCGCACCTAACCATGACTTTAATCTATTCACAGTAATCAAGGACTTGCACCTTTTCTCCAGAAAACTAGTCTTGACAAAACTAAAACCAAAAAGAATTCGGTTGTGACTCCCCTGACAGCTGCTGAAATCGAAGCCATTACTATTCTAGAGGAATTAGATGAATCTTCTCCTCAAAATTCAGGCGGTAATGAAACCACCTTTCCTAGCTTCTTACATAATTGCTCTACCACCTTTCCCCCCTTTTCGTTCTGTCTTTTGTAAGTTAGTTACTAAGGACCTTAAAAACATGATTGGGAGACATGCAAAAGATAACCTCACAGTTGTCCAATGTAGAGCACTAAAGTCTGCTTTACACGTTGCAATTTCACATACGATATCGTATGCGATTTGCCACGCCCCCATCGTATGTGCGGCACGTTCAATTTGTTGAACGTGCTGCACAAACGATTAACCCCCGTCACACATACTTACCTTCCATACAACCTCGATGTGGGCGGTGAACGTCCACTTCCTGGAGTGGGAGGGACGTTCGGCGTCACATCGACGTCACGAGGCAGCCGGCCTATAGAAGCGGAGGGCCGGAGCTGAGCGGGACGTAAACATCCCGCCCACCTCCTTCCTTCCGCATTACCGGCCGGGAGGTAAGATCTGTTCATCGTTCCTGGGGTGTCACACACTGCAATGTGTGCTACCCCGGGTACGATGAACAATCTGACATACAATTCATGAGGAATGTACGACGTGCGTGCGATGAACGTTTTACCGTTCAATTGCAATCGCACGTAGCTGTTACACACTGCAATGTAACTTACAATGCCGGATGTGCGTCACTTACGACGTGACCCCGCCGACACATTGTAAGATACATTGCAACGTGTAAAGCGGGCTTTAGTGAATTAAAACAACTCGATAGCTTCATTATTAAGCCGGCCGATAAGGGGGGCAATGTGGTGGTATGGCCGAGGCATATGTATGAAAAGGAAGCAGGACATCAGCTCCGTGACCATAATACATATGCCCCTTTGCCATATAATCCACTTGGTAGGTTCATGGTGGAATTGTTTGACATCTTGGAAGAGGCCTTTCGTCAGGGTATTATTACCAAATAAATTCTGGATGGACTGTTTGTGGATGATGGGATTCTTCTTATAACAATTGACGTGGAATCGCTATACACGTGCATTGACCATCAGCATGGCTTAAGAGCAGTCAACTTCTTCCTGAATGCGAGCAATCTGGATGCACAACTGTGCGGGTTGATCTATGATCTACTGGAATTCATCCTAACACATAACTTTTTCACATTCAGGGACAAATTCTACTTGCAGAAGCGGGGAACCGCGATGGGGGCGGCCTGTGGGCCCTCCTACACTAACCTCTTCCTGGGGTACTGGGAGAGGGAGGTGTTTGGGGGTGACGCACAGGCAGACTCACCGGTTCAACAGTGGATAAGATACATCGATGACGTACTTATTCTGTGGAGGGGCAACCCAACTGAGTTGTAGGATTACATCTGCTCCCTCATTAGGAATCAGTGCGGCATCAAACTGACCTATAAATATCAACCTGCGGAGATGGGGTTCTGGATGTGAAATTGATTGGGCATTCAGATGGCTCTTTACAATCAGATATGTTCAGGGGGGGAGACTTCAGTCAATGCACTGCTCCACGCCACCTCCGGTCATTTGGCACTCATTATACAAGCGATACCCGTGGGGCAATATCTCCGTGCCCGGAGGATCTGTTCAACTGATAAATTCTTTGAAAAACAAGCAGAAGACCTCAGAGACAGATTCTGAGAGCGGGGATATTCAAATTGGACCATTAAACGCGGCTACTACTGCGCCAAAAATGCCAAAAGACTGGAGTTACTGGTAGGGGGAAAAAATAAGGAGAAGAAAGAAGGGGTGACCAGGTTTATCACCACATTCAATAATCAGTGGCATGACATCAGGAACGTCTTGAATAAACATTGGCCTATCCTAAAAACTGACAGTATACTGGGTCCAAAACTACCGAATACCCCCCTTATGACAGCGAGGAGAAGGATGAATTTGAAAGATCATCTGGTACACAGCCATTATACTGTCAAAACTAGACCTCTGTTTGGTATTCCAAGATCTAATTTCGGCTCTTACCCATGTGGATCTTGTATGGCGTGTCGGAATATGGTACGCTCTGACACGTTCTCTTCATCGGATGGTAATGGGACATTTGAGGTGAGACACTACATCTCTTGTCGAACCACCAACGTAATATAACACGCCAAATGTACCTGCAACGTTATTTATATCGGATTGACATCGCGGGAATTCCGCAAACGAATAAGAGAGCATGTCAGAGATATTATGGCAATTGATATCGAGTCCCTTAAAACTATATCACGCCATTTTAAACTCCATCATGGATGTAATCCGGATAAGCTGAAATTTATGGGGATCGATGTCATTCATCTGGGGATACAAGGATGTGATTATAAGAAATCCTTGGCTAAACATGAATGCGAGTGGATAGTGAGATTAGATACAGTTGCTCCCCTCAGTCTAAACGAGAAACTCTCGTTCTCACCTTTTCTTTGAGGTTTATCTATCCACTCGCATTCGGTATCTTTCCAATATATATCCTCCTTGATCCTCTTCCGGTTTGCCTTAAAGTTATTCTTGATTTTTATAGGACCATCTTGTATTTTCTCTGTACACAGTGTTTTTAATTTATGAAATAATCCCTTTCCCATCATGTTTTTTTATGTGTATCTTTCCTGTTTTTAACTGGACTTTCGTTGATTTATTTGATTTCTAGTTGGTGCCATTATTGATGATTGCCATTGTTGATACCATCTTTTATGCTGCCATTTTAAATGGGGGTGATTTGAGGCTGAATGAATCCCTTCCTTCGTGAATTCTTCATGATCACACCATTGGATGGAAGATTTTCCGGCTTGTTTGAATTAACATATTAAATATATAGTGTTGTTGTGATATATTTTTCTGCCAGCTCTATTCATACCAATTGCAGGTTTCAGTTTGAGATGTGAACCTTTATGATAACGTCCATATATGACTATGTATTTAATGCTGGTATCTGTGCATGTATATACACATGGGAATTATATATTAGATATTTATAACCCTTTGTCCACTTATCTGTGTTTTACATATCATGTGTCGATACATGCATTGAGCCATGATTCAAAATCTATGTATCTTATACTTTTTATGTATTTATTAATATCTCTTATATCTTAACGATGATCATTCAATGCATACATGCGAGGACTGTTTTTGTTGGTCAAACCTGTCCCTTGTATCTGAGCTTTAAAGCGTATACTGACTCCATGAGGGATTCTCAAGTATTATTGATTGTTTCCCCTGGGAACTTTCTATTGATAGTATAGGATTCCTCTTCTCTAAGCGCATGTGTGATTTCCTAAAATAGCCCATCTGTCAGACGTGGTTTTTCAAGCTGCACGTGTACCCACTTCCAAGTATGTGTGTAACGTTAATGTTCCATTAGATGTGGGTTTGCCTGGTGCGCGTGCGACCGCTTCCAGACGCACGCGCAATTCCAACACTGTCTGATGTGGGTCCTGCTTAGTGCGCGTGCGTCTGCTTCCTCCCCTCCTCCCCGATGGCCTCCGTCAGCACTGACCCAATTTTTGTCACTGCTGGAGTGCCGTAAGCAATGGGGGTAGGGGAAGTGGGGCAGACGCACGCGCCGATACATAGTGACGCCCGCTTCATGACCCTCCCATTCTGGCAGTGTGATATAAAAGACCTGTCGTGTGCTACATCTGTGACTGGCACCACTCCATATCTCTCCCCCCTTATGAAGCTTTCTGCGAGATGCGTAGGGGTACACTCTAATTAAAATTACAACTGGCGTGACCTTTCCACATGGGTGAGTTATCTGCTTTTTCTTTTAGACCTATCTTCCCAATTATATAGATGGACTACTATGACCCTCGTTTGGGTTCATTTATCTCTTTAGATGGACGTTGAACTTGTCCTTTAGGATTATATTTAACCCCCTGTCAGACATTATTGCTTGACTGATTCCCTATGTCAGTATATGCTATACATTCTTGATATGTCAAGCTAGTTTTTATAGGTCTGCCTACTCTACTAACCATGCAGGGTTTATTGTGCCAACTTATATACTGTATGTATCATTGTACTGTATCTCTATTTATGATATCCCAATCCCTTGTATCTAATAAAAAATATTTTTTACATGCAATTATTTGGTATTGGTCTAAATTAATTATGTTGGAACATATTTTTGGCGCACAAAGTCCTATTTTCTTTCATTTTTTTATCTGGCCAGATATTGTGGATCAATTCCCCACAGACCCCGAGTCAGTGGGGGAATGATCTGCCAGTCCTCTGAAGAGCAGAGACAAAATGCAGGAAAATAAAGGTAAAATGCAATAAAATGCAAAGAATTAGCTACCTGCATTTTTCCATATGTTTTTTTCATGACTGCATTGAAGTCAAAGGGTGAAAAAAGGCAGGGAAAAACACCGGAATAATTGACATGCTGCTTCTTTTTTCTGCACCAAAAACTGCAGGAAAAAAAAAAGCAAAGTGCACACAGCTTTTCTGAATTCTCATAGACTTTACTGGGCAAGGACTGCATGCAGTTTAAGACAATAAACTTCACCCCAAAAAAAATGGCGAAAACGCCACAAAAACGAGGCAAAAACGCAGTGTGCGCACAAGGCCTTATGCAGTTCTACCATTACCTCTGCAGACTTTGAAGCAGTAGAAACAGTGGAGGCCATTAAGTACTGTGACTACGGTATATATTGCAAATGTTTTGTCACATTAACTATTGGTATTATTTGTTGTGGAGGGTCAATTAGAGAGGACCGGTCACCAGGTCAAAAGTGGCCAGTTTTTGCTCTTATTTTATTCAAGCTACTCCTTTGAGTATTATGTTTGCTTAATTGCTTTTTGTTTTATTTTTTTAATCTGCTGTATGGTTCTAGAGATATGGGCTGTTCTATTTATCGCAAATTTTTGTGGTCTTTAGAAGGTAGATGTCTCACAGGATTGTCTGGTGACGTGTCTTTGTCTTTAGGCTATAATTATACATAAAGACTGTCCAATAAGTGTGAACAGGTGCTAGCTGAAATACACATAACTACAAAGCTGTATGTTTTGTCTTTAGGCTGCTCTGAATTATTATGAGCAATGCCCTTTTGGTAAAGACCATGTAAAGTAAGTCTAAATAAAATGGCCATTTATGACCCTCTGGAACTGTAGATTTAAAAAAGAAAAAAAAGAGTATTAGGCTCTGTGCACACTAGAAAAGTGATTTTTCTCAAGAAAATTTCTTGAGAAACTTCTGGGAGTTGAAGATTTCCGCACCTGCGGAAAAATCCGCGGGAAAAACGCATGCGGATTTGCCGCGGATTTACCGCAGGTTGGTCCCTGCGGTTTTGCAATAAATAATATAGATAATCGATAGACAGATAATGGATAGAGTGAAAGATGGATTGGTGAATAGATAGATAGGCCTGTTTCACACGTCAGTGATTCTGGTACGTTTGTGCTTTTTTTTAAATGTACCAGAATCACTGACATATGCAGACCCATTATAATGAATGGGTCTGCTCACACGTCAGTGATTTTTCACTGCACGTGTCTCCGTGTGGCGTACCCGCGTGTGCGTGATTGCCACGCGGAGACATGTCCATTTTTTTCTGGCATCACTGATGTCCCACGGACCACGCAGTGGTGTGGTCCGTGAAACACGTGCCAGAAAAAAACCTGCTTTTAAAATAAAAAACATTTTTACTCACCCGGCTTCAGCGGCGCTCTCTGCAGCCCGTGCAGCTTGCTGCTTCTGAGCCGGCTCATTACTGTCGCGCATATTCATGATGCACGACACAGCCGACCCGGAAGCAGCTGCTGCGGGGGTCAGCGCCGGCCGGATGCTGCACCACGGGAGCGATCAGCACCAAGGACAGCGGGAGCGCGCACAGGTGAGTTGATTTCTAAGTGCAATCACGGGCCACGGAGAACGGAGCCCGGATTGCTCTTAGACAACCCACGTGTGCCGTAATTCACGGCACACGGAGGGACATGTGCGTGTTTTACACGCCAGTGAAAAACGTCAGTGTTTTTCACTGATGTGTGAAACGGGCCATAGATAGATAGATAGATGAGAAAGACCTATATAATGTCCCACCTCCCTGCATTTTCTCAGCTGGCACCCTTTAGTGACTTTCATGTGGCACTAAAGGGTGCTTAGCCTTGTATTTAGCCATAAAATAAATAAATAATTAAAAAAAAAAACGACGTGAGGTCCCCCCATCTTTTGTAGCCAGCTAGGGTAAAGCAGACGGCTGCAGCCTGCAAACCACAGCTAGCAGCTTCACCTTAGCTGGTAATCCAAAATAGAGGGCACCCATGCTGTTATTTTACATTAAATAAATAATTTAAAACAAAAAACGTGGGGTCCCCCCCAAATTGGATCACCAGCCAAGGTAAAGCGGACAGCTGTGGTCTGGTATCCTCAGACTAGGGAGGTCCACTGTTATTGGACACTCCCCAGCCTAAAAATAGCAGGCCGCAGCCGCCCCAGAAGTGGCGCATCCATTAGACGTGCCAATCCTGGCGCTTCACCCCAGCTCATCCCATTGCCCTGGTGTGTTGGCAAACGAGGTAAAATATGGGGTTGATGCCAGATGTGTAATGCCACCTGGCATCAAGCCCTGGGGTTGGTGAGGTCAGGCGTCTATCAGATACCCGACATCACCAACCCAGTCAGTAAGAAATAAAAAATAGACAACAAAAAAAGTTTTATTTGAAAAAACACACTCCAAAACATTCCCTCTTTACCCAATTTATTGAAAAGAACAATCAATTCCACGTCCGGCGTAATCCAATAAGGGGGGGGGCACGGCGGTCCATACCATAGTCGCTGTCCCAGTCAATGAAGAACAGAATATTCCCCATTGGCTGGGAGAGCAATGCAGTGACCTGAGCTAACATCAATAGGTCAGCCCAGGTCACTGCAGGGGATGCCGAGCGCTGCCATCAGGAGCATAGATGAGATCATTACCTTCTGTGATCATCTCCTGTACTGCTGACGTCAGCGCTGTCACTGACTTCTATGCCCGCCGCGTTGTCAGAAGTATCGCGAGAGCCCGTGACGTCACCGCTAGTGACAGTCTCGGGCCGCTCGCGAGACGGGCATAGACAGCAGTCACAGCGGTGACGTCAGGAGGCAGGAGATCATCACAGCAGGTAATGATCTCACCTCCTGACAGCAGCGATCGTCATCCCCGCGGCTCCCAGCACTGCAGGGTGTCAGTGTCTGCCTGCGCTGCCGCGTGACAGGCTGCTGACACTGTGGGCAGACACTGACACCCTGCAGTGCAGTGTCAGTGTCTGCCTGTGTCAGTGTCTGCCTGCGCTGCAGCGTGACAAGCTGCCGATACTGCGGGCACACACTGACACCCTGCAGTGCAGGCAGCCACGAGGCTGGAGCGGGACACACACTGCACGGGCACCTGGAGGTCGCACGGAAGTGCTTCTGTGCGGCGTCCAGGGAGTGTGACGTGTGTGTTTACTCTCCTCCGCTTCCTCTTCCTGGCATAATGACATCGCTTCCTGCAAAACCGCAGGCAGCGATGAGCATTACCGCAGGTAAATCGCGGCTATACCGGGAGTATACCGCACATCATTTGCTACCTGCGGTATACCCCCGGAATTTCGCGATTACATTACAGTGAATGGAGTGAAATTCTGGTGGTATTCCGCAGGTACCTGCGGAAAATAATGGACATGCTCATTTTCTCAAGAAATGTTCTCGAGAAATTCTTCTCAAGGAAATTTCTTGAGAAAAATCCGCACAGTGCGCACAGCTATTTTTTTCTCATAGAATTTGCTGGGAAATGTCTGCACAAAGATTGCAGACATTTCTCAAGAAATTTCCGCGGCAAATCCGCGGGTAAATCCGCGGGTAAAACGATCTAGTGCTCACAGAACCTTAAACAAAATCATTCTATATTTACCAGTCTGAAAACTGTGCCAAGATTTTGACTAAGTATATTTTGTCTTCGTCAGCGGTGGACAGTGGTTTGCCAATCATGCTTCAGTGCATGTGTTCCAAGCCATTTGGTAGAGGTATAGCAGGGCAGATGCTTGTTTATCACACAGTGATCTCTTGCGTGATGTAAGGGGTTATGCTATTTTGTGCCAATATCAGAGAGGAGAATTTAAACATAAATAACTTGAATTAGGTTACTGAACACACGTTCATATAAATGTTCTAAAGTGATTCTTACGGGTTTCGCTAGTTGAGGGGTGTATAAACTGTGGCTGTGCCCTGTAATGCTATTCTGTCTGGTCTCTAACCATTGGGTCATAGACATGCTTGGTGGTGTACGGTGTAGTGAGGCAGTAGTTGCGGGCAAGGGATTAACTCCGGACACCCCAGCATGCTATATGAAATACATGGTTTTAACTGGGCGTGTGGACTTGTGTTGTATGAGCTTTTTGCCCATTTAGGCTGCATGCTGTGGCTAGCTCTGGCTTGCCAGGATCAGATAATGATTCAGGGGACTAACAGTTTGTGGCGCCCTGGACAAGCCAGGTCATCACAGGTACTACACCAACACACCCTACACCCCGGCTAGGCACACCTAAGTCAAACACAAATCCTTGTTGCCTTCCTCCAGGGGCTGATGTCCACACCAGGGGGTGGGCCAGGCAGTTGGTCCCGCCCACCGAGGAGTTCACAGTCCTGGAGGCGGGAAAAGGAGTAAGATTAGTTTTTGGAGAGTGAAGTGGTAGCAGAGGAGACTGACCGTGTCCGGGTGTGTGGCCCGGGCACTCAGCAAGGTTGACAGATGGTGGTGACCGTCTGCAGGAGAGGCTGATTGGAGTGAACCGTACGGACCGGGGATGGGCGGTGGCCCGCCGGTACCGGATCGGGGAGTGAAGAGAAGCCAGCACCATTCAGCAGGGCCTACGGACCCCGACCAGGCTAGGAGTCGCCGTAAAACCGGTCAAATCCGTTAGCGAAGGGAACCTCCGGGGTTTCCCAGCAGCAAAGACCCGATTGAAGGCAACAGCTCACACCGTAGAGGGAAACACAGTCACCTCCAAGGGTACAGTTCCCAGGGCCAGAGCCTACGGGCAAAAAGGGGCTCCTTCAGCATCCATCCAAGCTGGGGAGCAGGTTACCGGTGGGAAGCCAATGGAACCGTAAACACAACACAGGTGCAGGGAAAGGCAGTCACCATCAACCTACCGGGAGGAGAACAACCGCAGCCGCCTGTGGGACCCGTCCATCCAGCCGTTTATTTGACCAGAGACTCTGTGTGAATTACTGGCTGAGTGAGTACCACGGTGCCGTGCGGCACATCGCTGCCCCCGCAACCCTGCACCTCACCAGGCCCCGTAACCCGCCTGCCATCCCTAACCCCTCACCGGGCCCCGGGACAACCAACCCCCCTACCCACGGAGGGGAGAACGAACATCCAAGCTGCTCCCTGTCATCGCTCCCGGGATCCCCGTCCAGAGCAGCAGTGGTGTCACAACTTCACCACAACCGTGGGTGGCGTCACGGACAATATCCCCAAACCACACACCACCCCCCTTTCACTCACGGGCAAGGAACGCCGCTCGAGTCCCCGGGATCCGGCCCACCGCTCGAGCCACCACCGAGCAGCAGCAGCCGCACCGGAGCAGTGGGTGAGCGCAGCGTCCCCTCCTCCGCCCGCGACAAGTTCATCTTAGACAACAACTCTTTACTTAACAATTCCTCATCAACAACTTCATTCATGAGATAGTGGGCACATAACTGCCAAGTTGATGCATTTTTACATCGAAGTTTTAAGCACAGTTTCCGTTCCCACTGAGTTGAGCCCATTCCTACGGGCCTCAACACAACGCAGTCCAACACAACAGTACAGTTTGTGACAGTCACTTCCCATTCTGTGTCTCCACATCTCTTCTACTCGTAGAGGAGGAATTACAAGGGTTTTGCCACTATGGCAAAGCAGAGATGGGGTTCTTCAGGCACTTGGTGGAGATTCCGCCAGGGTAAAGCAACTACTGTCACACACCAGGTGGGATTAACCCATCACTTTGAAGGTTAGGGACCTGGCCAATTGAGTACTGTCTTCTGGCTCCTTCCGTCTAAAGCCGCTCCATTTGAAAGTTGGTCTCTAACCTCACTGTTGTTTACGCTCGATGTCTCATTCAACACTCGAGGATCATACGATCTCTGTTCTGGTCTTCTTTCTCCTGCCAGAAGTCAACCACTGAATAAGGCATTGACAGCCTACAGACTATACATCCTTCTGTGTTACACTCTGGGTCTTTACTAATGTAAGGGGTAGTCGGACCCCCGAACCGGGAAAGAGAATCCCCCCCTGAAGACGCCACAGGAGTATGGTGGCACCTTGTACCATGTTATGTGTTATGTACGGTTCTTCCCCCCCCCTAGGTGCCAGTGTAGTGAGTGGTTCCCCTGGTAACAGTGACAGGGAAGGAAGGGGCAGGGCAGCCTAGGAGGGAAGAGAAGGGGGTTGGGCTCTGAATGCAGGGCACTGTGCTGTGAGATGTAACATGGGAGAGAGCTGAGGAGAAGTGCCGGGGCAGAGTGCAGGAGTGGGTGCTGTGGCAGTGGAGCGGAGAAGTTGGAGCTAATCCGGAACCGGTAGTGAGTACTGGAGCCGTCCCCTAGTTCAATACAAATCCCTGGGAAAGGGCTGGACTAAAATCGGGATAGGAGTACAACTGCTAGGGGGATAACAATTGGCCCCTGCAGGCAAAGGAAAGTGCCCGTAGAGAAAAAGGAAACCGTTTTCGTAGAAAAGGACTTGTAACTTGTAACGTACTAAAGTAAGCCTGCTGCAAACAGAAAGATGGAAGCTTTGTTTAATAAAACGGTGTTTGGTTTACCCGCTGCCTGCAATTGTCTCTTTCCTGAAAGTGAAGAAGGAGCTGGAGAGCACAGAAAGAATGCTGTCATGAATGGGCCCCATGCATCCACACTCTGCCCCAACCACACACCTGTTTTGCAAGTAACGGCCGGGCCGGGGTTCAGCCTGCGTCCCACAAGGCGAGGGGACCTGACTACACCCCCTGAGGTGCCCCCTGCCCCCGTTACATTTTGGCGTAGTCGGCAGGATCGGGCTCGCATGCGAGAGACCCCGACCGGAAACTGTGAAGATGACCAAGTGGTGCCTGATGTGCTGTACGGGCCACAAAATGGCGGCAAGATGGCGGCCGTCTTCATGGGTTTACTTAAGGCGCGAAAATTTGGCGCCAAACGAAAAGTGCTGGGCTGGCCTGGGCGGAGGAAGAAGCCCAGAGTGAGCGGAGTGCACCGCCCAAATAGGGGAGGTACCAGCCCCAAGAAGCTGCAGAGGTCCGGAGATGTGGGCGGCGCTGCAAGAAACAGAAGGCATCGCCAGCACAGCATGGACCCGGTGAGTGAAGCCGGGGGCGGAGTTTGGGCCGAATCGGAGAAAGAAGTACCGGAGCCACAGCCATGTTACGAGCTGTTCCACAGGCTACCCTGCTTACCTGGACAATCCCTCTCCGAATCTGTGAGGGCCCAGCGGGCTGAATGGCTGCGTGCATACCACCCAGCGTGAGGGTTAATCATCCGGAAGAAAAAGATCTGTTTGTTGTCGAAAGCCGGTACTGTTGGAAGCCGGTGAGTGTTTATGGTTAAAGCTACGTTAAAAGAACTGAACCCGGGAATAGAAGAATGCAGGGACTATGCATGGACTTCTCCCGCGACTGTTAAGTAAAGAACCCTTTTGTTTCTGTTGGTCGCGGCTCATCTAAGACCGGGAGCGCTTGAGGAGAGCCTCCGGGCAGAAGATCGACTAAGACCGGGAGCTTCCCTGGAGGGACTCCGGGCACCGGACTTGTGTGCCAATCTGGTGTGCTTTGATACGTTAGTTTTAAAATGTTTTTTTATTGATAAGAAAGAAAAAGAATACTGCTGAAGAAACGTGTGTGTGTTTTCTATATGCGTTGTCTTGCAGGTGCGGAACCTCGCCAGCAGGCTGAGGTTAAAGAGGG
This sequence comes from Anomaloglossus baeobatrachus, assembly GCF_048569485.1. NCBI lineage: Eukaryota > Metazoa > Chordata > Amphibia > Anura > Aromobatidae > Anomaloglossus > Anomaloglossus baeobatrachus. The sequence continues at coordinate 335,166,095 of NC_134354.1, read as the reverse complement.
GAGGAATGTAAGGGGTAGTCGGACCCCCGAACCGGGAAAGAGAATCCCCCCCTGAAGACGCCACAGGAGTATGGTGGCACCTTGTACCATGTTATGTGTTATGTACGGTTCTTCCCCCCCCTAGGTGCCAGTGTAGTGAGTGGTTCCCCTGGTAACAGTGACAGGGAAGGAAGGGGCAGGGCAGCCTAGGAGGGAAGAGAAGGGGGTTGGGCTCTGAATGCAGGGTACTGTGCTGTGAGATGTAACATGGGAGAGAGCTGAGGAGAAGTGCCGGGGCAGAGTGCAGGAGTGGGTGCTGTGGCAGTGGAGCGGAGAAGTTGGAGCTAATCCGGAACCGGTAGTGAGTACTGGAGCCGTCCCCTAGTTCAATACAAATCCCTGGGAAAGGGCTGGACTAAAATCGGGATAGGAGTACAACTGCTAGGGGGATAACAATTGACCCCTGCAGGCAAAGGTAAGTGCCCGTAGAGAAAAAGGAAACCGTTTTCGTAGAAAAGGACTTGTAACTTGTAACGTACTAAAGTAAGCCTGCTGCAAACAGAAAGATGGAAGCTTTGTTTAATAAAACGGTGTTTGGTTTACCCGCTGCCTGCAATTGTCTCTTTCCTGAAAGTGAAGAAGGAGCTGGAGAGCACAGAAAGAATGCTGTCATGAATGGGCCCCATGCATCCACACTCTGCCCCAACCACACACCTGTTTTGCAAGTAACGGCCGGGCCGGGGTTCAGCCTGCGTCCCACAAGGCGAGGGGACCCGACTACACCCCCTGAGGCGCCCCCTGCCCCCGTTACATTTTGGCGTAGTCGGCAGGATCGGGCTCGCATGCGAGAGACCCCGACCGGAAACTGTGAAGATGACCAAGTGGTGCCTGATGTGCTGTACGGGCCACAAAATGGCGGCAAGATGGCGGCCGTCTTCATGGGTTTACTTAAGGCGCGAAAATTTGGCGCCAAACGAAAAGTGCTGGGCTGGCCTGGGCGGAGGAAGAAGCCCAGAGTGAGCGGAGTGCACCGCCCAAATAGGGGAGGTACCAGCCCCAAGAAGCTGCAGAGGTCTGGAGATGTGGGCGGCGCTGCAAGAAACAGAAGGCATCGCCAGCACAGCATGGACCCGGTGAGTGAAGCCGGGGGCGGAGTTTGGGCCGAATCGGAGAAAGAAGTACCGGAGCCACAGCCATGTTACGAGCTGTTCCACAGGCTACCCTGCTTACCTGGACAATCCCTCTCCGAATCTGTGAGGGCCCAGCGGGCTGAATGGCTGCGTGCATACCACCCAGCGTGAGGGTTAATCATCCGGAAGAAAAAGATCTGTTTGTTGTCGAAAGCCGGTACTGTTGGAAGCCGGTGAGTGTTTATGGTTAAAGCTACGTTAAAAGAACTGAACCCGGGAATAGAAGAATGCAGGGACTATGCATGGACTTCTCCCGCGACTGTTAAGTAAAGAACCCTTTTGTTTCTGTTGGTCGCGGCTCATCTAAGACCGGGAGCGCTTGAGGAGAGCCTCCGGGCAGAAGATCGACTAAGACCGGGAGCTTCCCTGGAGGGACTCTGGGCACCGGACTTGTGTGCCAATCTGGTGTGCTTTGATACGTTAGTTTTAAAATGTTTTTTTATTGATAAGAAAGAAAAAGAATACTGCTGAAGAAACGTGTGTGTGTTTTCTATATGAGTTGTCTTGCAGGTGCGGAACCTCGCCAGGAGGCTGAGGTTAAAGAGGGGAGGAATGTAAGGGGTAGTCGGACCCCCGAACCGGGAAAGAGAATCCCCCCCTGAAGACGCCACAGGAGTATGGTGGCACCTTGTACCATGTTATGTGTTATGTACGGTTCTTCCCCCCCCTAGGTGCCAGTGTAGTGAGTGGTTCCCCTGGTAACAGTGACAGGGAAGGAAGGGGCAGGGCAGCCTAGGAGGGAAGAGAAGGGGGTTGGGCTCTGAATGCAGGGCAGTGTGCTGTGAGATGTAACATGGGAGAGAGCTGAGGAGAAGTGCCGGGGCAGAGTGCAGGAGTGGGTGCTGTGGCAGTGGAGCGGAGAAGTTGGAGCTAATTCGGAGCCGGTAGTGAGTACTGGAGCCGTCCCCTAGTTCAATACAAATCCCTGGGAAAGGGCTGGACTAAAATCGGGATAGGAGTACCACTGCTAGGGGGATAACAATTGGCCCCTGCAGGCAAAGGAAAGTGCCCGTAGAGAAAAAGGAAACCGTTTTCGTAGAAAAGGACTTGTAACTTGTAACGTACTAAAGTAAGCCTGCTGCAAACAGAAAGATGGAAGCTTTGTTTAATAAAACGCTGTTTGGTTTACCCGCTGCCTGCAATTGTCTCTTTCCTGAAAGTGAAGAAGGAGCTGGAGAGCACAGAAAGAACGCTGTCATGAATGGGCCCCATGCATCCACACTCTGCCCCAACCACACACCTGTTTTGCAAGTAACGGCCGGGCCGGGGTTCAGCCTGCGGCCCACAAGGCGAGGGGACCCGACTACACCCCCTGAGGCGCCCCCTGCCCCCGTTACACTAACGTTCACAAAGGAACTGTCACCTACCTACTTCCTTGCTCTGCAACCTGGCAACCACATGTAATACACTATACATTCTACATTATCAAAGCTGCATATCACCGTTTACATTGCACATTACATGAGTAGACTTGAGTTGACCCGTGCAAGTTCGGTTCCATCTGTTTTGGCTGCACTTTAAATAAAGGTTTGTTTCGGGACCTGGACTTGCTCCAAACTTCACCCTGGATGCCGAAGACCATATAAGTCAATGGAGACCCGAACTTGTGTGTTGTAAAATGGCTGTAAAATGGTCATAGTAAGGGCTAGCAGGCTCCAAAAGGAAGTGTAATGGTGACAACTGCCCTGCAAACAAATGCAGATAGGGAATAAATTATACACACTACAGTTCAAAAGTTTGGGGTCACCCACACAATTTTGTCTTTTCTATGAAAAATCATACTTTTATTTATCAAATGAGTTACATAATGAATAGAAAATATAGTCCAGACATTGACTAGATTAGAAATAATGACTAGGTTTGAAATAATGTTTCCTTCAAACTTTGCTTTCGGCAAAGAATGCTCCCTTTGCAGCAATTACGGCTTTGCAGACCTTTGGCATTCTAGCTATTAATTTGATGAGGTAATCTGGAGATATTTCACTCCATGCTTCCAGTAGAACCTCCCACAAGTTGGATTGGCTTGGTGGGCACTTTTTGCTTACCATATGGTCAAGCTGCTCCCACAACAGCTCAATAGGGTTGAGATCTGGTGACGGGGCTGGCCACTCCATTTTAGATAGAATACCTGCTGCCTGCTTCTTCCTTAAATAGTTCATGCATCATTTGGAGGTGTGCTTTGGGTCATTGTCCTGTTGTAGGATGAAATTGGCTCCAATCAAGCGGTTTCCACATGGTATGGCATGGCGTTGCAAAATGGAGTAATAGCCTTCCTTATTCAAAATCCCTTTTACCTTGTACAACTCTCCCACTTTACCAGTACCAAAGCAACCTGAGACCATCACATTACCTCCACCATGCTTGACAGATGGCGCCAGGCACTCTTTCAGCATCTTCTTAGTTGTTCTGTGTCTCACAAATGTTCTTCTGTGTGATCAAAACACCTCAAACTTCAATTCGTCTGTCCATAACACTTTTTCCAATTTTCCTGTCCAATGTCTGTGTTCTTTTGCCCATATTAATCTTTTCCTTTTATTAGCCAGTCTCAGATATGGCTTTTTCTTTGCCACTTGTCACGCTCCCCAGCTCCCGTGCCATGCTCCCCGGCTCCCCTGCCATGCTCCCCGGCTCCCCTGCCATGCTCCCCGGCTCCCCTGCCACGCTTCCCCGCTCCCATGTCACGCTCTGCCGCTCCCGTGCCATGCTTCCCGGTCCCCCGCTCCACAGCCTCCATGCTCCCTCACCTGCGTCCTCCAGGCAACCCGGTCCCCGCTCCCGGCGCCCGTCGGCAACGCTGAGCCAGCCCGGCACTCCTGCCTCCTGTGCACCGCTCCCTGCTCTGGCTTCTGGCACCTGGGCCTCGCGCATGCTCATTAGGGCGCGCGCGCGGTCATTGACCCTCTCTTAAAGGGCCAGCATCCTCCACCAGGATATTGAAGAATCAGGTACAGGGTATATAGGGGGTTCCTTTCCAAGTGGGCGGGGCCTGTTCTTCGTGTTTGCTAAGCTAGGAGTCAGGTCTCCCTGTGCCTTGTTCCGTACTTACCTATCTCTCTTGTAGAGTCACTCCTGTCTCGCCAACCGGTCCTGACGATTCCAGAACCCCGAACGGTGACTGTCCGCCATCTCGTCAGTCCCTACCATCTCCGATCCCTGGATCCGTGTGGTGACCCACCTCTTCGCTCCGTTGGTTCCAGATTCTACCTGACATCATCTCGGCCTCCGAACCTGAGCTCCGTCACCCGGACTACCTTCAGAGACTCCGCGGTCCCAGGGACTTCTTCACTCCACTCCTCTGAACGGACTGTCCTGCTACCCGTAGTGCTCCGGCTACCGGGCACTTTGCCCTCGGTGAGGAGTTCAGCCCAGTGGATCCACCTCCTGGGCCTACCCGTCCTCCTGGTCGTAACACCACTCTGCCCTGAAGGCCAGCATCCTGGAGTCGCCTCTTCACTGTAGACGTTGGTTGACACTGGCGTTTTGCAGGTACTATTTAATGAGGTGCCAGTTGAGGACCTGTGAGGTGTTGATTTCTCAAACTAGAGATGTACTTGTCTTGTTGTTCAGTTATGCAGCGGGGTCTCCCAATACTCTTTCTACTCTGGTTAGAGCCTGCTCTGCTCTCCTCTGAAGGAAGTAGTACACACAGTTGTAGGAAATCTTCAGTTTCTTGGCAATTTCTCGCATGGAATATCCTTAATTTCTAAGAACAAGAATGGACTGTCGAGTTTCACGTGAAAGTTCTCTTTTTCTGGCCATTTTGAGAGTTTAATGGAACCAACAAATGTAATGCACCAGATTCTCAACTAGCTCAAAGGAAGGTCAGTTTTATGGCTTCTCTAATCAGCAAAACTGTTATTAGCTGTGCTAACATACTTGCACAAGAGTTTTCAAGGGATTTGCAGCTAGAATAGTCATTTACCACATTAACAATGTATAGAGTGTATTTCTGTTTAATTTAATGTTAGCTTCATTGAAAAAAAATGTGCTTTCCTTTCAAAAATAAGGAAATATCTAAGTAACCCATAACTTTTGAACTGTAGTGTATATACAAAAAGACATGTGGGCCTGTCTATTTTTGATAACCAGAGTGTATAAGGCAGCAGACGTGGGCTGCAACTCTCAGATGTCAGCTTTACCTTGGCTGGTTATCAAAAACAGAGAGGATTCCACGCCATTTTTTTAAAATTATTTAAATAAGCACTTTAAATAAAGTGGCATGGGTTCCACCGTATTTTTGATAACTAGTCAGGGTAAAGTAGATCACTGATATTATTAAACTAAAAGACCCTATGGTAATCTGGCCCCATCCAGCCTGAAAATAGAAGAACACAGCTGCAGCAGAAGTGGGGCATCTAATAATTTCTGTCTCTTTGCCTGACTCTTCCTGAATTGCGGTGGCAATCAGAGTAATACTTTTGGGGTTTATGTCAGCTGTGAAATGACAGCTGGCATGAAGCCCAGGGGTTAGTAATGAGTAGGCGTATATCAGGCATCTCCATTACTAACCTGGTAAGTGAAGCATTAAAAAAAACACAAACAGGGAAATACAAGTTCATTTAAATATACACTCCCCCACACTTCCTTGTTCACCAATATATAACTTAAAAAAAATCCTGGAAGGCAATAACCTATGGAACCTTGTTCTGAGAAATCTATCAGAATAAGACTGCATAGGGGTTACTGCCGGTCAGCTGTAGGTACGGAATTTCTCGTGACTGTGAGAAATTCCAGGCTGCTACTGAATGGCAGTGATCTATGTAGCTGTGTTCTGAGAAAGCTCTCAGAACGCAGATCTGCTGGAATCGATGGACAACGTGGGACATTATTCTTTGTATTATGTTCAAACCTCCAGGATTTATGTTTAATTAAAAAATTGGTGAATAAGGGAGTGTGGGGGAGTGTTTATTCCCAAATGGATTACGTTGAAACTTCAAGGATTTAAAAAAAAAAAAAAAAAAATTGGTGAACGAGGGCTTGTGCGGGAGTGTTTATTCAAATAAACGTTTTTCCCCGTGTTTTTTTTTAACTTTATACTTGCCAGGTTAGTAAAGGGGGTGTCTGATAGGCACCTGCCCATTACTAACCCCTGGACTTCATGCCAGCTGTAAATTCAAATCTAACATGAACCCCTGAAAGTATTACCTTGATTGCCACCTCAACTAAATTGGTGCATCTAATGGATGCGCCACTTTTGGGGAGGCTATCGGCTGCTATTTTTAGGCTTGGAAGGAACAAATAACAATGGGCCTTCCCACCCTGATAATACCAGCCCCCAGCTGTCTGCTTTGCCTTTGATGATATCAAAACCAGGGGGAACCCCACTCAATTTTTTACATTATTTTAATAATTTTATAAAACAGCATGAGATCCCATCTATTTTTGATAACCAGCCAAGATAAAGCTGACAGCTGAGAGTTACAGCCCGCAGTTTATTTTTCCTGCATTGGTTATCAAAAATAGGATGGAGCCATTGTAAATTTTTCATTTTTAAATCTTTATTGTTCACAGCAACGGAAAGGCAACTTCTCCATGCAATTAAGCTTGGTTATTTTCTACTCTGCAACGTTTCAAAAACTTTATCAACATACGAACAGTACCCAAACACCAAACTTCGACACAAACTTTTTAAAAGTCCGTCTTCAGGTCCAAGCCCCTGACACCTGGTGTACAGTACAAACCCTGAACTTTACCATTAGAGTTCACACATTATACATTACTTTACATTAGAATATACATGACAAAATATTTACAAAAAATGCAAGACATTATTCACATTACACTACACAACACAATTGGTGCCTTAAGGGGTCGTAACATGACCAGCAACTAGAGATAAGCGAGTACCGTCATATTCACAATCTCTATATTCATATTGAGTACTTTGTAATACTCGCATCTTCGTTCTGAATAGCAAGTACAATGCAAGTCAATGGGAAATGCTAGTAATTTTCTGCTGGATCCAACAAAGAGGTCTGGGGGCCTGAAGAAAAGACTGAAATGGATGGGAAAGTGATGAAACTGAATGGGGAGAGCCTGGAGAATATGCCTGCATGCATTTCTGACTCACATATGGTTTCTGGGATCCACTGAAGCCACAAAGATGAACTTCTGTGTGGCTTCAGTCTATTGGTGCCACTGCAGTGTATGTTGCACTGCCCTGGCCAGCCCCGCAGTGACTCACACAGCAGTGTGCAAGCAGCTGCAGGATAACAAGCGCTGACATCAGGAGGTTAGCTCAGATAATTACCTGCTGTGATGATATCCATTAAAGTTGTGACGGCAGCGCTCATCACTGACTTCCATGACACCCTCGCATCAAGTCTTGCAGGCAGCCCGAGACTGACTAGCATTGGCGTCATGGGCTCGTGAGAATGCGGCGGCCATGGAACTCAGTGACGAGTGCTGACGTCACGAGTTCATGACGTTAGCGCTCGTTATGCCCTGCAGTAACTTGGCCTAACCTGATGATGTTAGCTCAGGTCACTGCACTGCCCTCCCAGCCAATGGGGAATATTCTGTTCTTCATTTACTGGACAGTGAGTATGGTATGGATCATTGTGGGACCCACTTATTGGATTACGCCGGACCCGGATTTGTTTTTTCTTTTCAATAAATTGATGAAAGGGGGAATGTTTTGGGGAGAATTTTTTCAAATTTTTTTTTTTTTTTTTGCTGTCTATTTTTTTTTTATTACTGACTGGGTTAGTAATGCCAGGTATGTGATAGATGCCGTGATATCACTAATGCCAGGGCTTGATGCCAAGTGACATTACACACCTGGTATCAACCCCATATATCACCCCGTTTGCCACTGCACCAAGGCAACGGGATGATCTGGTGCGAAGCACAACACTGTACCGCACAACGATGGAACTAAAAGATCTTCTGAAGAAACTAGCACAACAGCTAACACTGCACCAGGATTGGCAAATCTAATGGATGCGCCACTTCTAGGGCAGCTGCGGCCTGCTATTTTTAGGCAGGGGAGGGTCCAATAACCATGGACCTCCCTAGTCTGAAAATACCAGACCACAGCTGTCCGTTTTACCTTGGCTGGTGATCCAATTTGGGGGGAACTCACATTTTCTGTTTTAAATTAATTTAAAATAACAGTGCGGGGTGCCCTCTGTTTTGGATTACCAGCCAAGGTAAAGCTGCCAGCTGTGGTCTGCAGGCTGCAGCCATCTGCTTTAGCCTAGCTGGCTACAAAAAATAGGGCGGACCCCATGTCGGGTGTTTTTAATTATTTATTTTTTGGTTAAATACAATGTTAAGCACCCTTTAGTGCCACATGTGTTGTGAATGTTAGTTATGTCTTGGCTGCTGGGAGGCTCCCTCTGGTGGCCAGGAAGGGTTTGGACAGAGACCAGGTGGGTTGTGCAGTGGGTGTTTCCTTCCTAACTCTCTGCTTATTTAAGTCCTGGTCTGATTGCAGGCTGTTGCCGGGTGTCAGTTGTTCTTTGTATCTCTAGCCTGCTTAATCCTGCTCTACACCACATCCACTCCAGATAAGTTCTTGCTCTTTATTTATTGCCTGGTTATTTTGCTTATCTGGGTTTGTCTTTTGTTGTGGTTGGTTTCAGTTTATTTCCTTCCAGGGATTTTCTCCCTCAGTGGATTGTTGAGGAACTCCCTGCAGTTCTGTGTGGAGTATAGCTCCTTTGGGTCCATGTGTTTATGGCTTGTTGAATTTGTTATAATTCTTGTTTTCTGTTCATTGGTATGACAAGGGCACCTGGTATAGGACGGAGTTCAGATCGAGCGATCTGAGGGCCTTTTTGTACTATCAGGAAGTTGGTATTTTGCAGGGTTTTTCTCTGGCTACCATCAGTCCCTTTCCTGTCCTTTCCTATTTTAGTCAGCGGGGGCCTCACCTTTTGCTAATCCTGTCATCTACCTTTGTATTGTGTTTTTCCTATATCACCGCAGTCTTTGAATGTGGGGGGCTTGCTATTCTTGTCTATTTTCTGAGGCAGAGAGTTATTCATCTACCTTTAGGATAGTTAGTTCTCCGGCTGGGTTCGCGGTGCACAGGATGTTAGTTCACCCCTCGGCTACTTCTAGTTGTGTTGGTTAGTAAGGGGATGGCGGCCAGATTAGTTGCCAATGCTCTTGTCACCTTTTTGCCAATGATTTGTGGTGATCTTCCATGGTTCCAGATCATAATAGTACATCCGGCCAAACAAATTTAAAGGGTACTCTTAAGAAGGAAAAAAAAAAATAAAAAAAAATAAAGCTGCTGAGAATTTTTTTTTTTTTTTGGGTGTTTTTCCTCTTCTTCTTTGGGTTCTGTGGAAGATTCCTTTTGTCTAGCATGGATGAATTGGGTGAGCGTGTTGCTCATCTTGATGCTAAGGTTCGTCGTATAGAGTCTTATCTTGCACAGACTCCCCTTGCAGAGCCTAAAATTCCCGTTCCTGAATTTTTTTCGGGAGATAGGTCGAGATTTTTGAGCTTCAAAAATAATTGTAAATTATTTTTTGACCTGCGCCCTAAGTCCTCAGGGAATCCCGTACAGCAGGTTAAGATTGTCATCTCCTTGCTGCGTGGTGACCCTCAGGACTGGGCCTTCTCTTTAGCGTCTGATGATCCAATTCTCAATGATGTGGACTCCTTTTTTCAGGCCTTGGGATTATTATATGACGAACCCAATATTGTGGACCAAGCAGAAAAGGTCTTGTTGTCCTTAACTCAGGGTTTGGATTCTGCAGAAACGTTTTGTCAGAAATTTCATAAGTGGGCGGTCCTTACCAAATGGAATGATGATGCGCTTGCGGCTCTTTTTCGCAAGGGTATTGCGGATGCTGTGAAGGATGTAATGGTAGGATTTCCCGTCCCTTCTGGTCTTGATGCCTCTATGACCTTGGCCATTCAGATTGATAGGCGTTTACTAGTGATGAGCGAGTACTAAAAAGCTCGGGTGCTCGAAGCTCGGGCCGAGCCTCCCAAGATACTCGTGTACTCGGCCCGAGCAACGAGCCCAATGTTATCCTATGGGAGACCCGAGTATTTTTGTGAAATGACCACCGGCAGCATGTAGAAACCCTAAAAATGGCACAAAAGTCTCCGAAGAGTGCTCAAATGACATGGCAACAGCATGGGGAAGACCCCTTGAAGCATTTATCACTCAAAAGTCACAGCTGTGAACAATTTTGTCCGCGTTTTACGCCATTTTTACGGACTCACCAGAAAACCTTCCAAAATGACACCAAAATCAATTTTCATGGCGGAAATGTTAAGGGCACATACCCAATAGTGAGATAGAGCTAATGTATGTTACTTTTTGAGATCAATACATGAAAGATTTTACGTAAAACATTGTGTGGCACTCCGATGTCCCTGAGAAGAGACGTACATAAAGGCCTCTGAGTCTAATGTGCCCATTTTGAGGAACTGAGTCTTTGTAGTATTTTCCTTTGCCAGGGCAGTCCAAAATTTTGAGGTTCACCAATGACCCTGCATACAGACGTGCATGAGGGCCTGTAAACCTGAAGTGCCCATTGGAAGGAAGTGGGTCTTTTGTAGTATAGCCCTTAGGCAGGGCAGCCAAAAATTGGGAGGCTCCACGTTGTCCCTGGATAGAGACGTGCATGAGGGCCTGTAAACCTGAAGTGCCCATTGGAAGGAAGTGGGTCTTTTGTAGTATAGCCCTTAGGCAGGGCAGCCAAAAATTGGGAGGCTCCACGTTGTCCCTGGATAGAGACGTGCATGAGGGCCTGTAAACCTGAAGTGCCCATTGGAAGGAAGTGGGTCTTTTGTAGTATAGCCCTTAGGCAGGGCAGCCAAAAATTGGGAGGCTCCACGTTGTCCCTGGATAGAGACGTGCATGAGGGCCTGTAAACCTGAAGTGCCCATTGGAAGGAAGTGGGTCTTTTGTAGTATAGCCCTTAGGCAGGGCAGCCAAAAATTGGGAGGCTCCACGTTGTCCCTGGATAGAGACGTGCATGAGGGCCTGTAAACCTGAAGTGCCCATTGGAAGAAAGTGGGTCTTTTGTAGTATAGCCCTTAGGCAGGGCAGCCAAAAATTGGGAGGCTCCACGTTGTCCCTGGATAGAGACGTGCATGAGGGCCTGTAAACCTGAAGTGCCCATTGGAAGGAAGTGGGTCTTTTGTAGTATAGCCCTTAGGCAGGGCAGCCAAAAATTGGGAGGCTCCACGTTGTCCCTGGATAGAGACGTGCATGAGGGCCTGTAAACCTGAAGTGCCCATTGGAAGGAAGTGGGTCTTTTGTAGTATAGCCCTTAGGCAGGGCAGCCAAAAATTGGGAGGCTCCACGTTGTCCCTGGATAGAGACGTGCATGAGGGCCTGTAAACCTGAAGTGCCCATTGGAAGGAAGTGGGTCTTTTGTAGTATAGCCCTTAGGCAGGGCAGCCAAAAATTGGGAGGCTCCACGATGTCCCTGCATAGAGACGTGCATGAGGGCCTCAAAACATTGTTCCCATTGCAAAGGAGCGGGTCTCCTGTCGTTTTAATGTCCATTCTGCAAAGAATGGGCGAAAAAATTTACCACTGGGGGTATACCTGAAACAAAGGCCTAACTCTTGTAACGGTCATCATGGTGGCGCATGAGGAGAAGGAGGAGCAGTCCAGCGATTATCCAAAGTCCAGAAGTGTGTACCCATGGGTGACTGGAGGTACATGGCAAATTCCCGTTACAAACTTTAAATTCTGCTCTCATTTGCTGGTGGTGTGGTGAAGTCTGGCCCAATCCAACCCTTGTTCATCTTGATCAGAGTCAGCCTGTCAGCATTTTCAGTTGACAGGCGGGTGCGTTTATCTGTATTGATTCCACCTGCGGCACTAAAAACACGCTCTGACAAAACGCTAGCGGCAGGGCAGGCCAGGACTTCCAAGGCGTAGAGAGCCAATTCATGCCACGTGTCCACCTTGGATACCCAATAATTGTAAGGCACAGAGGAATGTCGGAGTACAGTTGTTCGATCTGCAAGGTACTCCTTGAGCATCTGGGCAAACTTAGGATTTCTTGTGGCACTACCCCGCACCTCAGGGCCTGTGGTACGTGAGGGGCTGAGAAAACTGTCCCACATCTTAAAGACTGTTCCCCTACCTCTGGCGGATTGGACTTGTGCCTCTCTCGGCTGTACGCCTTGGTTGTCCACTGATTCCTGACCTATGCCGCTAGCGTTTTGTGAGGGGAATGCTTTGCCTACTTCCGTGACTATGGCCTTCCGGAACTGCTGCATTTTGGTTGACCTCTCCGCCTCGGGAATAAGAGACATAAAGTTCTCCTTGTAGCGTGGGTCTAACAGTGTTACCAACCAGTAATGATTGTCGGCCAAGATGTTCTTAACGCGAGGGTCACGAGACAGGCAGCTTACCATAAAGTCAGCCATGTGCGCCAGACTCTTAACAGCCAGGACTTCAGTAGCCTGACCAACACGTTGACTGAACATGCTGTCCTCCTCCTCCTCCTCCTCATCTACCCTGTCCTCTGGCCAGCCACGCTGAACCGAGGATATGACTGGTGTGCATGTCATATCCTCAATTTGGCCGGAGATTTGCTCCATGTCTTCATCCTCCTCCTCGTCATAGTCCTCCACTGCACGTTGTGATGAGACGAGGCTGGGCTGTGTGTTATCACCCACACCCACTACTGTTTCTTGCTGCAACTCATCGCGCTCCGCCTGCAATGCATCATGTTTGGTTTTGAGCAGAGACCGTTTTAGAAGGCAGAGTAGCGGTATGGTGACGCTAATAATGGCGTCATCACCACTCACCATCTTGGTGGAGTCCTCAAAGTTTTGGAGGATGGTACATAGGTCGGACATCCATCTCCACTCCTCAGGTGTTATGTGTGGAGTTTGACCCATTTCCCGACGGCTTAGGTGATGCAGGTACTCAACAACTGCCCTCTTCTGCTCACATATCCTGACCAACATGTGCAGAGTTGAATTCCAACGCGTGGGGACATCACACACCAGTCTGTGAGCCGGAAGATGCAAACTGCGCTGAAAGCCGGCAAGGCCGGCTGAAGCAGTAGGTGACTTTCTAAAATGTGCAGACAGGCGGCGAACTTTTACCAGCAGATCAGACAGCTCTGGGTATGACTTTAGAAACCGCTGAACCACGAGGTTGAGCACATGGGCCACGCATGGAACATGTGTCAGCTGGCCTCGCCTCAAAGCCGCCACCAGGTTCCGGCCATTGTCACACACGACCTTTCCTGGCTTTAGGTTCAGAGGTGTGAGCCAGTGATCTGCCTGCTGTTTCAGAGCTGTCCACAGCTCTTCTGCATTGTGTGGTTTGTCACCTATGCAGATTAGCTTCAGCACAGCCTGTTGCCGCTTCGCCGAGGCAGTGCTGCAGTGCTTCCAGCTTGGGACTGGTGTGGAGGGTACAGTGGATGAGGATGCGCAGGAGGAGGAGGCTGAAGAGCATGACATTCCGGAGCTGTAGAGTGTGGGTGAAACACTGACTGAGGTAGGGCCTGCAAACCTTGGTGTGGGAAGGACGTGTTCCGTCCCTCGCTCAGACTGGGTACCAGCTTCCACAATATTAACCCAGTGTGCCGTCAACGAGATGTAGCGGCCTTGCCCACAAGCACTTGTCCACGTGTCTGTGGTTAGGTGGACTTTGGGTGAAACAGCGTTGTTCAGGGCACGTGTGATGTTTTGTGACACGTGGTTATGCAACGCGGGGACGGCACACCGGGAGAAATAGTGGCGGCTGGGGACCGAGTAACGTGGGACAGCTGCCGCCATCAGGTCGCAGAATGCTTCTGTCTCCACCAGCCTAAAAGGCAACATTTCCAGCGCAAGCAGTCGCGAAATGTTAGCATTTAGAACTGTGGCATGTGGGGTGTTGGCAGTGTATTTGCGCCTGCGTTCAAAGGTTTGCTGAATGGATAACTGAACGCTGCGCTGGGACAAGGACGTGCTTGATGATGGTGTTATTTCTGCGTAGGCAACTGCAGGTGCAGGACCGGAGGAGGCTTGTTCGCAGGCAGCATGGACAGGGGATTGGCTCGCATGCACAACCAGCGAAGACGTAGCAGTGACATTAGCAAGCACTGCTCCTCGACTCTGTTGTACTTCCCACAAAGTCGGGTGCTTGACTGACATGTGCCTGATCATGCTGGTGGTGGTCAGGCTGCTAGTTTTGGTACCCCTGCTGATGCTGGCACGGCAGGTGTTGCAAATGGCCTTTTTAGAATCATCTGGATCCAACTTAAAAAACTGCCAGACTCGGGAAGACCTAACATTTGTACAGGCACCTTGTGTCGTGTTGTTGTTCCGGGGAACGGTTGCCTGACTTCTGCCTGGAGCCACCACCCTGCTTCTTACTGCCTGTTGGGATGCTATGCCTCCCTCCCCCTGTGCACTGCTGTCCTCGCTCTGCATATCCTCCTGCTAGGTTGGGTCAGTTACTGGATCATCCACCACGTCGTCTTCCTCTTCCGCACCCTGCTCCTCCTCCTGACTTCCTGACAATTGTGTCTCATCATCGTCCACCCCTTGTTGAGACACGTTGCCAACTTCGTGAGAACGTGGCTGCTCAAATATTTGGCCATCTGTACATACGATCTCCTCATGACCCACTTCAACATGAGCTGGCGAGAGGCCAGAATGTGCGAATGGAAACGTGAACAGCTCTTCCGAGTGTCCAAGTGTGGGATCATTAATGTCCGAGGACGTGTACTCAGCCTTGTGGAAGGAGGATCAGGTTCTGAAATGTGCGGTGCAGTATCACGGCTACTGACACTTGACCGTGTGGAAGACAGAGTGTTTGTGGTGGTGCCAATCTGACTGGAAGCATTATCCGCTATCCAACTAACAACCTGTTGACACTGGTCTTGGTTCAAGAGCGGTGTACTGCTGCGGTCCCCAAGAATTTGGGACAGGACGTGCGAGCGACTAGATGTGGCCCTTTGTTGTGGCAAAATTAGAGCTTGCCCACGACCTCGGCCTCTGCCTGCACCACCATCACGTCCACTTCCTTGTTCCTTGCCAACGCCCTTGCACATTTTGCAATGCTGTGCTGACGTGTATTCACTAGACTTGGGCGTTATATCAAAGTTTATGCAAATCGTGCACCTGTACGCTGCCACCGACAGGCACACACGTGCGGTTTTTAAATGCAAGCACGGACGCACTAAGAACCTAACACAGGTTTTAGGAGCAAAAATTAAGAACTCTGACACTATCAGCCACTGCTGACTGACGTGTATTATACACTACACTTGTGCGTTATATAATATTTTTGTAAAAACGCACACAAGTGCACCTGTACGCTGCCACCGACAGGCACACACGTGCGTTTTTTAAATGCAAGCACGGACGCACTAAGAACCTAACACAGGTTTTAGGAGCAAAAATTAAGAACTCTGACACTATCAGCCACTGCTGACTGACGTGTATTATACACTACACTTGTGCGTTATATAATATTTTTGTAAAAACGCACACAAGTGCACCTGTACGCTGCCACCGACAGGCACACACGTGCGGTTTTTAAATGCAAGCACGGACGCACTAAGAACCTAACACAGGTTTTAGGAGCAAAAATTAAGAACTCTGACACTATCAGCCACTGCTGACTGACGTGTATTATACACTACACTTGTGCGTTATATAATATTTTTGTAAAAACGCACACAAGTGCACCTGTACGCTGCCACCGACAGGCACACACGTGCGGTTTTTAAATGCAAGCACGGACGCACTAAGAACCTAACACAGGTTTTAGGATCGACAATTGCTGAGAAGTCTGACACTATCAGGACTGTTTTAGACTGTGTACACCAGCCCCAGATATGATGAAGGCTGGTATACGGTCACCACTAGGAATGGCTATATACCCTGCCTGCCTGCCTGTATACTGCTACAATAGTCCTGACAAGGACTCTTTTGGTCACTAGCCTGTATTCCAACCTGGCTATACCCTGCCTGTATACAGCAACAATAGTCCTGAGAAGGACTCTGCTACTGTACTCCGACCTGGCTATACCCTGCCTGCCTGTATACAACTAGAATAGTCCTGAGAAGGACTTTTGGTCACACTGTTTGCAGCCCTGATACGGAAATAGCTATAAAGGGCCGCAAAACTTTCCCTGAAGCAGCGACACTCTCCCTGCACTGACTGTCTGGATAGCTGTGAGCAGAGCACAGGGCGCCCGCCGGTATAAAGGCTCGGTCACGCTGTGCAGGCCGGCCAATCACTGCAATTCCACAACTAACAGGGCTGTGGCATTGCAGTGGTCTGCCAGCCAATCCCTGCATGAGGGCTGGCTCTCAAAAGAGCGCCAACATGCAGGGATGAAGACCACGAGTACAGCACGAGTATCGCGAGATTACTCAGTCCCCGCCGAGTAGACCGAGTACAGTGATACTCGTGCGAGTACCGAGTAGTAACAAGCATGCTCGCTCATCACTAGCGTTTACGTGAGCGCAGGAAGATACCTGCTGGTTTCGTGCTTGTGGAACAGCTTTTGGAGCCTATGGAGTGTGATAGGGTCCTTTCTAATGCTAGTCGGCAGGGGTTCAGACGGAAGAATAGACTGTGCTTCTATTGTGGAGACGCTTCTCATAACATCTCTGTCTGCCCTAAACGTGAAAGGAGATTGGCTACTTCTGTTACTGTGGGTTCTTTGCAACCAAAGTTTCTTTTGTCTGTCACTTTGATTTGCTCATTGTCTTCCTTTTCTGCATTTGCCTTTGTGGATTCAGGGGCAGCGCTCAATTTGTTGGATTTTGGGTTTGCTAGGGATTGTGGTTTTCCCATGGTTCCTTTGCAAACTCCTATTCCTTTAAGGGACATTGATGCTACCCCTTTGGCAGAACATAAACCCCAATTTTGGACCCAGGTGCCTATGAGAGTTGCACCAGCGCATCAGGAAACTTGTACATTTTTAGTATTGCATAATCTACAGGATATCTTGGTACTGGGATTTCCGTGGTTGCAGACCCATAATCCGGTTCTTGACTGGAGATCCTTGTCGGTAGCTAGTTGGGGTTGTCAAGGTTTGCATCAGGACCTTTCCGTGTCGTCCACGTCTGCTCAGTCAGTTGATGTTCCGGCTTTCTTGTCTGATTTCCGTGATGTATTTAATGACCAGGAATCTGATTCTCTGCTCCCACACCGGGACTGTGACTGTGCCATTGAGTTGGTGCCCGGTTGTAAATTTCCCAAGGGGCGGATTTTCAACTTGTCTGTGCCCGAACATGATGCTATCTGGTCATACATCAGAGAATCATTGGAGAAGGGGCACATTCGGCACTCATCTTCTCCTTTGGGTGCTGGCTTCTTCTTTGTTGCTAAGAAAGATGGTTCGTTGAGGCCTTGTATTGATTACCGTCTTCTTAATAAAATTACAGTCAAATATCAGTACCCTTTGCCTCTGATGTCTGATCTGTTCTCTAGAGTGCAGCGTGCCAAATGGTTTACGAAACTGGATCTCAAGGGTGCGTATAATCTCATCCGTATTAAGGAGGGTGATGAATGGAAGACGGCTTTTAATACTCCTGAGGGGCATTTTGAGTACCTAGTGATGCCTTTTGGGCTCACTAATGCACCCTCCGTCTTCCAGGCCTTCATGAATGATATTTTTCGGGACCTTATTGGTAAATTTTTGATTGTGTATTTGGATGACATCTTGATTTTTTCTGATGATTGGGACTCTCATGTGGGGCAAGTACGGGAGGTTTTTCAGATACTTAAGGATAATGCACTGTACGTTAAGGGGTCAAAGTGCCTCTTTGGGGTGCAAAGGATTTCCTTTTTGGGCTTCATGCTGTCTCCCTCCGCTATTGAAATGGACCCGGTTAAGGTTCAGGCTATTTACGACTGGGTGCAACCGACTTCTCTAAAATCCCTGCAGCGGTTTTTGCGGTTTGCTAATTTTTACCGTAAATTTATAGCCAATTTTTCTGCCATTGTCAAACCTCTGACAGATTTGACAAAGAAGGGAGCTGATGCTGAGCATTGGACCCCTGAGGCTATTGTGGCCTTCCAGGAACTTAAAAGGCGATTCACTTCTGCCCCAGTTCTGCAGCAACCTGATGTGTCTCGCCCATTTCAAGTTGAGATCGATGCCTCAGAGATCGGAGCAGGTGCTGTTCTGTCTCAACGAGACGCTACTTTGGGTAAACTTAAGCCCTGTGCCTTTTTCTCTTGGAAGTTTGCTCCTTCTGAACGGAATTATGATGTGGGGAACCGGGAATTATTGGCTATGAAGTGGGCATTTGAAGAGTGGAGGCATTGGTTGGAGGGGGCTAGGCATCAAGTTGTGGTGCTTACGGACCACAAGAATCTCATCTATCTGGAATCGGCCAAGAGGTTGAATCCTCGGCAGGCCAGGTGGGCTTTGTTTTTTACCCGGTTTAATTTTGTGGTCTCTTTTTTGCCGGGCACCAAGAATGTTAAGGCCGATGCCCTTTCCAGGAGTTTCTGCGCTGACTCTTTGGAGGCTGTCGAACCGTCTACTATCCTGAATGATGGTGTAGTTTTCTCGGCTATTTCGCCTGATCTGCGGTTGGCACTGGCGGAATTTCAGGGGGATAAACCTGAGAGATGTCCTACAGGGAAACTGTTTGTCCCAGACCAATGGAGAGACCGAGTTGTCTCTGAGGTTCATTGCTCTGTTTTGGCGGGTCATCCTGGCATTTTTGGTACTCGGGATCTTGTGAGACGCTCTTTTTGGTGGCCTTCCCTGTCCCGAGATGTCCGTCGTTTTGTGCAGTCGTGTGGAGTTTGTTCTAGGTCCAAGCCCTGTTGTTCACGTTCTAGTGGGCTATTATTGCCTTTGCCTGTACCTAAGAAACCTTGGACGCACATCTCTATGGATTTTATTTCAGAGCTTCCCGTCTCTCAGAAAATGACTGTGATTTGGGTGATCTGTGACAGATTCTCCAAGATGGTCCACTTGGTTCCCCTATCTAAGTTGCCGTCTTCATCAGAGTTGGTGCCTTTGTTTTTGCAACATGTTGTCCGTTTGCATGGTATTCCCGAAAACATTGTTTCTGACAGAGGGGTGCAGTTTGTATCCAGGTTTTGGAGGATTTTTTGCTCCAAATTGGGTGTTCAGCTGTCTTTCTCCTCGGCGTTTCATCCTCAGACCAACGGTCAGACTGAAAGGGCTAACCAGACCCTGGAGACCTATTTACGGTGTTTTGTTTCTTCGGATCAGGATGACTGGGTTTCGTTTTTGCCTTTGGCTGAATTTGCCCTTAACAATAGAGCTAGCTCTACCACGTTGGTGTCCCCCTTTTTCTGCAATTTTGGGTATCACCCTAGGTTCCTCTCAGGGCAGCTTGAGGCGTCTGACTGTCCGGGGGTGGATTCGGTGGTCAACCGAATGCAGCAGATTTGGGGGCAGGTAGTGGATAAATTGTTTCAGTCCCAAGAAACTGCCCAAAAGTTTGCCAACCGGCGTCGAACTGTTGGTCCCCGGTTTAAAGTAGGGGACATGGTGTGGTTGTCCTCTAAAAATATTCCTATGAGAGTTCCGTCTCCTAAATTTAAGCCCAGATTTATTGGACCTTATAAGATTTCGGAGATTATTAATCCTGTATCTTTCCGTTTGACTCTGCCTGCATCATTTAAGATTCCCAACGTCTTCCATAAGTCCTTGTTGAAGAAACATGTGGAGCCGGCAGTTCCTGCAGCAGCAACTCCTGACCCTGTTTTGGTACAAGGGGATCTGGAGTATGAGGTTGAAAAAATTCTGGATTCCCGTCGCAGTAGGCGTCAGCTTCAGTACCTTGTGAAATGGAAGGGTTATGGGCAGGAGGATAACTTTTGGGTTGTGGCTTCTGACATTCATGCGGACAGGTTGGTTCGCGCCTTCCATCATGCTCATCCTGAGCGACCCGGTGGCGTGGGTGAGGGTTCGGTGACCCCTCCTCAAGGTGGGGGTACTGTTGTGAATGTTAGTTATGTCTTGGCTGCTGGGAGGCTCCCTCTGGTGGCCAGGAAGGGTTTGGACAGAGCCCAGGTGGGTTGTGCAGTGGGTGTTTCCTTTCCTAACTCTCTGCTTATTTAAGTCCTGGTCTGATTGCAGGCTGTTGCCGGATGTCAGTTGTTCTTTGTATCTCTAGCCTGCTTAATCCTGCTCTACACCACATCCACTCCAGATAAGTTCTTGCTCTTTATTTATTGCCTGGTTCTTTTGCTTATCTGGGTTTGTCTTTTGTTGTGGTTGGTTTCAGTTTATTTCCTTCCAGGGATTTTCCCCCTCAGTGGATTGTTGAGGAACTCCCTGCAGTTCTGTGTGGAGTATAGCTCCTTTGGGTCCATGTGTTTATGGCTTGTTGAATTTGTTATAATTCTTGTTTTCTGTTCATTGGTATTACAAGGGCACCTGGTATAGGACGGAGTTCAGATCGAGCGATCTGAGGGCCTTTTTGTACTATCAGGAAGTTGGTATTTTGCAGGGTTTTTCTCTGGCTACCATCAGTCCCTTTCCTGTCCTTTCCTATTTTAGTCAGCGGGGGCCTCACCTTTTGCTAATCCTGTCATCTACCTGTGTATTGTGTTTTTCCTATATCACCGCAGTCTTTGAATGTGGGGGGCTTGCTATTCTTGTCTATTTTCTGAGGCAGAGAGTTATTCATCTTTCCTACCTTTAGGATAGTTAGTTCTACGGCTGGGTTCGCGGTGCACAGGATGTTAGTTCACCCCTCGGCTACTTCTAGTTATGTTGGTTAGTAAGGGGATGGCGGCCAGATTAGTTGCCAATGCTCTTGTCACCTTTTTGCCAATGATTTGTGGTGATCTTCCATGTTTCCGGATCATAACACACATGAAAGGCATACAGAACGGAAAGGATCTAGTTGTCACACACATGTGCATTGTTTAAAAAAAATATCCCTGTGGCCTGAGTCATGGTTGACGCAGGAAGTCCCCATTAGAAGGAGCCTCCAATAAAAAACAATAGGTTGGAGTAGGAGTACTGTCCTAGTTTGCCCGCCACTGCACAATGTGCATAGTGTTTACAAAAATTAGCCATATGAACTGAGTCATGATTGACGCAGTTAGTCCCCATTACAAGGGCCTCCAATGACAATAGTAGTTAGGCTGCAGTAGGAGTATTTTCCTAGTTTGTCCGCCACTGCACAATGTGCATAGTATTTTCAAAAATGTATAGCCTGAGTCAGGGTTGACGCAGGAAAGAAATGGCTTTGTAAGGCAAGGGGTGGACGTTAACAGCAGTAGCCAAAATGAATATTTTGGAGGATTCTAGTTTGGCTTGCTCTCATCTGGAGCAATTGCAAACGGTGAAGAAATCCAGTCCCTCTTGAATTTAATCAGAGTAAGTCTGTCTGTATTTTCTGTGGAGAGGTGTGTGCACCTATCAGTGATGATTGCCCCTGCAGAACTGAAAACATGCTCTGACATCACACTAGCAGCCTGGCAGGCCAACACCACCAAGGCAAATAAGGAGAGGTCTGGCCAAGTGTTCAGCTTGGACACCCAATAATTAAAGGGAACTGAAGCATCAGAAAGGACGCAGGTATGGTACTTATTGATAATGGTGCTCAACTTCTCCCTCCTTGTCATTATTACAGGCACAGATAGCCCTTGCTGATGTCCTAGTTTATTGAAAATAGCCCAGTTTGCCCACATTTTCCCCCCACCTGTGTTGGACCTGGTGTTGGTGTCTCTCCCCAGTAATCCTTGGTGTTAAAAAGAGTCTGTTACTCTGCCGCCAGCATTGTCTGAGGGTAAAGTTTTCAGTAACTGATCTAAAATGACCCTCTTTAAGGATTCCATTGTGCAACCCTTTGGTGACCCCAAAAGGAGAGAAAGAAATTTCTAAGGTGGCCAACCAGTATAGGTTGTTGGATAAAATGTGTCTCACACGAGGGTTTTGCCACAGACACTTACACATGAACTGTGCCATGTGGGCCAAGCTGCAAACAATCAAAGGTTCTGTATCCCCACCAGGAGAAATAATACCCATCCTCTCCTCACATTGACTCGCCTCCTCTTCCACCTACTTCTCTCCAACCCATCCATGATGGACAGACATGAAACTGGAGTTGAGAGTCCCCTGTGTAGCACTGGGAGTCCCCTGGATAGCTCAGAAAAAAAAGTCTTCTTCCTCCTCATCCTCCTCATCATCACCCAATGTTGCCACAGAATATAGGCTGGGCTGGGTAGTATCACCCATTGGGAAATCTGGCTCTCAAAGCTTCCTCTTTGAGATTACGCAGTGATTGTTTCAACAGACACAGCAGTGGGATTGTTACAGATGGACCTACTGATATGGTACAAGATGAGAGTAAACCGATATCAGTGGTCAGGGTCCACCGTACAGTGGTGATAAACTGCAGCTGATAGAATAAGGCTCTACTGATATTCAACAAAGCCCCAGGTAATAATATACGCCTGTGTTACAGGTCACACAGGTGTTAACGCAGGTATAATGAGTACTCAGAACCTGCGTGTACAGTCTCTGTGTTCTAGGCCACATAGAAGCTGTAGCATAATATAGCTGGACCCTGTTAACTCACAGGACCCGAAGCGGGTAATAATATATAAAGGACAGGACCCTGTTAACTCACAGGACCAGGTATGGCGCAATGCTCTCCTGTGACTTCACAGAAGTTAATATATGTTGCATACACAGTATGGATAGGAATAGGCCTGCAGAACACTAACTGTATTCTGCTAGTAAATGATCTGGGTATATGCAGGAGTGA
This sequence comes from Anomaloglossus baeobatrachus, assembly GCF_048569485.1. Lineage (NCBI taxonomy): Eukaryota > Metazoa > Chordata > Amphibia > Anura > Aromobatidae > Anomaloglossus > Anomaloglossus baeobatrachus. The sequence continues at coordinate 335,143,260 of NC_134354.1, read as the reverse complement.
GCGTGTAGGGTACTAGTCCTATATCGGGATGTATTAGGGTGTAGCCGGTTAACCACTGGTCCCTTAGTGGAACAAACCCCGATATCTATGGAACCCTGCCGAGCCGGCTTCTGACCCTAACTTGGGCGACGCCTCACCCTAACCTGCCTCCTGACCCTCAATCAGTCCGGTTGGACCTCACCGAGTAGCCCTACCTAAGATAGCTGTGTGCTGCTGAATGCACAAAGACGAGTGTGCACCTCCATATGGACGTCAGGGCTATTTATCACCTCTGTACCGCCCACAAGTTGGAGGAACCACATGTAGCCAGCCCCTTTGGCCAATGAAAGTCCTATACTTCACTGATGATGTCACGGTGGCCAATAGGAACGTGCCACATCACTGATAACATCACCGGCCAATAGGAATGTGCCACATCACTGATGATGTCACGGTGGCCAATGGGGACATGCCAAATCACTGATGATGTCATGGCGGCCAATGGGAACGTACCACATCACTGATGATGTCACTGTGGCCAATAGGAACGTGCCACATCACTGACATGCTCAGATAGTGTCAAAAGACTCATAGGAATCCCGCACATGCTCAGTAGGCTCTTTTTGACACTTAGTGTCAGAATTCCAAAAAGTCCTGGTCACCATCCGTGGCTCAGGAGATTGGGCCGAGCGACCTCGGGTACGGGGAGGAACAGCTCCAGAAGACAAACGAGGAGCCCCCGTACCCCGATTTGTGACCCCGATTTAAGCTGATAATAGCCTGATCACCGCTCACGATCTAGGTGCAGTTCTCAAAGTTCTCAAGAACCTCACAAATGTCAGTAATTCACACCCACTCGACAGTTGTTATGTGTGGTGGCTGACTGTCAGTCTGAAGGGTATGTTGAAGCTAGTATTCAGCTACTGCCGTCTGCTGCTCAGTAATCCTTGCCAACATATAGAATGTAGAGTTCCACGGCGTGAGCAGATCGTACATGAGTCGGTGACTTGGCAAATTAAAGCGCTTTTGAAGCGCTGTAAGACCAGCAAAAGTAGTGGAGCAATGGCTGAAATGGGCACTAATATGGCGCACCTTCTCAAGTAGGTAAGGCAAGTCAGAGTATGTTTTCATACATTTCTGAACAACTAGGTTCAGCACGTTAACCATTCCAGACAGCGGTTGAATGCCCCCTTACCCTGACTTGGGCCACAGTGGGAGTGCTCTTGGGAACAGTTGACCCAGTTCTCACTCTGGGCAAACCACTATCCCTTGGTGCCTGTGTTGGTGCTACACATCCATCTTCCTCTGTGTTGCTGTGCTGCTATGCATGTTAGTGGTCCAAGTCGGATCCGTAGACTCATCATTGACCACCTCGTCTTCCATCTCATCCTCCTTCCCACTTGAGATTGTAGGCTGACCTGATGACAACTGTGTCTCATCATCAACAACCTTCACCTCTGGAGACAGTACATCAGGTTCCTCAAACTGTCTTTCTTCTGGCCATAGGTCCTCAATTACTTACGCATCAACGCATGCCACCTTCTCACGTCCCTCTTCCATGCTGCACGGCGAGAGGCCAGAGCCAACCAAAGAATATTTACAAAACAGATCCTCAGAGTGACCAAGATTGGGGTCATATGTGTTCTGTGACTGATGGGGGGGATGAAGGAGGATCAGGTTGAGAATTGGATTGTCCAGCCTTCTGTGTATCAACAGTAGACTGTGTGGTTGTGGAAGATTTTTTGTTGCTTGACAAATGCGATGAGGCCTTGTCTGCCATCCAAGACAGAATCTGCTCTTGCCCTTCTGGCTTCCACACATGTTTACATTCTAGACTGGGAAATTTGTCAAGGAACATAGAGGATGCATCAAGCTTCTTCTGACTTGACACAGACTCAGTGCCTTGTCACCCACCACTGACAGCACCACACGCACGTCCATGTCCCTGTCCTTTAACAACTGCCTTTTTTGTCACTTTGGGTTTTGCTGACATATTTGCAGATGTTGGTAGCCCAAGCCAAGCAAACTTTGACCCCAAAAATATTATGAAGAAAGTACAAGTGAGTACTTTGTACCAGGCAGCACAAAATGGTAAATTCCTGCTTTGAATTTGCAAAAGACATTAGCAACATATGAATGTAGCTGATGTGGACAGATGGCACAAGTCAGGCTATGAAACCCTAACTATTGGAAACAGGAACAGTGCTTTACTGTATCAGGCTGCAGTAAATGCTAATGTCCTGCTTTGTAATTATTGAAAAAGCCACTAGCAATGTATAAATGTGGCTGATGTGGACAGACGGCACAAGTCAGGCTGTGAAATCCTAACTTTTGTGGAAAAAGTAACGATGCATTACTGTATCAGGCAGCACTGATAACCCTAACATCTGTGGAAACAGGAACGCATTGATTGCTAAAGTACTTGACACACCCAGGGCCTGCGGGGAACTCGGTCCCAGGACTTGAATCACTGGGACGTGTCACGGGTGGCCGTTGCCCGGTTCCTTGACCCTGGGGGTCGCTTAAAAAAGGGAGGAAATAAAAGGAAAACAAAATTAAAATGTTTTTCGTGATGCCATTTGCGGTATGCGGCTGTGTGGGGAAAGCTGCCACTGCAAAGTATCTCACTGCTGGGGCTGGTGGTATTGAGCAACTTGGATGTTATGGCCCTCCGCAAGTAGAGCTAAGCCCCAGGGGAGAATGATGGTGATTGTAGTATGGTGAAAGTTGGTGATGCAGAGGTGCAGGAAGAATTCAGACAACACAGGGACTGCGGTTTAACTTGTTCTTTACTCACTGGTTCTGTGAAGCTGCAACCCAGCTGGTGCTGGTCTCTACCAATCTAAGCCTCAAGTAATCCGGAATTCCCTTGTTCCCAGTGCCGGTGTAGTAACCTGGTGAGCTTTACTTCCATGCACCCGTCTATAGTTGGTGGATCCCCATGGCCTGAAGCATTCTGGGGTCCCCTCCTGTTGTCACAGTCCTGGCCAGTATGGCAGGCAGCTTGAACCTCTCTTGGGTTGGACCTCTGTCCCAGTTCCCAGGTTCCCTCTTTGCTGCTGTGCCTTGGACATTAACGTTGGTGTGGAACCCTGATAATTCCCTCACTGGGCCGATTTATCGGTGAGCTTGAAGCATGTTCCTGAACTTGGGCTCTGCACCCCGCCGGTGCCTGGAACTGTGAGAGCGCACACCGTACTCTCCCTGGCGACTGTACTTCTTTTGCCCAACAAGTCACTTCCCACACTCTGTCTGGGAAAAAGGGCATGGATGTGTGTGTTTGAATGGTATTTACTGGCACTGATTTTCCAGGAACCCGGGGTTAGCACTGCATCTGTTACTAGATGCAAAACCCTGTGGCACCTGACAACTCAGGGGCGCCACATACTGCTTTGTAATTATTTGCAAAAGCAACTAGCAATGTATGTGTGATTCGCCTGACCTTATCAGGGTGTCACAGGGAACTGCACTCCTTTCTCTTATGGTGCAGAACTCATCCTCCATGGTTCTGGGAACCTAACTCTGTTATTGTTCCCATCAGCACTCAAATCCTAGCCACACCTCACACCACACCCTGTCAGGCACACCAGTGGGTGGTCTAGCTGGAAAAGTGCCACCCGCCAAGGGGTCAGGCAGACTGGTGGGAGGGACATAGTCAGTCTTAGAGTAGCCCTCAGAGAGTGAGGAGCTGAGGGAGTTGTAGCTCCCTGGGAGACTTTGGTTAGGTTGCAGACGGTGGTCTGGGACCGGAGGAATCGGAGACCCAGTCGCAGGGTAGTGGAGAAGGGTGCCAAGACTTAGTTTTGGAGAACGGTCAACCGGAAAGTCCAGTAACCGGACCGGTACCTAGCACAGCAGGGTACAGGACCCTAGATCATGGAGTAGCTTCACGCAACCTGGTAATTCACATGTGGAGGATAGTCTCTTTATGAACTTTCCCCAAGAGCTCAGAGATCGAAGGCCCAACACAACAAGGGGGTTAGGGCTTTCCAGCTTATGCGGCCTACAGAAATCCCAAGTATCAGCCATTGAGAGTACAGCTCCCATATTTAAATATAGGGAGCGGGACCCCGACAGCTTTAGGCCGAGGAGCCACTCAGAAACATCTATCTACATGTGCATGGAGGCAGGCTCCATTACACCAGACAATACTAGCGGGGATGGATTACTGGACGAGCTCCCCAGAGTGGCAGCGGCAACCAGAGACTTGGTTTACTTTTGTGACAGAGTGTGCTTCACGGTTGCACCAACATCCACACAGTCTGAGTGAGTACACTGCTCTCCTTGTGTCCTGCCTGCCACACAGCCCGCACCACACCATCGTCTCACCTATCCTCTAGAGTCCCGGGGTCTTTCCTATCCATGGAGGGATCACCATCTGGCTGCCCCGCTACATCTCCCCCGGGTATTCCCATCGGCAGCGGCAGTACTCCCCTTACCGCGAACCATGGGTGGCGTCACGAATTCTCCCTTGTAAATATCCCTCCTTTTACACTTCGAAGTGGCTGCAAGCCCCCAGGTCTGGAGACCGTCGAGCCACAGAAACCCTAGATCCGAGCAGTTCGACTGCTGCAGGGGCAGTACATATGAATGTGGCTGATATGGACAGATGGCACAATTCCGGCTGTGAAATCCTAACTATTGTGGAAACAGGAACGATGCATTTTGTGTATCAGGCTGTACAAAATGGTGAAGTCCTGCTTTGTATTTGCAAAGGCCACTAGCAACGAATGAATGTGCCTGACGTGGATGAACGGCACAAGTCAGCCTGCGAACCCCTAACTATTGTGGAAACAGGTCTCCATTCCCTACCTAATCCACAATTTATTCACTCCCTCCTGTGACTTTGTTCAGTGCTATCATCTCTTAGAAAAGCTAGTGTATTATGGTTTCTGAATGATACGATGAAGGTAGTGACACACACTGATTTAAACACTCTCCCTGGTCGGAAATCTATCCCTCTAAACACTACACTGACCTACGCTGCAGGCAGCCCTGAAAAGTGATTTTTGTGTTATTAAGAGGCCTACAATCTCCCTAGCAGCTGCATGCTCTATCCCTCTGCTGATACAATGCTGGCTCCGGATGCAGTGTGTGACAAATGGCGGTGGAAGGTCTTTTATAGACCCTATGATGCTGAGCGGCCAACCAATCACAGTAATGCCACAACCAGGATGGCTGCAGCATTACTGTGATTGGTTAAGAAGCCCAGCATGTTTATTGGCTGCAAATCAGGTGCCAAAACGGCTGGGCACCACATCCGAATATAGGGAGGCAAAAATACCATTACTCGCTATATAATGAATAGCCCAAGTACCGTACTATTCTGCAAATAGTAACGAATACATTTGCTTATCAAAACCACAAACAGTGCACAACTCTTACAGTGGCTCCACACAAGTGTGGTACTCCAGAAAGGAATAAATGAGGTAAAGAGGTAACCCTGCAAGCTTGAAGTTTTTAGAAGTTTATAGAAGAGACATGATGAATGCTGACTATCTCAAATATTCACATAAAGTACCAAAGAGAAAGCCACATGCATGATGTTATTTCTGGTGCAAACAGTTGAGAAAGGGATTCTTATTATCCTAATTGGTAGGAGTTTGATAGTGGACTAATATAGTATAATGTATATCATTTTAGTATCCCAATATGACCCATGGAACAGAAAAAGTTGTCCATCACTGTTCTAAACATTGATGAGATTGCACAAATTCATGAGAAGTATGTAACTGGTACTCAAAAATTAACTTAATTTAGTGCATTACTGTGGTTAGAAAATGTGGTTAACAAATATTAGTGGTTAGAGAAATATTCAATTGAATGACCTTGGAAAGACATATGACAAACTCACCAATATAATCTGCTTTGCTAAACAAGGCTGAGACACTCAGGAGTCCAATGGGCATTTTGAAGAATGATACTCACCAGGCAGTTTCTTAAACATGCCTATATTCTTAAGGCGACGTTACACGCTACGATTTATCTGACGATATGTCGTCGGGGTCACGAATTCCGTGACGCACATCTGGCATCGTTAGCGACGTCGTTGAGTGTGACACCTATGTGCGACTTCGAATGATCGCAAATAGGTTGAAAATCGTTGATCGTTGACACGTCGTTCACTTTCAAAATATTGTTCATCGTTTGGAACGCAGCAGACATATTTTTACGTTTGACACCCTGCAAACGACGAACAACATCCACACGACTGCCTTGGTCAAACAATATATCGCTGAACGATTTTGCGTTACTTGTGCGATCGTTACGTGTGACCTCTAATAAACGACCTATGTGCAATTTCAGCACATCGTAACTATGATCTGGGCGTGTCACATCGCTAATGAGATCGTCAGATAAATCGTAGCGTGTAACGTGGCCTTTAGTTTCAGCGGAAAAAAATCTATTATTTCTAAGGGATTGGACATAAATGTTCGGATCAGAATCAGGGAACTCTTCACGTCCACAATTTGACCTGAGCTTTACACATTCTAGCCTTAATGTTCCAGCTCATCAGATATTAGTCTGAGCACATTCAAATCTATTTTAGCTGTGGTATTTCGAGGGTCTCTGGTAGCTAGAGGCTAATGCGATTCTTGTGTCCTTTGTGATGCTCTACATGTTTCTAGCCACTCATCATGTCACCCCTTTAAAAGCTGTTCTATTCCTCTGCTTTACGTTCTCTCTTTCAACTGCGCCTCTCCTTTTTTCTTCTGTTTTGGTCACATTTTCTCCATTTATTTCAGGGCCTGCCCTTCCTCCTCCCCATCTCCCCCTGAGCTCTTAACATCTCAGATAAAAGACAGTATGCCGCAGTGAGTGACGCTCTCCTTCCCGTGTGGGAGCGTGGGAAGATAAAAGTGACATGTTTAGGGTTATTAAAATATTTTTTTAGCTAGTTTTCTTAAGCAGCTGACGGGTGGTTAACCCTGTGATGGGTTTATGTGCAGTATTTGAAGGAATTTTACTGTTCCACTTCTGAAAATTACAGATGTAACAGGAGGTGAATGTAGGCAATCACAGGGTACAGTGACAGACTCCAGCAGGGAAGGATGGCTAGGCTGCGCTTTGGCACTGGTATCCTTTTAGGGGAGGGGTAAAATAAAGATTTACATGTCACATATGGATGGAACATCTCTTTTACCTACACCTGGGACCCTTTGAATTTTTTAATTAGCCATGACCTTTTCCTCCTTTCTAATCCCCTGACAAGTAGGAAGGACAGTGTAGGTCATTGCAAGGATTGCTAATTACAGGTATGACATCCCATACTTATCAGGCATATATGTCACAACACAAAATGCTAGTTTTGGAGCAAAGCAAGCATAACAATGACATTTTTTTCTAAGTCTTAAAAAAATAAAATTAGGTTTTAATTCATTGCCTTATTAACACATTTTGTGCCTGATGCTACTTTGACCTGAACATTTGCCAGTGCTCATTTATTTAAAGGAGCTTATCAGTTTGCAGGTAAAGTTGATCAGTGGGGGTCCTGCTGCAATGACATGTCCCCTTTATGTACCGCTACTTGGAACACATGAAGTGTTACTCAGCACTTACCATCCATTGATTCAACTGAATACAGCTCTCTGATCTATATGGGAACCCCATTTAATCTTTAGTGTTTCCCACTGTAGTCTTGCTATATATCACTACGATATTCTATGGCTTACTGATCCATAGGATAAGACATCAAGGTATTAGAAATACATCAGAAGACATCAAGGAACTACTTTATTCACCTTACTATGACCTATATTCCCTTATAGATGGCTTAAGGGGTTCATCCTACTGACAGATTCCCTTTAACATAACATACACCTTTTACGTTTTTATTTTTCACTAGCTGTACTACCCGGCTTCGCCCAGGTTAATAACTGTTGTTAACAAAATAGAATGTATTAACAAAAATTTATTCTGCACACAATATCCGCTGCCCGGGATAGTAACTGTCTCTGTTTCTCTCGCATTCTCTGTCTGTCTCCCCCTCTGTATATATCTCTCTGTCTCTCTCTCTATCTCTTTGTCTGTCTGTCTCGTTCCCTGTCTGTCTCTGTCTCTTTTTCCATCTGTCTCAATCTCTTTCCCTGTCTGTCTATCTATCTCTTTTTCCTGTCTGTCTATCTCTGTCACTTTCGCTGTCTGTTTCTTTCCCTGTCTGTCTCTGTCCCTCTCTTTCACTGTCTGTCTCTTTCCCTCTTTCCCTCTGTCTCTTTCCCTGTGTCTATCTTTACCTGTCTTTGTCTGTCTCTTACCCTGTCTGTCTCTTTCCCTCTCTTTCCCTGTCTGTCTGTTTCCCTGTGTCTGTCTCTGTCTCTTTGTCTGTGTCTGTCTCTTTGTGTCTGTCTCTTACCCTGTCTATGTCTGTTTCTTACCCTGTCTCTCTCTTTCCCTCTCTTTCCCTGTCTGTCTGTTTCCCTGTGTCTGTCTCTGTCTCTTTGTCTGTGTCTGTCTCTTTGTGTCTGTCTCTTACCCTGTCTATGTCTGTTTCTTACCCTGTCTCTCTCTTTCCCTCTCTTTCCCTGTCTGTCTCTTTCCCTCTTTCCCTGTCTATTTCCCTGTGTCTGTCTCTTTATCTGTGTCTGTCTCTTTCCCTGTCTGTCTCTTTCCCTTTCTTTTCCTATCTGTCTGTTTCCCTGTGTCTGTCTCTTTGTCTGTGTCTGTCTCTTTTCCTGTTAGTCTGTCTCTTTGTCTGTGTCTGTCTCTTTGTGTCTGTCTCTTACCCTGTCTATGTCTGTTTCTTACCCTGTCTGTGTCTGCCTCTTTCCCTGTCTGTGTCTGTCTCTTTCCCTGGCTGCATTGTGACACGTCAACATTCCATATAAGGGCGTGGCTGCGCATTCTTCTGAAGTTCTGGCTGCACTGTGGCTCCCAGCTCCATTTGCTTTAATGGAGGCAGGTTTTTTGGCGAATAACTGTAAAGCGCGAGGTTAAAATTTCCCCTCAAAACATAGCCTATGACGCTCTCGGGGTCCAGACGTGTGAGTGTGCAAAATTTTGTGGCTGTAGCTGCGACGGTGCAGATGCCAATCCCGGACATACAAACACAAACACACACACACACACATTCAGCTTTATATATTAGATATGATGATTGTCATACAGTGCTGGCCAAAAGTATTGGCACCCCTGCAATTCTGTCAGATAATATTCAGTTTCTTCCTGACAATGATTGCAATCACAAATTCTTTGGTAATATTATCTTCATTTATTTTGCTTGCAATGAAAAAACACAAAAGAGAATGAAACAAAAATCAAATCATTGATCATTTCACACAAAACTCCAAAAATGGGCCAGACAAAAGTATTGGCACCCTTAGCCTAATACTTGGTTGTACAACCTTTAGCCAAAATCACTGCGAACAACCGCTTCTGGTAACCATCAATGAGTTTCTTACAATGCTCTGCTGGAATTTTAGACCATTCTTCTTTGGCAAACTGCTCCAGGTCCCTGAGATTTGAAGGGGGCCTTCTCCAAACTGCCATTTTGAGATCTCTCCACAGGTGTTCTATGGGATTCAGGTCTGGACTCATTGCTGGCCACTTTAGTAGTCTCCAGTGTTTTCTTTCAATCCATTTTCTAGTGCTTTTTGAAGTGTATTTTGGGTCATTGTCCTGCTGACAGACCCATGACCTCTGAGGGAGACCCAGCTTTCTCACACTGGGCCCTACATTATGCTGCAAAATTTGTTGGTAGTCTTCAGACTTCATAATTCCATGCACACGGTCAAGCAGTCCAGTGCCACAGGCAGCAAAGCAACCCCAAAACATCAGGGAACCTCCACCATGTTTGACTGTAGTGACCGTGTTCTTTTCTTTGAATGCCTCTTGTTTTTTCCTGTAAACTCTATGTTGATGGCTTTTCCCAAAAATCTCTACTTTTGTCTCATCTGACCAGAGAACATTCTTCCAAAACGTTTTAGGCTTTCTCAGGTAAGTTCTGGCAAACTCCAGCCTGGCTTTTTTATGTCTCGGGGTAAGAAGTGGGGTCTTCCTGGGTATCCTATCATACAGTCCCTTTTCATTCAGATGCTGACGGATAGTATGGGTTGACACTGTTGTACCCTCGGACTGCAGGGCAGCTTGAACTTGTTTGGATGTTAGTCGAGGTTCTTTATACACCATCCGCACAATCTTGCGTTGAAATCTCTCATCAATTTTTCTTTTCCTTCCACATCTAGGGAGGTTAGCCACAGTGCCATGGGCTTTAAACTTCTTGATGACACTGCGCACTGTAGACACAGGAACGTTCAGGGCTTTGGAGATGGACTTGTAGCCTTGAGATTGCTCATGCTTTCTCACAATTTGGATTCTCAAGTCCTCAGACAGTTCTTTGGTCTTCTTTCTTTTCTCCATGCTCAATGTGGTACACACAAGGACACAGGACAGAGGTTGAGTCAACTTTAATCCATGTCAACTGGCTGCAAGTGTGATTTAGTTATTGCCAACACCTGTTAGGTGCCACAGGTAAGTTACAGGTGCTGTTAATTACACAAATTAGAGAAGCATCACATGATTTTTCAAACAGTGCCAATACTTTTGTCCACCCCCTTTTTTATGTTTGGTGTGGAATTATATCCAATTTGGATTTATGACAATTCTTTTTTATTTTTTTCATTGAAGACACATTAAATGAAGATAATAATACCACAGAATTTGTGATTGCCATCATTTTCAGGAAGAAACTGAGTATTATCTGACAGAATTGCAGGGGTGCCAATACTTTTGGCCAGCACTGTATCTGCCATTACAATAACAAATTTACATTACTGTTTTAACAATATGAAAACATATATTTTTTCATTTTTGCTTTCTTTGTACTTGTGTGACACCCTGGCAAAGTCACAGATAGGGCCCCGCACTACACCGTTCCCTAACAAGGTGACAGCAGCCAAACATATAAAACCCTAGTCACCCCCCTCAGTGCTTGATGGACACACCAGGGGGCGGAGCCAGGCGGTTGGAAGATGCCCACCTAGGAGTCTCAGACAGCCTGGGGCGGGAAAGTTTAGTCTAGTTGAGAAGTTCAAGTCTAGAGGTCAAGAGGAGAGGTGTGTGGCTTGAGCTGTGTGCAGCTACAGCAAAGGAAAGACCCAAACTGAACCGGTGCAAGGGTAGGAGCCCTGGTACTGCTGGCTAGGAGGCAGATGCTGGTCTCCATCTGCAGGAGCCGGGAAGACGGCTCGGTGGAACCGAGGTGGACCGGGACAGGGTAGTGGCCCGCCGGTACTGACCCTGGGAACCGACTCGGAAACCGGAGCACAAAGGGGAGTACTCAGACCCTGAAGCTAGGTCCAGACGCTACTGGGGGCTAGCTAATTCACTGATTGCAGCCAGGACTAGAGGTCCTGTCCCACCCAAAGTCCCGACTGAAGGCAAACAGCTCAACAAAGGGGATAGAAAGCCACCGCCACGGCACAGAGATCCCACGGGTCAGCGTCTGCGGGCAAAAGGGTTCCTCAGGCAACCAAAAGCCGAGAGCGGACTCCTGAAGTTGCAAGCGCAGGTAGTCCAGCATCACAAACAGGTGCGGGAGAAAGGCAGAGACCACCAACCGGGTGGGGCACCAGACTGCAGCCGGCTGCGGGCACCGACCACCATCACCTTGCTTTACCAGAGACTCGTGTGTTTACTGATCATGAGTACATCAGTGCCTTTCTGGCCGCCCATCTCCTGCACCGCCAAACACCCCTCAACGGGTCCCGGGGCCACCATCCCTGCCCATGGAGGGGTTAACAGCTTGCTGCGTAACATCTCCCCCGGGTGCCCCGTAACTGCAGCGGTGGTGTCCATCTTCACCACATCCCGTGGGTGGTGTCACGAACTTAAACACCGCTCCGGCCGTACACATACATCCCCAAACCGCAAACTCCCTTTTGATTGGAGTGACCGCAGGACCCCCGGGTCCGGGACCCTTGAGCCACCCACTGAAGGTCCGGATCCGAGCGGCTCAGCTGCCGAGCACGGGACGATACACCTCCAATTTCTGGCGTCACGAACAGGATACTTACCCATCCAGTTACCTTGTGGAAGTGCGCCTTGAAGTGGTCAGCGGTGATCCGTTGCGAAATTTTCAAAATCCGCCATCTTGCCGCCATTGTTAGGTACGAAGATTCCCGCAAGAGTCTTCTTCCCTGCGAAAAGAGCATGAAAACTGAAGCCCTGCCCCCTGGGAACATGGCCGTAAAAGCAAGGCCGGAAGTCGAAAAACGAAACTTACCGGCCGGCGAGAGGAGTGCCGCGAAAAGACCAAGGGGGAAAAGCGGGAAGATGTCCGCACCTAACACGGATGGCGGAGTGGCGCCAGCCGCTGGAGCAACGGCGCCCGCAGGTGCGCCTGATGACGGGAACGTGGCGGCGCTCGCTCCGGTCGCAGGAGCGGGAGAGGCCGCGGTTCCGACGGTCACCCAGGTAATGCCAATCTCCTTGCCCTACGTGCCCGGTGCTGCATGGCTACCCCAGTACGATGGGAAACCTGATGCCTTGCAGGTGTTCCAGAAGAAAATATGCACAATCCTCGATTTGTATGCCATGATTGGCAAGCAGCGTGCAGCGGTAGTGCTAGGGTAGCTGACCGGCGCCACCGAGCAGGAGGTGGAGACTTGGGCAGATGCGGACCGGGTCTCGGTAACCGCCATTTTTGATAAACTCCAGGTCGCCTTTGAAACCCGCACAGAATCGGAGTTACAGATGCCGTTTTATCATTGTCGGCAGCGACCGAAGGACAGTATCCGAGACTATGCCTTGCGGCTACAGATGGCCTTGCATACACTGAGGCAGGTGGACCCCATCCATGAGACTGACAGCAAGAAAATGCTGGTAGAACAGTTCCTGCAGGGAAGATCGAAAAAACAACTGCGGTTGTGGTCTCTAGAGCACGCCGACCTGAACTTTACAGTCGTAAAAGATGGGCCATCAAAGCCTTACAGGCACCAGATGTTGGTGCCCCCGATCCACCATCTTGGCCAGCTGATACCACTCCCATTTCAGTAGTACCCCCCCTGTTGGCTCTGCCGGCCCCTGCTGCAGTCACCGGAGCTCCGGAAGACCTGTCGTCGCAAGTCCGTTGCCTGAATGATGACGTCGCCAGGATCCTCGCCGCTCTACAACTACCGACGAAAGTCAAGCCCACGGAGAAGATACAGCTCGCTGACAGCCCGGAGAACGTCCCCTGGATGCAGCGGAGGAGGAACAACGATCCCCGGTATGGACCGCCTGTCTGCTACAAATGTAATAAGACCGGCCACTACTCCAGACCGTGTCCGTTAAACGAGCAACCCCTGAGGCCAAGGGCCAATCCTCAGGAGTAGATCCTCAAGGCCCAGCTGACTGGCGGGACCGGTACGTTGGAGGTTGCCCCATCATCTCCCTGGCGGTGGACGGTATCCTGACCATGGCCCTTCTCGACACCGGATCACATGTAACGACTATGCCTTACACGTTGTACCAACGGTATTGGTCTGATAGTGAACTTGCCCCATCCGGACGATAGCTTAACCATTATTGCGGCCAATGGACTCCCTATGACCCAGGTGGGGTTCAAGGAAGTGACTTTGACCGTGGGGCGAACGGAGCTGAAACGTCAGGGGATGATTGTAGTGCTGAATGATTCCAGTGACCGTAACCCAAAGGTGGTCCTCGGGACCAACGTGATTGAGAACTGTATGGGGGAAGTGTTGAGCCTGTTGCAACAATTGTCTGCCACTGCGGGAGGGGGTCGGCAGAGGACTCTGTAATGTGAAATCCGGGCCTTCCTGCAGCGGCAGCAGGTGAACCTGATGGGTGGAGAGATCGGCGGTGTGCGAGTGATGGACGCAGCGCCTTTGATGCTACCGCCGTGGAGCGAGATGATGATTTGGTATAGGGCAGCAGTAGGTCCCCAGGGACAGGATTACCCGGCAGTGGTAGAGCCCTTGCCTTCGGAGCATTGGCCCACAGTAATGGCAGCCAGAGGGGTGATTGATGTCAAGAAGGGGAGAGTGCCCGTGAGAGTGATGAACTGCAGAGAGGAAGAGGTCAGGCTTCCCCGCTACAGCACCATAGCCAAGTTGTTCATTGTAGACGCACATGCTATCCATGAAACAACCTCCACAACCACCACATCACATTCTGGCAGCGGCCCTCCACCCAAACAATTAGAGGAGTGGTGCCGGGAGTTGCATGTCGGCACAGAGTCAACACCCATGCATCACAAAGAGGGGGTGTACCGGGTAGTGCAGGAGTACAGGCAGGTTTTCAGCAAGCACCCGTTAGACTTTGGGAGGGTTAAGGGGGTTCAGCACCATATCCCCACAGGCACACATCCACCCATTAAAGAGCCGTACAGACAGATCCCACCTGCACACTACCAATGCGCCAAGGACATGCTGAGGAACATAAAAGAGGCAGGGGTCATCCGGGATAGTTGTAGTCCCTGGGCAGCTCCGTTGGTGCTGGTGAAGAAGAAAGATGGTACCATGAGAATGTGTGTGGATTACCGGAAGATTAACCAGATAACGCATAAAGACGCTTACCCTCTCCCTCGCATTGAAGAGTCGCTGGCTGCGCTGAAGACTGCTAATTATTTCTCTACCCTTGACCTTACTAGTGGCTACTGGCAGGTGGTGGTTGCAAAAGAAGACCGCGGGAAGACTGTGTTCGCTACTCCAATGGGACTCTGTGAGTTGACACAGAGCAGTATGCCATTTGGGCTGTGCAATGCCCCGGGAACCTTCCAGAGGCTCATGGAGTGCTGCTTTGGGCATCTCAATTTCGAGACTGTTCTGCTGTATCTGGATGACGTGATTGTGTATTCCAAGATGTATGATGCCCACCCGAAGCACCTGGCAGAAGAGTTTGCGGCCCTCTCCAAGTATGGGATTAAATTAAAGCCCTCTAAGTGCCACCTGTTGAAACCCAAAGTGCAGTACCTCGTGCATGTGGTGAGCGCGGAAGGCGTGGCCCCAGATCCAGAGAAAATTACTGCTATCCATAGTTGGCCGCAACCTACCACAGTAAAGGAGGTGAGGCAGTTCCTGGGCCTAGTGGGCTACTATCGTCGCTTGATCAAGGGATACACGTAGATAGCCGCGCCCATGCAAGACCTCCTCGTGGGACAGACCAAGAATGGGAGAGCTCCTGGACCCCCATTTGTCTGGGGTGAGAAGCATGAGGAGTCCTTCCAGCAGCTGAAGTCGGCCCTGACAGGAGAAGAAATCTTGGCTTACCCTGACTATGGCCTCCCATTCATTCTTTATACTGATCCCAGCAATGCGGGCTTAGGTGCGGTCCTGTCTCAGGTGCAAGATGGCAGGGAGAAGGAAATCGCCTACGCCAGCAGGAAGCTCCGGCCGATGGAGAGGAACCCCGAGAATTACAGCTCCTTCAAGCTGGAGTTCTTGGCCCTCGTCTGGGCAATAACAGAAAGATTTAAACATTACCTAGCGTCGGCGAAGTTCACTGCTTACATGGACAACAACCCATTGACACATCTGGACACGGCCAAGTTGGGTGCCCTGGAGCAGTGGTGGGTGGCTCGGCTATCCAACTACGACTTCACCATTAAGTACCGGGCTGGCTGCAAGAACACCAACGCGGATGCACTATCTAGAATGCCGCACCTGCCTGATGAAGGAATAGAGGAAGACGGTCTGGAGGAGATCGAGTTACCCGCATTCCATCGGCCAAAGGACAAGAAACCCTGTGTTGGCCGACAGCAAGCGAACCTTGACCCGATGCCCAGCCAGGGGTGGCAAGAAGCTCAGGGCCAGGAGCCCGCAGTTCAGCTAGTCAAGACGATGATTGCTCAGGGCTCTTCCAGGCTGGACCCTACAGCTCCCTCTGAAGCTCAGCGGTTGTGGAAGGAGAGAGACCGCCTCTACCTGCATCAAAGAAAGCTGTATAGGGGGTTAATCAACCCGAAGACACATGAGAAACTTCGCCAGCTGATGCTACCCCAGGCCTGTGTGCCCAAGGTCCTGCAGGCCTACCATGACGGCGCAGGACACTTCGGCTGGAAGAAGCTGAAGATGCTGCTGAGGGAGCGCTTCTACTGGAGTGGGATGCGGGAGTCCGTAGAGGCTTGGTGCCGAGAGTGTGGTCCCTGTGCGCTGAGAAGATGGGACGAAACCAGCCAGAAGACCCCACTGCAGCCGATTTTCACCCACCAGCCGTTGTAGTTGGTCGCTCTGGACCATGTCAAGTTCACTCCCAGCCGGAGCAGATACACCTACGCCCTGACCATTGTAGACAACTACTCAAGATTTATGGTGGTTGTCCCCGTCAAAGATTTAACAGGCCGCACTGCAGCCAGAGCCTTCCAGGCCTATTTTTGCTGGCCACATGGCTACCCGGAGAAGGTGCTCATGGATCAGGGCCCGGCCTTTGAGGCAGAGGTGTTCCAGGAGTTCTGCAACTTGTACGGGTGCAAGAAGATCCGGACCATGGCCTACCATGCCCAGACTAATGGGATGTGTGAGAAGATGAACCATTTGGTCCTGAATCTCCTTAAGATACTGCCTTTGGAGGAGCGGAATTTGTGGCCAGAGAAGCTGCCTGACTTGGTGTACATGTACAATAACATCCCCTGCAGTTCTACCAAGTGCACACCTGTGTACCTGGTGAGAGCTCGGCTGGAACAGCTGCCAGTAGACCTAGAAATGGACGTAGAGGTACCTGAAACTCTGACCCCCACTGCCAATTGGGATGCCAAGCAACAGATGCAGTACCGACAGATCCAAGAGTATGTGAAGAGGAATCTGCGTCAAAGCCGGAAGAGGCAAGAACAGAGCTTCATCAAGCGGGCTCAGGCTGCCCCTTTTGGACCTGGAGATGTGGTGCTGAAGCATAAAAGGAGAACAAACAAGCTCAACGATCAATGGAAAAGGACCCCCTACGTCATACAGCCTACCGGATGGAAGAACGAGAAGACATATCTGATTAGTCGTGACCAGGGGAAGACCACAGCCACTATTTCCAGGGACCACCTGAAGAGATGCCCAGGGCCCCTGAGGCTGATGGACGAGATTCTAATTCCCACGCCGAGTGTGGAAAAGAAGAAAGAGGTGATCCATACAGTGATGGGTGACTTTCCAGCTGACTGGCCTATGCAGAACGGCGCGGTGATTGTTCCCGTGATAATGTTCCTACAACCCGTGGAAGTAATAGAGCCAGAGATGCCCGTCAGCGAGCCACCCGAGCAAGCGCCCAGGGATGCACCTACACCATGCCTCTGCAGGTCTCTGCCCGCCATACCTGACACTCGGGAAGAGGGACCTGTCGTCCCCTCTCCCCCATTGCCTCCACCTGAGAGTATTGGGCCCAGGAGTTCCACACGCCCTAATCTAGGTCATCCCCCGCTTAGATATAGGGAGACCGCAATCTAGGGGTGTCATATGCTGATTGTGTAAATAGATGTGTGAATGAATGCCAATTAACCGAGATTCCCACCTGATTAAGAAGACTGCTGAATAGGTAGCAGTTTCCGGCTGCCATCCTGCCCTTCCTCTCTCTCTGACTCTGTTTACCTCCAGTTGTTTTACCCCAGTTATACAAAAAGACAAGGCCGAGAACTTGCAGGCCACCCCAAAAACTATTGGGCCTTGTAAATAGTCCCTGACCATCCTTTTCATTGTCCTGCAGTCTCCGGAGAGGCTGGTTGGAGGAAGGGCCTGCGGGAAATTGTAGGCCGAGGTCCTGTCACCATTAAGACCGGTGATGACCCTCCAGGTCAGGGGTCTCCTGGACGTGGGGCCTCTGAGAGAGACTGCCGAGTAAGGAACTTATTACCCGACCCGTGTGGGCAACACCCGGACCCGAACCTGTTTCCTGGACTGGGGAAAAGGGGTGGTGACCTGGTGTTTAGAGGCAGCATCAGGGTTAGGTTTGCTTGGGTGGGCAAAATGGAAAGGACCCAGTCCCATCCCGTTCCCGGTTAATAAAAATGTTTTATATTGCAATGTTTAAGTAACCAGCCTCCCATAAGGGAAGAAACCAAATATGCTTGAATTGTACAAAAGTTATTATAATTGTAAATATGTTCTTATCTTTTTCAGTTAAAGCAAAAATAAACCGGTGGTCGGACAGCCCGCGGACGGTCTGTGGTTAACCAAGGGGGAGTGTGACGCCCTGGCCGGGCCAGGTAGTCACAGATAGGGCTCCACACTACACCGTTCCCTAACAAGGTGACAGCAGCCAAACATATAAAACCCTAGTCACCCCCCTCAGTGCTTGATGGACACACCAGGGGACGGGAACCAGGCGGTTGGAAGATGCCCACCTAGGAGTCTCAGACAGCCTGGGGTGGGAAAGTTTAGTCTAGTTGATAAGTTCAAGTCTAGAGGTCAAGAGGAGAGGTGTGTGGCTGGATCTTTGTGCAGCTCCAGCAAAGGAAAGACCCAAACTGAACTGGTGCCAGGGTAGGAGCCCTAGTACTGCTGGCTAGGAGGCAGACGGTGGTCTCCGTCTGCAGGAGCCGAGAAGACGGCTCGGTGGAACCGAGATGGACTGGGACAGGGTAGTGGCCTGCCGGTACCGACCCGGGGAACCGACTCGGAAACCGGAGCACAAAGGGGGAACTCAGACCCTGAAGCAAGGTCCAGAAGTTACTGGGGGCTAGCTAATTCACTGATTGCGGACAGAACTAGAGGTCCTGTCCCACCCAAAGTCCCGACTGAAGGCAACAGCCCAATGAGGGGGAATAGAAAGCCACCGCCATGGCACAGAGATCCCACGGGCCAGCGTCTGTGGGCAAAAGGGCTCCTCAGGCAACCAAAAGCCGGGAGCGGACTCCTGAAGTTGCAAGCGCAGGTAGTCCACCATCACAAACAGGTGCGGGAGAAAGGCAGAGACCACCAACCGGGTGGGGGACCAGACTGCAGCCAGCTGCGGGCACCGACCACCATCATCTTGGTTTACCAGAGACTTGTGTGTTTACTATTCGTAAGTACATCAGTGCCCTCCGGCCGCCCATCTCCCTGCACCGCCAAACACCCCCCAATGGGTCCCGGGGCCACCATCCCTGCCCACGGAGGGGTTAACAACTTTCTGCGCAACATCTCCTCCGGGTGCCCCGTAACTGCAGCGGTGGTGTCCATCTTCACCACATCCCGTGGGTGGTGTCACGAATTTAAACACGGCTCCGGCCGTACACATACGTCCCCAAAACGCAAACCCCCATTTGGAGTGACCGCAGGACCCCCGGGTCCGGAGACCCTCAAGCCACCCACTAAAGGTCCGGATCCGAGCAGCTCGGCTGCCGAGCTTGGGGCGGTACACTTGTTTTGATGCAACATCATCACATGGTTGACTGTTTAACATGCATCTTTGAAAATCTAAGCTCATACATTTTTATAAGTCTCTTACGTAATGCTGTTTAGAAGATCCTCACATCTCCATATGATGAGTAATAAAAAAATGCAAAATTTTAATTAAAAAATGCTTGACCTCATCAATTGTCCCTATCAATAAATAGTAACAACTCAATAGGAGTGAATTGATTGTTAGATGACAACCAAATGTGGATAATATATATCTGCAATGTAATGTCATTTGGAACCATGCATTTATCCGGAAAATGACTGCCATGTAGCAATACTACAGTCATGTTTGGGGAAAAATACAGAAAGCATCTTATTTGTCTGTAGATGTCAACAGATGTTTCACAATCAGAATAAATCTACACTGACATCATTTCAAAGAAATCAAGGGCCTTGTGCTCCAGTGCATTGCACTTCATAAATAACAGTGCCTGTCTTTGAAACAAAATTATATCCTGTTCAGTGGGCAGAACATTGTGTGAGATCATCATGTAGTAAACACAGTTTACTGGGGTGTAGCTATTACAGGGATGATTGGACATTTGATTATAAAGCTGGTTTACTTTCAAAGCTATGGAATTAATTGCTATTTTCAAGTAGAATCTACTATCAACGAACAGAGCTAACGATCAATACATTTAATGTATATATATATATATATATATATATATATATATATATATATATATATAGTGCCTTGCGAAAGTATTTGGCCCCCTTGATTTTTTTCAACCTTTTCCCACATTTCAGGCTTCAAACATAAAGATACAAATTTAAATTTTATGGTGAAGAATCAGCAACAAGTGGGACACAATTGTGAGGTTGAACGAAATTTATTGCTTATTTTAAACTTTTTTAAAAAATTAAAAACTTAAAATTAGGGCGTGCAATATTATTCGTCCCCTTTACTTTCAGTGCAGCAAACTCACTCTGGAAGTTCATTGAGGATCTCTGAATGATCCAATGTTATCCTAAATGACTGATGATAAATATAATCCACCTGTGTGTAATCAAGTCTCCGTATAAATGCACCTGCTCTGTGATAGTCTCAGTGTTATGTTTAAGGCACAGAGAGCTTCATGAAGACCACGGAACACAACAGGCAGGTCCGTGATACTGTTGTGGAGAAGTTTAAAGCCGGATTTGGTTACAAAAAGATTTCCAAAACTTTAAACATCGCAAGAAGCACAGTGTAAGCGATCATATTGAAATACTGTAGAAGGGGCATCATACCACTGCAAATCTACCAAGACCCGGCCGTCCATGCAAACTTTCATCTCAAACAAGGAGAAGACTGATCAGAGATGCAGCCAAGAGGCCCATGATCACTCTGGATGAACTGCAGAGATCAACAGCTGAGGTGGGAGAGTCTGTCCATAGGACAACAATCAGTTGTACACTGCACAAATCTGGCCTTTATGGAAGAGTGGCAAGAAGAAAGCCATTTCTCAAAGATATCCATAAAAAGTGTCGTTTAAACTTTACCACAAGCCACCTGGGAGACACACCAAACATGTGGAAGAAGGTGCTCTGGTCAGATGAAACCAAAATCAAACTTTTTGGGTACAATGCCAAAGGATATGTTTGGCGTAAAAGCAACACAGCTCATCACCCTGAACACACCACCTCCACTGTCAAACATGGTGGTGGCAACATCATGGTTTGGACCTGCTTTTCTTCAGCAGGGACAGGGAAGATGGTTAAAATTGATGGGAAGACGGATGGAGCCAAATACAGGACCATTCTTGAAGAAAACCTGTTGGAGTCTGCAAAAGACTTGAGAATGGGACAGAGATTTGTCTTCCAACAAGACAAATATCCAAAACATAAAGCAAAACCTACAAGGGAATGGTTGACAAATAAACGTATCCAGGTGTTAGAATGGCCAAGTCAAAGTCCAGACCTAAATCCAATCGAGAATCTGTGGAAAGAGCTGAAAACTGTTCACAAATGCTCTCCATCCAACCTCACTCAGCTCGAGCAGTTTGCAAAGGAAGAATGGTCAAGAATTTCAGTCTCTCAATGTGCAAAACTGATAGACACATACCCCAAGCAACTTGCAGCTGTAATCACAGGAAAAGTTTGCACTACAAAATATTAACTTAAAGGGGACGAATAATATTGCACGCCCCAATTTTCAGTTTTTTATTTTTTAAAAAAGTTTAAAATAAGCAATAAATTTCGTGGAACTTCACAATTGTGTCCCACTTGTTGCTGATTCTTCACCATAAAATTTAAATTTGTATCTTTATGTTTGAAGCCTGAAATGTGGGAAAAGGTTGAAAGAATCAAGGGGGCCGAATACTTTCGCAAGGCACTGTGTATATCTATATATATAATTGCCTTATTCTGTCTGTCTGTCTGTCTGTCTGTCTGTCTGTCTATCTGTCTATCTGTCTGTCTGTCTGTCATGCTCCGAAATTGTGTCCTTACGGTGACACAAAGCTGATTGGCCGCTGGGCTCGCCATGGCCCCGCCCCCCCACACGGATTGGCCTCTTGCCCTGGCTCTCTGCAGGCCCCGCCCCCCTCACGCAATGCACGCTCGCTCTGGCCCAACTGACACGGAGCTCCGATTCCCAGGTGAGTACACACACACATCAGATCACACTCACTCTCACACTCACTCTCACACACACATCACACATCACAACATGCTGGGATATCGCTTGCTTCTACACCGGCTCCGTCAGGATCCCGGCAGCGCCAGACATAACCTTGCGATGCTGGGATCTTGACGGAGGCCGTGAAAGCTGGTAACCATTATAAACATCGGGTAACTAAGGTCCCTTAGTTACCCGATGTGTATCATAGTTACCAGTGTACACCGGCTCACACTCACTCTCACACACACCTCACACACACATCACATCGCATCCACACATCAAGGTCCTGCAGCTGCGGAACATACACACACATAACAGCACACACACACACACACACAAATCAGATCACACTCACACACACCTCACACATCACATCGCATCCACATACTCACAACATCCTGGGATATCGCTTGCTTCTCGGCGGCGATACTGTGCTGTTGTGAGCTTCCAGGACCTGCCGGGGGATCACATGGCCAGAAGCATGTGATATCCCCGGATGTTGTGAGTATCAGCGCGTATGTGCAATATCGTCAGTGTGTGTGTCTTTGTGTGTGAGTGTATGCGATCGGGTGTGTGTGAGTGTATGCGATCGGGTGGGTGTGTGTGGGTGTGTGTGAGTGTATGCGATCGGATCTGTGAGTGTCGGCAGAGGAGCACGGCGTGCTGGAGGACGCTGAGAGGACAGAGGCTGATCCTGGGGAAGGCTGGGATGGGGAGGCTGATGCTGGACACGGAGAGGCTGATGCTGGGGACAGAGAAGCTGATGCTGAGGACAGAGAGGCTGATGCTGGGGACAGAGAAGCTGATGCTGGGGACAGAGAGGCTGATGCTGCGGGAGGCTGATGCTGGGGACAGAGAGGCTGATGCTGGAGACAGAGAGGCTGATGCTGGGGACAGAGAAGCTGATGCTGGGGACAGAGAGGCTGATGCTGGGGACAGAGAGGCTGATGCTGGGGACAGAGAGGCTGATGCTGGGGACAGAGAGGCTGATGCTGGGGACAGAGGCTGATGCTGGGGACAGAGAGGCTGATGCTGGGGACAGAGAGGCTGATGCTGGGGACAGAGAGGCTGATGCTGGGGACAGAGGCTGATGCTAGGGACAGAGAGGCTGATGCTGGCGACAGAGAGGCTGATGCTGGGGACAGAGAGGCTGATGCTGGCGACAGAGAGGCCGATGCTGGGGACAGAGAGGCTGATGCTGGAGACAGAGAGGCTGATGCTGGGGACAGAGAGGCTGATGCTGGGAGGAGAGAGGCTGATACTGCAGGTAGAGAGGCTGATGCTGGCGCAGCATGGCGGATGGAGCACCTTTGGGAGTGCGCAGCATGGCGGATGGAGCACGTTTGGGAGTGCGCAGCATGGCGGATGGAGCACGTTTGGGAGTGCGCAGCATGGTGGATGGAGCACGTTTGGGAGTGCGCAGCATGGCGGATGGATCACGTTTGGGAGTGCGCAGCATGGCGGATGGAGCACGTTTGGAAATGCGCAGCATGGCGGATGGAGCACGTTTGGGAGTGCGCAGCATGGGGGATGCAGCACGATGGGGAGTGCGGAGTATGGCGGATGGAGCACGTTTGGGAGTGCGCAGCATGGAGGATTCAGCACGATGGGGAGTGCGGAGTATGGCGGATGGAGCACGTTTGGGAGTGCGCAGCATGGCGGATGGACCACGTTTGGGAGTGCGCAGCATGGCGGATGGAGCACGTTTGGGAGTGCGCAGCATGGGAGATGGAGCACGATGGGGAGTGCGCAGCATGGCGGATAGAGCACGTTTGGGAGTGCGCAGCATGGGGGATGGAGCACGATGGGGAGTGCGCAGCATGGCGGATGGAGCACGTTTGGGAGTGCGCAGCATGGCGGATGGAGCACGTTTGGGAGTGCGCAGGATGGGAGATGGAGCACGATGGGGGGTGCGCAGCATACGGGATGGAGCACGATGGGGAGTGCGCTGCATGGGGGATGGAGCACGATGGGAAGTGCACACCTCCCCCCAACACACACACACACACACACGCGCGCACTGCACAACACACCACACCACACACACACACTGGGAACCACAAACAACTGCCCTACACAGACACCCACACACACAGACAACGCTGCACACACAAATATACGCACATACCGCACAACACGCACATTGCACAAAACATACCTCCCCCCAAAACACACCACACACACACAAACTGCGCAACACACACACAACGCTACAGACACACAGCGCTCCACAAACAACGCAACACACAAACAACACCGCTCTCACCCCCCATCACACCCAGACAACACCCAGAACATGTACAGCGCCTACACAAACACTTGGTAACTACACACAACAACATCTATATATATATATATATATATATATATATATATAACAAAAATCATACATGAACTACACAATACGTAAATTCTAGAATACCCGATGCGTAGAATCGGGCCACCTTCTAGTATATATATATATATATATATATTCACATTGTTTCATAGTTTTAAGGTTTAAAGAAAAGACTCAAAAACCGAGTTCAAAATATAATTTAACTTGTTGATCCTCATAAAGTCCAAAACCCATGAGGTACAGTAGATGATAATTGTTTCTTCTTAGAAGAAAAACTCACCTTCACTACCACTTTCTCTGAGCCTGCCTCGATGTTTGGACTACAACCTCCCATAACACCCACCTCTGCGACGACTGTCCGGATCTTCCAGGAAAGAGCATCCCCTCTTCATCCTCCTCTGCTTCCACCTCTTCCTCTGGGACCCACACCTTTTCCCACAGACTATTCAAAGTGTGCTCCAACTTGTAGATGAGTGGAATAATGATGCTGATTATGGCATCTCAGAACTAACCATCTTTGAAACTATTTCAAAACTGTGTAGGTGGGTGCAGAGACCCTTCATCTGTGCCCATTCCGCAATCGTGATTTGCGCCACATCCGCACTGCATAGCCCCACACTATGCCTCATGGTCTAGTGCACCAGGGCTTGCTGCTGCTGCCACAATCATTGCATCATGTGCAGAGTGGAATTCCACCATGTCAGCACATTGCATATCAACTGGTTAACCAGTAGGCTGAAAGACCTTTGCAGCGTTGCAAGTCGATTAACCTCGGGGTGCAAACAGCGGAAGTGAGCAGACAGCGACTGTGCCTTCTGCAGCAGCGCACACCCACGCCAGGATATTGAGCTACATATTTCTGTACAACCAGGTTGAGGCCGTGAGTCATGCAAGGCACATGTGTGATGTAACCCAGGCATAGGGCTGCCAACAGGTTTGCACCGTTATTACACATGGCCTTCCCTGGCTCCAAGTTCAGTGGAGACAGCCATTTATCAATCTCAGCTCGGATAGCAATCCACAACTCTACAGCTGTGTGACTTGCTTCTTCCGTGCATAATCATTTCAGCACAGCCTGATTGCGTTAAGCCTTGGCTGAGTTGTACAGAGATGGGGGGACTCTCTCTGCACTCTTGAAATGCGTGTTAAATTAAGGGACAACTTGGCGCAGGTGGAGGCCCTAGAAGAGGTTTAAAAAGCAGAAAGAGCTGGAGGAAGTGGTAGATCCAGATGTTTGTCCTACAAGCCTTGGGGATCTCAAAGCTTGGGATGCAGCCCCTTACCCACTTGCCACCACAGCCACCAGAGTCTCCCAGTGCCCAGTCAGCAAGCTGCAACGCCCCTGGCCATTCTTCCCTGTCCAGGGGTCAGTGGTGAAATGCACCCTGAGAGACAGAGTTTTTCACAGAAAAGGTAATGTTGAATGCAACACGATGATGTAGCACAAGCACAGCTTTATTAGAGAAGTAATAGTGACTGGGCAACTGGTACTGGGAGACTGCAACGGCCATTAGGTTTCGGAAACCGTCAGTTTCTACCAGGCGGAAAGGCAGCATTTCTGAGGCCAACAGTTTAGATATGGTGAAGTTAAGCTCTTCGCTTGAATGTGGCAGGAAATGATCTTTTACATGACCACAACTGTGGGATCAAGGGCTGGCTGCTGTGCTGAGAGAGGGTGGAATAAGGTGTACATGACCGACCGGTGGACTGTGAGGGAGGTGTAGGTGGAGATGTAATGCTGGATTGTATCATGTGGGTCAAGAACACCAGGCATGGTCACTTCTGTAACAGCTGATGGGCTCTCACTCTGCCCGAATGTGCCGGTAAACAAGTGGAGGTTCTGCAGTCTCAGACCTGTGTGAGAATAGTTTCAACGGTGACACAGGAGGAGGAAGAAGCAGCAGACGCGATTGATTTGGCGGCTGGTGGTTTGGTAGGCCCGGTAGTCTGTATTTTAGTGCAGTAAGATTCCCAGAGTAATGCATGTTGCTTGTGCATGTGCCTGTTTCTGCATTTCGTAGTCAAATTATTTGAATTTTTGCCTCCACTGAGTCGTTGTTTTCAATATTGGCAGATAATGAAAGTTGGGTCATCCTTTGCTATCTCAAAAAAGGCCCAGGCTAGGCAGCCCTTTCTGCAAATTGCAGACCTGAGTTGTGGCTGAGGATGAAGTGTTTCTCATGGTTGCATCACTACATGTTTGTGCTGGAGTCACCAACATAACATCCTTGTCTTCCTCCTCTTTCTCCTCATTTGTTGAGCTACTTAGCTGCGTGCCTCTGAGTCACATCAAGTGGGATCTACATCTTAATTGTCATACTCTATGTTGTCCCACCCCTACTCTTCCTGACCTGACATCAAAAGACAAAAAAAAATAAATAAATAAAAATGTAAACATTTAGTTTTTTATAAAAATGTTTTTTTCTGTTTCATTAATGCTGAACGGTGGGTCTGATTTTTCATGACCACTAGTTTCATTAGGATATGTATTTTACATTGTCATTTAGAGAGAGCCATATTTATCTGGCTGAATAAAATCTGGAGAGAAAAGTGACAACAAATAAAGGGGTTGTTTACAGCATTCTTTTCTGTTGTTTCAATTCTTTCTCTAGAAACTCGTTTTCAATATTATGATTAGATGCTTAGTAGTCCATCGCGATATTTTAAATATTCTATATAGAAAAATGACATCAGGTAAAAAACATTAAATTGTCATAATATACTGTGTAGTATTGCTTGGATAATAATATTGCAATCGCTTTGCATATACTATGTTGCATTTTTTGTACTGGATTTGTTACATTGTAACGTTTTTTTTAATTCACTACATCAGCACCTATGACTCACTAAAAGGAAGTCAGCTGACGATTCAGACTAGGACTTGTCAAAGCGCTAGCCACAGCACGAAACGGCTGTTGTCCATCTGGCGTCCCCACACTCCCCCTCCACTCCCCGTTTATGTTGTCATCTGTAGATACAGATTAAAAGTTTGTCAACTGCCAGGTTGAGTTGCCGCTTCATTCTCCTATTTGGACTATTTCACAAGACAGTATGCTAGTGTGACGCCCTGGCCGGGCCAGGTAGTCACATATAGGGCCCCGCACAACACCAGTCCCCTAACAAGGTGACAGCAGCCAAACACTTAAAACCCTAGTCACCTCCCTCAGTGCTTGATGGGCACACCAGGGGGCGGAGTCAGGCGGTTGGCATGCCGACCGAGGAGTTCAGAGAGCCTGAGGCAGGAAAACAGTTCAGTTGAGTTTTGGAGTTCAGTCTAACAAACAGTTTCTGTCTAGAGTTCAGTGGAGGCAGGCCTGTGTGTCAGGTCTGCAACTAACTGACAGGTGCAAGGGTAGGAGCCCGGGCACCTTTGGGTAGGAGGCATACGGAGGCCTCTGCCTGCAGGAGACGGGAAGATGGCTCGGTGGAACTGTGGTGGACCGGGACAGGGTAGTGGCCCGCTGGTACTGATCCGGGGAACCGACTCGGAAACCGGAGCACAAAAGGGGGGTACTCAGACCCTGAAGCTAGGTCCAGAAGCTACTGGGGGCTAGCTAATTAACTGATTGCGGCCAGGACTATAGGTCCTGTCCCACCCAAAGTCCCGACTGAAGACAACAGCCCAACGAGGGGGATAAAAAGCCACCGCCATGGCAAAGAGATCCCACAGGCCAGCGTCTGGGGGCAAAGGGCTCTTCCGACATCCACAAGCCGGGGCGCAGACTCCTGACGTTGCAGGTGCACAAAAGGTGCAGGAGAAGGCAGAGACCACCAACCGGTTGGGTGACCAGACTGCAGCCGGCTGTGGGCACCGACCACCATCATCTTGGTTTACCAGAAACTTGTGTGTGTTCCTAATCGTGAGTACATCAGTGCCCTCCGGCTGCCCATCTCCCTGCACCGCCCAACTACTCCCCCAATGGGTCCCGGGGCCACCATCCCTACCCACGGAGGGGTTAACAACTTGCTGCGCAACATCTTCCCCGGGTGCCCCGTAACTGCAGCGGTGGTGTCCACCTTCACCACAACCCGTGGGTGGCGTCACGAACTCAAACACGGCTCCGGCCGTACACCTACGTCCCCCCAAAAAATGCCAACCCCTTTTAGATCGGAGTGACCGTGGACCCCCGGGTCTGGGACCCTCGAGCCACACACTGAAGGTCCGGACCCAAGCAGCTCGGCTGCCGCCGAGCACGGGGCGGCACATTTGCGCCTTAGGTATCTAAGTTTTGTCATCATCACTTCCACCCCGGGGGATAACGTCAGTTGATAGGATGAATATCCTGCTTGACCCTACTTCGTCTGGACCATGATCCAATAGACAAAGATTTGGGGTATCGGTGCAGATGCTTACCTCCTTTTGAGTCTCGGAATCTTTGGAACTGACCTCTGATGCTCATGGGATACAATGCGTGAACAGCTCTGCAGACTTGCTCATGTGTGGTTTCCCACAGTTTCCTGGTTGGAGATTATAATGCGGGGGACACAAGTGTAATTGGGGTGACACTTCTGCTTCTGAGGAATTAACTATATGTGATGTTGAGGTGCAGGAAGAAGAGTAGAGGCCATTTGATGCAGCGCTTTCCATCCACTCTAGTACATGCTGGTTATCGCTCTCATTTAGAAGTTGAAACGATGTGTGCTTGCCAAAGAAATCTAGTGGACTAGACTGTTCAGTAGTGGAAGATGTTGTCCTTTCTATTGGGATAGGATGAGCTGGTCTTTGATCACTAGAGCTTTGACTAACATTTGAATGGGAAAACGTGCACCCCGCCTATTCACACTTCCACCACAACCTCGTCTTGATTTACCACTCATACCAGTTGATATACCCTTCCCCTTTCAATATACAACAATTTTTTATTTTTTTTCTGATATAATTATTTTGTGCAATATCAATTGTGCAATATTCTTTGGCATAATTTACTAATATATAATTATTTATAGATATTTTATATTATTTATTCATTTATTTTCCTTCTTATATTTCTTGCCCGGTTTTACGGTATATCTATTTTGCACATCTGCAGCTTACCGTATTTTTCGCTTTATAAGACGCACCTGATTATAAGACGCACCCCCAAATTTGGTGAAGGAATAGAGAATTTTTTAATAAATGGGGTCCGTCTTATAATGCCAGTGTCCGTCTGACAAATCATATAGGGTATATGTCCCTCATAGCCCCCCCCATCCTAAAATTAGCCCTCTGAATCTGGATATGGCCCAGTGATGCCACATGTCCCCTATGCCTGGCACACATCCTCTATGGCTGGCACACAGCCCACTGTGGCTGGCACACGGCCCACTGTGGCGGCACACGGCCCACTGTGGCGGCACACGGCCCACTGTGGCGGCACACGGCCCCATGTGGCGGCACACGGCCCCATGTGGCTGCACACGGCCCCATGTGGCTGCACACGGCCCCATGTGGCTGCACACGGCCCCATGTGGCTGCACACGGCCCACTATTGCTGGCACATGGCCCCATGTGGCGGCACATGGCCCACTATTGCTGGCACATGGCCTCATGTGGCTGCACACGGCCCACTATTGCTGGCACATGGCCCCATGTGGCTGCACACGGCCCCATGTGGCTGCACACAGCCCACTATTGCTGGCACATGGCCTCATGTGGCTGCACACGGCCCACTATTGCTGGCACATGGCCCCATGTGGCTGCACACGGCCCCATGTGGCTGCACACAGCCCACTATTGCTGGCACATGGCCCCATGTGGCGGCACACGGCCCCATGTGGCTGCACACAGCCCACTATTGCTGGCACATGGCCCCATGTGGCGGCACCCGGCCCCATGTGGCGGCACACGGCCCCATGTGGCGGCACACGGCCCCATGTGGCGGCACACGGCCCCATGTGGCTGCACACAGCCCACTATTGCTGGCACATGGCCCCATGTGGCGGCACATGGCCCCATGTGGTGGCACACGGCCCCATGTGGCTGCACACAGCCCACTATTGCTGGCACATGGCCCCATGTGGCGGCACATGGCCCCATGTGGCTGCACACAGCCCACTATTGCTGGCACACGGCCCCATGTGGCGGCACCCGGCCCCATGTGGCGGCACACTGCCCCATGTGGCGGCACACGGCCCCATGTGGCGGCACACGGCCCCATGTGGCTGCACACGGCCCACTATTGCTGGCACATGGCCCCATGTGGCGGCACACGGCCCACTATTGCTGGCACATGGCCCCATGTGGCGGCACACGGCCCCATGTAGCGGCACATGGCCCACTATTGATGGCACACAGCTCCCTGTGTTATATATCGCCCCATGCTGCTGCTTTTAGGAAAATAAACTTTCCTTACCTTCTCCAGCATTGTCCTGTCTGTGTCCCCTCCTCGGGGTTGATCTCCAGCCTCCTGCATTTCCTGGTTCTCGGCCGGTCATGTGATCGGCACGGCAGAGTGAAATCTCTTGTGCCTTATCACAGCAGCAGGAGGGAGGCCTGGCAGACACGCTGGAGGAGGTGAGTAAAAAGTTTATTATTTTACTGTTTGCAGCAGCATAGGGGACATAGCTAACACGGGGGAGGGGGCATGTGCAATCAAAGAAGGGGCAGGCAGATATAATATACACTGCTGCCCCAGCCTATCGCCGCGGTGCACTTTCAGCACCATGGTGGTGGACAGCAGCTGTGCATATTATATGAGCGGGTGCAGGAGATCAAAGGCTTCTGCTCCCAGCTTTCATAAGTCCCCCAGCAGAGCTCCAGAGCTGCCCGCACCTCCCCTGGACTCTGTAGTGTGTGTATATATATATATATATACACCCCCCCCCCGTATATTCGGATTATAAGACGCACCCCCTACTTTCCCCCAAAATTTGGGGGAACAAAAGTGCGTCTTATAAAGCGAAAAATACGGTAATTAATTTATTTATTATTATTATTATTATCTATACCTATATATTGCCTTTGCACTTATATTTGTTCTTTACCCTCTATGTAATTATGTAACATTATTTTTCATGTGAGCATTTATTTGTCCATGCACGCTCTTTTTTAAGGATTTTTTGTTGTTGTCATTTAACCATTTGATTTCAAGTTCTGTTAAAATTATTATTTTTTGTTATAATAAAAATTATTTTTGTCCATATCTCGTTTTTTGCTCTTCTTGCTTTGGCTTACCATCCCCTTTCAAACAGATGTTTTGCAAAACTACACCCACACCTTTGAGACACCTGACACTAAAGATAAATTATTTCTTTCTTGCCTGAGATGGAAATTTTGTGAAGGCACTAAAAAGTACCAATAAGTAGAAATGTGGTTAACTGCGTAATTTGGAGAAGACGCTGAAAAGTGTCAAGACGTATTTTCATTTATGACAGACAGTCATGTGGTTTCTGGCATAGAAGGTCACAGCATTTGGCTGCACAGAATGCTTCCTGACTTTGCATTGTTCAATCATGTCTCCCCCTTTTATACCCGGAAGGAGCTCAGTTTCCACCACGCTGCTGATCATCAACATTATCTTGGTGCTTAATTTCCCTTCCTTTCTTGGACTGGTGCTGGTGATATTTTCAGTTCATTCAAGCCTTGGTTGCAAGCAGGTGGATTGTACTCCTTTGTGGTATCATTGTTGAAAACTTTGCTGAACCTCTACTGTCTCATCTGTTGATAAGTAGTTCATGCATTTTCCCCCTTTATGTCCACCTTGTGTTGTCTTTCGTGTTTAGTGGGGTTGACAGAGATATTCCCATCCTTTCCCTATATAGGGCCCAGCTCTAAAGATACCTAGGGTCAGGTATCCGGCTTGGCACATAGGTGTGGAACCTATCTAGGGTGGTGAGGGACCCCAGGGACCAGCAGTAGGTTTGGTCAGGGGTCCCACCTTCCCTTTCCCTAAAAACAGGGTTTCCCTTCCCTTCCCTTTCGCCGTTCAGTTGGTACTTCCCCGTAAGTAACATGACATTATCACCAGCTGCACAAAAAAACACCTGAGACATGGAGTGGTTTTCTTTCTTCAAAACATAAGTGAATTTTTTTTGTCTTTTTTTTTGTCATGGATCTTTTTATCTCTGGTTGTCAACAGTCAGTGGATATATTTTCTAGGCCTTCGGTCTCAGCTATGATGATTCCGACCAAGTCTCCTTGGCTCAGTCCAGGCTGTGTTATCTCCAGCAGGGACATCAATTAGTGAAGACTAAAGGCCCCATCACACGCAGCGACGTATATAACGATATATCACCGAGGTCACGGATTCCGTGACGCACATCCGGCAGCGTTAGCGACGTCATTGCGTGTGACACGCACGAACGACCGTTAACAATGAAAAATACTCACCAAATCGTCCATCGTTGACACGTCGTTCCTTTTTAAAAAATCGTTGATTGTTGAGCACGCAGGTTGTTCGTCGTTCCCAAGGCAACACACATCGCTATGTGTGACACCTCAGGAATGATGAACTGCAGCTTACCTGCGGCCGCCGGCAAGGAAGGAGGTGGGCGGGATGTTACGTCCCGCTCATCTCCGCCCCTCCGCTTCTATTGGGCGGCCGCTTAGTTACGCCGCTGTGACGCCACACAAACCACCCCCTTAGAAAGGAGGCAGTTCGCTGGCAATAGCGACGTCACTAGGCAGGTAAGTCCAGTGTGACGGCTCCGAACGATATTGTGCGCCACGGGCAGCGATTTGCCCATGATGCACAAACGACGTGGCCGGGTGCTTTCACCAGCGATATCGCTAGAGATATCGTTGCGTGTAACACCCCCTTTATTGTTCAGAATTGCTAAGCTAGGCAACACTTAATGGAATGACTCAGGCTCTCAGAGGTCAATTCTGTCAAAGCCTTTCAGAGAAATCGAAAGATGCCTCGATTATTTACGAAACTCCTGAGTCCTTGGAGGCTGCAATGTTCTTGGTTATACTTGTGGACAGATGCCATGGGAAATGGGAAATGTAAGTAATTTTCTGCTGGACCCAACAAACAGGTCTCGAGGCCTGAGGAAAAGGCGGAAATGGATGGGAAAGTGATGAACTGAATTGGAAGAGCCAGGAGAATATGCCTGCATGCATTTCTGACTCACATATGGCTTCTGGGAATAAGGATGTCACAGTATTACGCCATTTTTACAGATGCACAAGAACACCTACCAAACCTAACTTAAATTGCATTTTACAGGCCAAAAAGGTTAAGAAACAGTTTTTCCTGCGTAATCACTTGTATATAGGCTAAATAAACTGTAGGAAAAAAAAAATATTCCTTTTAGCGTTTGTTCACACGCAATGTTTTGTCTTTTTTTTTTTACTTTTACAATTGAGAGGGAGCACTGACTTATACATTTTGTAGGTCCCTCTGTGATACATAATTTCTAGTTAGCTATTCCACAGTACTTTACAAGGCCAGCTAGAACGTGCCCGCTGGTATGTTAACCTGAGGGGCCTCAAGCGGTCCTTTACCATATCTTTTGGAGGAACTGTTGTTACTTATACATTTGGCGGTCCCTCCCTCATTGAAACTCAGATAGTGGAATACATATTCCAAAGCAATTTACAATGTGTCCATTGTGGCTGTGGGCTTTGCACTCCTCCTCCCTTACCTTGTCATTCTGTGGCCCTCCATTCAAGTTTTCAGAGGGCCTGCAGGTGTCAGGAAACGTGAGTTTGGTGAGCACCAAGAGGTAGCCCAGAAACATATGTTTGGGAGGGACTGCTCTTACTTAAACATTTTGGCAGTCCCTCCCTCATTGAGACTCAGATAGTTGAATACATATTCCATAGCAATTTACAATGCTCCCATTGTAGCGTTGGGCTTTACCCTCCTCCTCCCTCTCCTCCATGTCATTCTGCAGCCCTCAATTCAAGTTTTCAGAGGGCCTGCAGGTGTCAGAAATCTGAGTTTGGTGAGCGGCCAGAGGTGGCCCAGTAACATACGTTTGGGAGGGACTGCTTTTACTTATACATTTGGGGGACCCTTTCCTCATTGAGACTCAGATAGTGGAATACATATTCCATAGCAGTTTACAATGCACCCATTGTAGAGGGTCACAGCCTGGCTTGTGCCATCCACATCGGCCATATTAATACGTTGCTAGTGGGCTTGCCAGATACAAAGCAGTACTCTAGCATTTTAGGCTGCTTGGTACAAAGTACTCACTAGTACCTTTTCCCACAATATTTTTGGGGTCAAAGTTTGCTTGGCTGGGCCACCAACATCTGCAAATTTGTCACCAAAACCAAAATAGCAAAAAAGCCAGTTGCTAAGGGACAGGGACGTGGACGTGGTGTTGTCAGTGGTGAGCGACCAGGCACTGAGTGTGTGTCAGGTTAGAAGAAGCTTGATGCATCCACTATGTTACTTGCCAAATTTCCCGCGATGGAATGTAAACATGTGTGTAAGCCAGAACAGCAAGAGCAGATTTTGTCTTGGATGGCAGACAAGGCCTTTTCACATTTCTCAAGCAGCAACGAATCTTCCAACAATACACAGTCTATGGTGGATACACAGAAGGCTGGCCCATCCAAACCTTGACCTGGTCCTCCTTCCTTCTTCCATCATCAGTCACAAGAGACATATGACCCCAAGCTTGGTTACTCTGAGTATATGTTTTATAAGTATTCTTTTGGTTAACTCTGGCCTCTTACCGTGCAGCATTGAAGAAGGATATGAGGAGGTGGTGTGTGTCGATGCACAAGTATT
The DNA here is from genome assembly GCF_048569485.1 of Anomaloglossus baeobatrachus. Classification (NCBI taxonomy): domain Eukaryota; kingdom Metazoa; phylum Chordata; class Amphibia; order Anura; family Aromobatidae; genus Anomaloglossus; species Anomaloglossus baeobatrachus. Next base: position 335,108,379 of record NC_134354.1, on the reverse strand, counting down.
TGAGGACCTACGGCCAGAAGAAAGCCAGTTTGAGGAACCTGATTTACTGTCTCCAGAGGTGGAGGCTGATGATGATGAGACACAGTTCTCATCAGGCAGCCTAAAATCTCCACTGGGAAGAAGGATAAGATGGAAGATGAGGTGGTCAATGATGAGTCCACTGATCCAACCTGGACTGTTGACATGCAGAGCTAGCACAGCAACACAGATGAAGATGGATATGTAGAACCAACACAGACACCAAGGGGTAGTAGTTTGCCCAGAGTGAGAACTGGGTTAACAGTTTCCAAGAGCACCCCCACTGGGGCCCAAGTCAGGGCAAGGGGGCGGTCAGCCGCTGTCTGGAATTTTTTTTCTGAAAGTCTTTCAGATGAAAACATTGTAATCTGTAGCATCTGCCATACCAAGTTGAGCAGAGGCCAGGGTAAAGCAACCTGAGCATCACCAGTATGCGGAACCACATGGCAGCCAAACACCCCAGTAGGTGGGCAGAAAATCAGGATACCAAATTTGTATCTGCGGGTAAAGCCACTAACATGTCGCCTGTGCTACGTCCTTCACAATCTGCTGTCCAGGAAGCAGGCGCTCATACATACTGCCCACAAGCTGCGATTGCACAGACACAGCAAACCATTTCCTTGTCCCAGCAAAGCGTCCAGTTGTCTGTGCCTGAGATCTTGGAAAGGAAGTGTAAATACCCAGCCATGTACATATGACGCCCTGGCAAAACCAGGTAGTCACAAATAAGCCCCCGCATTACACCGTTCCCTCACTAGGAAACACACAGCCAACCAGAAACCCTAGTCACCCCCCCTTTAGGGACAGACAGACACACCAGTGGGCGTGACCAGGCGGTTGGGACACGCCCACCCAGGGGTCCAGACAGCCCGGGGTGGGAAAAACAAGGCAGATTAGTCTGAAGTTCAGTTTGGAGAGGAGTGTGGGCTGGAGCTAAGTGTAGCTCCAGCAGTAAAGTTCTAGTTGAGCCCTGGTGGTAGGATCCCTGGTGCCACTGGCTAGGAGCCAGACGGTGGTTTCCGTCAGCAGGAGACGGGAAGATGGCTCGGCAGAACCGAGGTAGACCAGGACAGGGTTGTAGCCCACCGGCACCGACAAGAGGGAACCGACCCGGAAACCGTAGCACAGAGGGGGGTACTCGGACCCTGAAGCAAGAAACCAGAACCAAGCGGACTGGTTAATTAACCGATTGAGGCCAGGACTAGAGGTCATGTCCCACCCAAAGTCCCTCATAGAAGACAACAGCCCACCGATAGGGATAAGAGGTCACCGCCAGGGCCCATAGATCGCACGGACCAGCGTCTGCGGGCACGGCTCCTTAGGCCACATCCAGCCAGGAGAGGGCTTCTGAGTTTCACACTAGGAAAGTCACGAACGCAACCGGCCGCGGAACCGGCCACCATCACCTTGGTTTACCAGAGACTTGTGTGGTTTATTAACAGTGAGTACACCAACACCCCCCTGCGGTCGTTATCCCCTGCACGGAGCCATTGGGTCCCGGGGCCACCATCCCTACCCACGGAGGCGTTAATAACTTGCTGTACAACATCTCCCCCAGGTGCCCTGTAACAGCAGTGGTGGTGTCCCACTTCACCACACACCGTGGCGTCACGAACTCACTACGGCCTAGCCCGTACATCTTCGCCCCCCCATTTATTCGGCGTGTCCACGAGACCCCCGGGTCCGGAGACCCCTGAGCCACTACCCCAGCAGGCCCGGATCCGAGCAGCGCCGGCTGGTGGCACGGGGGCGGCACACCCCGAAACTTGGCATACAGTTAGGTCCAGAAATATTTGGACAGTGACACAAGTTTTGTTATTTTAGCTGTTTACAAAAACATGTTCAGAAATACAATTATATATATAATATGGGCTGAAAGTGCACACTCCCAGCTGCAATATGAGAGTTTTCACATCCAAATCGGAGAAAGGGTTTAGGAATCATAGCTCTGTAATGCATAGCCTCCTCTTTTTCAAGGGACCAAAAGTAATTGGACAAGGGACTCTAAGGGCTGCAATTAACTCTGAAGGCGTCTCCCTCGTTAACCTGTAATCAATGAAGTAGTTAAAAGGTCTGGGGTTGATTACAGGTGTGTGGTTTTGCATTTGGAAGCTGTTGCTGTGACCAGACAACATGCGGTCTAAGGAACTCTCAATTGAGGTGCAGCAGAACATCCTGAGGCTGAAAAAAAAGAAAAAATCCATCAGAGAGATAGCAGACATGCTTGGAGTAGCAAAATCAACAGTCGGGTACATTCTGAGAAAAAAGGAATTGACTGGTGAGCTTGGGAACTCAAAAAGGCCTGGGCGTCCACGGATGACAACAGTGGTGGATGATCGCCGCATACTTTCTTTGGTGAAGAAGAACCCGTTCACAACATCAACTGAAGTCCAGAACACTCTCAGTGAAGTAGGTGTATCTGTCTCTAAGTCAACAGTAAAGAGAAGACTCCATGAAAGTAAATACAAAGGGTTCACATCAAGATGCAAACCATTCATCAATTCCAAAAATAGACAGGCCAGAGTTAAATTTGCTAAAAAAACACCTCATGAAGCCAGCTCAGTTCTGGAAAAGTATTCTATGGACAGATGAGACAAAGATCAACCTGTACCAGAATGATGGGAAGAAAAAAGTTTGGAGAAGAAAGGGAACGGCACATGATCCAAGGCACACCACATCCTCTGTAAAAAATGATGGAGGCAACGTGATGGCATGGGCATGCATGGCTTTCAATGGCACTGGGTCACTTGTGTTTATTGATGACATAACAGCAGACAAGAGTAGCTGGATGAATTCTGAAGTGTACCGGGATATACTTTCAGCCCAGATTCAGCCAAATGCCGCAAAGTTGATCGGACGGCGCTTCATAGTACAGATGGACAATGACCCCAAGGCATACAGCCAAAGCTACCCAGGAGTTCATGAGTGCAAAAAAGTGGAACATTCTGCAATGGCCAAGTCAATCACCAGATCTTAACCCAATTGAGCATGCATTTCACTTGCTCAAATCCAGACTTAAGACGGAAAGACCCACAAACAAGCAAGACCTGAAGGCTGCGGCTGTAAAGGCCTGGCAAAGCATTAAGAAGGAGGAAACCCAGCGTTTGGTGATGTCCATGGGTTCCAGACTTAAGGCAGTGATTGCCTCCAAAGGATTCGCAACAAAATATTGAAAATAAAAATATTTTGTTTGGGTTTGGTTTATTTGTCCAATTACTTTTGACCTCCTAAAATGTCGAGTGTTTGTAAAGAAATGTGTACAATTCCTACAATTTCTATCAGATATTTTTGTTCAAACCTTCAAATTAAACGTTACAATCTGCACTTGAATTCTGTTGTAGAGGTTTCATTTCAAATCCAATGTGGTGGCATGCAGAGCCCAATGCGCGAAAATTGTGTCACTGTCCAAATATTTCTGGACCTAACTGTAGTTACCCATCCACTTACCTTTTGGAAGTGCACCTTGTACTGAACAGTCAGCGGTGATCCGTTGCAAAAATTTCAGAAGTCGCCATTTTGCCCCAATTTTGGACGCGAAAACTACAGCCCAGCGTCTTCTTCCCTGAGAAAAGGACGCGAAAGCTGAAGCCCCGCCCCCTGGGAACGTGGCCGGAAAGCAAGACGGAAGTCGAAAAACGAAACTAACAGGCCGCAGAAAGAAGTGCCGGCAAAAGACCAAGGGGGAGCAGGTGGAAGATGTCTGCGCCTAATCCCGATGGCAGAGTGGCACCGGCCATTGGAGTGGCGGCGGCCGCAGACGCGGCCAATGACGGAAATGTGGCGGCTCTCGCTCCGGTCGCAGGAGCGGGGGGAGCTGTGGTCCCGGCGGTCACCCAGGTAATGACGATCTCCTTGCCATATGTTGCCATATGTGCCCGGTGCTGCCTGGTGTTAGAGAAGCCATTTTGTATCTTTTTAGTATAGATCGAAGTTCATTATAGAGTTCATTATAACATGTGAAGTTCATTATATTCTTTCATTATATTCTTGCACATATGGGTATTTGACCAAGTTATGCAATCTTGGAATGAGTAATTGATGTTCTATTCCACATCTGCTATTTGCTATGATTATCATTAAGGCCCTAGAATTGTTATTCTTTTGTTGTTTATACGGTCATCTTGACATATGCAGCTTGTTTGACAAGGTTTGATTGATTACATTTCTTGAAACGCTTTTGATTACATATCTCTTTGGCATTGAAACATTAATCCTTTCCTTATGTGATGATATCATGAATCATTTCCAAATGACTATATTTGGTATAATCTAAAGTTGTATAATCATATCACGTGTCTCATATTGCGTAATCAGCTTGAAAGGTATAAAGAAACCTTCATTACAATAAAGAGCAGAGCTGATTGAACCACTATAGAGTCAAGTCTGTCATGGTGTTTTAACTATACTCTCACAACCGGCCGGTCCGTCCCTGCTACCTGAGAGGAAACAAAAGCCCGTCTTTAACACTGGCTACCCCAGTGCGCTGGTAAACCCGATGCCCTGCAGATGTTCAAGAAGAAAATCTGTACTATCCTCGATCTGTATGCCATGACTGGCAAGCAGCGTGCATCTGTGGTACTCGGGCAGCTGACCGGCGCCGTTGAGCAGGAGGTGGAGATCTGGGCAGATGCTTACCGGGTCTCAGTAACCGCCATCTTTGACAAACTGCAGGTGGCTTTTGAAACCCGCACTGAAGCGGAGTTGCGGATGCATTTCTATAATTGCTGACAGCGCCCGCAAGACAGCATCCGGGACTACGCCTTGAGGCTGCAGACGGCCCTAAACACCCTGAAGTAGGTGGACCCTATTACTTAGGCGGAGAGCAACAAAATGCTGTTGGAGCAGTTCCTGCAGGGGCTAGGGTCCACCGAAGATCGTAAACAACTCCGGCTGTGGTGTCTGGAGCACTCGGACTTGAGCTTTGCGGTTCTAAAAGACCGGGCCATTAAAGCACTACAGATGGTCGATGCTGGTGCCCCAGACCCGCCATCCTGGCCGGCTGACACTGCTCCCGTCTCAGTAGCAGCCCCCTTGTTGGCCCTGCCGGCTCCCGCAGCAGCGGCCGGGACCCCGAAGGACCTGTCGTCGCAAGTCCAGCGCATGAGTGATGACGTCGCTAGAATCCTCCCTGCCTTACAGCTACCATCGAAAACCAAGCCAGCAGAGAAGATACAGCTCGCCGACAGCCTGGAAGATGTCCCGTGGATGCAGCGGAGGAGGAACAACGACAGCTGGTATGGACCACCCGTCTGCTATAAGTGCAACAAGACTGGTCACTACTCTCGCCGGTGCCCTTTAAACGAGCAACCCCTGAGGCCAAGGGCCAATCCTCAAGAATAGACCCTCAAGTCCCAGCTGACTGACGTGATCGATACATTGGAGGTCGTCCCATCATCTCCCTTGCTGTGGATGGTATCCTGACCTACGCCCTTCTCGACACCGGTTCGCAGGTAATGACTATGCTCTATATACTGTACAAACAATACTGGTCTGATAGTGAGCTCACCCCCCCAGACGCCAGTTTGACCATCATTGCAGCTAATGGACTCCCTATGACCCAGGTGGGGTTTAAGGAGGTAACATTGAACGTGGGATGGGTGGAGCTGAAACATCAAGGGCTAATTGTAGTGCAGAATGACCCCAGTGACCGTAACCCAAAAATGGTCCTAGGGACCAACGTGATCGAGAACTGCATGGGGGAAGTGCTGCACCTATTGCAACAACTGTCTGTCACAGCAGGAGGGGGGCAGGAGAGGGCTCTGCAACGTGAAATCCGGGCCCTCCTGCAGCAGCAACAGGTGAACGTGTCAGGTGGAGAGATTGGTGGCGTGCGAGTGATGGATGTGGCGCCTCTAGTGGTGCCTCCGTGGAGTGAAATGATGATTTGGTGCAGAGTGGCTGTCAGTCCCCGTGGACAGGACTACCCGGCAGTGGTGGAGCCTCTGCCTTCTGAGCATTGGCCCACAGTAATGGTAGCCAGGGGGGGGATTGATGTCAAGAAAGGACGAGTGCCAGTGAGAGTGATGAACTGCGTAGAGGAAGAAGTTAGGCTACCCCGCTACGCCACCATTGCTAAGTTATTCACTGTAGACGCAGACGCCATCCACGCAGCAACCTCCACTATCACCTCATCACAGCCAGGCAGTGATACCCCATCCAAACAGTTAGCAGAGTGGTGTCAGGAACTACATGTATGCACCAAATCCAAACCCGCACACCACAAGAAAGGGGTATACTGGGTAGTGCAAAAGTACGAGCAGGTATTCAGTAAACACCCATTAGATTTCGTAAGGATTAAGGGGGTGCATCACCACATTCCCACCGGCACACACCCACCTATCAAGGAGAGGTATAGGCCAATTCCACCTGCACACTACCAGTGTGCCAAAGATATGTTGAGGAACATGAAAGAGGCAGGGGTCATCCGTGATAGTTGTAGTCCCTGGGCAACTCCGTTGGTCCTAGTAAAGAAGAAGGATGGCACCATGTGAATGTATGTGGATTACCGAAAAATTAATCAGATAACGCATAAAGATGCGTACTCTCTCCCTCGCATTGAAGAGGCATTGGCCGCACTGAAGACAGCTAATTATTTCTCTACTCTTGACCTCACTAGTGGCTACTGGCAGGTGTCGATTTCGGAGGAAGATCACGAGAAGACTGCGTTCGCTACCCCGATGGGGCTCTGCGAGTTCAACAGCATGCCTTTTGGGCTGTGTAATGCCCTGGGAACTTTCCAGAGGCTCATGGAGTGCTGCTTGGGACATCGCAACTTCGAGATGGTCCTGAAGTACCTGGATGAGGTGATCGTCTATTCCAAGACATATGAAGCCCATTTAGAACACCTCGCGGAAGTATTTGAGGCCCTTTCCAAATATGGGATGTAATTGACGCCCCCTAAGTGCCATCTGCTGAAGCCCAGACTGCAGTACCTCGGGAATGTGGTGAGTGCCGAAGGTGTGGCCCCGGATCCTGAGAAAATCACTGCCATCCAGAGTTGGCAGCCAGCCTGGCACGGTTAAAGAGGTGCGGCAGTTCCTGGGCCTGGTGGGCTACTATCGTCGCTTCATCAAGGGATACACCAAAATGGTCGCTCCCATGCAGGACCTCCTCGTGGGACAGACCTCCTCATGGTCTGGAGACCCTCGAGCCACTACCCCAGCAGGCCCGGATCCGAGCAGCGCTGGCTGCTGGCACGGGGGCAGCACACACACACAGGCAAACCTAAACTCGCACATTGCCAAATTTCTAGCCATGGAGATGTTGTTGTTTAGGCTTGTGGGAACACAGTGCTTCTGTGATCTCTTAGCTGTGGCTGCCCCTTGATACAGTGTTCCCAGCCACCATTATTTTGCCCAGTGTTCTGTCCCCGCAGTAAACAAGTACGTGTAAATCAATCTCAACCTTGTTATGACCAACGGCGTAACCGGGAAGGTCCACCTAACAACATACACGTAGACAAGTTGTTATGGACAGGGATGATATGTACCGCCCCAGCAGTGGTCGACCCGCTCGGATCTGGATGTCACTGCTTGTGGCTCGAGGGTCTCCGGACTCGGGGGCTCAGGGTCACACCTGAATGAAGAAGGAGGGTATTTACAGGGGAAATAAATAGTTTGTTACGCCACCCGTGGTGTGCGGTAATAGGGAGTACCGCCGCTGCCGTTGGGAGTACCCAAGGTGATTGAGTGGGGCAGCTAGATGACGTTACCCTCCACGGGCAGGGAAAGGCCCCAAGATCCCGGATGGTGGTGTGGGGTGCAGGGGGAGCGCAGGCTCGCTGGTTGTAGGGGTTAATCAGGTACTCACTTAGCAAGAAAGCAGACGCTGACAACGTAGTAAACCAAGTCTCTGGATGCCGCTGTCCTCTTGGGGAGCTCGTCTGGGTCCCGTCCCCTGCAGTACTGCCTGGTGGTCTGTGGCCTGCCTCCTGGCACTGTATTTTAGAGTGTTCAGTTGGCCCGTCAGCTTGGAGCTTTCTAGGTCCCGCACCTGCTAAGAATAGCAGAGGAGCTTGCTCTCAGGAGCTCACACTTGGGATTTCAGTGGGCTGCTTTGCTTGGAAAGCCCTATCCCCCTTGTTACGCTAATGCCCCCGATCTCTGAGCTTTGTGGGAACAGTCCATATAGGCCCTGTCCTCCGCAGGTTAATTGCCGGGTTGCTTGAAGCTTCTCCCCGACATAGGGTCCATGTACCCCGACGTGCCTTCGGGCCCAGCCCGGTTATTGAACTGTGGCTGCTGGCTATCCTCCAAGACTAGCTAAGCACCCAGTCCCAATCTCCCATGACCGGGTCTCCGACTTCTCCTGGTCCAGACCACCGTCTGCAACCTAGTCTGCTTTTCCCCTGGGAGCTCCAACTCCCAGTTTCCTCGAGCTCCTCACAGCTCGAGGGCTACCACTCAACTTCCTCTCACTTTTCTCCCCTGGAGCTGACTCGCTTGTCTGCTCCCACCTCCCTGCCTGAACCCTAGGTGGGCGGCCTTATTCTAGCTTAGCAGCCCACTGGTGTGCCTGACAGGGTGTGGTGCGAGCTGTAGCTAGGATTTGTGGATGCTGGTGGAGGCAGTACCGCAAGGTGGGGACCCAGAACCATGGGGGGGTTGAGCCTGCACGGGGAGAGAAAGATTGTTCAGAACCCTGTGATGACCTGACTAGTCCAGGGCATCACAGATACATATCTGTCACGGCACACAGAGTGAACCTGGTGTAGGTGTGGTGCCCTGGACAAGCCAGGTCGTAACAGGTACTGCAAAACAACACACCCCACACCCTGGCTAGGCACATCTAGGTCAAACACAAATCCTTGTTGCCTCCCTCCAGGGGCTGATGTCCACACCAGGGGGTGGGGCAGGCGGTTGGCCCTGCCCACCGAGGAGTTCACAGTCCTGGAGGCGGGAAAAGGAGTCAGTTTAGTTTAGTTTGAGAGAGTGAAATGGTAGGAGAGGAGACTGACTGTGTCCGGGTGTGTGGCCCGGGCACATACAGCAAGGTTGGCAGACGGTGGTGACCGTCTGCAGGAGATGCTGATTGAAGTGAACCGTAAGGACCGGGGACAGGCGGTGGCCCGCCGATACCGGATCAGAGAGCGAAGAGAAGCCATCACCATTCGGCAGGGCCTACGGACCCCGACCAGGCTAGGAGTTGCCGTAAAACCGGTCAAATCCATTAGCGAAGAGAACCTCCGGGGTTTCCCAGCAGTCAAGACCCGATTGAAGGCAACAGCTCACACCGTGAAGGGAAACACAGTCACCGCCAAGGCTACAGTTCCCAGGGCCAGAGCCTGGGGGAAAAGGGGCTCCCTCAGCATCCATCCAAGCTGGGGAGCTGGTTACCGGTGGGAAGCCATTGGAACCGTAAACACAACACAGGTGCAGGGAAAGGCAGTCACCATCAACCTACCGGGAGGAGAGCAACCGCAGCCGTCTGTAGGACCCGTCCATCCAGCCGTTTGTTTTACTGGAGATTTTGTGTTCATCATTGGCTGAGTGAGTACCACTGTGCCGTGCGGCACCGCGTTGCACCCGCGACCCTGCACCTCACTAGGCCCCGTAACCCGCCTGTCATCCCTAACCCTCACCGGGGCCCCGGAACAACCAACCCCTCTACCCACGGAGGGGAGAACCAACATCCAAGATGCTCCCTGTCATCGCTCCCGGGATCCCCATCCAGAGCAGCGGTGGTGTCACAACCTCACCACAACCGTGGGTGGCGTCAAGGAGAATATCCCCAAACCACACCACCCCCTTTCACTCACGGGCGAGGAACGCCGCTCGAGTCCCCGGGATCCGGCCCACCGCTCGAGCCACCACCGAGCAGCAGCAGCAGCCGGACCTGAGCAGTGGGTGAGCGCAGCGTCCCCTCCTCCGCCCGCGACATAGGCTTGGACAAAGTCACAAACTGGAACATCAAACATCCTACCCACGCCAAGAATAGTGGGTCCAACTTCTATCAGGGTTTCTGCCTCATCATATGCCCCTTTCTATCTCTTCCCCCGCCCTCCTGCTCCTGTCCTATCCTTTGCTCCTGCTCCTATGCTCTGCTGAATTACCCTCCCCATCACTGCCAAGCTGGGAACTGTGCAGAAGCACATCGCCAAAGCAGCAACTCGCTGTGCTGAAGCTGATCTCTTTAGGTCAGAAACCACACAGTGCAGCAGAGCTGTGGCAAGGTATAAAAGAACGGACCAATCAGTGTCTCTCATCCCTGCACCTCCAACTCGGTCTGCTCGTCTACAATAATGTGTATAACCTGGTGGCAGCATTAAAGGTTGGCAAGCTAGTACACATGCCATGCATGGCTTACGTGCTGAACCTAGCTGTTCAGAAATTTCTCAGAACGTACCCTGACTTGCTATACTTACTTGACAAGGTAAAAAAAAACCAAACAAACAAAAACACAAAAAGGTGAGCCAGAGTAAGAGTTGGTGTACATGCAACTTGTAAGCTCATGTTCACTTGAGAAGGCGCGCTGTATTCATGCCCATTTCCACTATTCCTCTACCGATTTTGCTGGTCTTACACCGCTGCAAAAGTGCTTTAATTTACCAATTCATCGACTCATGTGTGACCTACCCACCCAGTGGAACTCTACATATCTGTTGGTGAGGCTTAGTGAGCAGCAGAGGACAGTAGCTGAATACCAGCTTCAACATGCCCGTCAGACTGAGAGTAAGCCAACACATATAACAACTGTTGAGTGGGTGTGGATTGCTGAGATTTCTGAGGTTCTTGAGAACTTTGAGTACTGCACCATGCTCGTGAGCGGTGATCAGGCTATTATCGGCTTAACCATCTCGCTGCTGTGTCTGTTAAAACAAGCACTGTATAATCTCAAAAAGGAAGCTTTGAGCTCCCAGCATGTGGCTATGGAGCCAGATTTCCCAATGGCAACATTGGGTGATGATAAGGAGCATGAGGAGGGAAAGGACTTTTTTTTCTGTGCTTCCGAGGGGACTTCCAATGCTACACCGGGGACTCTCAACCCCAGGTTCATGTCTGTCCAGCATGTATGACCTGGAGAGGAGGAGGTGGAGGAGGAGGAGGAGGCGAGTCAATGGGAGGTGAGGATGGCTGTTCCTCCTGGTGGGACACAGAACCTTTGCCTGTTTGCAGCTTGGCCCACATGGCACAGTTCATGTGTAAGTGTCTGTGGCAAGACCCTCACATGATGCACATTTTATTCAACAACCTATACTTGTCAGTCACCTTTCTGAACCCATGGCATAAGGAGAAATTTCCTTCTCTCCTTTTGGAGTCGTTTTCAGGCTCTAGGGGCCCGCTCCCGCTTGGGGCCCCTTTGCGACTGCAGGTGCTGTCAGTGCAACGTCCCCGCCACCTGCCCATGGGGACCGGTGAGCAGAGAAATGAAAGCGGAGGGGCCCGGGCTGTCGGCGTGTCCGGGCCCCGCCTCCTGCTCACTGCACGACCAGCCCGCCCTGCGAAATGTACTGTCAACGCCCCCTGCCCTAGGGCCCGGTGAGCAGAGGAATGAAAGGGGAGGGGCCCGTCAGCGTGTCTGGGCCCCCCTCCTGCCTGCTGCTCACCGGGACCAGTACAGGAGTCCCAGTAGTAATGCCCTGATGGCGGCCCTGCTTGAGGGGTCATTGTAGCTCTCTTAAGGGGGAGAATTGTGGATGGCATATATTTGTCTTTCTTTGGGGCACTTTGGTTGATTCTCATTGCAGCAACATTACGGACACTTTTGATGGCTAACTGTGCATATCCATTATGAGGAACATTATGGTTGTTATATTTGTGATATTACTTTTGCCGATATGCAGTGTTTCTACTGCTCCTTTTAAAAGGGAACCTGTCACCAGAATTTTCGCTATTAAACTAAAAGAATCCCCTTTTGCAGCTCATGGGCAGCATTCTATAAAGGTTCAGCTTGCTACCGGCCCCCCTTTCAGACCTAAATAACAACTCTATAAAATATTACCTTTTGCTATAGTAATGAGGTTTGCTGGCCCCGAGCACTGTTTTCAAATCACGAGTGCCGGTGATGTTTTTGCGCAGGCGCGAGATTATGGGCAGCTACTTGGATGACGCTGGTCATGACAATCACAGCGCCGCCCATAATCTCGCGCCTGCGCAATAACATCACCTTTATAGAATAAAGCCTATGAGCTGCAGAAGGGGATTCTTTTAGTTTATTAGCGAAAATTCTGGTGACAGGTTCCCTTTAAGTCAGTCAAATTGACATAACCATATTCCTGGCCTGATTTTGGAAAGCTGAAAACCTTTAAGTTGAAAAAAGTTATTTTCTTCCATTGCAGCAATCCAGTGCTATTAAAAGGCTAAAACATTAGAACATAAACTTCAGATATGACCATGTAGTTCTTATATGTGTTTTTGTGCATCCTCTCCTCCCGAAATGCTTGGAAATGATGTTTGGACTCTTGATGGAGTTAAAATCTACAATTGGGGGCTTCTTAATTAGTCAGGTTGAGAGTTTGTTTAGATAGTAAATATTTGGTATAGGTTTTCCTCCTTTTTCTGTGATCTAATGGCACTTAAGACTACAATGTAACTGAGGGAATGTGATTTGCAGATATATGAATATATAAGAATATGTCCTTTATTGTTCTCTCGTCTACACAGTGCTCTTCACCTCTGATCCATATAGTAGTTTATATAGATGTACTGATACTAAATACAATTATATTGAAAAAAATATTGCATTTATCTATGATGAAACATCAATGTATTACAAAGGACAATGCCTATTGTGTACATAACTATAGATCATGTTATCATTATTATTCTGTTTGCTAAGTGGCATTTTAAGTTGATATCCTCTCCGGATCTTTAGAGTAAAGCGGTCATGTTGCTATGGTAACATATCCTGTAAAAATGTGTATGTTTGTACATGTATTTGTGCTAAACCTGTTCGTACAAGTCGGGGCTTTGTACATATTCTGTTCTATTAGCAGGTGTTTTATTGATTGATTGTTTTAAGATTTTTATGTACAATAAATCAAACAATATTAATGTTTCTAAGGCTAGGTTCACACTTCCGTTAAATTGTATCAGTCACAATCCGCTGCTCTGGTAAACAACGGAATCAGTTTAGCGGATTCCGTTGTTCCCATAGACTTGTATGAGCAGCGGATTGTGACTGATGATGCTGCATTGCACCCTCCACCCGACCGATCAGTCGTGGAACGACTGACCGCGGGCGGAAGGAACGCAGCTTGTAACGTTTTTTGAGCAGTGCAATCCGTCGGATTTCGCTGCGCATGCTCTCTGGTTCCCTGTACACGTCACCAGCTTTGCTTGGTTACCCGATATTTACCCTGGTTACGGTGCAAGGAGCCAGCGCTAAGCGGTGTATGCCCGTAACCAAGGTAAATATCGGGTAACCAAGGTAAACATCGGGTGCTTTGCTTTACCCGATATTTAGTCTGGTTACGTGTGCAGGGAGCCGACACTTCCTCGCTCGGCCCCGCCCCCTCCCTCACTCCGCACATGTACACACACACTCACTCACACTCACCTGTCCCCAGCCCTGCAGACCGCAGCATTGCCACTGACATCCTCAGCGCCTGGCCCTGCTTGGCTCCTCCCCCCGCTCGGCTCCGCCCCCTCCCGCACTCCACATGTGTACACTCGCTCACACACACACACACCCTCACTCACAACACTCACTCACACACTCACCTGTTCCCAGCCATGCAGACCGCAGCCCTGACATCCTCAGCGCCTGGCTCCCCCCCCGCTCGGCTCCGCCCCCTCCCGCACACAACGGAGTCCGACAATGAAATTCTTTTCATTGTCATCCGTTGTACAACGCATCAGTCACATGCGTCAAGCGACGCATGTGACTGATACAAAACAACGGAAATGTGAACTTAGCCTTAGGTACACTTTAGGATCCAGCAACAAATACAAATAAATAACAAGGTTAATTTATTAGCAAGACTGTGTAAGCAAACATAGTATGTAAATACACGGACGATACAGGAAAGTCCAGAGGTGACAGCTCGGGGAACTCGGAGATAAACTCACTTTTTGATATCATTTTAGAGCAAACTCATTTAAGCCCTCAGAATATAAATGAGCTGCTAATAGGATCATTAGGGTCCCCTGGGCCCCTCTATTAAATGTTTCTCGGTGTTTATATCATCTGCAAGAACTATTTAGGATTCCTACGCACTAATGATGGGAATTCACCATCAGAAGCTGAGAGATAACGCGGGAGGTTCAGAGATGGAATAATTGCTGCGGGGATTTACATAGCAGTGGTGCAGAACCGATCATTGACTTTTCTCTATAATCTCACATTCCTTCTCACTTTGTAATGGAATAAAGATGTGATAGTGCAGGTTGGAGGTGACAATAAGAAATAGGAACAGATAGGACGATGACTGGCATTAAATATTCAATTGATAGTTTACAGAGGAAAATATTTAAAAAGAGAACATGCTTACACCTAGTGGAGAGAAAAACCATGATGTTGTGTTCATTGAGCTTATAGACTGCAATGAAGAAATATGATGGTCATACTTAAATGCATGCCATTAGCAAAGCTGGGAGAACACGTGATCGGGAGCTTGCTGCCAGGAGAGCAACAACAAGCCAGGGTATTTAAATATGAGATTAGGGTAGCACACAGGCTGCTGAGACCCCACCACTGAACCAATCTCCCATGCCCGAACAAAACACACAATTGTAGTAAACCAAATCAACTTTATTGGAGAGGAAATCAAATATTTATAAAAACTCTCATCTTTTGTTGGGTTGGGGTCGGTCACAACTTAAAATTAACTGTTGTAATTATCCAACCGGATATACCATTTCAAACGAGGCGTAATGCCAGGCCGGACTCCCAGCGCAATCAGCCTTCGCTTAACATCCACCATTTTCAACCACTGACCGCCACGGAGGAGCAAAAGTCGCTAGACTGCGCTCCGACCCCCACCCATAAAAAGAGGGCCTGCTCAATGCCATCTTGAAGGCAAATAAAATAGCTGCCTATCCCTGATGGAGTTTTACCACGTCAGACCTCATGGGAAAGGAACAGAGCTCATCACCGAATATGAAAAGCTTGGGCGATACCGCACCGTTCATTAGTGAAGCAATAAATGAAGGGTACCATAATGCATAAAACAAGAGGGACGCCACTACCGCCGTGCTGAAAATCAGGGTTGGCAAACCAGCCTGTGCAGCCTCGGTAGCAGCACACATCCTAAAAGAATATGAAAATAGAAAATGTGTACTAAAACCGAAAGGGTTAGGCCGAGTAAACCAAAGACACTGACGTAAAAGGAACAAGAATTGGAACTTTTGACAGCTAGGGACTATCCTCTAGAGGTAGAGGTAGAAGGAAACGCCGGAGCTGAGCAGCGCATATAGTTGTTAACCAAAGAATACATACCTGATGGATCCGTTCCTGGACTTACAAACCCAAACACGTAAACCGCCCAAAAACCATCAGAACTGTGCTTTGCAAAACAACTACTCACCGATTCGACAAGCGCCAAAAAAGACCAAGACAAAGAAAAAAACGCAAAAAGAACCAATTCAAAATGGGCAAACAAAATTACGCACACAAGCAATTGCCACCATGTGACGCTATGGGCAGATCCAAAAAACCCATGGGAAATGAAAGCAAGCTTTGTCAGGTGGGAGGCGAAAAAAAACCCATAGCTTTGGAATCAGTTGCAATCCCCAAGAAGGGTAACCAAAAGTAAAGCCAAAGCACAGCTGAGCAACAGCCTCTTTATTGGGGTACCGGTCGAGCCACGGTCTCATTGCGAGAACGCCCACTGGCGTCCTTATCCAGCGTATTTGATGGTTTTGCTGGCAATTTTGTGGACGAACTAAGGCACTGAGTGGCTGCATGTGCTCCGCCAGAAGTGGAGCACTCATGCCTGAATTTACATAGGCCAAAGAAGTGGCAGTGGCCTTCATTAAATAACCAGCACGCACCAGGTCTACGAACGGCCACAGAGCCGGAGGCGGCAGAGGTGTCAGGGTGAAGGGAGTCATAAGCCTTCTGGGCCAGCATTAAACGCAGCCAAGTGTCTGTGGCTTTCACGCCCCAACCCAACTGGGGTTGAAGGGCCAAACGACGCCGAAAATCCTCGTCGTAACACCACCAAGCTGATCCCCCATGTGACTTGTAGGAATTATAAATGGTGTCGAGATATATAAACATCTCAGAACAGCGCTCAGGGTGCTTCTGTCCCATGACACATCACATAACAAAAAATGCCTGAAGCCAGTTGTTAATGGACTTAGCCACTTTTGGCCTCCTCTCGAAAGGATGATCAGATGAGCTTCGTTCCTTGTCAACTGTATGTTGATCGGTCGTAATTAAAGACCATATATCAACATTCGCCCATATTTTCCGGACAGTTTCAGCATGCAAATGGGATCCCAAAGGGGCAATGCCACAAAAGAAAGCATCTCTATGAATGACATCACGAGGCGGGGGGTCAGACTGTGTAGGAGGTTGACCAGCTGAAGAAGGGTTAACTAGTATTCCTCCACCCGCCTGTAAATTAGCTAACAGTGTCTGAATAGTCGCTGCCATGCCCGCACTACCCCCCAACGCCGCCAAGTATTGGTACTTACCAACATCCGGAAGGGGAGTGACAGCAGGCTCCTGAAGAGGGTCAACAACCGTCTCCCTCTGAGGAGGTCGGTAACGACGGCGATGATGCTCATGGGGCACAACTGAGTCATTTGAGGAATACCGTATAGTGGAAGGAGAACGCCACCTCGATGAACATGAATGACGGCTCCTCCGAGAGGATCTGGAACGACGGGAGGAATGGTGGCTATGTCTGCCATGTGATCCAGCAGAGCGTCTGCAGTAACGGCTGCGAGGGGTTGATGCCGATGAGAACAAGGCGGAGCGGTTACCGCGCCCACGGCGGCTACGACCGCGGGCCGGGGATCCAGCAACTGCTTGTGGTAAAACAGGAGCAAATGGGGCTTGTGCAGGTGGGGGAGGGGCAGACACTGCAGGGTGTACACCTGCAGAGCATCTGCGTAGGCCAGGGCTGTGAAGGGGGGATGCCGAGGAGAACAAGGCAGAGCGGATACCGTGCCCATGGCAGCTACGACTGCGAATATCAGGGGCGTGACAAGTCGGGGCAGGTGGACAAGGGGCAGGAGAGGCTAATAATTGAGCAGATGAGGCTCGTGCAGGTGGGGGAGGGGCGGACACTGCAGGGTGCACACCTGCAGCCCCCTGCACCAAAGATGGCATCGTGAGGGGCTGCAACTGAGCAAAGGGGCCAGAAGGGCTTATTACTACCCCAGCACCCAGAGGTGCATCCTGCTGAATAAACTGGGGGGAGGGGTAGGGGCTGCACCATGCCTGCAGATCCTTCTATGAACGAGGAGCCACAGTCATGGTGTCCCCCTGCTATTGTTAGTGATGGTGGTGGCTGTTTAACTAGCGGTTCGGGGAGGCAGGGGTTAACTAATACTGGCCGCGGCTCTACACTGACAGGGGAACAGGGTCGGTGTGCAGCAGCCACGGCCGGAAGCTGGGAGGGAGTGAGGAGCTGGGAGGGAGTGAGGGGTGAGGGATTCGCATGAGTTGGGGGTACATGGGGGTTAATAGCTGCCGACCGCAGGTCCATGCAGCCAGAGGGACAGTACTGGCGCACAGCAGGTGCGGTCGGGAGCTGGGTGAAAGTGGACGGTACTTGTCGTGAGGCGCACGCACGAGAAGTGCACACGCCCCGTGACGTCATAGCTACCGCTCGCAGGTCCACGCTGCCAGAGGGACAGTACTGGCGTGTAGCCACCGCGGTCGGGAACTGAGAGGAAATTTGGGGGGCTAGTCGCAAGGCGCGTGCATGAGAAGTGCATACGCCCCGCGACATTATTGGTGTGGGACTCAGGCTCTCCGGCGGACAGGTTTGCCGAGCGGAAGGCCTGCCGCCGGGAATCACCGCCTGAGCCTCAGGAGGGACGGGACATGGCTAATCTAAGAAAGTGTTAAGCCAGGCGTCACCATCCTTCCCGATTCTGTCCCTTATGGCAGCAGCGAAAGTGTCAGCCATCTCTCACCACCAGCAGACTGTGTCCAGGTTGCCAGCAGCACAGCAGCGTCTGGGTCTCGGGATGAGGAGAGGCTGAATCCAGGAAGTAAGGGGAATTATATAGGGGAGCCAATAGTGAGGAAAATAGCGGGATTGGACACCTTGAAGGGGGCAGGGTTCAGGCATGGGAGTGGGATTTTAACCACTTACATACTGGGCTCAGCAGTCTGGGTGCATTCAGTGCAGCCTCACTGACCTGCCCTGCAAAAATGTTGCCGAGTGAGGAAAACCTTATCTAATTTATTAATTTTACTCACTCATAAAGGATCATTAATTATCACAGCGCTTTAGTGCTCCTTTACATGTCCTTGCAAAGCACTAACGTTTTGCACGGTCCGTGATGTAGGTGTGTGTTCTACATATGCTGTCCATGTGCTATCCGGGTGACATCCGGTAGCACACAGACAGCATGAGCTGGTATACTTACCGGTCCATGGCGCTGCTATCTATAGCACTGCTGTTACTTCCAGATCCGTGCTGAGTGCAATGAATATGCAATGAGCATAATGAGCAGGCCCAGAAGTAACCGCAGAGACAGCAGCATTGGAGACAGGTAAGTATATAAATTCTTTATTTTTATATCACCTGTGTTTTCTGTGGTATGTGTCACACTGATGTCTCCACAGATCACATCAGTATGCGGTCTGTGTGACACCCCTGCTGCAGGTAGAAAAGAGACATGTCGGATAGGTGTGTGCTCCACACAAACACATGGTCCATGTCAAAACACGAACGTGTGTGCAGACCCATTGATTTTAATGGGTCTATGTGTGTCTGTGTCTCCGGTATGTGTGAATATGGACGTCACACATACTGCAGACACGGATGTGTGAAGGAGGCCTTACAGACATCATCAATACTGTCCAACCTGGGACACAATCTAAATCCCCTATCGTATTATTTTTGGAGTGTGGGAGAAATCCAGAGTACTCTGAGGAAACCCACGTAAAGGCCCACTTCATGAAAAAAGCATACGTTGCACGTTTTGACCATCCATACGGCCATCTGTGTGTACGTATGTGTGATACGCCCACGGGGTCTTGGGGGTTACTAGTCAACGGGCTGGTGTAGGGTTTGGGATGTCACAGCGGCCTGGCCTGGTTTTGTCACCCTGGCGGTGTCAATAAAGATAAGGATGGGGATGATGAGAGTAATTATTCATGACACCACCTGTGGTATGCGGCTAAGATAGGAGCCGCCGCTGTGGGAGGTCTCTCTTCTGGGGTGGATGGTAACACAGCTTGAATGTTACAGCTCTCCACAGGTAGAGCTAGGCCCCAGGGAGGATGGGAGTGGTAGTCTCTGTGATTTAACGTTGGGGTGCAGGACTTAGGACGACGGTAATAACTAGACAATACAGGAGGCTGTAGTTTCCTTCACCTTGACTTGGCAGTTGTTATTACAGGCCTGGGAGTCTGTTCCAGAAGATGATGAGGGTCCACTCAACCTGGAAGCAATGAGGGGATTCACCTTGCCAGGTGGGTTGAAGGCCTGTTGCGCTGTGTGTGAGTCTTTGTGGCTTGGAGCCGCGCAGTGACCCTCTTTCTAGTTGTTGTTTGTCCTTTCCCTAATGGTAGGCAGCACGAGATGCACACAAGTACCGCCTGTGTAGCTGCGGCCCTGGGCTCTATTTTGCTGCTTCACCTTTGAGTGTTCTTGTGGGCCAGGGGACTTGAAATCTCCTGACCTCCGGACTTCACTGATGGGGCTTTAGCACTCAACAGTCTAGGACCCCGGTGTCCTGCTTCTGCGCCTGGTCCTGGGAAAGCTATGTGAGACACCTCTCTTGCAGCGACCATCTGTCTGCTTGCCTCTAATCGTCTGAATTGTTTCACTTTCTGTTTCTGTGTGAGTGTAAGTAACCCCTCCTCCAGGCCAGTATGCTAAGATTAGCTTCCCTCAAAACAGGTCCTTGAGCTCACCCTACTGGCCTAGGGTTAGGAAATGTTGAATGTTGATGTACCTGACATGAGAAGTCCCCTCCTTGCCTACAGGCATAGCATCACCCCCGGTGAAGAGGGCAACACTACTGTGGCTCCCGGACACTGGGGTGCCACAAGGGTCATCCATGTGACATCCGTGTGCTGTTCATATGTCTTAGGGTACTTTCACACTTGCGTTGTTTTCCTTCTGTCACAATCCGCCCTTTTAGAAAACAGCGGAATCTGTTAATGGATTCTGCTGTTTCCCATAGACTTGTATGGATGACAGATTGTGCCAAAAGTACCTGCGTTGCTTGCGCTTGCCGACGCTGCGTTGCTTCCGCCGGGCGGAAGGAACGCAGCATGTAACTTTTTTTGAGCAGCGGAATCCTTAGGATTTCACTGCGCATGGTCTCTCTGGATCCCTGCACCCGTAACCAGAATAAACATCACCAAGCAAAGTACTTTGCCTAGTTACCCGATATTTACCCTAGCTACGTGTGCAGGGAGCCTGACACTTCCCCGCTTGGCTCTGCCCCCTCCCGCACTCCACTCCGCATGTACACACACACACACACACGTACACACGCACACACACGCACCTGTCCTCAGCGCGCCATGGCACTCCGCCCCCCGCACACATTCTCGGCGGCCGAACGATCAGCTGATTACCCGCGACCGGCTGCTGTGAACAATCAGCTGTGCGCCCGGCAGCCGGGTGATCAGCTGATCGTTCACAATAGTCTGCCGCCGATGAAACTGTAAAAAAACAAACAAAAAAAAAAAGCTGATTGCCTTGTTTTGTACGATCCATTGCATCCGTTGTGCCACTAAATGCAACATATCCGTTGCATCCGTCGCACAACACAATGCAACGGATGCAGTTCAACGCAAGTGTGAAACTAGCCTGATACTGCGTGATACTGAAATGAATGGGGTTTTCTATGTGTAAAAGATGGTCAAAGCCACAAAAAGGTTAGATAAATGTTAGAGAGATAATAGATACAGTAGATAGATCAGGGGTGGGGAACCTCCGGCCCGTGGGCCGTATGTGGCCTGCAATGACTTTTCTGCGGCCTGTGGGCTGATTCCTAGGGACCGCAGTGCTGGGGCGGCTGCCGCATCTTGCTGGCTGCTGGTCCTTTAAAACCCCACACGGCGCTTTCAATGCTGAATGCTGCGATTCCTTTACCTGGCACTGGCTACGTGAGGACATACTTTGTAGGCGGGGTAGGCGCGAGGTGTGCTACAATCCAACAGAAGAGCAGCAACTGCCTCATCATCCCCCAGGTCCTATTGTGCCGGGCGGTGGCGGCGGCTCTCTCTGTGCTCGGTGGCGGTGGCTCTCTCTGTGCCCAGCAGCGGCGGCTCTCTCTGTGCCCTGCGGTGGCAGCTCTCTCTATGCCCCGCAGCGGCGGCTCTCTCTGTGCCCAGCTGTGGCTCTCTCTGTGCCCGGCTGTGGCTCTCTCTGTGCCCGGCGGTGGCTCTCTCTGTGCCCGCAGCCTCCCCCAGTGCTCTCTGTGATCCCAGCCTTCCCAATTCTCTAACTGCCTCAAACCTCTCCCAGGTCTGCCTGTGTCCCCAGCCTCCCCCAGGTCTGCCTGTGCCCCCAGCCTCTCTCAGGTCTGCCTGTGCCCCCAGCACTCTCTGTGTCCCTAGCACTCTCTGTGCCCCTTTGTCTCCCCAGTGATATCTCTGCCCCCTGTATCCCCAGTGATCTCTGTGCCTCGAACCTCCCCTAGTGATCTCTGTGCCCCCTGTATCCCCAGTGATCTCTGTGCCTCGAGCCTCCCCTAGTGATCTCTGGGCCCTGAGACGCCCCCAGTGCTCTCTGTGCATCCAGTGCTCTCTGTACCCCCAGCTTCCCTCAGCGCCCTCTGTGCCCCCAGCCTCCCCCAGGTCTGTATGTGCCTCTGTAGCGCCCCTTAACACATCAGGGTGCTACAAGGTTCTGCATCCCCACCAGGATGCAGGGCCTACCCCCTTAGGCTATGTGCCCACGCTGCAAAAAAATTTGCGGAATTTGCCGCGATTTGTTCACGGAAATTCCGCGGATTTTTCAAAAATCCGCAGTACAGCCATTTCTATGGCATTTTGGAACTGCTGTGCCCATTCTGCAGTTTTTTCTGCAGCGGAAATAATGCAGATTTCCCTGCGGAAAAAATATGCAGCATGTCAATTATTCCTGCGGATTTTTGCGCACGAACCCATACTTACCTGCCTTGATAGAAAACACCGGGAGGAGCGCAGTGGAGCCAGGAGCAGGAGGTGGGTGGGGCCTGCACGAGCTCCAGTCATGTGACAGCTGGAGCTAGTTCAGGCCCGCCCACCTTCTCCTGCAATGTGCAGACAGAAATAGCAGGAGAGTGAAGTGCTGCGTGATGGAGGTAAGTATGAATGCCCCGATCGCTCCAGCACTTCTTCTGCATTGAGGATGCAGTGCCGAAGCCATGGTACTGTATCGTCAATGCAGAATGCCTGCAACATATCCGCAGGACATTCCCCAATAAAACCGCAGCATGTAAACAGACAAAGTTGTGCTGCGGTTTCCTGGGAGCTCCTGCCGAATGTCCTGCAGATATATCCGCAGCACACTTTCCCCGTGGGCACATAGCCTTAGGTACCCAGAACCCCAGTGCCAACAAGAACTTAGGTAATCCCAGTTTTTCCCCAACAATCCCTCATACAATGGTACCCAGCTAGGGTGAAGCCACTCCAGTCCACTAGTTGACCAGGTGGGAGGGGCAGACTGTGTAGAGTAGTCAGTTGAGTAGTGACTGTGGAAGTTTGAAGGTGGAAGAGAAGTAAAACCCTGACTCGGGTTGACGGTGACCTGGTACCCAGGAGAGGTGGTTGCTAGTGGCGTATTCCCGAAACTACGCACCGACGGGGTACAGGACCCTAGGACAGGAAAGAGCTTCAAGCTGACCTGTTAACACCTGCACAGCAAAGGGGACCATCAAGGACTTTGCTGACCCTAAAGAATCCGAAGATCCAGAGACTCCAACCCCAC
The DNA here is from genome assembly GCF_048569485.1 of Anomaloglossus baeobatrachus. NCBI lineage: Eukaryota > Metazoa > Chordata > Amphibia > Anura > Aromobatidae > Anomaloglossus > Anomaloglossus baeobatrachus. The sequence goes on along the minus strand of NC_134354.1, from coordinate 335,085,362 downwards.
AGGGTTCACGATACCGTCAGGTGGACAGAAGTGGACAAACCACAGACCGGGGACCTCCAGTGTTCCATACCATGGGGACCCACTTATCAGAGACAGGTGCAGGGGAGGAAGGTATCAGAGAACAAGACTGCCACTGGGACGAAGGGGACCTGGAGGCGAAACCAGACGGCCTCGAGCAACCAGTTAACATTCGAAAAGAGAGTAAACCAGTTGCACTGATACCTGCCTGGACTCCTTCTTCCGACGTCCACCACACCATACACTTGCTGGGGCAATGCCCTACTTGCAAAGGGAGTACAATACTAGCTGCTCATACCATCAGCCCCAGTAGAGACATTCTGCAGCGGCGGCTCCCTGTACTTAAGTAGCGTCACGAATAACTTTATTCACAAATCCCCTGTAAGTATCCCCATTACAAAAAGGGCCCAGGGCACGGAATCGGGTAACGGCCACCATCGTGACATCCCGATGGTGTAAACTACCCGAAACCGAGTACCCCATGTTCCTGGGTGCTATACCTCTAGCCTCTCCCATCGTTCTCTGTGCCCCCAGGGCTGTCTGTGCCCGCCCGGCATTTCCCAGGGCTGTCTGTGCTCCTCCGGAATCTCCCAGGGCTGTCTGTGCCCCCAGCTATGTATATGCAAGCAATGTTTGTCCCCGCAGCTATGTCTGTGCCGCCCAGTGATGTATGTACCCCCAGTGATGTCTATGCCCCTCTCCTTCCTTAGTTATGTCTGTTCTCCCCATCAATGATGTATATACCCACAGTGATGTATGTACCCCTCAGTGATGTCTATGCCCACAGCCACGTCTATGTCCTGCAGCTTTTTTAGTGATATATACTCCTCCCAAGTGATGTATTTGCCCTCAGCATCTCCTTTGATGTCTATGCCCCCAGCCTCCCTAGTCATGTCTATGCCCCCCAGCCTCCCCAGTGATCTATATTCCTCCCAACTCTCCTCTGTGATGTATATAAAGCAGTCCCAACCAACTCAAACCTGGAAAAGCAGTTGTGAAAGGCAACAAGATCAATATCGTCTAATATTACAGCTGCACCAAAGAGTAGAAGTTCCAGCCGCCACAGTGAGTTGTTTGACCAAATATAGCAGGGTAATTTTCAAGTTGATAGCTTTGTGTGACCCCCGAAGGTTGTTAAAAATTTCCAAATGGCCCCCAGCAAAAAAAAGGTTCCCAACCCCTGAGATAGATAGATACAGTAGATAGAGAAATAGATAGAGATAGATAGAGAAAAGATAGATAGAAAGTTAGATAACTTGTACAGTTATTTAGCAGAGTTATCAAATAATTTTAGATAAAAAACACCTTGGGGTTTCCCATAATTTTCATATCCAGCACAGGTACAGCAGCAACGGCAAGCTGCAACCGTCAGCTGTACCTTGACTGGTTTTTGAAAAACAGAGGGGTTCCCACTCTGATTATTTTTAATTATTTGAACAAATAATTGAAAGAAAATGGCGTAGGGTTACCCCCGTTTTTTTTTCAAAACTAGTAAAGGACAGTAGATAATTGAGGGCTGTTATTTTTAGGGTGGGAAAGGCCATGGTTATTTAACACTTCCCAACCTAAAAATAGCAGCCTGCAGTACTTCTCGAATCAGAAAAGACATAAAAAGAGAAAATGATTAAAAAATAAAGACAAAAGACACCCTCATTCACCAATTTATGTTCCTGAAAAAAAACAAATCCAAGGTCTAGCATAATCCAAAATAGGTTCCCACGACGTTCCAAGACTCACTGTCCCAGCAAGTAAAGTACAGATCATTCCTCATTAGCTGACAGAGCAGTCAGTGAAGCCTCACACACTGTTCTTTGTGAAAAACACTGAAGTGAATCGAGATGACCTCATGAGATCAGCCCAGGTCACTGCAGCAGGTCACACAGTAGTGTGTGAGCTGCAGCGGGCAGTGACGAGCTGTGACAGCAAGAATTAACCGCAGGTCAGTGCCTACGGATCTCATGCCCACCCTCCCCTGGAGTGTTCTGCTTACAACTGGCAGCATGTTGGTGGAGCCACGAAATGCCTAATTACTAACTTCCTGTTACGCTCACCGAGGAGCGGCGAACGTCCGGAGGTGGACCCACTGGACTGTGCACCGGACTCCCCTGAGAAGACGGCCAGCAGCGAACCCCTATACAGGGACTGTGCGGCGCCTCCCCAGAAGGCCTAAATGCACGGCAGCCATGGACCGGAGGTAGGAGTCTCTGTGCGGCCAGGCGTGGCTCGGGTACGATGTCCGCGGCAGGCGGAACACGGAAGTGGCACCGGAGATGTTTCACAGCAGGTGACGTCCACGGTAGGTATGGATACGGTACGGATAGTGTCCACAGCAGGTATGGCACGGTGACGTCCACGGTAGGAATGGGTGGTGACGTCCACAGCCGGTACGGTACAGATAGTGTTCACGGCAGGTATGGCACGGTGACGTCCACGGTAGGAATAGGTGGTGACGTCCACAGCCGGAATGGTATAGATGGCACTACGGTGAGACACAGGATTAGAATCAGGTAACAAATGTACGGATCATAAACAATAGCAGAAACAGATTAGGACACTGGCAATGCACTAATAGAGGCGTTGCTCGGGCGCCTGCTGCCGGGGGAAGTGAACTTAAATACCTATTAGGCAGCAGGTGACCTCTGAGATCACTTCCAGGATTTGGGGCATGCCACTTTAAGAAAGGGGGCGTGGCCTCGCACGCAGCCTAGAATCACCTACAGCAATTATGTGTGAGGAGGAAACTGCAGCAGGCCTTGGAGTGGGAGCAACGTCTGCAGAGCCCTGGGGCCGGTAAGTGGAAGGCCTTCTCTGCCTGGGAGTGGGGGCAGGAGTGCATGTGGGAGCCATGCTGGGACTGGGCAGATGTGAGGGAGAGCTCCCCCCCTGGGGTCTGGTGGGACCAGGCGTTACACTTCCACTGAGGTTTAGATCAAGTCAGGGGCACAAATCAAACCTTATGTAAGGTTTCACTGTTCCCTCCAAACCAAACTTCCCTGTTGCAGATGATGAAACTCAACCTCTTAGGCATGTTATGCCCTTCGAAAATCATGTAAAACACAGCGAGGGGACTCCAACCACAGTCTCCCTCGTTTCCACTAATTGGGCCACACACACCCCACTTGACTGGCATCACTTGATCCCCCTTTTCAAAATGAAACAGATGCTTTGCATGAAGCACTCTCAAAAATACGCGTGCCTTTCGCCTCCCCTGGATGACCCAGGGGAAGAAAAGTCCTCTGAGAGCCATGACTTGTTCATCTTGGTTCTTTTACAAACACAGCGAGGGGACTCCAACCACAGTCTCCCTCGTTTCCACTAATTGGGCCACACACACCCCACTTGACTGGCATCACTTGATCCCCCTTTTGAAAAAGAAAAAGATGCTTTGCATGAAGCACTCTCAAAAATACGCGTGCCTTTCCCGTCCCCTGGATGACCCAGGGGAAGAAAAGTCCTCTGAGAGCCATGACTTGTTCATCTTGGTTCTTTTTTCAAAATCGAGGGGACTCCAACCACAGTCTCTCTCGTTTCCACTAATTTGGCCACACACACCCCACTTGATTGGCATCAGTTGACCCCCCTTTTGAAAAAGAAAAAGATGCTTTGCATGAAGCACTCTCAAAAATACGCGTGCCTTTCGCCTCCCCTGGCTGACGCAGGGGAAGAAAAGTCCTCTGAGAGCCATGACTTGTTCATCTTGGCTCTTTTTTCAAAAGCAAGGGGACTCCAACCACAGTCTCCCTCGTTTCCACTAATTGGGCCACACACCCCACTTGACTGGCATCACTTGATCCCTCTTTTCAAAATGAAACAGATGCTTTGCATGAAGCACTCTCAAAACTACGCGTGCCTTTCCCGTCCCCTGGCTGACCCAGGGGAAGAAAAGTCCTCTGAGAGCCATGTCCACATTGTCAGTGGACAGACACGTGTGCTTATCTGCCAGCAGACCCCCAGCAGCACTGAAGACAAGTTCCGAGAGAACGCTGGCTGCAGGACACGACAAGATCCCCAAGGCGTACGTGGCAAGCTAAGGCAATTTATCCAGATTGGAAGCCTAAAATGAGCAGGGCTCAAGTTGCACAGTAATGGCATCGATGTTTCCTTGCATATACTCATATATCTGTGTCTCCTCCTCTGTTTCCTTGTCCAGCTCTTTTGTTTTCGCATGAGTATATGTCCTTGTCACTTTCCCATGTGTTTGTGTTGTGTTGTGAGTTGTTTGTCACCTTTTGGACACCTTTGAGGGTGTTTTCTAGGTGTTTTTATGTGTTTGTGATTGCCTGCCATTGTTTCCTATGCAGTTCGAGTTTGGTTCGTTGAACGTTCGACGAACCGAACTCGAACGGGACCTCCGTTCGGCGAACCGACCTCGAGCCGAACCGTGACCGGTTCGCTCATCTCTAGTGCTGATGTCTCCAGCTCTCCTGTCTCCGGCCACTATTGTCTCATCAATGCTGTTACTTCCAGGTTACAGTGCAGTGAATGTTCATGAGTAGTGATGAGCGAGTAGTAAAAAGCTCGGGTGCTCGAGGCTCGGGCCGAGCATCCCAAGATACTCGTGTACTCGTCCCGAGCACCGAGCCCAATGTTATCCTATGGGAGACCCGAGTATTTTTATTAAATGACCCCCGGCAGCATGTAGAAACCCTAAAAATGTCACAAAAGTCTCAGAAGAGTGCTCAAATGACATGGCAAAAGCATGGGGAAGACCCCTTGAAGCATTTATCACTCAAAAGTCACAGCTGTGAACAATTTTGTCCGAGTTTTACGCCATTTTTACGGACTCACCAGAAAACCTTTCAAAATGACACCAAAATGAATTTTCATGGCGGAAATGTTAAGGGCACATACCCAATAGTGAGATAGAGCTGGTGTATGTTACTTTTTGAGATTAATACATGAAAGATTTTACGTAAAACATTGTGTGGCACTCCGATATCCAAAACGCACGTTTTGTGCTTTTTACTAGCGATGTCGGTCATTTTTTTTTTCATTCTATCTCCCGTCGGTCGGTCTCGCTCGGTCTGTCTCTCTGTCTTGTCTGTCCCCCTCTCACAGTCTGTCGGTCAGTCTCCCCCCTCTCTCTTACTTACCGTTCCCCGATCACTGCCGCGGCGTTGCACAGCTGTTCACTAAACTCCGGCGGCTTTTCCTCTTTTGAAAAAGCCGGCCGCTCATTAAACAATCTCGTATTCCCTGCTTTCCTGCTTTTCAGTGCCTATGATTGGTTGCAGTGAGACACGCCCCCACGCTGAGTGACAGGTGTCTCACTGCACCCAAACACAGCAGCCAGTGGGTGTGTGTATACTGTGCAGTGAAAAAAATAATTAAATAATTAAAAAAAACGGCGTGCGGTCCCCCAATTTTAATACCAGCCAGATAAAGCCATACGGCTGAAGGCTGGTATTCTCAGGATGGGGAGCTCCACGTTATGGGGAGCTCCCCAGCCTAACAATATCAGTCAGCAGCCGCCCAGAATTGCCGCATACATTATATGCGACAGTTCTGGGACTGTACCCGGCTCTTCCCGATTTACCCTAGTGCGTTGGCAAATCGGGGTAATAAGGAGTTAATGGCAGCCCATAGCTGCCACTAAATCCTAGATTAATCATGTCAGGCGTCTCCCCGAGATACCTTCCATGATTAATCTGTAAATTACAGTTAAAAAACACACACACACGAAAAATCCTTTATTAGAAATAAAAAACACTAACAAAGTCCCTCATCACCAATTTATTAACCCCGACAAACCCTCCATGTCCGGCGTACTCCACAGTCCTCCAGCGTCGCATCCAGCTGTGCTGCATGAAGGTGACAGGAGCTGCAGAATACACCGCCGCTCCGGTCAGCTTCACACAGCAACTGAGGTGAGTAGCGTCATCAGCTGAGCTGTCACTGAGGTTACCTGGATCCAGCGGTGGATGCAGCGGTGGCCGCGGGTAACCTCAGTGACAGCTCAGCTGATCGTGCTACTCACCGCCGCACCGGTCAGCTCCACGCAGCAACTGAGGTGAGTAGCGCGATCAGCTGAGCTGTCACTGAGGTTACCTGGATCCAGTGGTGGATGCAGCGGTGGCCGCGGGTAACCTCAGTGACAGCTCAGCTGATCGCGCTACTCACCGCCGCTCCGGTCAGCTCCACGCAGCAACTGAAGTGAGTATAGCGATCAGCTGAGCTGTCACTGAGGTTAATCGCGGCACCGCTGGATCCAGCGGTGGCCGTGAGTTACCTGACTGACAGCAGCTGATCGCGCTACTCACCTCAGTTGCTGTGTGAAGCTGACCGGAGCGGCGGTGTATTCTGCAGCTCCCGTCACCTCCATGCAGCAGAGCTGGACGCAACGCTGGAGGTCCGTGGAGTACGCCGGACATGGAGGGCTTTGTCGGGGGTTAATAAATTGGTGATGAGGGACTTTGTTATTGTTTTTTATTTCTAATAAAGGATTTTTCGGGTGTGTGTGTTTTTTAACTGTAATTTACAGATTAATCATGGAAGGAATCTCGGGGAGACGCCTGACATGATTAATCTAGGATTTAGTGGCAGCTATGGGCTGCCATTAACTCCTTATTACCCCGATTTGTCAACGCACTAGGGTAAATCGGGAAGAGCCGGGTACAGTCCCAGAACTGTCGCATATAATGTATGCGGCAATTCTGGGCGGCCGCTGACTGATATTGTTAGGCTGGGGGGCTCCCCATAACGTGGAGCTCCCCATCCTGAGAATACCAGCCTTCAGCCATATGGCTTTATCTGGCTGGTATTAAAATTGGGGGACCGCACACCGTTTTTTTTAATTATGTATTTATTTATTTTACTGCACAGTATACACATGCCCACCGGCTGCTGTGATTGGGTACAGTGAGACACCTGTCACTCAGCGTGGGGGCGTGTCTCACTGCAACCAATCATAGGTGCCTGTGGACGGGGAAAGCAGGGAATATGAGATGGCTGTGTGCAGAGCACAGCACGCCCGCCGGTATAAAGGCTCGGTCACGCTGTGCAGGCCGGCCAATCACTGCAATTCCACAACTAACAGGGCTGTGGCATTGCAGTGGTCTGCCAGCCAATCCCTGCATGAGGGCTGGCTCTCAAAAGAGCGCCAACATGCAGGGATGAAGACCACGAGTACAGCACGAGTATCGCGAAATTACTCGGTACCCGCCGAGTAGCCCGAGTCCAGTGATACTCGTTCGAGTACCGAGTAGTAACAAGCATACTCGCTCATCACTATTCATGAGCAAAATTATCAGGCCTGGAAGCAGGAGACAGCAGCGGCCGGAGACAGCATTGCTGGAGACAGGGAAGTATAAAAATAATTTTATTTCTAAGATACATGTTTTTCTGGTATGTGTTACATGGATCACACCACTGTGTGGTCCGTGTGACATCAGTGATGCTGAAGAAAAACAGACTTGTCTCTGTGGGGAGCACACAGACAGTCGTGTGCGCCACGGTCAGTGAGAAATCACTGATGTGTGCGAAGACGCATTGATTTTAATGGATTTGCGTTTGTCCGTGATTATGGTACGTATAAAAACTGCAACATACGTACCAGAATCACTGACGTGTGAAGGAACCTATAGGCAATGCAAAACCTTTGGTCTCTACTGTATTTCATGCATTGCAAAGAAATATTAAAATACAAGGAAGTTTTAGTTAAAACATAACATAGCAAAAATAGACAAAACTACTAAAAATGCATGTTAAAAAAATACAATAAAAATAAAAAACGCAAGTAACCTAATTCATCTAATAGATGCAGAAATGCTGCAAACAATCTACGATATCAAAACTCGCCAAATACTCATGGATGGAATTTAGCCCAATGCCACCTGTACACATTGAGTTTTCTATCTCAGTATTTGTAAAAACTGCAGAATTGGTGCACGTGTTACTATTATACTTGACTTAGGAAAGTCTGACTGACGGCTTCAATGTAATGACCCATCCCAAAAAACCCACACTTACCCCTCCTTAACCTAAAATAAGACACGACTGCGTGACATTGGATGTAAAAGGCCACAGCAGCCCCGTTTATTAACACCAACAAGCAATAACATTTATCAATAAAACGTAGTAATATTCCATAAACATAACCACTAGCCAAAGGAGGGGGGGGGTAAATGAAGAGTCCATTGTACATGATTGCAACACCAGCTCCACCACGTGCCCTCAGCCGCACTACACTGGCTCGAGGACACCCAGCCGAGTGTTGCCCAACCAATGTCCTGCTGGGACCCAGCCCAGCAGGGACCCACGTTAACATGTCCCGCTGTGACCCAGCACAGCAGGGACCCACCTTAACCAAGTATACAATTGCACCACCAGGGGTAAGCCGCTCCTGCACTGGGTTCACTCCCCCGCTCTTTGTGCAATCCACCGACTTCAAATACCCCCCTCCTTTCTGCCACAGAGAGCACGTATGACACCTTGTACGTGCGAGTCCCATCACCAAAACCCAACCCGAGCCAACTCTGGGGCTCGAGTAACCAATGCTTCTGTACCAATACCAATTGAGAAAAACTGACCCCCATTAGACCTCACAATGCCAATCTGCACCAAAGCACCAGTACAACAAGGTCAGCCTCACCCAAGACCTGCAACTAGCCGACCACATCATCCGATCCTATGCACCGCCTGCGCGACCAGTCCAGAACGAGCCACCTGAGCCGCCTCCCCACCCCCATGGAATAGGGAATAAACTCTGCCTCGTTGAGACCGCAACATTGCAGGCACCTCCGAAAATTGCACATCACCTGATAATTAAGCAAATCCAACCATTATTGCGGTAAACGAAAGAACCTACACTGATTCCCCAACCTCCAGCAGATTCCTGAAAACGTGCCCGGTAAAACCCACTATGTAGTCATTCCAAAACAGAAGCCCCTATGAACAACAACACTAGCACGGCACCCAGGCAGGAAGAAATGGACCAAGGCATCCAGGCCTGATGTCACAGATTGACGCCCAGATTGGCCCCTTGACGCCCCAGCGACCAAGTCTCCTTCACCCAAAAGAAAAGCAACTCCACACGACCCGAAGTCCAAGAAAAACTCAGACACACACACCACATTTCTCCAAAACTCCAGACACCATAAACCCAGGCCATATGTCGAAACGTTGCACCCACCAGGTGCCCCGTGCCTGTCCGCCACTTAGCCTTAAAGTACCGCAAAACACCCCCAAACGGGCAGCCCCAGACGATTACCTGGTCCTTAAAATCATTAAAAATCAATGCACCACACTAGCTTCCCCTGCCATGGCATACCACCAGCCAGACATTAAGGAAGGTAATGTTATAGTTGCAACCTGCTCGCACACTACTTCAAATACACCTCCCCTGCAGCTGCGCCGCACAACGAAGTGTCCCCATAATACCAGCCAGTTCTGACAAATACGCATAACCGAATGAGCCCATAGCCATGTAGTGCCGGAGGGGCTACACCACCGCGGGAGACCAATCACCCGGCCATCGAAACAACATGTCCTGACTCATGCTCTATACAGAATTCCCAACAAATGGAGCAACACCTGCCATCAGCACTGGCCAGCTGGATAATCAAACAATTCGCCAACCAGAGACCCCTGATGCCAGCAAATCACACACTGGGTCACCCAACTCAAATGTTACACATTCCTTGCGCCAACACAATACCCTAGCCCCCACCGTCCGGGGGCAGCAGAAAAGAAACTACTCTAAGGCGAGCCATGTACCCGTAAGGAAAAGCAGTGCCAACTATACCCAGAAGAAACCCCAAAGCCCATCGTAAGCGGGAACTACCTTCTCTTAATATAATAAACTCCTACATAGCTTCTATCAATGGCTATAACAAATACCACCCGATACGGTCTGCCAAAAGCTCAGTCAGCAACCCTAAAGAACCAGAGTAAGAACCCACCAGTCCGCGTGTATAATATTTGTTACAACTGCCCCTGTGCAGCCACGACCAACAGACTCCCGTAAGCACCCCATATAACTGCAGATCATGCAAAAATTCCAAGCGGCACGTAGACCCACATATTCAATAAACCAAACTCAACCCCCAAAAGCAGCACGATATACACGGGAACCTAATAATGACCCGCGCCCTGACACGATATACACGGGAACCTAATAATGATTTTAAAGAAGAAAAAACCCCAATATTTAAAAAGATAAACTTTATTATATTAAGCTAAAAAAACACCCACAGACACATATATTTGGTATCTCCGCTGGGTTCAACCATATATCAGGGCAATAGATAAGTATTTATACATACATAGCATTTCCTTCCACCAAAATCCCGATTCACCCAAGATGGTGACTCCTCCCCCAATGACCATACACTCAGTATTTCAGATAAACAAGGGAGCCGGAGAAAAAGGCTCACATATGATAGAAGATATATTTGTTATTTATAGTTAAATAATGCTGATAATCACAATATTTCTCTTATTCAACCGTGTATATATAACCACTTGCCAATCCCGTTTAGGAGCTGACCATAGAGACAAAAACGTTGTTGTCGTCTCAATGCCCAGCTCCAGCAGATTACCCAGTTTACGACGCCTGAAACGATAATTCCACCTGATAGCTAAGGTTACCTCTGGAAGCCCCTATTGATTTACCTCAATGCCCGCTATTCGAACACCATTATCGCCAACAGGAACTAATCAATGCCAGGAGAGAACACAAAGGTACCTTTTCTAAACTATGCACACAATGGAATGCCTAGTAGGTCACTCCCAACAGAACAGAGACGCCTCATTAACCCCTTCAGCCCAAAGCCTATTTTGACCCTAAAGACCAGGCCATTTTTTGCAATTCTGACCAGTGTCACTATGAGGTTATAACTCTGGAACGCTTCAGCGGATCCCGGTGATTCTGAGATTGTTTTTTCGTGACATATTGGGCTTCATGTTAGTGGTAAATTTAGGCCGATAATTTTTGCATTTCTTTGTGAAAAAAATGGAAATTTCGCGAAAATTTTGAAAATTTTGTAATTTTCAAACTTTGAATTTTTATGCTCTAAAACCAACGAGACATATGACATAAAATAATTAATAAATAACATTTCCCACATGTCTATTTTACATCAGAACAATTTGGGGAAAAAAAAAAAATTTTAAGGAAGTTATAGGGGTTCAAAGTTTATGAGCAATTTCTCATTTTTACAACAAAATTTACAAAGCCACTTTTTTTAGGGACCACATCACATTTGAAGCAATTTTGAAAGGTCTACATGACACAGAACACCCAAAAGTGACACCATTCCAAAAACGGCACCCCTCAGGCTACTCAAAACCATATTCAAGAAGGTTATTAACCCTTCAGGTGCTTCACAGTAACTAAAGCAATGTGGAAGGAAAAAATGAACATTTTACTTTTTGCAACAAAAATGTTAATTTAGCCTCAAATATTGCATATTCACAAGGGTAGAAGGATTAAATGAACCCCCAAAATTTGTTGGGCAATTTCTACTGAACACGCAGATACCTCATATGTGGCGAAAAACCACTGTTTGGGCGCACGGCAGGACTCGGAAGGGAAGGAGCGCCAATTGACTTTTTTGAACAGAAAATTAGCTGGAATCGTTAGCCGCACCATGTTGCGTTTGGAGAGCCCCTGAGGTGCCGAAACAGTGGAGCTCCCCCACATGTGACCCCATTTTGGAAACTAGACCCCTCATGGAATTTATCTAGATGTTTATTGAGCACTTTGAGCCTCTGGGGGCTTCACAAAAGTTAATAGAGTTGAGCTGTGAAAATAAAAAAAAAATTTTTTACCACAAAATTGTTACTTCAACCAGGTAGCTTTTTTTTTCACAAGGGTATCAGGAAAAATTGCACCATAAAATGTATTGTTCAATTTTTCCTGAGTACACAGACACCTCATATGTGGTGGAAATAAAATGTTTGGGCGCACAGCAGGGCTCGGAAGGCAAGGAGCGTCATTTGACGTTTCAAACGCAAAATTGTCTGGGATAATTAGCGTATTCCATGTTGCGTTTGGAGACCCCCTGAGGTGCCGAAACAGTGGAGCTCCCCCACATGTGACCCCATTTTGGAAACTAGACCCCCATGGCATAGAAAAAAAAAAACCAGCGGAAGATTGGGGGGGGGGGGGCGGCAGATGGGGCGGCAGCAGATGGGGGGGCAGCGGCATCTAAAGGGAGCATCTGTGATTGTGAGACGGCGGCTGGGATAGGGTGGGGGCGGATAGGAGAGGGCGCAGTGGACGCAGGAGCGGCAGAGGATGGGGGGAGGGGGGGAATGGGGGGGATGGGTGGGAAGGGGAGTGGGAGGTGAGATTGGGGATAGTTACGCTACAGGATGGATCTAGGCAGCTGGATCACAGGAGATGAAGGAGGCAGCAGATCGGGGAGGGTGAGAGGTGGGGGAGGGAGCGCAGCGCAGATCACGGAGGAGACAGGTGAGCAGAGCACAGATCACGGAGGAGACAGGTGAGCAGAGCACAGATCACGGGGGTGAGAGGTGAGGGAGAGCGGACAGCAGATCACAGGGGTGACAGGTGAGGGAGCACAGATCACGGGGTGACAGGTGAGGGAGCACAGATCACGGGGTGACAGGTGAGGGAGCACAGATCACGGGGTGACAGGTGAGGGAGCACAGATCACGGGGTGACAGGTGAGGGAGCACAGATCACGGGGTGACAGGTGAGGGAGCACAGATCACGGGGGTGAGAGGTGAGAGAGCGCAGATCACGGGGGAGACAGGTGAGCAGAGCACAGATCACGGGGGTGAGAGGTGGAGGGAGCACAGATCACGGGGTGACAGGTGAGGGAGCACAGATCACGGGGTGACAGGTGAGGGAGCACAGATCACGGGGTGACAGGTGAGGGAGCACAGATCACGGGGTGACAGGTGAGGGAGCACAGATCACGGGGTGACAGGTGAGGGAGCACAGATCACGGGGGTGAGAGGTGAGAGAGCGCAGATCACGGGGGAGACAGGTGAGCAGAGCGCAGATCACGGGGGTGAGAGGTGGAGGGAGAGTGGACAGCAGATCACGGGGGTGACAGGGGAGGGAGCACAGATCACGGCGGTGACAGGGGAGGGAGCACAGATCACGGCGGTGACAGGGGAGGGAGCGCACATCACGGCGGTGACAGGGGAGGGAGCACAGATCACGGGGGTGACAGGGGAGGGAGCACAGATCACGGCGGTGACAGGGGAGGGAGCGCACATCACGGCGGTGACAGGGGAGGGAGCGCACATCACGGCGGTGACAGGGGAGGGAGCGCACATCACGGCGGTGACAGGAGAGGGAGCGCACATCACGGCGGTGACAGGGGAGGGAGCGCACATCACGGCGGTGACAGGGGAGGGAGCGCACATCACGGCGGTGACAGGGGAGGGAGCGCACATCACGGCGGTGACAGGGGAGGGAGCGCACATCACGGCGGTGACAGGGGAGTGAGAGGTGGGGGGAGCGTGCAGCACATCACGGAGGGGAGGGGGCGAGCAGCACATCACGGAGGGGAGGGGGCGAGCAGCACATCACGGAGGGGAGGGGGCGAGCACCGATCACGAGGGGGAGGGGCCGGGCAGCAGATCGGAGGGAGCGGTGGCACTATGACAGATGGAGGAGGACAGGGTGCACGATCCCTGTCCTCCTCCATCTGTCATAGTGCCACCGCTCCCTCCGATCTGCTGCACGGAGGTGAGGGGCCGGGCAGCAGATTGGGGGGAGCGTGGCAGATGGAGGGCGGCGGAGGCAGCGGATCGGGAGGTGTGGGGGTGAGGGTGCGGGCAGGAGATCGGGGAGACAGGTGGCAGATCGCGGAGGGCAGCGGCGGCGGATCGGGACGCTTTTCGTACAGTGCAATGGCAGCGCGGCAACTTCCAGGTCCCATGCTCCGGTCTCATAACAGCATGGGACCGGAGCTTGTCGCCCTGCCATTGCACTGTGTACACTCACTGTGCTGGCGTGCTGCAGGGACAAGTGAAGCTGATGGGGGCGGTCACCGGCAACAGGTCCACTGTGATTGGAGAAATCGGTCACAAGGCCGATCTCTCCAATCAGAGCATTGGAGCTGGGAGAGGGTGATCCAGTGAGGTCACCCAGCTCCAGCCAATGGCCAGTGCTACAGCTGCACTGGCCAGGGCTGGATTTCAATGTTTCAGTCATTTTAAATGGCTGGAACATTACAGTGGCTGTGATTGGTTGAGCGGCGTTCGTCAGCCAATCACAGCCTCCGTAGGTCCGGGGAGGAGGCACCACCCCTCCTAAGGTCAGGTACAGGTCCCCTCCTCCCCGAATCTGCGGTTTTTGTTAACATATTGCAGTCACCGGAGGCTCCGGTGCCGCGATTCCGCCATGACGGAAAGATCCGTCCTTGGTCGTTAAGGCCCAGGGCACAAGGACGGATCTTTCCGTCCATGGTCGTGAAGGGGTTAAACACAATCCGTCACCTGAACTGTTAATTTAAATATAATGCACATTATTGGAATGCCTAAAAAGTCATTCCCCACAGAACAGAGACTTCACGTCAATGTATAACCATCATCTGAACTGTTAATCTAAGGATTTTCCTTTTCAGCAATCAAGGAAGCACAGACAGAAATGCCAGAGATTCAAACAAGAAGTCCGACTGCTGGAAAATAATCCTTGGTAAAAATTCTTGATAGATGAATTGATTATCGCATCTTTACTGAAAATCCAACATCAGAGAAAATATTTCATCATTCTTCATGGTATCAGTCGAATTCAAGGATTTGATATATCCATATTTCCATTGGCATTAGTCCATCATACACACTGTGCTTGATTGATAGCCCAAGTCATCACGATACAGCTAACACCTCTTATACCTCGACGCGTTTCCCCCCTTGTACGGTAGTGCCAAGGGGTTCATCAGGAGGTTTTAAACATTAGGATCCATGAGTTTATGCCGACATTCAATGTGGATCCTAAGCACCCCAGATAGAAAATACAGGGCTGAGCAAGAGCGATACGGCAATAGTCTCCAGGCTCAAAAGTCCTTCACAAACGAGGGCCGGCAGCCTGCCATCATATCCCCTGATGTGGAGTTTCCAAATTAGCCAAGTCCAACAGACTCCCGTAAGCACCCCATATAACTGCAGATCATGCAAAAAACTCCAAGCGGCACGTAGACCCACATATTTAATAAACCAAACTCAACCCCCAAAAGCAGCACGATATACACGGGAACCTAATAATGACCCGCGCCCTGACACGATATACACGGGAACCTAATAATGACCCGCGACCTGACTTCTCACATAGGGCCCCGTCCAGACGAATCAGACACGTTGACTTATCAAAACACATGCTAACCGCGAATACATCTTGGGCATGAAGAAACACCTTAATAGTCCCAGGTTGGACCATGAACAGAAAATAAGCACTCAACCATTCCTAATAGCGGATAATCCCAGACTACTGGACAGAACCCAAACCACGGACCTCAACAACCAGACATTGAGCAACCATAAAACACTCAGCTCCACACAATATATATGTAGCCCAAGAAATTGTAAACAAACACTGAATCCACCAACTACTTTCTATTAATAAACAGCTAACCTGGAAACCAAATCCGGTAAATGGTCAACTCTAAGGCCCCCGGGGAGATGTAGTCTACCGCTGCAAGAAAGGACGGGTTCCCAAAAGATCTGCCGTCCCAATCATCTTGACCTCTCCTGAACGTCTGACCGCAAAAAACCATACCGCCCACCAGTGAACATGAAAACCCTTCGTACACACACAGCCCATATTGGAGAACTGGACCTGGACCGAGGCACACCCTAGTGAAAACTCAACCACCTGCCCCCTCACCTCTGACCAGCAATAGCACACACCCAACGTTAACGCCAAAGATTAAGCCGCCAAGTGCACCCCCCCAAAACGGCTCACCAGGTCAGTGAACTACCATTGAACCCTTATCAAATACTAGGACGCAGCGATAATCCTCCAGCCAAAAGACCCCCATGACTATTACACTAAACCATGAAACCGCTGTCATGAAAATATAATAAGCAGATATGTTTTCATGGTCTCTGGGATCAAGAGTGATCCCGGATCCCCCCTCCCCTCTCTTCCTCCAGAGCCCTGCCAAATTAACAGTCAGGACAAGATTCCCTTGTCAGGAGATGGAACACATACATTTGCATTAGCTTCTCACACCTTCCCCAATTCTTCAAAGACCCCCTGCGTAGCCAGAGATGCTCAGTCTGGAATCTATATACACAGGGGCTGAGTACAAGTTCCCTACAGGAATATTGCTTCCCTGATCAAAGGGCTGTGGGGCAGTCGTAATGTCTCCGTTGGGGAAGTATTAATATTGCGAGATACATATGTCCCCCAGATATGGCGGGCATACCGCTGATCTCAAAATTCCATAATGCACATCTCACATATTTCAGATTAATCGTAGGACATACGGAAAAGCCACAAATTAATGTCTGACACCCAGTACATACCAGGTGTGTGGTATCCACCTTCTGCTAAAATCATAATATAAAAAAAATAAATAAATAAATAAAAAGGTACTATCAAACCCCATCCATCACCTCTTTGCCAATATCCGTATCACCACCTGAATTACTCGCAAACCGCCGTGAAATCACCACCAGTCATACAAAATCACCCATAGAATGCAAGCACAATTACACCAACCAAAATAAAATTATGTCTTCACCTGCAGTGTCTGCAAATTGGGATTCTGATCTGGCTTATATATCCTGAGTCATATTGCAAAGGATTGTCGAAAATCCACTTGTGACTTTTAGGATCGCTACTTCCAATAGGTGGCGCTGTGCTAGAGTTTGTCTCCTTTACTGGAGAGACAATTTGAATATTTCCCAGAGGGGCATTGCAGCTATAAGTCCCCTTACCTGGCAGCCAGACTGGCTTGCAAAGTCTCCTTAAGGAGAATAGTGTTCCCCCGTGGAATTTTAGGGGCATTGCAGCTATAAGTCCCCTTACCTGGCAGCCAGACTGGCTTGCAAAGTCTCCTTAAGGAGAATAGTGTTCCCCCGTGGTCCCCACATAGCTTTCTCATGAGCCAGATCAGACACCCCCATACTTTGCACTGACGAGGGGCAAGCACCCCGAAACACCGTGTCTGCAAATTGGGATTCTGATCTGGCTTATATATCCTGAGTCATATTGCAAAGGATTGTCGAAAATCCACTTGTGACTTTTAGGATCGCTACTTCCAATAGGTGGCGCTGTGCTAGAGTTTGTCTCCTTTACTGGAGAGACAATTTGAATACCTGCAGATATACACACTATCATGAAAACGCACTAGCATGAAAAAACCCCTAACACTCATGAAGTACACAGAAAGGCCTCCTGGACCACAAAGCAACCACGGCTACAAATTGAACGCTGGCCACAGAGCCCCCAACGTCCTGACCAGCCGTGCACCGTTCCGAAACCCACTGACAAACACACAACCACCCTAGTGCACCCGAAACCATATGTATCAACACCCTTACCACCCCCCATAATCCAAGCATTAACCCCTTAACGACCCATGATGTACTGGGTACGTCATGGATCGTGTGCCGGTAAGCCCCGCCCCCTGCCACTGGCAGGCGGCGGCGATCCGCGCACATATCAGCTATTATCAACAGCTGACATGTGTGCCTACTAGCCGCGGGTGGAATCGCTTCCACCCGCGGCCATTAACCCCTTACATTTCGCTGCCAAAATCTGGCAGCGATATGTATATGGGCGCCGCCATGACAGTCACTTACCCCGCCCCCACCGGAAGTCACGTGACATGATCACGTGACTTTCGGTGGTTGCCATGGTAGCACAGGGTCATGTGATGACGCCTGTAGCTAACATGACTCACTTCCTCTCAATGCCGGAATACAGCCGACATTGAAAGTAAAGCAGCAAATCTGCAGTTCTCAGCTCTGTAGCTGAGATCTGCAGATAGTGCAGAGCGATCGGATTGCTGATCGATAAAGCCCCCTAGGGGGACTAGTAAAATAAAAAAAAAAAAAAAGTAAAAAAAAAAGTTTTAAAAAATTAAAAAAAAAATAAAAAAACCTAAAAGTTCAAATCACCCCCCTTTCACCCCATTGAAAATTAAAGGGTTAAAAAAATAAAAAATATACACATATTTGGTATCGCCGCGTTCAGAAATGCCCAATCTATCAAAATATAAAATCAATGAATCTGATCAGTAAATGGCGTAGCGGCAAAAAAATTCCAAATGCCAAAATTACGTTTTTTGGTCGCCGCAAATTTTGCGCAAAATGCAATAACAGGCGATCAAAACGTAGCATCTGCGCAAAAATTGTACCGTTAAAAACGTCAGGTCGAGACGCAAAAAAATAAGCCATCACTGAGCCTCAGATCCCGAAAAATGAGAACGCTACGGGTTTTGGAAAATGGCGCAAAATGTGCGCCACTTTTTTTGGACAGGCTTGTGAATTTTTTTAACCCCTTAGATACAAGTAAACCTATACATGTTTGGAGTCTACAAACTCGCACTGACCTGAGGCATCACATAGATACCTCAGTTTTACCATAAAGTGAACACAGTGAATAAAATATCCCAAAAACTATTGTACGATCACACTTTTTTTGCACTTGGAATTTTTTTGCCGTTTTCCAGTAGACTATATGGTAAAACTTATGGCTTCATTTAAAAGTACAATTCGTCCCGCAAAAATCAAGCCCTTATATGGCAAGATTGATGGAAAAATAAAAAAGATACGCCTCTCGGAAGAAGGGGAGGGGTTAGTACAAGGTTTAAGTGAGCCTTAATCTTACTAGGCTGACTCCATGGACTCCCAGGGAACAGCCGTCACGTGTCCTTCGCGTCGAGCACCACCATCTTCTCCACAGGTAGACGCAGGATGCAGCCCTCCTGGGCCGCACCGAAAGCGCCCGGACTGACTGTCCATCCGGGGACGCTTGACAAAAGGTCACCGGCTCGAAGCCACAACTGGGGGGGGGGGGGGTGCGCTCCAGCCGCTCAGCCGCCTGCGGGAATCCGTATCCAGAGTCGGATCCGCTACAATAACCTTGCGCAATTGCGCAGGCTGCAGCTCCTAAATCTTGCACCGGATGCCGGGGGCCCGTGACGGAAACGCCGGACCATGTGACCGCGCCACGGGTCACGCCACCCATGGTGTCATGCCAAACCCCCGCGCCGTAGCCCGCCTGCAATGTTGCCACATCACATACTGCCGCCTGACGGCTGGCCGGGCCCTACGCAGCTGCGCAGGCCGCATTTTCCGGAACATGCAGACGATCACATGAACGCTCCTTTGGGTCATGTGACCTCAACGCCGAGAAGCACATAAACGCAACGCCTGACCCCATAACCGCACCTCGGGTCATGAGGCCGTGCCGCCCCAGTCGCTACTGTGACCCCCGCGCTGCAATCTGAATAGCGGGTGGGAGCAGAGATGTGACTCACCCACCCGCACTGCTGGACGACGTCCGCTGTGTAGATGTGCAGGCCACACTTCCTTGATGCTGACGGTCACATGACCACGTCACCGATCCGTGTGACCGGGACGTCAGAGGGCCTTGCACAGACGTGCAGGCCGCGCCTCTTGGGTGATGCTGGTCACATGAACGCCCAGCGAGCCATGTAACCGTGACGTCAGAGGGCCCGTGACCGCGCCAGCCCAAGTGACCGCGCCGGCCCACGTGACCGCGACGGGCCACGTGACCGCAACGGGCCAGGTGACCGCGACGGGCCACGTGAGCGCGACGGGCCACGTGAGCGCGACGGGCCACGTGAGCGCGACGGGCCACGTGAGCGCGATGGGCCACGTGAGCGCGACGGGCCAGGTGAGAGCGATGGGCCAGGTGAGAGCGAGGGGCCAGGTGAGAGCGACGGGCCAGGTGAGAGCGATGGGCCAGGTGAGAGCGACGGGCCAGGTGAGAGCGACGGGCCAGGTGAGCGCGGCGGGTCAGGTGACCGCGATGTGATGTCATCCGCGATGCTGTCCTCTGCGATGTCGTCCTCCTCACTGGACCCTGGTCCAGGGAGCCACTGTCCGGCAGGCTCACCACTTCGCTCCGCGACCCGGAAGTGGAGGGGGGGCCGGTCACGTCACTCACCGCCCCGCTACCTTGCTGCCTGTGGCCCAACTTTCTCTTCAGGCCCTGCGATACCATCTCTTCTGGCTACGGGGGTCTTCTGCTGGGGCTCCTCCTCCGCTGCCGGCTCCGTGGTGTAATCTCCGGGCTGAGACGCACGCCGCTTCGGAGGCAGAGGGGTCCCATCTTCCGCTCCGCCGCCGTCACCGGACCATCTCTGCAGCAGCTCTTCCATCCACTGCTGGCCATGCTGCTCCACCATCTACTTCATCTTTTCCATGAGGGCCTCCATCTGGTGATATGAGGGGCTGGGGAACCTCCATCATGACGTCCTTGTACAGATCTTTGTGTCCTTCTAAATACTCCCAGTCCTCCATGGAGAAACAATTCAGGACGCCGTCCAAGGTACTATTCCGGACGTCTGCCAGGTAAGGAATGACTGGCCACTTCCCACAGTTCTGCCCCATATATCCCTCCCACCACTGACCACTCCCTGCCCACTCACATGGCACCATAACCCCCATAGCTCCACCCCACACCTTCCCCCACAAAAGCAATACACTTAATACACAAAGACCCAATAAATCCACCAGGACGCCCGATAATTTCAGGGGTAAATTCTATTACTAGTAACCTCTCCCATTATGTAGACCTGTTTCTACAAGAATATGTAGTCCAACAGGACTCATACCTTAAAGATTCAACTCAGTTAATAAAAGAAATATTAAACCTACCCCCATTAAGGGATAGCATCTTACTCACACTGGATGTGTGCGCCTTATACAACAACATAGCACACGCCAGGGGACTACAAGCCATTGATGAAACTTTGAAAAAAGACATAGAAATCCCTTTAATTCAAAGACAATTTTTATTAACAGCAATAGAGTTTATACTGGAGAATAATATATTTACCTTTGAAGGATCCCACTATAGACAGATCAGGGGCTGTGCGATGGGGACGAGATTCGCACCAAGTTATGCTAATATTTTTTGGGTGCATTTGAATCCGTCTCCATCGCACAGTCAAAATACAAAGAACATATAGTCCTTTACCGTCGTTTCATCGACGACCTCTTCCTAATATGGAGGGGTCCACTTATAAAAGCAGAAGAATTCATAAAAGACCTAAATAAGAATGACTGGGGTCTATCTTTCACATTTAATTACTCAGATAAAACTATTCAGTATTTGGATTTACAGATTACCCTTAATGAAACTGGAAAAATTACAACATCAACGCACTTTAAGACCGTGGACGTTAACAGTTATCTGAAATTTGACAGTGGACATTTACCAAGATGGGTTCGGAATATCCCATATGGACAATATAGGAGGATAAGGAAAAACTGCACGGCTGATAAGGATTATGAGAACGAATCCAAAATTCTCAAACAGCGATTTATAGAGAAAGGATACCCGAAAAAGTTAATTCAGGATGCTTTTAAAAAAACAAACTCCCTTACCCAAGAAAAATGCCTACAATCTAAACAAGAGAATATAACAGAAAAAGAAGGAAAAAATAAATTTTTAAAATGGAGTTTAGTCACCACATTCTGCCAGCCAAGAACCCACATCGAAAAACTACTGAATACTGGTTTATACTAAAAAGTGACCCCATCCTAACAGAATATATACCCCATAGACCAATCGTTATTTACAGGAAAAATAAGAGTATAGGTAACATGATTGCACCCAGCAACACCTCTATAAAATCAATAACAACTAAAGCTGACAACCTGGGCCTCTGGGGCTGTTATCCCTGTAAAACACCTAAATGCCTATGTTGTCAGACTATAAAAAAAGGAGCAAAAACCTTTACTTCTAAAACCACAGGGGAAACTTTTCCAATAAAACATAAATTTAATTGCCAATCCGCATATGTAATTTATTTGTTAGAATGCCCATGCGGCACTCAATATGTGGGTCGGACGATACAAGAAATGCACTCTAGGCTTAATAAACATCGACACAATATTAAAATTGGCTATACATTACATAGTATTTCAAAACACTATAGTACCCAGCATAATAGGGATCACGAAAAAATGACACTTACGATCATAGATTCCATCAATAGTAAAGATCCACAAGCACTAACTAAATTAATCAGGAAAGAAAGTTACTGGATCTTTAAGCTGGGCACTCTGGCCCCAGAAGGACACAATCTAACACTGGACAATGTAGCCAAATAATGTAAAGATCTCTATTTGTTTGATATCCCATTTGTACTACTTTTATAATCTTCTAGTGGTTTTATGACAAACTTTTTTTAAAAAAATTTTGAACAAATTAATTTTAAAGTACAAAGATTTTATAGTATGCACACAAAAGAGTATAAATACATTGATTATATTTCTAAATTTGACAGCAACTTTTATGGCTAATATGAACTTCCTTTTATTACTGTTTTTATATTATTGCTATTTTTATCATATATTATATATCTCTTTTAGTCAATATTGTTCCCAATGGGATCCAAAACAAGTGTTTATCATGTAAACCCCGATTCATTATAAGAAAAAAATACCATTAGGGCCAAATGAACCAATGATTTAATTGTACGGCACACCCACAGATTCCACATGTGGGGCTCTTATAAATTTATAGTATGTTAACCACTCCTGTTATACCTGAAGAAAGCAACAGACTATTTGCTGAAACGCGTTGTATGTAACTAACAGGAGCTCTCTAATATTTTAATAATAAAATTAATCTACTGACGGAGCCTGTCAATCTATCACTAGCGCTCATTAAGACCGAAAATCTTTTCTACTATATGCCTACTCCCTCCAAGGGAATTTGGTCAGAGCTGCTGAAAGACACAGGAATCTTAAATCCTAACGTGGAATCTCCAGCTGGAGGACGGCGGATTGCATCTAGCACTCCAGGATCCACAGTGCCGGTGAATCCTAGGAGTAACTAGCGGTATCTAACCCGGGCGCCTCCAACAAAGCAACGATCCATCAGCGGTGACACCAGGACCCCCCCAACCCGGAGGATTCTTCTAATTAACACCGGGGTTGTGCGAGGGCGCACAACCTCATCAGGTGAGCAAAACCAAATTTTTAAACCTATTCCTATACCCACGGGTACTTCTCATATGCGCTGCTCTATTTTTTCAGGCCTGTGGGACAGGCCGGTGACAGACTGACAGGTGCCGGGGTCGTAGCCGTGTTACCTCGGCTAGGAGGCAGACGGTGGCCTTACCTGCAGGAGCCGGGAAGACGGCTCGGTGGAACCGTGGTGCACCGGGACAGGGTAGTAGCCCGCCGGTACCGACCCGGGGAACCGACTCGGAAAACGGAACAAAAGGGGGTACTCAGACCCCGAACAAGGTCCAGAAGCCACTGGGCCAAGTCGAATCTACTGATTGTGGTCTGGACTTTAGGTCATTTCCACCCAAATCCCGACTGAAAACAAAAGCCCAACGAGGGGGATAGAAAGCCACCGCACAGGCAGAGAGATCCCACGGGCCAGCGTCTGTGGGCAAATGGGCTCCTTCGACATATACACAGCCGGGGAGCAGACTCCCGTTGCTGAAGCACAGGCAGCCGAGCGCGGGGCGGTACACATTGACTGTTCTGGCGTCACAAACAGGATTGAGCCCATTCACTTACCTAGTGAAGTGCGCCTTGAAGTGAAGTCAGCGGTGATCCGTTGCGAAATTTGCAGAATCCGCCATCTTGCCGCCATCTTTTGGCAGGAAGATTCCTGCCAAAGTCTTCTTCCCCGCAGAAAGGGCGCGAAAAACTGAAGCCCCGCCCCCCTGGGAACGCGGCCGTGCAGAAAAGTGAGAGGTCGCAAAACGAAACTGACCGACTGGAGAAGGGAGGGCCACAAAAAGACCAAGGGGGGCCGGTGAAGCTGCAGCACCATGTGACCGAGCTGATAAAGGGCAGGGAATCCAGGACCTTGCCACACTTCTGGTTCCTGAACCCCGAGCAAGTAGCATGGCTGACCCGTCCCGCAAGTCCGCAGTACCAGAGCCCTCACCTGCAACAGCGGCATGGGTGGAAGCCTGGACGGCGCTAATGTGTCTCTGGTTGCAGACCCAGGTGCGGTTCCTAATGGACCGGTGGGCAGCCGAGATGGAGGAGATAGCTGCGGCCGTGCGAGTACGTGAAGTGGAGGCAATTTTGGAGGAGCAGGAGAGCGGACCCACACACCTATGTCCCCGAGGGACCGGCCGACGCGGCTGAGAGACCCAGTCTGCCCCTGCCCTATATGTTGCCTCCCTCACCGCCCGTACCGGCTGCCGCCGTTTCCCCGCTCGGTCCACTGCCCCCAACACCGGCAGCGGAGTCCGTCCAATTCGCCCGTGAGGGCCCGCCCGTGGAAGTAGCCTGCGGACGGCCAGTCACCCGACCAAAGCCAAAATCCGCTCCCGTGGAAGGTGCCCGTTCCCGGTGTGGACCCACCAGTCCCGGAAGTGACCGCGCCCCAAGAAATCCAGGCCCCGGCATTCCGCTCGGCCAAGATGGAGGTGGCTGTTGCCCGGAGACCCGTCCATCAGGTAAAGCTGGCCGCTCTCAGATCCCAGTCTCGGCTGAGGCGTCGCAGGGTTGCCGCTGCAAGGCAGCACAGCAGGCCGCGACACAGCGGGGTTCAACAGTGCAGAAGGTGCCGGTCATAGCCGGCACGGGGGAGCTTCGGCTGGGCCCAACCCCCGCGCAAAGGGAGCAAACAGATGCTCCGTATTGGGAGCGGCAGCAGCGCCAGCTGGGTTGGGAGATCGCGGCACGTGAAAAGCAGAAGGCAAAAAGGCACTGGCCCGAACCATCAGGGAGAAGGAGAATCTCCGCAGTGCCACCTATCGGTTGCGGGGCCTGACCTATGAAGGCCAAGTCCAGCAATTTGACCCCAACCGTGGATGGGGGTTTATATATGAGCCCGGCCTGGAGGCGGAAATGTTCGTATCCCGCAGGGACGTGAACCCGCACCTGCCCGTAGGTCACCCGGATCGTGACCTGGAGCCCGGAGAGCTGGTGAGCTACACCCGGAATTGCGGGGAGAGGGGCTGGTTTGCCCTTAATGTGAAGAGGAGGGTGAGCCTCAATACCCAGTCCCATCCCCTGCCATACAGTCCTGAAATAGTGCTGGAGGAGGAGTATGAAGAAGAAGTATAAGAAGGTAGTGGTTCTTGGCTACCATACTGCCCGTTCCCGTTGGGACTTTGTTTATGTTCCCGTTTTAAAATTAACAAGGCTGAGAACTAGCAGGCCACCCAAAAACTTTTGGGCTTGTAAATAATCCCGGGCAACCCTTCCAGGTCCTACAGTCCCCGGGGAGGCTGGTTGGAGGAAGGGCCTGCGGGATGTTGTACGCTGAGGTCCCGTCACCATTTTAAGCAGTGACAACCCTCCGGGTCAGGGGTCCTCTGGACGTGGGGCCTCTGAGAGACTGCCGGGTATGGAAATTTGTACCCGATCCGTTTGGGAAACACCCGGACCCGTTCCTGATTCCTGGACTGGGGAAAAGGGGTGCTGACCTGTTTTTAGAGGCAGCACCAAAGTTCAGGTTTGTTTGGGTGGGCAACTGAGAGGACACGGTCCCGTCCCGTTCCCAGTTATTAATAAAAATGTTTTTCATGTTTGCAATGTTTAAAGTAACATGCCTCCCGTAAGGGAAGAAAACAAAGTAATCATAATTGTACATATGTTAGTATACTTGTATACATGTTTTCTTATCTTTTCAGTTCAGAAAATAAACGGTGGTGGTCGGACAGCCCGCGGATGGTCTGTAGTTAACCAAGGGGGAGTGTGACGCCCTGAACTAGCCAGGTAGTCACAGACAGTGCCCCGCACAACACCTTTCCCCAATAAGGTGACAGCCCTTTAAATACCTAGTCACCTCCCTCAGGTCTTAATGGACACACCAGGGGGCGGAGCCATGTTGTTGGCCACGCCCACCGAGGAGTTCAGAGAGCCTGAGGCAGGAAACCAGTAGTGAGATCAGTTTGAGAGTTGAGTAGAGGAGGTCAGGCCTGTGGTACAGGCCGGTGACAGACCGACAGGTGCCGGGGTCATAGCCCTGGTACCTCGGCTAGGAGGCAGATGGTGGCCTAGCCTGCAGGAGGCGGGAAGACGGCTCGGTGGAACTGTGGTGGACCGGGACAGGGTAGTGGCCCGCCGGTACCGACCCGGGGAACCGACTCGGAAACCGGAGCACAAGGGGGGTACTCAGACCCCGAACAAGGTCCAGAAGCCACTGGGCCAAGTCGAATCTACTGATTGCGGTCTGGACTTTAGGTCCTTTCCCACCCAAGTCCCAACTGAAGACAACAGCCCAACGAGGGGGATAGAAAGCCATCGCACAGGCAGAGAGATCCCACGGGCCAGCGTCTGCGGGCAAACGGGCTCCTCCGACATATACACAGCCGGGAAGCGGACTCCCGTTGCTGAAGCACAAGCAGCCAATCGCGGGGCGGTACAGTCGTATTTATGTAAATTCAGCTCGTGTAGATGATTGTGCAGGGCAAATATCTCCGATGCTCTCTCTGCTGAGTATGACTTTTTATTTAGTCTTTGCCAATTTGCATTGAAAGTTAGTAGTCATCGTTTGGGTTATTTTTTTTATAATACGAGGCCTGCTTTATAAAGTGGCCTCTCATAGTGGTTTTATGTGCACACCACAATGTCATGTCTGAGACTTCCCCATTATCATTGATTGCAAAGTAGTCTTGAATGGCTTGTTGTGTTTGGGACATATATGATGGATGATTTAGTATACTGTATATGTGTTTAGGCGCCATATCGGTGATTATGTCGTTGCGTATCTTTCCTCTATGTCTAATGTGATAGGAGCATGGTCGCTCCAAGTTATGTTTGCTATTTTTGTATTTAGCACTTTCGGTATTAATGCCTTTTCTACCAAAAAGTAATCTATTCTTGTGTATATGTTTTGGGGGTGAGATAGGAACGTGTAATCTCTTGCTCATGGATTCCGCAGCCTCCATATGTCATAAATCTCATTTAGGTGAAGAAATTTTGTTAGTGGACTGAGGTTGAGTTTTTTTTACTTGGATGTGGTGTCCATATTCGGCCATAAGGCTAAGTTTAAATCTCCCATCATGATAAAGGAACCTATGTTACCAAAGATAGGTTGGACCCCACGCCTTTTTTTTAATGATTTATTTCTGAATAAATTTAAAAATGGCATGGAGTACCCTCAATTTAACAAAAATAGGTGAATCCCACACCCTTTTTTACATTATTTATTTATAAATTATTTGAAAAAATGGCATGGGATCCATTCTATTTTTGATAACCAGCTAAGATAAAGCAGACAGCTGAGTGTTGGTATCACAGTAATCATATTAACTCAAATAATAAAGCTGCTATATCACGTTTATGAAATGGTGAATGCAGTTCAAATATGGAGAGAAAAGGGTTAATAAACCGCGCTGCCGTAGAAAGGAGGACCCATGTAGAAGGAATGATTTTATCTGTCTAAAAAAAGTTTGTTTAAAAGAACTGTGAATCTTCAGTGGTTGATACCTTTTAATGGCTAACAGAAAAGATGGTAATAATAGTAAGCTTTCGAAACTACTCAGGTCTCTTCATCAGGCTCAATATAACACAAAATCTGAAGAGTCACATATTTATACACAACAGGACATCCTTTCTACAGCTGCGCGGTTTATTAACAAGAGAAAGGTTAACAGCTCACCTGTCATCCACTGCTATGTTAGTCAGTCGGGTGCTCAGCAGGGTCGGACTGGGGTGTGAGGGGCCTACCAGGGAAATTGCCTCTAGGGGCCCACACTATAGCTACCATAAACGTTTTTATTACTTGTTCATCTTCGGCTTCTCTCAATATAACGTGAGCCTATTAGCAAACTCTACAGTGCGCATAGAGCCCTGTCCTGTGCCTGCAGATAGCACAGGATTTCTTGTAGCCTCTTATTTATTGTAGTTAATAATGGAATCTGTCCTTGTCCTAGGAAACCACCGAGTCCATCAGCCAAACAATAATCAAAGAGAAGCAGAATGTTATCCAGCATCTTCACATGGAAACATTTACTAACATTAATCCCCCTCTGCCGCCATCTATCTGGGAAATCCCCTGTAAGGGTGCGTGCCCAGCCGTCCACGATCAGTGTTTGCAGCATGTTGGCTGTAGCATGGTTCAGCTGCATCCAAAACGCTGCGTTGTAAGTACAAGCACAGTGGATGGATTTCTAGAAATCCCGTGCCCAATGTGATTCTTTTTTCCGCAGCAAACACTGACCTGCGGATCTTCTTTCTAGACCGCAGCATGTCAATTGTTTGCTGCGTAATCGCATGCTCCTCCGTATGGAGAACACAAGCGAGAGACCGCAGCGCACTGAAGCCTGATCGTGGGTACAAGCAGCTGCGGTCTCCTGCGGAGGAGACTCGCGGCCCTGCAGGTCAGAACCCGCTCCATGCAGAACACAGTGAGTTGAGGACACATACCCTAAGGCTATGTGCCCACGGGACTCTGTATCTGCGGATTTTTCTGCATCAAAATCCACAGCTTTCCCCCGGAATCTTTTCATAGGTGCGGATTTTGTGCGGATTTGACGCGGATTTGATGCGGATTTGACGCGGATTTTGTTGCGGATTTTGTGTTTTTTTTTTAATTCAATTGAATAGGCAAAATCCGCATGAAAATCCACAACAATAATTGACATGCTGCAGATTTTTCCGCACGAAAATCCGCACGATTTCCGCTGCGGAAAAATCCGCAGCGTGGGTACAGCATTTCCCAAATGCCATAGAAATGGCTGGGGAGTAGCTGTGCTGCAGATTTCTGGAAAATCCGCGGCATTTCCGCAAGAAATCCGCTGCAAAATCCGCGCATTTTCCGCAGCGTGGGCACATAGCCTAAGAGTCAGTATGTGGTGGTGTGAAGCATTACCACCCAATACACTTTTCCATTTGGAGACTCTGGTGAATATTTGTCTTCACTATGGTTTCCAAACTAGTGTTACATGTTGGTTAAACCCTTCACTAGTCTCACACTGTGTATTCTGACAATACTGGTCTATAGACAGATCAGGCTTTTTTTTTTTCTTTTTTTACATATGCAGTATTTATAGTGAAGCTCCTCCTGTACTATCATCACATATAGAGGCCCCCTGAAGAGCAATTGCATATAGCCTAAGATAATGACACTGACACTGGAGGTACAGGATAATGACACTGACACTGGGGATACAGGATAATGACACTGACACTGGGGGTACAGGATAATGACACTTATACTGGGAGTATGTCGCGGGCGGGGAGGAGGGTGTCAGCACACCGCGCTCACCCCTTCTGCTCGGGTCCGGCAGCTGCTCAGTGGTGGCTCGAGCGGTGGGCCGGATCCCGGGGTTTCTCGAGCGACACTCCTCGCCCGTGAGTGAAAGGGGGTTTGTTGGGTGTGGGGATTGTTATAGTTCGTGACGCCACCCACGGTTGTGGTGATTGCACCACCGCTGCTCAGTATGGGGGTCCCGGGGATGGTGATGCGGAGCAGCCAGGTGTTGTGTTGCCCCTCCGTGGGTAGGGGTTGGTGATCCCGGGGCCCGGTGATGAGATGTAAAGTGTAGGGCCCGGTGGGCGCAGGGATGCGGGGGCAGCACTGTGCCTTGCGGCACTATGGTACTCACTCAGCCTGACACACGGACACAGTTTGTACGGTAAACCAAACGGCTGGTAGGACGGTCCCACAGACGGCTGCACCTGCACTCCCGGTAGGTGACGGTGATGTCCCTCTTCCTTGCACCTTTGTTTGACTGGTGGTATCGGTGGATTCCCTCCGGTTACCCGCTCCCCGGCTGCAATCTGGGCCGGAGGAGCTCTACACTTTGCCCGCAGGCGCTGGCCCTGGGGAAACTGGTGCCCTGGCAGTGGCGGTGTCTCCCCGGTTCAGGTTGGGCTGTTGCCTTCACTCGGGACTTGGTTGTTGGGGGAGCTGCGTCCCCGTCACTGACGGATTTGGCAAATCTTGCGACTCCTGGCCTTGCCGGGGTCCGAGAGGCCCCTGCCCTGGTGCTGACTGTCCTTCGGAACACTGCTCCAGACCACCGGGCACACAGCCAACGGGGTCCTTCCAGGAACTTCCAAACGGTCCCCCTCCAGACAGTCACCGCCGTTGCTGACCTTGCTGTTCTGGCCCTCACAAAGCTGGACCCTTCAGGCTGTCTTTCTCTTCTGTCACTTCACTTGCTTTCCTCCTTTACTACTTTCCCTTTCACTTTCTTAACTCCTCCACTTTAGCTCCTCACTCCTACTCCTCCCTGAGCTGACTCCTGAGCTCATCTCCTTCCACTTCCTCCTCATAGACTCATCTGCCTGCTTTCTTCCTGCCTCCAGAGTTGTGAGCTCCTCGGTGGGCGGAGCCAACCGCCTGGCCCACCCCCTGGTGTGCATCATCAGACTCCTGGAGGAAGGCAACAAGGATTTCTGGTTAGCATAGATGTGCCTACCTGGAGTGTGGGGTGTGGTGGTGTTGTGACCTGTGTCCCCTGGCTTGCCCAGGGCGACACAAGTACAGGATAATGACACCGACACTGGGGGTACAGGATAATGACACTGACACTGGGGGTACAGGATAATGACACCGACACTCGGGGTATGGGATAATGACACTGACACTCGGGGTACAGGATGACACTGACACTGGGGGTACAGGATAATGACACTGACACTGGAGTACAGGATAATGACACTGACACTGGGGATACA
Source organism: Anomaloglossus baeobatrachus (assembly GCF_048569485.1). Lineage (NCBI taxonomy): Eukaryota > Metazoa > Chordata > Amphibia > Anura > Aromobatidae > Anomaloglossus > Anomaloglossus baeobatrachus. The sequence continues at coordinate 335,054,603 of NC_134354.1, read as the reverse complement.
GGATAATGACACTGGAGTACAGGATAATAACACGGACACTGGGATTGCAGGATAATGACACTGACACTGGGGGTACAGGATAATGACACTGACACTGGGGGTAGAGGATAATGACACTGACACTGGGGGTACAGGATAATGACACTGACACTGGGGGTACAGGATAATGACACTGGGGGTACAGGATAATGACACTGACACTGGGGTACAGGGTAATGACACTGACACTGGGAGTACCAGATAATGACACTGACACTGGGAATACAGGATAATGGCACTAACACTCGGGGTACAGGATTACACTGACACTGGGGATATAGGATAATGACACTGGAGTACAGGATAATAACACGGACACTGGGGTTGCAGGATAATGACACTGACACTGGGGGTACAGGATAATGACACTGACACTGGGGGTACAGGATAATGACTCTGACACTGGGGGTCCAGGATAATGACACTGACACTGGGGGTACAGGATAATGACACTGACACTGGGGATAGCAATGGGCCCCCCAGCCTTGTGTCCTGTAGCAATGGGCCCCCCAGCCTTGTGTCCTGTAGCAATGGGCCCCCCAGCCTTGTGTCCTGTAGCAATGGGCCTCCCAGCCTTGTGTCCTGTAGGAATGGGCCCCCCAGCCTTGTGTACTGTAGCAATGGGCCCCCCAGCCTTGTGTACTGTAGCAATGGGGCCCCCAGCCTTGTGTCCTGTAGCAATGGGCCCCCCAGCCTTGTGTCCTGTAGCACAGGGCCCCCCAGCCTTGTGTCCTGTAGCACTGGGCCCCCCAGCCTTGTGTCCTGTAGATATGACCCCCCAACCTTGTGTACTGTAGCAATGGGCCCCCCAGCCTTGTGTACTGTAGCAATGGGCCTCTCTTCCTGTCCCCCATTATGCCATTATTCACACACACACACACGTTCTCACCTGTCCTCCGTTCCTGCGCTGTCCTTACCTTACCAGTCCGCAGGCTCATGGACCCCTCCATGATCTCGTCCGGTGCACGGAGCCGCCGCCGCAGGATGCCATCATGGCTTTACTGCAGTTAAATGCTTTGCGGCGCCGTAAAGCATTTAACTGCAGTAAAGCAATGAAGTCAGCCTGCAGCGGCGGCTCCGTGCACCGAACGGGTCACTGAGGGGGTCTGTGGCTTGCGGTCTGGAGCACCGCGGAAACAGGAGAACAGGTGAGAATGATTGATTTTTTTTCTTTTTTCTTCGGCTCCGAGCGCTTACCTCTCCTCTGCAGCCCTGCGCATCCTCTCCTCTGCTGCTCCGGCGGCGGCAGTGTGATGACGGCCGCTGTGTCGGTGCGGGGCTGAGCAGCTCCTCCACCTCCTGTCACCGGCCGCACTGTTCACATGTACGCGCGTCTGAAGGATGCACGTACATTTGAATAGCGCGCGGTGCAGGACCTACGGTGAGTCACATGACTGTCTGTGATGTCACCACAGGTCTTTCTGCACCCGCAAAAACTGCAGCAATAGTACAGAACTTGTGCTATCGCTGCAGTTTGTAATTCAAGGGCTGCGGGGCCCTCAGAGCGTGGGAGGGAGGCCCATCAGAGCGTGGGGGCCCTGCCCAGTCTGCCGCACATAACGCCGGCTGTGAAAAACCGGCGGCCCCGCGGCGCTGTACACAGCTCTGCACTAATTAAGGCACGTGGGGCCCACTGAGGGCCCGAGGCCTACCGGGGGATTCCCCGGTACCCCGGCGGGCCAGACCGAGCCTGGTGCTCAGAGTCCCCCGGCCAGTCCACGCCGGGATAATGCAGGAGAAAAAAGGAGTAGTGGACTCGGCAGAATTTCCTTAAAAATATCTTAAGTCCTTTATTGGTAATCTTTTAAAATCAGCCAAAACGCATGTACAAGAATGAAAACCTACAGAGAAAACACTGAAACACATGTTGTATAAACAATAATGTTTATTATTGAATCAATTTAATAGAAAAAGGTTAAAAATTACAGAAGAAAAATTAAGAAGAAAGAGAGGGGGGGGGGGTACAAAACAGTGATGATACAAAATGACCCCCAGTGGTCACCCAAGGCTTGTAATAAGGATGTAGGTACAATATAGGTACAAACAATGCAAATAATGTTAGGTATACCTATGGAATAATGAAAACCGAATTAGTCCATATAGTCAAAAGATCATATAGAGCCGTGAATGTATGGAAAGTAAGGAGCATGAATAGTTAATCCTAAAAGGTCATAATTACCATTAATGGATATCTAAAAAGTCTAGTAGATACTCCTGACTGTGATAAAGGGGCTTTTTTAAGAGGACAAATTCAGTTTGCATGAGACCATATGTACACATATGACAGAATTTATACAAAAGATGCTCAAAAACCTAGGACTGTAGGAAGAATTCTTTATACTCCTATGTGCAGGCTGGGCTAGTAGGTAAGGTCATATCAAAAGAATTCGTTTTAATGATGTATAAAACACAGTGTGCACCCCCTGTCAGATGGAGCAGAGATGGAGCGTATCACACATAGATAGGCTAGTGCCTAATAGGCACTAGCCTATCTATGTGTGATACGCTCCATCTCTGTCATATGTGTACATATGGTCTCATGCAAACTGAATTTGTCCTCTTAAAAAAGCCCCTTTATCACAGTCAGGAGTATCTACTAGACTTTTTAGATATCCATTAATGGTAATTATGACCTTTTAGGATTAACTATTCATGCTCCTTAGTTTCCATACATTCACGGCTCTATATGATCTTTTGACTATATGGACTAATTCTGTTTTCATTATTCCATAGGTATACCTAACATTATTTGCATTGTTTGTACCTATATTGTACCTACATCCTTATTACAAGCCTTGGGTGACCACTGGGGGTCATTTTGTATCATCACTGTTTTGTATCCCCCCCCTCTCTTTCTTCTTAATTTTTCTTCTGTAATTTTTAACCTTTTTCTATTAAATTGATTCAATAATAAACATTATTGTTTATACAACATGTGTTTCAGTGTTTTCTCTGTAGGTTTTCATGTTTATGTACACTGGAACAATTAATATGTTCTCTTGTTTATTGAGGCATGTACAAGAATGTCAAACAGGAAAAAACTTACCGCATTTCGGACATGGTAATAAAAACAAGTGAGTCCTTAATCATAAGTCCAATACTCCTTTTTCCTCCCACGGTTAACTGCATCTCCACGTGGGTTCTGCTGCACTCGTATTTACGCCATTACAGTGGTTGTGACTCTCACAACCACACCTGGTGAGTCTACCCTTACAGCACCTTCGTAACAGTGTTTTAGGATAAGAAGCTATTTGCGCTTACTGTCTCTTCCAGCACTTTTAACCGATGAAATGGTGAATGGCATAAAAAGAAAACCTAAAAAATAATATCCTGAATTGCTGTTTATTCTTGTTTCTACCTCAGAAAGTGGAAAGGAAAGCTATAAAAATTTTTGTGGCCCAAAATGGTACCAATAGCACTGGAACTCAACTGCAAAAAACAAGCACTCACATGACTCTGTCAGCAGAAAAATATAAAAAAAAACAATAGCCATCAAAATAGAGTGATGAATAAAACCTTTATCTTGTAAAAAAAAAGTACTTTTTAATATGATAGTAGTCAAACCTAAAAAAACTTACATAAAACTGCTATTGCTGTAATCGTACTGACCAGAGGAATAAATCCGCCCTATCACTTATACTGCAAGATGAACTGCGTAAAAAACATTAATAAAATCAATTCTAAACTGCTGTTGATTGGTTTATTCTGTTTCCCAAAGATTGCTGTATAGCACGGCTTACATTTATTATGCATTCTACGCCGAGCACATAAATATATATGTGTACATTTCTAAAAACGTGATTCAGACAAAATTCACAACAGAAAATTGCTTGTAATGAGGCGGAGGGAATCACTTTGAACTCCCTTTTGGCCTGTGGTCTGGCAGTGACCATCTTTTTCCATGCCCTTTTAGCTGTGCACAAAAGTGCGGTCAATAACAGTTTTGTGCACCCTTGAAAAGAAGGACCCCAATGTACCAAAGCCAAAGAGAGTCCAGAGTAAAGCCTGCTTTACACCTTACAATTAAGCATACGATATCGTATGCGATGTGACACGCCCCCATCGTATGTGCGGCACGTTCAATTTGTTGACCGTGTCGCACAAACGATTAATTGCCGTCACACGTACTTACCTTCCATACGACCTCGATGTGGGCGGCGAACATCCACTTCCTGGAGTGGGAGGGACGTTCGGCGTCACAGCGACGTCACACGGCAGCCGACCAATAGAAGCGGAGGGGTGGAGATGAGCGGGACATAAACATTCCGCCCACCTCCTTCCTTCCGCATTGCAGGCGGGAGCCGCGGGACGCAGGTAAGCTGCAGTTCATCGTTCCCGGGGTGTCACACACTGCGATGTGTGCTGCCTCGGGAACATTGAACAACCCGACATTCAATTTTTAGGTTTTGAATGACGTGTATGCGATCAACGTTTATTCATTCAATCGCACGTAGGTTTCACACACTACAATATCACTAACAATGCCGGATGTGCGTCACTTACGACGTGACCCCGCCGACACATCGTTAGATATATTGTAGCGTGTAAAGCCCGCTTAAGTCTGCTACCTCATTAGTGAATGTATCCATGGGTGTTTCACCTGACACATATTTCGGAGATGTAGATGGAAACCTCGATGTAAGTGCTCACCATAGCGTACAAGAAAAATGTGAACTGATCCAAAATGTTCTGTATACTAAATTGCCACCAAATAGCATTCAACTCAACCTACAAAAACACATCCCCACTCAGATCCATCATCTGTTAACGGAAACAGAGAGTGCCTCCACATTACTGGTAGCACAGTGGCTCTGACATCATCACTGCCCTACACACTGTCAGACTTAAAAACACCAAAAAACTGAGCTGTAACAAAAAACCAGTAAACATGCAACATTACAAGCATGTAAATGGCAGCCTCTAGACAAGAAAAAACTAAAGAGAAAAATTGTATGAAAAATACCCTGAATAATAATGAATAAACTGCAAGTGCTTAATAACAGGGTGTGTCTATCAAAACTCCAATGTGAATGGTAACAAGTGGTCAGCTGGGTCCCAGATTAAATACACAGCAAAGTGGGAAGTAATTAGTTGTTCAGCCTCAGTATAAGGAGGGCTGCGCCCCCAACTTGCAATAAAGCAAGATAGTATATGTATAATGGTTTTAACTTTAGTTGGTTAGGGACTGTCCCAGATGGGTACACCGTGACGAGGTGGGATGGCTTCTTACATTTTTGCAAAAATGTATATACTACGTACCCTGTTATTAAGCACTTGCAGTTAATTCATTATTATTCAGGGTATTTTTCATACAATTTTTCTCTTTGTTTTTTTTACACTGTCAGACTTGCCTTATCTGCGCCGCATGAACTCTAGTAACCCAGTCATTCTGTTAGCGGCTGTAGAGAGAGAATTAACCCTCACTACCGTCACTAACATGGTGCTAAACTGATGACTGCGTGGGACCTCGTATTGGACTACTTCTGAGGGATTTTGGGGATTTAATAAAATGGTAAATGAGGGTTTGTCTGATTTTATTTACAATAAAAGTTTGTTGTCTGTGTTTCATTTTGAATAAAGGTGTTTTGAGTGTGTGTTATTTTACTTTACTACATGTGAATTAACAAAGTCCGGTTTCAAGCGAAGCTGAACTTTATTAATTCAGGGCTTAATGTCACATGGTAAAATTCAGGTGATATTAACCCCATATTACCCAGTTTGCCAAAGCACCAGGGCAGCTGGATTAGACGGGTAAGTGCCATATATGGATGCGCCAAATTTGGGGAGGCTGCCGGTTGCTATTCTTACCCTGGGGGGGCAATAACTATGTGCCCCCCCAGGGGGAGAATACCAACCCCCAGCTGTCTGTTTTATCTTGGCTGACTATCAAAATTGGGGGGACCGCACGCCATTTTTTTTAAAATTATTTATTTATTGTACTGCACGATATAGACCTGCCCACTGGTGGCTGTGATTGGTTGCAGTGAAACAGCTGTCACTCAGCATGGGGGCGCATCTGACTGCAACCAATCATAGGCATCGGTGGGCAGGGGAAGCAGTGAATACGAGATAGAATAATGAGTGGCCGACATTTTCAAAAGTAGGAGAAGCTGCCGGAAAAGTGTGACAGACGTGCAGCGTCGTGCCGGTGATTGGTGGGTATGAGAGAGGGGGTGAGAGGTAGAGGCCGACCGACAGACCGACAGAGAGAGAGAGACCAACAGAGAGAGAGACCGACCGACAGACAGATAGAGAGAGACCGACAGAGAGAGAGACCGACCAACAGATAGAGAGAGAAAGAGAGAGAGACCGACAGAGAGAGAGACTTCACCAACGGCTTTCCCGTCCGATGTTTCCCTCCCCGCTGACTCGCTCCTCCGCCTGGTGCATCCCTCCCCATTGCATGGTGCTTCGTTCCCCCGCTGCCTCCCCACCTGATCCTAAGTTAGGACCAGGCGGGGAGCGCAGCACCAGGGAACGGGCAGTGAAGCATCGAGCAGCGGGGAGCGCCGCACCAGGGAGCAAAGGACCTCCACGGCTTTTTACTGCCCCGTTTTTAAGCAATCATGCATCTGTGACTCCCTGGCCTATCAGGTCGTCACAGGGTATTGTGCAATCTGCCCTTCTGCACAGTATTCACTCCTCCTTGGTTACAGATCCTGGTCCTTTGGTGTTGCTAACAGCTTAGCCAGTCAAAATTCTAGAAACATTTTACACCGAACCCTCCAGACACACCATTGGGGGGGCCTGATGGGAATAAGGCCGCCCACATGGGGGTTGGTAGGGAAAAGTGTGAAAGTGCAAGAGAAGTGAAACAGGAGTGAAAGGAGGAGGAGGTGGAAAGTGACTCTCTGGGAGAGAGAGGTCACTGGTCCGGAGCAGGGCTCCTGGAGTTACTAGGTGGCAGACGTTGGTCTGGGCCCAGTAGGAGCTGGAACCATGGTCGCAGGGGGATCGTGTCAAGGAGCACGGACTGCCGAGGAGGGCAGCTGGCGGTCTTGAGCCATCACTGGGCAGGGGCCAGGGCACGACGGGGTATGTAGACCCTAGGCCGGGAAGTAGCTTTATGCATCCCGGTAATTTCCCCGATGGGGATGAAGACTTCAAGATTCATCCCCAACCCGCTCCAAAATCGGGGTACTAGCCCACCGATGGGATAGGACTTTCACAAATACAGTCCAAAGAAATCCTACACGTGAACTCTGAGAGCAAGCTCACTCCGTTAGCCATACGAGTGAGCGGGAACCGAAAAGTTTCAAGCTTTAGGGTCCAATTAGAGAGAAAGTGCCACGGAAAAGGCCACAGGCTAACAGCAACACCAAGGACACGGATCCCAGCGTGCTCCCTCCAGGCTGCAGTGGTGCTCAGAATTCTGGTTTACAAGCTTTCAGTGTCATTATTCCTGGACTGAGTGAGTACGCTGAAAAGCCCCTTTTCCTCCACCTAACGGCACCCCAAACATCAACACCTAACGGGCCCCGGGGCACAAACCCCCTGCACACGGAGGGGTTAAACATCCTGCTGCTACACCATCACCACTGGGCTCACCCAACAGCAGCAGTGGTCTCCTACATTACCACACACTATGGGTGGCGTCACAAACTTTCTATCCCTCTGTAAATATCCCCCTTTTTCTCAGTGGCCACGTGACCCCCGGGTCCGGAGACCCTTCGAGCCACCGTGGATCCGGATCCGAGCAGCCCGGCTGCTGGCACGGGGGCGGCACACCTCAAATTTCCTGGCGTCATGAACAGGATATGAGCAGGACCCACTTACCTGGGTGACGTGCGCCTTGAAAGCCGAAGACTGCAAGTCCAAAATCCTTTTCCCGCCAATTCCGCCTTTGTCCACCATCTTTTCCGCCAAAAAGCTGTCTTCATCGGAAAAGCGCATGAAGCCTAAGCCCCGCCCTTCGTCTTCCTTGTGAGCCCAGAACCGGAAGTTCCCAGAGGGCCACGTTCAGTGAGAGAGTGCTGCGAAAAGACTGAGGGGGCGGGCCAGAATATGTTACTAGCGGAAGTGGAGCAGGGACGCCAGGACTCTGCGACAACATTCCTGGAAGACGCAGTGTCAAGATGGCGGAGAAGCGCAGCTGTTCAGCAGAGAAGCCCAGAACCGTTCCGCAGATGGAGACGCGGAGGATGGCCGCGGCAGTGCGAGCAAGTGAAACCGAAGTTCCACGAGAGGAGCGGGTAAGCGGTTACCCAGTCCCAGATGATTTCCCTAATCCGGCCGATGCGGCTGTGGGATCTGACCCGCCACCGCTCCAGGCCAGCACTCAGTCGCTGTTGCCTCCACTCTCCGCTGTGACTGGCCCCGAGGCGCTGCCCGCACCATCAGCAGAGAGTCTCACAATTTCTGAAAGAGATGATCAGTCTGAAGCATCTGACCAAATTGACCCGGTTGCCGTGGATTCGGAACCGGAGGCGATGGAAGAAGGCGATTCGGCTTCCAGTACCCCTGAAGCTGCGTGGGTGCCACGCTTTGGAGGAAACGGCCACAGGATGATCCTGTCATCACGGGCACAGTTGGCATTAGAGATCATTGAAATGGAAGCAGAGTCCGCTTCAGATGAGGAGATCTCAGTGGATGCAATGAAAGTGGTGCCTATATGCCGTCGCTGTGGTTTACCAGGGCACTTTGCAAGAGTGTGCCCAGGAGGTAACCAGCACTAGAAAAGGGACTGTAACCTGCAAATTTTTCAAGTTCAAATAGATTGCGCTCTCCTTGTTGAACCTTTCTCCCAATCTTTGTTCTAGGGAAAAGGCCATCAGGGCCTTGAGAGGTGCAGTACTGGTAGCTGGCACCAGGAGGCCCCGGTGGGGGTCGGCGCAAGGGGCAACAGCTACCAGGTTGCTCAGGGCTTTTACACGGACGAGTGTTGAAAAATGTTACAGTACAGGGTGCTTTACACACTGCAACATCGCTAGCGATCTCGTTAGCGATGTAACACGGCAGATCACACATACGATTTTCGGAGATCGCACATGTGACCGGCGCTACAAAAATGACCTATGTGCGATCTCGGCAAATCTTATCTGCGATCTGGCGTGTCACATCGCTAACGAGATCGCTAGCGATGTCGCAGCATGTAAAGCGCCCTTACCAGTTTGTTATTTTTCATTTTCCAGTCAAAATCCTAGACACACTTTACACCGAACCCACCAGACACACCATTGGGGGGGCCTGATGGGAATAGGGCCGCCCACATGGGGGGTTGGTAGGGAGAAGTGTGAAAGAGAAGTGAAACAGGAGTGAAAGGAGGAGGAGGTGGAAAGTGACTCTCTGGGAGAGAGAGGTCAGTGGTCCGGAGCAGAGCTCCTGGAGTTACTAGGTGGCAGACGTTGGTCTGGGCCCGGTAGGAGCTGGAACCCTGGTCGCAGGGGATCGTGTCAAGAGGCATGGACTGCCGAGGAGGGCAGCCGGTGGCCTTGAGCCATCACCGGGCAGGGGCCAGGGCACGACAGGGTACGTGGACCCTAGGCCGGGAAATAGCTTTGCGCGTCCCGGTAATTTACCTGATGGGGGTGAAGACTTCAAGATTCATCCCCAACCTGCTCCAAAATCGGGATACTAGCGCACCGATGAGATAGGACTTTCCCAAATACAGTCCAAAGAAATTCTACGCATGAACCCTGAAAGCAAACTCACTCCGTTAGCCATACGAGCGAGCGGGACCCAAAAATTTCAAGCTTTAGGGTCCAATTAGAGAGAAGGTGCCACAGAAAAGGCCACAGGCTAACAGCAACACCAAGGGCACGGATCCCAGCGTGCTCCCCCCAGGCTGCAGTGGTGCTCAGAATTCTGGTTTACAAGCAGTCGGTGTCATTATTCCTGGACTGAGTGAATACGCTGAAAAGCCCCTTTTCCTCCACCTAACGGCATCCCAAACACCAACACCCAACAGGCCCCGGGGCACAAACCCCCTACCCACAGAGGGGTTAAACATCCTGCTGCTACACCATCACTGTCGCGGGTGGGGAGGGGGCCGTCGCTGCTGCGCTGTCGCTCGGGTCCGGCGCTGCTGCAGCCTGCTGCTTGCTGCTCGCTGCTCGGTGGCTCGAGCGGTGGGCCGGATCCGGGGTTCGAGCGGCACTCCTTGCCCGTGAGTGAAAGGGGATAGTTTTTGGGGTTGGGGAAGTCGGTTCGTGACGCCACCCACGGTTTGTGGTGAGGTTGGGACACTACCGCTGCTCTGGACGGGGATCCCGGGAGCGATGACAGGGAGCAGCCGAGATGTTTCTCTCCCCTCCGTGGGTAGGGGGTTTGGGTGGTCCCGGGGCCCGGTTGGGGTGACTGGAGAGTGGATGGCAGGGTTTGGTGAGGTGCAGGGTCGCGGGGGCAGCGCGGTGCCAGACAGCACTGTGGTATTCACTCAGCCAGTAACGTACACGGAATCTCTGGTAAAACAAACGGCTGGATGGACGGGTTCCGCAGACGGCTGCAGTGGTCACTCCCGGTAGGTTGGCGGTGACTACCTTTCCCTGCACCTGTAGTGTGTTTTCGGCCCCGATGGCTTCCCACCGGTAACCCGCTCCCCAGCGTGGATAGATGCCGAGGGAGCCCCTTTTGCCCGCAGACTCTGGCCCTGGGAACTGTAGCCTTGGCGGTGACTGTATTTCCCTTCACGGTTGAGCAGTTGCCTTCAATCGGGTCTTTGCTGCTGGGAAACCCCGGAGGTTCCCGTCGCTAACGGATTTGAAGGTTTTTTACGGCGACTCCAAGCCTGGTCGGGGTCAGTAGGCCCTGCCGAATGGTGCTGGCTTCTCTTCGCTCCCCGGTTCGGTACTGGTGGGCCACCGCCCGTCCCCGGTCCTACGGTTCCGCTTTGATCGGCCCCTCCTGCAGACGGTCACCACCGTCTGCCAACCTTGCTGTATGTGCCCGGGCCACGTACCCGGACACGGTCAGACTGCTCCTCTCTTGCCACTTACTCCTTCCACTTCACTCTCCCTAACTCATCTGCCTTTCCCGCCTCCAGGACTGTGAACTCCTCAGTGGGTGTGGCCAACCGCCTGGCTCCACCCCACCTGGTGTGGACATCAGCCCCTGGAGGAAGGCAACAAGGATTTGTGTGTGACTGATGTGCCTAACCAGGGTGTGGGTGTGTTGTTGCAGTACCTGTGACGTCCTGGCTTGTCCAGGGCGCCACATTCTCCTTGGTTAAATGCAGACCGTCCGCGGGCTGCCCATCCATCACCGGTTTTATTTTGCAAAACTGAAAAAAAGTAGAAAACGGTAAACATTCAACAAGCATTTTTTTTTTTTATGACTCTTCCCTTACTGGAGGCACGGTACTTAAACGTTACTTAACGGTACATTTTTATCAATGGTAACGGCTTCCGCTCTTTCCCGCCCAAACAACCTGGCCATGATGCTGCCCCTAAGAAGTGGGCAGTACCCCTTGCCCCAGTCCATCACCAAGCTGCCCGAGCGGGTACGGTCTCTTTCAGGGGACCCACGTCCACGGGGAACCCCTGAAAGCCCTTCCTCCAATCTGCCTCTCCGGAGGCGGGTAACGGATTTATGCCAACAATTATTTACATGCCACAAGTTTGTGGTTGCCCTGCAAGTTCTCAGGCGTGTCCGTAAGTAGTTCCTTACGCCAACGGTGCAAAGGGTCCCCTCAGGGACCACTTGCCGGCAACGGCCGGTTCAATCACGGTTGCAAATTTGGTAACAGTTCGGCTGATTATTTTCATTTACTCACATAACGTTTTTGATGGTCCCAATGGGGACAACTTGCACAGCGGAGGGACCGCTGACTTACTCCGACTCTTCGGCTGAGGTGGCCTCACCCTCCGCTACCAATATTTCAAACATGCGGTGGCAGGCCTGTTGGGAAAGGGGCGTCCGGTATCCATTTCCACCGGTGCGCGGGCTATAGAAAACTACCGGTCCACCGTCGTGGCGAAGGCTGTCACCCGCTTCCTCGGACTCTGCGCCATGTGAGTCACCACCAGTCGCGGCAGCATCCGGACCCCCGGCACTCAGCACGTCAGGCCCCACCCTTACAGCGCGGGGCAGCAGGTCAGGTAGACTAACACTGGGATGCCCCATGGGTCGTGGCAGGGATGGTACGAGGGCCAGGATCGGACCGGGCCTCCCAGCCGCAGCGGCCGGTCCCTGTGGGACATTGAGGCGTTGGTCACTCACCAGCTCCGTCACGTCGGCCCCCATCTCGTGCATCTGGGCAATCGCAACCAGCGCTTCCACCTCGGTGGTCCATTGCTCCGCCAGGAGACGTATCTGGTTCCGATGGCGTTGGTTGGACTCAGTTACTCGGGCCCTCACCCACGCCACAGTCCCGGGCGCGGGGTGACGGGCTGTGGGCACAGAACCAGGCACGGTCACTGCATGTGCCTCCGGTACATCTCCACTGACGGGCTCGGTCTTCGGCAGCTTCCAGGGAAGCGGTTCAAGACGGTTATGGGCTTCGACTGCAGGTCGGTCCGCTTGGGCGGACGGGCAGGGTACCGCTACCGGTTGGGCAGGTAGCGGGCCTAGTGGCGGGGTGGTAGCAACTAATACGGGTAGCGGGGGAGGCAGCAGGGTGAGCGGGCGCAGGCCGGGACCCTCAGCCACAGCGGCCGATCCCTTCGGACTACAGGGGCGTGGGTCACTTACCCGCCTCTCCAACTCTGCCTCCACTTCGCGTCTCCGCATAGCCGCCACCACGTCCGCCATGTCGGCCTCCCACTCCTCCAGGAGGAGCTGCACACGGACCTGTAGACAGCTGCTTAGCTGGATGGTCCGGACTTCCACCCACGCCGCGGTACCAGGCGCGGGCGCGGGAACGATGGTGTTGCCGGACGGACTACACATCGTTGCAGCGGCCTCTTCCAGGAACCAAAGATGGCCGCAGAGTCCTGGCGTCCCTGCTTTTATAGCCGCGGTCTACATGCGGCCGGACGCCATCCGCCCCCCTTGGTTTCTTCTCAGCACCTCCTCTTCAGGGGCGGAGCTTCGGCTTTCGCGCCTCCACTGCTCAGGAAGACGCTCGACGCTGCTGGCAGCAGCCAGCCACTATTCCCACTGGACACAGGTTCCCTTTGCTCCTCATGGGTCTTTTTGACCGTTCCATTTCCAAGCAACCCCTTTGGGAATTACCTACTGCACAGGGCATTGTCTTCACACAAGCTGTTTCATTTCAGAGTCCGCAGAAAATATAGGACACTGGTACTGGCAATCAGGATAACTCCTGCTATCCCACTACCACCTTTAACAAGGACTCCTATTTGACTTTTCCTCACGGCTGTTTATAGATTAATATTAACCCGTGCCATTATGGGCTATATGTCTTAAAGCAAATATAGGAGACTTGCACCACCCACTGGATCATTTGTGCCAATTCCAGATTGATTTCACCGTTTTCCGGATACATATTACATCTTGTACACCTTTCCACGCTGTTTGACAGGCTGTTTCCTCCCGGATGAGGTTGGCACTGTATCTATACAGTAGCCACTGAAATTCTTTATCTCTGTTGTACAGTACTCACACGCACCAATCATTTTCTCTTCATTCGAGTGGTGACTCGTATCGCTCCTTTTTCGAGTATTATTCACATATTGATTCCTCTGCCTCATAGTCTGATATATTCTCTTGATAAAGGTCAAGGTGTGACCGAAACGTTGAGATAAGACTATTACACAATAAAAAACATCAAAGATACCCAGACATTGTTTTTCTTTCTCTTGGAGTGCCGGGGATAATTTAGAATTTTACTCCCAGTAGGTTGGCGGTGACTGCCTTTCCCTGCACCTCAAAAACAGGAGGAAATGAGTAGAAATGCTTCAAACAATATGTATTTTCCATGCGTATTTATTAATATATTTTCTATACCAGAAAAGTGATGAAAAAATACATATACAAGTATATACAAAATATGAACAAAGTGAGGCCAAGAGAGTTGCAGTCAGTTTTGGGAAAATTGAATTTTGCCTGTCGCATCATGCCGATGGGGCGCATATTTAATAGGAGATTGGCGAGCGCGACTGCTGGGGTGACAGCGCCGAATCATTTTGTCAGAGTGACGAGGGTGATGAAAGGGGATCTGCTGGTTTGGGATTCCTTTTTAGACAGGTATAATGGTAGGACACTGTGGATGAGCAAGGCAATGTCCAATAGTCAGATTGAGCTGTTTACGGATGCGGCAGGGGCTACGGGTTTTGGAGCGATTTTCCAGACTCATTGGTGCGTGGACCAGTGGCCACAAGCATGGAAGGAGAAGGGGCTGGTAAAGAATTTGGCTTTGCTTGAATTGTTCCCGATCATAGTGGCGCTCGAGCTGTGGGGCTCTGAATTTTCGGGGAAAAAGGTTTGCATGCATTGTGATAATATGGCGGTGGTTCATTCTATCAATTCGTTGTCAGCAAAATCTCCCCCGGTGGTGGGGTATCTGAGGCATCTGGTGCTCCGTTGCTTGGCACTGAACATTTGTGTTGTGGCGAGGCATGTGCCGGGGGTTCAGAATGAGGTGGCTGATGCGCTGTCTCGGTTTCAGTTTCGCAGGTTCAGAAGGCTGGTGCCGGGAGCAGACGACGATGGAGCAATATGTCCGGAATGGTTGTGGGATCTAGCATTGGCGTAGCTTTGGAGGGCATTAGGAGATCGGTGTCTGAGGCTACTTGGTGCCGATACCAGGCAGTGTGGAATGAGTGGGAAGAGTTAGGCAGGTCGGAGTTCATGGAGCCGGGTTATAATGGCCGAGTGGTGGGGGTTTTGGCGGTGATTAGTGGCGATTTTTCAGCGGGGCGGTCCGTATCGGTAATGAGTTACCGGTTGTCAGCCTTGGCCTTTTTATTCAAGTTGCAAGGGGTGCGGGATGCCACGAAGGATTTTCTAGTACGGCAGGCCATGAAGGGTTTTAGAAGAGGGGTGCGGTCGCGGGACTCTAGGCGGCCAATATCACTTCCATTGTTAGTGTGTTTAGTGGGGTGCTTGGGGGAAGTGTGTGTGTCCCCTTATGAACAGAGGTTGTTTGCAGTGGCATTTGTGTTGGCCTTTTTCGGGGCCTTTCGGATTGGCGAGTTGGTTAGTCCGGCGAAGCAGGTAGTAGGAGGTTTGTTATTGGGAGACGTAACGCTTGGAGTTGATCGAGTGGAATGTCGATTACGTTTTTCCAAAATGGATCAGGTGGGGCGTGGGCGCCTGGTGGTTTTGTATGGGATACCTGGACATCAATTGTGCCCGGTTGGGCAGGTAACAGAGTTTTTGAAGATAAGGGGAGGTTATCCTGGGGTTTTCTTGAGACACGTGGATGGATCTGCACTGTCCAGATTCCAGTTTATTGCGGTTTTAAAAACTGTGTTGGCACGAGTGGGGGAGGTGCCAGGTGACTATGGGTCACACTCCTTTCGGATTTGGGCAGCGACAGAGGCGGCCAGGTGGGGTTTGAGCGATGATTGTATCCGGCGCATTGGGAGATGGGAGTCGTCCAGGTTCCGTTTGTACATAAGGCCCCACCTGCTGAGGGGTGACGGGGAGTGATTCGGCTGGTTTGGAATTAGGGGGGTTAATAGGTGTTTATTGTGAGACATGGTTTCTTCGTTCAGTTGCTGTTTATTCTTGGTTTTATATTTTTTAGGTATGTGCCTGGTGTGGATTCTCGGGCATTCCTTTGTTCACTGGGGAGCGTTGCGGGCGGATGTGCGTCCCGACAGTCGGCAACTTGGAGTGGCGAGAACGGATGCACGGGTCAAATGGATTGGGATTCGGGGCATGACCTGGGGGAGAGTTCGGTCAGAGGTGGCTTACTATAGCAGGATCGACCAGGATCCTAATGTTCTCATTTTGCATGTGGGGGGAAATGATTTAGGGGTGAGGACAGCAAGGGAACTAAAAAGGGACATTAAGCTGGATCTTTTGCACCTGTGGAGAGTGTTCCCGGGTATTATTATCGTATGGTCGGATATTGTGGCTAGGGAGAACTGGCGTTTTGGGAGGTCGGTCGACCGTATTAATAGGGCACGTATTAAATTGAATAGGGCGATTGGCCGGTTTGTGGCGCGGAATGGGGGCTTGGTGGTGCGACATAAGGAATTGGAGGAGTCGGCAGGTCAATATTTGCGGAGAGATGGGGTGCATCTCACAGATATCGGCTTGGACTTATGGATGCTTGGTTTGCGGGATGGTCTGGAGCAAGCCTTGGGGGTGTGGGGGGCCCGGGCCTTGTAAGGAGTCACGCGGCCGGTCTGTGGTGGGGGGATAGGTCCGTTCCTAGAGGCTGGGAGCACCGATAGTCGGTGGGGAGTATGAAGTCACTCAGGGGTAGTGGCTTCAGACAGGATTGGGAACTTGTGGGCGTAGGTCCTGCAGGTTCTGGGGAGGGGTATTTTAACGATGGAACGTTATTACCCCACACCTTGGGTTGGTTGGACACAGCCGAGGTGGTCCTCTGGGCCAGTGGTATGTTACGGCCAGGGGATAAGGATGATTATTGGCTTCTTGGATGGACCTATCGGTTGTTTGCCAGTTGGGAGGGTATACATGTATCGGTTTATGTTAAAAGAGGGTGGCATGTTGAGCCACAAGTTTTGATACATGTATACTGTTT
The DNA here is from genome assembly GCF_048569485.1 of Anomaloglossus baeobatrachus. Classification (NCBI taxonomy): domain Eukaryota; kingdom Metazoa; phylum Chordata; class Amphibia; order Anura; family Aromobatidae; genus Anomaloglossus; species Anomaloglossus baeobatrachus. The sequence goes on along the minus strand of NC_134354.1, from coordinate 335,038,006 downwards.
AAATAAAAGCTGTGGCCATTCGCCCATAAAAGTTGTTATGTCTTTATTTCAAGTAGAGGGTTAAGAGGTTTTGTACATGGGAGACCCAATTATCCCTTTTAGATACGTCAAGATGGGCAATGAGCCCCATAGGGGTGAATGAGCCCATGACTATCGGGAGGGTATAGGGTAGGAAGGGGTTAATGTTGAGGGAATAGGGCTGTGTAAGGGATTAAGGGATTGGTGGTTTGGTGAGCGGCGAGGATTGGGCCAGAGGTCATAAGGGGTGGGGAAAAAAGGGGGGTGTTTATAAGGGGCAGTTATTTGCAGTACCATCTCTTTTGCCGTTGGTGCCATTCGTGTTTGGCCCGCCCACCCGCCCTTAATATATATAAAAAAAAAAAACATCAAAGGGTTTATATGGTGGTTTTCTTTGTTTGTCGCAGCGGGGGGATAGGTCCGTTCCTAGAGGCTGGGAGCACCGATAGTCGGTGGGGAGTATGAAGTCACTCAGGGGTAGTGGCTTCAGACAGGATTGGGAACTTGTGGGCGTAGGTCCTGCAGGTTCTGGGGAGGGGTATTTTAACGATGGAACGTTATTACCCCACACCTTGGGTTGGTTGGACACAGCCGAGGTGGTCCTCTGGGCCAGTGGTATGTTACGGCCAGGGGATAAGGATGATTATTGGCTTCTTGGACGGACCTATCGGTTGTTTGCCAGTTGGGAGGGTATACATGTATCGGTTTATGTTAAAAGAGGGTGGCATGTTGAGCCACAAGTTTTGATACATGTATACTGTTTAAATAAAAGCTGTGGCCATTCGCCCATAAAAGTTGTTATGTCTTTATTTCAAGTAGAGGGTTAAGAGGTTTTGTACATGGGAGACCCAATTATCCCTTTTAGATACGTCATGTATGTACCTTTTAAGATCTTTCCTCTCAGCTTCACCTTTTTAGCCTGGTATAATGACCGCACTGACGCTTTTAAATCCACCAACTTCCCTTCCGGCAAGCGGCATTCCATTGCAATCGTGTCGATTTCTATGCCCAAAAAGCATAAAGCCGTCACTGGCCCTTCCGTTTTGTCTTTTGCCAAAGGAATACCCAAACTCTGCGCTATCCACTGTAACGTAAACAACAACAATGAACAAACCGAAGACCTTGCCGGCCCAACACAAAGGAAATCGTCCAAGTAATGAATGACGGAGTGCACCCCCGCCATGTCCCGGACTACCCATTCCACAAAAGAACTAAATGCCTCGAAATAAGAACAGGAAATAGAACATCCCATGGGCAGGCAACGATCCACATAATACTCTCCCTCCCACATACATCCCAACAGATGCTGACTGTCTGGATGCACTGGGAGCAAGCGAAAAGCTGCCTCCACATCCGCTTTCGCCATAAGGGCCCCACGCCCGGCCGCCCGCACCAAATCCAAAGCTCTGTCAAAAGAAACATAACAAACCGCTGACAGCTCAGGTGATATCCCATCATTCACCGACAACCCGGCCGGGTAGGATAAATGATGTATGAGCCGAAATTTCTTCGGCTCTTTTTTGGGAACCACCCCCAATGGCGAAATCCGAAGATTGAAAAATGATGGGTCCTGAAAAGGGCCCGCCATCCTCCCTAATTCAACCTCCTTATCCAGCTTCTCTTTCACAACCTCTGGGTGTTCCCTTGCGGACCTCAAGTTACCCGGGCGAAACACTGGAGCCCCAGATTCAAACGGAATCCGAAAACCCTCAGTAAAACCCCTCCTCAATAGCTCGGCCGCCCGTACATCCGGATACCTACTTAAATAGGGAAGCATCGCCTCTACCCTCACCGGCGTCCTCCCTTTTTCCAGCCCCCTCCCCGGGCTTACCCTTCCCTTTCTTAAAGCACCTGGACAAAGGATGGGAACCTCCACATCCGGAACACTCATGCTTGAAACGGCACGAGGCCCCGAATTTACACTGTCCCTCATTGAATTGCCAGCAGGCTCCTTTTCTCTGACCCGCCGGGGACCCGTTGCTTGAACCCGAACCCCCGGCAGTGCCCCGAAAGGGCTGGGCCGGGGCTGTCATTAACCTCATCCACAAGGAGATGTCCTTGTGGTCCCATTTAATTCCGGCCCGCAGAGCCTTGTGCTGCCGAAACTGTTCGTCGTACCTCAACCACCCTAAACCGCCGTACACTCTATACGCCTCCCCAATCGAATCCATATACCCGAAAAGTGCGGAACAATGTTCCGGCTCCTTTTCCCCAATGACACTGGCTAGGATCGCAAAGGCCTGTAACCAGTTGGCAAATGTCCTGGGAATAAGCCTATATCTCCTCTTTTCCTCATCCTCCTTCTCCTTTTTTGAATCGCTTGGCTTCACCTTATCCAAGTTAAATTTCTCAAGGGGAAGCAGGGAAAAAATTTCCACATACTCCCCTTTCCATATCTTCTCCCTCACCTCCTTTTTCAAATGCACCCCCAGCGGACTCTCTAAGCAAACATATACCTCGCTCCGCGCCCTCTCATCTAGCCGCACCACCTCATCCTCTTTCTCCTTCTCTTTTTCCCCGTCCTTTACCGCGTCCGACCCGGCCGCTACTCCTGCCACCTGCCCTGCTTCTGTCGTCACTGCAGCTCCCTGCGTAGCAACACTCTGCGCCGCCACCCCCGGCGGCACACCACCCGAGGGACCCACCCAAGCCCCCGCCGGAGAACCAGACCCACTCATACCTGCTCGCTCGGCCGACAGCCCCTGCAGCACCCCCAATAACTGCCCCCGGTAACGCCGACGGCTCCCGAACCCCAGAGCCCTGCACACTCGCAGACACAGGAGACACCCCCCCACACTACCCTCAACATTAAGCATACTCGTCGTTCGCTCACCGGGCTGCCTCTGAATCGGATCCGGAACAGCCGTATCATGATTCTCCTGACGCTCCATCCGTCTTGCTGTGTTGTCGCCTCCATCCTCGTCACCAGAGTCCGAATCGCTGCTGAGGACCTCAGGGGGGACCAGCAAGGGGACAACCTGCAATTGGCAGCCGTCAACCCCCACGGTCACCGCACCCTGCTCCTCCAATCGCCTCCTGCTGGACCTTTTTCGTGTCGCCCAACGCGGCGTCCTGCCGCCGTCCCCCCACGACGATCCCGAGGCCGACTTCTGCACTGCGTCTCCACTTGCCATCCCCACTGGTCTCCCTCCCTGCCGACTGCAGGAAGGCCGTCCGGCCTCTGATAGACGCTGAGTCCTCCCCCCAGCACGATCCACGCTGGTGGGGACCGTCACCACTGACCGCCTGCTGTGGCCCTGCCGGTTGCTGGACCCCTCCTCCGCAGCCCTTGGGCTGGCGATCTGCAGCTCCTGGGCTGCACTATCTGCGCGCCTCCCCTGCCGTCTGCAGGGAGTCCCCGACGCCACATTAGTCTGCAGAGCTCTGCCCCCGGCCGGCACATCACCGGGGGCTGCTGTTAATCTGGTCCGGGGCCTTGCCGCCGCAAACAAGCTCCGCCCACCTCCGGCCCGCGGGATCGCCGATGAGGATTCCTCCTGGAGGCCGGCAAAGCTCCTGCAGGCTGGTGAGGGCTCCCCTGCCCCGGAGGCTCCCGCAAGGGGCTCCTAGATCTCTCTCCCCTCCCGCTGGGGGAGTAACGCTCCGGCGGCCGCGACCGCCGAGCACGCAGCACAGGTCCGGGTGCTGCAGCCGCAGCCACAGCTGAAGGCACCATCGCTCCGTCCCCACAGGCCGCACGCAGCTGCTCCCGCACCACATCCACTCCCAGGACTTCAGAGGCTCCACGGACCCACTCCAAAAGCGCAGCTAGGTCAGCCATTCTGGAACCGGCGATGCTGACCAAACACGAATGGCACCAACGGCAAAAGAGGAGGTACTGCAAATAACTGCCCCTTATAAACCCCCCCTTTTTTCCCCACCCCTTATGACTTCTGGCCCAATCCTCGCCGCTCACCAAACCACCAATCCCTTAATCCCTTACACAGCCCTATTCCCTCAACATTAACCCCTTCCTACCCTATACCCTCCCGATAGTCATGGGCTCATTCACCCCTATGGGGCTCATTGCCCATCTTAACCTGCAAGAACCCTTACAGAGAATCCTGCTAATTTACCAGGGAGTGATGTCTAAATATCATATCACATAGTTCCAGACATGCACATAAACATACAATGTGTGTCTACTACTGACACAGGTGTTTGAAAATTGCACAGTGGATAATTGTACCCGAGATCTACTTATACCTGCTATATAAGGGACACGATACTTGTCTTATAAAAATTATTTTTGTATAGAGTTTACATCAGCAGGACTCCAAATAGACACCAAGGCACAAAAGTTTGTTTGGTTTGTATCAAACACCAATCAAACGCAGATGCGTACATCTAAGCAATATCCACAACCACAAGGCTTGCATTAATCATTGTGCATCCCTAGCAGGCACTCATCACATAGAAAATTTTAGTATATTATAGCGGTTGCAAGGGGGCCCTGTCCCTGCAATGCCAGATACTGCCAAGCACTGTTATATTGCACTTTACATCAATCTTACAAAAAATGTTATGTCAAAGCAGTGAAGGCATATGCACCACAGGAGCCCCGTACATACTACACTCAGCAAGGGAAGTTGCTGGCAGATTAAATTACCAATAAGCCGCAGATGTATACATCTAAACAGTGTCTGCAATTAAAGAGCCCATGTGAATCAATGTGTGTACCTAGCAGACACTCATCGCATAAAGGGGAACTATATGAGTCCTAGTATATATAGTGGCTGCAGGGGGGTCCTGTCCCTACAGTGCCCAAAACTGCCAAGCACTTATATATTGCACATTGCATCAATCACATAAAAAATGTGTCAAAGCAGTAAAGGCATATGTGCCACAGGAACCCCGTACATACCACCCTTTGCAAGGGAAATTGCTGGCAGGTTAGTCAGATGAGAAAGGGTTAAACCCCAGAAAAAACTCCAACGTACGTTTCACAAAACCACTTGTGTACTGTTGCTTCGTCAGGGAGTGACTGATCATAAGAATCGGCATGTTTAAATAGCCGCCAGTCCCATAGAATCAGCTGTATCCTGTCAGGGCATTCAAGCGTCGCATGCGCACATGGCGCTCCCGAGATCCGGAAACCCCACCAGGCTGTCATGGCATCAGTGCACGCGCGGGAGCAGAGACGCGTCTCCATAGCACCCGCGCATGCGCACACGCCACCCAGAGACGGCCGGGGGGAGGCGGACCCGAGGCCCAATGCGCGCACGCGCACATCCATGACAGGGAACGTAACATATGTCAGACATGGACATGCTGCGATTGCATATAATGTAAGTGCAAAATACAATACATATTGGAAACATATTGCCAAAATATTATAGAAAAATGGATAGACATTATTTCACACCGCAAAATATATATGCACATCTATGACAGATAACATGAAGAGCATAATATCATATAATATAATATCTGCAGATATGTTATGCTGGAATGAAATTATGTTCATCTTTTTTGCTATAATATCTTGGCAATATTTTTCTAATATGTATTGTATATTGCATTTAGACTATATGCAGTCACAGCATGTCTATGTTCGACATATATTATGCTCTTCATGTTATCTGTCATAGATGTGCATATATATTTTGCGATGTGAAATAATGTCTATCCATTTTTCTATAATATTTTGGCAATATGTTTCCAATATGTATTGTATTTTGCACTTACATTATATGCAATCGCAGCATGTCCATGTCTGACATATGTTACGTTCCCTGTCATGGATGTGCGCGTGCGCGCATTGGGCCTCGGGTCCGCCTCCCCCCGGCCGTCTCTGGGTGGCGTGTGCGCATGCGCGGGTGCTATGGAGACGCGTCTCTGCTCCCGTGCGTGCGCTGATGCCATGACGGCCTGGTGGGGTTTCCGGATCTCGGGAGCGCCATGTGCGCATGCGCCGCTTGAATGCCCTGACAGGATACAGCTGATTCTATGGGACTGGCGGCTATTTAAACATGCCGATTCTTATGATCAGTCACTCCCTGACGAAGCAACAGTACACAAGTGGTTTTGTGAAACGTACGTTGGAGTTTCTTCTGGGGTTTAACCCTTTCTCATCTGACTAACCTGCCAGCAATTTCCCTTGCAAAGGGTGGTATGTACGGGGTTCCTGTGGCACATATGCCTTTACTGCTTTGACACATTTTTTATGTGATTGATGCAATGTGCAATATATAAGTGCTTGGCAGTTTTGGGCACTGTAGGGACAGGACCCCCCTGCAGCCACTATATATACTAGGACTCATATAGTTCCCCTTTATGCGATGAGTGTCTGCTAGGTACACACATTGATTCACATGGGCTCTTTAATTGCAGACACTGTTTAGATGTATACATCTGCGGCATATTGGTAATTTAATCTGCCAGCAACTTCCCTTGCTGAGTGTAGTATGTACGGGGCTCCTGTGGTGCATATGCCTTCACTGCTTTGACATAACATTTTTTGTAAGATTGATGTAAAGTGCAATATAACAGTGCTTGGCAGTATCTGGCATTGCAGGGACAGGGCCCCCTTGCAACCGCTATAATATACTAAAATTTTCTATGTGATGAGTGCCTGCTAGGGATGCACAATGATTAATGCAAGCCTTGTGGTTGTGGATATTGCTTAGATGTACGCATCTGCGTTTGATTGGTGTTTGATACAAACCAAACAAACTTTTGTGCCTTGGTGTCTATTTGGAGTCCTGCTGATGTAAACTCTATACAAAAATAATTTTTATAAGGCTGGTTTCACACTACGTCTTTTTAACATCCGTCCTTAACGTTATTTTAGCGGACAAGCGGATCCAGTGCAAATGCGTTTTCATTTCAATGCATTTGCAATGGACTCGCGTTAACGTCCGTTCACCTGCGTTTGCCTGCGTTATAGTGAGGATCCAGTGACTTGCAGTTTTTTAACATGTTTCAAAAACGCTACTTGTTTGGGGAGAGTGAGAGCAGAGCCCAGAACTCTGCATGGAGCATCCTGTGTGGAGGTTCAGCACAGGACTCAGATATTCAGACTGAGGTGAGTGCAGCCAGACTAGGGCTGTAAGGCCGAACCTCTCCTGGAGGAGACACAGACCCAGTGGTCTGCAGAGGGCCCTGGGGCCAAGAAGGAACCTCAGCTAGAGGTGTCTGCTACCCGGTGCCAGAGAGAGAAGAAAGTGGTTAAACTCCCACTAGGATCTTGTACTAGAGTCTGCTCTGTAAGCTGCAGAGCCGGAAGCCTGGAAAAGCTCTGCTCTGTAAGCTGCAGAGCCGGAAGCCTGGAAAAGCTCCAGGCCGGCGTGGAGCGATTATAAGTTTGTGGACCCTCCTGGAACAGCCGAACGGGGCATCGTAAGACCGTCTCCTACGGCAAAGGGTGCCTGTGTGACGGGGACCCGTATGGACGGTGCATATCCCGGCTGTGTTCCGGGTCCATTTACATGTACAGCGAGGACAATAAAGCTGTTTTGATCGGACTATTTGAGTCACGGCGTCTTTGTGGTCCTGGGGGACCCCCACCCCGCTACAGTACCTTTTAAGATCTTTCCTCTTGGCCTCACTTTGTTCATATTTTGTATATACTTGTATATGTATTTTTTCATCACTTTTCTGGTATAGAAAATATATTAATAAATACGCATGGAAAATACATATTGTTTGAAGCATTTCTACTCATTTCCTCCTGTTTTTGATTTGTACTCTGAGTAGCTCAGTCACACAATGCAGCGTCCCAACTAAGGGATTAATGCATTGTGGATTAAATATATTGTTGGACTATATGTATCTAACTTTCCCTGCACCTGTAGTGTGTTTTCGGCCCCGATGGCTTCCCACCGGTAACCCGCTCCCCAGCGTGGATAGATGCCGAGGGAGCCCCTTTTGCCCGCAGGCTCTGGCCCTGGGAACTGTCGCCTTGGCGGTGACTGTATTTCCCTTCACGGTTGAGCGGTTGCCTTCAATCGGGTCTTTGCTGCTGGGAAACCCCGGAGGTTCCCGTCGCTAACGGATTTGACCGTTTTTTACGGCGACTCCAAGCCTGGTCGGGGTCCGTAGGCCCTGCCGAATGGTGCTGGCTTCTCTTCGCTCCCCGGTTCGGTACCGGTGGGCCACCGCCCGTCCCCGGTCCTACGGTTCCGCGTCGATCGGCCCTTCCTGCAGACGGTCACCACCGTCTGACAACCTTGCTGTATGTGCCCGGGCCACGTACCCGGACACGGTCAGACTGGTCCTCTCTTGCCACTTACTCCTTCTACTTCACTCTCCCTAACTCATCTGCCTTCCTTTCCGGCCTCCAGGACTGTGAACTCCTCAGTGGGTGGGGCCAACCGCCTGGCTCCACCCCACCTGGTGTGGACATCAGCCCCTGGAGGAAGGCAACAAGGATTTGTGTGTGACTGGTGCCTAACCGGGGTGTGGGGTGTGTTGTTGCAGTACCTGTGACTTCCTGGCTTGTCCAGGGTGCCACATCACCACTGGGCTCCCCCAACAGCAGCGGTGGTCTCCTACATTACCACACCGTGGGTGGCATCACGAACTTTCCATCCCCCTGTAAATATCCCCCTTTTTCTGAGTGGTCGCGTGACCCACGGGTCCGGAGACCCCTCGAGCCACTGCAGATCCGGATCCGAGCAGCCCGGCTGGTGGCACGGGGGCGGCACACATCCATTTCAGCATTTTACTCAGCCCCCAGACAGCTTTTTAGGGTCCAGCAGACAATTACTCCCATTTCCCATTGACTTGCATTGGACTCGCTACTCCTAATGAGCAATTACAAGGATACTCGCGGAGTAACGAGTAGCCCGAATACCGTACTACGCGGCGAGTACCGAGTAGCAATGAGTATACTCGCTCATTCCTAAGCTTGATCTTTATTCTAGCAGTCCTGTGCTGGAGGCTGAATTTGAAGGTCAGAAGGTAAAGTACTTGGTAGACATGGGATTGGTATGCACCATGATGCCCTGGGAAGTGTTTCAATAGCATTTTAGTCAGATGATGGTTCCGGAGGACGGTCGAGTAATTCACCTTGCTGCCGCTAACAATGGGCAACTGACAATGAAGGGGATTGTCTGGATGAGGCTGAAACTCTTTGGCCAAGACATTGTTCAAAAAGGAGTGGTGCTGGTAGACCACTCTCCTTGGAGTGGGTTGGGCATGACGCTGGGAATGAATGTCTTAAGGGACCTGAACCACCACTTGTATGCTAGAGATGGACCATGGTACTGGCAGCGTGCCAGTGTACACTGACCCACGCAAAGAATGTTGCATCAGTTGGTGAGAAGCTGTGATCTTCAGAGAAATGCTGTTCCAGGATGTCGTGTTGGTGTTGTCAGAGTGCCTTCCAGTGGTCCGGTAGTGCTAGTACTGAGGCGAGAGCAACTCCTGATTAGAGATGAGCGAACCGGCTGTGGTTCGGCTCGAGTTCGGTTCGTCGAACGGAGGTCTCGTTCGAGTTCAGTTCGGCGAACGTTCGACGAACCGAACTTGAACCAATAGGAAATAATGGGAGGCAATCACAAACACATAAAAACGCATTATAAATGTACACATACAGTTAATAAACATTGCCATAACACTTACCGGTCCCCGCGATCCCTCCTGTACTCTGTCTCCTGCCGCTATTTCATCCGATGATCGCTGAATCCTCCCGGTGACCAGCACTGCCAGCAGTGATGCAGGACCTATCGTGACGTCAAAATAGCCATGTGACCAGTCACGTGGCTATTATCTCATTGGCTACAGACTGGTCACATGGATTTGACGTCATGTCCTGTCCTAGGTCCTGTCATTGCACTCTCTGGTACACGGTGCACATTTGTGTATCGCTGTGTACCGGCGACATGCTCTAGCACACGGTCGACTTCCCGTTGAGTTGGGGACCGGCTCACACAGCCGGTCATTAACGGAGATCACCGTTGTCATAGCAACGCAGTTAGCGGTGACGTCACCGCTAACCGCGGCTCCGGGAATTACATGATCGGAGCACCGTTGCTATGGTAACGCGTCTGTCAGCGTTACCGCTGTTACCGCTAACAGCCAGCAGCACTGATCACTCACGGAGTGAAGGCTGCACGCTGCTTCCAGTGCAGCCTTCACGTAGTGAAGGCTGCACGGGAAGCAGCGTCTTCTCCCATGCAGCAGTGATGGAGCAGAGCTGCATTTGTTGAATGAGAAAGACAGAAGACCATGGATCGTGGAGGGCTGACAGGGGGTAATAAAGATGGAGTCTCTAATGTGTCTGTGTATTTATTTCTATTAAAGTATTTTTTCTCTGTGTGGTGTCTTTTTTTTAACCCTTTATTGGAGATTCTTAATGGCCGGGTCAAACGTGCCTGACATTAAGAATCTCTGGCTTAATACTAGCTAGTAAAACAAAACTCATTATTACCCAACAAGCCACCCGGCTTCAGGGCTGTTGGAAGAGCTGGATACAGCGCCAGATGATGGCGCTTCTATGAAAGCGCCATTTTCTGGGGCGGCTGCGGACTGCAATTCGCAGCAGAGGCGCCAAGAAACCTCGGGCTAACCTGTGCTGTGGATTCCAATCCCCAGCTGCCTAGTTGTACCTGGCTGAACACAAAAATGGGGCGAAGCCCACGTCATTTGTTTTTTAATTATTTCATGAAATAAGTGAAATAAAAAAAACGGGCTTCCCTATATTTTTGGTTCCCAGCCGGGTACAAATAGGCATATAAATATATAGAAATTACAGGCTTCACCACATACACTAAAGGTGCTTAGGGGATAAAGAATCATATAGTAAAAAGAAGAATGATATAGTAAAAATAATCCCAGCACTCAAAATGAAGACAAGGGGGGGATTATGCAAAAGTGAATTTATTGACTAATACACTGCAAAAGGAACCTAACCAGAGCAACAGCACCAACGTTTCAGCATAGAGCCTTTCTCAAGGTTGTTGCATCACTGGTCAGAGTAAGGAACCACGGGTCTCGGAGGACAACCGGGGGTTTGCAAATAATGGCAAGGTTCCACACGTTTTTGCAGAGTATGGTCGTGGGTGAAGGGGTGACAGGATCACAATGTGAGGTGACAGGACGCCTGCAGTCGAGATCCGGGACTGGCATCAGTGGCAGGGAGAGAGGCTGCAGCGGCGTTTAATTATTTCATGAAATAAGTGAAATAATTAAAAAAAAACGGGCTTCCCTATATTTTTGGTTCTCAGCCGGGTACAAATAGGCAACTGGGGGTTGGAGGCAGCCCGTGGCTGCCTGCTGTACCTGGCCAGCATACAAAAATATGGCGAAGCCCACGTCATTTTTTTGGTGGGCAAAAAACTTCTGCATACAGTCCTGGATGGAGTATGCTGAGCCTTGTAGTTCTGCAGCTGCTGTCTGCTCTTCTCCATACAGACAAACAGCAGCTGCAGAACTACAAGGCTCAGCATACTCCATCCAGGACTGTATGCAGAAGTTTTTTGCCCCCTGAAAAAATGATGTGGGCTTCGCCATATTTTTGTATGCTAGCCAGATACAGCAGGCAGGTACGGCTGCCCCCAACCCCCAGTTGCCTATTTGTACCCGGCTGGGAACCAAAAATAAAGGGAAGCCCTTTTTTTATTATTTCATGAATTTCATGAAATAATTAGAAAACAAATGACGTAGGCTTCGCCCCATTTTTGTGTCCAGCCAGGTACAACTAGGCAGCTGGGGATTGGAATCCGCAGCACAGGTTGGCCTGAGCTTTCTGGGCCCCACTGCTGCGAATTGCAGTCTGCAGCCGCCTCAGAAAATGGCACTTTCATAGAAGCGCCATCTTCTGGCGCTGTATCCAACTCTTCCAGCACCTGCCTGCTATACCTGGCTAGCATACAAAAATATGGCGAAGCTCACGTCCTTTTTTTGTAGTTTTTTGGCAAAAAAAATAAAAATGCTTCCCTGGATTTTCCATTGCCAGTGAAGGTAACACCAAGCAGTGGGGGTTAGCAGCCAGTAGCTGCTTGGATTACCCTTAGCTAGCAATACAAAAAATGCAGCGGGAGCCCATATATATTTTTTTAATTATTTATTTAAATAACTAAAAACAAAATGGGCTTCCCTGTATTTTGATTGCTGGACATCACAGTGCTGTAAAAATAAATCTTTAAAAAAAATGACGTAGCGCTCCGCGGTATTTTTGATTCTCAGCGGAGATAAAGCAGACAGCTATGGGTTGCCACCCCCATCTGCCTGCCGTTACCTTGGTTGGCAATCAAAATACAGGGAAGCCCATTAATTTTTTCTATTTAAAAAAATAGTTAAAAAAAAAATGACGTTGGGTCCCCCCATTTTTGATAGCCAGCTAGGGTAAAGCAGACGGCTGTAGCCTGAAAACCAAAGCTGGCAGCTTTACCGTGGTTGGGGATCCAATGTAGAGGTCCCCCCAGGCTCTTTTTTTTATAATTATTTTATAAATATTAATAATTACACAAAAAAAGTAGGGTCCCCCCCAAATTGGATCACCGGCCAAGGTAAAGCGGACAGCTGTGGTCTGGTATTCTCAGGGTGGGAAGGTCCATAGTTATTGGGCCTTCACAGCCTAAAAATAGCAGGCCGCAGGCACCCCAGACGTGGCGCATCCACTAGATGCGCCAATCCTGGCGCTTCACCCCAGCTCTTCCTGTGCCCTGGTGCAGTGGCAAACGGGGTGTAAGAAAAAAAATAAAGGGGTCCCACGACGACTCTGGACCGTCTAGAATATGGGGGGGAGACACTCAGGGAACGGATCCCCCATTTTCTAGGAGTGCAGACCCTTCATGTGAGGAGTGTGGGTGCAATGAATCTGCACTCACTCTCCCCGGGTCCACAGCAGCAGAGTCCATGTCGTAATGGTTGCTACCAAAGCTGCAATGCCCTGCTCATGAGGTAAGGGCATGCCTAATCAGGAGAACTATTCTACATTTCCAAATATTGGTATTTGCTGATATTATTGCTATTCCACCTACTATATATTGGGGATAGGATCTTGGAGATGGAATACCCCTTTAAGTCCAGTTATCCAGCTGAATGAATACTTAACAACAGAGCTCGCTATTTAGATGTTTTCTTGTGGCGTATAACGGACTCTCATGTTTGGTAGTCGTTCAGCAGGGAAACTATAAAAGCAAATCCCTCCATTTGGAAATGTAGTATATAGCTCTCCTGATCAATTATGTTCCTTACCTCATGAGCAGGGCATTGCAGTAATAATAATAATTTATTCATTTATATAGGGTTATTAATTCCATAGCGCTGTATGTCTTTGGAGTGTGGGAGGAAACCAGAGTACCCGGAGGAAACCCACGGAAACACGGGGAGAACATACAAACTCCTTGCAGATGGTGTCCTTGGTGAGAATTAATCCCAGGACCTCAGCGCTGCAAGACTGCAGTGCTAACCACTGAGCCACCGTGCCGCCCATTTAGCTTACAGATGCATAACCACCATTCACTGTGTCTGAACATAGGAAGCTGAGCTGACAGCCGCTCTGTGCATGCGGCAGCGTCTATCGTGAAGGAGAGGGCCGTGGGGGGATCAACGCTGCACAGGTACCGTGGGACACCGGGGAACACCGGTGGGGTTATAGGGGGTGACCTGGCAGGGCCTGGGGAGGAGTTTTCTGTCGCATGTGTCATGGCACATGCGACAGAAATCAGAGGAGTAGGGTGAATGCGGCCGGCGCGCTGCTGTGCGCGCGGCCATCTTGGATTTCTGGGAGGGCATCAGGGGGGGCACTTTGGCGACACCGGGAGACCGGAGGGGACCGGGGAGGAGATTTATCATGTTTGTTCATGCCAGATGGGAGATAAATATTTTTTTACCGGCGCTGTCATTTACTGTAACGTGATCATCGGTGTACGGTGTATACCTGTGATCACGTGAGCGGGGACCGGAAAAACCATCCTGAATCATGATCTCCAGGGTCTCAGCTAGCCCTGAAACCCCGGAGATTTTCTGACGCTGGAGGGCGTTATTCACTTATTTCTGCCTGCTGTTTATAAACGGCAGATCAGAATAAGGCTACCTTAACACGACCGATCCATTTTTGCGGTCTGCAAAAAACAGTCCGTTTTTATTCACGGGTGCATCAGTGTGGCATCCGTTTCCGTTCCGTAGACGGTCCGTATGTCATCTGTTTGTCATCCGTGTGCCTTCCGTTTTTTTTGTGTACTGCAAAAAAACTGAAGGAGGGAAAATACATAAATTTACCCAGGATCCATAGCTTCATCCTACATGAGGTGGTCACATGTTCACTCCAGTGCCATTTTCTACTGCTTTTCACAGCGTAGAGCGCTCTGGTGATTTTCTTGTGCTTGTGCACTTCGTATCAGTCTTTTCTGTCATTATAATGGCAGAAAGACACATAATGTCCCACTCTCCTGCATTCTGTAATTTTGCACCCTTTGGTGCCTTTCATGTGGCACTAAGGGGTGCTTAGCTTTGTATTTAGCCAAAAAAATGAAAAAAAAAATGACGTAGGGTTCCCCCTATTTTTGTAGCCAGCTAGGGTAAAGCAGACGGCTGCAGCCTGCAGACCACAGCTGGCAGCCTCACCTTGGCTGGAAATCCAAAACTGATGGCACCCCACGCTGTTATTTTAAATTAAATAAATAATTACTAGGATAAACATCGGGTTACTAACCAAAGCGCTTTGCTTGGATACCCGATGTTTATCTTGGTTACCAGCTTCTGGCAGGCTGCCAGCGATGGCTCCTGCACACTGTAGCTGTAAAAAGCCCTGCTTTTTGCTGCTAGAACCGTTCTCGAACGTATCTAGAACTATCGAACTTTAGCAAAAAGCTCGAGTTCTAGTTCGATCTAAAACAGCCCCCAAAATCACTCGAGCCGTGAACTGGAGAATCTCGAACCGCGAACCGCGCTCAACTCTACTCCTGATGCTCCCGGGAGGGGGCTGACCAGAAGCTGAATGGATTAGAGTTACTCCTTTGAACCTGCTCCCGTGAATGTGTGATCTGTCAAGACATTCATGGCTCATGTATTGGTAGTCGTGAAGGACAGACAAGTACCAGTCATGTGTATCAATGTGCTGTATGAGTCAGTCACAAATACCTGTAGGAGCCTTGCTAGCAGACGTCTTCATGCCAGACAGGAAGGTACTTCCCTGCACAGAGTTCGAACTTTGGCAGGATCACTGCTCAGCTTGAACCTATGCAGTGAAGTGGACCACGTGGGAAAAGCCCATTGCTTAGCGGAATGGTTGAGTAATCATGGATCAGATGGAGGTGGATAGGCAAATGTTGACCCCCGCTCAGCTTAGGCGCTTGGGGGATACCTTGTGGGAATTACAAGAAGCCTTCTCCCAACATTGAGATGACTTCAATTGCTCTCCTACCATCGACCATGAGATTCCCATGGGAGACACTTCTCCAATAAGGGAGTGCTACTGGCAAATCCCACCAAAACTCTAACAGGAGGTGAAAGGTATGATGGCCAGAATGCTGGAGAATCAAGTCATCCGAGAGAGCCAGAGCCTGTGCGCAGCACCGCGGTGGTCCTTGTGTGAAAGATAGATGGAACCCTTCGTTTCTGTGTTGACTACCGGACATTGAACGCTCATACTGTACGACATTCCTACCACTTACCGCACATCGAAGTGTCGCTCTCTGTGCTGGGTCAGGTAAAGCATTTTTCTACATTGGATCTGGCCAGTGGTTACTGGCAGGTAGCAATGGCAGAGAGGGATCAAGCCAAGGCAGTGTCCGTTCTACCGATGGGGCTCTACGAGTTTAACAGCATGCCCTTCGGCCTAACCAACGCACCCGGAACCTTTTAGCGGCTGATGGAGCATTGCCTCGGAGACCTGAGCTTTGAGTCTGTTCTGATATATTTGGACGATGTGGTGGTGTTCGGGTCATCATTTGAAGAGCATTTAGAGAAGCTACAACAGGTTCTGCAAAGACTCAGAAACCATGGGTTGAAGGTCAAGCCGAAGAAGTGTCAATTTTTCCGCAACTGGATAAAATATTTGGGCCACTTGGTGACACCAGAAGGAGTGCTACCGGCGGCTAATAAGATCAAGGCTGTGCAGAAGTGGCCCCAACCCCACACCATGAGGGAGGTACAAGCTTTTCTAGGTCTGGCAGGATACTATAGGCTATTTGTATCCAAGTTCTCCCACCTAGTCCGACCTCTCAAAGAAGCTACTGAGGGGAGTCACTCCAGGGTCCTGAAATCGGCCTGTTGCCTGGGGACCTCCACAACAAGAAGCATTCAAGGGTGTTAAGTCTGCTTTGACCAGTGCACCTCTAGTGACCTATACCCATTTTGACGCCCCATTTCTGATGTACACCGATGGTAGCCTCCATGGGTTGGGGCAGTGTTAGCCCAGGTGCAGGATGGGTGGGAGCGGGTGATTGCATATGAGAAAAAATAGTGTTCAGAGCGCCAACCTTTAAATACGTAGCTTTTCTGCTCCTGTGTCACATTTGTCCTAATTCCGGCGTGGTCCACATCGTTTCCCGACTCCATTAAGGTATGAAGTTTTAGGCTCAGTAACTATTTATATGCAGTCCTTTTTTTCTTTTTATCTCTTATGGCCACTTATAAAAAGGTACCTGTTATGTATAATGACTATAGTGATCTGTTATGTCTAATATTTCAGATGTATTGATCATTTTTTCCTTTCTATGTTTCTGCAGTTATTTTGATGGATTTTGTCCTTTATATCGACTTGCAAGCTTTTTTCTGTGATTTTTTTGCATTTATATGGTGACTTACATTCCTAGGCATATATCTCAATTATATTAGTATTTGTAGCTTGTTCATCATATATAATATTTTGTTGACATTTGTAATTATTGTTCATTATTGTGATATACATATGTTTTTCTTTTATGTCTACATGAGAGATGTTCTCATTGTTATACTTATATTATTTTACATAAAAAATTTTTTTGTATACACAGATAATAACTTTGATGAAAGCATTTCTGCTGAAACGTCAGTTTAAGTTGTCTTTCAATGTGCCACAATAAATACGATTTGTCTTGCAAAAGATTTTTTGTCTATTAACTATAGTGTGTACATGATTCTATTTTTTTAATTTAAGTCTTTCCCGTTACACACGAATTACATTTAATTGGCAAATACAGAATAACTATTATATTGATTGCATATGAGAGTAAAGGGTGCTTTACACGAGACGACGGATCGTGCGATGCATCGTCGGGGTCACGGTTTTTGTGACGCACATCCGGCATCATACACAACGTCGTCTCGTGTGAAACCTCTGAGCGACGCAGTATCGCTCACAAATCGTGAGTCGTGTACTCGTCGCTCAGTTTCATAATATCGTTTATTTTTACTTGTGCCGGTTGTTCATCGTTCCCGTGGCAGCACACGTCGCTCAGTGTGACACCACGGGAGCAATGAACTCTGCTTAACTGCATCCCACGGCTCCCACCGGCTATGTGGAAGGAAGGAGTAAGTAAGTAAACATCCCGCTCATCCCCGCCCCTCCGCTTCTATTGGCTGGCGGCTGTGTGATGTCGCTGTGACGCCGAACGTCCCTCCCCATTCAGGAAGTGGACATTCGCCTCCCACAGCGAGGTCGCTCAGCAGGTAAGTACGTGTGACGGGGGTTTCACGACTTTGTGCGACAAGGGCAGCGATTTGCCCGTGACGCACAAACAACGGGGGCGGGTACGATCGATTGTGAAATCGGTCGTCCCTTGTAAAGCAGGTTTAAGGCCTTGAGGGAGGCAGAGTGCAACCCAGTGAATTGCAGTTCGTTCCATCTAAAACTCCTGGCCTTGGTCTGGGCCATGACCAAGCACTTTGTGGAATATTTGACTTGGGTCGAGGTGATGGTAATGACAGACAATAACCCGTTAGACCATCTGAAAAATGCTTAGCTGGGAGCGTTTCAGCAAAGATGAATGGCCCGCTTTGCAAAGTTCAACTACCGTATTAAATTCCGCTCCGGCTGAGAAAACGGGAATGCAGATGCCTTGTCAAGGGTACCCTTAGGGGAGCCAGGTGGAAGTATAGATAATGAGCTGGAAGACACTGAGCCGCCGACCTTTGCCAATTGCCCATTTCCCAGAGCATGGTATACTCAAGTGGGGTGGCCACTGGAATGCCAGCTATCCTAGGTAGGACCCCCGCTGATTGGAAAGAAATCCAAAATGACTGTCAGGATCTAGGATTGGTGAAGTGTTGGGTTCAGAGTGGAATCTGGCCTTGGCTGAAACAGAGGGCCTAGGTGTCCCTAGGGGATGAGAGAGTGTTGCACTAGTGGGACAAGTTGTGTGTTGAGCAAGGAATTCTGTATCAAAGAGTGTATATACAGGTTAAGTTACAATATTGACACCAGCTTATAATCCAAATATCTCTAGGTTTTGTGGTTGACCTAGAGGCTCATGAGAAGGGGGCACATTTTGGATGTGAGAAAACCCACCGATGGCTGTAGAGGATTATGTACTGTCCTGATCTTGAAAAGATGGTGAAGGAAGTGTGTCAGCAGTGTTGAGTGTGTGAATTTAGTAAGAGTCTTGAGCAACGGGCTCCTGTCCAAACCATCAAGACTTCGGCCCCACTTGAGATACTCATGATAGATTATCTTCAGGTGGGGTACTCTACTTCAGGGTACTCTTCCTGCCTGGTGATGACCAATCATTTCACCAAGTATGCGGTGGTGGTACCGACTAGAGATCAAACTTCTGAGTCCAGCAAGCTAGATGCGATACAGTACTTAGTAAAAAGGAGGGTAGGTCCGGAGATTCCTGAGTATGAGGTAGAACCTATGCGGACTGGTGGACAGACTCATAACCTTCACCGCAATCCGCTACAATGATGTCAGGTTAAAGAACCTGTTGCAAACACTGAGGTGCCTGACCCTGTACCACAGGTGGTAGACTCCTTTGATGAAGCAGTATGGTGGCCTGTACCTATTCCCTTGCATGCTGATCATCCTCCGGTTGTGACTTTGCCCCCAAAGGAGAGTCTTGTGTGTCCTGCGCTTTCTCCTAGGGGTAGCGGGCAGGAACAGATGTTCCAGTTCCAGTTCCACATGTCCAGGAAGCAGCTTAGACTTCAGCGACTCCTGACACTATCTCCTTGGAGGAGTTTGGCACCGGTGAGCCGGTTCTAGTTCTCAGGAGGACCACTCAAGCCGCGGGGGTACGTTCCCAGTGCTTCACACAAGAGGACTTTATTTGGGAAAGTATGTCGGCGATGCCAACCTCAAGTGGGGTGGCATGTTAGTGCTGATATTCCAGCTGCACTGCCTCTACCTATCCACTAGGGGGGTGTCTTCGCAGCTGCTGTGTCTCCTCCCGCCCACCAGAGGAATGTCTGCTCAGTCTTAGAGTAGGATTCTGTGAGGAGCAAGAGACAGAAAGAGGTAAGGAGAGAGAGAGACAGATTTAGGGAGACCCTGAAGTGTGGTGGCTGTCTTTAAATGGCTGGTCTAAAATCCCTGGACTGCTGGAGACAGACTGCTGATTGCTTTGCGAATAGATGCCATGCAGCTAAGTGTCAGTGTTCATAGGCTGCTGACAGGGAGAAAGAAAACTGTGATTTGAGGGGTTTCCCTGGTTACCTGGGCCCTCCCACCGGTCTGCTGTTTGGTTCCTGAGGTGATTCGTTCCTGAAGAGATCTGTCCCTGTGGTGATCCATCCCTGAAGTGATCCGTTCCTGTGGTGATCCATCCCTATGAAGCTCCGTCCCTGTGGTGATCCATCCTTGAAGTGATCCATTCCTGTGGTGATTTATCCGTGTGGTGAATGGTGATCCTTCCCTGAGGTGACCTGTCTATGTTATTGCCGGTGCCTTATGGACTTGCTGAGGAGATGAAAGCTGCCAGGTTTTCCCCTTTATAACTGGCTTCCCGGGATCCATCCATTGATACTGTAAGTCTTGAGCTCTGGCTCCATGCATATTTTTTTCTATTTTTGCGGGAAATTGTGCACACATGTGGCAGTGGTTTTGGCACCAAAATGGTTAAGGTACGCTGCAGTCACTTATGCAGAACTGAACTGGAGCTACTGTTGTACTACTGTTAACAAGTGTTTAACTCCGGTTGAGCTGGTAATGTGCACATGTAATGAGGGGAGAGGGAGGGAAATAGAAATATACAGTAGATAAGATTGTTAATCAGTGTGCTGGTAAAAAGACAAGTCCTAAGGTACCGTCACACTAAGCGACGCTCCAGCGATCCCACCAGCAACCTGACCTGGCAGGGATCGCTGGAGCGTCGCTACACGGGTTGCTGGTGAGCTGTCACACAGGCAGATCTCACCAGCAACCAGTGACCAGCCCCCAGCCAGCAGCGATGCGTGGAAGCGATGCTGCGCTTGGTAACTAAGGTAAATATCGGGTAACCAACCCATTATTTACCTTGGTTACCAGCGCACACCGCTTAGCGCTGGCTCCCTGCACTCCTAGCCAGAGTACACATCGGGTTAATTACCCGATGTGTAGTCTGGCTATGTGTACAGGGAGCAGGGAGCCGGCACTGACAGCGTGAGAGCGGCGGACGCTGGTAACGAAGGTAAATATCGGGTAACCAAGGAAAGGAAAGGGCTTCTTGGTTACCCGATATTTCCATTGGTTACCAGCGTCCGCAGAAGCCGGCTCCTGCTGCCTGCACATTTAGTTGTTGCTGTCTCGCTGTCACACACAGCGATGTGTGCTTCACAGCGGGAGAGCAACAACTAAAAAATGGTCCAGTACATTCAGCAACAACCAGCGACCTCACAGCAGGGGCCAGGTTGTTGCAGGATGTCACACACAGCAACATTGCTAGCAAGTCGTGCCTCAGCAGCGATGTTGCACTCAGTAATTTACACTCTTTATTAGTTTATAGGTTCTGATCCAGCATTGTTTGGTTTTTCCTGTTAGGTAAATTGTGTTCCAATAGTTCCCGCGATATTGGAAAGGGTCTCTAGCCTAGCACAATGATCCTGGCTTACTGAGCCGGGTGTATGTACATTCGTTTGTGGTAATCCCACCTTGATCCCGTTTTACACTTTGCCACTCCCCAAATGGTTTCTAAAGGAAAAGAGTTTGCTCTCAGCACTGGTCTGGTGTCGTTCCTGGCCCGCTATATCCTAGAAGTAACCTCTCAGTTCCACACAGACTTCAGAGTGCTATCCATGTTTCATTCAATTCTTAGATGTTCCATTGTTAAGGATAAAAAGTTCAGTATACCTTCTTAAGTGAAAAAAAAGGGATGAGAAAAAAAACATAGTGACTAAATATGTCCACTTATGTTGGGTAGGAATTTGAGCCCATTCATCCTCACAGAACTGGTATAACTGAGCCTTGTTTGTAGGTCGCCTTGCTCACACCTGCCTTTTCATCTTTGCCCATAAATTTTCAATAGGATTGAGATCAGGATTTTGTGATGGTCACTCCAAAACATTAACTTTGTTATTCTTATGCCACTTTGTAACCAGTTTGCCAGTTTTCTTCGGGTTATTGTCCATTTGGAAGACCCATTTCCGCCAAAGCTTCAAGGTCCTGGCTGAGGTCTTGAGATGTTGCTTCATTGTTGCCACATAATCTTCTATCCTCATGATGCCATCTATTTTGTGAAGTGCACCAGTCCCTGGTGCAGCAAAACAACCCCACAACATGATGCTGCCACCCCCATGTTTCACAGTTGTGATGATATTCTAAGGCTTCAAAGCTTCTCCCTTTTTCTGCCAAACGTAACAATGGTCATTATGGCCAAATAGTTCAATTTTAGTTTCGTCAGACCACAAGACATGTCTCCAAAAATTAAAGGTCTTTGTTACTGTGCGCATATGCAAACATTAATCTGCCTTTTTTTAAATTTCTTTTAGAGTAATGGCTTCTTCTGATCAGAGTGGTCTTTCAGCCCATGTTGATATAGTACTCATTACACTCTGGATAATGACATAATCTTACCACCAGCATCTTTACAAGATATTTTGCGTTTGTTCTTGGGTTGATATGCACGTGTCTGACCTAACCATGGTCATCTCTGGTACACAAGAACCCATCTCCTTCCTGAGGGGTATGATGTCTGGACAGTCTCATCTTGTTTGTACTTGTGTATAATTGTTTGTGCAGATGAACGAGGCACCTTCATATATCTGGAAATTACACCCAAGGATGAACCAGACTTGTGCAAGTCCCCAATTCTCTTCTTGAGATCTTAGACGATGCTGAAGAGGAAAAGTGGGGTTAATGCTGCGCTGCCGCTGAATGAAGAGATTATTGATTATTAATAATTTTCTTTATTTCATAGGTCTACGTGTTTCGGGGCTCAAGTCCCCTTCTTCAGGATCAAAAGGAGGAATCAACAAAACATCTTCCTGAGATCTTGACAGATTTCTTTTGTTTCCCATGATGCTACACAAAGAAGTGTGTTTCAGGTGTGCATTAAAATACATCCATTGGTGTGTCTCTAATTCAGAAGTTGCCAATAAATCTATCAGAAGATTCCAAAGACATGACATCATCAAGTCGGTTTTTCTCATATTGTTTACAGGCACAAAGTAATAAAAATGTCTTAAAACATTCTCTCTCTCTCATTATCTGGCATTTGACAAATATGAATAACTAGCTGTAGTACCCGGGCATTGCCCGGGATAATAACTATCTCTCTTCGACTTTCTGTCTGTCTTTGTCTGTCTGTCTCTGTCTGTCTCTCTCTGTCTGTCTCTCTGTATCAGTTTCTCTGTCTGTCATCTCTCTATCTCTGTGTCTCTATCTCTGTGTCTCTCTCTTTCTCTGTCTTTCTGTGTCTGTCTGTCTCTATCTGTCTGTCTGTCTTGTTCCCTGTCTGTCTTGTTCCCTGTCTGTCTCGTTCCAGGGCTGTCTCTTTCCCCATCTGTCTCTTTCCCCATCTGTCTCTTTCCCCATCTGTCTCTTTCCCCATCTGTCTCTTTCCCCATCTGTCTCTTTCCCCATCTGTCTCTTTCCCCATCTGTCTCTTTCCCCATCTGTCTCTTTCCCCATCTGTCTCTTTCCCCATCTGTCTCTTTCCCCATCTGTCTCTTTCCCCATCTGTCTCTTTCCCCGTCTGTCTCTTTCCCCGTCTGTCTCTTTCCCCGTCTGTCTCTTTCCCCGTCTGTCTCTTTCCCCGTCTGTCTCTTTCCCCGTCTGTCTCTTTCCCCGTCTGCCTCTTTCCCCGTCTGTCTCTTTCCCCGTCTGTCTCTTTCCCCGTCTGTCTCTTTCCCCGTCTGTCTCTTTGCCTGTCCGTGTCTTTGCCTGTCCGTCTCTTTCCCCGTCTGTCTCTTTCCCCGTCTGTCTCTTTCCCCGTCTGTCTCTTTCCCCGTCTGTCTCTTTGCCCGTCTGTCTCTTTGCCCGTCTGTCTCTTTGCCCGTCTGTCTCTTTGCCCGTCTGTCTCTTTCCAGGGCTGTCTCTTTCTTTCCAGGGCTGTCTCTTTCTTTCCAGGGCTGTCTCTTTCTTTCCAGGGCTGTCTCTTTCTTTCCAGGGCTGTCTCTTTCTTTCCAGGGCTGTCTCTTTCTTTCCAGGGCTGTCTCTTTCTTTCCAGGGCTGTCTCTTTCTTTCCAGGGCTGTCTCTTTCTTTCCAGGGCTGTCTCTTTCTTTCCAGGGCTGTCTCTTTCTTTCCAGGGCTGTCTCTTTCTTTCCAGGGCTGTCTCTTTCTTTCCAGGGCTGTCTCTTTCTTTCCAGGGCTGTCTCTTTCTTTCCAGGGCTGTCTCTTTCTTTCCAGGGCTGTCTCTTTCTTTCCAGGGCTGTCTCTTTCTTTCCAGGGCTGTCTCTTTCTTTCCAGGGCTGTCTCTTTCTTTCCAGGGCTGTCTCTTTCTTTCCAGGGCTGTCTCTTTCTTTCCAGGGCTGTCTCTTTCTTTCCAGGGCTGTCTCTTTCCAGGTCTGTCTGTCTTTTTCTGTCTCTCTCTATCCGTCTCCCCACCGACCGACATCTTATTACCTCACACATAAGCTTCTTATAATAAGTTTAATTGTTCCTATAGCAACCACTGACAGTTGCTATTAATAGCCCATATCTCCCACTTCCATTCAGATTAATGGAGGCAGGATTTTGGAGACTAATTGTAAAGCACGGGGTTAAATTTTCCCGTCCAAACATAGTCTATGACGTTCCCTGAGCCACATGGGGTGTCTGTGCAAACTGTAAAAGCCTATCGGTCACCAGCTAGTAGTAGTGTGCAGCCAATGGTGGCAGACCATGCAGCCACTATGGCTCCTCACACACTTCATTGCAAGTTCAATTGTGTCTGCATTATGCATGCTGATACAGTTGAAAGCAATGATAAAAGAAGCATCTGTTTTCTCCCTCCTCCATCATTCTTCCGCTGCGTCTGAGATCTGACGTCTCAGTGCAGCGGGTGCGATACAGTCACTACAGAGGGCTCGCTATGCCGAGATGTGCAAAGCTGCAGAATTCTTGCCACAAAAACTGTACTAGTGCAGGAATGAGGAGAGTTGAGTATTTATTTATTTTTTTAAACCAGTGGGTACACTATATGTAGGACTATAGGGTGCATTATATTATATGGATGACTATAAGGTGTGCATTATAATATTGTCAGGATGTTTCTTTTGGACAAGAGGTTCCTATGCTATCCCTTATGCTAGGAGACCCTAGGTTATCCATCACCTCAGGATTACTCCCAATGGTGGAGACGCCAGAGTCCCGTGCCTTAATATACTCCTTGGAAATAGTACTCTAATAGACCCCTAATAGACAGGGCAGGAGTGAGATGATAAACAGATAAGGGCAGACAAGGGAAAACAAAAATTCTTACACACTGCACACACAGGGATAAACAAAGAGTGACACAGGACAAAAACAAGAGTAGGAGGGTAGCAACAAAAAGGCAACAAGGGTTAACCCAACAACCGTACACAGAAATAGGTATCAGACCAGATATTTGTAACGCCTGCCTGGATCCACAGACTCAGATGGGCTGAAAAGGGGAGGCTAGAGGGAAGCCACTCACCAAGCAGGACCCCCAGAACCCTGAAACCCTTTAACCCCTTATACAGGGATTTGGAATTACACAGGGTCCTGGAGATCACTACCTGTGGAAGGCTGCAGTCCGATGAGAGTAGTAGTCAGGCAGGGTCAAACCAGGAATTGCGGAACAGGGACAGAATCGGCAGGCAATGACGTAGTCAGCAAACGTAGCAGAGGTCAAATCCGTATCGGGCAGTGAGGTACAAAAACAGTAGGCAGGAGGGTAGTCAGAAAACATGCAGAAGTCAACACACAGGAATCACCAAACAGAATAGGACGTAACAGGAGCCAGGAAAATCAGAACTATCTTTGGCAGTGGTCATGTGACAGGAGGGGGAATAAGAAGGGTGTGGTGTCTTCCCATTGGCTGTAGCTGAACGCTGGCAACTTCAGCTGGAAGACACATGCCACCCACAGTCAGCCAGCGGTACTGCAAGTCCCAAGCTAACCCAGCCCAGTGGATGATCGGAGTCTGCGCCCACTGGTGCCGCTGGCATCGACTCCTCTCCCATCACCAGCACCATCCAAGGCAGGAACACGGCGTCGCCTGGCGATCGGAGCAGAAGTCGCTGGAGCAGACTCCGGCGGTGACGTAACAATATTCTGGATCTCAACACCTTCCAGACTAAATAAAATAAACTGTAGCTGGCATAGGTGGAAGGATCCAGCCAACATATATAGGAGGGGAGCAGATGTGATTGGCTCCCCCAAAGCAGGTGATCAAAGGAGACTAACAAGCAGACTAGCAGGGACTAACTCCTGCTAGCCTGCCTATGAATTAGCACTCAGCAGGTCAACGCCTAAATCTGGCTGCATAGATCACAGACACCAGAGAAGTTATAAGGTGGTGTGTCAGAATCTGTAGTCTGAACAGAAAGCATCGCCACCATGACAATCAGGGAACTTAGTGAAAATCTCTGTGTGACAACTATATGGAGGATTATGAGGTGTGCATTATACCATATAGAGGACTATGGGGTGCATTATACTACCTGTAGAACTATGGAAGTAGCATTATACTATGTGGAGGACTATGGGATGTGCATTATACTATATGGATGAAGGAGGGAAAGGCCCAATAGAACTTCTGTTTTGGGGCACCATGATTTCTATGTATGCCCCTAGCTACTAGGCTACCTTGCAGTCCATGAATATAAGCAGCTTAAAATTTTCACTTTCCCTCCAGTCATCCATTGCAGGAGCTATAATTAAATGAGCCTATAACAGATTCTGAAAATGCATTATTTTCATATATTTGTTAATCCTCTTAAGAAGTAATCCTTTTTGTTTTCTTTAGGATATAATACATTTTTTCATTTCAACCCTTCTTTATTTATGTCATCATGCAATTTTGAATCATCAGCATTCGTAGATGAACAGTATACAGTTTATAATGCCATAAGTTTCTACTAGAAGACCAGATATACTGTATTTTTCGGACTATAAGACGCTGTAATTCTGCCACCAGGGGGAGCCAGAGCTCTGCAGCAGAAGACACTACACAGAGCAAGGAGAACCAGGAAGTGAATACACAGCATTCTCATACACTACCTCAAAGCACAGCTGAGAATCAGAGCTGCAGAGCATGCAAGGAATAGTCAGGCAGGCTGGGTCAAACACCGTACGGGCAGAAGCAGGAAAGGAGGAATGAGCAGAAGCGGAGTCAAAGTCAGGCCAAGGTCAGTACCGGAGGAAGCAACCGAGTGGGGAAGTAGGAGAGGGGACAGAGGACAGGAGGGATGACCAGGGGACGGAACACAGACAAGGGCACGGGGGCACAGGAACAGACAGATCAGGAAATCACTCACAGGACAAGCAATCACAGGTAAAGCAGTGCTAAGCTTATAGCCGGCGCTGGTTCACTGGAAATGTCAGCTTTTAAGGCATCCAGGGTCCGGATGTGAGGCCCGAGAGAAGGCTATGCCCCCTAGCCATGTGGACGGGGAGGCAAACCATGACAGTACCCCCTCCTCAAGGGGGGGCCACCGGATCCCCAGGCGTCCCAGGATACTTCCGGTGGAAAGACGCAAGTAACCGATCGGTCCGCATGGATCGAGCCGGCACCCAGGACCTGTCCTCTGGACCGTAACCCTTCCAATGGTTCAAATACTGGAGGGAGCAACCGAGTGAGGAAATAGGAGAGGGGACAGAGGACAGGAGGAGCGACCAGGGGATGGAACACAGACAAGGGCACAGGGCACAGGAACAGACAGATCAGGAAATCACTCACAGGACCAGCAATCACAGGCAAAGCAGTACTAAGCTTATAGCCGGTGCTGGTTCACTGGAAATGTCAGCTTTTAAGGCATCCAGGGTCCGGAAGTGAGGCCTGAGAGAAGGCTCCGCCCCCTAGCCATGTGGATGGGGAGGCGAACCATGACTTACGCACTTTTTTTCCCCCAAATGTTGGGGGAAAGTGGTGGGTGCGTCTTATAGTCTGAATGTAGGGCTGCAGGGAATGAGGGTGCTGCGGTGGAGCGGGTCATCGGCGGCACGAGCAGGCTGTAGCAGCCTGCCATGACTACGTGGACCTGCTCATTTAATATGCACGCCTATCATCCCGCCGATCATCTCTCAGCGCTGAAGCCGGCACTGACAGGTGGGCGGGATGATGGGCGGGGAATGTGCACATATTAAACGTGTCCCCCGCGCATCCTCATCAGCACAGGGTGCAGTGAACCAGTATAACTCACCGGCCACAATCCCTGCAGCACCGCGATGTCCTCCTGTCTGTGCCAGCTGCGGCTGTGTGGAGAATAGCGGTGCTCACAGGAATGACGTCATCCCTGTGTGCACGTGTCCACGTGCAGCCGCCGCCGGCACAGACAGGAGGACATTGCGATGCTGTAGGGATCGTGGCCAGCTCCACACTCCAGCGCTGCTGCTGACACAGACAGAGCAGGAGCGATGCTGCAGGGAGTGAGGTAAGGTGAGTATGAACGTGTGTGGAGGTGTATAGCAGGATGAGGGCATATAGCAGGATGGGGGTATATTATGAGCAGGATGGAGGTATATGAGCAGGATGGGGGTATATGAGCAGGATGGGAGTATATTATGAGCAGGATGGGGGTATTTGAGCAGAATGGGGGTATATTAGCAGGATGGGGGTATATTAAGAGCAGGATGGGGGTATGTTATGAGCAGGATGGGGGTATATGAGCAGGATGGGGGTATATGAGCAGGATGGGGGTATATGAGCAGGATGGGAGTATATTATGAGCAGGATGGGGGAATATGAGCAGGATGGGGGTATATGAGCAGGATGGGGGTATATAGCAGGATGGGGGTATATGAGCAGGATATGGGTATATGAGCAGGATGGGGGTATATGAGCAGGATGGGGGTATATTATGAGCAGGATGGGGGTATATTATGAGCAGGATGGGGGTATATGAGCAGGATGGGGGTATATAGAAGGATGGGTTATATATCAGGATGGGGCCAGATGCCAGGATGGGGTATATAGCAGGATGCTGCCATATGCCAGTATATAGCAGGATGCGGCGATATGCCAGGATGACGGTATATAGCAGGATGCGGCGATATGCCAGGATGACGGTATATAGCAGGATGGGGGCTATACCAGGATGAGGGACAAATACTGTATGTACAAGGCAGGAGGATCATTACCAGGCTGGGGTACCTTAGTAGAGAATTTGGGGACATTACCCCCATAACAGTGTCAGCAGCAGATCCTCGCCCCGTAACAGTGTGTCATGACCAAATTTTTTGCTTAAAAATTTATTTTCCTATTTTCCTCCTCTAAAACGAGGGTGCATCTTATGGTCCAGTGCGTCTTATAGTCCGAAAAATATGGTACTCATTTAGATTTTTAAATATAGTATTGTAAACTTTATGATAATTTTAAGGCTATGGTTATTATAGCAGTAAGACATAGACATGGTCTCAATTTAAACATAACATGAAGAACTTATTAATCAGTTGCAGACTAGTAGATCATGACGTAATTAAATCAGCACTCTAGAATTAGAGTACCGCCATTACTGAGATTGAGAGTGAGAATCACAGAGGGGAGCAGTGAGGCTGATTCCTGCAATTAAAGAGTGCAACCACAATTGAAACAACCACAAGAGCATCCACAATGGATAAGGAGATAGCCACAGCAGTTGGAGTATGTGTACTGATAAATAAAGGAAAAAACACCAGCTCACCCACTTGTCCAATTGTGAATTCTGGAGAGTCCAAGACTTTGCTATTTCTGGGTATTTATAGATGCACTAAAATTAGCTCAATCCAAATAAAAATAAAGAATTTCTTTACTGGTAAATTATTAAAATACATTTCAGTGCCTTACAGAAAATTCCACTGTAAATTCTACAAATGTGTTTTGAATACATGCATTCTTAATCCTGGTGTTAGAAAGTGTCGTTGGCTCTTACTGAGTTAATTGCCACTTCTGAACTTGTAATGCACCCCACTTGGAGAAACCCCTGCCTAATTGACACATATGGCATCATTATGCTATCAAGAAACCCTATTCTGATAAATGACCTTATATCAATATTTTAATTGTTATTTTCACCTGCATCAGTAAAATATTAAATAAGGTGCATAAGATCGAAACACATTTAGATGATGATCAATATTGTAATTACCATGACCATGCGTTCAGAAGATGACTAATGGACAGCAGTTAATATAGACACGTGCGATATTTCTTAATGAAAACGCAGTCATAAATGCTATTATATCACAATACCACGATGTCTAGTCTGGTAAATATGCTAACCTCAATGTCTTCACGGAGTAAACCAATACATAAAATAATATTTGTATTATCAAGTGCCACTTACATAGTCCATTGACATATACACACATGGTACAAATTGTTAGTTTCCCTTGTTTAATGAAAGAAAATCCCACAATGGTCACAGATATAACTTGAATCTGACAAAAGTAATAATAAATTAAAAATCTATGAAAATGAACACTTGAAAGTCAGACATTGCTTTTCAACCATGCTTCCACAGAATTTTTTTGAAAATTAAAACTCATGAAATAGGCCTGGACAGAAATTATGGTACCCCTGAAAATAATGTGACAAAAGAGATATATTAAATCAACGTATGTCCACTAATTAGCATCACAGGTGTCTACAATCTTGTAATCAGTCAGTGGGCTTGTATATAGGACTACAGATACTCATTGTGCTGTTTGGTTACATAGTGTGTACCACACTCAACATGGACCAGAGGAAGCGAAGGAAAGAGTTGTCTCAGTAGATTAGAAAGAAAATTATAGATAAGCATGTTAAAAGGTAAAGGTTATAAGAACATCTCCAAGCAGCTTCCTGTTCCTGTGACCTCAGTTGCACATATTATTCAGAAATGTAAGATCTATGGGATTGTAGCCAACCTCCCTGGACGTGGCCGTAGGAGGAACATTGATGACAAATCAAAGAGATGGATAATACAAATGGTAACAAAAGAGCAGAGAAAAACTTCTAAAGAGATTAAAGGTGGACTTCAAACTCAAGGAATATCAGTGTCAGATCGCACCATCTGTTGTTGTTTGAGCCAAAGTGGACTTCATGGGAGATGACCAAGAAGGACACCATTGTTGAAAAAAAATCATAAAAAAGCCAGACTGGAATTAGCCACAATGGTTCTGGGAGAATGTCCTATGGACAGATGAGACAAAAATTGAACTTTTTGACAAGGCACATCAGCTCTATGTTCACAGATGAAAAAATGAAGCATATCAAGAAAAGAACACTGTCCCTACTATGAAACATGGAGGAGGCTCTGTAATGTTCTGTGGCAGCTTTGCTGCATCTGGAACAGGGTGTCTTGAATCTGTGCAGGGTACAAAGAAATCTCAAGACTATCAAGGGATTCTAGAGAGAAACGGGCTGCCCATTGTCAGAAAGCTTAGTCTCAGTCGCTGGTCATGGGTCTTGCAACAGGAAAACGACCCAAAACACACAGCTAAAAACACCCAAGAATGGCTAAAGTTACCGTCACACATAACGAGATCGCTAGCGAGATCACAGCTGAGTCACGGTTTCCGTGACGCAGTAGCGATCCCGTTAGCGATCTTGTTATGTGTGACACCTACCAGCGATCAGGCCCCTGCTGTGAGATCTCTAGTCATTGCAGAATGGTCCAGGCCATTTTCTTCAAAGGTGATGTCCTGTTGGGCAGGACCCATCGCTGTGTTTGACACTGTGTGACAGAGTCCCAGTGACTGCTGAGATCGTTATACAGGTCGCTACTGCGACCAGCATCGCTGGTAAGATCTGACTGTGTGACATCTCACCTGCGACCTCCCAGCGACTTACCTGCGATCCCTATCAGGTCGCATCGTTTTCGTGATCGCTGGTAAGTCGTTGGGTGTGACTGGGCCATAAGAGTAGAACATTGGACTATTATGAAGTGACCTTCTATGAGCCCTGACCTATTGTGCATCTTTGGAAAAAGGTGAAACAGGTCATTTGGAAAAGGCAATCTTCAAACATGAGACAACTGGAGCAATTTGCTCTTGAGGAGTGGCCAAAATACTTGTCAACAGGTGCAGAAGTCTCATTGAGAGTTACAGCTTATTGTTTGATTGCAGTGATTGCCTCAAAAGGCTGTGCAACAACATATTAAGTTAAGGGTACCATAATTTCTGTCCAGGCCTATTTCATGAGTATTATTTTTTTAAAAAAATTCTGTGGAAGCATGGTTGAAAAGCAATATCTGACTTTCATTTGTTCATTTTCATAGATTTAAAATTATTATTACTTTTGTCAGATTCAAGTTATTCTTGTGACTATTGAGGGTTTTTCTTTCATTAAATGAGAGGTACAAATAATGACAAAGGGAAAGTGTTGCATAACAAATAATATAAACCTTTAAGAGTCAATTTTAATAATTACACTTAATATATCCAAAACCCAGTGCAAAATACAAAATAGAAGAAAAAGGGAGGAGGGTAAAGTTCTCACCCTAATAGATGCACCTCCCTCCTGTCCTCTACCTAACATGGAGGTTGGCACCCTAATATAAAGCGAAAGTTGCGCCCCCACTCAATGACGGGTATCCCTGAAATTCCCTATTAAGCCCTCACAAAAGTCATGAGGGATACAAAGTTAAAGGCAGGGTAAACTTATGGTAGTGGATAGGGTACTAAAAACGCACAGATGAACCACTATCCATACAGATTAGAAATTATGGATATGCATGGAGGGATCCTAAATTAATCAAATATAAGGACCTCTTAATATCCTCCAGTCAACGAAGGGGTAATGCCCAGGTAATGAGGAATCTAATACCCCCGACTAAAAAAAGCACTGGACCCTGACCACAGTATAAAGATGTCATCAATATATCTTGACCACAATAATATATGTGGCTGCCACCAGTGGTCTCCATCCATAAAGACGACGGTTTCTTCCCACCAGCCCAGGAAGAGGTTAGGATATGAGGGAGCACAAGGGCTCCCCATAGCTGTCCCCCTGAGCTGGTGGAAGTACTTACCGTCGAATCTAAAGATGTTATGATGTAATAAAAAGTCCAGTAAACCCAAGAGGAACCGATTGTGATCGAAATACTCCCTAGTCTGAGTATTGAGATAATATTCAATTGCTTTAAGTCCGAGTTCATGTGGTATGTTGCTGTAGAGTGTCTCTACATCAATGGAAGCCAGAAGTACGTCCTCACCCACCGTAATGCCATCTAGTTTACCCAATAGGTCAGCTGTATCCCGCGTGTAAGACGGGAGTGAGGTGACAAAGAGGTGTAATAGTTCATCAACATAAATTCCGCTGTTCTGTATGTATGACCCCTCACCTGATATAATTGGGCGTCCCTTCAACACCTCAAGGCCTTTATGCACCTTGGGTAAGGCGTAGAAGGTTGGCATGACTGGGAACGTAGGCTTCACAAAGTCAAATTCACTATTAGTTAGCAAGCCAGCCCTCCTTGCCTCCTCAAGTATCGCAAGCAGGGATGACTTAAACTCACCAAGAGGATTTGAAGAGAGTACTTCATAGGTATTTCTGTCCCTTAGAATACGGTGGCACATCTCCAAATATTTTTCGCGACTCATAATCACGAGATTGCCACCCTTATCCGAGGGTTTTATAATCAGGTTTTCGTTTTTTTCAAGATCCTGTAGCGCCAAAGATTCCTCTTCGGAGAGATTCCGATTTAGACTGTCGTACTGTCATTTAAGATCCCTTTCTACCAATCTCAGAAATAAGTCAATGTTGGTGGTATCACTTTGTGGGGGCATCTTTGTGCTTTTTATTTTAAGTTTTGTGAAGGAGCCACGGCCCTTTTCATTGTTAACGTCCTGTTCTTGAAGGAGTCCTAGGAGTGACTGATAACCTTCCATGTCCTCCTCCGTTAGACTCAATCTTTTCCAGCTCTCCCTATCGTTATTGAAGAAGAATTTCCTCCATTTAAGTTTTCTCCCGAAAAGCTGTATGTCTTTAACCCAATGAAAACAACTGAAATCATTTGTAGGTACAAACGATAGGCCTTTTCCCAAAATTCCATATTGTCTGTTATTCAGGGTATAATCGGATAAGTTAATAATTTGGCTCCTATTCAACCCGCCACTTTGTGTATACTCAACAGTTAGTTCACCCGGTTCCTCAGCTGATAGACGCGGGATATCCCCTGTTCTAATAATGATCCCTTGGTCCCACTTGATGTTGTAGAGGTAGATGCAGAGGAGAACACAAAACAAAACCAATTGAATGAATAGGTCCATAGTATCACAAGCCATGCATATGAACGGTCACCAAAAAAGACCACAAAAACAGCAAAAAGACCTTCATATTAAATAGTCATTGCACCTCTATCTATTAAATACTCAAAACCATGTTTCATTTTATAATGAGGTGCAAATTTATTCATAAATGTACAAAATTGATAAAAGGATAACAATCAAAACAGCACAAAGTGCACAGTAGTGTTTGTAGAGACATATTAAAAACAGGAAGGTGCGCCCGGAGGGTCCAGCCCAGAAAACATGATAATATAGAAAATTATTGACATGGTACAATGATCAACGACCAATAAATCAGATCACTTGGTTGTACAAAGATCTCACAGCATGCTATAGATGTTCAGGGGACATGTAGTGTCAGTTATTTAAATGGATTGCCTGCAGTTTGTATTGTAGCAAGATTAACCATATATGGGCAGCAACCCACAAATAACATAAAGACAATCAGATCTTGATCATATGTCCACAGAAGTATTAGACAATATAACGCAGCCCTTGGCCTGACATGTATAAAAAACAACCCTCTTTGTACAATCAGAATTGCTTAATAATGGTGCCATATATGGCAAGGGAAATTTGCATGATTAGATGTATGCATGAAAATTTTAAACCTGCCAAGCCGGGATCCTGAATGGGATCACAGACTGCGTTGCTGGATCTAGTATCTTACCAAAGGGCTGGGGAGACCCTCAACATGCACACCTCCCTGCACCTCGACGCGTTTCGCTGCCGCTTCGTCGGGAGGTGCAGGGGTGATGTGGGTGGCTGATTATATACAGGCCAGTGTGTCCTACCGTCCTATAGTGGCGCACCGCGGACGCCCGATGTCCATCACCCACGCTGCCCGGCGTCCCGGAAGTCAGACCGCGCATGCGCGCAAGCCGGACTCCCGATAGGACGCCGGGCAGAGGGGAGGAGGGAGGATCAGGGGGCCGTGCGCGCGCAGGACGGAGGCTATCAACCACATCTCAGAGTGGTGACACCCGATGTCCGTCATCCACGCCGGCCAGCGTCACCGAGGCCAGACCGCGCGTGCGCTCAGGTCAGACCTCAATTGTGGCGCTGGGCAGAGAGGAGGAGGGAGAATCAGGGGATCATGCGCACAAAGGACGGAGGTTATTAGCACCATATTGGAAAGGGGAAAGAAAGAGGGCAGCACAATAAAGCTGAACAGCCACGTCCATGCAAAGATATATAAACATCACATCAACATTATAATGAGTTCAAGATATGAGATATTTCTTGTTTTGGTGTACTGTTCATATACATGGCTGTAAGTCCATAGGTGTAAACAACAATTCCGCTTCCTTTCTATTCCTTCTTTTCCATCTCATCCATCCTGAGTGTCCGGCCTACACAGCCCACCACATCTAAAAGATCATATGATAAGGAAAAGATGAAAAAATAATTAAAAACAAAAATATAAAACAGATGGCAGAACAACCAGCAGCAACTACAACCCCATATGGCGCAGCACCGCAGAGCAACAGGTCAAATCAGGTCAAAAAGGGTCTGTAACTAACCAAGTTGTTAAGACCCTTAGGTTTGGTGGTATCAAGTAGTGTTATCCAACGAGCTTCTCTTTTTAATAGTGCATTTTTTAGCTCACCACCCCTAGCCCCAAGATGGACCTGCTCAATA
Organism: Anomaloglossus baeobatrachus; assembly: GCF_048569485.1. NCBI lineage: Eukaryota > Metazoa > Chordata > Amphibia > Anura > Aromobatidae > Anomaloglossus > Anomaloglossus baeobatrachus. The sequence continues at coordinate 335,002,709 of NC_134354.1, read as the reverse complement.
CCCCTAAACTTCAACAGTCGCCAGTTAGAATTATGACATTCTTTAAAATGCTTGGGGATATTCTTAAGGATGCAGATGTCTTCTGGTCTGTGCAGTTTGGCCGCATTCCGGATGTCACGAAGGTGCTCAAGAATGCGCACCCTGAACTCACGGGATGTGAGCCCCACATACACAAGACCACATGGGCATATTGCCCAATAGATGATCCCTGATGTCCGGCAGTTGATAAAGTCAGTGATTTTATATGTGTTTTTTTGTGATGAGTCCCAAAATTCCAAAGCACGGTCCATCTGCGGGCAGGCGCCACAGTCTCCACATGGTTGAGAACCCCATCTTATGCCCTTACTAGCCCCAAATGGTTTTGCAACAGCGGGAATATAATGACTCCTCACAATTTGATCTTTAAGGGTTTTTGACTTTTTAGGTGTAATCGCAGGTGATGGAGTCAAAATTTGAGATAGATCATTGTCAGTATGAAGGATTGACCAATGTTTTTTAATAATATCCGACATTTCCCTCCACTGCGCATGATAAGGGGTAATGAAGCGAACCACATCACCATCATCCTTCTTAGTGCGAGTTTTAAGCAACTCACTACGTGGGGTATCCCTCGCCCTGGTATAGCCATCCTGTATGGCTTTGTGGTGATAGTGACGAGCACCAAATCGTTTTTTCAAATCATCCGACTGTCGTTCAAACAATGCATCACTGGAGCAGACACGTTTCACACGTAAAAATTGACCAACAGGTATGGAGTTAATCACCTGACTTGGGTGTGAAGATTTCGCACTCAGAAGAGAGTTCACCGCTGTTTTCTTGCGAAAAATATCTGTGCACAAAAGTCCATCGTTCCCTTTAAAAACTCGCACATCCAGGAAATCAATTTCATCATTACTGCAGATATAAGTAAGATTGATGTTATTAGTATTACCGTTGAGTCGTTGCATAAAGATGTCCAAGTGTTTGATCTCCCCCTGCCAAATCAAAAAAATATCGTCGATGTAGCGCAGCCACATATGGACTGCGCCCATCTCCGAATCTGGATATAAAATGGACCGCTCCCAATGTCCAAGAAAGAGGTTTGCGTATGAGGGCGCACAAGACGCCCCCATCGCAACTCCTCTCTCTTGGAGATAGAAGCGGTCCTTAAATAAAAAGAAATTATGAGAAAGAATAAATCTCAATAAAAGCAGGAGGAGATCAATCAGTTGGACATCCAGAGCCGTAGTTCTTAAGAAAAACTCAACCGCCTCAACCCCATCATCATGAGATATGGATGTATATAGCGACTCAACGTCTGCAGTTACCATGACTACATCCGTTTCAAAGATAATACCCTCCAATCTATTCAAAAATTCAGTTGAATCCTGAATGTATGAGGGAAGGGTGCTGACCAATGGCTTCAAATAATAATCTAGGAACCTGCAAGCAGGCTCACATAGACTATTATTGCCAGAAACGATTGGTCTTCCTGGTGGACACACTATATTTTTGTGAACTTTTGGCAAGAAATAGATGGTAGGTATGATCGGATGGTCAACAATCAGGCCCTCAAAGATAGACTTGGGTATAACCCCTCTTTCAAATGCCAAAAACAGTAAATCATGAAGTTCACTTTGATACCTCCTCAATGGGTTTGTTGTTAATTTGGTATAGCAATTGATGTCATTCAGCTGTCTAAAAGCTTCCACTTCATATTTATCTTTGCCCCAAACCACTACATTTCCGCCTTTGTCCGATTGTTTAATCACCACGTCATCCATATTCTTCAGTTCTTTAAGAGCCAGGCTGTTACGGTTGCTGCGAGCACTGGAGACTATGTCCAGATTTCTTGCTACTGCACATGTGCGAGCGCTGGAGACTAAGTCCAGATTTCTTGCTACTGCACATGTGCGAGCGCTGGAGACTAAGTCCAGATTTCTTGCTACTGCACATGTACGAGCGCTGGAGACTAAGTCCAGATTTCTTGCTACTGCACATGTGCGAGCGCCGGAGACTAAGTCCAATCTTGGAGCCATTGCACATGTGCGGGTGACATCATCGCTGACACGAGGTCACATGTCTCTGACACCTTCTATGCCGATTGGTCGCTGGTCATGTGCTTGTGACGTCTTGCTCGGTGATAGGCCAGCATGACGTCACTCCTGTCGTTCTGGCAGCGGATTGGCTCTGGTGTCCTCCATCTTGGATGAGGCACAGAGTCTATATAAGACCCTGACACACGCCGCATGGTGCTCAGTCCTCTTGGTTCATGCATATGAGTAGACGCTCTGTGCGCGTTCCTCTAGGCATTCCTCTGTCTATGCTAGGTGAGCGCTACCGGCAGGGTAGCGTTCTTATACCTTACAGCTTCGGCTGCTGTCCGTATCCTTACCTCTTAGGGGAGCGGACATAGGCAGGTGCCTGAGGCACATGGTCTGGCTGGGCCTTGTGATTCTACTCGTAGGTGGACGTTGCCGCTAGGGTAACGTTCCTTATACTGCGTCTGGCAGTTGTTCGTATCCTCGCACACTAGGGGAGCGAACAGAGGTAGGAGCTTTGTGCGGCTTACGCTGCTGTTCGTCTCTTTTGCACCACTAGAAGAGCGGACCTAGGCAGGTGCCATATCTAGTGGTTCGTGTCCTCGCACACTAGTGGAGCGAACGCAGGTAGGAGCTTTGTGCGGCTTATGCTGCTGTTCGTCTCTTTTGCACCACTAGAAGAGCGGACCTAGGTAGGTGCCATTTCGCACACATTGCCTTTGTCTCTGTGATTATTAACAGAGATCATTCCACACACCCTCCAAGTAAGGGAGGAATTGCTTTACTTATTATATTTACTTACTTATTATATCCTTCTGTGAGTTAACAGAGGTATTGCACTCTGCCATAGTCTGCAGCAAAGTCTTTGCACGGTGGACCCTGACTGTCTGATACTCCTTTCGGTTATTATCAGACAGCCCCCCGTAACATTAGGACTGAGCCAAGGGTCTGGCAGTTATGGCAGAATATCAGCAGTTACACCGTTACATACAAGTACTTGAGTCACGGCTCAAGAGTATAGAGGATAAACCTCAGACCATGGTGACATCTGCACATGATCCTCGACTTGCTCTGCCAAACAGATATTCTGGCGATGCCAGATCATGTCGTGGTTTCATTAGTCAGTGTCAGATACACCTAGAGGTCAACTCTTCTCGCTTCTCTACGGAGAGGTCCAGAGTAGGCTTTATCATCTCCTTACTTCAGGACAAAGCCTTAGAATGGGCGACTCCCCTATGGGAGCGCTCTGATGTGGTTACTCTGAGACATCAAGACTTTCTTGATGCTCTTAAGGCGGTATTCATGGGTCCGCAGGTTACCCATGATGCGGCCCTGAGACTGTTAGATCTATCTCAGGGTTCGTTATCCACTAGTTCTTATGCCATTGCTTTTAGAACTCTGGTGGCAGAACTAGATTGGCCAGAGAAGGTGTTGATTCCTATCTTCTGGAGAGGGTTGGCAGGCTATGTCAAGGATGCCCTTGCTACTCGTGAGGTCCCTGCTTCTCTGGAGGACTTGATCACAGTAGCAACGAGGATCGATGTACGCCATAAGGAACGTAGACTCGAGGTTTCTTCCTCACGCCCTAAGCATCGGGCTATTCCAGTTGTTGAGGGTCCACTACCATCTTCCTCAGCATCTGAAACATCTCCCACTCCTATGGAGTTAGGTCATACGTTCTCCAGACTACGCAAGTCTGGTCCTCCTATATGTTACGTATGTCGTCAGGCTGGGCACTATGCCAACAAGTGTCCTAGTCGTCAGGGAAACTCCCTGGTCTAGTAACCATTAGAGGGGGGTTACTAGAGACGTCTTCTGCACCCTCTAAGTGTTGTATCCCAGGTCAGCTCTCGTTATCTGAGAATACATGGCCTATTATGGCTTTTGTGGATTCCGGAGCTGACGGGATTTTTGTGTCCTCAGGATTTGTAAAGGGACACAATATTCCCTCTATCATGTTAGAGGCGCCTATTCCTGTCCGTGTTGTTAATGGAACTATGTTGTCTGACTCCATTACATTGAGGACAGTTCCCTTGCGCCTTTCCCTGTCTCAGGGTCACATAGAGGAGATTTCTTTTCTTGTTTTGCCTGAGGGTATAGACGACGTCCTTCTGGGTCTTCCATGGCTTCGGACTCATGCTCCTCACATTGACTGGGAGTCTGACAGCATTATTAGTTGGGGTTCGAAATGTCAGTCCCGATGTCTTCCCTTACCACCTAAGGTCGTTGCGGTTGCATCAACTGATCTCTCTCCCATACCTACACCCTATTTGGATTTCGCTGACGTGTTCTCCAAACAGGGTGCTGAGGTTCTTCCACCCCATAGGCCGTATGACTGTGCCATAGACCTTATCCCAGGTTCGGTTCCACCTAAAGGCAGGGTTTACCCCCTGTCGATACCTGAGTCGGAGGCCATGTCGACCTATATAAGAGAGAGTTTAGAGAAGGGGTTCATTCGTAAGTCTGTCTCTCCCGCGGGAGCTGGGTTTTTCTTTGTTCGGAAGAAAGAGGGTGATTTGCGTCCCTGCATAGATTACAGGGGTCTCAACGCAATCACAATAAAGAACAAATACCCATTACCTTTAATTTCGGAGCTCTTTGACAGACTGAGAGGAGCTCAAGTTTTTACGAAGTTGGATCTGCGGGGTGCGTATAACTTGGTACGAATTCGAAAGGGTGACGAATGGAAGACCGCTTTTAACACCCGAGACGGTCACTATGAATACCTCGTCATGCCTTTTGGGTTATGTAATGCACCCGCAGTATTTCAGGACTTCGTAAACGATGTGTTCAGGGATTTACTGTTATCCTCAGTAGTGGTGTATCTAGACGACATCCTGATTTTTTCTCCTGATCTGGAGACTCATCGTCAGGATGTCGTTCGTGTCCTTTCCCGTTTAAGGGAGCACTCATTGTTTGCTAAACTCGAGAAATGTGTATTCGAGCAGTCCTCATTGCCTTTTTTGGGTTACATTATCTCACAAGAGGGTCTGGCTATGGATCCTGCGAAGCTCTCTGCTGTCCTGCAATGGTCCGAACCTCATTCCTTGAAGGCGGTGCAACGCTTCTTAGGATTCATAAATTATTACAGGCAGTTCATACCCCATTTTTCTACTTTGGTGGCCCCTTTGGTGGCCTTGACTAAGAAAGGTGCTAATCCCAAAGCCTGGTCTACTGAGACATCTCAGGCTTTTGAGGCAGTAAAAAGACACTTTTCAACTGCTCCCGTTCTTCAAAGACCCGATGAGAATAAGCCCTTCCTCTTAGAGGTTGATGCCTCTTCAGTGGGTGCTGGTGCGGTCTTGTATCAAAAGAACGGTGCAGGTAGAAAAAGGCCGTGTTTCTTCTTTGCTAAAACCTTTTCACCGGCAGAGAGAAACTATACCATTGGGGATAGGGAACTGCTCGCCTTGAGATTAGCCTTGGAGGAGTGGCGTCACTTGCTGGAAGGAGCGAAACATCCTTTCCAGGTCTATACAGACCATAAGAATCTGACGTACTTACAAACCGCTCAGCGTCTGAATCCTCGCCAAGCCCGCTGGTCCTTGTTTTTCTCCCGCTTTCACTTCTCCATCAACTATCTGTCTGGGAGTAAGAATAACAAGGCAGACTCCCTGTCTCGCTCTATGCTTTCTACCCAGGAAGAGATTGACGAACCTCGTCTTATCCTTCCCTCCAGGGTTTTTCATACGCTCTCCCCTGTGACGTTAGACCAAATCCCACCGGGCAAGACCTTTGTTCCGCCTGATCGACAGAATGATATACTGTCATGGGCCCACACCTCAAAGGTGGGTGGGCATTTTGGTATTAGGCGGACACGAGAGTTACTGGAGAGGTGGTATTGGTGGCCACACTTAGCCAGCCATGTCAAGAGATATGTCGGTTCCTGCTACTCGTGTGCTCGCAACCGTCCATTACGGCAGAGACCGGCTGGGCTCTTGCATCCTTTACCAGTGCCAGATAGACCATGGGAGGTGGTAGGCATGGACTTTGTGGGTGATCTTCCATGTTCACAGGGACATAGATTTGTGTGGGTCATTACGGACCATTTCTCCCGGATGGTTCATCTCGTACCGTTATCGAGAATCCCATCTTCCAGGGTACTAGCCAAACTATTCCTCAAGCATGTCTTTAGGCTTCACGGGATGCCAGATCGTATCATTTGTGATAGAGGCCCGCAATTTACTTCCCGTTTCTGGTGAGATCTTTGTAGCCTTCTGCAAATTGAGTTGAATCTCTCTTCGGCATACCATCCGGAGACTAATGGTTTGGTTGAACGTACCAATCAATCTATGATTATATACCTTCGACACTTTGTTGCTGAGAACCACGATAACTGGTCCTCCCTCCTACCCTGGGCAGAATTTGCCCTTAACAATTCGCTGGCTGAGGCCACTGGGCAGACACCGTTCGTACTCAATAATGGGCAACACCCTAGGGTACCGGTACCGTTTCCCGCTGCTGCACCTCCTCCTCTTGTGGCCGACTGGGCAACTAATGCCAGAGAGGTTTGGGATCGGACTCAAGAGTCGATCCAAGCAGCTAAGGACCGTATGAAGACGGTGTCCGATCGGTTTCGTCGCCCGGCTCCTGTCTTTTCTCCAGGGGACTTTGTGTGGCTCTCTGCAAAACACGTGAGACTTAGAGTGAGCTCTGTCAAATTTGCTCCTCGCTTCCTGGGTCCTTATGAGGTTCTTCGACAGGTAAATCCTGTAGTCTATCAATTGAAGTTACCTGTCCATCTTAGGATTCATGACAAATTCCATGTCTCACTGCTAAAGCCGGCTATTTTACCTCACGCTCGTGAAGTGCACTCTCCTGCCTCTGATTCCTCTCGCTCTAGCTATGAGGTCCGAGCCATAGTTGGTTCTAAGATGGTTAGAGGGCGCAGGTTCTTCTTGATAGATTGGGAGGGCTATGGCCCGGAACATCGCTCTTGGGAGCCTGAGGAGGCTGTCCATGCTCCCGACTTAGTTGCCGATTACCTGCGTCGCCGGGAGGGGGGCCCTTGAGGGGGAGGTACTGTTACGGTTGCTGCGAGCACTGGAGACTATGTCCAGATTTCTTGCTACTGCACATGTGCGAGCGCTGGAGACTAAGTCCAGATTTCTTGCTACTGCACATGTGCGAGCGCTGGAGACTAAGTCCAGATTTCTTGCTACTGCACATGTGCGAGCGCTGGAGACTAAGTCCAGATTTCTTGCTACTGCACATGTGCGAGCGCCGGAGACTAAGTCCAATCTTGGAGCCATTGCACATGTGCGGGTGACATCATCGCTGACACGAGGTCACATGTCTCTGACACCTTCTATGCCGATTGGTCGCTGGTCATGTGCTTGTGACGTCTTGCTCGGTGATAGGCCAGCATGACGTCACTCCTGTCGTTCTGACAGCGGATTGGCTCTGGTGTCCTCCATCTTGGATGAGGCACAGAGTCTATATAAGACCCTGACACACGCCGCATGGTGCTCAGTCCTCTTGGTTCATGCATATGAGTAGACGCTCTGTGCGCGTTCCTCTAGGCATTCCTCTGTCTATGCTAGGTGAGCGCTACCGGCAGGGTAGCGTTCTTATACCTTACAGCTTCGGCTGCTGTCCGTATCCTTACCTCTTAGGGGAGCGGACATAGGCAGGTGCCTGAGGCACATGGTCTGGCTGGGCCTTGTGATTCTACTCGTAGGTGGACGTTGCCGCTAGGGTAACGTTCCTTATACTGCGTCTGGCAGTTGTTCGTATCCTCGCACACTAGGGGAGCGAACAGAGGTAGGAGCTTTGTGCGGCTTACGCTGCTGTTCGTCTCTTTTGCACCACTAGAAGAGCGGACCTAGGCAGGTGCCATATCTAGTGGTTCGTGTCCTCGCACACTAGTGGAGCGAACGCAGGTAGGAGCTTTGTGCGGCTTATGCTGCTGTTCGTCTCTTTTGCACCACTAGAAGAGCGGACCTAGGTAGGTGCCATTTCGCACACATTGCCTTTGTCTCTGTGATTATTAACAGAGATCATTCCACACACCCTCCAAGTAAGGGAGGAATTGCTTTACTTATTATATTTACTTACTTATTATATCCTTCTGTGAGTTAACAGAGGTATTGCACTCTGCCATAGTCTGCAGCAAAGTCTTTGCACGGTGGACCCTGACTGTCTGATACTCCTTTCGGTTATTATCAGACAGCCCCCCGTAACACAGGCGTTGATTGTGCGTGAGATTATCATGTGTGCGTCTACAAGGTAAGCATCTAAGCTCCTGTGTTACCACCTTAGTAAATGCATCAATCACAGGACAGGTCGACAAAGGAGGAAATGCAGTGGATCTTTTTTTGATAAACGATGGAAAATTAGCCATATTTTGATCCTCTTGTTCCGCCAATAGCGACTCCAAAGTCCTCACTGCCGCCAATTCTTCCATTGACAGATCAGAATGTAAACTCCTCTCTTTTTTCAAAAAATATTTTTTGAAGAGAAGCTTTCGACCAAAAAGATTTAAATCTTTAATGGCAGTGAAGACGTCGAAGTCAGCCACCGGCGAAAAAGATAGACCAAGCTGCAAAACATTGATCTGATCATCTGTAAGAATTTTATCAGTAAGGTTAATTACCTTAAGTGTATCAGTGGGGTTAGAAGATTTTTTGGCATGTTGGCGTTGCTTTTTCTTGGTGGAATATCTGGTTTCCATCCTATGTGTAAAGAAACCATGTCCTCCTTGACCAATAAACGGGGGCCGGGGTCGTGATGATCCTTCCCCAGAGGAAAGTGACTCCGTATTAGATTGTGACTTCGAGCGGCTGTTGGATCCTGATCTCAAAATTTTGTTATGATGCCATCTGAAGACATTTCCACTCTGATAGTCAGCAACGTCACGTTTGAATTTTTGAGCCTTCTTCTGTTTGATGTCCGTCTCCCATTCCTCACATTCCTTAATGAGTTCCCTATCAAATTCTGCCAAAGCAGCCTCAGACATGTTCTCCTTAAGTTCTTTGTTGATTTTTTCAATTTCGCTCTCTAATTCTTGAATTCTCTTTTTATCAAAGCCAATCAAGAGCTCCAACATTGTACGGGAGCATAACTTGCAGGCCTCCTCCCACCTATTTTTAAATATATCATCTTCAACGACAAAGGCAGGAAATGTCTGAATGCGCAGACCCCTAGGTATGATGTCCTTAGAGAGGTACTGCTCCAGTGATGCCCTATTCCACCAGGATTTGGTCCGCTTAAAGAGAAAATTTTTCAATTTGACCTGCAACTCACGGTGCTGAACCGGGGGCGAAGAGCCAGACTGGCCGCCGCCATCTCCAAACACGTCTGAGACCTGCGCTGCCCAGCTGGTATCCCGACCACGGTAATCCATAATTAGACCTATATTCCCAAGAAGAACACAAAACAAAACCAATTGAATGAATAGGTCCATAGTATCACAAGCCATGCATATGAACGGTCACCAAAAAAGACCACAAAAACAGCAAAAAGACCTTCATATTAAATAGTCATTGCACCTCTATCTATTAAATACTCAAAACCATGTTTCATTTTATAATGAGGTGCAAATTTATTCATAAATGTACAAAATTGATAAAAGGATAACAATCAAAACAGCACAAAGTGCACAGTAGTGTTTGTAGAGACATATTAAAAACAGGAAGGTGCGCCCGGAGGGTCCAGCCCAGAAAACATGATAATATAGAAAATTATTGACATGGTACAATGATCAACGACCAATAAATCAGATCACTTGGTTGTACAAAGATCTCACAGCATGCTATAGATGTTCAGGGGACATGTAGTGTCAGTTATTTAAATGGATTGCCTGCAGTTTGTATTGTAGCAAGATTAACCATATATGGGCAGCAACCCACAAATAACATAAAGACAATCAGATCTTGATCATATGTCCACAGAAGTATTAGACAATATAACGCAGCCCTTGGCCTGACATGTATAAAAAACAACCCTCTTTGTACAATCAGAATTGCTTAATAATGGTGCCATATATGGCAAGGGAAATTTGCATGATTAGATGTATGCATGAAAATTTTAAACCTGCCAAGCCGGGATCCTGAATGGGATCACAGACTGCGTTGCTGGATCTAGTATCTTACCAAAGGGCTGGGGAGACCCTCAACATGCACACCTCCCTGCACCTCGACGCGTTTCGCTCCCGCTTCGTCGGGAGGAGTCATTATATTCCCGCTGTTGCAAAACCATTTGGGGCTAGTAAGGGCATAAGATGGGGTTCTCGACCATGTGGAGACTGTGGCGCCTGCCCGCAGATGGACCGTGCTTTGGAATTTTGGGACTCATCACAAAAAACACATATAAAATCACTGACTTTATCAACTGCCGGACATCAGGGATCATCTATTGGGCAATATGCCCATGTGGTCTTGTGTATGTGGGGCTCACATCCCGTGAGTTCAGGGTGCGCATTCTTGAGCACCTTCGTGACATCCGGAATGCGGCCAAACTGCACAGACCAGAAGACATCTGCATCCTTAAGAATATCCCCAAGCATTTTAAAGAATGTCATAATTCTAACTGGCGAATGTTGAAGTTTAGGGGTATTGAGCAGGTCCATCTTGGGGCTAGGGGTGGTGACCTAAAAAATGCACTATTAAAAAGGGAAGCTCGTTGGATAACACTACTTGATACCACCAAACCTAAGGGTCTTAACGACTTGGTTAGTTACAGACCCTTTTTGACCTGATTTGACCTGTTGCTCTGCGGTGCTGCGCCATATGGGCTTGTAATTGCTGCTGGTTGTTCTGCCATCTGTTTTATATTTTTGTTTTTAATTATTTTTTCATCTTTTCCTTATCATATGATCTTTTAGATGTGGTGGGCTGTGTAGGCCGGACACTCAGGATGGATCAGATGGAAAAGAAGGAATAGAAAGGAAGCGGAATTGTTGTTTACACCTATGGACTTACAGCCATGTATATGAACAGTACACCAAAACAAGAAATATCTCATATCTTGAACTCATTATAATGTTGATGTGATGTTTATATATCTTTGCATGGACGTGGCTGTTCAGCTTTATTGTGCTGCCCTCTTTCTTTCCCCTTTCCAATATGGTGCTAATAACCTCCGTCCTTTGTGCGCATGATCCCCTGATTCTCCCTCCTCCTCTCTGCCCAGCGCCACAATTGAGGTCTGACCTGAGCGCACGCGCGGTCTGGCCTCGGTGACGCTGGCCGGCGTGGATGACGGACATCGGGTGTCACCACTCTGAGATGTGGTTGATAGCCTCCGTCCTGCGCGCGCACGGCCCCCTGATCCTCCCTCCTCCCCTCTGCCCGGCGTCCTATCGGGAGTCCGGCTTGCGCGCATGCGCGGTCTGACTTCCGGGACGCCGGGCAGCGTGGGTGATGGACATCGGGCGTCCGCGGCGCGCCACTATAGGACGGTAGGACACACTGGCCTGTATATAATCAGCCACCCACATCACCCCTGCACCTCCCGACGAAGCGGCAGCGAAACGCGTCGAGGTGCAGGGAGGTGTGCATGTTGAGGGTCTCCCCAGCCCTTTGGTAAGATACTAGATCCAGCAACGCAGTCTGTGATCCCATTCAGGATCCCGGCTTGGCAGGTTTAAAATTTTCATGCATACATCTAATCATGCAAATTTCCCTTGCCATATATGGCACCATTATTAAGCAATTCTGATTGTACAAAGAGGGTTGTTTTTTATACATGTCAGGCCAAGGGCTGCGTTATATTGTCTAATACTTCTGTGGACATATGATAAAGATCTGATTGTCTTTATGTTATTTGTGGGTTGCTGCCCATATATGGTTAATCTTGCTACAATACAAACTGCAGGCAATCCATTTAAATAACTTACACTACATGTCCCCTGAACATCTATAGCATGCTGTGAGATCTTTGTACAACCAAGTGATCTGATTTATTGGTCGTTGATCATTGTACCATGTCAATAATTTTCTATATTATCATGTTTTCTGGGCTGGACCCTCCGGGCGCACCTTCCTGTTTTTAATATGTCTCTACAAACACTACTGTGCACTTTGTGCTGTTTTGATTGTTATCCTTTTATCAATTTTGTACATTTATGAATAAATTTGCACCTCATTATAAAATGAAACATGGTTTTGAGTATTTAATAGATAGAGGTGCAATGACTATTTAATATGAAGGTCTTTTTGCTGTAGATGCAGAGGAGAAACCTGATTCCTGTCCATATGATCTTGTGTTTACAGGATCCCTTGTGGGGTATGTGTCCCTCCCCGACGCCATCGCTTATTCTGGCGTTTACCTCTGTTACTAAACCAACCTTCGCCTCCCACACTTTCAGTGTCAGAGACCTCTTGGTCAGATGAGGAAATATAAGTATCTCTTTGGGCTGGGCTTACAAAATTATATGCCTGATTGGTAGTAAACTCCCTAAGGTCTCTCTGAAACTGTAGATGTTTCCTCTCTTTTATATAGCCCTGGTATTTTTCTATTGAGACCTGTAGTGCGCTTTCTCGTTTGTTGAAATCAGGATCTGATTTAAATTTTAGAATATTTTCAATATCCATATTTAGTTTGGTTGTAGCCTGCTCTAATAGTGTCTTCTCTTCCTGAACCAATATGGTCATAAACCTGTGAGAGGACTCTATTGACTCTTTTTGCCAGGCCTCCAGGAGTTTTGGGCTCGAGGTGCGGGAGGATGGACAGAGGTTAATTCTCAAACCTTTAGGGACAATTCTATTTTTAAGGTAGTTCTCAAGAGCTTTAATTTCCCACCAGGACTAAAGATCACCAAATTTTGTCTTAAGGGAAGTAATCCCAACTCTACCCTCTGTGGTCTCTTTAGTACAGAATGCCTGGTTCGCGTCTTCCACCCAGGAATCTCTATTAATGGGACCCATCAAGAAGCTGGTCATATTAGACAAAATAATGAAAAAGGGAAACTGTTTCATAACAAATAAAATAACCCTTTAAAAGTCAATTTTATTAATTACACTTAAAATATCCAAAACCCAGTGCAAAATACAAAATAGAAGAAAAAGGGAGGAGGGTAAAGTTCTCACCCTAATAGATGCACCTCCCTCTTGTCCTCTACCTACCGCGGAGGTTGGCACCCTAATGTAAAGCGAAAGTGGCGTCCCCATTCAACGACGGCTATCCATGAAATTCCCTATTAAGCCCTCACAAAAGTCATGAGGGATACAAAGTTAAAGCTAGGGTAAACTTATGGTAGTGGACAGGGTACTAAAAACGCACAGATGAACCACTATCCATATGTCGTTGGTGGAGGGGACGCTGTTACGAGGGGGACCCGGGGAAGCGTGCCAAGATGGGAAATGGACAGCTTCCGCCGGTCAAGGTCCACTGTGCGGTGTAAGGGACCGCTGCTATGGTCAGGAAAGAGTGAGCGGGTTGCTACTAGTGATCGTCTGGAACGTCACAGACGATCTATGTACACCGGTCCGCCCTAACCCGTGAGGGTTGTATGGCTCGGGGCTTCTCGTACGGTGTACCTGTTGCACGGGGACGCACAGAGGCGCCTACGCACGTGTGCCAGCGGGAGTCACAGGATATGGCACGAGGGTAGCACAGAGGTGCCCACGCACGTGTGCTTTCAATAACCAGGTGAGTCCGGTGGAGACTCGAGGAGCTCACCTGGGACAGGAACACGGCCTGTTGAAGGAGATACTGCCGGAGCAGCAAGGCAGGAACACGGCCTGCAAACCAGGTGCTGCCTGAGCAGCAAGGGCAAAGCCCACGAAAAACAATGACGTCTGTACAGTGGCGTGGCAGCACGCTGCCAGACATCCAAACATAGAAGGACGGTCGCACACCGCCATGATGGCAGGGGGAGCTTTTAAGGAGGTGTAGCTCCACCCAAGGGCGGGCGCGAGACGGGCGTGACTCAATCAGGGTTCGTGACGTCCTGGCCCAGCCAGTCAGGATTCAGCACATCACCAGCCTCGTCATGGGGCCGTGTGATATCAGTGAGCGAATCAGAAGACGTCACGTGGAGCACATGCTCATCTTCCTGCCTCTGGGTCATAAAGGCGGGATCCCCGGTTTCACAATGTGCAGAGACATGGGAAGTCTTGCTGCTTCCCTGAGCATCTATTCTTTGCACACTGCGCAACCTCCCAGAGCCTCCGTGATGCTGAGCAGGAGAGCGCATGGCAGGCAAGGGATGGGAGACCGCTCCATTCCCTGCAAGGGGAGAACCACTAGGTGTCACCCTTCTGCTGTGTCTCTGAGAAGGCAACTCCTGCGGACTGCGCAGTCTCCCAGACCTTTGGTGCTGCTGAGCAGTAGGGCTCGTGGCTGACAAGGAATGGGGGACCACCTCATTCCTTGCAACAAGAGAGCCACGACGTGTAACATTACCCCCCCCCGTCTAGGGCCCCCCCCTCGCCTGCGCTTGAAGGCCGCCACCAAACCTGGGGCGTGGACATGCTCCTCCAATTCCCAGGACCTATGCTCCGGGCCACGATCGACCCACTCCACGAGGAAGTACCTCTTTCCCTGTACAATTTTTGTTCTTACTAGCTTCGCTACTTCAGGGTCGTCGGACGAGAAGCCAACCTGGGACAGCAGAGACCCCGAGGTTTTAGGTCGTACGGGTTTCAGGAGAGATACATGAAAAGTATTAGAAATAGCCCAGCGCGGAGGGAGCTGGAGTCGATATGTTACCGGGGTTACCTGCTCTATTACTGTAAACGGGCCAAGGTACCTAGGAGCAAACTCGGCTGTCTGTACCGGAAGGTTAATATGTTTAGAAGACAGCCACACTAGGTCACCAGGTGCGAAAGATGGCACAGGATGTGGAAGACCCGCAGGCCTCCGCCTGAACGGTATATTATACGCACACGACGTACGGACTCCCATATTCTTCTGTACATCCTGAGCTACTGCCGGCCCCCAATAATGCCTGACCCCTAGGTCTCTGGTCCTGTCGACCCCTAAGTGGGCCCCAACTTTGGAGGCATGATCCCATGACAGCACACCGTTCCGTGAGTCAGAGGAAGTGAGGGTCTTACTAGATGGCACCTGGTCTTGGGAAGTGGAAATGACCCTCCTCACGCTGATTGAAGGTGAAACAAGACACTGACTTTCTTCCGAAGGTTTCAAACATCGGGTAGCTACATGTCCCCCCTGCCCACAGGCAAAGCAATCGGCCGACGGCAGAGAACCTGTGGTAGAGGAGACCACTTTGGAGACTTCCATTGGCTCCACAGAGTCATCAACAGAGCTGGCTGGGAGACCGGTCTGGTGGGGAAGGGAAGTCAGAGGCTCTGTAGACCAGGTAAACGTGGGTGCCGAAGAGACCTCGAGCCTCCGCTCCGCGTGGCGGATGTCTATGCGAGAGGCAAGCCGAATCAAGGACTCTAAGGTGGTCGGCACGTCACGCGTGGCCAGCGCGTCTTTGACGAACCCTGCCAGACCCCTCCCAGAACACAGGGACCAGGACTTTATCTGGCCAGTCCAGCTCTGCGGTGAGTGTCCTGAATTGTACTGCAAAGTCCCCGACTGAAGTGGACCTTTGCCGAAGGCGTAGGAGCCGCAGCGCGGAGTCGTGGGTGACTTGAGGCCCAAGGAACACCTTTCTCATGGCCTCAAGATAAACTGGAAGGTGATTCACCACCCGATCTCCGCGCTCCCACAACGGCGTGGACCATTTTAGCGCTTTCCCTGTGAGCAGGGACTGGACGAAGGCTACCTTCGCCTTCTCAGTAGCGTAATCAGTCGCGGACAACTCCAAGTAGGTGGTAACCTGGTTTATGAAACCACGGCACTCAGAGCTGTCCCCGCTGAAGCGCTCTGGGAGCGCAAGGCGAGGCGACCTTCCGCACAATTCCACAGCCTGAGTAGCCGCCTGGGTGGCGACTGTTGCTAGAGCAGCCTTATCGGGGGAAGACCGCTCCACTGCTGCCAATCGTGACTCCAACTGCTGCACATAACGCAGCAACTGCTGCTGCTCTTCCGCCATAGCCAGACCTTTGGCGCGACCGTAATGTTACGAGGGGGACCCGGGGAAGCGTGCCAAGATGGGAAATGGACAGCTTCCGCCGGTCAAGGTCCACTGTGCGGTGTAAGGGACCGCTGCTATGGTCAGGAAAGAGTGAGCGGGTTGCTACTAGTGATCGTCTGGAACGTCACAGACGATCTATGTACACCGGTCCGCCCTAACCCGTGAGGGTTGTATGGCTCAGGGCTTCTCGTACGGTGTACCTGTTGCACGGGGACGCACAGAGGTGCCTACGCACGTGTGCCAGCGGGAGTCACAGGATATGGCACGAGGGTAGCACAGAGGTGCCCACGCACGTGTGCTTTCAATAACCAGGTGAGTCCGGTGGAGACTCGAGGAGCTCACCTGGGACAGGAACACGGCCTGTTGAAGGAGATACTGCCGGAGCAGCAAGGCAGGAACACGGCCTGCAAACCAGGTGCTGCCTGAGCAGCAAGGGCAAAGCCCACGAAAAACAATGACGTCTGTACAGTGGCGTGCCAGCACGCTGCCAGACATCCAAACATAGAAGGACGGTCGCACACCGCCATGATGGCAGGGGGAGCTTTTAAGGAGGTGTAGCTCCACCCAAGGGCGGGCGCGAGACGGGCGTGACTCAATCAGGGTTCGTGACGTCCTGGCCCAGCCAGTCAGCATTCAGCACATCACCAGCCTCGTCATGGGGCCGTGTGATATCAGTGAGCGAATCAGAAGACGTCACGTGGAGCACATGCTCATCTTCCTGCCTCTGGGTCATAAAGGCGGGATCCCCGGTTTCACAATGTGCAGAGACATGGGAAGTCTTGCTGCTTCCCTGAGCATCTATTCTTTGCACACTGCGCAACCTCCCAGAGCCTCTGTGATGCTGAGCAGGAGAGCTCATGGCAGGCAATGGATGGGAGACCGCTCCATTCCCTGCAAGGGGAGAACCACTAGGTGTCACCCTTCTGCTGTGTCTCTGAGAAGGCAACTCCTGCGGACTGCGCAGTCTCCCAGACCTTTGGTGCTGCTGAGCAGTAGGGCTCGTGGCTGACAAGGAATGGGGGACCACCTCATTCCTTGCAACAAGAGAGCCACGACGTGTAACAGGACGCGCTCGCCACGCTCGGGTCTGGGGCTTCTACTGCTGCTGCTCGGTGGCTCGAGCGGTGGACCGGACCCGGGGACTCGAGCAGCGCTCCTCACCCGTGAGTGAAAGGGGGGTTGGTTTGGTTAGGGAGATTGTTCGTGATGCCAACCACGGGTCGTAGTGATAATGGCACCACCGCTGCTGGTAACGGGGATCCCGGGAGAGATGGAAGGGTGCAACTGAGATGTTGTCCCCTCCATGGGCAGGGATTGGTGATCCTGGGGTCCGATGGTGTAACGGGGAGGCTGGAAGGCTGGGGTACAGGGTTGCAGGGACAGCGCGGCGCGGTGCCTGATGGCACTGGTGTACTCACTCAGACAATCACTGACAAAGTCTCTGGTAAACCAAAACAGCTGGATGAACGGGTCCCGCAGCCGGCTGCAGTGTTGTTGTTGTGCTCTCCCCGGACGGCTGATAGTGGCTGTCTTTCCCTGCACCTTTTAGAATGTTCTGACTCCTGTTGTTGCCCACCGGTAGTCCGCTCCCCGGCGTATAGGTGCCGTAGGAGCCCGTTTTGCCCGCAGGCATTGGCCCTTGGCTCTCTAGCCTGTGGCGGCGGCTGTATATCCTCTCTGGGTGGACGGTTGCCTTCAATCGGGACTTGGTAGTTGGGAAACCCCTGGGGTTTCTGTCACATTCGGATTTGACTATTGATGGCGGCTAGGTGTTTGATAAGTGTTTGACCACCTCATTTTTTATCAATTGGTTGGCCTGAACTTTATTGCACTGTATGCATTAGCACTTTAGTTAATTTATTGAAGCATATGCACTTTAGTGAGAAAAATTGCACTTTAGATGCTTAGGACTTCAAACTGTGAAATAGGATTTTTGCACATTTGCATTAGCACTTTACCTTGCTAGATATATGCACTATGCACTTTAATAAGTGTGCGTGATCCTTTATTAATTACTGTGACTTTGCATTTTTTGACTTGTGCATTCTGTTACCTCCGCATAGATATCCTTGATTTTCATCTATTTATAGAATATATTACCTGGGCATTACCCCTTCGTTGACTGGAGGATATTAAGAGGTCCTTATATTTTATTAATTTAGGACCCCTCCACCCATATCAATAATTTCTAATCTATATGGATAGTGGTTCATCTGTGCGTTTTTAGTACCCGGTCCACTACCATAAGTTTACCCTGCCTTTAACTTTGTATCCCTCATGACTTTTGTGAGGGCTTAATAGGGAATTTCAAGGATAGCCGTCGTTGAGTGGGGGCGCCATTTTCGCTTTATATTAGGGTGCCAACCTCCACGGTAGGTAGAGGACAGAAGGGAGGTGCATCTATTAGGGTGAGAACTTTACCCTCCTCCCTTTTTCTTCTATTTTGTAGTTTGCACTGGGTTTTGGATATTTTAAGTGTAATTATTAAAATTTACTTTTAAAGGGTTACAATTTTGACCACGTGTGTAAAGACCCTGTCACACACAGAGATAAATCTGCGGCAGAAGTGTGGTTGCAGTAAAATTGTGGACAATCAGTGCCAGGTTTGTGGCTGTGTACAAATGGAACAATATGTCCATAATTTCACTGCAACCACAGATCTGCCAAAGATTTATCTCTGTGTGTGACAGGGCCTTAAGAGTGGTAACTACAAGTGGATCTCAATAAATTAGAATATCATCAAAAAGTTAATTTGGTTCAGTAATTCAATCCAAAAAGAGAAACACATTATACAGAGTTATTTTAAACAGAGTGAGCTATTTCAAGGGTTTATTTCCATTAGTGTTTTCCAAAAATCATTATCTCAGAAAATTAGAATAATTACCACAAAACACTCGCAAATGCTTACTAAGCGTTTCAAATTGTCCCTTAGTCTGGTTCAGTAGTCTACACAATCATGGGGAAGACTGCTGACTTGACAGATGTCCAGAAAGCAGTCATTGACACACTCCACAAGGAGGGTAATCCACAAAAGGCCATTGCTAAAGAAGTTGGCTGTTCACAGAGTGCTGTATCCAAGCATATTAATGGAAAGTTGAGTGGAAGGAAAAAGTGTTGTAGAAAAAGGTGCACAAGAAACCGGGATAACCACAGCCTTGATAGGATTGTTAAGAAAAGGCCATTCAAAAATTTGGGGGATATTCACAAGGCATGGACTGCAGGAGTCAGTGCTTCAAGAGCCACCACACAAATGTATCCAGGACATGGGCTACAACTGTCGCATTCCGTGTGTCAGGCCATTCATGACCACTAGACATTGCCAGAAGCGTCTTACCTGGGCCAAGGAAAAAAAAACTGGACTGTTGCTCAGTGGTCCAAGGTGTTGTTTTCAGATGAAAATAAATTTTGCATTTCATTTGTAAATCAAGGTCCCAGGGTCTGGAGGAAGAGTGGAGAGGTACACAATCCAAGCTGCTTGAGGTTTAGTGTTAAGTTTTCCAATCAGTAATGGTTTGGGTAGCCATGTCATCTGCTGGTATAGGTCCATTGTGTTTTATGAAGACCAAAGTCAGTAGAGTTGTCTACCAGCAAATTTTCAAATTGTCTCTTCGAGGAGGAAGGAGACAAACTTTAGTGCCACCTATTGGAAGTAGCAATCCTATAAGTCAAAAGTGGCTTTTTAACAAGCCTTTTCATATGACTTAGGATTTATACCAGATCAGAACCCCAATTTGCAGACACAGTGTTTCGGGGTGATTGCCCCTCGCAAGGAGAATAGTCTTCCCTGTGGTCCCCATTATAGCTTCTCATAAGCCAGATCAGTTCCCATACTTTGTACTGACGAGGGGCATTCACCCTGAAACACCTTGTCTGCAAATTGGGGTTCTGATCTGGTATAAATCCTAAGCCATATGAAAAGGCTTGATAAAAGGTCACTTTTGACTTGTAGGATTGCTATTTCCAATAGGTGGCGATAGAGTTTGACTCCTTCCTCCCTGGAGAGACAATTTGAATATTTCCCAGAGGGGCATTGCAACTATAAGTCTCCTCACTGGCAGCCAGACTGGTTTGTCAGGTCTCCGCAAGGAGAATAGTCTTCCCCGTGGTCCCCAGGAAATTTTAGAGCACTTCATGCTTCCCTCTGCTGTCAAGCTTTTTGGAGATGGAAATTTCATTTTCCAGCAGGACTTGGCCCCTGTCCACTCTGCCAAAAGTACCAGTACCTGGTTTAATAACTCCAGTATCGCTTTGCTTGATTGGCCAGCAAACTCGCTTGACCCTAACCCCCATAGAGAATCTATGGGGTATTGTTATGAAGAAGAGGATAAACACCAGACCCAACAATGCAGACTATCAAAGCAACCTGGGCTTCCATAACACCTCAGCAGTGCCACAGGCTGATTGCCTCCATGCCACGCCAGATTGATGCAGTAATTCATGCAAAAGGAGCCCCCACCAAGTATTGAGGCATTTACTGGACATACTTTTCAGTACTAAATAGGATAACTGAAGTGAGCACTAATATATATTATGAGTGCAAGCCAAAAAAATACATAATACATAAGGATAAGGCTGCACATCAAACTTAGATAATAGTGTAATGCCATAAGAATACCGAAAAATATTGAAGCAGACAATGAAAAATGCCACAGAGCGACGTCGTAGGGCAGGTGAGTGCATGTGAAGCTGCCGTAGCGATAATGTTCGCTACGGTAGCAATCACAAGATATCGCACCTGTGATGGGGGCGGAGACTATCGCTGCAGCGTTGGTAACACATTGTTACCGATGTCGCAGCGTGCAAAGCCCGCCTTATCCTTATGTATTATACTTTTCAGTAGGCCAACATTTCTGAGTTTAAATTTTTTTTAGTTGGTTTTATATAATATTCTAATTTTCTGAGCTAATGACTTTTGGGTTTCATTGGCTGTAAGCCATAATCTTCAACATTTAGAGAAATAAACACTTAAAATAGATCACTCTGTGTGTAATGACTCTATATAATATATGTGTTTCCATTTTTATATTGAAATATTGAAATAAATTACCTTTTTCATGATATTTTAATTTATTGACTTGCATTTGTATGTATAAAACAACATTATGTCCGGACACAGGCGTGAATATTGCGTAACCCTTACCGCATCTGCTTATATTAATCCTATGAATCCAACCATCGCAAAATGGATTTTAACAGGCATGAAACAAAGCAGAAACCGGCCCTTGGAATAAACATTGTGACCACACACAGTCTTTGATGTTATGGTACCTTCATATAATTAACCTCTATGATGGCTATACACACCACTAGATAACGCAATATTTTTGCATTATCCATATGCAATAAATCTCTGGACTCATTCACACCTAAAAAAAGATGAAACACAGTAAAAGCTTGTATGATGAGTAAAATGCCACCATGGATATTATATAAGTGTTGTGATGTCGGCATGTTCTGCAATTTGTGTGCTATCTAATCTTTTATCACTGGCTATGAATTTTGCCCCGGTGAATAATTTTGATTTATTTTCTACAGTCCTGAAATAAAAATATGAAATCTTACTTAAGGCCAAGAAACATTTTTGCAGAATCTATGCAGAACTATACGTGAGATAAACACAATGAATTCAGAATTTCTAATATCCAGGAACAAGTGAATTTATTGTGGCTAATAGATTTATAATACTACAAGAAAGCGGAAAGGACAATACAGTTAATCAATGGTTTAAAGCTGACAAACCGTTCCGTTTACCTTGTCCAGTCATATGCAGTTACCCTGGATTAATTCCTGACATGTATAAGATAGTTCTTCAAAAACTATTCAGCACCAATAAAAAGATAAAAGGGACAAGAACTGCTTGAAATCACATTTATATAACTAAAATCAAGAAAGGATATAAATACCAAAATATCCAATATGCAGGGGTCTGTGGTTATTTTGGACAAAAAAAATATTGTTCATTAGTGTAAACAAAT
Organism: Anomaloglossus baeobatrachus; assembly: GCF_048569485.1. Taxonomy (NCBI): domain Eukaryota; kingdom Metazoa; phylum Chordata; class Amphibia; order Anura; family Aromobatidae; genus Anomaloglossus; species Anomaloglossus baeobatrachus. The sequence continues at coordinate 334,980,720 of NC_134354.1, read as the reverse complement.
TAAATTGACACCAACGTACATGTTAAATTATCATTTCATCCTCTCTCTCTCTCTCTGTATATACAGTCAGGGCCAGAAATATTTGGACAGTGACACAAGTTTTGTTATTTTAGCTGTTTACAAAAACATGTTCAGAAATACAATTATATATATAATATGGGCTGAAAGTGCACACTCCCAGCTGCAATATGAGAGTTTTCACATCCAAATCGGAGAAAGGGTTTAGGAATCATAGCTCTGTAATGCATAGCCTCCTCTTTTTCAAGGGACCAAAAGTAATTGGACAAGGGACTCTAAGGGCTGCAATTAACTCTGAAGGCGTCTCCCTCATTAACCTGTAATCAATGAAGTAGTTAAAAGGTCTGGGGTTGATTACAGGTGTGTGGTTTTGCATTTGGAAGCTGTTGCTGTGACCAGACAACATGCGGTCTAAGGAACTCTCAATTGAGGTGAAGCAGAACATCCTGAGGCTGAAAAAAAAGAAAAAATCCATCAGAGAGATAGCAGACATGCTTGGAGTAGCAAAATCAACAGTCGGGTACATTCTGAGAAAAAAGGAATTGTCTGGTGAGCTTGGGAACTCAAAAAGGCCTGGGCGTCCACGGATGACAACAGTGGTGGATGATCGCCGCATACTTTCTTTGGTGAAGAAGAACCCATTCACAACATCAACTGAAGTCCAGAACACTCTCAGTGAAGTAGGTGTATCTGTCTCTAAGTCAACAGTAAAGAGAAGACTCCATGAAAGTAAATACAAAGGGTTCACATCTAGATGCAAACCATTCATCAATTCCAAAAATAGACAGGCCAGAGTTAAATTTGCTGAAAAACACCTCATGAAGCCAGCTCAGTTCTGGAAAAGTATTCTATGGACAGATGAGACAAAGATCAACCTGTACCAGAATGATGGGAAGAAAAAAGTTTGGAGAAGAAAGGGAACGGCACATGATCCAAGGCACACCACATCCTCTGTAAAACATGGTGGAGGCAACGTGATGGCATGGGCATGCATGGCTTTCAATGGCACTGGGTCACTTGTGTTTATTGATGACATAACAGCAGACAAGAGTAGCCGGATGAATTCTGAAGTGTACCGGGATATACTTTTAGCCCAGATTCAGCCAAATGCCGCAAAGTTGATCGGACGGCGCTTCATAGTACAGATGGACAATGACCCCAAGCATACAGCCAAAGCTACCCAGGAGTTCATGAGTGCTAAAAAGTGGAACATTCTGCAATGGCCAAGTCAATCACCAGATCTTAACCCAATTGAGCATGCATTTCACTTGCTCTAATCCAGACTTAAGACGGAAAGACCCACAAACAAGCAAGAGCTGAAGGCTGCGGCTGTAAAGGCCTGGAAAAGCATTAAGAAGGAGGAAACCCAGCGTTTGGTGATGTCAATGGGTTCCAGACTTAAGGCAGTGATTGCCTCCAAAGGATTCGCAACAAAATATTGAAAATAAAAATATTTTGTTTGGGTTTGGTTTATTTGTCCAATTACTTTTGACCTCCTAAAATGTGGAGTGTTTGTAAAGAAATGTGTACAATTCCTACAATTTCTATCAGATATTTTTGTTCAAACCTTCAAATTAAACGTTACAATCTGCACTTGAATTCTGTTGTAGAGGTTTCATTTCAAATCCAATGTGGTGGCATGCAGAGCCCAACTCGCGAAAATTGTGTCACTGTCCAAATATTTCTGGACCTATATTTATATATCTGAGATATATAGAATAATGTCTAAAGGAGTTAACTTGGGGCTGTGTCAGAAAACAGGCACAATCAGGGGCGTAACGACCGCGGTCGCAGAGGTCGCCACTGCGACCGAACCCGGAGGGTAGTAGGGGCCCGTCAGCCGCTCTGCAGAGACGGCTCCAAGAGAGGAGATGCGCTTAGTACTGGTCGACTACCAGGGGGCCGGCCTGTGAGTCAGGGGGGCCCGGTGTCAGTAGAGGGGCTCTCTGACTTGCGGCAGAGCAGAAGTGCTCCTGCACAGAAGACAAAATCCATCCTGCCAGGACCTGCGATGATGTCATGCCAATGTGACTGTGTGGGAGGAGACAGAGGTTTGCCGAGCAGAAAGCAGAAGAAGATACTGATTCCTGAAGGAGATTTGGAACACGACTGGTAAGGAGAAAAGAGGGGATATGAGGCTGCAGGGTGAGTGGCATATGGGGGCTGCAGACTGTGAATGAAGGATGTGAAGGGGTGCAGCGTGTTTGAGAGGGGTAAGTTGGCGTACAGGCAGGGTGAGATATGTGGCGCAGGGTGTGAGACATATGGGGGTGTAGTGTGTGTGATATGGGGGGGTGCAGGCTGTACACCAGCAGGGTGGTTGACATATGGGGGCAGGGGCATAACTACCGAGGTCGCAGAGTCGGAAGGAGAAGAGAGGTACTTGTTTTTTTATTTTGCTGGCTGCATGACACATGGAGGCCCTGGGGGGGGCTGGCTGCATGACACATGGAGGCCCTGGGGGTGCTGGCTGCATGACACATGGAGGCCCTGGGGAGACTGGCTGCATGACACATGGAAGCCCTGGGGGTGCTGGCTGCATGACACATGGAGGCCCTGGGGGGGCTGGCTGCATGGCACATGGAGGCCCTGGGGGGGCTGGCTGCATGACATATGGAGGCCCTGGGGGGGCTGGCTGCATTACACATGGAGGCCCTGGGGGGGGCTGGCTGCATGACACATGGAGGCCCTGGGGGGCTGGCTGTATGACACATGGAGGCCCTGAGGGGGCTGGCTGCATGACAGATGGAGGCCCTGGGGGGGCTGGCTGCATGACAGATAGAGGCCCTGGGGGGGCTGGCTGCATGACAGATAGAGGCCCTGGGGGGGATGGCTGCATGACAGATAGAGGCCCTGGGTGGGCTGGCTGCATAATACATGGAGGTATATGGGACTGCATAATAAACATGAAGGACACCTTATAAATGGACTATAGGGTTGTATTATACATGGAGGTCTATGGGGATGCATTATACAACATGAAGGACACCTTATACATGGACTATAGGGGTGCATTAGACATGTAAGAGTATGGGGATGCATTATACAACATGAAGAATACCTTATACATGGACTATAGGGGTGCATTATACATGGAGGAGTATGGGGCTGCATAATACAATATGAAGATTTATGGGGCTGCATTATAATACATTCTAGGACTATGGGGGCTACATCATAATATATGGAGGACTATGGAGCCTACCTTATACATGGACTATGGGGGTGCGTTAGAAAACATGTAGGACTATGTGGTGCAGTATAAAATATGGAGAACTATGGGGTGAATTATAATATATGGAGGACTATGAGAAATGCATTATAATACATGGAGGACTATGGGGGTGCATTCTAATATATGAAGGGTTATGTGGGACCCTTTATACTATATGGAAGGCTATGTGGGGGCCATTATAGTATTTGGAGAACTATATACTAGGGGGGACAGAGATACAAGCATGGGATGGAATGTTTTGTGCTGAGGGAAAAAGGCTCTTTTCCTCAGCACCCAGCTTTCCCATGCTCTGCTGTACATCTTCTCTCAGCACTCAGCTTTCCCATGCTCTGTTATGGGAAAGCTGGGTGTTGAGGGAAAAATGTATGGCAGAGCCAGGGAAAGCTGGGTGATGAGGACAAGATGGATATCAGATCATGGGAAATCTGGGTGCTGTGGGTAAAAGCCAAATGTTAGCGTCATTAACCTGTACGCCGAGTGTCAGTGTCATTATCCCATACCCTAAGTGTCGGTGTATGTGGAGGGGGGCCCCGGTCCAAATTTTGCACCAGGGCCCATCAAACTCTAGTTACGCCACTGGGCACAAAAATTCAATGTAGAAAATCCCATTGTCCCAAATGTATGTTTCTCTTAAAATTAATACAATGAATATGCGACCACCCGTTAGATAAATGATGTCAGGTACAGTGACTTCAAATACTCTATAGGTCTTTACATATTTTTTTCACTTTACACCCACAAACGTAAATGTATTTAAATGGGATTATATGTGATATACCAACACAAAGTACTAATTATTTGTGTGGTGTAAAGGAAATTACATGTTTTTCCATTTAAACAATATAAATCTGAATATTGTGACATTGTATTCAGCTGCCTCCCCCTAGCCAATGCTTTGTAGGATCACCTTTCACAGCAATTATGAGTGCAAGTCTTTTGGTGTATGTCTCTGTAAGGAGGTGGAATAGTTCTGTTGCATTTCTTTCCCTAAAGACACAAATCACTTTATTCTGATGTCATGGGAATTGTGTCCTGTGTCTTTGTAAATAATGTGATATGTGAATTGTGATCTAATGTTTAATGTTCAGGAAGATTACATGTAGTTACCAGACTGTAGGGTAACAGACCTAACCCACAATGGGAAGCTTTAGTTCATAGGCAAAGAGATGGTTTCCTTCTGGAAGTTAGTTAAGGAAACCTGTCAGGTCCTGTATGCACCCAGAACCAGGAGTAGTTCTGGGCGCCTATTTCTAATCCCTACCTATCTGTCCCAGCATCTAGTAGCATAGTAAGGAGATCTTTAGAAAAAGTATTTCTAAAGATCCTTTATGATATGGTAATGAGCAAAGGGACTAGTCACAAGGGCGTTATTGTGGCGCCCCTGACCTGGTCAGGCACCACTGAGTACTGCACCCATGCTGGGGACAGTACAATACAGGTAATCCAGAAGGCTGACTGGGGTGTGGAACACAGGCGCATAGTGATCAGGTCTCACACATGTACCCATGAGAGGACCCCTGGGGATCCCAGGAGGGGGCAAAGCCTATACCTCCACTGGAATAGTGGCAGGGGGTCAAAAGCCTCCATCTCCTCTCAAGGGGTGTGGTGGAGAGTCTGGTTGCTAGGTGGCGTAGGCAAGAACAGGAGAGGAGGGGCAGTGAGTCAGTTAGAGGAGAACTCCAGAGGGCTCAGTGAGGAGCAGACCTGTGGGGTTGATGCTGTCTAACAGCGCCCGCGCAGTGGCTACTGACGGGGGAGAACGGTCAACTAGGAGTGCTGCCTGAAAGCCAGCTTCAGCTAGAGAGAAAGCACGGAGTGGGAAGTAAGGACACTGCTAGAGAGCACCAGGCCCAACCGGGCGGCAGATCCCGAAGCGAAGATAGATCCAGCTTTCTTCTGCTAAACCTGCCGGTGTGGGGCTCTCAAAGCCCACACCACAACACCACAAAAGCCGCAGCCACGTAACCGCAGTGAGGGCCCATAGGTCACAGGAGGCAAGAAGCTGGAGTGGCCTGGTCCGGGGAACAAGCAAACGGCAAACAAAAGGGGGAGAGAGGCTGCAGCATCTTCCCTGGGCGACCCCCATAGGGACTAAAAGTCGGGGTCACCCCAAACCACCAAGGGCTAAGGAAGGCGAGTCAGTAGTCACCCTCATAAAGTCAGCCTGAAGGATACCTGGTTCCCACCTGGTTCATCTCAGCTACGCCCGGGCTACTCACCCTGCCATCAAATGTGAGTAAAGCCCTTGAAAGACAATTCTGCCTGTGTGGAGTTATTCTGCGCCTTGTGGTACTACAAACCTACACCGGGCCCTGGGGCTTGCCTCACTCTCAGGAGGCTATTCCAACTAACTGCACACACCATCAGCCCCAGGCGTCCCCTAACCTGCAGTGGCGGTCCCCACTGACCGCAATACTGAGAGTGGCGTCACGATCAAAACCGAAGATTTCCTACCTGTGACCAGCACCAGCTACGTGGAGTCCCTGAAGGTATGCACCGATACAACACTTGTGGGGCTTCACATCTGGCGTCACGAACAGGATAAGGACTAGACCTGTTCAGACAGGTGACCATGTGCCTAGGCGGTCCGCTTGAAAAATTGGAAGCGCCGCCATATTGCCACCATGAAAAGCGCGCTGAAAAACAACAGCAGCCCGCGCTGGAAGAAGTTACCGCCCACGAAGAGGTGTGGCTACCCAGAGATCCCCTGCAGAGTTCGGAGCTTGCCAGCAAAGAGAGCGGAAGCGTCCGGAGACGGCGGAGCAGAAGGGAAGCCAGCAGCTTGCTAATGAAAATGGCGTCTGAGTGCAGAGACCCAGAGCCAGGCTCCGCTGCCTGGTGGTGTCGGGAGCTCGCCGAGTTCTGCGATCAACTGGAAGCCAGGGTCGGAAGGCTGATCAGAGAGGGACGCGAGGAGTTCCTATGGATGACCGCGGCGGTTCGGGCCTACGAGGAGAGAGCCGCGCACCGAGTGCCAGATCGGGCGGTGACAACTCAGACCCCGATGCTGCCAACGATGGGTGAGTCGAGTGATGCCCCGGCTAGCGCAAGTGCCCCGACCCCTACTGCCACGCCCGCGGTCCCTGAAGAGGCGCCCGGCGCGGCGACGCTGAGCCAGGCCGCAGCCACGCCAGGTGCGGCCCGCCAAGCCCAGGCCGCCGCAGCGATGCCCTGCTCGGCCCGCCAAGACCCGGCCGCCGCAGCGATGCCCTGCTCGGCCCGCCAAGCCCCGGCCGCCGCAGCGATGCCCTGCTCGGCCCACCAAGACCCGGTCCCTGCAGCGATGCCCAGCCCAGCCTGCACAGACCCCATCGCAGCCGCGACGCCGATCCAGGCCGCCGCCATGCCAGGCGCGGCCCGCCAAGACCAGGCCGCCGCCATACAGGGCGCGGCCCGCCAAGACCAGGCCGCCGCCATGCCAGGCGCGGCCCGCCAAGACAAGGCTGACGTACCATTTACCCCGGCCTGCAAGGCCAGAGCAGACAAGGCTCCCCAGGTTCAGGAAGTCCCTGCTAGGCAATCCCTGGTAGGTGAGGACTCCGCATACTGGCAGCTAAAAGCCGACCTGGAAGCTAAGTTCCCACGGGAGATGGTGGAGCGGTACATGCTCCCTCCGCACACCCCAAAGAGTATCCCGACAGCTCCTGCAGCAACCACGGCAAAGAGTTCCCCACCTGGGCCGACAGAAAGAAGTCCATCCCCAGCACTGCTACCCAAGGAGTGCCAGGAAGAACTAAGGGGGGGAGGAGGCCAGGAGGTTGAGGGGCTGACTCCAGAGCCATACCCAGAGCCAGAGATGCTGCCCTATTCTCGCTGGGATGAGGAAGAGCTGACACCATCTGCAGAAGAAGAACTGCCCAAAAGCCTTACCTGGGAGTTTGTGAGCTGCACCCTACAGAATCCAGCCCGTAAGACACACCGCAACAGAACGCAACTATCCCCTGCACCGTCATCCCCAGAGCAGAGAGAAGTCACCGTCAGAGACCTGCAAGAAAAACGAGCCCTGAGAAGGTCCAAAGCCCAGGCCAGAGGACCCCTTTTCAGAGGAGTAGTGGAGGATTTTAATCTGAGAAGTGGATACGGATTCATCGTAGCACCTGGTATCAAAGAAGGGATATTTGTCAACAGAAGAGATGTGAGAGCTCATCTGCCTCGAGGACACCCTGGCAGAAATCTAAAGATGGGAGATTCAGTCCAGTTTACTATGCATCAAGGCGAAAGAGGATTGTATGCCCTGGACGTAACACAAAGTCCTAAAGAAAGAGAAGGAAGACAAAGCAGAGAAAAAGAACCTACGGATGAGACAACAACAGATGAAGAAAGAGGCCAAGAAAGCAACAGGTGCCGCAGCCCTACAGGCCCAAGCCCTGGTGAAGAGGAGTCTGCATAAGTTCAAGTAAAGTACAGCAAGTTTTGACCAGTTGGAAAGTTTGTTTTGGAACATTTTACAAGTTCAAGAATGTGCCCACATAAACTGATGTGAGAAATGAACCTTAAGGCTATGAACTGGCTATAGCCACAAACTCTCGCAGTGTAAATAGTTACACCAGAGGGCACCACCGCCACCAGAGTCAGCCTGTTTAGGGGCTTGGCTCGTCTGCAACCAGGAGGAGCCCGTCCGTATATAGGGCCTTGGCTCACCTGCAACCAGAGAGCACGCCTGTTTATGGGGCCTTGGCTCACCACCACAAAGAGGGTACCTGGTCAGCACCAACTGTGGAGGCCGCCTCTACATCCTGCCAGAAGAGGCTGAAGGCGCGGATCCACCAGGCCAGGTATACCCTGAAGACCACCAGCCATGAAAGCCGCCTCTACATCCTGCCAGAAGTGGCTGAAGTCGCGGCCAACGTGAAAGGGTTTTGGGTGGGTTAACGGACTTGTGGGTGGAGGGTGGTGATGTATGGTACCTGGTGCTTTTAAAAAATGTTTTACATGTTTTAATGTTTTATGCATTTTAAAAATGTTGTCTTGCAGCCCGAGGACGTGCTGGTGATAACTAAGGGGGAATGTGGCGCCCCTGACCTGGTCAGGCACCACTGAGTACTGCACCCATGCTGGGGACAGTACAATACAGGTAATCCAGAAGGCTGACTGGGGTGTGGAACACAGGCGCATAGTGATCAGGTCTCACACATGTACCCATGAGAGGACCCCTGGGGATCCCAGGAGGGGGCAAAGCCTATACCTCCACTGGAATAGTGGCAGGGGGTCAAAAGCCTCCATCTCCTCTCAAGGGGTGTGGTGGAGAGTCTGGTTGCTAGGTGGCGTAGGCAAGAACAGGAGAGGAGGGGCAGTGAGTCAGTTAGAGGAGAACTCCAGAGGGCTCAGTGAGGAGCAGACCTGTGGGGTTGATGCTGTCTAACAGCGCCCGCGCAGTGGCTACTGACGGGGGAGAACGGTCAACTAGGAGTGCTGCCTGAAAGCCAGCTTCAGCTAGAGAGAAAGCACGGAGTGGGAAGTAAGGAGACTGCTAGAGAGCACCAGGCCCAACCGGGCGGCAGATCCCGAAGCGAAGATAGATCCAGCTTTCTTCTGCTAAACCTGCCGGTGTGGGGCTCTCAAAGCCCACACCACAACACCACAAAAGCCGCAGCCACGTAACCGCAGTGAGGGCCCATAGGTCACAGGAGGCAAGAAGCTGGAGTGGCCTGGTCCGGGGAACAAGCAAACGGCAAACAAAAGGGGGAGAGAGGCTGCAGCATCTTCCCTGGGCGACCCCCATAGGGACTAAAAGTCGGGGTCACCCCAAACCACCAAGGGCTAAGGAAGGCGAGTCAGTAGTCACCCTCATAAAGTCAGCCTGAAGGATACCTGGTTCCCACCTGGTTCATCTCAGCTACGCCCGGGCTACTCACCCTGCCATCAAATGTGAGTAAAGCCCTTGAAAGACAATTCTGCCTGTGTGGAGTTATTCTGCGCCTTGTGGTACTACAAACCTACACCGGGCCCTGGGGCTTGCCTCACTCTCAGGAGGCTATTCCAACTAACTGCACACACCATCAGCCCCAGGCGTCCCCTAACCTGCAGTGGCGGTCCCCACTGACCGCAATACTGAGAGTGGCGTCACGATCAAAACCGAAGATTTCCTACCTGTGACCAGCACCAGCTACGTGGAGTCCCTGAAGGTATGCACCGATACAACACTTGTGGGGCTTCACATTATTTCCCCCAATCAGTCCATCCTCTTAGCATATTAGCACTCCCACAGTGGCATGCTAAAATGCTATTTAATGCCCATTGCCCAGCGTCATTAGCAGTGACGCACATACTTGTGTCCTTTGTCACCGCCTCAGAAAACCAGGCTTACACTCATTTTGTATGTTTGTATGATCGGAAGTCCCCAGCACTTACGATCATGCACACTAGGCCTCTTTGAAGTTGGGACGCGTACACCCGGTTTCATAGTGCGCATGACCGGAAGTGTGGCAACTTCTGATCATGCGCCCTGACCGTAAACCCGACATCTGAGGCGGTGACAATGAACACAGGTATATGCGAACATAACCCCACGTCAAACTCCATGGCACCCAAATGCATCTCAAGGCTCTGGCCTATTGGTCCAGGAAGCCATTATCTATCCCCCATTTCCTTGAGATGGCTGGATTGTTATTGTAAATAAGCACTTGTACCTTGCCATCTATCCCCCCATCTCATTTTAGATTGTAAGCTCTCACGAGCAGGGTTGCCTTTTTTCCCTCTAAATATTGTATCTTCTATAATTGTTACTTGCTTGTATATGTTTATGTGTATGATATGTATATATACAGTTAGGTCCAGAAATATTTGGACAGTGACACAAGTTTTGTTATTTTAGCTGTTTACAAAAACATGTTCAGAAATACAATTATATATATAATATGGGCTGAAAGTGCACACTCCCAGCTGCAATATGAGAGTTTTCACATCCAAATCGGAGAAAGGGTTTAGGAATCATAGCTCTGTAATGCCTAGCCTCCTCTTTTTCAAGGGACCAAAAGTAATTGGACAAGGGACTCTAAGGGTACCTTCACACTTAGCGATGCAGCAGCGATCCGACCAGCGATCTGACCTGGTCAGGATCGCTGCTGCATCGCTACATGGTCGCTGGTGAGCTGTCAAACAGGCAGATCTCACCAGCGACCAGTGAACAGCCCCCAGCCAGCAGCGACGTGCAAGCGACGCTGCGCTTGCACGGAGCCGCCGTCTGGAAGCTGCGGAGACTGGTAACTAAGGTAAACATCGGGTATGGTTACCCGATGTTTACATTAGTTACCAGTGTGAGCAGGGAGCCGCGCACACTGAGCGCTGGCTCCTTGCTCTCCTAGCTACAGTACACATCGGGTTAATTAACCCGATGTGTAATGCAGCTACATGTGCAGAGAGCAGGGAGCCGCGCACACTGCTTAGCGCTGGCTCCTTGCTCTCCTAGCTGCTGTACACATCGGGTTAATTAACCCGATGTGTACAGCAGCTACATGTGCAGAGAGCCGGAGCCGGCAGCACAGGCAGCGTGAGAGCTGCAGAGGCTGGTAACTAAGGTAAATATCGGGTAACCACCTTGGTTACCCGATGTTTATCTTGGATACAGCTTACCTCAGCTGTCAGACGCCGGCTCCTGCTCCCTGCTCGCTTCATTTGTCGCTCTCTCGCTGTCACACACAGCGATCTGTGTGTCACAGCAGGAGAGCGGCTTTGAAGAAAACGAACCAGGGCTGTGTGTAACGAGCAGCGATCTCGCAGCAGGGGCCAGATCGCTGCTCAGTGTCACACACAGCGAGATCGCTAATGAGGTCACTGCTGCGTCACAAAAAGCGTGACTCAGCAGCGATCTCGGCAGCGATCTCGCTGTGTGTGAAGCACCCCTAAGGGCTGCAATTAACTCTGAAGGCGTCTCCCTCGTTAACCTGTAATCAATGAAGTAGTTAAAAGGTCTGGGCTCGATTACAGGTGTGTGGTTTTGCATTTGGAAGCTGTTGCTGTGACCAGACAACATGCGGTCTAAGGAACTCTCAATTGAGGTGAAGCAGAACTTCCTGAGGCTGAAAAAAAAGAATAAATCCATCAGGGAGATAGCAGACATGCTTGGAGTAGCAAAATCAACAGTCGGGTACATTCTGAGAAAAAAGGAATTGACTGGTGAGCTTGGGAACTCAAAAAGGCCTGGGCGTCCACGGATGACAACAGTGGTGGATGATCGCCGCATACTTTCTTTGGTGAAGAAGAACCCGTTCACAACATCAACTGAAGTCCAGAACACTCTCAGTGAAGTAGGTGTATCTGTCTCTAAGTCAAAAGTAAAGAGAAGACTCCATGAAAGTAAATACAAAGGCCAGAGTTAAATTTGCTGAAAAACACCTCATGAAGCCAGCTCAGTTCTGGAAAAGTATTCTATGGACAGATGAGACAAAGATCAACCTGTACCAGAATGATGGGAAGAAAAAAGTTTGGAGAAGAAAGGGAACGGCACATGATCCAAGGCACACCACATCCTCTGTAAAACATGGTGGAGGCAACGTGATGGCATGGGCATGCATGGCTTTCAATGGCACTGGGTCACTTGTGTTTATTGATGACATAACAGCAGACAAGAGTAGCCGGATGAATTCTGAAGTGTACCGGGATATACTTTCAGCCCAGATTCAGCCAAATGCCGCAAAGTTGATCGGACGGCGCTTCATAGTACAGATGGACAATGACCCCAAGCATACAGCCAAAGCTACCCAGGAGTTCATGAGTGCAAAAAAGTGGAACATTCTGCAATGGCCAAGTCAATCACCAGATCTTAACCCAAGTGAGCATGCATTTCACGTGCTCAAATCCAGACTTAAGACGGAAAGACCCACAAACAAGCAAGACCTGAAGGCTGCGGCTGTAAAGGCCTGGCAAAGCATTAAGAAGGAGGAAACCCAGCGTTTGGTGATGTCCATGGGTTCCAGACCTAAGGCAGTAATTGCCTCCAAAGGATTTGCAACAAAATATTGAAAATAAAAATATTTTGTTTGGGTTTGGTTTATTTGTCCAATTACTTTTGACCTCCTAAAATGTGGAGTGTTTGTAAAGAAATGTGTACAATTCCTACAATTTCTATCAGATATTTTTGTTCAAACCTTCAAATTAAATGTTACAATCTGCACTTGAATTCTGTTGTAGAGATTTCATTTCAAATCCAATGTGGTGGCATGCAGAGCCCAACTCGCGAAAATTGTGTCACTGTCCAAATATTTCTGTACCTAACTGTATATGTATATGAGCCTCCTGAATTGTAAAGCGCTGCGGAATATGTTGGCGCTATAGAAATAAAGATTACTATTATTATGCGTCACCGCCGATGACGCTGGGAAATCGGCATTGAATAGCATGCTAGCTTGCTAGCTTGTCCCCGTGGGCTAACATGCTATGTTTTTGGCCTCTGTCAGGTGAATTATGCTGGATGGACACAAGTGAAATAAAGTGCATATATATATATATGAAAAATAGAGGGCGTTATTCAGAAATCTAAAGCCATGTTCCCACATGTAAAAACCAACTTTTCTCTGCATCTGTCTGAACCAGATACATTATAAATAGGGATGAGCTAATTGTCACGGGGTCCTTCTCCCATATCACTCAATCAACAGAGCGAGAGATGACTGTACAATCCAAAGAGCATTTATTTCAAGTAAATCAAGACGATCCATAACATATCCCACAAAACCGAGTGTAAAGTTAGTAAAGAAACACGAATATAGTCCAGAAAGCGATAAATAAATGTCCTTGTCTCTCTGAGAAGCCACAGCTTCCCTCAGAGGTTCAATCTTCTTCCTTCCCTCTTCAAGTTCCACACAGACTGACTCATCCCCTCAGGTAAGCAAAGAAGTTAGGTGGATCACACGCCCCCTCCCCCGACACCTAGGGATGGAAGTGCCTCAAGAGGCTATAACCTTGCACTATAGGGGGTGATTACTTACAAACAATAGAAATGTACACAGAAGGAACACAGAATTGAGGCTATGTGCGCACGTTGCGTACATTCACTGCAGAAATTTCTGCAGTGATCTGAAGAGCACATGTGCACTTTAAATCGCTGCAGAAATGTCCGTAGTGAAAAAAAAAAAAAGAAGCCGATTCCATGCGCTCTGCCTGCAGCTCCTGCCATAGACAGAGCAGGAGCTGCCGGCAAAGCGCAGGAAAGAAGTGACATGTCACTTCTTAGAACGCAGCACTTCGGCAGTAGCCGAAGCGCTGCGCTCTAAAACGCCACGTGCGCACGGCCCCTGCACAGTCTCCATAGACTGTGCAGGGGACGCAGGACGCATGCAGTTACACTGCGCTACAAAGCGCAGCGTAACTGCATGTATAAACGCAACGTGCGCACATAGCCTGACAGTGAACCACGCCCAAACATTAACCCACACAAAATGGTATACAAACTACAATATTCCACCATCACACTAATGTTACATAGTTACTTAGGTTGAAAAAAGACCTAGGTCCATCTTGTTCAACCTTCCTCCACCAGTTCTACATTTGGTCACTAAGTCTTTTATAACCAACAATGTTGTGTGTACTGAGGAAATCATACAGCCCTTTTTTAAAAGCTGTTATACTATCTGCCATTACTACCTCTTGTAGTAGGGCATTCCACAGTCTGACTGCTCTAACTGTAAAGAACAAATGTATTCGCCACTATTCGGTATCCAGTATCCGGCGGCTAATGGGGTATTCGAGCTATTCGCTAACTGACTAATAAAACTGTATCCACTCCGATACTTTCAATTTCGTTTCTAACTTCCTGGCGCCTGTTTTCCAGCCAATGAACACTTCAGATGTTGCTTGCCGCAGCCATCTGTGTTGTGATCTTACTTTTTGTGATTGGCTTAGCCACACAGCATCATAGGGGTTATAAGGCAGCGGCCATTTTGTGAACACGCAGTCATTGGTGAGCTGGTGGTGTAGATAGACTGTACTGTGTGCGGGAGAGCATTTATACAGCCAACTAATAATGGTCCTTGTAAGGGCTGAAGAGAGTGTGCATTAGCTGCTAGTAGCTGTGTAAATCGTAGAACCAAGTATAGGGATAGTGCAGTGCCTTGTATGAGATAGCGTTCCTGCTGCAAAATCCTAAATAGTCCTTGTAAGGGCTGAAGATAGTGTGCATTAGTTGCTAGCAGCTGAAGAAATCGCAGAACCAGCGTAGTTTCAGTGTTAGTGCATTGCTTTGTTAGGTGAGAGCCGTTCCAGCTTTAAACAAAAAACAAACAAACCTCTTATTAGTGCTGCATACGGTCTGTTAGTGCAGTGTTTGATATAGGGAGAGCTTTCTCACAGGCAGAGAGAGATTTAAAGCTGTCCTGACATCTGCTACTAATAATCAACAATCCCAGCATGCTACAGCCCATGTGTCTTTTCTAATAGGGATAGGCATACCTCCCAACTTTTAAAGAAGGAAAAGAGGGACAAAGTTTGCGGCGCGCGTAGCGCGCCGCGGCAAATTTTTAGGCCACGCCCCCTAACCACACCCATTTCACAGTCACGCCCATATCCACTCCCCATCCACACCCATTCAGCACAAACACGCAGGCAGCCGGCGGGCCTCCAGCACGGACACGCAGGCAGCCGGCGGGCCTCCAGCACGGACACGCAGGCAGCCGGCGGGCCTCCAGCACGGACACGCAGGCAGCCGGCGGGCCTCCAGCACGGACACGCAGGCAGCCGGCGGGCCTCCAGCACGGACACGCAGGCAGCCGGCGGGCCTCCAGCACGGACACGCAGGCAGCCGGCGGGCCTCCAGCACGGACACGCAGGCAGCCGGCGGGCCTCCAGCACGGACACGCAGGCAGCCGGCGGGCCTCCAGCACGGACACGCAGGCAGCCGGCGGGCCTCCAGCACGGACACGCAGGCAGCCACAGTGAGGCGGCCGGTCGCCTTCACAGACAGGCGGCCGGCCGCCTTCACAGACAGGCGGCGGGCCGCCCGCACAGAGAGGCGGCCAGCCGCCCGCAGAGAGAGGCGGCCGGCCGCCCGCAGAATGAGGCGGCGGGCCGCCCGCACAGACAGGCGGCGGGGGGCGCCCGCACAGACAGGCGGCAGGGGGGCGCCCGCACAGACAGGTGGCGGGCCGACCGCACAGACAGGCGGCCGGCCGACCGCACAGACAGGCTCCGGCCGGGGGTGAGGGGGGAGGGAGGGAAATCAGCGCTGGGGAGATTAGTTTACTGTACCAGCAGCAGCACAGGCAGCGCTCCTCTCTATGCCACGTCTACTAGGATGGTAGGAGGGAAAAGCAGGGAGGCGGAGAGAGAGTGGGTGGGCGGAGCCCGGGAGCCGGCCGTCCCGCCCGTGGCAACGGGACAAACAACGTAAAGCGTGAAAGTCCCGCTGTATCCGGGACGGTTGGGAGGTATGCAGCATGTTAGAATGTGTACATAAGATCCCGCTGGTGGTGGCCGCAGCTTATAGGCCCCAAATCTGGTGACAGGTTCCCTTTAAAGTGAACCTGTCAGGTGCAATATGCACTCAGAGCCAGGAGCAGTTCTGGGTGTATATTGCTAATCCCTGCCTAACCGTCCCTGTATACACTAGCATAGATAAAGAGATCAAGAACAAATATTTTTAAAGATCTTATATCTTATGCTAATGAGCGCGGGGACTAGTCACAAGGGCGTTACTTCACTTGGCTAGTCGGCTCGCATAGCATGTTAGCATGTTATTACGCCCCTGTGTGAGTACTAACACGCTATGTGAGCCGACTAGCCAAGTGAAGTAACGCCCTTGGGACTAGTCCCCGCGCTAATTAGCATAAGATATAAGCTCTTTAAAAATACTTTTTCTATAGATGCCTTTATCTATGCTAGTGTATACAGGGACAGTTAGGGAGGGATTAGCAATATACACCCAGAACTGCTCCTGGCTCTGAGTGCAGATTGCACCTGATAGGTTCCCTTTAAAGGGAAACTGTCACCAGAAATTTAGCAAAAAAAATAAAAGATTCCCCTCTGCAGCTCCTGGGCTGCATTCTGGAAAGGTTCCTGTTGCTATTGTGCCCCCTTTGAGACCTAAAATAATACTTTATGAAGTCTTACCTTTTTGTATGCAAATCTGTTTTTATGGTCACGGGGGCGGGCTGCCTGGCGTCCGTTATTCCCCCTCCTGCCGTTGTACGCCGTCCCCCATTGCTCATTTCCATACATGAGGACGCCTTCCTCATGTAACTGTCCTCCTGAAGTTTTGTGCATGCCCAGTGCCACTCTCGCGGGAGTGAGCACTGTGCAAAGTGTGAACGCTTTTGAGGTGATTGCGCAGGCGCGAGATTATGGGCGGCGCTGTGATTGTCATCAGCAGCGTCATCCAAGTACCCGCCCATAATCTTGTGCCCGCGCTTTTCCCTCTGCCTCCACCATTATGTGCAAGCACTGTCCATATGAACCACGTTACCTATTACCATGGGCGCGAGATTATGGGCGGCGCTGCGATTGTCATCAGCAGCGTCATCCAAGTACCTGCCCATAATCTCGTGCCCGCGCTTCTCACTCTGCCTCCACCGTTATGCGCAAGCACTGGCCATATGAACCACGTTACCTATTACCATGGGCGCGAGATTATGGGCGGCGCTGTGATTGTCATCAGCAGCGTCATCCAAGTACCTGCCCATAATCTCGTGCCCGCGCTTCTCACTCTGCCTCCACCGTTATGCGCAAGCACTGGCCATATGAACCACGTTACCTATTACCATGGGCGCGAGATTATGGGCGGCGCTGTGATTGTCATCAGCAAAGTCATCCAAGTACCCGCCCATAATCTCGTGCAAGCAGTAATAGGTAACATGGTTCATATGGCCAGCACTTGCGCATAACGGTGGAGTCAGAGGGAAAAGTGCGGGCACGAGATTATGGGCGGGTACTTGGTTAACGCTGCTGATGACAATCACAGCGCCGCCCATAATCTCGTGCCTGCGCAATCACCTGAAAAAGCGTTCACATGCGCAAATCTTCGGGAGGACAGTTACATGAGGAAGGCGTTCTTGTGTATGTAAATGAGCAATGGGGGACTGCGTAAAGCGGCAGGAGGGGGAATAACGGACGCCAGACAGCCCGCCCCCGTGACCATAAAAACACATTTGCATACAAAAAGGTAAGACTTCATAAAGTATTTTTGTAGGTTTCAAAGGGGGCACAATAACAACAGGAACCTTTCCAGAAGCAGCCCAGGAGCTGGAGAGGGGAATCTTTTATTTTTATTGTGAAATTTCTGCTGACAGGTTCCCTTTAACTGGTAGAGGAGCCAGGATAAAGCAGAGCTGAAGTTGTTGGGAAGCTAGGACCCAGCAGCTCTGCTCCACAGGCAGGAGACCACTGATCGGTAATAGAAGCCTGCAGATGCCACTCTGCATAGGTTATTGTCACTGCTATCTGCAGGAGATAAGTGCTGATTGCACGGTCTCCTCAGCGTCCTGACTCCCCGCGTGTCTGCAGCAGTGAGAAGCCGCACACGGGGAATCAGAGAACAGCTGCAGACAAACGCAGGCTCCGGGACTGGGGGGGGTCGGCTCTGGTGCAGGGGGGGGGGCTCTGCTGCAGGGGGGGGTCGCTCTGCTGCAGGGGGGTCGCTCTGCTGCAGGGGGTGATTCATACCTCAGCAGCAGTCACAGGAGTAGGTGCGCGCTCGGCTCTGTAATGAATAGTAGAAGGGAGAAACAGCGAGGCGGGGCTACAGTGGGTGGGTGGAGCCGGGATAAACAGCCTCACGGGCGGGACCCGGGATCAAAGGCTCAGAAGAGGGACTGTCCCGCTGTATCCGGGACGGTTGGGAGGTATGGGGATAGGTATTGCAACTTCCTAAAAATGGTCCCAAAAATGACATAACGCCGGGTTCAGGTGTAGTGTAGTGTAGTGCCTGTCAGCCACCATCTCAATTTATACCAGCTCAGTTGCGTTCCTGTGTTGGCTTTATAGCGTACATAAACTCCATAGTACCCTATTGCTAAAAAAAATTGTGTATGTTTAAAAAAAAAAAAAATTGCTGTCACGGCCTGTAGTTCTGCCTGAAGCCAAATACCATAATATATAGCATCCTGGTGGTGGCTTCATATCTTACAGAACCTACATACTGGTATGCTGCTAGTAAAACACAGTGTCAGTCTTACCACATTTTTAATTACTACTCGGTGTCAGTGGCTGTACTTCTGCCTGAAGCCAAATACCTTCATAGCACCAACCTAGCATCCTGGTGGTGGCTTCATATCTTACAGAACCTACATACTGGCCTGCTGCTAGTAAAATACAGTGTCAGTGTTACCAAATTTTAAATAATACTTGGTGTTAGTGGCTCTATTTCTGCCTGAAGCCAAATACCTTCATAGCACCAACCTAGCATCCTAGTGGTGGCGTCTTCATATCTTACAGAACTTAGATAGTGGCCTGCTGCTATTAAAACACAGTGTCAGTGTTACAAAATTTTAATTAATACTCAGTGTCAGAAGCTTTACTACTGCCTTAAGCCAAATACCGTCATAGCACCAACCTAGCATCCTGGTGGTGGCTTCAACTCGGACATAACTTACATAGTGGCCTCCACCTACTAAAACACAGTCTGAGTGCCAAAAACCAATACTAAAATAAAAGTGGTGTCAAACCCTTTTTTCTTTTAGAGCTGAAAGACATTCACAACATCTTTGTCGATTCCTCCAAGTAGTACTTTGTCCAATAAAGGTACCTTGTGGTTTTTAGACTTACAGAAACAGCTATCGTGTGAAACTATTAACACAAGTTTAACAACCCGGCATCAGTGTTGTTCCACTGCCTGTACAAAAAGTCATGTTACAGTATTTACCTTCAAATAATCAAACAAAAAAAAATGGGAAAATGAGGCAGTAAGGGCCATGGACGAGGTGGTAGTGACAGTGGTGGTCGCCCAAGCAGTGTGACCGAGCCAAAGAAAGAGGTTCCTGCTTTATCTACCTCTGCCTTCCTATCCCAATTTTCTTGTCCACATGGGAAACCACTCTTGCGCCCTGAACAGTGCAAACAGGTAACGAGTTGGCTAGCAGAAAATGCCTCCAATTACTTGTCGAGTAGCAAATCCCAAGGGTCCACACAGACAGACTTGAGTAGTCCAGAAGCTGGTCCATCGAATCCTCAGCCTGGTCCTCCTTCCTCACAATATCAGTATTCTAAGGAAACATATGACCCCAAAGCAGGTTACTCTGAGGAACTGTTTACGGTACCCTTTGACCTTTCTTGCCTCTCACCGCGCAACACCACCAACGCAGGTGAGGCCGTGGTGTGCAGTGATGCACACATCTTTGAGCACCCAAGGCCACAAGAAGGCCATGTTGTTGGCTGTGACATGCTTGGCAATCAGGTGGAAGTGTTGGAGGATGATGAGACACAGTTGCCCTCAGATCAGCCTGAAACCTCCATTACCGAAGATGTTGACCTTCAGGAATTTGAAGACAACCTGGTCGATGATGAGGTGACTGGTCCAACATGGACTGGTGGCATGGATTGCGAGAGCAGCAGTGCAGAGGAGCATGTGACCATAGTCCGCAAAAAGGCTGTAAGAAATAGGGTTTCGACCACTGCCCGAGGTCAACCAACTGTGCACATGACATCACCACCTGTGGCATCTCAGAGTCCAAGGGTCCGTGTACCACCTGTGCCATAGCCACCTGAGTCAAAGGGTTGGTGCTGCGATTGTGTGGGAGTTTTTTTCCAAGAGTCCTTCGGACCAAATGGTTGCCATTTGTCAAATCTGTCAGACCAAGCTTAGCAGAGGCAGAAATACTTCCAGCTTGGGCACCTCCAGCATGAGAAACCATATGTTAGCCAAGCACACCACTAGGTGGTTGAAAGCTCTAGGTAAAAAACACGATTTCCTGACTCAAAACACTGCCACTTCCCCTGGGCTGCCTGCTTCCCAAACTGGTGTGCAAGAAGGTGGCACTGATGGCTCCTTCTCCCAAGCTGATGTTGGCCAAACTCAATCATCAACGACCACATCCGCTTCGATGTCCCAGCGTTTTGTTCAGTTCTCTATACCACAGACCTTCTAAAACAAGTGAAAATACCCCGTTATGCACCCAAAGGCAGAAACCATAACTGAACACATTGTACGATTGATAGCCCTTGAGATGTTGCCGTATCGGCTTGTGGGAACAGAGGCTTTCCGCGACCTTTTGGCGGTGTTAGAACATCAGTACTCTGTACCTAGCCGCCATTATTTTTCTCGTTGTGCCATCACCGCGCTCCACAATCACATGTCCATAAACATCAAATGGGCTCTCAACAACGCCATAATGTTGCGCGCGGGGGCCGCTAGGATTCGAGTTCATTACCGTGGCTCCAGTGGTGACCGGACCTAAGCTCACACGGCCGTCCATCCTCACAACCATAGGAAGGGAATATTTACAGGGGATTGATATGTCGGTGACGCCACCCGTGGGTTGCAGTGAAGGGTGGTGACACTGCCGCTGCCTGGTGATGGGGCGCCTGGGGCTAATGGAGCAGAGCAGCAAGATGTGATCCCCTGCACGGGTAAGGGAGGCGTGGTCCCGGGGCCCAGGTACACGGAAGTAATGGCTGCTGGAGGTGGCGTGCTGGGTTAGACCGGGGATCAATGATGTACTCACTGTTCAAAGAATCGCACACAAGTCCAGTGGTAAACCAAGTTGCCAGTGACCGGTCGCCTTTGGCGGGTGTATTCGGGTCCCACACCCAGGTGTAGCAAACAGGGGTCCCTTCCTCCTGCACTCAGTGCCTGTGTCTTCTGTGGGACAACTCCGCATGGAACGGGGAAGTCCACTCCCGGTACTGTGTATGTTTGGGAGCTGTGGCCCACGAAATCTGACCCTTGGGATTTCTGTGGATTCTGACGGACACCCTATCCCCCACGTTGGGCTTCCGTTTCGCTCTCTGGGCTTCTGGAGAACAAGGCCTGAAACCTCGTCCTCTGCTGGATAATTAACAAGGGGCATGCAACCTTCCTCGTCCTAGGGTACAGGCACCCTGTCTGTGCACGGTCTCCAGATCGGATTCCCGCTGTCGGCACTGGCGGGCTACAACCCTGCCCCGTTCCACTTAAGGTCTCCCGCGACCGGATCTTAGGGATAGCCAAATCAATGAAGTTTGGTATATTCTGAAAAAAAAAATATGAGCACACTAGAAAGCATGGGAACTCAAAAAGTCCTGAATGTCCAAGGAAGATAATAGCAGTGGATGATCACAGAATACTTTCCTTAATGAAGGAAAATCCCTTCACAACAGCCAATCAAGTGAAAAACACTCTCAAGAAAATAGGTGTTTCAGTATCTAAATCTACCATAAAAAGTTCATGAGAGCAAATACAGAGGGTTCAGTTCATGATGTAGTTCCTGTGAATGCTGGCTGAGTAACGGCGTTCACAGGAAGACAGGATTTGAGCTGTAAGGATGTGTGCTGTAGACTCGCTCTGTACAGCACATGCGATCAAAGTATTGCAGCTTCAAGTTCAATAAGGGGGCTGGTAAATACATTAAAAAGATTAAAACAAGTTTGAAATAATATGAAAAAAAATAAAAAAAGTTCAAATCACAACCCCTTTTTGCCTCATTGAAAATAAATTTTTGCATGCAGAAAAGTCCAATTTATCAAACGAATCAATCGGTAAACAATGTAATGAAAGAAAATTCAAAACCCCAGAATTGCATTTTTGCCTGCTGCAACACTGCAATAATATGCAATATTAGGCAAACAAAACATCGCAACTACCCAAAAATGGTATTTGTTAAAATGTCAGTTCAAGGCACAAGGAATAAAGCCATCACACAGCCCCAGATCTCAAACAATGAGACAATTACAGTTCTTGGAAAATGGCAACAAAGGAGCCATTTTTTTATCTATTTATTTTTTTTTACATGTTTCAGTTTTTGCTTCAGAAATTAAATTAAAGAAAAACTAGACATGTTTGTTATTTCCAAACTCGTACTAACCTGGAGAATCATATTGCCATGTCAGTTTTACTATATAGTGAACATGGTAAATAACCCCCCCCCCCCAAAAAAAACCACAACAATTGTGGTATTGCTTTTTTTGCAATTTCACCACACTTGGAATTTTCTTCCCTCTTTTAGTACACCACATGCTAAAATTAATGGTTTTGCTCAAAAGTACAACACATCCCACAAAAAAATGGCATCATACAGCTATGTTAACAAAAAAATAAAAAGGTTAGGGCTTTTAGAAAAAGAAGAGGAGAAAAAGAAAATCAAAAATTGCCAGATGGTGATGGGGTTACACATACAGTGGGCATGAGTTTTCAAAAAGGCACATCCACTTTGCTTAGACAGTTAAATGTGGCAGCTGTGGTGTAACTAGAGTGTGATGGACATTGGTGCAAAATTTGGATCTGTGCCCCCACCTGCATGTTTGTTAGATGTATGTTCTCTTGCAGTGTTCTACATCCTATAAACAAGTGCATTCCATGAAATAATGTCCCCACTCCTGGATCCTTCCTGTTATAGTTTCTCACATCCTGGCCTCTTCCTGTAATAAGGTTCCCTATCCTGGGCCCTTCCAGGAATAATTTTCCCCATCCAGGGTCCTTTCCTATTATAATGTCCTGCATCCTTGGCCCCTTCCAGTAATAATTTCCCCATCCTGGCACCTTCCAGTAATAATGTCCCCCATTCTGGGCCCCATGCTATTACAATGTTTCCCATTGTTGTATAATGTCCTCCATACTTGATCCATTCCTGCTATACTGTCCTCCATCCTGGTACAATTACCCCCATCCTGGGCCCCTTCCTGGTATAATATCCCACATCCTGGACACCTTTCAGTAATAATGTTCTTATTCAACACATTTTAGAAAAAAAAATATTCTAATCACCTTCCCCTGCTCCCACAACATGTGGCGACCTCCTCTACAGCAGGCACAGAAGTTGGCAGCTGACTCTGGATTGCTGGTACCTGTAGTACATGACTTCATTGCCATGCGTCACCCATCACGGGTGAACAGATGTCTACTGTCAGCCTCTGACTGGCCAGCAGCATGTATTGCAGTGGAGGGATGGGGCAAGTCTCTGTACCGCAATACATTTCAATGTGTATCTGAGGAAACAGGTGAACTAGGCGCTGTCATGGGTGAAATTCCCTTCTCGCATAGGCCTATTTGCGATGATCGCTCCTGTGCAGCATATTTTCTGCACAACAAAACAAATATTCTGAAAAATATGCAGTACACTTAATGGAGTTTTCTGGGATCAAAAGAAATTCTCTGTGTGACTGCAGATTGCTGAATTAGAAAAGTGTGGTGAATCATTATAGTGTACATGGAATGTTTCTTCAGCATGGAAAACCCTTCAATCTATTGTTAAAGCAAATCAATTTTAGCTGCCTTGTTTTTTTTTTTACAACATGTGATTTAACAAGTGATGGATTACTCCATTTATATTAAGAATAGTTCTTATACAGTGAAGAGAGTATATTTACACTGATTTTAAAATAGGTAACTTTCACAAGATTTATCTAGACCCTAAATAGCTAAATGTGGTTAAATTGTTACTATTAAGATGAATAGTCTCTACGGTGATGTGGCGCCCTGGACTAGCCAGGTCATCACAGGTACTACAACATGCACCCCCACCCTGAGATAGGCACATCAGTCAGACACAAAATCCTTGTTGCCTCCCTCCAGGGGCTGATGTCCACACCAGGTTGGGTGGAGCCAGGCGGTTGGCCCCAGCCACTGAGGAGTTCACAGTCCTCGAGGCAGGAAACAGCAGTCAGTTAAGCTCGGGCAGAGCTCGAGTGCAGTGGCAGTTTAGGAGTGAAGTAGTAGGAGAGGAGCAAACTGACCGTGTCCGGGTGTGTGGCCCGGGCACCAAGAGCAAGATTGGCAGACGGTGGTGGCCGTCTGCAGAAGAGGCAGATCAACGTGGAACCGTAGGACCGGGGACGGGCGGTGGCCTGCCGGTACCGAACCGGGGAGCGAAGTGAAGCCAGCACACACAGGCAGGGCCTACGGACCCCGACCAGGCTTGGAGTCGCCATTAGAGGTCAAATCTGTCAGTGACCGGAACCCCAGGGGTTTCCTAACAGCTAAGACCCGATTGAAGGCAACCGTCCAACCAACAGAAGGAAATACAGCTACCGCCACAGCTAGAGTTCCAAGGGCCAGAGCCTGCGGGCAAAAGGGCTCCTCCGGCACATACACACGCTGGGGAGCGGGTTACCGGTGGGAATCCATCGGGACCGAACATACACAAAGGTGCAGGGAAAGGCAGCCACCACTAACCGTCCAGGAGAAGCCACAGCAGCCGGCTGCGGGACCCGTCCATCCAGCCGTTTGGTTTACCAGAGACTTTGTGTACCTTTGTGGCTGAGTGAGTACTACCGTGCCGTCTGGCACCGCGCTGCGCAGTCCAAGCTACCCTGCACCCATCCAACCCTGCCTCCCTGTCATCTCAGCGGGCCCCGGGACCACCAACCCCTGCCCACGGAGCGGGAAAACAACATCCCAGCCGCTCCCTGCCATCGCTCCCGGGATCCCTGTCACCAGCAGCGGTGGTGCCCAACCTCACCACGACCCATGGGTGGCGTCATGGACCAAATCCCCAAACCAAAGTACCCCCCTTTCACTCACGGGCGAGGAGCACCGCTCGAGTCCCCGGATCCGGCCCACCGCTCGAGCCAACGAGCAGCCATCGCATCAGCGCCAGACCCGAGCGTTAGCGTGCGCAGATCAGTGGCGTCCTTCCCCGCCCACGACAACTTGGCGTCACGAACAGGATCTTACCGTTCTGCCGGCTGGTAGAAGTGCGCCTTGTGCCCCGCCGGCGGTGTCCGGCCGAAAAATTTCAGAATCCGCCATCTTGGGCGCGAAGATTTTCCCGCTCGATTGTCTTCTCGAGCAGTGGAGGCGCGAAAGTCGAAGCCCCGCCCCTGAAGAGGAGGTGCTGAAAAAAGACCAAGGGGGGCGGATGGCGTCCGGCCGCATGTAAACCGAGGCCATAAAAGCAGGGACGCCAGGACTCTGCCACCATATTTTAGTTCCTGGAAGATACCGCTGCCAACATGTCCGCCCCGTCCGGCCACGCAGAGATCCTGGAGCCGGTGCCCGGAACAGCGGCATGGATCAGGGCCCGAACGGCGGGGATCTGTCAGCGCTACCGGAATCAGATATGTCTTCTGATGGAGCAGTGGACCGCGGAGGTGGAGGAGTTAGCTGCGGTCGCCTGGGTGTACGGGATGGAGGCCATGATGGAGGAGCTGGTGAGTGACCCACGCCCCTATGTCCCTGAGGGACCGGTCGTTGCGACTGAGGGACCCGGTCTGCCCCTGGCCCCCATACTGCCTCCGTCTTCCCTGCCCGCATGCCCCGCCGCTGCTGGTCCATCTGGCTTGCGCCCCCCTGCAGCGGCAGCCGAAAGATAGGCGAACCCGGAGACTGCGGCAGCTGG
The DNA here is from genome assembly GCF_048569485.1 of Anomaloglossus baeobatrachus. NCBI lineage: Eukaryota > Metazoa > Chordata > Amphibia > Anura > Aromobatidae > Anomaloglossus > Anomaloglossus baeobatrachus. The sequence goes on along the minus strand of NC_134354.1, from coordinate 334,955,073 downwards.
CGGCAACCCGCCTGGCGCAGGAACGGATGATAGTGACTTCAGGCCTGACACAGAGCCTGTCTCGGAGGAGGAGGGAGTCGTCGGCTTGCATGACATGGAGGCCACTTATATCCCACGGAGCGGAAATAATGGATACCGGGCGGCCCTTCCCCGTCGCGCCTGCCGTGCGCTGGAGGGGCTGGTACCCGTGTTTCTTCACCTGGGGCCGGGTGAGGAGTATGAAAGTGAGCAGTGAAGTCAGCGGTTTCTCCGTTGCACCGTTGTCCCCGTTGGGACCACCAGTACCGTTACCTGTTAAATGAAAGTAATCAAACCGAAGTTTTTACCTGATTGGCACTGTGATTGATCCGGCCGTTGCCGGCAAGTAGTCCCCGTAGGGACCCATTGTACCGTTGCATAAGAAACTGCTTATGGACATGCCTGAGAACTTGCAGGGCACCCACAAACTGGTGGAAATCTAAATATTTTAGGCATATTTCCGTTGCCGCCTCCGGAGAGGCTGATTTGGAGGATGGGCCTGGAGGAAAGTGATGGCCCAGGCCCGCCACTACCGCAACTGGTGGCGATCCTCCGGGGGTCAGGGGTCCCCCATCGACGTGGGGTCCCCTGAAGTGACAGTCGGGTGCGAGACACCGTACCCGTTCCCGCTCGGGCAGCCTGGATCTGGACTGGGGTCAAGGGGTGCTGCCCACTTCTTAGAGGCAGCATTAGGGCCAGGTTGTTTTGGTGAGAGAGCGGAAGCCGACCGTTATTAATAAAAATGTGTTTGTAACGTTAAAGTACCGTGCCTCCCGTTAAGGAAAGATTTATAAATATGCTTTGTTGAATGTTTTCACATGTTTTTATACCTTTTACAGTTTGAAAAATAAAACCAGTGATGGACGGGCAGCCCGCGGACGGTCTGCATTTAACCAAGGGGGAATGTGGCGACCTGGACTAGCCAGGTCATCACAGGTACTACAACATGCACCCCCACCCTGAGATAGGCACATCAGTCAGACACAAAATCCTTGTTGCCTCCTTCCAGGGGCTGATGTCCACACCAGGTGGGGTAGAGCCAGGCGGTTGGCCCCACCCACTGAGGAGTTCACAGTCCTGGAGGCAGGAAACAGTAGTCAGTTAAGCTTGGGCAGAGCTCGAGTGCAGTGGCAGTTTAGGAGTGAAGTAGTAGGAGAGGAGCAAACTGACCATGTCCGGGTGTGTGGCCCGGGCACCAAGAGCAAGGTTGGCAGATGGTGGTGGCCGTCTGCAGGAGAGGCAGATCAACGCAGAACCGTAGGACCGGGGATGGGCGGTGGCCCGCCGGTACCGAACCGGGGAGCGAAGTGAAGCCAGCACACACAGGCAGGGCCTACGGACCCCGACCAGGCTTGGAGTCGCCATTAGAGGTCAAATCCGTCAGTGACCGGAACCCCAGGGGTTTCCTAACAGCCAAGACCCGATTGCAGTCCAAGCGACCCTGCACCCATCCAACCCTGCCTCCCCGTCATCTCACCGGGCCCCGGGACCACCAACTTCTGCCCACGGAGGGGGAAAACAACATCCCAGCTGCTCCCTGCCATCGCTCCCGGGATCCCCGTCACCAGCAGCGGTGGTGCCCAACCTCACCACGACCCGTGGGTGGCGTCACGGACCAAATCCCCAAACCAAACTACCCCCCTTTCACTCACAGGCGAGGAGCGCCGCTAGAGTCCCCGGATCCGGCCCACCGCTCGAGCCACCGAGCAGCCATCGCATCAGCACCGGACCCGAGCATTAGCGAGCGCAGAGCAGCGGCGTCCTTCCCTGCCCGCGACAGTGACATTGATTTCCCATTTTTCCCAACTATTTCTGAGGAAATATTGAGTTGAAGAGAAACAGGATGGTTTATTTGTTGCAGAAAATTAAAAACTGACAAATATGCCTTTACATTATGTGTGAAACCCAGAGTTCTCACACAAGTGTAATTTAGTTTTAAGAGGATGTATAACCAATTGTTAATATAGTACTAAACATTGACTGCAAAAGGAAATAAGTTCAAAATTCAAAATCATTGCATAATAAACAATCAGGGTCGGTGTCAGCACTTGGCGCTCCTAAGCAAGTGCCTGGACCCTGGACAACAGAGGGGGCCACTCGTGGTTGGCCAACATCAGCACTCAGCGCACCTGGGCAAGTGTCAGGGCCCTCCACAGCCGGGGGGGAGGCGCTCATGGTTGGCAGGAGCAGGTCGTCAATAGCTTTCCCGCGGCCCCGAGGCAGATTTACAGGGGCCGCAGATAGTGCTCCAGCAGGCAGCCGTGCTTTATCATCATTTATCAACTGGCACTTTAAAGCAGTCGAGCATTCGCCCACAGCTGTGTGCGTGCGTGTGCATTGCAGGTCAGGGTTCATCTGTGGGCGAATCTAGCATGCAATGTGGTCTTGTCCCACAAAGGAGGAGGAGCGAGTGCCGTCCTCTAGCGTCCTACAGTGCTGCTGCCTGCCTGCATATACCCCCAGAGTCAGTATGTGTATGCCCCCCAGTGATCCCAGTAATGTGTATGCCACACCACCAGTGTTGTCTATGCCCTCAGCATCCTCCAGTATTGTGTATATATCGCGGACGGGTGCCACCTCCGCTGCGGCAAAGTGGCTGCTCGAGGGTGCTCGGATCCGGGATCGTGTCTGGGGCTCGAGTGGTGACCAGACCCGGGGCTCGTGCAACCGCCCGTCCTCGCAAAAGTGAAAAAGGGAGGTATTTACAGGGGAGTGAGTTTTTGTCTGTGACGCCATCAGTGGGTTGCGGTGATGGTATGGTGGCACCGCCGCTGCCTCTTGGAGCCAGTGTCCGGGACCGATGGTGTTGGGCAGCAAGGTGGTATCCCCTGCACGGGTAGGGGAGGTGTAGTCCCAGGGCCAAGGTGTAGGTAGGGAGGAGTGCTAGGACGCCGTCGGCAGGTTGGACCGGGTGACACCGGTGTACTCACGATTAAGAATAATCCACACAGAGTCTGTACTGTAAACCAAGGCCGGATGCCGGCTGCCGTTGAAGAGGTTTGCTGGTCCCACACACAGGTTAGCAAGGTAGGGACCCTTCCTCCTGCACTTGTGTCTTGCTGTGTGTTGATTAAACCCACTTAAAACGGGAGAAATCCACTCCCCTGCAGTTTTGTATGCAGAGGGAGCCGTTGCCCGCAAACTCTGACCGGTGGGATTTTAATGGGTTCTTGGCGGACACCCTATCCCCCGCGTTGGGCTGCGAGTTTGCTCTCTCTGGGCTTCTCTCTTCGGAAGCAAGGCCTGGTACCTTGTCCCATTTTTCAATTAACAAGGTGGCCTGAAGCTTGCCTCGTCCTAAGATCCAGGTATCCCGCCTGTGCACGGCCTCTGGACCGGATTCCCGTTGTCGGTACCGGCGGGCTACAACCCTGAACCAGTCCACTTCAGGTTTCCCGCTATCGGATCTCCGTCGCCTGTGGCCCTACACTGCCGTCTGCCACCTAGTCGGTTCTTCCGTGGTCCAAGGGCTCCAACCCTAACCACACTGCACTTCAACTCCACTGACAGACTCCTCACTGTTTGACTCTGTCTGGCCAGACTCGACTACAACTAAACTCTCCTCAAACTGACTGGTTCCCACCCCTTGTCTCCTCAAGACCCCTAGTTGGGCGTTCCCATCCACCTGGTCCTGCCCACTGGTGTGTCCTGGCTGTCTTGAGGCGGCGACTAGGCTTTGTGGCTGGTGTTCCTGTGTGTGGGATGTGGTGTTAATTCCCAAGGAGGAGGCGATTCCTGTACCCATGGTGGAGGGTACAGTCATCTGTGACTACCTGGTTTTGCCAGGGCGTCACATATTTTCTACAGGTCCCTAACATTCCCCAGTAATCTGTATGCCCCCCAGGTGCCCAGCGTTCCCCAGCAATGTGTATATGCCCCAGGCTCCTAGTGTCACCCAGTAATGTGTATATCCCACAGACCCCCAGTGTCGTCCTCCAGTAATCTGTATTCCCCCAGTCTCCCAGCTTCCCCCAGAAATGTGTATATCCCCAGGCCCCCAATAATGTGTATATCCCACAGGCTCCCTGCATCCCGCAGTAATGTGTATAACACACAGGCTCCCAGCATGCCGCAGTAATATGTATATCCCACAGGTCCCCAGCATCCCCCATTAATGTGTATATCCCACAGTCTCTCAGCGTTCGCCAGTAATGTGTATGTCCCACAGGCTCCCAGTGTTCCCGAGTAATGTGTATATCCAACAGGTCTCCACCATTCCCCAGTTATATGACTGCCCCCCAAGTCCCCAGAACCCCCCAGTAATGTGTATGCCCCCTCAGTGCTGTCTATGTCCCAGGGATGTATTTACCTTCAGCCCCTCCTGTGATGTATATACAGCAGTGTCAGTGTGTGCTGTGTGGACACGTCTATTAGTTGCGGCCATCATGCAGAGCTCTGCATAGCCACATGCCCGGGAAGAGCTGGATGGAGACAAGTGGGGGAGGTGAGTGAGGCTGCTGCCGGCTTCCCCATATTAATACCTTTAATGAGTTTGTGTCTGTATGTATGATGTGTATCTATGTATGTCAGCGTATATGAGACCCGCAACACACATCTGTTTTTTTTGTACGTGTGCGGTACGTATTTGCACGTACCGGAGACACGTACACATGGAGACCCATGTTATTCAATGGTAGATGGCACACACACGTAAAATCACACGGAACGTGTGTCCGTGTCGTAAGTACGTGTGTGCGCTTTTCTACACGGACGACATGTCCGTTTTTGGCCGGCAACACGCAGGCTCGGAACCGCTTTAGTCTATGGGTCTGTGCCTGCACAGACCGCACACGGAGTATGTCCGTGTTCAGCACGTATCGCCCGTGTCCGTTTTTCATCACAAAATCTGAAACACTTGTTACCAATCTATTAGGTCAATTGTAGGCCATTAATTCTGGCGCCAAACATACATTTCCTGTCTCACTTGCACGCCAGACAGCAGCTGGGCACCTGTCCTCTCACTGCAGGGGAACTTTGAGCACAGAGAACAACACAGGTACTGAGCATGGCGCCCAGAATCGATACAGAGAGGCTGATTGGAGACGTAGAGAGGCATCCAGAGCTGGGGGACACACGCGATGATGGCTATCATGACAGGTTAATGGTGGAACGAGCATGGATGGCTGTGGCAGAAATACCCTAGGAATGGATGGTCTCAATGTACCCCTGGAAAGAAAAATAGATATGGTGAGTACAGATATTTGCCTTGCTTCTGTCTTTACCTACATGTGCACATTCTGTAGGCAGAGTATAAACATACAGTATTTGTATAGTTTTTTTGGCATGTATGAATGGGCCTGACTCATTTTGAGATACACTGGAGACTCACAAACAGGATAGTGTATTTATTTGGCCTTTTGAAGTATTCATTGCAGTTTATTAGTAATGTCAGCATGTGTATATGTGGTCTGCAAAGCATTTTATGCATGTACAAAAGGCATTTCACAGTGGTTAAGCCACTATTAAACATGTTTGGTGTTTTTTTTGTTTAACATTTCTGTGCTTTTTCTATTGCAAATGTGCTGTGAATTGTCTATACATTTTGAGTTGTATTTTTATGTTTGGTTTATTATGCATGTTCCTTGGTGTCACCATGTCTGGAATGGTAACAGTAATGTGTAGTGTATAATGGAAAATCTATGTGGAACATATGGCACTTCATGGGTTAGTAGTCATTTTCATTCTCATGGCTATCTGTAGGTTTGGGGGTTTTTTTACATTTAAAAGGAGATAAATGATTAATCAGTGGTTTAAGATTTTTAATGGTGAACTTGTTTTCTTTCTTATGCTTATTGTGTTATTATGTCACTATATGAGTGTTATGGGTTGTTGTTTTCATACACATGGATGTGTGTTCCTATTTATTACAATTGATGCAATACAAGAATAATGTCTACTTTTTTAAAATCTACAATTGTTATAATTTGTGACCTTAGTTTACAATTTTTTTTTTTTTTTTTAAACAGTGGATCTTGTCAAACGGTGATGGCGCTCAGCCCGTGACCAGTTCAGAAGAGAGTATAACCCAGTGGCCACCACAGCTGCCGCTGCAAAAAAGAAAAAATATGTCCATTATGAAAAACTGAGCTTTCTTATGCCCATTATGGAAGTACCAAAGTAAGTTTAAACCATTACATCACATGGTGGTTTTATTTAAAAGGCACACTAAATGTTTTTTGTTTTTTTTTCATCAAAGTACAGAGGATAACCTGGAAGATAGTGAGGAAGCCCAGTCAGCAGTATTAACAGCGACCTCTGCTTCTGAGATGGAGCCAACCTCATATCAACCTCCACCAATCCCCAACACCAGCCAGCCAGACGCAGAAGAAATGTCCTCTGATTTGGGTTTGGGAACAAGTCAATCCACTAATGTAATTGCAGGCCAGTCTACAGGGCAACAAAGTGGCCCTTCACCAGTTCTTGCGGAGAGTAGTCCACAGCAGCATGCAGGCACACAGCCAAGAATATCAACTAATACCATGCGCACATAGCACAATCTATCTGTGGTCGCAGACATAGGCGTTATGAAGATTTACGTTCCCTGCCAGATATCTTTGATACCAGAATTATACACATGATGAATTCACTGATACCAGAGAGTGATGGAGAGAGATTTTGCCGCTCCCTTTCTCCCTCTCTTGCATTGGTTGCACCTGATAGGCAGGACAGATTGAGGGCGTCCATAATAACACTAATATCTGCTACCCAACGTGAGCCAGAACCCATTTATTGTTTTGAAGTGATAGAACAATGGAGAGCCAATCCCCGTGGTCCACACACAAACACAACTCAACAAACTGTGGAAACCCAAACAGAAGAACATTTCTCTAATTTTCAACTTAATCCTGTAGTGCAACATACACATATACAGTGTCCATCTTCTTCTATGGTAACTGATGTACAAATTAGGCCAACAGTTGTCCCACACCAAACAGGTACATTAATGACACAAAGGCCATCTCAACAGCCAACAATTGTCCCACAAATACCCCAACAAACACCAATGCAAACCTCTTTTAACTATCCTAGTATTGTTAGTAATGTTCATAGACAACCTCAAATAATGTTTCAACAACCAACAGCATACCATGTTCCTAATAATCTACAACAACAGTACTTTCAACATCAGACTTACTCAACTAACTTCACATACACACATACTCAGCCTCTTCCAACACATCAATATGTACCACCTACACTTGGTCTTGGTCTTCCATCTGCTCAAACAACTGCCTCATTATTTGTTCCAAGTACAACAACTGTTACTAGTGGAAACACTTATCAGTCACTCACTACAACATCTACTGTTGTGCAGCAAACATATTCTGTAGATGTCAATGCAATGGAGCCGACACAGGAAAACATCACTAGCCTAGGGGATTTAGTTGAAGCATAATATGATACTGTGTGTATTATTTTACATTATGGTATGTTTTCTATGGCATTGCTGGTGGGGAAACATATCAAAATGTAACACATTACTTACTCTATTTGCATGTGGTCATATTTTTGTTTTCCTTTACAAAAATTCAATAGAAATTACTCTATCACTTCAAAAACAATACCTGCCTGTTAGAATGATGCCTTCCTCTGGACATGTTGTTTGGACCATCCATTAGAATAAACTGGGTTTAGGGAAAAAATGCACGCACATAAACTACTACACTAACATTCAGACACCTTTATTATTAAAAATCCAGCCACTATGCAGTATCTGCATATGGTCTGGTCCCATACTTGTATTCCAATAGTGTCAAACAAATTATGTTTGCGTGACAATATTGCGTAATAAAGTATGGTGTTTTGTATGGGCTAATGTCCCTGACAAAATTGTATTTAAAAAAAAACAAAAATACAGGGTGTCTTGCAAAAGATAACATACATACATAGGTAAAATAATAATTCTGGACTAACTTTTTCAAATCAAATTTGCCATAATTTATTAGTCATGTACATTACATTCCTGATGTTATAACAATATATTTATATCACAATAGCTTATGGGGACCACAAACACATCCAAACAACAAAAAAACCACAAATGTAGGATATTAAAAACTGACCTGGATAGTACAATATTTCAAAAAGATCTGGATAAGATGTCAGAATGGGCAGATACTTGGCAAATGAGATTTAATGTTGATAAATGTAAAGTAATGCACCTAGGACGGAGTAATCCTATAGCTGCGTATACATTAAATGGAAGTAAACTCGGGACTACAGAACAGGAGAAGGACTTGGGTATTCTCATTACAAATAAGCTGAGCAGCAGCACTCAATGTCAAGCAGCAGCTGCTAAAGCAAACAAGATTTTAGGGTGTATAAAAAGAGAGATTAGATCCCGTGATCCCAACGTATTGTTACCCCTCTATAAATCACTTGTAAGACCACATCTGGAATACGGGATCCAGTTTTGGGCTCCACATTTTAAAAAGGACATTCAGAAGTTAGAGTCAGTTCAAAGGCGGGCAACTAGACTATTACAAGGAATGGAAGGCCTCCCATATGATGGCAGGTTGAAAAAGTTAAATATGTTTAGCTTAGAAAAAAGACGTCTCAGAGGAGATCTCATTTATATGTATAAATACATGTGTGGTCAATATAAAGGACTGGCACATGACTTATTTCTTCCAAAAACAATACTAAGGACCAGGGGGCACTCACTGCGAGTGGAAGAAAAGCGATTCCGACAGCTAAATAGGAAAGGGTTCTTTACAGTTAGAGCGGTCAGACTGTGGAATACACTACCACAAGAGGTTGTAATGGCAGATACTATAACAGCTTTTAAAAAAGGGCTGGATGATTTCCTCAGTACACAAAACATTGTTGGTTATAAATGACTTAGTGACTAAATGTAGAACTGGTGGAGGAAGGTTGAACTAGATGGACCTAGGTCTTTTTTCAACCTAAGTAACTATGTAAAAATTATACCTATGTATGGTCATTTTCTCTTTTGTAATACATATGTGTTTGTGCTTATGTAACCAAGTGATAAAAAACTATAACAATGTCAAAATTATACATGACTATGGCGATTTAAACTAAAATAATCTTTAAACTGATTCCTCACATGTAGACCAGAAGTGGACACAGTGGTTCTAACATTACCATTCTCTATAAATGGTGCATTTAAAGCAGGCAACTCCTCAATGTCTTCGTCATTGCTTTCATGTAATCTACAGTAATTATGTAACACTACTGTAGCTTTAATGACAGCCTTGACGGTGGTTGGTTGGAGTTGGATGGTGGTTTGATAAATGCGCCATCTTGAGGCCAAAATGCCAAAGGCACGTGCAACATAGCAATGTGCTCTGGCCAATTTGCTATTAAATAGGGCTTTTGATCTGTCCAGCCCCCTTCTGGGATATGGACGCATCAAATGCCTAGACAATGCAAACCCCTGATCTGCAACCATTACAAAAGGGACAATAGGGCCATTAGTACCAGGCATTGGTCTTGGTGCAGGCAAACTTAAACTATCAGACATTAATCGTCTTGCTAAACGTGAACTTCTGAAAATGCGTGCATCTGAGGCACTGCCATAGGCCCCAATATCAGCAAATAAAAAGCAGTAGTTTGTATCTACCATGGCCAAAATAACTACAGAAAAAAACCTATGATAATTAAAATATCTTGATGCAGAGTTAGGTGGTTTCTTCACTCTAATGTGTTTTCCGTCAATGGCACCAATACAATTTGGGAAAGCTGTTTTCTCCAAAAATTCATCTGAAATGTGCATCCATTCCTGTGTTGAAGGCAGCTGCATGACATGATGCCTAAGGGTCTCCCAAAGCACAGTGCAGGTATGCAGGATAATCTTGCCAATTGTGGACCTTCCCAATAAGAATTCAAAATGTAGACTGCTGATGGATTGCCCAGTTGCTAGGTAACTGAAATAGAATAAAAACATGACATTACTTTGACTATTCATGTAATTTGTATTTCACACCAAATATTTGTATCATCCAATGACTGGTGAGATACTGTGTATGTTTTTTTTTAAATTTCTTTGGTTGGGAAAACATATGTGATCTGTACTTTCCATATTGGAAAAATATTTAATTTTGTGTTTAATAAACAAGCTCGTTTGAGTTAAGCCTCTTGTTTCTTTAATTTTTGTAGAGATAGAATGGTAGATGTGACTTCTCTGATCTTATTTTGAAATTGCACTGTGGTTAAGTGATCAATATAAGTTTTCTACAAAAAACATAATTTTAAATTACATAATTTCAACAAAACGATGCCTTAGCGACTTAGGCTGGTTTCACACTACGTCTTTTTAACATCCGTTGAAAACGTTATTTTAGCGGAAGTACGGATCCAGTGCAAATGCGTTTTCATTTCAATGCATTTGCAATGGACTCGCGTTAACATGCGTTCACCTGCGTTTGCGTGCGTTATAGTGCGGATCCGGTGACTTGCAGTTTTTTAACATGTTTCAAAAACGCTACTTGTAGCGTTTTTGAGCTGCGTCAAAATACTGCAAGTCACCGGATCCTGACTAAACAGCACGCGAACGCAGGTGAACGCTGGCGTGCTGATAGACAGGATCCTGCTTTTGTACTGAGCATGCCCAGAAAGTACTGAGCATGCCCAGAACCAGTCTCGCGTGATCTGTCTCTCTCTCCTCCTCCCTCCCTCACCCTCTCTCTCTCTATCTATGTCTTTCCCCCTTCCTCTCTCTCCCACCTGAGAGCTGCGGACACTCGTAACCAAGGTAAATATCGCGTAACCACTTCTCTTAGTTACCCGATGTTTACGTTGGTTACGTGTGCAGGCAGCCCTGCTCCTAGCAGCTGCAGACACTCGTAACCAAGATAAATATCAGGTATCCAAGGCCGATGTTTACCTTGGTTACCAGTGTCTGCAGCTGTCAGAAGCCGGCTCCCAGTCTAGTTCCCCTCACTCCCGATCACATGACTCCAATGCCCGCCCCTAAACATCCAGTGCAGGATCCTGCAAAATAACAGATGCGTTTGCATACGTTATTTGCTGTAAAAGCAGGATCCGTATTTCCGCTAAAATAACGTTAAGGACGGATGTTAAATAAACGTAGTGTGAAACCAGCCTTAACATGTATTTCAATATAACAGATAAAGCATGAGTATACATGACAACACCTACCGTAAAGTCACCAACAGTCGTTCCTCAGGGGAGATGCTGAGGCGCATAGAGGTGTCCTGATGCTTCAAACGATGGTACACAAGGCCAAGGATGTTGAAATGAATTCATTGTGAGATGGCAGTAGGCTTGGAATTTTGGTGGAAATTTCCTCAGTTCGCCATATAAAATATTAAAATGGCCATGTGTTTTCCTGAGCTTCACAAGGGGGTGAATCCACATCCTTCTCTCCAGTGGTGGCTCTTCTTCAATCATATGTCGCCTAACCCCAAATCTCCTAGATGTCAACCAGAGCAAATACATGGTTGCTTAATTGGAGAGAGACATTTTGGAGTGTGTCTAATGTGAGAATGAGCTCTGAAGCCATATTTTTTAAGGTTTTTAAAGCAAACTAAACAAATTGGGTAGTTAATTGACCAATTTAACATACCAGAAGCACATTTTGATGGGCTAACAAGGTTATTTGTGTGAAAATACGTATCTGAAAAAACGGACGGCACACAGACTGCACACGTACGTATTTTATGTCAATACGGACATTCCACACGTACACACGGCTCGCATACGCCATCACACGGATGCCATACGTACCGGAGAAACGCCCCAAAAATACGGAACACGGACCCAAAAAACGGACCGTGTCATACGGACTTGTTTTGTGGAAGTGTGTTTTAGGCCTGACTGTGTATAGATTTATATCTGTTTATATGTATTTCTATGAATTTGTCTTTAATCCCTTTACGACGGCTGTATGGATTAAAACGGTGGTAGAAGAGGGTACATTTTTGTTTTAAAACAGTGGTCAGAAAAAAAAATAGCCATGGCTCTTCCCACCCTGAGAATACCGGACCCCAACTGTCAGCTTCACATTAGCTGGTAATCCAATTTGGGGGGACGCCACTTTTTTTTTCTTTAATTATTTATTTATAAATAATTTAAAGAAAACAGCCTGGGGTGTCCTCCGTTTTGCAGCACTAGCCAAGGTGAAGCTATGAGCTATGGTCTGCAGGCTGCAGCCATCTGCTTTAACCTGGCTGGCTGCCAAAAAAGAGGGCCCCATGTCATTTTTTTGTATTATTTATTTATTTTTTGACTAAATACAAGGCAAATACAAGGCTCAGCACCCTTTAGTGCCACATGAAAGTCACTACAGGGTGCCAGCTTAGAATATGCAGAGGGGTGGGTGGGACATTATATATGTGTTTGACATCTATCCATCCATCTTAGCTTTTTAGGCTATGTGCCCATGATCAGGGTTTGCAGCGTTTTGTATGCAGAGTATTTTTGCTGCGTCCATAACGCTGCGCTGTGCAGTACAAGCGCTTTGGAAGGATTCTTAGAAATCTCCTGCCCACTGTGTTTCTTTTCTCTGCAGCATAAACTGACCTGCAGCGTTGCTTCCCGAGTCTCAGCCTGTCAATTATGCTGTGGAGATGACAGTGTTCTCCGCGGGTTCCATGGAGAACATTTCTGGTTAATATAGAGCTAAAGTCCGCAGCAGCCTGAACCGGAATTCAGGGCCACCATCAGGGAATTACTACTGGGACTCCTGTACTGGGTCAGGTGAGCAGCAGGCAGGAGGGGGGGCCCGGCTGACAGCCCTGGCCCCTCCCCTTTCATTCCTGTGCTCACCGGGCCCCATGGGCAGGGGGTGGGGACTTTGCACTGGCAGACATGTCGCGGTGCAGCACCTGCAGTCGCACAGGGGCCCCAAGCGGGAGCGGGCCCCTAGAGCCTGAAAGCGTGTTAACCCCTTAGCGACCTATGGCGTACTGGGTACGTCATAGCTCCCTGGTACTTAATAACGCATGACGTACCCAGTACGTCATGGCGAGATCGCGGCCCCGGAGGCTGCGATGATCGCTGCAAATATCTTAGATTCGGGAAGGAGGGGACCTATGCCTGACCTCAGGAGGGGTGGTGTCTCCTCCCCGGACCTACGGAGGTTGTGATTGGCTGACGAACGCCGCTCAGCCAATCACAGCCACTGTAATGTTTTAGCCATTGAAAATGGTTGAAACATTGAAATCCAGCCATGGTCAGTGCAGTTATAGCACTGATCATTGGCTGGAGCTGGGTGACCTCAGTTTCACCTGCCCCCAGCTCTGATTGGAGAGACCGGCCTTGTGACCGATCTCTCCAATCACTGCCCCCAATCCACCACCACTGAACCCATCTGCTGCCTCCCCTCCATCTGCCACCGCTCCCCCCATCAGCCGCTGCCCCCTCCCTCATCTGCTGCCCCCTCTTACTTTCCTCCATCTGCTGTGATCCCCCCACTTGGTGTGACCCCCCCACCTGCTGTGACCCCCCCACCTGCTGGGATCCCCCGCCCCACCTGCTCTGAGCCCCCACCTGCTGTGATTCCTCGCCCCTGCTTTGATCCCCCCTGCTGTGATCCCCCCACCCTGCTGTGATCTCCCCACCCTGCTGTGACCCCCACCTGCTGTGACCCCCCACCTGCTGTGACCCACCCCACCTGCTGTGACCCCCCACCTGCTGTGACCTCCCCCACCTGCTGTGACCCCCCCACCTGCTCTGATCCCCACCACCTGCTGTGAACCCCCAACACCTGCTGTGATCCCCCACCACCCGCTGTGATCCTCCCACCATCTGCTGTGATCCCCCACCTGCTGTGATCTCCCACCACCTGCTGTGATCCCGCTCCACCACCTGCTGTGATTTCCCCCCCATCTGCTGTGATCCCCCTCACCTGCTGTGATCCCCCACCTGCTGTGACCCCCCAACCTGCTGTGATTCCCCACCTGCTGTGATCCCCCCACCCTGCTGTGACCCCCCCACCTGCTGTTGACCTCCCCACCTGCTGTGACCCCCACCTGCTGTGACTCCCCCACCTGCTGTGACCCCCCACCTGCTGTGACCCCCCCATCTGCTGTGACCCCTCCACCTGCTGTGATCCCCCACTATCTCTCTATCTATCCCTCTATCTATCTATCTATCCCTGTATCTATCTATCCCTCTTAGAGTTGAGCGCGGTTCGCGGTTCGAGGTTCTCCAGTTCACGGCTCGAGTGATTTTGGGGGCTGTTCTAGATCGAACTAGAACTCGAGCTTTTTGCTAAAGCTCGATAGTTCTAGATACGTTCGAGAACGGTTCTAGCAGCAAAAAGACAAGCTAATTACTAGCTGGTTTTCTGCTGTAATAGTGTAAGTCACTCTGTGACTCACACTATTATGAAATTTCAGTGTATAGTGTGCGGGAACAGCGCATTCAGATCACTGCTGTTTGGATAATGGTGATCGCCATTTTTTTTTTTCCTTGTCTTCCTTCCCTAAGTGCCCGCGTTTAGTGGGGCGGGCCAGCATGTCAGCCAATCCCAGACACACACACAGCTAAGTGGACTTTTAGCCAGAGAAGCAACGGCATGTGTGATAGGATGTCCATGTCACATGTCCCTGCATTATAAAAACGGACATTTTCCTCCAGCACGCCATTATCTGCCTTCTGCGTCTTGGTGTCAGACATCACTGGCGCAGCTCTATCGCCGATACTGCTGTATACGCTCCATACACAGCGCTATACAGAATAGGGATAGAAGTTTCTTTCAGCCCTTGTAAGGGCTAATACCGGCAGGGTCAGAGCCATAGGTGACAGTCAGGTCCGTGAAAACAGATTTTAACAGCTACACAAGATGACAGCGTCTGTGTAGCTAAGGTCAGGGATTTCCTCGCTGCATTTCCCCATTAGGAGGGATAGAAAGGGAGGCTTCCTTTCCTCTACCCAGACCCACAACCCTGCCACTGTACCCTACTGCCATTTGCACACTCAAACTCATTGTTACTAAGCCATTATGCTAGCAAACACTGAGGAAACTTAGTGGCATCCTAAAAGTGGCTGTTGGACTTCATTATTGTCCCACTAGTGCAAAGATATTTGCAGCATGTCTGCCTGCATTGCACACTCAAACTCATTGTTACTAAGCCATTATACTAGCAAACACTGAGGAAACTTAGTGGCATCCTAAAAGTGGCTGTTGGACTTCATTATTGTCCCACTAGTGCAAAGATATTTGCAGCACGTCTGCCTGCATTGCACACTCAAACTGATTGTTACTAAGCCATTATACTAGCAAACTATGCTGCCTGTTTAAGGGCCATAGTTGCATTGTCAGGGATAATTATTGTTGTTTATTCTGCTGTTACTAAAGCTAGACCACCGCTGAAATCTACACCACCTCTCAATTTTTACTACCACATTTTAAGTGCACAATCTTGTCGCAATCAAAATGAGTGGCAAAATGACAGATGCTGGTGGAAAGGGGCGGAGGCGTGTTGGAAAAGGAACAAAAGGGTTTGTCCGTGGGGAAGGTGGCAAAGCTCCATTAACATCTGCTGAAGTTAGACCATCTTCCAGCATAAGTAAGATGTCTACTACTTACCGTGGACAATCCGATGTGCTCCCTTTTTTACGGACACGAACAACTGGAACAAAGGTAGATGATGGCCATAAAAGGAAAATGCTTGAATGGATCTGAAGTGGTCCAACAAGTGCCCTCTCCGCCACCTCAACTACCGCATCCAAAAAACACCAGTCCTCTGAGTTGTCAGCCCAATCACACTTGCATTCTCCCAGCTCTGAAGTCTCCATCCGCCCTGCACAGTATGGTGGAACTGAGATGGCTGAGTCTGCAGAGCTGTTCAGTCACACTATAGCCTGGGAATCAGAAGTCTGCTCCCAAGCTACAGTGAGTACAGACCAGGAAATGGTCTGCAGTGATGCCCAGAACCTTTGTGACTCTGATTCAGGCCGTGAGGACCAAGTTTCTGAGCATAATGTTGACCCTTTTTCACAAACTGTAACACCTGTTGTTATAGACAATGAGGAACATACTGATGACGATGAGACGCAGATACCAGATTGGGATGACAACTTAAATATTCGGTCAGGGCAAGAAGAGGCTCAGTCTGAGGGTGAGGGGAGTGCAAACACAACAATTGATGAGGAAGTTCTAGATCCCACTTACTGTCAACCCACAGTCAGGCACTCGAGGAGGTCAACAGAGGCGGTGGAGGAGGATGCAACCGACGACGAAGTTACCTTGCACCTTCCCGGAGCACTGGTAGCACGTCTACAACTGCATCCTCAGCCACCACTCTGCCTCTGAGCACTAGTCGGGGGGGCTCAGCAGGTCGCAAGCCCTCTAAGCCTTGCCTAGCCTGGTCCTTTTTTGACATAGCAAAAGATCGGCCAAATTATGTGATCTGTAAAATGTGTCGTGATTCTGTTAGTAGAGGGCAAAACCTCAGCAGTTTGACAACTTCTTCCATGAATCGTCACATGAATAAATATCATATGTCCCAGTGGAAAGCTCACCGTGCTGCAATGCGGCCTAGCGGAGCGAACCATCCACCGCCTGCCCCTTCCAGTGCATCCGCGCGCTCTTCATCTTCTAAGACTGTGGGGACAGCTGTCACACCTGGTTTTCCATGCACAACTTCCACCACTGTAACCGCAACAGGTAGTTTGCTTGGTAGGTCATCAGTTGGTTTGGAAGGGGAAACAAGTGCGTGTGTACAGCTCTCTCAGACATCGATAGCACCAACGTTGGATGAAGGCAACATCATGTCTACATCTGCACTTTCCTCACAAACCTGCCTTTTTCCAGGGACACCCTACTCAACACCGTCTACACACAGCAGCCAGATCTCTGTCCCTCAGATGTGGACAAATAAAAGGCCATTTCCTGCGACCCATGACAAAGCTAAGAGGTTGACTTTATCACTCTGTAAGCTTTTCACTACCGAAATGCTGCCTTTCCACCTGGTGGACACACAGGATTTTAGAGACCTTATGTCTGTCGCTGTGCCCCAGTACCAGATGCCCAGTCGCCACTACTTCTCTAAGAAAGGTGTGCCCGCGCTACACCAGCATGTCGCACACAACATCACCGCTTCCTTGAGAAACTCTGTGTGTGAACGGGTGCATTTCACCACCGATACTTGGACCAGTAAGCATGGACAGGGACGTTACATGTCGCTGACTGGGCACTGGGTAACTATGGTGATAGATGGTGAAGGGTCTGCTGCACAAGTCTTGCTGTCCCCACGACTTGTGTGTCAATCCTCTGTCTGTCCAAGTTCCGCCACTGCTTCTGCCTCCTCCACCTCATCTGTGTCCTCCACCTCCGCCCCAAGCCTGCCTGGTCAGGCCACCAGCGTTCTCACCGCGCAGAAGGAATCACGCACCCCTCATTACTATGCTGGCAGCAGAGCGCAACGGCATCAGGTGGTCTTTAGCTTGACATGTCATGGAAATAGGAGTCACACAGCGGCTGAGTTGTGGGCAGCTCTGGAGACTGAGTTTGGTAAATGGTTGTCTCCACTCAACCTGCAGCCTGGTAAGGCCGTGTGCGACAATGCTGCAAACCTGGGTGCGGCCCTTCACCTGGGCAAGGTGACACACGTGCCTTGTATGGCTCACGTGTTGAACCTTGTTGTCCAGCAATTTTTAACACACTATCTCAGCCTAGATGTCCTTCTGACCAAGGCACGAAAACTGTCTGCTCACTTCCGCCGTTCAACTGCCGCAGCTGAGCGACTTGCATCGCTCCAGAAGTCTTTCGGCCTGCCGGTACATCGCCTGAAATGCGATGTGGCGACACGCTGGAATTCAACTCTCCACATGTTACAGCGACTGTGGCAGCACCGCCGAGCCCTGGTGCAATACGTCATGACGTATAGCCTGGGCCAACGAGATGCAGAGGTGGGGAAGATCACCCTGATGGAGTAGTCTCAGATCAAGGACCTATGCACCCTTCTGCACAGTTTCGACATGGCGATGAATATGTTTAGCGCTGACAATGCCATTAATCAGCATGACAATTCCAGTCATTTACATGCTGGAGCACACGCTAAACACTATTTGGAGTCAGGGGGTGGGACAACAGGAAGGGGAGGAACTACAGGAGGATTCATATGCGCAAGACACAACAACATCACCAAGGTCCAGACGTTCATCATCACCAACGCGGCAGGCATGGGACCATGGGGGACAGGTATCAACAAGGGCACATGGTAGCAGGCGAAATGTTGAGGAAGGTGCAGGAGAACATGAAGAAATGGAGGACGAACTATCCATGGACATGGAAGACTCAGCGGATGAGGGAGACCTTGGTCAAATTTCAGTTGAAAGAGGTTGGGGGGAGATGTCAGAGGAAGAAAGAACGGTTAGCACCTCTATGCCACAAACACAGCGTGGACTTGGTCCACATGGCTGCGCAAGACACATGAGCGCCTTCTTGCTGCACTACTTCCAACATGACCCTCGTATTGTCAAAATAAGAAGTGATGATGACTACTGGCTTGCCACACTATTAGATCCCCGGTACAAGTCCAAATTTTGTGACATAATTCCAGCCATAGAAAGGGACGCACGTATGCAGGAGTATCAGCAGAAGCTGTTACTCGATCTTAGCTCGGCTTTTCCACCAAACAACCGTGCAGGTGCAGGGAGTGAATCTCCCAGTTGTAACTTGACAAACATGAGACGGTCTCGTCATCTTCAACAGTCTACCCATACCAGTAGCACCGTATCTGGTGCTGGTAACAGCAATTTTATTGAATCTTTTCATAATTTTTTTAGACCGTCCTTTGCAAGGCCACCAGAGACAACAAGTCTGACACATAGTCAATGGCTGGAGAGGATGATACAGGAGTATCTCCAAATGAACATCGATGCCATGACTTTGCAAATGGAGCCTTGCTCATTTTGGGCTTCAAATCTTGAAAAATGGCCAGAGCTCTCAACTTACGCCTTGGAGATTTTGTCGTGTCCAGCTGCCAGCATTGTCTTTGAACGTGTCTTCAGTGCTGCTGGGTGTGTGCTGACAGATAAGCGCACGCGTCTGTCCAGTGACAATGGGGACAGACTAACGTTCATCAAAATGAACAAGTCATGGATCCTGTTACGGTTGCTGTGGCTGTGGAGACTATGTCCGGATTTCTTGCTACTGCACATGTGCAAGCGCTGGAGACTAAGTCCTATCTTGGAGCAATTGCACATGTGCGGGTGACATCATCGCTGACACGAGGTCACATGTCTCTGACACCTTCTAAGCTGATTGGCCACTGGTCATGTGCTTGTGACACGTGGTCACATGTCTCTGACACCTTCTATGCCGATTGGTCGCTGGTCATGTGCTTGTGACGTTTTGCTCGGTGATAGGCCAGCGTGACGTCATTGCTGTCATTCTGGTAGCGGATTGGCTCTGGTGTCCTCCATCTTGGATGAGGCACAGAGTCTATATAAGACCCTGATGCACGCCGCGTGGCGCTCAGTCCTCTTGGTTCATGCATGAGGGTAACGCCCTGTGCACGTCCCTCTAGGCATCTCTCTGTCTATTTTAGGTGAGCGCTACCGGCAGGGTAGCGTTCTTATACCTTACAGCTTCGGCTGCAGTCCGTATTCTTACCTCTTAGTGGAGCGGACATAGGCAGGTGCCTGAGGCACATGGTCCGGCTGGGCCTTGTGATTCTACTCATAGGTGGACGGTGCCACTAGGGTAACGTTCCTTATACTGCGTCTGGCAGTTGTTCGTATCCTCGCACACTAGGGGAGCGAACAGAGGAAGGAGCTTTGTGCTGCTTATGCTGCTGTTCGTCTCTTTTGCACCACTAGAAGAGCGGACCTAGGCAGGTGCCATATCTAGTGGTTCGTGTCCCCGCACACTAGTGGAGCGAACGCAGGTAGGAGCTTTGTGCGGCTTACGCTGCTGTCCGTCTCCTGGCACCACTAGAGGAATGGACCTAGGTAGGTGCCATTTCACACTCACTGCTTTTGTCTCTGTGATCTTTAACAGAGACCATTCCACACACCCTCCAAGTAAGGGAGGAATTGCTTTATTTTCTAATTATATTCCTCTGTGAGTTTAACAGAGGTATTGCACTCTGCACTTGTGCTATTATTTTTTACAGTGGCACACTTATATACCCCTTATCCTCTGCCATAGTCTGCAGCAGAGTCTTTGCACGGTGGACCTGACTGTCTGACATTCCTTTATGTTTTATTATCAGACAGCCCCCCGTAACATTAGGACTGAGCCAAGGGTCTGGCAGTTATGGCAGAATATCAGCAGTTACACCGTTACATACAAGTACTTGAGTCGCGGCTCAAGAGGATAGAGAATAAACCTCAGACCATGGTGACATCTGCACATGATCCTCGACTTGCTCTGCCAAACAGATATTCTGGCAATGCCAGATCATGTCGTGGTTTCATTAGTCAGTGTCAGATACACCTAGAGGTCAACTCTTCTCGCTTCTCTACGGAGAGGTCCAGAGTAGGCTTTATCATCTCCTTACTTCAGGACAAAGCCTTAGAATGGGCGACTCCCTTATGGGAGCGCTCTGATGTGGTTACTCTGAGACATCAAGACTTTCTTGATGCTCTTAAAGCGGTATTCATGGGTCCACAGGTTACCCATGATGCGGCCCTGAGACTCTTAGATCTATCTCAGGGTTCGTTATCCACTAGTTCTTATGCTATTGCTTTTAGAACTCTGGTGGCAGAACTAGATTGGCCAGAGAAGGTGTTGATTCCTATCTTCTGGAGAGGGTTGGCAGGCTATGTCAAGGATGCCCTTGCTACTCGTGAGGTCCCTGCTTCTCTGGAGGACTTGATCACAGTAGCAACGAGGATCGACGTACGCCATAGGGAACGTAGACTCGAGGTCTCTTCCTCACGCCCTAAGCATCGGGCTATTCCAGTTGTTGAGGGTCCACTACCATCTTCCTCAGCATCTGAAACATCTCCCACTCCTATGGAGTTAGGTCATACGTCCTCCAGACTATGCAAGTCTGGTCCTCCTATATGTTACGTGTGTCGTCAGGCTGGGCACTATGCCAACAAGTGTTCTAGTCGTCAGGGAAACTCCCAGGCCTAGTAACCATTAGAGGGTGGTTACTAGAGACGTCTTCTGCGCCCTCTAAGTGTAGTATCCCAGGTCAGCTCTCATTCTCTGAGAATACATGGCCTATTATGGCTTTTGTGGATTCCGGAGCTGACGGGACTTTTGTGTCCTCAGGATTTGTAAAGGGACACAATATTCCCTCTATCATGTTAGAGGCGCCTATTCCTGTCCGTGTTGTTAATGGGACTATGTTGTCTGACTCCATTACATTGAGGACAGTTCCCTTGCGCCTTTCCCTGCCTCAGGGTCACATAGAGGAGATTTCTTTTTTTGTTTTGCCTGAGGGTATAGACGACGTCCTTCTGGGTCTCCCATGGCTTCGGACTCATGCTCC
The DNA here is from genome assembly GCF_048569485.1 of Anomaloglossus baeobatrachus. Classification (NCBI taxonomy): domain Eukaryota; kingdom Metazoa; phylum Chordata; class Amphibia; order Anura; family Aromobatidae; genus Anomaloglossus; species Anomaloglossus baeobatrachus. The sequence continues at coordinate 334,933,672 of NC_134354.1, read as the reverse complement.
TCACATTGACTGGGAATCCGACAGCATTAGTAGTTGGCGTTCGAAATGTCAGTCCCGATGTCTTCCCTTACCACCTAAGGTCGTTGCGGTTGCATCAACTGATCTCTCTCCCATACCTACACCCTATTTGGATTTCGCTGACGTGTTCTCCAAACAGGGTGCTGAGGTTCTTCCACCCCATAGGCCGTATGACTGTGCCATAGACCTTATCCCAGGTTCGGTTCCACCTAAGGGCAGGGTTTACCCCCTGTCGATACCTGAGTCGGAGGCCATGTCGACCTATATAAGAGAGAGTTTAGAGAAGGGGTTCATTCGTAAGTCTGTCTCTCCCGCGGGAGCTGGGTTTTTCTTTGTTCGGAAGAAAGAGGGTGATTTGCATCCCTGCATAGATTACAGGGGTCTCAACGCAATCACAATAAAGAACAAATACCCGTTACCTTTAATTTCGGAGCTCTTTGACAGACTGAGGGGAGCTCAGGTTTTTACGAAGTTGGATCTGCGGGGTGCGTATAACTTGGTACGAATTTGAGAGGGTGACGAATGGAAGACCGCTTTTAACACCCGAGACGGTCACTATGAATACCTCGTCATGCCTTTTGGTTTAAGTAATGCACCCGCAGTATTTCAGGACTTCGTAAACGATGTGTTCAGGGATTTACTGTTATCCTCTGTCATGGTTTATCTGGACGACATCCTGATTTTTTCTCCTGATTTGGAGACTCATCGTCAGGATGTTGTTCGTGTCCTTTCCCGTTTAAGGGAGCACTCTTTGTTTGCTACACTCGAAAAATGTGTATTCGAGCAGTCATCCTTGCCTTTTTTGGGCTACATTATCTCACAAGAGGGTCTGGCTATGGATCCTGTGAAGCTCTCTACTGTCCTGGAATGGTCCGAACCTCATTCCTTGAAGGCGGTCCAACGCTTCTTAGGATTCATAAATTATTACAGGCAGTTCATACCCCATTTCTCTACTTTGGTGGCCCCTTTGGTGGCCTTGACTAAGAAAGGTGCTAATCCAAAAGTCTGGTCTACTGAGACATCCCAGACTTTTGAGGCAGTAAAAAGACACTTTTCAACTGCTCCCGTTCTTCAAAGACCCGATGAGAATAAGCCCTTCCTCTTGGAGGTTGATGCCTCTTCAGTGGGTGCTGGTGCGGTCTTGTATCAAAAGAACGGTGCAGGTAGAAAAAGGACGTGTTTCTTCTTTGCTAAAACCTTTTCACCGGCAGAGAGAAACTATACCATTGGGGATAGGGAACTGCTCGCCCTGAGATTAGCCTTGGAGGAGTGGTGTCACTTGCTGGAAGGAGCGAAACATCCTTTCCAGGTCTATACAGACCATAAGAATCTGACGTACTTACAAACCGCTCAGCGTCTGAATCCTCGCCAAGCCCGCTGGTCCTTGTTTTTCTCCCGCTTTCACTTCTCCATCAACTATCTGTCTGGGAGTAAGAATAACAAGGCAGACGCTCTGTCTCGCTCTATGGTTTCTACCCAGGAAGAGATTGACGAACCTCGTCTTATCCTTCCCTCCAGGGTTTTTCATACGCTGTCCCCTGTGACATTAGACCAAATCCCACCGGGCAAGACCTTTGTGCCGCCTGATCGACAGAATGATATACTGTCGTGGGCCCACACCTCAAAGGTGGGTGGGCATTTTGGTATTAGGCGGACACGAGAGTTACTGGAGAGATGGTGTTGGTGGCCACACTTAGCCAGCCACGTCAAGAGATATGTCGGTTCCTGCTACTCGTGTGCTCGCAACCATCCATTACTGCAGAGACCGGCTGGGCTCTTGCATCCTTTACCAGTGCCAGATAGACCATGGGAGGTGGTAGGCATGGACTTTGTGGGTGATCTTCCGTGTTCACAGGGACATAGATTTGTGTGGGTCATTACGGACCATTTCTCCCGGATGGTTCATCTCGTACCGTTATCGAGACTCCCGTCTTCCAGGGTACTAGCCAAACTATTCCTCAAGCATGTCTTTAGGCTTCACGGGATGCCAGATCGTATCATTTGTGATAGAGGCCCGCAATTTGCTTCCCGTTTCTGGCGAGATCTTTGTAGCCTTCTGCAAATTGAGTTGAATCTCTCTTCGGCATACCATCCGGAGACCAATGGTTTGGTTGAGCGTACCAATCAATCCATGATTATATACCTTCGACACTTTGTTGCTGAGAACCACGATAACTGGTCCTCCCTCCTACCCTGGGCAGAATTTGCCCTTAACAATTCGCTGGGTGAGGCCACTGGGCAGACACCATTCGTACTCAATAATGGGCAACACCCTAGGGTACCGGTACCGTTTCCCGCTGCTGCACCTTCTCCTCTTGTGGCCGACTGGGCAACTAATGTCAGAGAGGTTTGGGATCAGACTCAAGAGTCGATCCAAGTAGCTAAGGACCGTATGAAGACAGTGTCCGATCGGTTTCGTCGCCCGGCTCCTGTCTTTTCTCCAGGGGATTTTGTGTGGCTCTCTGCAAAACACGTGAAACTTATGAGGTTCTTCGACAGGTAAATCCTGTAGTCTACCAATTGAAGTTACCCGTCCATCTTAGGATCCATGACAAATTCCATGTTTCACTGCTAAAGCCGGCTATTTTACCTCACGCTCGTGAAGTGCACTCTCCTGCCTCTGATTCCTCTCGCTCTAGCTATGAGGTACGAGCCATAGTTGGTTCGAAGATGGTTAGAGGGCACAGGTTCTTCTTGATAGATTGGGAGGGCTATGGCCTGGAACATCACTCTTGGGAGCCTGAGGAGGCTGTTCATGCTCCCGACTTAGTTGCCGATTACCTGCGTCGCCGGGAGGGGGGCCCTTGAGGGGGAGGTACTGTTACAGTTGCTGTGGCTCTGGAGACTATGTCCGGATTTCTTGCTACTGCACATGTGCAAGCGCTGGAGACTAAGTCCTATCTTGGAGCCATTGCACATGTGCGGGTGACATCATCGCTGACACGAGGTCACATGTCTCTGACACCTTCTAAGCTGATTGGCCACTGGTCATGTGCTTGTGACACGTGGTCACATGTCTCTGACACCTTCTATGCCGATTGGTCGCTGGTCATGTGCTTGTGACGTTTTGCTCGGTGATAGGCCAGCGTGACGTCATTGCTGTCATTCTGGTAGCGGATTGGCTCTGGTGTCCTCCATCTTGGATATGGCACAGAGTCTATATAAGAGCCTAATGCACGCCGCCCGGCGCTCAGTCCTCTTGGTTCATGCATGAGGGTAACGCCCTGTGCACGTCCCTCTAGGCATCTCTCTGTCTATTTTAGGTGAGCGCTACCGGCAGGGTAGCGTTCTTATACCTTACAGCTTCGGCTGCAGTCCGTATTCTTACCTCTTAGTGGAGCGGACATAGGCAGGTGCCGGAGGCACATGGTCCGGCTGGGCCTTGTGATTCTACTCATAGGTGGACGTTGCCGCTAGGGTAACGTTCCTTATACTGCGTCTGGCAGTTGTTCGTATCCTCGCACACTAGGGGAGCGAACAGAGGTAGGAGCTTTGTGCGGCTTATGCTGCTGTCCGTCTCTTTTGCACCACTAGAAGAGCGGACCTAGGCAGGTGCCATATCTAGTGGTTCGTGTCCCCGCACACTAGTGGAGCGAACGCAGGTAGGAGCTTTGTGCGGCTTACGCTGCTGTCCGTCTCCTGGCACCACTAGAGGAACGGACCTAGGTAGGTACCATTTCACACTCACTGCTTTTGTCTCTGTGATCTTTAACAGAGACCATTCCACACACCCTCCAAGTAAGGGAGGAATTGCTTTATTTTCTACTTATATTCCTCTGTGAGTTTAACAGAGGTATTGCACTCTGCACTTGTGCTATTATTTTTTACAGTGGCACACTTATATACCCCTTATCCTCTGCCATAGTCTGCAGCAGAGTCTTTGCACAGTGGACCCTGACTGTCTGACATTCCTTTAGGTTTTATTATCAGACAGCCCCCCATAACAGATCCACAAGGAATTTACTACCCCTGTGTCATCCTGGGGAGAGTAAATGCTTGTGGATTTTGAATGTGCTTGATGCAAATCTAGCTGTGAAGTGTACAAATAGGGCACAAGTGCTGCCACTGAAGGGGTGGGTGTCTGTGTGGCCCAATTTTTGGAAAAAAGGTAGACTCCGCTTGGAGTAACCCTTGCTTACATTGTTTTTAAAAATGATCCAAGATGAACAGATCTGGGATCAGATAAGACTTTGCTACCTACCCCGGTGTCCTCCTGGGGACGGTTAAGTATTTCGTATTTTTGAATGTGCTTGATGCAAATCTACCTGTGAAGTGTACAACTGGGGCACAAGTGCTGCCACTGAAGGGGTGAGTGTCTGTGTGGCCCAATTTTTGGAAAAAAGGGAGACTCCGCTTGGAGTAACCCTTGCTTGCTGTGTTTTTTAAAAGGAGCCAAGATGAACAAGTCATGGTTCAGCAAAAACTTAGCTACCTACCCCGGTGTCCTCCTGGGGACGGTTAAGTATGGCGTATTTTTGATTGTGCTTGAATCAAATCTACCTGTGAAGTGTACAACTAGGGCACAAGTGCTGCCACTGAAGGGGTGGGTGTCTGTGTGGCCCAATTTTTGGAAAAAAGGGAGACTCCGCTTGGAGTAACCCTTGCTTGCTGTGTTTTTTAAAAGGAGCCAAGATGAACAAGTCATGGTTCAGCAAAAACTTAGCTACCTACTCCGGTGTCCTCCTGGGGACGGTTAAGTATGGCGTATTTTTGATTGTGCTTGAATCAAATCTACCTGTGAAGTGTACAACTAGGGCACAAGTGCTGCCACTGAAGGGGTGGGTGTGTCTGTGTGGCCCAATTTTTGGAAAAAAGGGAGACTCCGCTTGGAATAACCCTTGCTTACATTGTTTTTAAAAATGATCCAAGATGAACAGATCTGGGATCAGGAAAGACTTTGCTACCTACCCCGGGGTCATCCTGGAAACGGTTAAGTATGGCATATTTTTGATTGTGCTTGATGCAAATCTAGCTGTGAAGTGTACAACTGGGGCACAAGTGCTGCCACTGAAGGGGTGAGTGTCTGTGTGGCCCAATGTTTGGAAAAAAGGGAGACTCCGCTTGGAGTAATCCTTGCTTGCTGTGTTTTTTAAAAGGAGCCAAGATGAACAAGTCATGGTTCAGCAAAGACTTAGCTACCTACCCCGGTGTCCTCCTGGGGACGGTTAAGTATGGCGTATTTTTGAATGTGCTTGATGCAAATCTAGCTGTGAAGTGTACAACTGGGGCACAAGTGCTGCCACTGAAGGGGTGAGTGTCTGTGTGGCCCAATTTTTGTAAAAAAAAGGGAGACTCCGCTTGGAGTAATCCTTGCTTGCTGTGTTTTTTAAAAGGAGCCAAGATGAGCAAGTCATGGTTCAGCAAATACTTTGCTACCTACCCCGGTGCAATCCTGAGGACGGAAAAGTATGGCATATTTTTGAATGTGCTTGATGCAAATCTAGCTGTGAAGTGTACAACTGGGGCACAAGTGCTGCCACTGAAGGGGTGGGTGTGTGTGTGGCCCAATTTTTGGAAAAAAGGGAGAACTCCACTTGGAGTCACCTTGTGGTGTTTTACATGATTTTGGAAGGGCGTGCCATGCCTATATCTGTGTCTCCTCCTCTTTTTCCTTCTCCAGCTCTTTTGTTTTCGCATGAGTATATGTCCTTGTCACTTTCCCATGTGTTTGTGTTGCGTTGTGAGTTGTTTGTCACCTTTTGGACACCTTTGAGGGTGTTTTCTAGGTGTTTTTATGTGTTTGTGATTGCCTGCCATTGTTTCCTATGCGGTTCGAGTTTGGTTCGTCGAACGTTCGCCGAACCGAACTCGAGCGGGACACCCTTTCGATGAACCGAACTCGAGCCGAATCACGGCCGGTTCGCTCATCTCTAATCCCTCTATCTATCTATCCCTCTATCCATCTGTGGCGCCCCTGACTTGGTCAGGCACCACTGAGTACTGCACCCATGCTGGGGACAGTACAATACAGGTAATCCGGATGGCTGACAGGGGTGTGGAACACAGGCGCATAGTGATCAGGTCTCACGCATGTACCTAAGAGAGGACCCCTGGGGATCCCAGGAGGGGGCAGAGCCTACGCCTTCACTGGAATAGTGGAGGGGGCGAGAGCCTCCATCTCCTCTCAAGGGGTGTGGTGGAGAGTCTGGTTGCTAGGTGGCGTAGGCAGACACAAGTGGGGAAGGAAAGAGAGATAGGAGGAGTTAGTTAGAGCTGGGAGCTCGGACTGAGGAGATGTCAGCAGAAAGAGCAGAGATGGAAAAACCCACCAGTGAGTCGGTTAGAGCAGAACTCCAGAGGGCTCAGTGAGGAGCAGACCTGTGGGGCTGATGCTGTCTAACAGCGCCCGCGCAGTGGCTACAGACGGGGGAGAACGGTCAACTAGAAGTGCTGCCTGAAAGCCAGCTTCAGCTAGCGAGTGCAACGGAGTGGGAAGTAAGGAGACTTCTAGAGAGCACCAGGCCCAACCGGGCGGCAGATCCCGAAGCGAGGATAGATTCACCTTTCCCTGCTAAACCTGCCGGTGTGGGGCTCTTACAGCCCACACCACAACAACCAAAAGCCGCAGCCACGTAACCGCAAGTAGGGCCCATAGGTCACAGGAGGCAAGAGGCTGGAGTGGCCTGGCCCGGGGAACAAGCACACGGCAAAACAAGAAGGGGAGAGAGGCTTGGAGCATCTTCCCTGGGTGACCCCCATAGGGACTCAAAGTCGGGGTCACCCCAAACCACCAAGGGCTAAGGAAGGCGAGTTTGTAGTCACCCTCATACAGTCAGCCGGAAGGATACCTGGTTCCCACCTGGTTCATCCCAGCTACGCCCGGGTTACTCACCCTGCCACCTGAAGTGAGTAAAAACCCTGAAAGACACTCTGCCTGCGTGTGGTCATTCTGCGACTTGTGGTACTACAGCTTTACAAAGGGCCCTGGGGCTTGCCTCACTCTCAGGAGGCTACTACACCCGACTGCACCCACCATCAGCCCCAGGTGCCTCCTAATCTGCAGTGGCGGTCCCCTCTGACCGCAAATCTGAGAGTGGCGTCACGATCAAAACCGAAGATTCCCTACCTGTGACCAGCACCAGCTACGTGGAGTCCCTGAAGGTATGCACCGACACAACACCTGCGGGGCTTCACATCTGGCGTCACGAACAGGATAAGGACTAGACCTGTTCAGACAGGTGACCATGTGCCTAGGCGGTCCGCTTGAAAAATTGGAAGCGCCGCCATATTGCCACCATGAAAAGCGCGCTGAAAAACAACAGCAGCCCGCGCTGGGAGAAGTTACCGCCCACGAAGAGGTGTGGCTACCCAGAGATCCCCGGCAGAGTTCTGACCTTGCCAGCTATGAGGGTGGAAGCGTCGAGAGACGGCGGGAAGGAAAGGAAGCCACAAGCCTGCTGCTGGGAGAGGAGCTGCTGAAAGAGGCAGAGCAGAAACTGGACAGCTTGTTACAGGAGGCAGCGAAGAGTCCACTGCTGGGAGACCGTGCAGAAGACGGCGCAGAAGAAATGGCGTCTGACCGCAGGAACCCAGAACCAGGCTCCGCTGCCTGGTGGTACCGAGAGCTGGCCCAGTTTTGCAACCGGCTGGAGACCCGGGTCGTGGAGCAGATTCGGGAGGAACGGATGGAACTGCAGGAGCTGACCGCGGCGGTTCGGGCCTATGAAGGGAGAGCTGCATGCCGGGTGCCAGGCGGGACGGCGACGACGCAGACCCCAGTGCTACCAACAACGGGTGAGTCGAATGATGCCCCGGCCCGCGCAAGTGCCCCGACCCCTGCTGCCACGTCCGCGGTCCCTGAAGAGGCGTCCGGTGCGGCGACGCTGAAGCAGGCCGCAGCCACGCCAGGTGCGGCCCGCCAAGCCCCGGCCGCCGCAGCGATGCCCTGCCCGGCCCGCACAGACCAGGCCGCCGCCATGATAGGCGCGGCCCGCCAAGACCAGGCCGCCGCAGCGATGCCCTGCTCGGCCCGCCAAGCCCCGGCCGCCGCAGCGATGCCCTGCCCGGCCCGCACAGACCAGGCCGCCGCCATGATAGGCGCGGCCCGCCAAGACCAGGCCGCCGCAGCGATGCCCTGCCCGGCCCGCACAGACCAGGCCGCCGCCATGATAGGCGCGGCCCGCCAAGACCAGGCCGCCGCAGCGATGCCCTGCTCGGCCCGCCAAGCCCCGGCCGCCGCAGCGATGCCCTGCCCGGCCCGCACAGACCAGGCCGCCGCCATGATAGGCGCGGCCCGCCAAGACCAGGCCGCCGCCATACAGGGCGCGGCCCGCCAAGACCAGGCCGCCGCCATGCCAGGCGCGGCCCGCCAAGGAAAGACTACCTCAGCATTTACCCCGGCCTGCAAGGCCAGAGCAGACACCGCTCCCCGGTCCACAGAGGTCCCTGATAGGCAGCCCACGGTGGGTGAAGACCCTGCATATTGGCAGATGAAGGCTGACATGGAGGCCAAGTTTCCCCAGTGGTTGGTGGATCTGTACCTGCGCCCCCCATGCACCCCTGAGGAGATTCAGGTAACCCCTGCAGCTACACCAGAGAGTCCCCCGCCTGGGCCAGCAGGAGAAAGTCTATCCCCAGTCCTGCCATCAGAGGAGTGCCAGGAAGAACTAAGGGGGAGAGGAGGCCAGGAAGCAGAAGGGTTGACTCCGACTCCAGTGTCACCAGCAGCAGATGTGTATTCAGAGCCGGAAATGCTGCCATACTCCCGCTGGGACGAGGAGGACCTGACCCCCTCTGCAGAAGAAGAGCTGCCTAAGAGCTTCACCTGGGAGCCCACAGGCATGGACCCAGCCCGCAAGACACGGCGCAGAAGAACACAGTTTGCTCCAGCACCACAGTCTCCTGAACAGAGAGCAGTCACCGCCAGAGACCTAAAGGAGAAGCGTTTGTTGAGAGAGTCCAAAGCCCAGGCTAGAGGACCCCTGTGTTATGGCATAGTGGAAGACTTTAATCTGAGAAGTGGTTATGGCTTCATTGTAGCACCAGGAATAAAAGAAGGGATATTTGTAAACCGCAGAGATGTGAACGCTCATCTGCCAAGAGGACACCCTTGCAGAAATCTGAAAATGGGAGATTCGGTACAGTTTACCATGCACCAAGGTGAAAGGGGATTGTACGCACTTGACGTAACGCTATGTCCCAACAAACCCTACAGCCATCCCATGCAACAAGAAAGACAAGAAAGACAAGAAAGACAAGAAAGACAAGAAAGACAAGAAAGACAAGAAAGACAAGAAAGACAAGACAGAGATAAAGAAACAGATACAGAAAAGGAATCAGATGCAGACCAAGAAAGGAAAGACACAGAACCTATAGATGAGGCAACCACAGATGAAGAAAGAGACAAAGAGCAGGAAAGTCACAGGTGCCAGTGCCCAACGTGCCCTCGCCCTAGTGAAAAAGAGGAGTAAAGAAAAGTAAAGTAAAGTAAGAAGTTTTGACCAGTTAAAGTTTGCCAAGTTTTGTTTGCAACGTTAAAGAAATGCGCCCACAAGAACTATTGTGAGAAATAAACTTAAGGCTATGAACTTGCTATAGCCACAAACTCTCGCAGTGTAAATAGTTACACCAGTGGCACCACCACCAGGGCCAGCCTGTTTAGGGGCTTGGCTCGTCTGCAACCAGGGGGGGCCCGTCCGTAGAAAAGGGCCTTGGCTCACCTGCGACCAGAGAGCACGCCTGTTTATGGGGCCTTGGCTCACCACCACAAAGAGGGTACCTGGTCAGCACCAACTGTGGAGGCCGCCTCTGCATCCTGCCAGAAGAGGCTGACGGCGCGGATCCACCAGGCCAGGTATACCCTGAAACCACCAGCCCATGAAAGCCGCCTCTACATCCTGCCAGAAGTGGCTGAAGTCGCGGCCAACGGGAGAGGAAGATTGGAGGAAAGGTCTGGGGAAGTAGATGGCCCAGATCTGGTTACCAACAGGACCGGTGACCTGCCTCCTGAGAGGGTTTTGGGTGGGTTAACGGACTTGTGGGTGGAGGGTGGTGATGTCTGATACCTGGTGCTTTTAAATGTTTTACCATGTTTTAATGTTTTATGCATTTTAAAATGTTGTCTTGCAGCCCGAGGACGTGCTGGTGATAACTAAGGGGGAATGTGGCGCCCCTGACTTGGTCAGGCACCACTGAGTACTGCACCCATGCTGGGGACAGTACAATACAGGTAATCCGGATGGCTGACAGGGGTGTGGAACACAGGCGCATAGTGATCAGGTCTCACGCATGTACCTAAGAGAGGACCCCTGGGGATCCCAGGAGGGGGCAGAGCCTACGCCTTCACTGGAATAGTGGAGGGGGCGAGAGCCTCCATCTCCTCTCAAGGGGTGTGGTGGAGAGTCTGGTTGCTAGGTGGCGTAGGCAGACACAAGTGGGGAAGGAAAGAGAGATAGGAGGAGTTAGTTAGAGCTGGGAGCTCGGACTGAGGAGATGTCAGCAGAAAGAGCAGAGATGGAAAAACCCACCAGTGAGTCGGTTAGAGCAGAACTCCAGAGGGCTCAGTGAGGAGCAGACCTGTGGGGCTGATGCTGTCTAACAGCGCCCGCGCAGTGGCTACAGACGGGGGAGAACGGTCAACTAGAAGTGCTGCCTGAAAGCCAGCTTCAGCTAGCGAGTGCAACGGAGTGGGAAGTAAGGAGACTTCTAGAGAGCACCAGGCCCAACCGGGCGGCAGATCCCGAAGCGAGGATAGATTCACCTTTCCCTGCTAAACCTGCCGGTGTGGGGCTCTTACAGCCCACACCACAACAACCAAAAGCCGCAGCCACGTAACCGCAAGTAGGGCCCATAGGTCACAGGAGGCAAGAGGCTGGAGTGGCCTGGCCCGGGGAACAAGCACACGGCAAAACAAGAAGGGGAGAGAGGCTTGGAGCATCTTCCCTGGGTGACCCCCATAGGGACTCAAAGTCGGGGTCACCCCAAACCACCAAGGGCTAAGGAAGGCGAGTTTGTAGTCACCCTCATACAGTCAGCCGGAAGGATACCTGGTTCCCACCTGGTTCATCCCAGCTACGCCCGGGTTACTCACCCTGCCACCTGAAGTGAGTAAAAACCCTGAAAGACACTCTGCCTGCGTGTGGTCATTCTGCGACTTGTGGTACTACAGCTTTACAAAGGGCCCTGGGGCTTGCCTCACTCTCAGGAGGCTACTACACCCGACTGCACCCACCATCAGCCCCAGGTGCCTCCTAATCTGCAGTGGCGGTCCCCTCTGACCGCAAATCTGAGAGTGGCGTCACGATCAAAACCGAAGATTCCCTACCTGTGACCAGCACCAGCTACGTGGAGTCCCTGAAGGTATGCACCGACACAACACCTGCGGGGCTTCACATCTACCTATCCCTCTATTTATCTATCTATCTGTCCATGTGTCTGTGACACCCTGGCTGGGCCAGGTAGTGACAGATAGGCCCCTAAACAACATCTTTCCCTCAGAGGTGACATCAGCCAACCTTAAAACCCTAGTCACCCCCCTCAGGGCTAGATAGACACACCAGGGGGCGTATCCAGGCAGTGGGAAGACGCCCACCAAGGAGTCCAGACAGCCTGGGGGCGGGAAAGTAGTCAGTAAGTGGTTAGAGTTCAAGTTGGAGAGGAGTGTGGGCTGGAGCTGTGTGCAGCTCCAGCAGAGGCGAATACTCACAAATTGAACGGCACCAGGGTAGGAGCCCTGGTGCCACTGGCTAGGAGGCAGACGGCAGTCTTCGTCTGCAGGAGCTGGGAAGACGGCTCGGTGGAACCAAGGCGGACCGGGAAAGGGTAGTGGCCCGCCAGTACCGACCCGAAAAACCGACTCGGAAACCGGAGCACACAGGGGGGGTACTCAGACCCTGAAGCCAGGACTAGAAGCGACTGGAACCAGGTAATTAACCGATTGAAGCCAGGAATAGAGGTCCTGTCCCACCTAAAGTCCCGATAGAAGGCAACAGCCCACCGAGGGGAATAAACGGCCACCGCCAGGGCTCAGAGATCCCACGGGCCAGTGTCTGCAGGCAAGGGCTCCTTAGGCCACATCCAGCCAGGAGCGGACTCCTGAAGTTGCCAGCACAGGCAGTCCACCATTACACAAAGGTGCAGGAGAAAGACAGAGACAACCAGCCGGGTGGGGCAACCAGAACGCAGCCGGCTGTGGGTACCGACCATCATCACCTTGGTTTACCAGAGACTCGTGTGTTTCCTTAATAGCGAGTATAACAGTACCCTGCGGTCGCCCATCCCCCTGCACCAACATCCCCCAACGGGTCCCGGGGCCACCATCCCTGCCCACGGAGGGGTTAACAACTTGCTGCACAACATTTCCCCCGGTTGCCCCGTAACTGCAGCGGTGGTGTCCAAACTCACCACATACCGTGGGTGGCGTCACGAACCTCATACGGCCCAGCCTGTACATATACGTCCTACATCCACCACCCCCCAACCCTTTTCATTTTGAATGTCCGCGGGATCCCCCAGGTCTGGAGAGCCTTGAGCCACCCACAGGCTGCCGGCACGGGTGCGGCACATGTCCCTCTGGCTATCCGTCTCTCTGGCTATCCGTCTCTCATCTATATGTAGCACCCACGGGGCAGGGGTTAAATGTTACTTGTCGCCGGGCCGGTGATATCGGGTCAGGGGGATGTCACAGGTGGCCCTGCTCGGCTTTATGGCCTCGAGGTGTACAATAAAAGGGTATTTGGATGATGGTGGGGGAATGATGAGGATGATAGTCTTGTGACGCCACCTGTGGTATGTGGCCAGGGATTAGCCGCCGCTGAAGTCGCTGTGTTCCAGGGCGGATGGTGTTGAAGCAAGGATGCTTCTGCTCCCCACAGGTGGAGCGGGGCCCCGGGGAGGATGATGAGGAGAGTAGTGGCCGTTGGTGCCGAAGCGCGGAGCGACGGCAGTCAAAAGACTGAATCAGCTGCTGTGGTTCCAGCTGTGATGGGCCCCAGCCAATCCCAGATCCGTTGGAGGTTAGAACCGGTACGGTGGTCGATGGGCTCTTACTTCTTGCGCCTTTAAAGATGGATCCCCGTGTCCTGATACTGCTTGGGGACTCCAGTTTGTGTAGTTTTAGCTCCTGTCTCATGTGTAGGTGACGTGGGGCCGCTGTGGGGTTTGACTGTAATCACGACTCCGGACCTTATGTGGCACTATGCTCCGGGATCTCATGGTGGTCAGAGGGACATGCAATCCCCCTGTCCTGCACATTCTGGTGCTACAACGTGAAGTATGTTCTACCCTAAGGCTCTGAACCCTGAACTGCACCGGTCCCGCTCCTGTTCTCTCCTGCTGGAGAACACTCTAACTGTTGTGTAAACTCCTAACTCCCCCTGGTGGCTACTCCTCCCCCGGTTCCCTGTCACTAGTGGGTGGCTGCCCCCCATGTTTGGTGACTACCTTAAGACCCGACCCTAGCCTGGTCCCCAGTGGGGAGGGCAACCTCGTTGTGTATATGAGTTTGTGTGGTGGAACTGGTACAGACCTCCTCTGGATTCAGGATGAGTACTGCACCTTAAATGAGGTGCAGTACCCTGTGGTGACTGAAGCCTCAGTGGCGCCACATATCCATCTATCTATCTATGATTCTATCTATCTGCTGAAAGAGCCTTAAAGTGAATCTGTCAGCAGGTTTTTGCTCCCCCATCTGAGAGCAGCATAATGTAGAGACAGAGACCCTGATTCCAGGGATGTGCCACTTACAGGGCTTTTTGCTTTCATTGTGATAAACTCAATATTTTCTCTGCTGCAGATTTAGCAATTATACAGAGCTCATGAATATGCTGGACTACCTGCAGCATGACAAGTAGCCCTGTAATGATAATCTCCTGCTGATTAACCAGTTACTAAGCAGCCCAATGAGTGACAATCGCTGGAATCAGGATCTCTTCCGCTATGTTATGCTGCGCTCAGATTAGGTGTTAAAAACCTGGTGACAGATTCCCTTTGAAGGGGTTGTCAGGTCTAAATCCACAAGTCTGCATTATCACAATTTGATTGTCACACATGTGGACACATTCCCTTAAAGAAAAAAAAATAGATATACCAAAAATAAATATATACCAAAGAAGTTAGATTTAAAAAGAAAAAAAAAGTTAGAGTAGGGCCTGCCAAAAAAGTCCACCTTGTCGTGGAGGCCGGCTTAGAAAAATCTTTTGGCCAAAACAAAATCTGATGGCTGCGTGTGTGATATAGTGTTCAATGTGAAAGGTTAATGTGTGCTTGGTGAAGTTGTAGTGCAGAAGTGAAGTTTTTTCCAAGAGTGGCGGTGGGACTGTGGAAGATTCGCGGGTTGGAGGCGGAGCTGGGGTGGAGGCGGATCTGGGGTAAAGACTAAAGGGGGCTCCGAACTTTTGCCAGTATGGGGCCCGGAAATTCCTAGTGGCAGCTCTGCACGGATTATCACCACAGGCAATGTATCAGCACAGGCTCCGTGAAAACAGAGTTTAACAGCTACACAAGATGACAGCGTCTGTGTAGCTAAGGTCAGGGATTTCCTCGCTGCATTTCCCCATTAGGAGGGATAGAAAGGCAGGCTTCCTTTCCTCTACCCAGAGACCCACAACCCTGCCACTGTACCCTCCTGCCCTTTGCACACTCCAACTCATTGTTACTAAGCCATTATACTAGCAAACACTGAGTGAACTTAGTGGCATCCTAAACGTGGCTGTTGGACTTCTGTATCGTCCCACAAGTGCAAAGATATTTGCAGCACGTCTGCCTGCATTGCAAACTCAAACTCATTATAACTAAGCCATTATACTAGCAAACACTGAGTGAACTTAGTGGCATCCTAAACGTGGCTGTTGGACATCTGTATCGTCCCACAAGTGCAAAGATATTTGCAGCACGTCTGCCTGCATTGCACACTCAAACTCATTGTTACTTACTAAGACATTATAATACCAAAAATTGAGTAAACTTAGTGGCATACAAGAAGTGGCTGTTGTACTCCATTAGTGCCCCACTGGTGCAAATCTATGTGCAGCACCTCTGCATGACACCCTCCTGCTCTGTTTTTAATAAGCTATAATGATAGCAAAAAATGCTGCCATTTAGTGGCATACAAGAAGTGGCTGTTGGACTCCATTAGTGCCCCACTGGTGCAAATCTATGTGCAGCACCTCTGCATGACACCCTCCTGCTCTGTTTTTAATAAGCTATAATGATAGCAAAAAATACTGCCATTTAGTGGCATCATAGAACTGGCTGTTGTATTTCATTATTGTCCCACTGGTGCCAAGCTATTTCTAGCACCTCTGCATGACACCCTCATGCACATTTTGCTACGCTAATGTTATAGCAAACTCAGGGAATTCATTGCTGCATTTGATAATTCGGAGGGATAGAAAGTGAGGCTTCCTTTAGCTTTTCCTTCTGTTCATAGACAACATCTCCAAGTCCACACCCGAAGAGCAATTTCTCCTCCACGTGTAAGTGTGGAGAGGCAGCTAGTGCGCATGCGTGTGCCGATTTACCCCAGCTGCAGCCATACTACAGTGTTTCGCCTAGTGAGTATGCTCAGCCTGACTGTGCCATTCCTGAGGCTAAGTCTTCATTTCGGGATACAGCGCATGCTCCCACACTTAGTGCGAAAAGCCTCTTTGCACAGGTACTTGCATTCCGTGCCGGGTCTAAGTCCTGTTTTGTGCCTAGACACCATGCTAAAGCTGATAGTCTTTTTTCAGAGACTGTATTTCATGCTACTGAGCATGCTCAGGCACTTACTGCATCAGAGACTAGGTCCGGTAATGAACTCTTTGGCCCTGCCCCTGATGTGGGGGGCCCATATAGACCACAGGGCATCAGGTGTCCTGACAATGTGGCCAGGCCACTCCCAAATGGCTTGCAGAGGCCTGCCCCTATGACTTGTCACCTCATTATTGATGGTCAGACGTTGACTGGTGAGGTGTTTGTGTCATGGCAGCCATGAGGTCATTATTGAAGTTGCGGTTCCAAATAGGACGCTAGTTATGCCACTCATGACGTGTCACTCTGCTTTTGTCTCCAGGAGGTGCATTGTGGTCCACCCTGGTTTGGGGAGGACCCAGGTTATAAAACGGGCTGGAGCCAACAAGGAGGTGCGCAGTCTTCTATTATGCTCCGAAAGAGCACACCTCCATGTGTTGAACCCATTGCGGCTTTAGGCCAGAGGTAGGCAGGGATAGGGCGTCGATGCAGGCCGCCACCACAGTTGGTAACGCAGAACGGTTAAGACCAGCTCCTGTCCTACAAGTCCTGCTTGTGCAGCCCAGTGGCATTAACAGGCCTGCTGCTGCTGATGCGCCTGCTGTCCAGAGGTGTTGCCCCAATGCACACGGTCAGCGTACTGAATGGCCCCTGTGATGTTAACAGGGAGTTCCTGGGCTGGGTGGGCGTGTGGACCCTGTGACGCTAACAGGGCTCCCAGTCTCCAGATCCGAGTGGCGTCTAACTCTGTTCAGGCTACTATTAGTTTCATAGCCACACAGCTCTGTATCCTCCACCTAACCTTCCAGTTGCCAACCTCTCCTTTTCCATCTGGGAGCACGGTGGACACTGACTGCTGATGGGGATATATACCTTTCTCTTTCTTTTCTTATTAATTTTCGTTATATAGCGGTAACATAGTATATACCACCTTAACCAAATCTGCCAGTCCCACCGTAACAGATGGTGTTTCTTCATCAAATGTTACTTTTGCTTAACCAACAAACCCACGGACAAAAACTTTTTTCCCCTTTCCAACACACCTGTTCCCCTTTCCACCAGCATCTGTCCTTTTTCAACTCATTTGGTATATGACCAAAAGTGCAACTCTGCAGGGACACCGTACTCAATGCCATCTCAGCACAGCAGCCAGCCTTCTGTCCCTCAGATATGGACAAGTAAAAGACCATTTCCTCCTATCCATGACAAAGCGTTGAGATTCACTCTGTGCAGCACTGGTGTTTAGTGGAAAAGCAGATCGAAGATTGCGTAACACCTTCTGAAGATACTCCTGTACACGTGCGTCTCTTTCTATGGCAGGAATTATTTAGCCAAATTTGGTCTTGTACCGAGGATCTAATAGTGTGGCAACCCAGTAGTTAGCATTACTTCGAATTCGTACAATCCGAGGGTCATGTTGTAGGTAGTGCAGCAAGAAGGCACTCATGTGTCTTGTGCATCCAGGAGGACCAAGTCCTTGGTGTGTTGGTGGCAGAGAGGTGAGAATTGTGCCTCCTTCCTCTGCCCTCTCCCCCCAACCTCGCACAACCGAAATGTGAGCAAGCTCTCACTCATCTGCTGAGTCTTCCATGCCCATCGCAAGTTCGTCCTCCATTTCTTCATGGGCTCCTGCACCTTCCTAAACAATTTTTGATGATACTGTGACGCCCTGGGCAAGCCAGGGGTCACAGGTCATAACACCACCACACCCTACACCCCAGATAGGTACACCAAAGCTACACAAAAATCCTTGTTGCCTTCCTCCAGGGGCTGATGTCCACACCAGGGGGTGGGCCAGACGGTTGGCTCCGCCCACCGAGGAGTTCACAGCCCTGGAGGCGGGAAAACCAGGCAGATTAGGTTTGCAGTTGAAGCAGATAGAGTTCAAGCTAGGGGAGTGAAGGAGAAGGAAGTGGTAGAGGAGCTAGTGAGAAGAGTAAGAGTGACAGAAAAGTGACAGTTAGAGAGCCTGAAGTCGGTCCGGGTGTGTGCCCCAGACTGAGACAGCAAGGTCAGCAGACGGCGGTGACTGTCTGCAGGAAAGGCTACTCGGAGGTTGCCGAAAGGACCGTGGACGGGTGGTGGCCCGGCGGTACCGGAGCGGTATACAAAGAGCAGCCAGCACCATTGGCAGGGGCCTTTCGGATCCCGGCAAGGCTAGGAGTCGCCGTGAATTTGCCAAATCCGTCAGTGAAGGGGACCTCTGGGTCTCCCAACAACCAAGTCCCGATTGAAGGCAACAGTCCAACCGTTAGAGAGAGACACCGCCACCGCCAAGGCACCAGTTTCTCAGGGCCAGCACCTGCGGGCAAAGAGGGGCTCCTCCGGCACATATCCAAGCCGGGGAGCGGGTTACCGGTGGGAACCCATCGCTACCATCAGCATCTTAGGTGCAGGAAAAGGGACCATCACCGTCAACTACTGGGGAAAAGCAACTGCAGCCGTCCGTGGGAACCGTCTTTCCAGCCGTGTGTTTTAACGAGAACTGTATCCCTGTCTCAGGCTGAGTGAGTACCACAGTGCCGTGAGGCACAGCGCTGCCCCCGCGTTCCTGCACCCCACCAAGCCCTGCACCGGCCCCGTCATCCCTCATCACCCACCTCATCACTGGGCCCCGGGACAACTACCCCCTACCTACGGAGGGGAGAACCAACAACTTTGCTGCTCCCTGTCACCGCTCCCGGGATTCCCATACAGAGCAGCGGTGGTGTCCACTCAATCACCACAACCGTGGGTGGCGTCACGGACAATAAACAACCCCAAAAACCAATCCCTTTTCACTCACGGGCGAGGAGCGCCGCTCGAGTCCCCGGGATCCGGCCCATCGCTCGAGCCACCGAGCAGCAGCAGGCCGCAGCAGCAGCGGCAGCCGGACCCGAGCAGTGGGAGAGCGCAGCGACCCCTCCTCCGCCCGCGACAACTTGGCGTCACGAACAGGATCTTACCGCTCTGCCGTTGGGTAGAGGTGCGCCTTTCAGAAGTCGCCATCTTTGTCGCGAAGAGTTCCCGCTCGAGCGTCTTCTCGAGTAGGCCAAAACCCCGCCCCGATAGAGGAGGGGCCGGAAAGAGGCTAAGGGGGACGGAAACAAGATGGCTGCGCCCGACGGAGCCACTGGAGGAGCGGTGGTCGCAGCCGCAGTGGCACCCGTGGATGGGAATGGGCCTGCCCAGGTCCCGGCCGTGCTGGCAGGAGGTGCCGCGGCCCCCACTCTCGCTCAGGTGATGCCGTTCTCCTTGACCTATGTGCCCAGAGCTACCTGGCTACCGCAGTATGACGGGAAACCTGATGCTTTACAGGTCTTCCGGAAAAAGCTTAATCCGCTGCTAGAACTGTACCCCCTGACTGATAAGCAACGTGCAGCAGTAGTGCTGGGCCAGCCAACCGGCGCGGCTGAGCAGGAGGCGGAGACCTGGGCCGAGGGGGACCGGTTCTCTGTAGCCACCATCTTTGAGAAGCTACAGACTGCCTTTGAGACCCGTACCGAAGCTGAGCTGAGGATGCAGTTTTACCAGTGCCGGCAACGGTCTGTGGATAGCATTCGGGACTATGCTTTACGTCTGCAAACCGCCCTCCGCACACTAAAGCGGGTGGACACTATCAATGAGGCGGACAGCAACAAGATGTTAGTAGAGCAATTTGTGCAGGGGATGAGGTCCCCTGAGGATCGCAAACAACTCCGACTGTGGGCCCTGGAACACCCTGATGTGGACTTTGCTGTGTTAAAGAAACGGGCCATTAAAGCACTGCAACCCCCAGCTTCAGAAATCTTGGAGCCCGCCCCGTGGCCCATTGAGACGGCCCCCGTCGTGGTGGCCCCTGCCCTACCAACCTCTACAATACCTACAGCCCCAAGCAGCACGATGGAAGAACTGGCCGCCCAGGTCCGCCGTATGGACGGAGACCTCGCCAAGATCCTCGCTGCACTCCAACCTCTGACCAGATCCCAGCCTCCAGCAAAGATACAGCTTGCCGACAGCCCTGAGGATGTTCCCTGGATGCAGCGGAGAAGTGCTAACAACTCGCGGAGCAGACCTCCAACCTGTTACAAGTGCAGTAAGCCTGGTCATTACTTCCGACAGTGCCCGTTAAACGAGCAACCCCTGGGGCCACGGGCCAATACTCAGGAGTAGAACCCCGTGGCCCCCCAGACTGGCGGGACCGATATATCGGGGCCCGGCCCATCATCCCCGTGGCTGTAGACGGCATACCGGTGATGGCTTTCTTGGACACTGGATCACAGGTAACCACCATACCATACACATTGTACCAGCGGTATTGGGGGACCGACG
The DNA here is from genome assembly GCF_048569485.1 of Anomaloglossus baeobatrachus. NCBI lineage: Eukaryota > Metazoa > Chordata > Amphibia > Anura > Aromobatidae > Anomaloglossus > Anomaloglossus baeobatrachus. The sequence goes on along the minus strand of NC_134354.1, from coordinate 334,913,695 downwards.
AGCTGGCACCCTTAGATACTAGTATAACACTGATTGCTGCTAATGGACTCCCATTGACCCAAGTGGGGTATAAACAGGTGGCTATGACAGTGGGGCGAGCTGAACTGCAACACCAGGGTATTATTGTAATCATGAATGAACCCAGTGATCATAACCCGAAGATAGTGCTAGGAACCAATGTGATGGAGCACTGTATGAGTGATGTGTTGGCCCTACTGCAACAGCTGGCCGCCACGGCGGCGGGGAGCCGACAGAGAGCTGTGCAGCGTGAGATCCGAGCCTTGATGTACCGCCAGCATGTAAACTCAACAGGAGGAGAGATTGGTGGAGTGAGAGTGATGGATGTTGCTCCGTTGATTGTGCCCCCTAGGAGTGAGATGATGATTTGGTGTAGAGCAGCAGTAGGGCCTCAGGGGCGTGACTACCCTGCCATGATGGAGCCCATGCCCTCCGAGCACTGGCCCACTGTAATGGCCGCCCGAGGGGTGGTAGACGTAAAGAAGGGGAGAGTGCCCGTGAGGGTACTGAACTGTGGGGAGGAAGAAGTCAGGCTTCCCCGGTATGCCACCCTTGCCAAGCTGCTCACCCTGGATCCCCACACCATCCACGAGGCAACTCCCCCAGTTTCCCCACCTACTACCAGCACTCCCCCGCCCCAAGGGGTGTTAAATGAGTGGCACCAACAGCTACACGTGGGCACTGACGATACCCCTACGCATCACAAAGCAGGGGTATACAGGGTGGTGCGGGAGTATGAGCAAGTTTTCAGCAAACATCCACTAGACTTTGGGCAGATCAAAGGGGTCCAACACCACATCCCCACCGGTGAGCAACCCCCCTATCAAAGAAAGGTACAGGCCTATTCCCCCTGCGCATTACCAGTGTGCCAAAGATATGTTGAGGAACATGAAAGAGGCAGGGGTTATTCGGGACAGTTGTAGTCCCTGGGCCGCTCCGTTGGTACTGGTCAAGAAGAAGGATGGCACCATGCGGATGTGTCTGGACTACCGGAAGATTAATCAGATAACGCATAAAGATGCCTACCCACTGCCCCGTATTGAAGAGTCTTTGGCCGCACTGAGAACCGCAAATTACTTCTCTACCCTTGACCTCACCAGTGGGTACTGGCAAGTGGCAGTGGCCCCGGAGGACCGGGAGAAAACCGCCTTCACCACCCCAATGGGGCTCTGTGAATTCAATAGTATGCCGTTTGGGCTGTGCAATGCCCCTGGAACCTTCCAACGGCTGATGGAGTGCTGTCTGGGACATCTAAACTTTGAGACCGTCCTGTTATACCTGGATGATGTGATCGTGTACTCTCAGACGTATGAAGCCCATCTGGAGCACCTAGCCGAGGTGTTCGCGTCCCTTGCCAAATACGGGATGAAGTTGAAGCCCTCTAAGTGTCACCTGCTGAAACCCAGAGTGCAGTACCTGGGGCATGTGGTGAGTGCGGAAGGTGTCGCCCCCGACCCTGAGAAGATCACTGCCATCCAGGACTGGCCAAGACCAACCACCGTGAGGGAAGTAAGGCAGTTTTTGGGTCTGGTGGGGTACTACTGACGCTTCATCAAGGGGTACACGAAGATGGCTGCCCCCATGCAAGACCTCCTCGTGGGACAGACCAAAGGTGGTAGACCCATCGGAGCCCCACTGGTGTGGGAAGACAGGCATGAGGAATCCTTCCGCCAGCTGAAAGCGGCCTTGACTGGAGAAGAGGTCCTAGCGTACCCTGACTACGGCTGCCCATTCCTCCTCTACACAGACGCCAGCAATGTGGGTTTGGGGGCAGTCCTGTCCCAGGTCCAGGACGGAAAGGAGAAAGTGATTGCCTATGCTAGCCGAAAACTCCGGCCGACTGAAAGGAACCCTGAGAACTACAGCTCCTTCAAGCTCGAGCTCCTGGCACTGGTATGGGCTATCACCGAGCGGTTCCGCCACTACTTGGCCGCAGCAAAATTCACCGCTTTCACGGATAACAATCCGTTGACTCACCTGGACACGGCCAAGTTGGGCGCGTTGGAGCAGCGGTGGGTGGCCAGGCTAGCCAACTATGACTTCACAATCAAATACAGGGCCGGTCGGGTCAACATTAATGCTGATGCACTCTCTCGGATGCCCCACTTGTCAGAAGGAGGGTGCGAGGATGACGACCTCGAAGAGATCGAGTTGCCTGCATTTCACCAGCCACCAACTGAGAAGAGACATGTACACCAACAACGGGTGAACCTGGATCCGCTGCCCAGCCAGGAGTGGCAGGAAGCTCAAAACCAGGCGCCCGCTGTCCGCCTAGTCAAGACCCTGGTGGAGCAAGGCGCTGCTGGGATGGACCCTGCCGCCCCAGCTGAAGCCCAACGCTTGTGGAAGGAACGGACCCAGCTGTATCTACATCAAGGGAAGTTGTACCGTGAGCTGATCAACCCGAAGACTCATGAGAAAATCCGCCAGTTGGTTATTCCTCAAGCTGATGTACCCACTGTTCTGCAGGCATACCATGATGGTGCCGGACACTTCAGATGGAAGAAGCTGGAGATGCTGTTGAGGGAGCGGTTCTATTGGAGTGGGATGCGGGAGTCTGTGGAGGCCTGGTGTCGAGAGTGCGGTCCTTGTATGCTGAGGAGGAAGGACGAAGCTAGCCAGAAGGCGCCCCTACGCCCGATCATTACACATCAACCACTGGAGCTGGTCGCCTTGGACCATGTAACGCTCACCCCCAGCCAAAGTGGGTACACTTACGCTCTGACCATAGTAGATCATTGCTCCCGGTTCATGGTGGTTGTCCCGGTCAAAGACCTAACCGGCCGTACCGCCGCTAGAGCGTTCCAAGCTTACTTCTGTCGACCCCATGGATACCCTGAGAAGGTGCTTACTGACCAAGGCCCAACCTTTGAAGCAGAGGTGTTCCATGAGTTCTGTTAGCTGTACGGCTGCAAGAAGATCCGGACTACGCCTTACCATGCCCAGACCAACGGTATGTGTGAGAAGATGAACCATTTGGTCCTTGGCCTCCTCAAGACGTTGCCGCTGGAAGAGCGGAACCTGTGGCCGGAGAAGCTGCCTGACTTGGTCGATATGTACAACAATATCCCGTCTAGCTCAACGAAGTGCACCCCAGCATATCTGATGAGGGCTCGGCCCGGCCGACTGCCGGTGGACCTGGAAATGGGACTGGAAGCCCCAGAGACACTCCTCTCGACAGCTGAATGGGACACCTGGCAGAGGGTGCAGTACCGACAGATTCAGGAGTATGTGGAGAAGAATTTAAGTCGGAGTCGAGAACAACAGGAGCGGCGCTTCAATCAGAAGGCGTCTGCAGGCCCTTTCCAGCCTGGAGATGTGGTGTTAAAGCGGAAGAGGAAGACAACAAGCTGGATGATCAATGGGAACAAACCCCATACATCATACAGCCCACAGGATGTGAAGATGGGAAGGCCTACCAGATCAGTCGTGACCAAGGGGGCACTTTGACCACGGTTTCTCGGGACCATCTGAAAAGGTGCCCACCGGCATTGAGGGTAACGCCTGAAGTACCGGTTCCTCCACCAGCAGAGAAGGCAAAAGAGGTGATCCACACTGTGATGGGTGACTTCCCAGCAGACTGGCCTACACAGAACGGCGCGGTGATTCTTCCAGTGATACTGTTCCCACAACCTGTGGATGAGGAAGTGATGGGGGCAGTCAACCGTGAGCCAGAACCAGTGCCAGTGCCCAGGGATGAACCTGCACCCAGCTCCCCTATGCCTCTGCCTGCCTCACACGATAGCAGGGAGGAGGAACTGATTGTTCCCTCTGCCCCACTGCCTAGCCCCACTGACACCGGACCCCGGAGGTCCACCCGTCCCAACCTAGGTAGGCCCCCGCTTAGGTACAGGGAAACCGTTCTTTAAAAAGAGGGGGGGGGGGAAAGAAAGTATGTGTGTTTAAAAGTTTGAAAAGTTGTGAAAATGAGAGTAATAACCGAAGATTTACCTGATTACCGTGATTTGGAACCGGCCGTTGCCGGCACCGTTGTCCCCGTGGGGACCATCTAGCTGCATAGAAACTTCTATGGACAAGCCCGTGAACTTGCAGGGCAACCACAAACATTAGTGGCTTGTAAATAAAAATCTGTTGTTGCAGCTACCGTTACCGCCTCCGGGGAGGCAGGTTGGAGGGAGGGCCCACAGTGGAGCAGGCTGGGGCCCAGCCACCACAGGAACCGGTGGCTACCCTCTGGAGGGGAAGGACAGATCCCGCTCGGGTAACTGGTTCAGGACTGGGGTCAAGGGGTGCTGCCTGGGTTTTAGGGGCAGCATCAGGGCCAGGTTACTTGGGTGGGAGAGAGCGGCAGCCGCAACCGTTTTGATGTTCCGTAGCGTTTAAGCAAAGCACCTCCCGATGTGGGATGAAGTTATTTTATTTGTATTGTGTTTACCTTTTATATCTTTAAGGAAAAATAAAACCGGTGTTCGACGTGCAGCCCGCGGACGGTCTGCATTTTGCTAAGGGGGAATGTGACGCCCTGGGTAAGCCAGGGGTCACAGGTCATAACACCACCACACCCTACACCCCAGATAGGTACACCAAAGCTACACAAAAATCCTTGTTGCCTTCCTCCAGGGGCTGATGTCCACACCAGGGGGTGGGCCAGGCGGTTGGCTCCGCCCACCGAGGAGTTCACAGCCCTGGAGGCGGGAAAACCAGGCAGATTAGGTTTGCAGTTGAAGCAGATAGAGTTCAAGCTAGGGGAGTGAAGGAGAAGGAAGTGGTAGAGGAGCTAGTGAGAAGAGTAAGAGTGACAGAAAAGTGACAGTTAGAGAGCCTGAAGTCGGTCCGGGTGTGTGCCCCGGACTGAGACAGCAAGGTCAGCAGACGGCGGTGACTGTCTGCAGGAGAGGCTACTCGGAGGTTGCCGAAAGGACCGTGGACGGGTGGTGGCCCGGCGGTACCGGAGCGGTATACGAAGAGCAGCCAGCACCATTGGCAGGGGCCTTTCGGATCCCGGCAAGGCTAGGAGTCGCCGTGAATTTGCCAAATCCGTCAGTGAAGGGGACCTCTGGGTCTCCCAACAACCAAGTCCCGATTGAAGGCAACAGTCCAACCGTTAGAGAGAGACACCGCCACCGCCAAGGCACCAGTTTCTCAGGGCCAGTGCCTGCGGGCAAAGAGGGGCTCCTCCGGCACATATCCAAGCCGGGGAGCGGGTTACCGGTGGGAACCCATCGCTACCATCATCATCTTAGGTGCAGGAAAAGGGACCGTCACCGTCAACTACTGGGGAAAAGCAACTGCAGCCGTCCGTGGGAACCGTCTTTCCAGCCGTGTGTTTTCCCGAGAACTGTGTCCCTGTCTCAGGCTGAGTGAGTACCACAGTGCTGTGAGGCACAGCGCTGCCCCCGCGTCCCTGCACCCCACCAAGCCCTGCACCGGCCCCGCCATCCCTCATCACCCACCTCATCACTGGGCCCCGGGACAACTACCCCCTACCCACGGAGGGGAGAACCAACAACTTTGCTGCTCCCTGTCACCGCTCCCGGGATTCCCATACAGAGCAGCGGTGGTGTCCACTCAATCACCACAACCGTGGGTGGCGTCACGGACAATAAACAACCCCAAAAACAATCCCTTTTCACTCACGGGCGAGGAGCGCCGCTCAAGTCCCCGGGATCCGGCCCATCGCTCGAGCCACCGAGCAGCAGCAGGCCGCAGCAGCAGCAGCAGCCGGACCCGAGCAGTGGGAGAGCACAGCGTCCCCTCCTCCGCCCGCGACAATACTATGCGCCCTTGTTAATCCCTATCCCCCACCATGACTGCCGCCTAGGTGCCGCTCACCGTATGGACCTTGTACATCTTATTATCCCTTCTGCATATGACTCCTCCTGTACTTCCTCCCCTTCCTCTTGGACCAACACCTGACTCCGAATAATGCTTACAGTGTGCTCCATCTTGTAGATGACCAGAATTGTCACGCTGAGAATGGCATCACCAGTGCTAAACATCTTCGTCAACATTTGTAAACTGTGTAGAAGGTGTTAGAGTCGTGCTCTCATTCTCTCTCAGGTAGATGTGGTGGATCGGCCGATTCTGAGTGTGACGCTTCAACACACCAAGACAAGACAAGTCCGTAGTGTATTAAAAAACACTGTTTAATAGCAAAAATGGGAAGGTTTTATACCTTCCAAGCTGATTACAAGACATGTGATATAGTTGCACAATCTTAGGTGGATTCCAAATATAGTCAATAGTCCAAGGCCAATCTTTGTTATACTAACAAAGGACAGTATTTCCTTGGGCTCCAAGGAAATACTTGAACACATAACCACATAAGGGAGTACAGTGTCTCAAGGCTATAATGGATATATTTATCATAGCAAAAGCTGGAAGGATACAAAGGTTTTAAGGGATGTGATAAGTATGATTCCAAGTCTCAATAAACAATAAGACATATTTTGGGATTAGAGACACAATTAATCAGACTTTGGAATACAAACAGCATATTCTAAGAAAGGTACATACTTATAAGGGGATAACTATTCTAAGAAACCAAGTTATCACCATAGCAAATAGTAGATGTGGAATAGAACATCAATTACTCATATACTTGGTTATATACCGTATTTTTCGGACTATAAGACGCACCGGACTATAAGACGCACCCTGGTTTTAGAGGAGGAAAATGGGAAAATAAAACTTTAAGCAAAAAATGTGGTCATGACACACTGTTATGGGGTGAGGATCTGCTGCTGACACTGTTATGGGGGTAATGTCCCCAAATTCTCTACTAAGGTACCCCATCCTGGTAATGATCCTCCTGCCTTGTATATGATCCTGCTATAAACCCCCATCCAGCCTGTTCACATACCCCCCCCCATCCAGCCTGTTCACATACCCCCCCCATCCAGCCTGTTCACATACCCCCCCATCCAGCCTGTTCACATACCCCCCCATCCAGCCTGTTTACTTACCCCCCCCATCCAGCCTGTTCACATACCCCCCCCATCCAGCCTGTTCACATACCCCCCATCCAGCCTGTTCACATACCCCCCCATCCAGCCTGTTCACATACCCCCCCATCCAGCCTGTTCACATACCCCCCCATCCAGCCTGTTCACATACCCCCCCATCCAGCCTGTTCACATACCCCCCCATCCAGCCTGTTCACATACCCCCCCATCCAGCCTGTTCACATACCCCCCCATCCAGCCTGTTCACATACCCCCCCATCCAGCCTGTTCACATACCCCCCCCATCCAGCCTGTTCACATACCCCCCCCATCCAGCCTGTTCACATACCCCCCCCATCCAGCCTGTTCACATACCCCCCCCATCCAGCCTGTTCACATACCCCCCCCATCCAGCCTGTTCACAACATACCCCCCCATCCAGCCTGTTCACAACATACCCCCCCATCCAGCCTGTTCACAACATACCCCCCCATCCAGCCTGTTCACATACCTCACCCATCCAGCCTGTTCACATACCCCCCCCCATCCAGCCTGTTCACATACCCCCCCCCATCCAGCCTGTTCACATACCCCCCCATCCAGCCTGTTCACATACTCCCCCCCATCCAGCCTGTTCACATACTCCCCCCCATCCAGCCTGTTCACATACCCCCCCCATCCAGCCTGTTCACATACCCCCCCCCCATCCAGCCTGTTCACATACCCCCCCCATCCAGCCTGTTCACATACCCCCCCCCATCCAGCCTGTCCACATACCCCCCCCATCCAGCCTGTTCACATACCCCCCCCCCATCCAGCCTGTTCACATACCCCCCCCATCCAGCCTGTTCACATACCCCCCCCATCCAGCCTGTTCACATACCCCCCCATCCAGCCTGTTCACATACCCCCCCCATCCAGCCTGTTCACATACCCCCCCCATCCAGCCTGTTCACATACCCCCCCATCCAGCCTGTTCACATACCCCCCCCCGTCCAGCCTGTTCACATACCCCCCCCGTCCAGCCTGTTCACATACCCCCCCCATCCAGCCTGTTCACATACCCCCCCCCATCCAGCCTGTTCACATACCCCCCCCATCCAGCCTGTTCACATACCCCCCCCATCCAGCCTGTTCACATACCCCCCCCCATCCAGCCTGTTCACATACCTCCCCCCATCCAGCCTGTTCACATACCCCCCCCATCCAGCCTGTTCACATACCCCCCCCCATCCAGCCTGTTCACATACCCCCCCCATCCAGCCTGTTCACATACCCCCCCCATCCAGCCTGTTCACATACCCCCCCCCCATCCAGCCTGTTCACATACCCCCCCCCATCCAGCCTGTTCACATACCCCCCCCCATCCAGCCTGTTCACATACCCCCCCCATCCAGCCTGTTCACATACCCCCCCCATCCAGCCTGTTCACATACCCCCCCCATCCAGCCTGTTCACATACTCCCATCCTGCTATATGCCCCCATCCTGCTATATGCCCCCATCGTGCTCATATACCATCCTGGTATATGGCCTGTATCCTATAGCACAGAGAAAAAAATAAACGTTTATACTCACCTTTTCCTCACTCCCTGCAGCACTGATCATCTTCCTCTCTGCGCCGCTGACCTGTGTGTGTGGAGCCGTTCCCCTGCTGCATCGCGATGTCTTCCTGTCTGTGCCGATCAGCTGACCAGCTCAGCACAGATCAGCTGACCGGCACAGACAGGAAGACATCGCGTGCAGCAGGGGGCCGGCTCCACACACGGGGACGGGTGAGTGTACTGATTCACTGCACCCCGCGCTGGTAATGACGCGCGGGGGGCAGTGAATACAGCCGCACATGATCACTCCAGGCTGTAATTGCCAGGGGTGATCATGCGGCCGGCTCTTTGCTATGCGCGCGTCCCTGATCGTCCTCCCGCCCACCTGTCAGTGCCGGCTTCAGCGCTGAGAGATGGGCGGGAGGATGGGCGTGCATATGTATTGAGCGGGCCCACGTGGTCACGGCAGGCGCTGCTGCTGCCTGCTCGTGCCCCCGATGACCTGCAGCACCCTCATTCCCAGCCGCAGCCCTATATTCAGACCATAAGACGCACCCCCAACTTTCCCCCAACATTTGGGGGGAAAAAAGTGCGTCTTATGGTCCAAAAAATACGGTAACTGTTCAGACAAAACTTATAAGCAGACAAAGTGGTGAACAGGACAAAATGGCTTCTCTAACAAAGGGTGCATAGGTCCTTGATCTGACACCACTCCAGCAGCGTGATCTGCACCACCTCTGGATCAAGTTAGCCCAGGGTATACGTCATACCGTATTTCAGCAGGGCTCTGCGGTGCTGCCACAGATGCTGCAACATGTGCAGATTCCAATTCCTGCGTGTCGGAACATCGCATTTCAGGCGTTTAACCGCCAGACCCTAAGACTTCAGGAGCGATGAAAGTTGTTGAGCTGCTGGGAGCGAAGGATGAAAGTGAGCACATAGCAGCGTGCCCGCTGCACAAGGCCATGTAGGCCGGGATGGTATTTTAAAAATTGCTGGAGAATCAGATTCAACACGTGAGCCATACAAGGCACGTGTGTCACATTGCCCTGACGAAGGGCCGCAGACAGGTTTGCATCATTGCCGCACACGGCTGTTAAGTCACCAATGTAGTCCACTCAATCAATTTGTACTCCGGTCGCCAGGTGACAACGTGTTCCTTTCGTGCATAGTGCTGATGATGGGAAAGGAGTCGATGCCTGTGTCGCAGGCGGAGGAGGGGACGCCGCGCTGTCCCTCTGCTGCTCGGGTCCGGCCGCCGCGGCCGCTGCGGCCTGCTACTGCTCGGTGGCTCGAGCGATGAGCCGGATCCCGGGGACTCTAGCGGCGCTCTTCGCCCGTGAGTGAAAGGGGGTTGTTGGGTGTGGGGATGGTTTATTGTCCGTGACGCCACCCACGGTTGTGGTGATTTGTTGGCACCACCGCTGCTCTGTATGGGGATCCCGGGAAGGATGGTATGGAGCAGCCAGTTGTTGTGTTGCCCCTCCGTGGGTAGGAGTTGGTGATCCCGGGGCCCAGTGATGAGTTGGGAGATGCAGGGCTTGGTGGGCGCAGGGACGCGGGGCGGGGGCAGCGCGGTGCCTTGCGGCACTGTGGTACTCACTCAGCCTGAGACGTTGACACAGTTTTACGGTAAACCACACGGCTGGAAAGACGGTTCCCACGGACGGCTGCACTTGCTCTCCCAGTAGGTAACGGTGATGTCCCTTTGACCTGCACCTAGTGTTTCTGTGTTGGTAGCGATGGGTTCTCACCGGTAACCCGCTCCCCGGCTTGGATATGGGCCGGAGGAGCCCTGCTTTGCCCGCAGACGCTGGCCCCGAGGAACTGGTGCCCTGGCGGTGGCGGTGTTCCTCCTTAATGGTTGGACTTTTGCCTTCAGTCGGGACTTTGTTGTTGGGGGATCGACGTCCCCTTCACTGACGGATTTGGCAAATTATGGCGACTCCTAGCCTTGCCGGGGTCCGAGAGGCCCCTGTCCTGGTGCTGACTGTCCTTCGTATACTGCTCCAGACCGCCGGGCCACTACCCGTCCGCGGTCCTTCCAGCAACCTCCGAGCAGTCCCCCCTCCAGACAATCACCGCTGTTGCTGACCTTGCTGACACTGTCCTGCACTTAGCCGGACCAACTTCAGGGCTTTCTAAGCTCACTTTTACTCTTTTCTTCTTTTCTCCACTACTACTTCACTTTCACTTAGCTCCTCTACCACTTCCTTCTACTTTGCACTTCCACTTCAATCTGCCTGGTTCTTCCCGCCTCCAGGGCTGTGTACTCCTTGGTGGGCGGAGCCAACCACCTGGCCCACCCCCTGGTGTGAACATCAGCCCCTGGAGGAAGGCAACAAGGATTTCAGTAGCTTTGGTGTTCCTAACTGGGATGTAGGGTGTGGTGTGATGACCTGTGACCCCTGGCTTGCCCAGGGCGTCACACCTGCGGCGCAGGTGGACGCAGGTTATGGTCACCCACTGGGTTCCGTTACCTTGACAGATACAGAACCACAGGCTGAATGTAGGTGGTGGGTATCTCACAGATGAAGTACCATCATTCAGCTACAACCAATGGGAAGACACCACACCCTTTTCTAGGCCCCTCCTGTCTGCAGACCACTGCCAGACAAAGCTATGAACCTCTTGTTACTTTTTCCCCCAGTTCAGTTTTATGAGTTTGTGTGCTTGTTACCTGACTACTTTTCCTGCTTGCTGTTTATGTACCTCGTTGGCCGATCCGCATTTCACCTCTGCTTATTTTCTGATTAAGTCCTGGCCATCCCATTCTGTTCCTCTTCCTCAATTAATGTTTTTGACCCTGCATGACTAGTATTCTCTGGAACTGCAGCCTTCCACAAGTATTGATCAACTTGGGCCCTGTGTAATTCCAAATCACTGTATAGGGGTTAAAGGGTTTCAGGGTTCTGGGTGTCCAGCTTGGTGAGTGGCTTGCCTCTAGCCTATCCTTTACAGCCCATCTGAGTGTGTTGATCCAGGCAGGCGTTACACCGTGCCTTCTGCAGAAGGCCATGTAGGCTGGGAGAGTGTTTTAAAAATTGCTGGACAACCAGGTTCAACACGTGAGCCATACAAGGCACGTGTGCCACATTGCCCTGAAGAAGGGTCGCAGACTGGTTTGCATCATTGTCGCACCCGACCTTCCCTGGCTGCTGGTTGAGTGGAGACAACCATTGATGAAACTCAGTCTCACTCTCCAGAGCTAATTGTCCACAATTCCTCAGCGGTGTCTCACATTTCCCCTTCATTTCAAAGTAAACATTTGACCGCCTGATGGCCTTGAGCTCTGCTGCCAGCATAGTAAGGAGGTGTGTGGGATTCTTTGGGCGCAGTTACAACGCGGGTGGCCTGACCACACAGGTGGAGGACCCACACGAGGTTGAGGAGGCAGAAGCAGTGGAGGAACTTGTACATACAGATGAAGGATTGACACACAAGTCGTGTGGACGGCAAGACTTGTACAGCAAACCCTTCTCCATCTCTCACCATAGTTACCCAGTGCCCAGTCAGCAACATGTAACTCTCCTGTCCATGCTTACTGGTCCAAGTATCTGTGGTGAAATGCACCCTGTTACACACAGAGTTTCTCAAGGAATAGGTGAGGTTGTGTGCGACCTGCTGTGGTAGCGCGGGCACACCTTTCTTGGAGAAGGAGTGACGACTGGCCATCGGCTCATGGGGCACTGAAAGGGTATAAGGTCTCGAAAATCCTCGGTCTCAAAAGGGTGTAAAGGCAGCCTTTCTGTTGCCAACAAGTTGCAGATGATGAAACTCAACCTCTTAGGCATGTCATGCCCTTCGAAAATCATGTAAAACACAGCGAGGGGACCACAGTCTCCCTCGTTGCCACTAATTGGACCACACACACCCCACTTGACTGGCATCACTTGACCCCCCTTTTGAAAAAGAAAAAGATGCTTTGCATGAAGCACTCTCAAAAATACGCGTGCCTTTCCCGTCCCCTGGATGACCCAGGGGAAGAAAAGTCCTCTGAGAGCCATGACTTGTTCATCTTGGTTCTTTTAGAAACACAGTGAGGGGACTCCAACCACAGTCTCCCTCGTTGCCACTAATTGGGCCACACACACCCCACTTGACTGGCATCAGTTGACCCCCCTTTTGAAAAAGAAAAAGATGCTTTGCATGAAGCACTCTCAAAAATACGCGTGCCTTTCCCGTCCCCTGGATGACCCAGGGGAAGAAAAGTCCTCTGAGAGCCATGACTTGTTCATCTTGGTTCTTTTAGAAACACGGCGAGGGGACTCCAACCACAGTCTCCCTCGTTGCCACTTTTTTGGCCACACACACCCCACTTGACTGGCATCACTTGACCCCCCTTTTGAAAAAGAAAAAGATGCTTTTCATGAAGCACTCTCAAAAGTGCGCGTGCCTTTCCCGTCCCCTGGATGACCCAGGGGAAGAAAAGTCCTCTGAGAGCCATGACTTGTTCATCTTGGTTCTTTTAGAAACACAGCGAGGGGACTCCAACCACAGTCTCCCTCGTTGCCACTAATTGGGCCACACACACCCCACTTGACTGGCATCAGTTGACCCCCCTTTTGAAAAAGAAAAAGATGCTTTGCATGAAGCACTCTCAAAAATACGCGTGCCTTTCCCGTCCCCTGGATGACCCAGGGGAAGAAAAGTCCTCTGAGAGCCATGACTTGTTCATCTTGGTTCTTTTAGAAACACAGCGAGGGGACTCCAACCACAGTCTCCCTCGTTTCCACTAATTGGGCCACACACACCCCACTTGATTGGCATCAGTTGACCCCCCTTTTGAAAAAGAAAAAGATGCTTTGCATAAAGCACTCTCAAAAATACGCGTGCCTTTCGCCTCCCCTGGCTGACCCAGGGGAAGAAAAGTCCTCTGAGAGCCATGTCCACATTGTCAGTGGACAGACACGTGTGCTTATCTGCCAGCAGACCCCCAGCAGCACTGAAGACAGGTTCCAAGAGAACGCTGGCTGCAGGACACGACAAGATCCCCAAGGCGTACGTGGCAAGCTCAGGCAATTTATCCAGATTGGAAGCCTAAAATGAGCAGGGCTCAAGTTGCACAGTAATGGCATCGATGTTTCCTTGCATATACTCATATATCTGTGTCTCCTCCTCTTTTTCCTTGTCCAGCTCTTTTGTTTTCGCATGAGTATATGTCCTTGTCACTTTCCCATGTGTTTGTGTTGTGTTGTGAGTTGTTTATCACCTTTTGGACACCGTTGAGGGTGTTTTCTAGGTGTTTTTATGTGTTTGTGATTGCCTGCCATTGTTTCCTATGCAGTTCGAGTTCGGTTCGTCGAACGTTCGACGAACCGAACTCGAACGGGACCTCCGTTCGGCGAACCGACCTCGAGCCGAACCGCGACCGGTTCGCTCATGTCTAGTCATTAAGTACAAAACTGGCTTCATCCTTAAGGGGTTAAATATGTATATGTACATATGCCTGTATGTGTAAGTAACTGTATATGTGCATGTGTGCGTTTGCATTAGGCCCATTGAGACTCTTTTTCCTGGTGCCCATGTAATGCTCCTGCAGCTGGGTCGTTACAGGGTATTAAATATTACCCCATTTTTTCCGGGCAGGAGGAGAAGAGTCCCCACACACACACTGGCAGGAAAGAGTTAAAAAGCTTTTTAGCACATAGCTTGAGTCTGCATGACTCATCCTGTCTCCTAATGAGCAGGTATTCAGGTCCCCATGACAACCTGATGGGAGGGGGGCCTGAAATGAGGAGTTTAGAGCAGAGCAGACTGAAGTTTTAAGTAGAACATCAGAGGCTGCTAGAGAGTGCAACTCCTGCTGAGCAGATGCCACGAGACAAGGGCTGATAACATCTGAGGAAGGGAATGGAGCTGAGGACTGGGGATCCTTGGAGATTGTTGGACCCGGTGGTGGTAGTGACTATGCTACCGGGAAAGAGAGAGACAAAATGACGGCGGGTCCACAAGATGCTCCATGCCACGGGGATAGCATTAACGCACCGAAAGAGAGAGACCCCTAGATCACCTCATCGGACCCCCTTTCCTCCTACCTGCCAGGGACCGACCAGAGGCTACAGGCGGCGAGGACCAGCACCTGGGTGCAATGTGGAACGGACTTTTAATAAAGAGCAACTGGAACCGCACTCCGTGACTGGTGTGAGTAATGCCGCCGCCCTGTGCCCCCGGTGTCCCTGAGGACTGTTGCCCTGGGTCTCATTAACCTCCCAGGGCTCCCTGCCTCCACCCGTGGGGAGCGATTCCATCTGGCTGCTTAAAACATCTGCCCCAGAGAGAGACTGTGCAGCGGCGGCTGAACACCTGACCGCATACCACGGGTGGCGCTGCTAGCATCCCCCGTCCCTTACCGTTTCCTGGGGGAGACCTCACTGGCCGCTGTGAGCGATGGCAATCTCCCCAGAAACCCCGTTACCCTCCTTCAATCCCCCTTGTCACACCGGACTGACTGTTGGACTTTCCTTTTATTGAAACCCGCCGGGGTCACGGAAGCCGGGTCGGGCCACTCACATCCTAACCCCAAATACCACCGGCCCGGTGACCATGCGAGCCCTGCAGGCCCCGTCGTGGGCATTTCAACTAAAGATGACTTGCCCGCCCCAGGGCCTTAGGTGACTCGGTGTCGGGCCGGACTAGTCCGGGGTGGTCAGCGGTGGCGGGGCCCGACTCCATGACCCTGGCGGAGTCAATTAATGTGGCTGATGGGGGAGGTGATGATGGGAGTTGTAGTTTATTGAAATTCGTGATGCCACCTGTGGGAATTTGCAGCTATGGAGCCGCAGCTGCTGGAAGGAACCTCCGGAGCTGATGTTGTGGCAGCTGAGGTGTTTCTTGCTTTTCACAGGTGGAGTGGGTACCCCGGGGCAACCTTTGGAAAAGTCTATGGTGTTTATTGATGAGGTGCGAGACAAAGCAGACGACACAGGACTTGCAGTCAAGATGTTTACTCACTGTTAGCTTCAACATTGCAGCTGATCGGTTACCTGCAGTATGCCAGGATCTGCCGTAATGGGCCTCTGCCGATCCCGAATAGTTCAATGGTCAGTACCGGTGCACCCCTAAATGTGTCCTTTCTGGCTGTCTCGCTAGCGACGAACTGCACTAGGCTGTCCTGCGCCTCCGCCACCGAGCCTGTCCTAAGGGTGGCTGACCTAGGTCTTTTATTGCTCCCCCTTGCAGGTGATCTGTGGCAGGTTGTGGTCTCGGGCGCCTGAAGCGATCTCCCGGGCCTTCGGTTTCGCTAAAAGTAATGTCTTCCTTCTTTCAGCCTAGGGACCGTCCCTGTGTTGCAGCCGGATGCCTCCACCCGGTATTTCTAGTGGAACAGGTCCACGGGACGTTCGTACTTCCGTGACACCCTGAAATCCCTTTTATTGGTGTCACCTGGGCCTAGCAAGACCCCAGGATCTTCAACAGGAACCTCCTTCTGTCTTGGCCTTTCTGTCCGCTGTCATTTTTCTGACAGCCCACCTCACACACTCCTCGACTCTCTCTTTCTCCCTCGTCTCTCTCTGACTGCCTTTCAACTTGAACTGACTGGTTCCTCTCACCACTCCCCTGACTCCTCCCACACTCCCCCTTGCTAGGCTCCACCCCCTCATAGGCCAGTGAATGGGACTTAAGGCCCCATAACCAGGTATACTGGTCGCTACTCTCAGCATTAATGGAGTGTCTGCCTTAAACCTTGACCCGGTGTGTGACCTACCAATTGGTGTGTGCAGGTTTTGTCTGTGAACCGGTAGATGACCCCCTTCTTACTCAGGATGGGATACCACACCTCTGGCTGAGGTGCAGTACCTCTGTGGCAGCGGAATCCTCAGGGGCGCCACACCCACAAGAACCTGGAGCCGGCCCTGTAGATAATAATAATAATAATAATAATAATTGTATTTATAGAGCACCAACATATTTAACAGCACTTTACAATTAAGCAAGGACTAGGGATGGGCGAACCCGAACTGTAAAGTTCGGGGTTCGTACCGAACACATAGTGTTCGTGCACAAGGTCCCGAACAGGGGCTTTATGTTACCGTTCGGGTACATTAGGGTGCAGTTCGGGTCCAAGGGCTGTAAAAAAAATCTCCCCCAATGTAGTCCAAAGGCGAGCATCTCTTCAGCTCTGCTACATCTGTACGAGGAGACAGACACAGGTCTGCTCACACAGACGAGCAGGCACAGTAAGCTGTGCCCCCGGGTAACCTCCACTGACTACAGGACCTTCCATGATGTGATAGCCATGTGACCAGTCTGGTGTGAATGTTGCTACCTAATGGGTTACAGGACCTTCCATGATGTCATAATGTGGTGCCCTGGACTAGCCAGGTCGTCACAGGTACTACAACACACACCCCCACCCTGAGACAGGCACATCAGCCAGACACAAAATCCTTGTTGCCTCCCTCCAGGGGCTGATGTCCACACCAGGTAGGGTGGAGCCAGGTGGTTGGCCCCACCCACTGAGGAGTTCACAGTCCTGGAGGCGGGAGAAGGAAGGGAGTTGAGTGAGGGAAGTGGAGAAGTGAGGAGTAAACTGACCGTGTCTGGGTGTGTGGCCCGGGCACTAAGAGCAAGGTTGGCAGACGGTGGTGGCCATCTGCAGGAGAGGCAGATCAACGCGGAACCGTAGGACCGGGGACGGGCGGTGGCCCGCCGGTACCGAACCGGGGAGCGAAGTGAAGCCAGCACACACAAAAAAGGGCCTGCGGACCCCGACCAGGCGTGGAGTCGCCATTAGAGGTCAAATCCGTCAGTGACCGGAACCCCAGGGGTTTCCTAACAGTCAAGACCCGATTGAAGGCAACCGTCCGACCAGCA
The DNA here is from genome assembly GCF_048569485.1 of Anomaloglossus baeobatrachus. NCBI lineage: Eukaryota > Metazoa > Chordata > Amphibia > Anura > Aromobatidae > Anomaloglossus > Anomaloglossus baeobatrachus. The sequence goes on along the minus strand of NC_134354.1, from coordinate 334,896,412 downwards.
AAAGGAAATACAGCTACCGCCACAGCTAGAGTTCCAAGGGCCAGAGCCTGCGGGCAAAAGGGCTTCTCCGGCACATATACACGCTGGGGAGCGGGTTACCGGTGGGAATCCATCGGGACCGAACATACACAAAGGTGCAGGGAAAGGCAGCCACCACCAACCGTCCGGGAGAAGGCACAGCAGCCGGCTGCGGGACACATCCATCCAGCCGTTTGGTTTACCAGAGACTTTGCGAACATTTGTGGCTGAGTGAGTACAACCGTGCCGTCCGGCACCGCACTGCGCAGTCCAGGCGACCCTGCACCTTGCCAACCCTGCCTCCCTGTCACCTCACCAGGCCCCGGGACCACCAACCCCTACCCACGGAGGGGGAAACAACATCCCAGCTGCTCCCTGCCATTGTTCCTGGGATCCCCGTCACCAGCAGCGGTGGTGTCCAACCTCACCACAACCCGTGGGTGGCGTCACGGACCAAATCCCCAAACCAAACTACCCCCCTTTCACTCACGGACGAGGAGCGCCGCTCGAGTCCCCGGATCCGGGCCACCGCTCGAGCCACCGAGCAGCCATCGCATCAGCGCCGGACCCGAGTGTTAGCGAGCGCAGAGCAGCGGCGTCCTTCCCCACCCGCGACAATAACCATGTGACCAGTCTGGTGTGAATATTGTTGTGACGTCACTGCAACACTGCCAAAAGTGAGCGCTTGTTGGCAGTGAAAGTGGTGACATTAGCTGTGTCCTTGGCTAACCCCGACTCTGACGTCAGAGCTCTCACTGCCAACTAGCGCTCACTTTACAGCAATGTTGCAGTGACATCAGTCAAGGTTACCCGGGGGGCCCAGCTGACAAGCCTCAGCTGTGCACTCGGGTGAAGGCTCTGACAGCTCTCAGCTGAGTCTGTGTGAGCAGACATGTGTTTGTCTCCTCACACAGATATAGCAGAGCTGAAGATCCTCGCTCGCTTTTGAACTACGTCGGAGGTTTTTTTTTGGGGTAATAAAGATGCAGTCTTAAATGTCTTCTGTTTTATTTGTAATAAAAAAAAAAAATCTCTGTGTTGTTGTTTTATTTTACTGTTAAAATAACAGACAATCACAGACGCTGTCACAGACTGGGCGTCTGTGATTGGATGTTGGAGTAACATGAAACCAGCCCATACATTCTAGCATCTATAATGTATGGGCAGATTCCAGGTTACTCCAACAGCAAATCACAGATGCCCGTTCTGCGTCACAGTGTCTGAGATTGGCTGTTGGGTCCCTCACACATATAGTAATGTAAAAAATAAATCAATAATTTAAAAAAAATGATGTAGCACTTCGCGGTACTTTGGATTCTCAGCGCAGATAAAGTGGACGGCTACAGGCTACCACCCCCACCTGCCTGGCTTTACCTTGGCTGGCAATCAAAGTACAGGGAACCCCATTAATTGTTTTAAAAATTATTTTAAAAAATAATTAAAAACAAAATGCATGGGCTCCCGTCGTATTTTGATTGCCAGTCAGGTAAAACCAGGCAGCTGGGGGAGGGACTTCTCTGCAGCCCCTGGCCGCCCCTGGAAATGGCGCATTGTTTCTTAGCACCATTTCCAGGTGCTTTATCCAGCTCGTCCAGCAGCCCTGATGGCGATGGCATGCTGGGTAATAAAGGGGATAATGCCAGCTTTGTATTCTCAGCTGGTATCAAGCCCAAAATTCATGGTTTTACACGAGATTAGACATGGCCACCATTAATACAGTTAAACTTAAAATTAAAGTTAAAATTAGTACAGTAAACAGGAAAATGAAAAACACAACCCAGAATTTTTTTTATTAGAAATAAAGAAAAAAAAACATTTAGATACACCATCTTTATAATAAATAAAATCCTTAGTTCAACGTAGTCCACAGGTAGAGCAATGTCAGCTCTGCCTCATCTCTCTGTACAGACAAACGTCTATGCAGGGCGAGAAGCAAGCCATGGACTCGGGTGAACCCTGGTGTCACCGCAAACATGGCCGAAAACAGTTGAAGACTGCTGAGTGACAAGCAGTGCAGTGAATACCACCAGAATATAATGATCGGACCGGGAAGCAGAGGCGGCCGGGAAACAGCGGCTGAGCAGGTCTACAGGACGCGTCGTGGAAGCGGTAAGTATAATGACAATGATTATTATTAACTATATTCTTTATTTTACAGACCCCCTCCGCCCCATCCCATAATTGTAAAGTCCAAGTTTGGGGTTTGGATGCAAGTTCACGTTATCTCCGACCCCGAACTTGAAAGTTATAAAACGTTCGAGCGAGTCTCTTCAACATGAACATCGGGGGGTTCGCCCATCACTAGCAAGGACATATACAGACAATAAATATCAATACAAAGTAAGATATAGTTTAGCAGTCACAGGAGGAGTCCTGCTCACAAGCTTACAATCTACAGGGAAATATGGAGCCTCAATAGCTAAAAAGTGCTTGTTCTTTTTGGTTCAGCCATTGAATTAAATAGGGGTTTTCATATAAATCTGCAAGATCCATTCATCAGCCAATATTTCTATCTGCAGTTACCACATGCTATTGGGTGCATGGAGGATGTGGAGGGAGCAAATTATGATTAATACATAGAAAAAGGGAATAGGGAGAGTTAGGTTAGTGAATTGAGGTGATAGGCTTTTCTAAAGACACGTGTTTTTAAAGCATGCTTAAAAACATGGGGCCTAAATATTAGTTGGATTGTAGTGCATTCCAGAAACTGTCAAAGTCTTAGAGGGAATGGAGGGCACATATAGGGTGACAGACATAGATGAGGATGGAGCTATAAGGTGGAGCAGAACTGTGGAGACCTTAGAGCGTGTGATAGATACGTTTGTATTGTATTCTGTAATGAATGGGTAACCAGAGCAATGACTTTCACAAGGTGGAGGTGTAGCACCCCACGGGGTCTGGGGAATACTCGTCACTGGGCTAGTGAGGGTCTGGGGATGTCACGGGTGACCCTGCCCAGCTTCGTGACCCCGAGGTGTCCACGAAAGGGAAAGTGGAGAAGGTGGAAGGGGTTGAGGATATTGGGAGTAGCAGTTGTCTCGTGATGCCACCTGTGGTGTGCGGCCAGGGATTAGCCACCGCTGCAGGTGTTGTCCTCTGGGGCGGATGGTGTCGCAGCCGGGATGGTTCAGCTCCCCATAGGTTGAGATAGGCCCCAGGGAGGATGATGGGGGTAGCAGTCTATGGTGGTGTACGTTGAGGTGCAGGACTGAGGACGCCGACAGTAACTGGACAACACAGGTCGGTAGTCATTTTTACCTTTTACTGGTCAGTTGTTATGGTCCCGCAGTTACAGTGGTCTGGTTAGCCTGGTAGCAGTGGGGAATCTCTCCTTGCTGGGGGGGATGGAGGCCTTCCTTAATGCGCTCTGTATGTGAGTCGCTGTGGCCTGAAGCAGCACAGCATCCTCTTCTTCTTAGATGCTGTATGTCTTGCCCCTTGTGGCGGGCAGTGCAAGCCAGATATAGGGCCCGCTTGTATTTCTGCAGCCCCGGGCTCTATTATGCTACTTCACCTTGGGAGTCAGTCATGGGCCAGGAGATGTGTGCTGGGCCATTAGCACCTGACAGTCGAGGACCACGGTATCCTGATTCAGCTCTGTCCTGGAAAGCTTGCAGACAGCTCTCTAACAGCGACCATTTTCTTTCCCTGCTACTCGAGTTCTGAGGTCTCTCTTCCTGTTCTCCTGTCTAACCCCTCCCCAGCCCGGTGAGGAGAACAACGCCACTACAAAAAATACAATTTACATATACAAAATATTTACATTTGTTGGTTGTACATTCCTAGCTTATACGTCCGTTTCTCGATAGCAGGCTGGTTTTTGAGCCAGGTTGCTCCGCTGCGACCTCCGCAGAATTGGTCGCAACCCCTCCCTCTTTGATAGTTCTCCTGACCTGACCCAGCTGCCTATGGTTATGTTGGAAGGAGGAACTGTGCTTACAGGCAGGACAGGTTGACTCCCATTACCCCCTAGACTCATCGTGGGCACGACAGATTCACCGCAAGCAAGAGGCTTAACTGGCTGGTAGGTCTTCAGGCTGGACTGGAGTTACTGTCACTTCAGCCGGCGGGTCTTCAGATCGATCTGGAGTCACTACCACTTCAGGTGGGACAGCTTGATGGAAAGTTAAGACTGGTACTACAACAGTTTGGTTCCACTGCATCCAGGTTTTTGGAAATGCTCCAAGTACAGTTTGGAAGGTTTCTTCTTGTGCTATAGACTGAGAGACTTCGGGGCCATATTTGCCAATCTTCAGCTGGCTGGGGCATACCTTCAGGTGATCCCTTGACACCGCCGCTGACGTTCTTCCTACATCCTTACTGATGAGGCACACCTTGGGATTGACAAAGTCCGCGGGCAGGATGGTATACGGCTCAGCTTCCCACTGGTCATCCGATTTATGCACCCTTTGTTTCCTCTTTAGGATTTGCCCTCAGGGTGCTAGGGGTGTGGCTGGGGCCGCTTGATTGTAGTGCTTCTCCTGTCTCAGCCTGGCCTGGGATAAACTCTCTTCCACACATGCTTTGACCTTGCAGTACTGCTGTTGTCGGACAGTGTCACAGTCAGTATCCGGTGGAGGTGCTTCAGGCACCAAGATGCCCATTTCCAGGTCTATGGGTAGCTTGCCAGGTCTCACCTGCATCAGATAAGCCGGGGTACAGTTGGTGGACTGTACCGGTATGTGGTTGTACATGTCCACCAGGTTGGGCAACTTTTCCGGCCACAGGTTTTTTCCTTCCAAGGGCAGGGTCTTCAGAGCATGGGAGGAGGGAAGAGAGAGCACTGGAGGGGGGAAGAAAGAGCACGGAGGTAAGAGGGAGTGTAGTGTCCCTGAACCACTCAGGGCACTACTAGGTACTGCATCCTGACCAAAATGCAGGGCCTATCCCCAGGGACCTGGAAACCCGGTGCCAGTACCTACAACACACATAACATCCCCAGTTTTCCACTCCCCATTAGGGATGACTGACTAGTCCGGGACCCAATGGATGGCCACCTAGAGGCGGAGCCAGTCCAGTCCACTAGAAAGCAGCTTGGTGGGAGGGGACAAACACACAGGCAGACACTCAGACAGGAGAGCTCTGTAGTGACAGTTGAAGGGGACGGACGTGTCTCCAGATGAGGTCGTGTAACGGTAACCCAGATGGCAAGGAAAGTGGTTGCCAGGGACGGTACAGCCATGTACCTCTGGAACCAGAGCACCGACGGGGCACAGGGCCCTAGGTCAGGCGACAGCTTCACGCAACCTGACAAATACCTGCACAGTGAAGGGACCTTCACGGACCTCACTGACCCAAGAATCCAGGGGCACCAGCAGTAAATATTGAACCAGGGACTGGAATAGAACACCGACCCTACAGGATTCGCACTGCCCGCCGTACGGACGAGAGACTGCCAAAAGACAGTAAGGGACCCACAAATGCTCCAGGCTACAGGGTCCCAACGACACATGAGAGGTGCCGGGGAAAGATACTCCCAGGTCAGCACACCGGCACTGGAACAAAAGGCACCAGGGGTCTGAACCAGCCGTCCCTGAGGCCACAGCTCCACCTTACAGTGAGTAAACAGAAGTTGCACTGCATCCCCATTGTGTGGTCTCCCTTCTTTCTGCGACGGACCCCCAGACTCACTCCCTGGGGCCCAGCCCTACTTGCAGAGGGCCTACCATCCACGCTGCCACCACCATCAGCCCCAGAGGTAATAGACTGTGCAGCGGCGGTTCCATCACCATAACCGCAACCAGCAAGTGGCATCACAATACAAACTCTTTCACTCCCCTGTATATACACCCGTTTTAAAAAGCATCCCCAGGGTCACGGAACCGGGGATCGGCCATTATGCAACCATGACACAGTATCCCCGTACATATACAGTCCGGGACCGAGTACCCCATAGCCCTGGGCAACACAGGAGCACAGGGGGAGAGAGCATGTGGGGGGGAGAGAGGGCACAGGGGACAAGGGACGATGTCCCGCACCACGCCAGCCCTTTAACACTGACAGTGCCGATCTGGGGGTTTGGAGTAGCCCCACACCCCCGGCCAGCACTGTCAGTGTTATAGGGCTGGCAGGGTGTGGGGCATGGACCCGTACTTTAAACCAGAGTATGGTAGTTGGGTCACCAGAGGTCATACCATGGGAACCCGGGTATGACCTCCGGTGAACTGAGTGATGTCACTGCTTCCAGCTGGGTCCTTCTTGTCAGTGTTTCCTGGAGCCTAGAGAGATTGGACATGTTTCCAGTCTCTTCAGGCTCGGATGTAGCAGAGCCAGGACCGTCGTGGCATGTTGTGTGGATTATGGTGTAACTTTGGGGTTAATAAAGAAGCGAATGAGGGTGCTGTATTTAATTTCAAATAAAGGATTTTTCTTGATGTATGTTTTTATTTACTTTCACTTACAGATTAGTAATGGGGGGTCTCATAGACCCTGCCCATTACTAATATCTGGCTTAGTGGCAGCTGTGGGCTGTGATAAACCCCTTATTAGCCCGATTGCCACTGTCCCAGAACAATCAGGAAGAGCAAGGTAAAGTGCTGGGATTGTCACATCTAATAGATGTGACAATCCTGAGCGGCTGCAGGCTGCTATTTTTAGGAAACAAGCAGTTATCCAGCTCAACTGTCCTCCGAGTCCTGGCAATCCTCCGAAGTGCACGAACCCACCGGTCAGTCCTTACCGGTATGAGAGCAAAGGGTTTAGTGAAGAAAGTGGGCAGGTGTGACCCCCCCACACCTGCTGTGACCCCCCCCCCCCACCTGCTGTGGACCCCCTCCCCACCTGCTGTGATCCCCCCCCACCTGCTGTGATCCCCTAACCACCTGCTGTGATCCCCCACCACCCGCTGTGATCCCCCCACTACCCGCTGTGATCCCCCCACCTGCTGTGATCCCCCCACCATCTGCTGTGATTTCCCCCATCTGCTGGAATCCCCCCATCTGCTGTGACCCCCCCATCTGCTGTGATCCCCCCCTCTGTGAACCCCCCACCATGCTGTGATCTCCCCACCCTGCTGTGATCTCCCCACCTGCTGTGACCCCCCACCTGCTGTGACCCCCCCACCTGTTGTGATCCCCCCACCTGCTGTGATCCCCCACTATCTCTCTACCTATCCCTCTATTTATCTATCTATCTGTCCATGTGTCTGTATCGCCCCGCGGGCTCGGCCGGCCACCGAGCCGCTCAGATCCGTGCTCGTTCGGTGGGTGGCTCGAGCTATTCACGGACTCGGGGGTCACGTCGCTCCATAAGGGGGGGTTGGCGCTACACGCGGGGGCTGCGGTGGGGCGCTCCACGGCCGGGGCCGCGGTGGTTTGTAAGGGATTTTTAAGTTTGTGACGCCTCCCACGGGTTATGGTGAATGGATGGCACCACCGCTGCTGTTGACTAGGCCTCCCGGGGACGGTGTTGCGCAGGTTGGTGTTGACCCCTCCGTGGGTAGGGGGGTGATGGTCCCGGGGGCCCGAGGGAGGCGCTGAGGTGGGGGAGCGGGTGCGTGCTGGGGTGTCAGCGCGGTGCGCGGCCCAAAGGCACTGGAGTCTCTGGTAAACCAAATGGGATGATGAACGGGGCCCGCAGCCGGCTGCAGATTCTCCCTTAACAGGTTGGTGGTTTCCGCCTTTTTCCTGTACCTCCTTAATGTGAATGTTCTGACTCCTATGCCTAAGCAACGGTAGTCCGCTCCCCGGCTTGCTGGGTGTCGGGAGAGCCCTGTTTGCCCGCAGACGCTGGCCCTTTGGGTCTCTATGCCTTGGCGGTGGCTTTACCCTAAAAAGTTGGGCTGTTGTCTTCAGTCGGGTCTTGTGTGGGAAAGGTCCTAAAGTCCAGTCCTCAATCAGTTGATTCGACTTAGCCTAGTGGTTTCTGGGCTTCGTACTGGGTCTGAGTACCCCTCCTGGTGCTCCGGTTTCCAATCGGTTCCCCGGTTTGGTATCGGCGGGCCACCGCCTGACCCCAGTCCCTATGGTTCCACCGGCTGTAATCCCAGCTCCTGCAGGCAGCCACCACCGTCTGCCTCCTTGCCAGAGGTGACTGCGCTCCAACCCAGCCACCTGAGTACACTATTGGCAGGCCTGGTCACAGGTCTGCCCTTGAACTCGACTTCTCTTGCCCGGCTTCATGGCCTCGAGGTGTACAATAAAAGGGTATTTGGATGATGGTGGGGGAATGATGAGGATGATAGTCTTGTAACGCCACCTGTGGTATGTAGCCAGGGATTAGCCGCCGCTGCTGTCGCTGTCCTCCGGGGCGGATGGTGTTGCAGCAAGCATGGTTCTGTTCCCCACAGGTGGAGCGGGGCCCCGGGGAGGATGATGAGGAGAGTAGTGGGCGCTGGTGCCGAAGCGCGGGGCGGCGGCAATCAAAAGACTGAATCAGCTGCTGTGGTTCCAGCCGTGATGGGCCCCAGCCGATCCCAATTCCGATCCGTTGGAGCTTAGAACCGGTACGGTGGTCGATGGGCTCTTACTTCTTGCGCCTTTAAAGATGGATCCCCGTGTCCTGATGCTGCTTGGGGACCCCGGTTTGTGTAGTGTTAGCTCCTGTCTCGTGTGTAGGTGATGCGGGGCCGCTGTGGGGTTTGACTGTAATTACGACTCCGGACCCTATGTGGCACTGTGCTCCGGCATCTCGTGGTGGTCAGAGGGACATGCAATCCCCCTGTCCTGCAGATTCTGGTGCTACAACGTGAAGTCTGTTCTACCCTAAGGCTCTGCACCCTGAACCGCAGCGGTCCCGCTCCTGTTCTCTCCTGCTGGAGAACACTCTAATTGTTGTGTAATCTCCTAACTCCCCCTGGTGGCTGCTCCTCCCCCGGTTCCCTGTCACTAGTGGGTGGCTGCCCCCCATGTTTGGTGACTACCTTAAGACCCGACCCTAGCCTGGTCCCCAGTGGGGAAGGCAACCTCGTTTTGTATATGACTTTGTGTTGTGGAACTGGTACCGACCTCCTCTGGATCCAGGATGAGTACTGCACCTTAAATGAGGTGGAGTATCCTGTTGTGACTGAAGCCTCAGGGGCGCCACATATCCATCTATCTATCTATGATTCTATCTATCTGCTGAAAGAGCCTTAAAGTGAATCTGTCAGCAGGGTTTTGCTCCCCCATCTGAGAGCAGCATAATGTAGAGACAGAGACCCTGATTCCAGCGATGTGCCACTTACAGGGCTGTTTGCGTTCATTGTGATAAAATCAATATTTTCTCTGCTGCAGATTTAGCAATTATACAGAGCTCATGAATATGCTGGACTACCTGCAGCATGACAAGTAGCCCTGTAATGATAATCTCCTGCTGATTAACCAGTGATGTTATCTATAGTAAGCAGCCCAATAAGTGACAATCACTTGCATAGAAACATAAGGGAGTATGTTATGAAGGCCATAGCGTAAGATAAGGCTTTAGATTGTTTTAAAAGGTAATGTCACCCTCCAGTGGTCAGTTTTTTTATTATGTTTTTTTTTTATAGGGCGGCACGGTGGCTCAGTGGTTAGCACTGCAGTCTTGCAGCGCTGTGGTCCTGGGTTCAAATCCCACCAAGGACAACATCTGCAAGGAGGTTGTATTTTCTCCCTGTGTTTGTGTGGGTTTCCTCCGGGTACTCCGGTTTCCTCTCACACTTGAAAGACATACTGGTAGGGACTCTAGATTGTGAGCCTCAATGGGAACAGTGTTGCCAATGTATGTAAAGCGCTGTGGAATTAATAGCGCTATATAAATGAATAAAATTATTATTATTATTTATAGGATGACAAATAGTTAATGTGGGTGTAACACGAGCAGAGGGCTGCAAGCAGCAGATATCTTAAGTCAGTAAGGCTCGTTTCACACATCTGGCACACTTCAGTACAGTGCAATGGCATCGCGGCAAGCTCCGGTCACATGCTGTCATGTGACCGGAGCTTGCCGTGATGCCATTGCACAGTACTGGAGTATGCCAGATCCGGCACTCTGGGGAAATGCCAGATGTGTGAAACGGGCCTTAGTGTATGTGTAACGGGTGGGGAGGACGCCACTGCGCTGCACTCGCTAATGCTCGGGTCCGGCACTGCTCGGTGGCTCGAGCGGTGGGCCGGATCCGGGGACTCGAGCGGCACTCCTCACCTGTGAATGAAAGGGGTGGTTGGTTTGGGGGATTTAGTCCGTGACGCCACCCACGGGTCGTGGTGAAGATAGGCACCACCGCTGCTGGTGCCGGGGATCCCGGGAACGATGGTAAGGAGCAGCTGGGATGTTGTTTTCCCCTCCGTGGGTAGGGGTTGGTGGTCCCGGGGCCCGATGAAGTGACGGGGAGGCAGGGTCGGTGAGGTGCAGGGTTGCAGGGACAGCGTGGCGTGGTGCCGGATGGCACGGGTGTACTCACTCAGCAAGAAAGGTACAAAGTCCTCGGTAAACCAAACGGCTGGATGGACAGGTCCCGCAGCCGGCTGCAGTGCTTCTCCCCGGACAGGTGATGGCGGATGTCTTTCCCTGCACCTTGATGTTCTCTCTTTCTGACTACTATGGATTCCCAACGGTAGTCCGCTCCCCGGTGTATGGGTACCGGAGGAGCCTGTTTGCCCGCAGACGCTGGCCCTTGGGTCTCTAGCCTTAGGCGGTAGCTGTATACCCTCATGGTGTGGGCTGTTGCCTTCAATCGGGACTTTTGCTGTTGTGAAACCCTTGGGGTTCCAGTCACATTCGGATCTGACTATTGTCGGCGGCTCCAAGCCTGGTCGGGGTCCGATGGCCCTGCCTGTGTGTGCTGGCTTCACTTCGCTCCCCGGTCGGTACTAGCGGGCCGTCGCCCGTCCCCGGTCCTACAGTTCTGCGTTGCTCCACCACTCCCGCAGACAGCCACCACCGTCTGCCAACCTTGCTGTTAGTGCCTGGGCCACAAACCCAGACACCCAAGTGTTTACTCCTCTCACTTCACACTCCTACACTGAACTGTCACTTTTCCCGCCTCCAGGCCTGTGAACTCCTTGGTAGGTGGAGCCAACCGCTTAGCTCCGCCCCACCTAGTGTGGACATCAGACACTGGAGGGAGGCAACAAGGGTTTTTGTTTAGCTGATGTCCCTGTCTGATGGGGGTGGGGGGTGTTTGTATGTTATTTGTGATGACCTGGCTAGGCCAGGGCGCCACATATGGAGTAGATGTAGAGACAGGCATGTTGGGTTAGGGTGTCTGCTTCTGAAAAACTAAAGAAAAAACTCCTAAAAATACACAATTTATTTAATCAGTTAAAACGGGAAAGGAATCCCAACATCTATCAAATTTGCAAAGGAATAAATATCCAAGGAGTACAGGAGAGGGGCCTATCCCTAATATCACCCTGAACTCACACCTTCCTTGCCGCGGAGGTTGGCACCCTAAAAGCCTACGCCTTTGGCGCCCCCGCTCAACGGAGACTGTCCCTCCAGGCCCTAAAAAGACCCTAGCAGGTATGAAGGTGACAGAACTAGCAAGGAAAAATTCAAATGAACCAACACTCAAATCTATTATAGATGATATCAATGCACTATGGCCAATATAATTGAATTGGAAACACAGTAGGGTACAATGACCCAGATAAACCACTCAGTTATAGTGGCTCCTACCGGAAACCACCCGACGCATTTCCCCTCATCTATCTGAGGTTCCTCAGGAGTGGACAAAAGTTAGTTCAAAAAACAACAATAGACAGTGATAAATGCTAATAATCCCATATGCCACTGAGAATCCAATAGTCCCTGAATCTATCAAATCCCAACAATTTGAGGCAAACTCCAACAGTTAGACGGCCTCAAAGTGAAATCATACCAGGTCTCTGGCACCCATCCAGATAATCAGGTGTAAGCCAGGGTATCTACACATGAAATAGTGGGAAAATATTCAAAGGGACAAAAAACAGCCAATATTTCCTAAGGCAAGGTATTTAGCCACTTATCTTAAATCTCAGTGTGCACAGGATAACGACATTCCTCAAAGGACTCCATGGATAAGGAGCAAAACCACCATCCCCATCAGAGCAGTCAGCAGGCTCCTCAATTCATCACCCTCCAGTTCAGATGCGATCACAATAATGAAGTGCAGGCTTAGGGGACAAAGGAAATGCCCACATGCAGCTCACCAGCTTATAAAACATATCCTAAGTATCCTCACCTGTTGATTAAATGGAGTTAACCCCTCAGGGCAGAGGAACACATCTTCCATCAGGAAGCGCATATACAGATGCACCACTTCCGCATCTTGATATGCAGCGGTCACGTGATCGGGAATTACCCGATGACACGAAACCGCGCATGCGCAGAAGGTTTCGCCCATTCTCAAGGGCCGATAGTAACGCATCAGTACATGCAAAGTTCCCTGGCCGGCTGCGGTCACGTGAGCGGGACTCCCCGATGATGCGTTCCCGCGCATGTGTATTATGTGCATCCCAGACTGAGACGCAAACATGGAGGCGTTAACGGAGGCAGAGAACCAGCTTATACAGCCAGCAGTGCCCCCCTACCAACAAAGCACAAAGGGGGAAAGGGAATAAACGTAACCGCTAGGGCACAGAGATATGGGAACAATAGTGCTACCAGGGAACGGTGTTCAAAAGATACATAAGTAGATTACTATCCAGCGATACAAGGGGTTAATGAATTTAAGTACAATATTACTTTAAGGGGGGGGGTGGGTAGGCATAAGTAGAGTCCATAAATCCCATAATGGATGACCAAAATGAAGGATCATTATATATAAAGAGAAAAAAATACAACAAGACCCAGGTTAGGTAAATGAACAAAGCCAAATCCTTTACGGAACAATGGGCATGGCAGGACGGCAGGCTAATGGAATCAGGCAGAAACTATGGGCATAGACAGCAAGGGACACTAATAAATCAATCAGACTGGTGGTACCGAGGGTATTAATTTCGAGGAGTCTACAAAAAGCATCCAAAATGTAACTGCTCATTAAGTCCCGACGGATTCACGGTACAAAGCCTAAAAAAATTGTTTAAAAGAACAGAGAGTCCTCAGTGGTTGATACCTTTTAAACCTCGGTACAAAGCCTGTGAATCCATCGGGACTCCCTCTGTAAAATAAGTCTGTCCCAATTACCACCCCTATCTGGTGGTGGGACCACCTCAATGGCATTAAAGGTAAAGCAAACCAGGCCACCCCCATGCTCCATCATAATATGTCTTGAAATGAGGGTATCCCTGGCATTTCTAATATCCCCAATGTGGTCTCCTATCCGTTTTTTGAATTCGCTTTTAGTCTATCACACCTGAAGAGGTAGATCACACCGGCCGTGGTACAGTTTGCAAATTGTCTATTGAAGTATGTTTTCCCTGTTACTCCACTGAGGAAACGATCTCCCCGTTTAACATACTTACAGAAGGTACATCTCCCGCATCTGAAAGTGCTAACTTTTCTGGTGTCAAGCCAGGTTGATCCAGATGGGGAGCAGTAATTGCTATGGACCAACCTGTCCCGAATGGTCCTACCTCGTCTAAATGTGATAGAGGGAGAAGATGATATAGAATTCACAATATCCGGGTCAGCTTTCAGAATACCCCAGTACTTTCCAATAATTCTACGTACATCCTCTGACCGGTCATCGAAATCCCCGATGATCCTCATTACTTGGGTAGCGTCCCTGACCCTTGTCTGCAGTGTAGCACTTCTCGGTGTTGTGATTGCATTTTTGTAAGCTGCATTTAGGACCTGTTCCGGATAGCCCCTACAGAGGAATCTTCTTTTCAGGTCCCTTGCTTGATGGTAAAAATCCGTGTTGGAGGAACAATTCCTTCTCATACGGAGGTATTGACCTCTGGGTATCCCCCTCCTCAAGCTCTGGGGGTGATGGCTTTGCCAATGGAGGAAGCTATTGGTTGAGGTAGGTTTGCGGAAGGTCCTGATCTGGAGTTTCCCCTGGGCATCCCTTAGAATTGATATATCTAAGAAATCCATCTTATCCTTCTTGAAGTCCGAGGTAAACCTCAGACCCAAACTGTTCTTATTCAGATCACCCACAAATCTCTGAAATGCCCCTTCCCCACCTGACCACAATACCAGCACGTCATCTATATAACGCCCCCAGAATGTTATATGGGGGCTCCACCAAGCCATCTCCTCGCCAAAGACGATGGTATCCTCCCACCAGCCCAGGTAAAGGTTAGCATAAGTGGGGGCACATGGGCTCCCCCTTGCTGTACCTCTGAGCTGGTGGAAGAACCTCCCATCGAACTTGAAGATGTTGTGCTTTAGGGTAAAGTCTAGGATGGCAATGATAAACTTATTGTGTGCTGCAAATTGTGTACCTCTTGTACTGAGGAAGTGCTCCACTGCAGTAATACCCAGATCATGTGGAATGCAGCTATAGAGGGTCTCCACATCAATTGAGGCGAAGCACACATTATCCTCTGTGACCACATCCTCCAACTTAAGGAGCAGGTCTGAAGTGTCCCGCAAGTATGAAGGTAGCGCTGTGACAAAATTCCTCAATACCCTGTCCACATAGATGCTGCTATTCTGTGTAAAGGAGTCGACCCCCGACACTATCGGACGTCACTCATGGGCGAGGAGCGCCGCTCGAGTCCCCGGGATCCGGCCCATCGCTCGAGCCACCGAGCAGCAGCAGCAGGCCGCAGCAGCTGCCGCGGCAGCCGGACCCGAGCAGTGGGAGAGCGCGGCGTCCCCTCCTCCGCCCGCGACATAAACCTTATCAGATACTTCCCCCTCTCCTACCCCCGAGCTCCCCCCTCCCCTGTTGTGATCAATTGCAACTTGTGGTATGAGGTGAAGAGACATTTAGAACCTTGTGTGTGGAGGGGGTCCTTGGAGAATTGGAGATAACTGAATTCTGGACAGGAATTGCAACCTGATTAAGATAAACCTTATCCTGGGTGTCAAGGTGGTGGTGTCACACACAGCGACAATGACAACGACATCGCTGCTAAGTCGCCATTTTCTGTGACGTAGCAATGACCTCAACAGCGACGCCGCGGTGTGTGACCCATAACAACGATCAGACCCCTGCTGCGAAATCGCTGCTCGCTCCTGAATGTTCCAGGTCATTTTTTGATTGCTGCTATCCCGCTGCGCCATGATGATAAGCTTAGCATCCTTGTGTTTGACACCGCAGCAGCGACGGTCGCGACAACGCTGAAGGCAGTGACGTAGGACTGAAGGCAGGACAAGGGTGTGTTTTTGCGGTGTATTTTGCAACGCCCCTATGACTCCGATTGGTGGTTACAACAGCGTTCCGATTGGGTACCTTGCCGAAGTCGTTACAGTGATTTCATTCTTTAAGTTTCATTCTTTGTTCCACGTAGTAGATTCTCTGTCTGGTGTCGCTAGTGTGTCGTTCTTTGTGGATCTGAATGAAATGAAATAGAATGAATGAAAGCACTACTGCGTCTTCCTCTGTTGGCACGGTCACCCAATCAGGCGCCGCTGTAGTGATCACCAATCGGAATAGAGGGGCGTGAAAAATGGCAACACAAAGGCGCTGTAGCGATCACCAATCAGAACAGAGGAGCGTGAAAAGAGGCAACGCAAAACATGTCTAGGGGTAAACACCATGCCTCTATGAAGGTCTGAGTCATCGCATAACGACGCGTGTGACACCGCACAACGACCATCGAGGTCGCTATGATCGCTGCTCCGTCGTTGCTTAAAATGACATGTTTGACAGCTTACTAGCGATCATCTATGGTCGCTGTTACGTCACAGGAAATGGTGACGTAACAGCTATGTCGTTGTGTGTGAACCCAGCTTAAGGATCTGGTGGCCTATTTTAAAAAGTAGGAAGGAGGATACTTTCACATCTCCTAGACATGCTCCTATGTTACCAGGTACTGCTGCATTAATTCTGCAGGCAGCACTGATGACGGAGAAAACATCAAAACAAAACGCTGTGGGCAACACAATCCAAGTCCAGTCAATGAGACTGGTGTGGCTGGGACCTATAGTACCATGCATTCAGGCAGTATAGTGTGTATGGAGTCAACCTAGAGTAATCAGCTCCCTGAATTGGCCAATGAGATAGCATGATAGTCTACTAAACTTCCAACTTACTGCTGGGAGCTGCCAGATATAGTTTTACTAGCTCTGGATCATGTCTCCAGTCTAGTTTCTGTTTAGCATGTGTTAGTCCCATTCTAACTTGCCCTGTCTATCAGCAAATCTTGAATCTTCCGTGACACCTCTGGACTATCAGGTCATCACAGGGTACTGCACAAGTTGCCCTTCTGTGCAGTATTCCGCCTCCCTATCTAAATGGTGTTGCCTCCAACAACAAATCAATTCCTAGATACACCCTGCCCCTCACCCAACAGACACACCAGTGGACAGCTTGAGTGGAATAGAGTCGCCCATCTGGGTGGTAAGGGAGGGGAAGTGAGGAGTGTAGTGAGTCGGTCAGAGAGTTGAAGAAGAGTGGTTGGGAAGTAGCCATCGAGCTGTGAGGAGCGCAGAGGAAGTCGGGAGCGGTGACTCCTGAAGGAACTGTCTAGGTTGCAGACGGTGGTCTGGGCCTAGAGGAGTCAGACCCCCGGTCTCAGGGGATCATGGCAAGGTGCCTGGAAAGCCGGCAGCCTAGGACCATCACCGGTCCGGGACCAAAGGCACGACGGGTTACACGGACCCTAGGTCGAGGAGTAGCTTCAGGCAACCCGACAATTCACCTGAGGAGAAAGGAGCTTTTATGATCTGTTCATATCCGCTTCAGAATCGGGGCATTAGCGCAACGAGGGGGATAGGACTTTCCAATCCAAAACGGTCCAGAAAATCCCAAGTGTGAGCCCTGAGAGCAAGCTCCCATACTTAGCCATTGTAGGGACTGGGGCCTGGCTAATTCCATACTACCAGGCCACTAAGTTGAAATCAAACTAAGTGCTAGGAGGCAGGTCACGGATCACCAGGCAACACTATTGGGGACGGGACCTGGACGAGCTCTCCTCAGCGGCAGCGGTAACCATATACTTGGTTTACCTGGTGTCAGTGTCTGCTTATGAACTGAGTACAAGAGTGACCCCACGACACCCCTGCACCGAGTCCCGGGGCATTCCCCCTACCCATGGAGGGCTACGACACCTTGCTGCCCCACTCCATCACTCCGGGTACTCCCAACGGCAGCAGTGGTACTCCCCAAATTACCGTACACCACGGGTGGCGTCACAAACTATACATCAACTCCCCTGTAAATACCCCCTTTCATTTGAGTGGCCGCATGACCCCCGGGTCCGGTGACCCTGGAGCCACAGCGAACCCGGATCCGAGCAGCTCGGCTGCTTCCACGGGGGCAGCACACTTCTGTCTTTCGATTTTGTGACTTGTAAGCCCTCCTGGTTCTCACTTGAAAACCTGACCGTTCCTGTCAGCCCACTCCATTGGCCAGTGACTATTCCGCGTACTGAACCCAGCAACACTGTATAAGATCACACCTTTATACAGAGGTTAAAGGGTGAAAGGCAAGCACCACTGGGACCAGATAGTTGGAGTAAGCAGTGCAAAGTATGCCTATGGAAGCCCTATTAAGAATTGCCAGGCAACAACAGACAAAGCAAAGTTATACACACAGTTTTGGGTATAAAAATGACATTCTTGACAACCATAGTGCTGATTGCAGTTCAGTTCTCATTTCCTATTGTGCTCTTTAAAAATAATAGCTGCACCGTGATTGTGTGGAGGTTTTTTTTCATTTTCTTTTTTTTTTAAATTAAAAACTATTTTGCTCAATTCCTTTACTTTGTAGTTGGATACAGTTTCCATTCATTTATAATTATTATTTGTTGAAGAGATAATATAACACTGAATTACAATGTATTCCATCACGTTTAGTTAATTTGTCATAATATTGGATGTAATGTACTGAGATGTACCTTTGCACTACCAATACTATGTAATTATAGACACTGATTTGGGCTTTGTTTTTATCTGTTCAGTGCTCAGCTGGCTGGTAGCAAAAGGAAAAAAAAGTAATTTAAAAGTCATTCACAGTTTGAACTTTATTACCAAAGATGTGAAGGAATTAATGGTTTGTATTGATTACCATGACTGTAGATGCAGATGTAGATATAATGCTGTTTTTCAGGTTAAAAAAAAACCTTTTTTTCACCTAAAAATTGTATTCTTACATATTTTGGAGGAGTGTATGGACATCTTTCGAACACATACAGAGGTACAAAACATGACGTATTTGATACCTGTGATAGCACATACAGAGGTACAAAAAATGAAGAATTTGATACCTGTGACAGCACATACAGAGGTACAAAAAATGAAGAATTTGACACCTGTGATAGCACATACAGAGGTACAAAACATGACGTATTTGATACCTGTGATAGCACATACAGAGGTACAAAACATGATGTATTTGATACCTGTGATGGCACATACAGAGGTACAAAACATGACGTATTTGATACCTGTGATAGCACATGCAGAGGTACAAAACATGAAGTATTTGATACCTGTGATAGCACATACAGAGGTACAAAACATGACGGATTTGATACCTGTGATAGCACATACAAAGGTACAAAAAATGAAGAATTTGACACCTGTGATAGCACATACAGAGGTACAAAACATGACGTATTTGATACCTGTGATAGCACATACAGAGGTACAAAACATGACGTATTTGATACCTGTGATAGCACATACAGAGGTACAAAACATGACGTATTTGATACCTGTGATAGCACATACAGAGGTACAAAACATGACGTATTTGATACCTGTGATAGCACATACAGAGGTACAAAACATGACGTATTTGATACCTGTGATAGCACATGCAGAGGTACAAAAAATTAAGAATTTGATACCTGTGACAGCACATACAGAGGTACAAAACATGACGTATTTGATACCTGTGATAGCACATACAGAGGTACAAAACATGACGTATTTGATACCTGTGACAGCACATACAGAGGTACAAAAAATGAAGAATTTGATACCTGTGACAGCACATACAGAGGTACAAAAAATGACGTATTTGATACCTCTGATAGCACATACAGAGGTACAAAAAAATGTAGCATTCGATACCAGTGACAAACGTTATACCACCGTATGTCACCAATTTAATAAAATGAGTGTCGGAGTGTTTAATATAACCAGTCATAATACTCTACAAATGTTATATGACTCTTCTCTATGAAAACGCTAGAAAATGTGGACAAATTATTTGCTGATTACAAGGGAAAGAATAAGAATTAACGTGATAGTAGGACAGACTTGGTGGAACACAATGTTGATCCTGGGATATTTACAGAGCAGGGAAGTTCATTCATTGCTGTCATCAGGCGCCACAGATCAGCAAAACTGTAAGATAAAGTCAAAGTTGTTAATATTATTAATTTAAAACCTAATTTGAGTATAATTCAATTTTAACTAAGGAATATTTGCCTAACCATAACATTCTGATGTGAGAACCTGATGATTGTAGAGAGGAGCGGAGCTACATTGGCTAGCTCATACCTTCTCGCAGAGTCCATCTGTCACAGATCACATTGGCAGGCAATTCCTACTACAGTGCCAACCACTGACTGACAGACGTACAGTGCTATTGTTTTCATTGAAAGACAGTTTCTTCAGCAGCTGTGATATATTACATAGTTTTGTGTCCAAGCTTCTAAACAAGCAGCATAATACACACTTCTGAGGCTAAATGTCTTTTTTTATCGGCTAAGGGTATTTATATCAATTCATTTTATACATGTATCGCCCCTATTCTCTTAAATAAAATAGGATCTGTGGCTTTATGCTTTTGTATAATTACTGAATATACACTCCAACATTGAAATGGAGAAGAAGTCATGGAATTATGGAAATCACAGGATCGATAAACATGATAATGATAAAAGCTGAAAAATTGGAAAGACAAGACTGGAGCACCTGGGACATTGGTCATACTCTTTCTATCAGTCCCTGAGGACTGTCCTTTTTCCGGGGAACATTCTGGGCATATTTAGCTAGGATGGCTATACTATACTGTTTATTATTTATTATAGTTGAGAAAATTTTTATTTCTGCTTTTCAAGTATTTATCACCTCTTTAATGTTAAGCTGTTAACATTCTGCAACAAATCTGTAAACAAGCCCTGAACAAAGCAAATGACTTGCCTTCCAACGATGTCCACACTCATTGCATAACACAAAAGTTGTCATTGGCTCATCTGCACTCCGTGTCTGCACCTGTAGGAATTGAAGAAAAAAATCCTGAGAATATTGAGGGAAATTTACAATTCAAACTGAGCGAGACTTTTGGATGCACTCACCATAAGCAACATTTTTAAAGTTTTAAAAACTCTCCTGAAAAGATTAGGTGGGCCAAATGTTATGCCTCAAAAAAACAGTCTTAAAGGGAATCTGTCACTAGGTTTTTGCTTCCTGATCTGAGCACAGCATGATGTGGGTAATGAGACCCCGAATCTAATGATTAATCTCTTAGTTTACTGGTTCAGCAGTTCTGACACAAACAGGGTTTTCAGATATAGCAATGCAGCATGATGAGAAGGCTGCCCCCTCTCACACCAGGCTCTCTGTATACAATGTTTGTAGACAGTGAGCTGCTAATCAAAGCAGGAGGTGTGTCAGACTAAATGACCTGTAGTTGACCTAGTCAATAATAATCTCCTGAAGCTAAAACAAACTTTCGCAGGTAAATAACATCACAAAGTGTGATAACAGACATGTCACTGAAATCTGTTTTAATCCTTGCAGCATGCTCTCTTTAGAATACATAGGAAAAACCTGCTGACAGATTCCCTTTAAGTAAAAAAAAAGCTGATATTAAATGCGTCAAGAATGTACGAAATTTACCATCTAACCCTTTAATACTATTTTGTATGTTTACGTTTGCAAATCAGGCAGTAATGATCACCTGCATAACAAATGTTTTTAGGAATCACTTAGTATGAAGTTGTAGTTGAACTAGAATTACTGTATGGTTGAAATACCCCAAAAATGTGCAAATGATTACTAGAGATGAGCGAACCGGTCCCGGTTCGGCTCGAGGTCGGTTCGCCGAACGGAGGTCCCGTTCGAGTTCGGCTCGTCGAACGTTCGATGAACCGAACTCGAACTGCATAGGAAACAATGGCAGGCAATCACAAACACAGAAAAACACCTAGAAAACACCCTCAAAGGTGTCCAAAAGGTGACAAACAACTCACAACACATGGGAAAGTGACAAGGACATATACTCATGCGAAAACAAAAGAGCTGGACAAGGAAAAAGAGGAGGACACACAGATATATGAGTATATGCAAGGAAACATCGATTGCATTAATGTGCAACTTGAGCCCTGCTCATTTTAGGCTTCCAATCTGGATAAATTGCCTGAGCTCGCCACGTACGCCTTGGGGATCTTGTCGTGTCCTGCAGCCAGCGTTCTCTCGGAACCTGTCTTCAGTGCTGCTGGGGGTCTGCTGGCAAATAAGCACACGTGTCTGTCCACTGACAATGTGGACATGGCTCTCAGAGGACTTTTCTTCCCCTGGGTCAGCCAGGGGACGGGAAAGGCACGCGTATTTTTGAGAGTGCTTCATGCAAAGCATCTTTTTCATTTTGAAAAGGGGCATCAACTGATGTCAGTCAAGTGGGGTGTGTGTGGCCCATTTAGTGGAAACGAGGGAGACTGTGGTTGGAGTCCCCTCGCTGTGTTTCTAAAAGAACCAAGATGAACAAGTCATGGCTCTCAGAGGACTTTTCTTCCCCTGGGTCAGCCAGGGGACGGGAAAGGCACGCGTATTTTTGAGAGTGCTTCATGCAAAGCATCTTTTTCTTTTTCAAAAGGGGGCTCAACCGATGTCAGTCAAGTGGGGTGTGTGTGGCCCAATTAGTGGAAACGAGTGAGACTGTGGTTGGAGTCCCCTCGCTGTGTTGCTAAAAGAACCAAGAAGAACAAGTCATGGCTCTCAGAGGACTTTTCTTCCCCTGGGTCAGCCAGGGGACGGGAAAGGCACGCGTATTTTTGAGAGTGCTTCATGCAAAGCATCTTTTTCATTTTGAAAAGGGGCATCAACTGATGTCAGTCAAGTGGGGTGTGTGTGGCCCAATTAGTGGAAACGAGTGAGACTGTGGTTGGAGTCCCCTCGCTGTGTTGCTAAAAGAACCAAGAAGAACAAGTCATGGCTCTCAGAGGACTTTTCTTCCCCTGGGTCAGCCAGGGGACGGGAAAGGCACGCGTATTTTTGAGAGTGCTTCATGCAAAGCATCTTTTTCATTTTGAAAAGGGGCATCAACTGATGTCAGTCAAGTGGGGTGTGTGTGGCCCAATTAGTGGAAACGAGTGAGACTGTGGTTGGAGTCCCCTCGCTGTGTTGCTAAAAGAACCAAGAAGAACAAGTCATGGCTCTCAGAGGACTTTTCTTCCCCTGGGTCAGCCAGGGGACGGGAAAGGCACGCGTATTTTTGAGAGTGCTTCATGCAAAGCATCTTTTTCATTTTGAAAAGGGGCATCAACTGATGTCAGTCAAGTGGGGTGTGTGTGGCCCATTTAGTGGAAACGAGGGAGACTGTGGTTGGAGTCACCTCGCTGTGTTTCTAAAAGAACCAAGATGAACAAGTCATGGCTCTCAGAGGACTTTTCTTCCCCTGGGTCAGCCAGGGGACGGGAAAGGCACGCGTATTTTTGAGAGTGCTTCATGCAAAGCATCTTTTTCTTTTTCAAAAGGGGGCTCAACCGATGTCAGTCAAGTGGGGTGTGTGTGGCCCAATTAGTGGAAACGAGTGAGACTGTGGTTGGAGTCCCCTCGCTGTGTTTCTAAAAGAACCAAGATGAACAAGTCATGGCTCTCAGAGGACTTTTCTTCCCCTGGGTCAGCCAGGGGACGGGAAAGGCACGCGCAATTTTGAGAGTGCTTCATGCAAAGCATCTTTTTCTTTTTCAAAAGGGGGCTCAACCGATCCCAGGCAAGTGGGGTGTGTGTGGCCCAGTTAGTGGAAACGAGGGAGACTGTGGTTGGAGTCCCCTCGCTGTGTTTTACATGCTTTTAGAAGGGCATGACATGGCTTGGAGGTTGACTTTCAGCATCTGCAAACTGTTGGCTACCAAAATGCTGCCTTTCCAACACCTGTGGTTATAGACAATGAGGAACATACTGATGAAGATGAGACGCAGATACCCGATTGGGATGACAACTTAAATATTCGGTCAGGGCAAGAAGAGGCTCGGTCTGAGGGGGAGGGGAGTGCAAACACAACAATTGATGATGAAGTTCTAGATCCCACCTACTGTCAACCCACAGTCAGACACTCGAGGAGGTCAACAGAGGCGGTGGAGGAGGATGCAACCGACGACGAAGTTACCTTGCGCCTTCCTGGACACAGTCGGAGCACTGGTAGCACGTCTACAACTGCATCCTCAGCCACCACTCTGCCTCTGAGCATTATTCGGGGTGGATCAACAGGTCGCATGGCCTCTAAGCCTTGCCTAGCCTGGTCCTTTTTTGACATAGAAAAAGATCGCCCAAATTATGTGATCTGTAAAATTTGTCATGGTTCTCTTAGTAGAGGTCAAAACCTCAGCAGTTTGACTACTTCTTCCATAAATCGTCACATGAATAAATATCATATGGCCTGGTGGGAAGCTCACCGTGCTGCAATGCGGCCTAGCGGAGCGAACCATCCACCGCCTGCCCCTTCCAGTGCATCCGCGCGCTCGTCATCTTCTAGGACTGTGGGGACAGCTGTCACACCTGTTTTTCCACCCACAACTTCCACCACTGTAACCGCAACAGGCAGTTTGCTCGGTAGGTCGTCAGTTGGTTTGGAAGGGGAAACAAGTGAGTGTGTACAGCTCTCTCAAACATCGATAGCACCAACGTTGGATGAAGGCAACATCATGTCTCCGCCTGCACTTTCCTCACAAACCTGCATTTTTCCAGGGACACCCTACTCAACACCGTCTACACACAGCAGCCAGATCTCTGTCCCTCAGATGTGGTCAAATAAAAGGCCACTTCCTGCGACCCATGACAAAGCTAAGAGGTTGACTCTATCCCTCTGTAAGCTGTTGGCTACCGAAATGCTGCCTTTCCGCCTAGTGGACACACAGGATTTTAGAGACCTTATGTCTGTCGCTGTGCCCCAGTACCAGATGCCCAATCACCACTGCTTCTCCAAGAAAAGCATGCCCGCGCTACACCAGCATGTCGCACACAACATCACCACTTCCTTGAGAAACTCTGTGTGCGACAGGGTGCATTTCAACACAGATACTTGGACCAGTAAGCATAGACAGGGTCATTACATGTCACTGACTGGGCACTGGCAAACTATGGTGAGAGATGGAGAAGGGTCTGCTGTACAAGTCTTGCCGTCCCCACGAGTTGTTTCAATCCTTCTTCTGTATGTAGAAGTTAATACACTGCTTCTGCCTCTTCAACCTCGTGTGGGTCCTCCACCTTGGCGCAAACCCTGTGTGGTCAGGCCACCCTTCCTTGTAACTGCGCACAAGGACTACCACACACCTCCTTACTATGCTGGCAGCAGAGCTCAATGCCATCAGGCGGTCAAAGTTTTACTTTGAAATGTATGGGAAATGTGAGTCACACCGCTGAGAAGTTGTGGACGGTTAGCTCTGGATACAGAGTTTCATCAATGGTTGTCTCCACTCAACCAGCAGCCAGGGAAGGCCGGGTGCGACAATGATGCAAACATGGGTGCGGCCCTTCGCTGTGACAATGTGACACACATGCCTTGTGTGGTTCACGTGTTGAACCTGGTTGTCCAGCAATTTTTAAAGCACTATCCTGGCCCACATGGCCTTCTGCAGAGAGCACGGTGTAACGCCTTCCTTGATCCACACACTCAGATGGGCTGTTAATGATAGGCTAGAGGGAAGCCACTCACCAAGCAGGACCCCTAGAACCCTGAAACCCTTTAACCCCTATACAGGGATAAGGAATTGCACAGGGCCCAAGGTGATTAATACCTGTGGAAGGCTGCAGTTCCAGAGAATAGTAGTCAGGCAGGGTCAAAACATTAATTGAGGAACAGGAACAGAATGGGACGGCCAGGACTTAATCAGAAAACAAGCAGAGGTGAAATGCGGATCGGCCAACAAGGTACATAAACAGCAAGCAGGAAAAGTAGTCAGGTAACAAGCACACAAAATCATAAAACTGAACTGGGGGTAAAATTAACCAGAGGTTCATAGCTATGTCTGGCAGTGGTCTGCAGACAGGATGTGCATAAAAAAGGGTGTGGTGTCTTCCCATTGGTTGTAGCTGAATGATGGTATTTCATCTGTGAGATACCCACCAGCTACATTCAGCCAGAGATTCTGCATCTGTCAAGGTAATGCAGCCCAGTGGGTGAGCATAACCTGCGTCCACCTGCGCCGCTGGCATCGACTCCTCTCCCATCATCAGCACTATTCATGAAAGGAACACGTTGTCACCTGGCGACCGGAGTACAAATTGACGGAGCGGACTCCGTTGCTGACTTAATAGCCGTGTGCGGCAATGATGCAAACCTGGCTGCGGGCCATCGTCAGGGCAATGTGACACACGTGCCTTGTATGGCTCACGTGTTGAACCTAATTCTCCAGCAATTTTTAAAACACCATCACGGCCTACATGGCCTTGTGCAGCGTGCACGCTCGCTATGTGCTCACTTCCATCGTGCGCACACAGCAGCTCAACAACTTTCGTCGCTACAGAAGTCTTTAGGTCTGGTGGTTAAACGCCTGAAATGCGATGTGCCCACAAGCAGGAATTTGAATCTGCACATGTTGCAGCGTTTGTGGCAGCACCGCCAACCCTGCTGCAATACGTTATGACATATAGCCTGGGATAACTTGATCCAGAGGTGGTGCAGATCACGCTGCTGGAGTGGTGTCAGATCAAGGACCTATGCACCCTGCTACACAGTTTTGAAATGTCGACGAAGATGTTTTGCACTGGCAATGTCATTCTCAGCGTGGCAATTCTGGTCATCTACATGATGGAGCACACTGTAATTATTATTCGGAGTAAGGTGTTGGGACAAGAGGAAGGGGAGGAAGTACAGGAGGAGTCATATGGGAAGGGATAACAAGATCTACGAGGTCCAGATGGTCAGCGGCACCTATGCGGCAGTCATGGTGAGGGAGAGGGATTAACAAGGGCGCATAGTATCAGCAAAAAGTGTTGAGGAAGGTGCAGGAGCCCATGAAGAAATGGAGGACGAACTGGCGATGGGCATGGAAGACTCAGCAGATGAGTGAGAGCTTGCTCACATTTCGGTTGTGCAAGGTTGTGGGGAGAGGGCAGAGGAAGGAGGCACGATTCTCACCTCTCTGCCACCAACACACCAAGGACTTGGTCCTCCTGGATGCACAAGACACATGAGCGGCTTCTTGCTGCACTACCTACAACATGACCCTCGGATTGTACGAATTCAAAGTAATCCAGAATACTGGGTTGCCACACTGTTACATCCCCGGTACAAGACAAAATTTGGCAAAATAATTCCTGCCATAGAAATGGACGCACGTATACAGGAGTATCTGCAGAAGGTGGTACGCAATCTTAGATCTGCTTTCCAATAAACACCAGTGCTGCACAGAGTGAATCTCAACGCTTTGTCATGGATAGGAGGAAATGGTCTTTTACTTGTCCACATCTGAGGGACCGAGGGATGGCTGCTGTGCTGAGATGGCGTTGAGTACGGTGTCCCTGCACAGTTGCACTTTTGGTCATATACCAAAATGAGTTGAAAAAGGACAGATGCTGGTGGAAAGGGGAACAGGTGTGTTGGAAAGGGGAAAAAAGTTTTGGTCCGTGGATTTGGTGGTTAAGCAACAGTAACATTTGCTGAAGAAACACCATCTGTTACAGTGGGACTGGCAGATTTGGATAAAGTGGTATATACTATGTTACCGCTATATAACGAAAATTAATAAGAAAAGAAAGAGAAAGGTATATATCCCCATCAGCAGTCAGTGTCCACCGTGCTCCCAGTTGGAAAAGGAGAGGTTGGCAACTGGAAGGTTTGGTGGAGGATACAGAGCTGTGTGGCTATGAAACTAATAGTAGCCTGAACCGAGTTAGACGCCATTCGGATCTGGAGACTGTGAGCCCTGTTAGCGTCACAGGGTCCACATGCCCACCCAGCCCAGGAACTCCCTGTTAACAACACAGGGGCCATTGAGTACGCTGACCGTGTGCGTATGGGCACACCTGTGGACAGCAGGCGCATCAGCAGCAGCAGGCCTGTTAATGCCACTGGGCTGCACAAGCAGGACTGGTAGGACAGGAGCTGGTCTTAACCATTCTGCGTTACCAACTGTGGTGGTGGCCTGCATCGACACCCTATCCTTGCCTACCTCTGGCCTAAAGCCGCAATGGGTTCAACACATGGAGGTGTGCTCTTTCGGAGCATAATAGAAGACTGCGCACCTCCTTGTTGGCTCCAGCCCCTTTTATAACCTGGGTCCGCCCCAAACCAGGGTGAACCACAATGCACCTCCTGGAGACAAAAGTAGAGTGACACGTCATGAGTGGCATAACTAGCGTCCTATTTGGAACCACAACTTCAATGATGACCTCATGGCTGCCATGACCCAAACACCTCACCAGTCATCGTCTGACCATCAATAATGCGGTGACAAGTCATAGGGGTGGCCCTCTGCAAGCCATTTGGGAGGACACCTGATGCCCTGTGGTCTATATGTGCCCCCCCACATCAGGGGCAGGGCCAAAGAGTTCATTACCGGACCTAGTCCCTGATGCAGTAAGTGCCTGAGCATTCTCAGTAGCATGAAATACAGTATCTGAAAAAAGACTATCAGCTTTAGCATGGTGTCTAGGCACAAAACAGGACTTAGACCCGGCACGTAATGCAAGCACCTGTGCAAAGAGGGTTTTCACACTTAGTGTGGGAGCATGCGCTGTATCCCGAAATGAAGACTTAGCGTCAGGAATAGCACAGTCAGGCTGAGCATACTCACTAGGCGAAACACTGTAATTAGGCTGCAGCTGGGGTAAATCGGCACACGCATGCGCACTAGCTGCCTCTCCACACTTAGACGTGGAGGGGAAATTGCTCTTGGAGATGCTGTCTATGAACAGAAGGAAAAGCTAAAGGAAGCATGACTTTCTATCCCTCCGAATTATCAAATGCAGCAATGAATTCCATGAGTTTGCTATAACATTAGCGTAGCAAAATGTGCATGAGGGTGTCATGTAGAGGTGCTAGAAATAGCTTGGCACCAGTGGGGCACTAATGGAATACAACAGCCAGTTCTATGATGCCACTAAATGGCAGTATTTTTTGCTATCATTATAGCCTATTAAATACAGAACAGGAGGGTGTCATGCAGAGGTGCTAGAAATAGCTTGGCACCAGTGGGGCACTAATGGAATACAACAGCCAGTTCTATAATGCCACTAAATGGCAGTATTTTTTGCTATCATTATAGCTTATTAAAAACAGAGCAGGAGGATGTCATGCAGAGGTGCTAGAAATAGCTTGGCACCAGTGGGGCACTAATGGAATACAACAGCCATTTCTATGATGCCACTAAATGGCAGTATTTTTTGCTATCATTATAGCTTAATAAAAACAGAGCAGGAGGGTGTCATGCAGAGGTGCTAGAAATAGCTTGGCACCAGTGGGGCACTAATGGAATACAACAGCCAGTTCTATAATGCCACTAAATGGCAGTATTTTTTGCTATCATTATAGCTTATTAAAAACAGAGCAGGAGGGTGTCATGCAGAGGTGCTAGAAATAGCTTGGCACCAGTGGGGCACTAATGGAATACAACAGCCAGTTCTATGATGCCACTAAATGGCAGTATTTTTTGCTATCATTATAGCTTATTAAAAACAGAGCAGGAGGATGTCATGCAGAGGTGCTAGAAATAGCTTGGCACCAGTGGGGCACTAATGGAATACAACAGCCAGTTCTATGATGCCACTAAAGGGCAGTATTTTTTGCTATCATTATAGCTTATTAAAAACAGAGCAGGAGGGTGTCATGCATAGGTGCTAGAAATAGCTTGGCACCAGTGGGGCACTAATGGAATACAACAGCCAGTTCTATGATGCCACTAAATGGCAGTATTTTTTGCTATCATTATAGCTTATTAAAAACAGAGCAGGAGGGTGTCATGCAGAGGTGCTAGAAATAGCTTGGCACCAGTGGGGCACTAATGGAATACAACAGCCAGTTCTATGATGCCACTAAATGGCAGTATTTTTTGCTATCATTATAGCTTATTAAAAACAGAGCAGGAGGGTGTCATGCAGAGGTGCTAGAAATAGCTTGCCACCAGTGGGGTACTAATGGAATACAACAGCCAGTTCTATGATGCCACTAAATGGCAGTATTTTTTGCTATCATTATAGCTTATTAAAAACAGAGCAGGAGGGTGTCATGCAGAGGTGCTGCACATAGATTTGCACTAGTGTGACTAGACAAAAGTACAATAGCCACGTTTAGGATGCCACTAGGTACACTGACTGTTTGCTAGTATAATGGCTTAGTTAAAAAAAGTTTGAGTGTGCAATGCAGGCAGACGTGCTGCAAATATCTTTACAATAGTGTGAATAGACAAAAGTACAATAGCCACATTTAGGATGCCACTAGGTACACTGACTGTTTGCTAGTATAATGGCTTAGTTAAAAAAAGTTGGAGTGTGCAATGCAGGCAGACGTGCTGCAAATATCTTTGCACTACTGTGACTAGACAAAAGTACAATAGCCACGTTTAGGATGCCACTAGGTACACTGACTGTTTGCTAGTATAATGGCTTAGTTAAAAAGAGTTGGAGTGTGCAATGCAGGCAGACGTGATGCAAATATCTTTGCAATAGTGTGACTAGACAAAAGTACAATAGCCACGTTTAGGATGCCACTAGGTACACTGACTGTTTGCTAGTATAATGGCTTAGTTAAAAAGAGTTGGAGTGTGCAATGCAGGCAGACGTGCTGCAAATATCTTTGCACTACTGTGACTCCACAAAAGTCCAATAGCCACGTTTAGGATGCCACTAGGTACACTGACTGTTTGCTAGCATAATGGCTTAGTTAAAAAGAGTTGGAGTGTGCAATGCAGGCAGACGTGATGCAAATATCTTTGCAATAGTGTGACTAGACAAAGGTACAATAGCCACGTTTAGGATGCCACTAGGTACACTGACTGTTTGCTAGTATAATGGCTTAGTTAAAAAAAGTTTGAGTGTGCAATGCAGGCAGACGTGCTGCAAATATCTTTACAATAGTTTGAATAGACAAAAGTACAATAGCTACGTTTAGGATGCCACTAGGTACACTGACTGTTTGCTAGTATAATGGCTTAGTTAAAAAAAAGTTGGAGTGTGCAATGCAGGCAGACGTGCTGCAAATATCTTTGCACTACTGTGACTAAACAAAAGTACAATAGCCACGTTTAGGATGCCACTAGGTACACTGACTGTTTGCTAGTATAATGGCTTAGTTAAAAAAAGTTTGAGTGTGTAATGCAGGCAGACGTGCTGCAAATATCTTTACAATAGTGTGAATAGACAAAAGTACAATAGCCACGTTTAGGATGCCACTAGGTACACTGACTGTTTGCTAGTATAATGGCTTAGTTAAAAAAAGTTGGAGTGTGCAATGCAGGCAGACGTGCTGCAAATATCTTTGCACTACTGTGACTAAACAAAAGTACAATAGCCACGTTTAGGATGCCACTAGGTACACTGACTGTTTGCTAGTATAATGGCTTAGTTAAAAAAAGTTTGAGTGTGTAATGCAGGCAGACGTGCTGCAAATATCTTTACAATAGTGTGAATAGACAAAAGTACAATAGCCACGTTTAGGATGCCACTAGGTACACTGACTGTTTGCTAGTATAATGGCTTAGTTAAAAAAAGTTGGAGTGTGCAATGCAGGCAGACGTGCTGCAAATATCTTTACAATAGTGTGAATAGACAAAAGTACAATAGCCACGTTTAGGATGCCACTAGGTACACTGACTGTTTGCTAGTATAATGGCTTAGTTAAAAAGAGTTGGAGTGTGCAATGCAGGCAGACGTGATGCAAATATCTTTGCAATAGTGTGACTAGACAAAAGTACAATAGCCACGTTTAGGATGCCACTAGGTACACTGACTGTTTGCTAGTATAATGACTTAGTTAAAAAGAGTTGGAGTGTGCAATGCAGGCAGACGTGCTGCAAATATCTTTGCACTACTGTGACTCCACAAAAGTCCAATAGCCACGTTTAGGATGCCACTAGGTACACTGACTGTTTGCTAGCATAATGGCTTAGTTAAAAAGAGTTGGAGTGTGCAATGCAGGCAGACGTGATGCAAATATCTTTGCAATAGTGTGACTAGACAAAAGTACAATAGCCACGTTTAGGATGCCACTAGGTACACTGACTGTTTGCTAGTATAATGGCTTAGTTAAAAAGAGTTGGAGTGTGCAATGCAGGCAGACGTGATGCAAATATCTTTGCACTACTGTGACTAGACAAAAGTACAATAGCCACGTTTAGGATGCCACTAGGTACACTGACTGTTTGCTAGTATAATGGCTTAGTTAAAAAGAGTTGGAGTGTGCAATGCAGGCAGACGTGATGCAAATATCTTTGCAATAGTGTGACTAGACAAAAGTACAATAGCCACGTTTAGGATGCCACTAGGTACACTGACTGTTTGCTAGTATAATGGCTTAGTTAAAAATAGTTGGAGTGTGCAATGCAGGCAGACGTGCTGCAAATATCTTTGCACTACTGTGACTACACAAAAGTCCAATAGCCACGTTTAGGATGCCACTAGGTACACTGACTGTTTGCTAGCATAATGGCTTAGTTAAAAAGAGTTGGAGTGTGCAATGCAGGCAGACGTGCTGCAAATATCTTTGCAATAGTGTGACTAGACAAAAGTACAATAGCCACGTTTAGGATGCCACTAGGTACACTGAGTGTTTGCTAGTATAATGGCTTAGTTAAAAAGAGTTTGAGTGTGCAATGCAGGCAGACGTGCTGCAAATATCTTTGCAATAGTGTGACTAGACAAAAGTACAATAGCCACGTTTAGGATGCCACTAGGTACACTGACTGTTTGCTAGTATAATGGCTTAGTTAAAAAGAGTTGGAGTGTGCAATGCAGGCAGACGTGCTGCAAATATCTTTGCACTTCTGTGACTACACAAAAGTCCAATAGCCACGTTTAGGATGCCACTAGGTACACTGACTGTTTGCTAGTATAATGGCTTAGTTAAAAAAAGTTGGAGTGTGCAGAGGACAGGAGGGTACAGTGCCAGGATTGTGGGGCTCTGGGTAGAGGAATGAAAGCCTGCCTTTCTATTCCCTCCTAATGGGGAAATGCAGCGACGAAATCCCTGACCTTGGCTACACAGACGCTGTCTCTGTTTTCAGGACCTGTCACCTATGGCTCTGACCCTACCGGTTTCAGCCCTTAAAAGGACTGATAGAAAGTGCTCTCCCTATGCTGTCTAACGCTGTGTATGGAGCGCATACAGCTGTATCGGCGATAGGACTCAGGAGGACGGAGCTGCGACAGTGATGTCTGACACCAAAGACGCAGAAGAGATAATGGCGTCCTGGAGGAAAATGTCCGGTTTTATAATGCAGGGACATGTGACATGGACATCCTATCACACATGCCGTTGCTTCTCTGGCTAAAAGTCCACTTAGCTGTGTGTGTGTCTGGGATTGGCTGACATGCTGGCCCGCCCCACTACACGCGCGCTTAGGGAAGGAAGACAAGGGAAAAAAAAAATGGCCATTATAGAAACAGCAGTGATCTGAAGGCGCTGTTCCCGCACACTATACACTGAAATGTCATAATAGTGTGATTCACAGAGTGACTTACACTATTACAGCGGAAACCAAGCTAGGAATTAGCTGTTTTTTTGCTGCTAGAACCGTTCTCGAACGTTTCTAGAACTATCGAGCTTTTGCAAAAAGCTCGAGTTCTAGTTCGATCTAGAACAGGCCCCAAAATCACTCGAGCCGCGAACTGGAGAACCTCGAACCACGAACCGCGCTCAACTCTAATGATTACTAAAAAATTGTTCTTTTGTGCAAACCTTTTTTTCCCTTTATGGTACTCTGGAGTTCTGGAAATCATGCATTACATTTGGTTTTTTGCCCAAAGCTTCTTTTAACCTTGTTTTCTTATATTATTAACGGTTTTCTTTATAGGTGTGAGTTGAGGCATTTTATTCTTCTGTTTTCAATGCTTCAAATATGCGTTAAAACTAGAGGTGAGCAAAGAGATTCACAGGACCCTTGTCCAGTATCCACATAAGTAGGGATTCTGCCAAATAGATGGTTTACAGACAGGCCCAGACTGGGACTGAAATTCAGTCCTGACAATTTAAATAGCCCAGGTCCACTTCTTTGAACATCTGTAACCTATGCTCTCTAGATAGTGGAACTAAAGTTGAGCAGCATACAATGAAAAAGATGTGTGCGGCAGACCAGTATAGCTAACAACCAATGAATTATGGTCAATTTTCATGAGCCAATAATTGTGAAACGAGTGTTCGTAACAAATCTTCCTGACTATTGGCCCGTCTAAATAGGTCAGTAATAACCAGATTTAAGAGACATATGATTATTCGTCTAGGGAAATGATTTTTAGCACTGGTTTTTGCACTATTGATGCAAACTTGAATACTTTAAGCATTACTAGAAAGAAAATACCGACATTAAATACAGCTATAAATAAAACTGTTAAAAGGTGATGCTGTACAGAACTCTAGAATAATTTACAAAAAAGTTAAAAAAAAATCCCATTAAATATCCTTCTCCTCTTAAACAAAAAAAGTTGTCCTAATATATGGATTTTTTTAACAGTTTATTTTCATATTTCACTTCATGATAGTTGGACCAGGGTCCTGTGAACTGATTCATTCATCTCTAGTTAAAATCCATTAAATCGATTCTCTAGAGCTTAAAGCGGCTGTCCACTACTCAGGCAACCTCTTCTCCATCCCTATGTTTCCCCCAACAAAAAAAACACCACCTATAC
Source organism: Anomaloglossus baeobatrachus (assembly GCF_048569485.1). Classification (NCBI taxonomy): domain Eukaryota; kingdom Metazoa; phylum Chordata; class Amphibia; order Anura; family Aromobatidae; genus Anomaloglossus; species Anomaloglossus baeobatrachus. Next base: position 334,862,443 of record NC_134354.1, on the reverse strand, counting down.
TCACCTCCAGTACTTCCATTCCTGTGGTGTCAGCACTGCTTATCCCGTGGATCGCATGTCGTTTTTATGTCATGCGATACAGGCGACCAATCAGCACTGGCTTTGCTCTCCTCTTATTCCGACAAATGAAGACATCCGCTGGAATTGATAGAGCAGCCGTAGCTGCTGTTTGGTCGCAAGGATAGCATGACATAATGTCACATGAGCCGCGGGAGAGCCAGTGCCAACACCGGCACCAGAGCTGAGTATAGGTGGTGCTGTTTCATTGGGGGAAAATATAGTGGTGAAGAATAGGCTGTCCAAGTAGTACTAATTGGACAACCTCTTTAAATGGAACCTGCTCAATCTAATGGCATGTATGTGAAGGCGCTTTAATGCTGATGAAATCCTCACCTTTCTTGCAGAAATCTATTTTGCTGTCTTAGAAAAATCCATAGTTTAAATTGTATGGTAAGGAGTTGCAAGTGCAGCGTATGGACACAGAACCTACAGCTCTGCTGCATCTCTGCCTTTTCTATTCCAGCCTCCTGTCACTGACGGGTCACTCATGTTTCAGTGACCTGACAGTCATAGACAGGAAGCAGCCATTGGTCGGAGCAGTGACGGCATCCACACCGGGCGCACCAGAGCAAGTGCTGGGGTCCTGGACAGGTGGGGGTCCCACTGGATATCGGCAGAAGAAGGTCGACCCCATTTCTTTGGTCCTTGGGCAGATTACCAGGCACCGCAGTATGCCCTTTAAACCAGCAGAGCATGCAGCTTCCACTCCTGAACGCTGGGTGCACTTGCATTGCACTGCTGAACAAGGGTTCCCCTGTGGGCAGAGTTAGGGCATGATGCACTCTAGTCCCACAGATGAAAAGGAGCAGCTGCTAACCCCAGCGTATCAAGTATGTTTATGCCCCCAATGTCCCCCCATATTACAGCTGCTCCTAGCTTCCTCAGTTTGTGCATGTGCCCCAGTAATGTGTATGCCCCTCAGTAATGTGTATGCCCCTTAGTAAAATGTATGTCCCCCACTACTGTGTATTCCACACACTAATGTGTATGCCCCTCAGTGATGTGTGTGCCCCCGAGTAACTTGTATGTCTCCCCAGTAATGTGTATATCCCACAGTAATGTGTATGTCCCCTCAGTAACTTGTATGTCCCCCCAGTAATGTGTATACCCCCCAGTAATGCCTATGTCCTGCAGGCCCTGAGTCGGAGAATAGGGGTAGAAGCGCGAAAGCTATAGGTACAGTGTCCACACACTGCACTTGCAACTTAACATACTATGTCAACTATGGATTTCTCTAAACTAGCAAAAAGCATTTTCACAAGAAACCTAAATATTTACTCAGTATATTAAAGTGCATTCACATACGTGCCCTAACTTTGAGATATAAAATCCGGATGACAGGTAGTCTTTAAAGACTTGTCTCTATATACAGTGTATCACAAAAGTGAGTACACCCTTCATATTTTTGGAAATTGTATTATCATGTCTGTTCATGATTCAACATTGAAGATATTGCACTTTGACACTATATAAAGTAGTCAGTGTAAATTTGGTGTGCACTCTAACTCAACACATAGCCATTAATGTCTAAACCACTGGCAACAAAAGTGAGTAAACCCCTAAGTGAAAATAGCCAAATTGTGCACAAATTATCAATATTTTGTGTGGCCAACATTATTTTCCAGCACTGCTTTAGCTCTCTTTGGCATGGAATTCACTAGAGCTTCACAGGAGCCACTGGAATCCTCTTCCATTCCTCCATGACGAAATCATAGAGCTGGTGGATGTTAGAGACCTTGCTCTCCTCCGCCTTCATTTGAGAATGTACCAGAGATGCTAATCAGGGTTTATGACTCGAGACATACTTGGCCAATCCAGCACCTTTACCCTCAGTTTCTTTAGCAAGACAGTGGTCATCTTGGAGGCATGTTTAAGGTAGTTATGATGTTGGAATACTGCCCTGTGGTCCAGTTTCCAAAGGAAGAGGATCATGCTCTGCTTCAGTATGTCACAGAACATGTTGGCATTCATGGGTACCTCAATGAACTTTAGCTCTCCACAGCCGGCAGTATTCATGCAGCCTCAAACCATGACTCTCCCACCACCATGCTTGACTGTAGGCAAGATACACTTGTCTTTATACTCCTCACCTGGTTGCTGCCACAAATGCTTGACACCATGTAAACAAAATAAGTTTATTTTGGTGTCATCAGACCACAGAATATATACCATAGTGGGGGCATGGATTAATATATCTTATATGGGTGGGGGGCATTGTCAAATATATGTGGGGGAGAGGGCGTGTTTTATAGATTTAAGTCGAGAGTATTTACAGTAAATGTTATATCAGGGACTATTGATCCTTTAAAATAGGGCCAGTTTAAATGCAGTTGTGTAGATGATGCGTTTTTTTATTGCATGATCCACATTTAATAGACTAAAGTACTGTAATTAACCTAAAAACTGTCAAAAAATACAATCAAAACCATGCCAACCACATGCCACTCAAAATTGCATCAAAACGGCACCGCATTGCTTTATACTTATAATTCTAGGGAAGGGACAATGCTGCAAATTGCATGTATGTGGATACGGGAACTATCATAAATACATTTTGTGGGAAAGGGGCCCTGCAAGGGAGCATTTAAATGAAAGGAATGGCTGTGTAATTTTCTGCAATTAATCCACCAGGAAATCCACAGCAATATATTACTCGAAATGGTGTGATTTTAGTGCAGATTCTATTGTTGATTTCACAGTGGAAAACAAAGATATGTAAAATATAAAAAAACACACAAAAAATTTCACTTTATTCTGACTTCCCCCATTGTTTCGTAGCTCTATAGCCTGGTCTGTACAACGTGACCTCCCATGAGGGATGACTCTTTCTATGATATCATCTCTGTAGGCCAGCATGTAAAGTCAACAGTATCAGTCAAGGCTAAAGGGCCTAAAAAAGGTGTAAAAAGTGTTTCCTTATTTTGTTTTTCAGGCCTTGTGAAGTTTTGTAATTCGTTCAGCAATTGAAGTTTGTTTCAGATTCGTAGGGGCACTTTGCACACTACGACATCGCAAGCCGATGCTGCGATACCGAGCGCGATAGTCCCCGTCCCCGTCGCAGCTGCGATATCCTTGTGATAACTGCCGTAGCGAACATTATCGCTACGGCAGCTTCACATGGACTCACCTGTCCTGCGACTGTCGCTCTGGCCGGCAACCCGCCTCCTTATTAAGGGGGCGAGTCGTATGGCGTCACTGCGACGTCACACGGCAGGCGGCCAATAGGAGCCGAGGGGCGGAGATGAGCGGGATGTAAACATCCCACCCACCTCCTTTCTTCCGCATATCCTACGGAAGCCGCGGTGACACCGGTAGGAGATGTTCCTCGCTCCTGCGGCTTCACACACAGCGATGTGTGCTGCCGCAGGAGCGAGGAACTACATTGGACCGTCGCGTCAGCGTAATCATGGATTACGCCGACGCTGCACCGATGATACGATTACGACGCTTTTGCGCTCGTTAATCGTATCATCGAGCCTTTACACACTACGATGTCGCATGCGATGCCGGAAGTACGTCATTTTCAATTTGACCCCACCGACATCGCACCTGTGATGTCGTAGTGTGCAAAGCCCGCCTTAACTCAATAGGGAAAATCTGCAATAAACCCCATCCATTCTCAGCATTAATTGTCATGCAATGGATTTCCAATCCACAATCCAAGTCAATTTATACACAGATATTTTTTTTCCAATGTGTAGAATGATATTTGACAAAATCTTTTTTTTTTTTGCAAAATTTAAATATTTTTCCATGGTTTGAGAAAATTACCGTACATCAAAATATTGACATTAAGGCAACCTTAATGCAACGTGTGGGGAGGGGGACTTTCTTAGGCCTCATTCAGCCATCTGTGTTTTTGATGTACATGAAAAAAAAATTGGATTTTCATTAGTATTTGGTCCATGTGTTGGTTTTTACCATCAGTTATATTCTTGTATGCAAAAAGAAAAAAATGCAAAGCTTCTCCCACCCATTTTGGGTACATTCCGATGGAACATGTATGTGTGGACATGTGAGAAATAGACAGCACACACGGACCAATGTAAGCTTATATGCTAGTTCACGTGGGCTATTTTCCACATGAACCTTCGGCTATACTAGAGTATAGAAATGGCAGACATCTCTTGCACCCGTCTGCTATCTATATGGGTAAGCGTAGCTACACAGTCAGCCAACCACAACTGGGGACCCAATGGGTCCAATAAATTAAGAGGACTGTGTGAGCGTAGCTATACAATGTTAAAAACTAAATGAACATGGATTGCTTCTTTGTGCTGTCTGTGACTTTCAATGACCCATAGACTTGTATAAAATGTTTTGATTAATGACTTGGATCAAAAAATGGACAATTCTTTATGTTTTATTTTTACAGACATGCACAGTGCAGGAAAAGAACTGATGGAACATGTAAACAGCCCCATGGACTACAATAGGTGTGTGTTATGAATGTGAAAAACAAGTTCTAAATGGATGTCTGAATGATTTTTATTGTACGAGGCCATATTTCACAGTCTGTATATGGACTGCACAAACTGACTCCAGGTCTGATAACTCAACAGCCTCATACTGTAATTGGCTACTAACCGTTGTGTTGGGGTCAATAGACCCACGGTTGGTTCAGACATTGAATGAAATAAGCTATCTAAACCCGGCATGATCAATAGAGACTTTTCTATAAGGTTAGAAAGGCGGCATTAGTGTGACTTGACCCGCAACTTCAAAGTTTCGCTGTTAGACATGGTCGTTGTGGGCTTTGACCAATGAACAAATTACAAGAAAATATTCCCTTTAAGCTGCACACTCTGGAAATATTATGGATAAAAAGTCCATACCCTGCAGACAGCAAGAGCTGTACCTGTCCTCGACATTCATTAAATTAGTTACATTTATACAAAATGCAGAATAGTATAGTTGTAGTAGAGGCTTCTCTTGTGGACTTGCAAAAAAGCTTATGAGACACTAAAATGCACAAAATGCCTAAAAAGAAAAAAAAAAAAAGAAATAATGTTGCGGACGGGGGCTAGACCACTGCAAGGGGGTGCACGGATCCGGGTTCGTTACTGTGGCTCGAGTGGCAGCCGGACCCGGGCTCGTGCAGCCGTCCATCTTCACAACCGTAGAAAGGGTGTATTTACTGGGGGAAAGTTTGTCAGTGACGCCACCCGTGGGTTGTGGTGAGAGTTGGTAGCACCGCCGCTGCCTGGATATGGGACGCCCGGGGCTGATGGAGTGGGGCAGCAGGATGGTATCCCCTCCACAGGTAGAGGAGGTGTTGTCCTAGGGCCCAGGTAAACGGGGAGTTATGCTGCGGAGAGTGTCATGCAGTGCTGGACCAGGAAAGAATGGTGTACTCACAGTTTCAAGGAAATCCACACTAAGTCCAGTAGTAAGCCAAATAGTAAACCAAACCAGCCTCATGTGCAGCTGCTTTCTTCTCTTCGGCTCCCAGCCGGGTAACTTTTAACTTGTAAACAATAGAACATTCGGGTAGCTTACTGTTGTTATGCTACCATGGTTGCATGGGGCCATTAGGTTCACTCACATCTCTGAGACTAGCATTCCAGGGACAGCCACAACACATCCCGGGAGTCGGACCCACAAGCTGGAATGGACGCGGTGTGGTCGGCAGTGGTGTAGCTTCAGGAAACCGGGCTGGCTGGTGCTCTACAACCAGATTGGAGACGGGTCCGGCTCCGGGAAGGTTAGTATGGTTGAGTGGGTCTGCATTCCCATCTCCCGATGCTGCTCTGCGTGCACGGCGGGGTTCTCATGGGCCCACACTGCTGACACCATTCTCCATACCTCTGCTTTCCAGTCCACAACTTGTTGAAGGGACTGTACTCGCACCCGGACACAGAACCGGGCTAGTTCTCGCTCCAGCCAGGCAGCGGTCCCTGGCACAGGATGACTGGATTCCTGCTCCACTGGCACAGACATTTTGCCGTTTGCAAGTTTGTTAATCCCCATCCACTCTCCTTGCGCCTCCATCTTCCTGCTCCCCCTTGGTTTTCGACTGCAATCTCTCGAGACCCACTGTCCTTTACAACTTCCTGATCTGGGGATCATTGGGTTCCGCCCGCGTTCTTAGGGGGTGGGGCTTCAGATTTTGCTCTCTTTTCGGGGAAGAAGACGGCAAGGTTGTTGTTTTTGGCGCCAAAATGGCAGGCAAGATGGCGGCAGTCAAAAAATTTCAGCGTTTCACGGATTAACAGTCCAGGAAAGGTGCACTTCACCCAGGTTAGTAGATGGGGTAAGTATCCTGTTCGTGACGCCAAGTTCGGGTTGTTGCGGACGGGGGCCGGGGCCTCTGCAGGAGCTGCTCAGATCCGGGTTCGTTACTGAGGCTCGAGTGGTGACCGGACCCGGGCTCGTACGGCCGTCCGTCCTCACAACTGTAGGAAGGAAGTATTTACAGGGGATTGATTTGTCGGTGACACCACCCATGGGTTGCGGTGAGAATTGGTAGCACCGCTGCTGCCTAGTGATGGGGCACCCGGAGCTGATGGAGCGGGGCAGCAGGAGGAAATCCCCTCCACGGGTAGAGAAGGTGTAGCCCCGAGGCCCAGGTACACGGGAGTAATGGCTGCTGGAAGGTGTCATGCAGGGCTGGAATGGTGTACTCACAGTTCCAAGGAAATCCACACAAAGTCCAGTAGTAAAACAAATTGCCAGTGACCGGTAACCTCCAGCGGTTGTATTCGGGTCCCACACACAGATATACAGCCAGGGACCCTCTCTTCCACACTCTCTGTCTGTCTCTCTCTTGTCTGGACTAGTCCGCTTGAAACGGCCTCCGGACTGGATCGATTCTCTCAGCACCGGCGGGCTACAACCCTGCCCCAGTCTACCTCAGGTTCCCCACGACCAGATCTCCGTCGCCTGTGGCCCTCACTGCCACCTAGACGGTGTAGCTAGTCCAGTCGTCCGGTGGTCTGAGGCTCCAACCCCAACTACCACCCTCTCCAGGGAGCTCTAACTCCCTCTCGTCAGCTCTCCACTGACTACAGCTCACACTGAAACTAAACTCTTCTCTGTCACTTCCTAAGCTCTTCTCGATCCCTCTCATTCTCCTGAGAGAGGGGGGGTGGGCCTGATTGGCTGGTGTATGCCTGTTTGGGGACTGTGTTGATGTGCCAAGGAGAATGGAGTCCTGCACCTGGTAGATTTGTGCAGTCTCTGTGACAACCTGGTTTTGCCAGGGCGTCACAATAACATAAAAAATGTAAAGTCCTGTGTTCAAGATCCATAACACAGAGAGTCTCTCACTCTTTAGCACCTGCATTACCTGGACAACATATTCATTAAAATAGGTATTGTGTAGCATTTAGTGCCCTCCTGTGGTGGCACTGCACAGAAACTAAACATTTCCCACTATGTTTCTTCACAGACTACAGCTGATTGTTGGGGATTAAGAGGACAGATGGAATTGATCAAAGTTGAGAACCTTTTAAAGATATGATATTTCTGCCATCTTTTCACTTAGACGCTGGTAGATTGACAGGTCTCTGATAAAGCAAATATAGGTATCCTGTCATTTGGATATAAAACTTCACCAATTTATTTTTTAAATAATTTAAATAAATAATTTTAAAAAACGGCATGCAGTCCCACCCACCCAATTTTGATACACACCCAAGATAAAAAAGACAGCTGGAGCTGGTATTCCCAGGCTAGGGAGACCCATGTTTTTTTTGGCACCCCCCAGCCTAAAAATAGCAGTCCACAGCCCAAAATTGTTGCATCCAGTAGATGCGCCAATTCCGTTTCTTTACCCAGCTCATCCTGATTTCCCTGGTGCGGTGGCAATCAGAGCAATAAAAGAGGTTAAAGACAGCTGTGAATTGTCAAAATAATCACAGCTGTCATCAAGCCCAAAGTTAGTGATGGGGAAGGGTCTATCTAACCTTAGAAGTAAAAAGAAATTAACACAAAACTCAAAAAAAAAGCCTTTGTTTTTTTTTAAAAAACCCTCTTTCTCCAATTTATTAACACCTCAAGCACCCCTGCACATCCAATGTAATTCACACAAAGTCACATGCTCTGCTAAATCCGAGGTCGCAGTGGACGGTCACATTAGAAAACCGCTTACTGCCAACTGTAGAAAACTCTAATGGAGCCGCAGCTGTGAGCAGTGATATCACTGAGTTCATCTGAGGTCACAGCTGGAGGCCTCCACGTTACACCAGCTGTGATCTCAGGTGAACTGACCTCTGGTGAACTTCTTGAACTCAGTGATCTCAGCCCAGGTGAAGTCATTTTTTCGACAGGATATGCAGTTTTGGTTCAGAAATGTCTGAGCCCAAATACTCAATGTGCACACTTTGAGTTTGCCTGAGGTCACAGCTGGGGCACTGTTGGAACCAACAGCTGTGACCTCAGGCAAACTCAATGAACTCACCTTAGGTGAACTCAGGGAACTCAATGCCGGAATACTGGAAAAGGCAATGTGTGCACATTGAGTATTTGGGCTCAATTGATGCAATTTTGGTGCAATATTTTGGCAGGAGATACAGATTTGGTACAGAAATTTGTTACAGACATTTGGCAAAAAACTGCACCAAAAATCGCATGCGTGCACCCAAATACTCAATGTACACACATTGCTTAATCTGGTAAGTTCAATGACTTCACCTGAGGTCACAGCTGGGGTTCCCACAATAGGACCTGAAGTGAGCTGACCAGAGGTGAACTCATTGAATTCAGTGACTTCACCTCATTGAATTCAGCGACCAATACCACATACATTTTGATGTTGTTTCGATGTATTACTTTGCCAGGAGATGTAGATTTGGTTCGGAAATGTCTGCAAGCAAATACTCAATGTGCACAAATTGCCTAATCCAGTAATTCGACATTGAGTTCAATGCTTTACCCGGGCTGAGGTCATTGAGTTTAATGAGTTCTCCAGAGGTCAGTTCACCTGCCGTCAGGTAAACTCAGTGATGTCACCGCTCACAGTTGTGGCTCCATTTGCGTTTTCTGCAGTTTGCAGTAAGCAGTTTTCTAATGTGAACGTCCACTGTGACCTTAGATTTTGCAGAGCATGGAACTGTGTGTGAATTACATTGAATGTGCAGGGGTGGTTTAAGGGGGTTAATACATTGGAGAAAGAGGGTGTTTTTTTAAATGAAAAAATGGCTTTTTTGTGTTTTCTGTTAATTTCTTTTTACTTCCAGAGTCAGTAATGGGGGTCCCATAGACCCCTCCCCATTACTAACCTCGGGCTTGATGGCAGTTGTGATTTTTTGACAATTCACACCTGTCATTAACCTCTTGTATTACCCTGATTGCCACCGCACTAAGAATGCGCACCAGGATGAACTGGGCAAAGAGCCGGAATTGGTGCATCTAATGGATGCAACAATTCTGGGGTGGCTGTGGGCTGCTATTTTTAGGATGGGGTTGCCAAATAACCATGGGTTTCCCCAGCCTGAGAATCCCAGCTCCAGCCGTCTGCTTTATCTTGGCTGGGTATCAAACTGGGGAGGGGGAACCACATGCCAGTTTTTAAAATTATTTATTAAATCATTTAAAAAAATGCAGAAAATTGGTGAAGTTTTATATCCAAATGGGTGGATACCTATATTTGCTTTATCAGAGACCTGTCAATCTACGAGCGACTAAGGTGAACTCAGTGATGTAACCACTCACAGCTGCGGCTCTGTCAGTGTATCCCTGATGCCGCAGTGGGTGGTCATGTATTCTAATGTGACCATGCACTGCGATATCAGATGTAGCAGATATGGGATCGTTGTGGGACCTTGTGTGGATTATGTCGGACCTGCAGGGGTGTTTTGTGGGTTAATAAATCGGAGAAAGAGAGTGTTTGTTTGTTTTTTTTAATAAAGGATTTTTCCGTGTGCTTTGTATTTATTTCTTTTGACTTACACAGTTAGTAATGAGGTGGTCTCATAGATCCCTCCCTGTTACTAACCTTGGACTTGATGGCAGCTGTGATTTTCTTGACAAATCACATCTGTCATTAACCCATTATATTACCCTTATTGCCACCGCACCAGGGCAATCAAGATGAGTTGGGTAAAGCGCCAGTATTCTGCATCTAATGGATTCAACAATTCCAGGGTGGCTGCGGGTTCAGTTCGAAGGCTGGGAAGAGGACAATAACCATGGGCCTCCCCAACTTGAGAATACCAGGCCACAGCTGTCCACCTCATCTTTACTTGAGTATTGAACCTGGGAAGGACTGAACGTCTTTTTTAAAAATTATTTAAATATTTTTTTTAAAAAGCCGCATGGGGTCCAGGTACATTAAAAATATAGCATTAAGGCAAAAACGGATGCATTTCGGACATAAAACTGTGCTTAGTCATGGTATTGATACCATGCAATATCTTAAGTGGTACTAATAAATTTGTAAAGCTTTATATCCAAATGGCTGAATCCCTTCATCTGCTTTGTCTGCATCTAAAGCCAAGGAGGGGATTTTATTTTCTGGCCAAGGGTTTTCACAGTGAATCTACATGAACTGATGAACTTTGTACTTTGTGCTTATCTGACAATTCTCTGCCAGTTTGTGTAAAACAAAAGACTTATCAATCTAAAGGTACCATCACACATAACGAGATCGCTAGCGAGATCGCAGCTGAGTCACGGGTTCTGTGACGCAGTAGCGATCCCGTTAGCGATCTTGTTATGTGTGACACCTACCAGCGATCAGGCCCCTGCTGTGAGATCGCTAGTCGTTGCAGAATGGTCCAGGCCATTTTCTTCAAAGGCAATGTCCTGCTGGGCAGGACACATCGCTGTGTTTGACACTGTGTGACAGGGTCACAGTGACTGCTGAGATCGTTATACAGGTCGCTACTGCGACCTGTATCGTTCCTGCATCGTTGGTAAGGTCTTACCGTGTGACATCTCAACAGCGACCTCCCAGCGACTTACCTATCAGGTCGCATCGTTTTCGGGATCGCTGGTAAGTCGTTGTGTGTGACTGGGGCTTAATCGAAGAATTTGAGGGCATACCTCCCAAATTTTGAGGAACAGAAAAAGGGACAAATTTTGTGGTGCACAGCATGCCGCGGCGCATTTTGACCATGTCCTTAGCCAGACCCAAAGCCACACCCATTTGGCAGTGAGGTACTGTACATTCAGCAGATGCTGTTCATTTGCTAATAGTCATAGCAGCCAGAACTGTCTCATCTTTATGGAGCTTCACTATTTGATTTTTTGCATCTGAAAGGCTGTGTTCACACGTTGCACAAAATATGTGTCTGCACCAAACTAAACAATAACAATCTTCTATTGTTATTGCATTTTTTCTGCATCTTTTATACCTTTTCCCCATAATTTCAAGTGGTTTTGGTGCAGATGTGACGCTGTGTTTAAAGTGTTTTTATTGTACACAAAAGCTTTGACTCTGCACTTAATAAAGTATCTGCAGTTTTTTCCATGCATTTTTTTAGGCTCCACATAGAAGTCTCTAGAGAAAAAAACACCAAAACCGCAGTATTCAGCAATGTCTTTTCATGAAATCACATCCACTTTGATAGGACGGTTAAACACAGCAAAATATACTGTATGTGCAAAAAAACAGCAGAAAAAAATGGAACGTTTACACTACATCTGAGCATTGACTAAATGTCGCAGCAAAGTGGATGTGATTGCATGAAATCTCTACCCTGAACTTCTAAAGATGCTGCTGAACTGTGTTATTTTAGCCCTTTATTTTTCTGTGTTGGCTTCTTTGTAAAGCCTGAAAAAAAACGCAAAAAAAACCATGCCATTGCATTTTTAATCACAGACTCAAACCATTAAAAACCAGGATTCACGTGTGGAACAAACATGTATCACATATTGGGGAAAACACAGAAAACATGTAATAATTGTCGTGGGCGGGAAGGGCGCTGCGCTCACCACGCTCGGGTCCGGCGCTGCTGCTGCTCGGTGGCTCAAGTGGCGCTCCTCGCCGGCGAGTGAAAGGGTGGTTTGGTTTGGGGATTTGGTCCGTGACGCCACCCATGGTTTGTGGTGAGGTTGGGGCACCACCGCTGCTGGTGACGGGGATCCCGGGAGCGATGGCAGGGAGCAGCTGGGATGTTGTTTCCCGTGGGTAGGGGTTGGTTGTCCCGGGGCCCGGTGAGGTGAGGCGGGGAGGGTGCAGTTGGTGAGGTGCAGGGTCGCGGGGGCAGTGCGGTGCCGGATGGCATGGTGGTACTCACTCAGCCAAAAACGGATGCAGAGTCTCTGGTAAAAAAAATGGCTGGATGGACGGATCCTGCAGCCGGCTGCTGTGGTTTCTCCCGGACGGTTTGTGGTGGCTGCCTTTCCCTGCACCTTTTGTGTAACTTCGGTCCCAATGGCTTCCCACCGGTAACCCGCTCCCCAGCGTGGATATATGCCGGAGTAGCCCTTTTGCCCGCAGGCTCTGGCCCTGGGAACTCTAGCTGTGGCGGTAGCTGTATTTCCCTTTCACTGTTTGGACGATTGCCTTCAATCGGGTCTTGGCTGTTTGGAAACCCCTGGGGTTCCAGTCACTAACGGATTTGACCTGTTTAACGGTGACTTCAAGCCTGGTTGGGGTCCGCAAGCCCTGCCGGTTTGTGCTGGCTTCACTTTGCTCCCCGGTTCGGTACCGGCGGGCCACCGCCCGTCCCCGGTCCTACGGTTCCGCGTTGATCTGCCTCTCCTGCAGACGGCCACCACCGTCTGCCAACCTTGCTCTTGGTGCCCGTGCCACGTACCCGGACACGGTCAGTCTGCTCCTCTACTACCACTTTACTCCTCACTCTTTGACCTCCCTTACTCAACTGCCTTCCTTTCCCGCCTCCAGGACTGTGAACTCCTCAGTGGGTAGGGCCAACCGCCTGGCTCCACCCCACCTGGTGTGGACATCAGCCCCTGGAGGGAGGCAACAAGGATTTGGTGTCTGGCTGATGTGCCTATCTCAGGGTGTGGGGTGTGTTGTTGCAGTACCTGTGACGACCTGGCTAGTCCAGGGCGCCACATAATCACAGAAGATTTCTATTGCTTTGCATGGCGCAGAAACCTTGAGAAAAATTGCAGCATTTACGCTATGTGTGATCACGGCCTCAGTAATACATTTTTATTACGTTTTTTATGGGTTTAATTGAGAAAAATAATCAATAATGCCATGTTTTTATGACATATACCAATCCCCATATATAATCTGATTGCTGTGTTTTGCGATTTGTTATGATTACAGGGACATCAAATATGACTTTATTCACGGTGGTATGACCCCCACCTCTGAAGGAGGCCCTTTTCGTGAGCTACCTTCAGTGGCTCTTCGCTTTCCTTTTATGGACCTGTTCGGTTTTCGGTGGCCCCTGTGGATTCTTCTCCCTATCTACCCCTCTCTCTTTTCTCAATTTCTGTTTGAATGTGCTTGGTTTGAGTCTCAGAAAGGGACTAAAAAATGATGTTTTTGGAATTATTTCTCATTATTTTATAGTAGTTTTATAGGAACAAAATATCTGACCATTTCTTCACCTCTAGGAACAGAGATGTACAAGTACATCTTAATAAATTATAATGACATCAAAAAGTTAAAATTTATTTCAGTTAATCAATACAAGCATGAATTACTGCACCAATGTGGCATAGCATAAAGGTGATCAGCCTGTGGGACTACTGAGGTGTTATGGAAGCCCAGGTTGCTTTGATAGCAGCCTTCAGCTCGTCTTCATTGTTGGGTCTAATGTCTCTCATCTTCTTCTTGACAATACCCCATAGATTCTTAATGGGGTTTCGGTCAGGCGGGTTCGCTGGCCAATCAAGTACATTGATAGTGTGGTTATTAAACCAGGTATTGGTACTTTTGGTCGTGTGGACAGGTGCCAGGTCCTGCTGGAAAATTAAAATTTCCATCCTCAAAAAGCTTGTCAGCAAAGGGAACCATGAAGTGCTCTAAAATTTCCTGGTAGATAGCTGCGCTGACTTTCGTCTTGATAAAACACAGTGGATCTACACCAGCAGATGACATGGCTCCCCAAACCATCACTGCTTATGGAGACTTCACACTAGACCTCCAGAAGCTTGGATTGCGGCCTCTCCACTTTTCCTCCAGACTCTGGGACCTTGATTTCCAAATGAAATGCAAAATTTACATTCATCTGAAAACAACACCTTGGACCACTGAGCAACAGTCCAGTTCTTTTTCTCCTTGGCTCAGGTAAGACGCTTCTGGTGTTGTCTATCGGTCACGAGTGGCTTGACACAACGAATGCGACACTTGTAGCCCATGACCTGGATATGTCTGTGTGTGTTGGCTGCTGAAGCACTAACTCCAGCAGCAGTCCACTCCTTGTGAATCTCCCCAATTTTTTGAATGGGCTTTTCTTAATCTTATCAAGGCTGTGGTTATCCTGGTTTGTTGTGCAACTTTTTCTACCACACTTTTTCCTTCCACTCAACTTTCCATTCATTTGGTTGAACACGGCACTCTGTGAACAGCCAGCTTCTTTAGCAATGACCTTTTGTGGCTTAAGCTCCTTGTGGAGTGTGTCAATGACTGCCTTCTGGACATTGTCAAGTCAACAGTCTTCCTCATGATTGTGTAGCCTACTGAACTAGTCTAAAGGTACCGTCACACTAAGCGACGCTCCAGCGATCCCACCAGCAACCTGACCTGGCAGGGATCACTGGAGCGTCGCTACACGGGTTGCTGGTGAGCTGTCACACAGGTAGATCTCACCAGCAACCAGTGACCAGCCCCCAGCCAGCAGCGACGAGTGGAAGCGATGCTGCGCTTGGTAACTAAGGTAAATATCGGGTAACCAACCCGATATTTACCTTGGTTACCAGCCCACACCGCTTAGCGCTGGCTCCCTGCACTCCTAGCCAGAGTACACATCGGGTTAATTACCCGATGTGTAGTATGGCTATGTGTGCAGGGAGCAGGGAGCCGGCACTGACAGCGTGAGAGCAGCGGACGCTGGTAACGAAGGTAAATATCGGGTAACCAAGGAAAGGGCTTCTTGGTTACCTGATATTTACATTGGTTACCAGCGTCCACAGAAGCCGGCTCCCTGCTCACTGCACATTCAGTTGTTGCTCTCTCGCTGTCACACACAGCGATCTGTGCTTCACAGCGGGAGAGCAACAACTAAAAAATGGTCCAGTACATTCAGCAACAACCAGCGACCTCACAGCAGGGGCCAGGTTGTTGCTGGATGTCACACACAGCAACATCGCTAGCAAGTCGTGCCTCAGCAGCGATGTTGCAAGCGATGTTGCTTAGTGTGATGTGGCCTTTAGGGACCATTTGAAACGCTTAGGAAGCCTTTGCAGGTGTTTTGTGGTAATTATTCTAATTTTCTGAGATAATGACTTTAGGGTTTTCATTAGCTCTAAGCCATAATCAACAACATTAACAGAAATAAACAATTGAAATAGATCATTCTGTTTGTAATGACTCTATATAATATATGCATTTCCCTTTGTGTATTGAATTACTGAAATAAATTAACTTTTTGATGATATTCTAATTTATTGAGATGCAGTTGTATGTAGCTGAATAATTTGCTTCTCGGTTCTCTGTCTGCACTAGAGGTCAAGATTACCAAATCCTCCTACACCTCATAGTACAGACAGTGGTTTGATGGTAGAGCTACTGCCTGTGAACAAAGAGTTCATAGTTCTTGTCCTGGGGAAACCAGAGCAGAGGAGAATTTAATGTATGCACTGCAATGAGAAGAGAAGTTGGGACAAGATATGTGAATAGTTGGACAGTACTGCTGAATCTGGGATGATTGGAAGCTATGGAATAAGAATCCATCCACCCACTCATCCATTGGAACTGCCTCTTTTATAAACTATGTTTTCTCTGAAAAATCAGAGCCTTTGAGAATAAAGCATAAAGATGTCTGCATTGATATGTGTTCCTTGCTTTAAATTACATTTTTTTAAAGCATCTTTAGATGCATTACTGATCTAAATATATAGAACGTAATAATTTGTTTTCACAACTGTCCCTAATCTTCAGATTTTAGCACAGTCCTGGGTCCCCGTTATTCCATTGGTGTTAGCGCATCATCAGTGCTACGTGTGTGTGAAGGTTCTAGGTGTCTGGTTAAATTCAATAACTCAGCTAGCCCCTTTTTTTACTATGTATCTGATGTGACAGAGAAGGGGGCTGGCTTAGCTGTTGAAAGAATCTAAACTGAGCCTTTGAACCCTATACCACTTGTTTCAATCTTGTGTTTAAGATCAATGAAAGGAAATGGCATCTACAGAGAACTCTCCTGCAATGACCAATATATATTTCTTTATTAAACAATTCACTTGCCTGGTTATAAGTACAGTTCTTCTTCTTACACTTGTCACATTGTAGTAAGTCTGTCTGAGTGCCTCCTGTCTTTGCCATCTGATGTTCTCTGATAGCTTCTTGAGTCAGTGTGTTCCTAAGTTCTTTCAACTCATCACTTGCCATTTCCTATCATAAAAGAACAACCAGACAACCAAAACATTTGGCATAATTTATTAGTTTCCAAAACCACATGATGCTAATTACAACTTGACATAAACTCTGTTCACACTACTGTCATGGCTCAATTTTTCCCATGACTTGGGAATCATACAGTATTGTATTGTCATTATATTGCTGTTATTATATTGTTGCTATGCAATAAGGTTTTCCTTTTTTAGAAGGTTGTCTTCCATTTTTCCATGTAGTTGCTCTGATGTCAGTAACCTCTCCCCTCTTCACCATGTTATGTTTGTCAGCCATCTTGCTAACATCATATGTATGAATCGCTGGCTCAGGATTGTCTTTTTTACTTACTGTACTGTGCAAAATACAAGAATTCAACTGAAAAATAAAACCCTTCTTCTGGAATCTTCATACTATCTGACAAATTCTCCGCATGTAAGTAGTGGTATATGAGACAGCCTCAGAAATGGTGTCTCAAGCGCCCTACACTTGTAGGTCAACTAGGACTGTGTGAAGCTCCAGCTGTGACCCCAAATAAACTGAATTACATCACTGCTCATCACTGCTGCTCAATCTCTGCCTGAAGCTCACAGCAGGAGGTCATGTTCTATGCCTGCTCGCTGTGACTTCAATAATGTAGCAGAGCTGGAATCGTCATGGGATCATATGGATTATGTCAGTTTTACGTCAGACTTGGGTGTTTTGGGGGTTAATAAAAGGGTGAAAGAGGGTGTTTTTATTGTATTTTATTTCAAATAAAGGATTTTCTTGTGTTTGTGTTTATTTCTTTTCACTTACAGATTAGTAATAGGGGTCTCATAGACCCTTCCCATTAATAATCTGGGGCTTAATGGCAGCTGTGAGCTGTCATTAACCTGTTATTAGCCCGATTGCCACTGCACCAGGGAAATCGTGATAAACCGGGTAATGCTCTGGGATTCTCAAATCTAATCTATGTAACAATCCTGGGCGATTGCAGGCAGCTATTTTTAGGCTAGGGGTGCCCAATAACCATGAGTCTCCCCAGCCTAAGAACACCAGACCCTAGCTGTCAACTTTATCTTGGCTGGGTATCAACATTGGGGAGATCACATGCCTTTTTTTCTAAATTATTTATTTAAATAATTTAAAAAAATCCGCATGCGGTCCCTCTTGTTTTGATACACAGCCTAGATAAGCTGAGGGCTTCGGGCTGCAGCCTGTAGCAATATGCTTTATCTGTGCTGGGTATTAATATATATGGGGTGTTTACAGAAATGTTTTAATTTATCTTTACACCAATATAGATGCAGACACAGGGCCTCTGATTGAAAGCAGTCAGACAAGCTGCCACTCAGATGGGGGCACATCTGACTGCAACCATACAGACACGCCGGGACTGATGGTGGGTGGAGAAAGCGGGGCATATGCATGAGGTTAATGAGCATCCCCGGAGGTAGCATTACAGCCATGCGGGAGACTAGGTAAGTATAATGCACCTGTTCAAATCCCCTTATCCCTTCTAGCACAATTTTAAAGGACTAGATTTTGATCCCCATAGACTTACATGGGGACCAGCATCCAGCCAGATATCCACAATCAATTCTGGGCTGGACCCATTTTTTGTTTTTTTTTTTGCTTTTGCTTTTTAGCCGGTTAGACGTTAGACCCAACGATCCTGGGTATCTGTGGGGCCACCCATCACTAGTCAGAATAAATCCCACTGACCCATTATGGGTCTCTGAGATTTACTTTATATTTTTTTTTTTAAACTGGATAGCCTGGACCATAACACTAGTGTGAAGATAATATTAAACATACAGTCTATTATAAGAATTAAGTCTCCTTATAAAAGATGATGGAATGTTTTGAAATGTATCTCATTTTGCAATTTTTTCAATTAATTTAAGTAGCAGTGATTTGATCCATGATGAATCTCAATACTACAAAGCCTCCAATTGCACTGAGACACTTGAGATCTCCTAGGACTGTATTCAAACCCTTTCAAGGTCATTGACACTATTAAGGCAGTCTTAAAATAACCTCACCATAGAAACAGATAGTAGTAACAAACAGACCATTTGAAGGAAATCTGTCAGTAAGGATGAGCCCTCCTAAGGCTGGTTTCACATCAGCGGTATTTTGCCACAAAACCGGATCCGTCACAAATGCAGTACAGTTCAATACAGTTAAATGGAATCGTGGCAAGATAAGGTCACATGCGGTCACATGCGCTTGTGACCTTATCTTGCCGTGATTCTATTTAACTGTATTGAACTGTACTGCATTTGTGATGGATCCGGTTATCTGGCAAAATACTGCTGACGTCAAACCAGCTTAAGCCATCTATATGGGCTTGTAGGTCATAGGAAGCTGAATAAAATTATACCTTGATATCTGTGATCTGATGTCATATTCGAGAGAAATTCACATTTTATATGTCAATCAGATGTTCTAGGCAATGGGCCAGACACTGCTCTGAATGAGAATCTGGCTTCAGAGCTTATTATAAATAAAAGGGGGTGTTACAAGTGTTATATGTAATGGCTGCTTTCTGCTCTCCTGATCTCATTGTAGAACTGTGTGTGATTATAACTGATACATCTGCAGAGATTCTTCTGAGTAATTTCAGCTTACAACTTACAGGCAGACAGTGTTGCAATATAGGTGCAATACAGAAGAGCAGTGAGAGTTGCAACAAATGTGTTAATAAGTAGTGAATTGTAAATATTCGGGTTCGTATTATTATGTGTGCTAAGAAATTTGTACTATTCATGCATTCGTCATGCATCACGAACCTAATGCAAGTCAATGGGAAACTCAAATAATTTTTTGGATAACCTTAGAAGTAGATCTGGGAGGGCAGTAAAAATGCTGCAATGGATGGAAACTGCAACAGCATGAGGAAGATAAAAAAAAACCAAGGAGAAAAATTGTAGGAAAAATACCCTGACTATAAATAAATAAATTGCAAGTGCTTAATAACAGGGTACTTAGTATATACATTTTTGCAAAAAGGTAAGAAGCTGTCTCACCTCGTCACGGTGTACCCATCTGAGACAGTCCCTAACCTACTAAAGTTAAAAACATATTCTGTACCTGACTTGTGTCATGTCCAAAACTTCAATATGAATGGTAAAGTGGTCAGCTGGGTCCCAGATTAAATACACAGCAAAAAGTGAGACGCAGGTAATTGTTCAGCCTCAGTATCAGGAGGGCTGCACCCCCAACTTGCATTAACGCAAGATAACAGACAAAAAACACAAAAAAACAAAAAAAAAAACTGAGCTGTAACAAAAGTTCAATAAACATGCAACATTACAAGCATGTGAATTGCAGCCTCAAGACTAGAAAAAAACCAAGGAGAAAAATTGTAGGAAAAATACCCTGACTATAAATAAATAAATTGCAAGTGCTTAATAACAGGGTACTTAGTATATACATTTTTGCAAAAAGGTAAGAAGCTGTCTCACCTCGTCACGGTGTACCCATCTGAGACAGTCCCTAACCTACTAAAGTTAAAAACATATTCTGTACCTGACTTGTGTCATGTCCAAAACTTCAATATGAATGGTAAAGTGATCAGCTGGGTCCCAGATTAAATACACAGCAAAAAGTGAGACGCAGGTAATTGTTCAGCCTCAGTATCAGGAGGGCTGCACCCCCAACTTGCATTAACGCAAGATAACAGACAAAAAACACAAAAAAACTGAGCTGTAACAAAAGTTCAATAAACATGCAACATTACAAGCATGTGAATTGCAGCCTCAAGACTAGAAAAAAACCAAGGAGAAAAATTGTAGGAAAAATACCCTACACCGTGACGAGGTGAGACAGCTTCTTACCTTTTTGCAAAAATGTATATACTAAGTACCCTGTTATTAAGCACTTGCAATTTATTTATTTATAGTCAGGGTATTTTTCCTACAATTTTTCTCCTTGGTTTTTTTCTAGTCTTGAGGCTGCAATTCACATGCTTGTAATGTTGCATGTTTATTGAACTTTTGTTACAGCTCAGTTTTTTTGTGTTTTTTAGCATGAGGAAGATGCAGGAGGCATTTCCGACTCAAACCAGCTGCTTTTTGGTCATAATGTTGTCTATGTACTATGGGGATTAAGGCAGGAAAATTGTACTTACCATGTTTCCCCATGGCTGTCGCACTGCTTCCAAGTCCAATCATAAACCCGTATGACTATTCATTGCTTTCCCAACTCACCCTGTGTAACAGTGCCGATGACTGGTTGCAGTCCTGCTTCCCCCACCTACCCTCTGTGCTAATTGGTTGCCTTCACACTAGTTGTCTGGGTTCTAGAATTGGAGTGTAAAAATAAAAAAATAATTGGAGAAAATGGCATAGGGTCCCCTGTATTTTAATGTCCTGTGCAGATAAAGCAGACAGCTGTAGGCTGCAGCCTCCTGCTGTGTGTGTTATATTTACTGTGTACCAAAATATGAGGGACCCCAGAGCGTATTTTTTTAATTATTTAAATACATCATTTTAAAAAACGATGTGTGCCCCCCCAATTTTGATACCTAGCCAAGATAAAGCAGACAGCTGGGGGCTGGTATTTTCAGACTGAGGAGGTCTATGGTTATTGGGCCCTAACTAGACTCAAAATAATAGTCTGCACCCATCCCAGAATTGGCACATCCATTAGATTAATCCTGGTGCTTACCTGGCTCATTGCGATTGCCCTGGTGCAGTTGCAATTGGGGTAATATAAGGGGTTAATGACAGCTGTGATTTGTCTATGAGACCCCCATTACTAATCATGTAAGTAAAAAGAAATAAGCACAAAACACAGAGAAAAATCCTACTGTAAGTGCAATCAATCACAGACATGGCAGAGACAGAGGGCGTGGGAAGCAAGTTTAATGATCAGACCTGGAAACAGTGTGACAGCCAGAGGAAACTCGGTAAGTATAATGCTTGTGCTTTAATGACTTCAAGTCATTTTTTTTTCACTGTACCTGCCAATCACAGTAATGCGAGTAGCAAATTTGGCTACAGCATTACTGTGGTTGGTACACATGTTTAGTGGCTGAAAATCAGATGCCAAACACGTGGGGAGGGGACTCGAAACTTACAAGATGAATACCAAAATACTCAACGAATAACAAATATCTTGAATACCTTTATATTTGTGAGAATAACGAATAGTGCCAAATATATTCACTCATGACTATTTATAAGACAAAGTTCAGTTATCCTGTTCTTTGCTAGTTATATGTCTCACACTGGTAATGCCCCTTTCATTAATAATAAGCTCTGGAGGCAGATTCCCATGCAGATCCGTGTACTGCCCATAGTTCTTAAAAGCTCATTAACACATTAGAAAGACCTGGATTTCTCAAGAAAAAGACATCAGATCACAAATATCAATTTATCACTTTAGTCAGCTTCCTATGACTTACATTCCCAAATAGACTACTTAAGAAGCTTGATCTTATGACAGATTCCATTCAAACGGGCCATTACTACCATCCGTTCCTATTATGAGGTCACTTTAACACAAACTCTGCCTTAGTAGTGTCAATGAACTTCAAAGGGTTTGGATACAGCCTAGGAGAGAGTGTCAGAGCAATTGGAAGCTTTGCAGTATTAAGACTCACAATGGATCGAATTGTGATTTTGTTGTACTGCCCCATGATAGCTGGTGCCAGTGGTAGTGACGGTGGTTGTGATGCTGCCAATAAATCCTACATTTCTAGCAATGGTATGAGGATTTTTTGCACTACCCTGTCCTATGCCATTGTCACTTTCTTTTACCAAACATTTTGTACAACATTGCATTCATTTTTTACAATCTTGCGACCCCATATATTCTACCCTTGGACTAGTAAAATAGGTGGGCAAAAACAGGCATGCCTACTGACAGAAGTAAGACGTATAAGGGTTTTCCACTACATTAATACACCTTCTAGATGGGTGAAGGGTTATGGAAAAACAAAACCAAAAAAATGATACTCACCCACCAGAGCAAAGCTCCTCCTCCGTATTCTGGACTATGTTACCGAGATTTTTATTCTGGCAGGGAACAATCAGGAACTACATCAGCCATCCAAGTCAGAAGAGAGATTGTTTCTTCAGACAGAATGTGGAACATTATTTTGTATGGATTTTCAAGTAAAGCAAAGGGTTTTTTTCAATGCTAGTCACATTGCATCACTCATCTTGAGATATTTGAGGCCAAAGAGTAGGGCACTTCTGTGTGTTAGGCCTGTTTCACATGTCAGTGATTCTGGTACTTATGTGCAGTTTTTATATGTACCAAACTCATGGACATACGCAGACCCACTAAAATCAATCAGGAAAGAGGAAAGTCCAGCGCAGTCCATGATTAAGACTGAACGTCGAAACGCGTAGTTCTGTGGGGTCTGTACAATATCCCTGTAATATCCTGCTGACCGCTTTGTATTTTTCTATTTTCATGGATTTACTAAATAAATGTAAATTTTAACTGGATACATTGGACTGCGCTGGACTTTCCTCTTTCCTGATCTTTATCTGGCAGCCTAGCCCTCCGTGCGCGGGTCCTGACAGACAGCGGATTGCAGCAACTCGGTGAGCTGAATTTTTCTCTTTTTTCTTCACTAAAATCAATGAGTCTGCACACATATCAGTGATTTTTCACTGACCGTGTCTTCGTGCAGCGTACACGTGTGTTCATGATTGCCGCACGGAGACAAGTCCATTTTTTTCTGGCATCACTGATGTCCAACACACTTTGGTGTGATCCGTGAAACACGTACCAGAAAACTCGGACATTGAAAATAAAAAAACATTTTTAACTCACCTTCTCCAGCACTGCTTGTCTCCGGCCGCTGCTGTCTGCTGCTTCAGACCCGGCTGCTTATTCTCATGCATATTCATGTCTGCAGGCACAGCCAACCTGGAAGTAGCTTCCGCAGTGGCGGAAGCACAGCAGAGCCAAAGAGTTCAGCACCACGGACAGCAGGAGCGGGGACAAGTGAGATACGTCCATGTGCAATCACAGATAACAGAACACTTATCACGGATTGCACATGGACAACCCATGTGTGTCGTGAATCACAGCACACGGAGAGACATATGCGTTTTTTTACGTCAGTGAAAAACATCTTTGTTTTTCACTGACATGTGAAACAGGCCTTACAGCTATGTGTATTGATATGTCACTTCTTATTACTTGATTTATAGAATATGCTTACCTCAGCTGACATTATTGCTATGTTTTGTGGTGATACCACTCCACAGAGCACGTTACGTCTCAGATTGGGATTCTTTGGATCCTTCAGGTTACTAATTCGACTCCTGATCCTGTTTCTGTACTTCATATCCGTGGCTTTCATTTCTTTGTATATACGTGGGAATGTTAAGTAACATAACCAAATGCATTGTATAACCATATTGCAGAAACAGATAACAACAAATAAAGGAATTAATTCACTAGGATATATTATATGAAGACAGAACTGGCTAGTCTAGTCCTACATCATCCTATTTATGTTCATTTAAAAAAAAAAAAATACTTGATTAAACCCATAAAAGGTAAACTGAGAAATAACGATGCAAATATGTTAGTATGAAGTATTAGTGGAAATAGTATAAATAGTTTAGTAGTTAGCTTACTACCTTAGCATGGCTATTGTCAGAATTGCACAAATCCACGTGACCACAATTAAAGTACATTTATAGGCCTCTAATTTCACATATAAGGCAGAATTCCTTAATACTACAGCCAAATCCATTTAGAAGCACTCACCTTTTAGTGAATGTGACACTTCTTTAGGACTCGTTCAGACCAGCGTATTTTTTTTTTTGTACAATTTTTAAGCACCACTCTAGCAGGTTTTTTCATCGCTGGATTTGTGCTTCTCATCTAATATCCCTGCACTGAGTCTTCTAATCACCCACTGGCATCTTTACCTGTTATCAGTGCTGCTCTGATCAAGCAGCGCTATCTTGTTACTGCAACTTTTGACTGCCGAAAGTCAAAGGTAATGATCATAAGTTCTGGGGGAGATAGAATAAGGCTCTCATAAACTCACAATGAGGTGCATATATATTTGGACACTGACACAAATTTTGTGGTTTTTTTTTACCTGTTTACTGAATTATATTCAAGTTATAGTTATATAATGGACATAAAGTCCTGACTTTTCGCTTTCATTTGAGGGTATCCACATTAAAATTTCATTAAGGGTTTAGTAGGTTCATCTCCTTTACATGTGCCACCCTGGCTTTAAAGGGCCCAAAAGTAATTGGATAATTGCCTCAAAGGCTGTTTTATGTGCAGGTGTGGGCAATTCCTTTGTTATTTAATTATCAATTAAGGACATAAAAGGCCTGAAGTTGATTTGAGATGTGGTGCTTGTATTTTGAAGTGTTTGCTGAGAAGTAAACATACAGTCAAAGGAGCTCTCCAAGCAGGTGAAATAAGCCATCCTTTATCTGTGAAAAAAATAAATAAGAATCCAAGAAATTGCTACCATATCAGGAGTGGTGAAATCTACAGTTTGGTACATCCTGAGAAAGAAAGCACTGGTACCCTCAACAATGCAAAAAGACCAGGACGCCCACGGAAGACAACAGTGGTGTATGATCGCAGTACAATTACCATGGTGAAAAGAAATCCCTTCACAACATCCAACCAAGTGGACAACACTCTCCAGAATGTAGGCGTATCAATATAAAAATCTATCATAAAGAGAAAACTCCATGAAAGAAAATACAGAGGGTTCACTGCACGGTGCAAACCACTCATCAGCCTCAAGAATAAGAAGGCTAGATTGCACTTTGCTAAAAAAATCTTAGACAACCAGCACAATTCTGGTGGAACATTCTTTGGACAGATGAAACCAAATCAACCTCTACCAGAATGATGGGGCTTCCCCCTCCACTACCTGGACCTTTGATACGGCGTTCATATTGGCACCATATATGGGTAAGCACTTACTCCAACTTTAAATTATGGTATATGTCCCTTCTATTATATGTGCCCTGCTGGGCCTTTTTCATTGACTGTTTGGGCCATTCATTGTTACCTTTAAATGTTGAAATTAACTTTCATACACAATATGATGCTGTTGAGGTCCCAGTATGGGACATCTCTGACTCTTCTGTAATCCCAACCATTGTCAGTATTTTATGTCGTTACTTTACATGACAATGCCCTTATCTATTTATTTTTTCTAATAAATATTTATATAACGATTGGGTGCGTGTCTGTCTTTGACTATGCAAGGCCTTATAAAACTCAGTTTTTTCTCTTTTGCCAGAATGATGGAAAGAAAAAAGTATGATGAAGGCATGGTACAGCTCATGATCCAAAGTGTACCCCATCATCTGTAGAACAAGGCAGTGTGGTGGCCGGGCATGCATGGCTGTCAGTGGTACTGGGTCTCTAGTGTTTATTGATGATGTGACATAGGACAGAAGCAGCCAGATGAATTATAGGGTTTACAGAGACATACTCAAATCAAGCCAAACTGATTGGTCAGCGTTTCATCATACAGATGTACAATGACCTGTAAGAGGTTCCGTTATGATACAATGATGCCACTGACAGGACAGATGAGTTTTCCGGAAACAATGATAAAAAAATAAAAAGATTTATTATCAAACTCGCCCCTCTTTGTATGGGGAAGGAAAAGGAACTAATAACATAAGCATTGAATATCAAACAACTCACACAAGAGAACTATGTTTCTAATTTCCTTACCAGGAGAACAGCCACATATTCTTGGTCTCTGAAAAGGGATGTCTTTCCTGGGGCCAATAATGCCACCCCCTTCCCTAAATAGGTCTGGATTTTACTCAGGGTTAGTTCTAAAAGGGAAGCTGCAATATATGTCTTTTCTCCTGGTTCACAATCTTATCCCTATTCCCGATCAATAAACTCCCCGGGATCCCAATATGACCAAACTCAGCTGTACAGCTAAGCAGAATTCAACCCAAATTTACCAACAAGAATAACATATAAAATAAATGACCATATTCAATTCCCATTTAGATGAAATACAAATATTAACAATCTCATTTGATTAACATGCTCTGCGGTAAAATCCAATCCGAGCAGGAGGGTGTCTTGGGGAACTTCACCATAGACTGTGGCCTTTCTGAACTTCGCACCGCGGTATCAACAGTCGTCTCACTGACACTGTCCCATAGAGATCAGTTATTTAGGTTGGGCTAAACACCTAGCTAACCATAGCTAAACTCGTTGGACCGGTCAAGGAGAATTTTAAAATAGAACGAATAACTTGAGGTACCTCATCATTGTTTTGGGTCTAGAGTGCTTTACCCTTCCACGTGCGCCATGTCACACTTCACAAACTGGCCGGCTGTCATGCTACCGCCAGGTGGAGTTGGAGCCCTGCAGGAAAAGACATTACACAGAGCTGAATCAGCATGGAGGTGAACACACAATGTGTGCTAGAGCGCTGCCCTGCAGAGTCAGCCAGAATACAGAGGCCACGGGGCGTGCGGGGGATGGTCAGGCAGGCCAGGTCATACACAGTATGGTAAGAAAGAAGACTGGAGGAACGAGCAAAAGCGGGGTCGAGGTCAGGCCGAGGTTAGTACCAGAGGAAGCAACCGAGTGGTAAGGTAGGAGAAGGGGGAACGACTAGGGCTATTGTGGGAAGGAACAGGGCTGTATTTTGCCTTCATGCTGCCCTAGGCACTTTAAGTGGTCGCGACCCTTAGTGACAACGTAAAACTGAGTTTTCGCACACGACATCTGTTTAAGGCAGATCTACTCTGTAGCACACTTTAAAAAGTATCAATAAGAAACGAAGGGCACTAACCCCCCCTCCCCCATGGGAATCACCACAGGCACATCAAAACATAGCATGAGTATAAAATATTCCCACGACACCATCCCCACTTATATACTGTGACTGTAACACTGCCCCTAATAAACTAAAACACCACACTGCCCTCACTTATAAACTACTGTATATCCACCACACCTTCCTCGATTATGAAATATGATCTGTACATTGTGAGGAGAGAGCAGCATGATGTGAGGACAATGTCCCATGCATGCTGCCCCCTCCTCACAATGTCCCATGCATGCTGCCCCCTCCTCCCAATGTCCCATGCATGCTGCCCCCTCCTCACAATGTCCAATGCATGCTGCCCCCTCCTCACAATGTCCCATGCATGCTGCCCCCTCCTCACAATGTCCCATGCATGCTGCCCCCTCCTCACAATGTTCCATGCATGCTGCTCCCTCCTCACAATGTCCCATGCATGCTGCCCCCTCCTCACAATGTCCCATGCATGCTGCTCCCTCCTCACAATGTCCCATGCATGCTGCTCCCTCCTCACAATGTCCCATGCATGCTGCCCCCTCCTCACAATGTCCCATGCATGCTGCTCCCTCCTCACAATGTCCCATGCATGCTGCTCGCTCCTCACAATGTCTCATGCATGCTGCCCCCTCCTCACAGTGTCCCATGCATGCTGCTCCCGCCTCACAATGTCCCATGCATGCTGCTCCTTCCTCACAATGTCCCATGCATGCTGCCTTCTCCTCACAATGTCTCATGCTTGCTGCCCCCTCCTCACAATGTCCCATGCATGCTGCTCCCTTCTCACAATGTCCCATGCATGCTGCTCCCTCCTCACAATGTCCCATGCATGCTGCTCCCTCCTCACAATGTCCCATGCTTGCTGCCCCCTCCTCACAATGTCCCATGAATGCTGCCCCCTCCTCACAATGTCCCATGCATGCTGCCCCCTCCTCACAATGTCCCATGCATGCTGACCCCTCCTCACAGTGTCCCATCCATGCTGCCCCCTCCTCACAGTGTCCCATGCATGCTGCCCCCTCCTCACAGTGTCCCATGCATGCTGCCCCCTCCTCACAGTGTCCCATGCATGCTACCCCCTCCTCACAGTGTCCCATGCATGCTGCCCCCTCCTCACAGTGTCCCATGCATGCTTCCCCCTTCTCACAATGTCCCATGCATGCTGCCCCTCTCTATGAGCTCCTAATGCTGCCTTCATCTTTTCCATAATGAGACCTTCATGTTGCCCCACTCATGCTAAGACCACCACACTAACGCTTATGCTGAGACCCCCCCCACACACTACCCCTCTCTTGATATTGACTCCCCTACATTGCTCCACTCCATACTGATCCCACACATGCTGCCCCTTCTCCATAATGAGCTCCTAATGCTGCCCCCTCTTATTCTGAGTCCTTACACTCCC
Organism: Anomaloglossus baeobatrachus; assembly: GCF_048569485.1. Taxonomy (NCBI): domain Eukaryota; kingdom Metazoa; phylum Chordata; class Amphibia; order Anura; family Aromobatidae; genus Anomaloglossus; species Anomaloglossus baeobatrachus. The sequence goes on along the minus strand of NC_134354.1, from coordinate 334,833,784 downwards.
CCCACCCAATCGATTTTGTCATTGCACTATCCCTCATCCCTTGTCCTCTGTCTCTAGCATTAGCCCCTCTCTCCCACTCCCCCAGCATCAGCCTCTCTCCCCCAGCATCAGCCTCTATCTTCCCTCAGCATCAGCCTCTCTCCCCCAGTCTCAGCCTTTGCCTCCCCCCAGGCTCAGCCTGCCCCAGTCTCAGTCTCAGCCTCCCTCCAGCCTCCCCCCAGTCTCAGCCTCAGCCTCCCTCCAACCTCCCCCCAGTCTCTGCCTCTGCCTCCTTCCAGCTTCCCTCCACCCCCCCAGTCTCTGCCTTTGCCTCCCTCCAGCCTCCCCCCAGTCTCAGCCTCTGCCTCCCTCCAGCCTCCCCCCAGTCTCAGCCTCTGCCTCCTCCCAGTCTCAGCCTCTGCCTCCCTCCAGCCTCCCCCCAGTCTCTGCCTCTGCCTTCCTCCAGCCTCCCCCCAGTCTCTGCCTCTGCCTCCCTCCAGCCTCCCCCCAGTCTCAGCCTCTGCCTACCTCCAGCCTCCCCCCAGTCTCAGCCTCTGCCTCCCTCCAGCCTCCCCCCAGTCTCAGCCTCTGCCTCCTCAGTCTCAGCCTCTCCCTTCCTCCAGCCTCCCCCCAGTCTCAGCCTCTGCCTCCCTCCAGCCTCCCCCCAGTCTCAGCCTCTGCCTCCCTCCAGCCTCCCCCCAGTCTCAGCCTCTGCCTCCCTCCAGTATCAGCCTTTGCCTCCCCCCCTCCCCCCTCCCGCATGCGCAGATCTCCGGTCTGCATTAGAGACATCCCCCACGCTCCTTATGAATCCACTTACCTGCTCCAGTGCCCGCCGCCATCTTCCTGGCTCACATGAGTATCCTCTTCTGACACCGGCTTCCATCACGGCGTCCTCCGTGGCGTCCTGCGGTGAGCTCTGCATGTGACGTCCACACAGCAGTGGATGCAGCACAGAGGAAGGAGCTGATTGGCGCGCGCCTGTGACCCTGGAAGTGCAGGCGCCGGCAGTTCCGGGGTCAATCAGCTCCCTGTGCTCGGCGGCCGCAAAAAAAAAAATGTTTTGCTGCCAGAAGGTGCTGCCCCCCACAACCTGCCACCCCAGGCACCGGACCACGGGTGCCTAATGGTAAATACGGCCCTGGGAAGGAAGGATGTGGGACAGAGCACAGACAGAGCACAGGGGAAGGACGGATCAGGAAACACTTACAGGGACCAGCAATCACAGGCAAAGCAGTGCTAAGCTTATAGCCTGTACTGGTTCACCAGAGATGACAGAATTTAAAGCATCCAAGCTCCGGAATTGAGGCCCGAGAGAAGGCTCCACCCCCTAGCCATGTGGACAGGGAGGTGGAACCATGATACCGGCTCTTATCAATGATCTCCTGTTGTTGGTTTTCATTCTTTTTCACACTCTTCACCGAACAGAAATTGAGGATTATTGTCCCAGACGTCACCAGTCACAGGAGCACAAACAAACACTGCTCATCCCAGTTTTGTCTCCGTGGCAACCAACTAACTTCTATTCACAGCAAAACTTTATTCATTCTCAATTTGAGTGACAGAGCAATGATGCAATAAAAGTATTTTTTAAAGCACACAGCAAAAACGCATTTTCACTGCACAGTTCGGCTATTATTTACATCACAGTATTCACAAAATTATTCAAGTATTGTTTTAACGCTTAATAAAATTTAGAACAATAGTGAGTGTCGCTGACTTCTAGTAGTCAGATGTCATAGTTACAGGAGTGCCTTTTACTCATAGTCAACACCAACACGCATATCTCTATACACCTTTCTACACATGACCCAAAACAGAAAGCCAAAGCAATCCAGGAGTTTATTAAAGTCCCCTGATCCCAAACCAACAGAGCCGCATTTCACTTGTTAAAGACTAAACTTCAAACAGAAAGGCCCACAAACAACCAGCAACTGAAAAACGCTGCAGTAAAGGCTGGCAGAGCATTAACATGGAGGAATTACAGCGTCTGGTGATGTCCATTAGTTCAAGACTTCAGGCAGTCATTGCCAACAAAGGGTTGTCAGCCAAGTATTAGAAATTAACATTTTATTTCCAAATATTTAATTTGTACAATTACTTTTGAGCCCCTGAAATGAAGGGATTGAGTTTAAAAAATGCTTTATGTCCTCACATTTTTATGCAGTTTGCTCAACCCACTGAATTAATGCTGAAAGTCTGAACTTCAACTGCATCTGAATTGTTTTGTTCAAAATCCATTGTGGTAATGTACAGAAGAAAAATGTGAATATTATTGTCTCTATCCAAATATATATGGACCTAACTGTACATTGAAGCGTCCACCAGTGTTTGCTAGAGGGATCTGGAAGGTGACAAACTGCTGAAGATGGCAGCAGTGATAACAGAATGTGAAGTCAACTTAGATTAACAGCACCGCTCCAGTGGTAAAATAAAAAGAACAAACGCTGGAGTGATGCTTTAACATGGACAGCAAACAGACAGACCACTGACTGTTACTCAACAATGCAGTTCACTTAACAGTGCTTTCACATGGACCAAGTCTAAAAAAATGGAAGATTGCTCTAATCTCTTCCACATTTTAGAAGACACTCAGATATTGAAGTCTATGGGTGCACAATAAAAATCTGATCCCACACTGATCATTCATATAGCATCCAATTTTAATGGATACATTGCAATTGTTAACATAGGAAACTGTATGTTGTCTTGCAAATTTTATTAAAGGGAACCTGTCAGGTGCAATATGCACCCAGAACATGAGCAGTTTTGTGTGCACATTTCTAATCCCTGCCTAACTGTCCCTGTATCTGGTAACATAGATAAAGAGATCCTTAGAAAAAGTATTTCTAAAGATCCTTTCTGATCTGCTAATGAGCAGAGGGACTAGTCACAAGGACGTTAGTTCCTGAGCTCATTCAACCCTCTTAGGATGTTAGCACGCCCACAGGGGCATGCTAATGTAAAGTGCTGGAGAGGGGCAGTCGTTGGCGAGGGTCGTGGCGGACCTCAACCCACCCCGGCACAGTAAAGTCACGGGTGGACAGAGTGGAGTAGGTGGAAAGTGGTGTGAAGGTGATACCTTTCAGCTGACGTTCGTCTGGTTCCTGTTCACTTCTATGGGTCCTGTTCCCTGCTTGATCAGGAAGGAGACAGACACCTGGTAACACTTGCATCACTTTACTGAGTAACTTGCCGGCAGACAGTTTCAAAGTCTTTACAGCAGACTTGTCATCATCATCATCTTTTAGGTACTTTAACTCCATCATCTGGCTTGGCTTTGCAGTGACATAATGGGGCGACTTAACCTCCCGCTTCATACGCACTCCCCCAGCATGGTGGTGGGATGTTCAGCTCGGCTAACGGATGGATGGACCCACTTGCCTTCCCGCCGCAACTGCTTTCCCACAGGTACTGGCAGATAAAACCTTAGGCATACCTCCCAACCATCCCAGATACAGCTGGACTGTACCGGATTTAAGCGGATGTCCCGGTATCACGGCCGTGAGCCATGTGTCCCTTGGTTCCGCCCACCCGCTCTCTCCCCGTCTGACTTTCTCCCCCTCCTATCCACATGAGCAGAGCAGAGCCGAGCGCTACTTCACTGCTCTGGCTCTGTGTGCTGCCGCTGTTATGGGTCGTCGGCGGCAGCAGCACATTCCTGGCTGCCGGCGCTTTAAATCTGGCACCTGCAGCCCAGTGCACTGCTCACTGCTGGGCTGCTTGTGTACGGAAGTGCATCTGTGAGTGGAGCTACCACGCAACATGCTGAGCTCTGTCCACAGATGAAGAGACTGGAGGAACAGTCCTCTAGCCCCCTCACCAGATCTGTATGCCCCCAGCCCCCCCACCAGATCTGTATGCCCCTAGCCCCCCCACCAGATCTGTATGCCCCCAGCCCCCCTCACCAGATCTGTATGCCCCCAGCCCCCCACCAGATCTGTATGCCCCCAGCCCACCCACCAGATCTGTATGCCCCTAGCCCCCCCACCAGATCTGTATGCCCCCAGCCCCCTCCCACCAGATCTGTATGCCCCCAGCCCCCTCCCACCAGATCTGTATGCCCCCAGCCCCCTCCCACCAGATCTGTATACCCCCAGGCCCCTTAGTAATATCTATGCTACCAGTAATTTGTATGCCCCACAGTAAAGTGTATTTTCCCCAGTAATGTGTATACCCCTTAGTAACGTGTATGCCCCTCAGTGAAAAACACAGACATTCTTCACTGACATGTTAAACACGCATATGTCCCTTCATACTCCATGATTCACGGCACACAGTGGTTGTCCCTTGTCCATGTACAATCCGTGATACGTGATCCGTACTTCGTGATTGCACATGGACATATACTCACCTGTCTCCGCACCTGCTGTCTGTGGTGCTGAAGAGTCCCGCAATTCAGCATCCAGCCACCGCTCTCTCTCACCTCTGTAGCTACTTCCGGGTCTGCTCTGGCTGCATAAATGAATATGCATACCATAATGAACCGGGCAGGAAGAAGCAGAGAGCAGCTGCCGAAGTCAGCATCGCTGGAGAAGGTGAGTTGAAAAAGCTTTTTATTTTCAATGTCCGTGTTTTTCTGGTACGTGTTTCACAGATCACATCATAGTGTGGTCCGTGGGACATCAGTGATGCCATAAAAAAACTGACATGTTTCTGTGTGGCAATCACAGATACGCATGTACGCCGCACGGCGCCATGGTCAGTGCAAAATCACTGATGTGTGTGCAGACCCTTTGATTATAATAGGTCTGCATAGGTCAGTGATTCTGGTACGTATAAAAACTAGCACATACATACCCGAATCACTGACATCTGAAACGGGCCTAATATGTATGCCCCCTCAAGTACTGTCTATGCCCCAAGACCCTCCTGTGATGTATATACTATAACCCCAGCCCCTCCTGGGATGTATATACTGTAGCCCCCAGCCCCTCATGTGCTGTATATACTATAGCCCCCAGCCCCTCATGTGCTGTATATACTATAGCCCCAGCCCCTCCTGTGAGGTATATAATATAACCTCAGCCCCTCCTGTGATGAATAAACTGTAGCCCCCAGCCCCTCCTGTGATGTAGCCCCCAGCCCCTCCTGTGATATATACTGTATATATACACTGTAAATATATATATATATATATATATATCTATATATCTATATATATATATATATAGATATATATATATATATATCTATATATATATATATATATATATATAGTATATAAAACCCCCATCCTCCCTTGTGATACATATACAGCGGTGTCAGTGTGCACTGTGCGTGGCTAGGTCTGTTAAAGTGATGCCAAGTGATCACATGCCGAGGAGGAGCTGGACAGAGACAAGTGGGGTAGGTGAGTGCGGCTGCTGCCGGCTTCCCCATATTATTACCTCCAATGTCTGTATATGTATGATGTATATATCTATTTATGTCGGTGTAGATGACTGTGTATAGATTTGTCCGTTTATATGTATTTTAGGGAATTTGTCTTCAAATATGTACCGTATATGTGCGTATGCCTGTACCCACGATCAGGACTCACTGTGTCATGGAGGCAGTGGGTCCTGACCTGCGGGGCTGCACGTCTCCTCCGCAGGAGAACGCAGGAGACCGCAGCTGCCTGTGCCCATGATCAGGACTCGCTGTGTCCTGGAGGCAGCGGGTCCTGACCTGCGGGGCTGCACATCTTCCCCGCAGGAGACCACAGCTGCCTGTGCCCAGAATCAGGAATCACTGTGTCCTGGAGGCAGCGGGTCCTGACCTGCGGGGCTGCACGTCTCCTCCGCAGGAGAACGCAGGAGCCCGCAGCTGCCTGTGCCCATGATCAGGACTCACTGTGTCCTGGAGGCAGCGGGTCCTGACCTGCGGGGCTGCACGTCTCATCTGCAGGAGAACGCAGCTGCCTGTGCCCACGATCAGGGTTCAATGTGCTGGGATCTCCTGCTGTGTTCTCCCTATGGAGGACGCATGCAACTACAAACAATTGATATGCTGCAGTCTGGAAAGACGCTCCGCAGGTCAGTGTTTGCTGCAGAAAAAACAAGCATAGTGGAAATCCCTCCACTGTGCTTGTACTGTACAGCGCAGCATTTTGGACACAGAAAAAACACGTTACATCCAAAATGCTGCAAACACTGATCGTGGGCACGCAGCCTTAAACAATGTGATCAGCAGTGCTGAAAAGGATTGAATGTGGGCGTGACAGATTGCAAAATAGGTGTGGTTAGGGGCGTGTCCTAAAATTGCCGGGGTACGCTACGCACGCCGCAGACTTTGTCCCTTTTTCTCATCTTTAAATGGAGGTATGCCTTAGGTAGGGACTCCTCAATTGCTCCTTATGTCTCCATAACACTCTGGATTTATGTTCTGCTGCAATACAGCTCCTTCTGACAACTTTGCTTCTTTTCCTGTTTCTGTAGCAGGGACCAAGGGATTCCAAAGGTATGGGCTTTCTTTACTCCTTCAATCCTTCCACCCTCTTCAATCTACTCTGCTTTTCTGTCCCTCCTGGACTTCTCTCTCTTGATCTGCACTCTATACCAGCATTTCCCTTTCTGCCTCTGTCTGTGCAACTCCTGTCTTATATCACCTCCTGTGCTGGTGAGCCACCCTCTCTCTTAACCCTCGCTGTCCTGTTATCTCCCAGTCCATCCCTTCTCTCTGAGGGACCCAGGAAACATGAACTCTGGTGGCAGCCGGCTGTATTAAACAGCGAAAGGTACATTAATGCCAGACAGTTCACAAAAATACAATACAATTTACAGTTTATATCTTGCTGTTCCAGTAGTCACCATCGAAAAGTGAGGGCAGTAGGGCACTGGTCACCCTATTACACTAACATGCTATTCAATACCCATTGCCCAGCGTCATCAGAGGTGATGTGCATACCTGTGTCCATTGTCATCCTTCAGAACGCCGGGTTTAGGGTCAATACGCATTACCAGAATGCCCCATATTTCTAGTTATGCGCACTATGAAGCCGGGTGTAGGCTTCTGAGAGGTCTAGTGCGAATGACCAGAAATGCCGGGACTTTTGCTCATGTACACTGACTCTAGACTCAGCGTCTGAAGTGGTGACAACGGACACAGGAATGCTGATGATGACGCTGGGCAATGGGGATTGAATAGCAACTTAGCACGCCCTTGTGAACGTGCTAACATGCTAAGAGGACAGAATGAACGCAGGAATTAATGCCCTTGCGACTAGTCCCTGTGCTCATTAGCATATTATAAAGGATCTTTAAAAATCCTTTTTCTAAAGATCTCTTTATCTATGCTAGTGTATACAGGGACGGTTAGGCAGGGATTAGCAATATGCACCAAGAACTGCTCGTGGTCCTGGGTGCATATTGCACCCCACAGGTTCCCTTTAACTGCTAATATGTAATAAAATTGATGCCATATGGATGTCATATGGATATGGAAATATGTGCACACAGTTGACACACAAAAGACACAGATGAAAATAGTCGGTATTTTCTAGATAAAAATCAGGCAATATTTCATTCACTCGTCTGAATCCAGCCTTGCATTGTCTATGTACTAGAATGACAAATCTACTCCAGCTTCGAGCTGGAGCAGATTTCAGCTATAAATCCTACCACTTTTGGGGTAAATTAGTGTGGTGAGCTATAGGTGGTCATGCCCTTACAGCGTCATCGGGAGGGGCGTGTTCTCTGTTACCAAGGAACGTATTCTAGTGACGTAGGCTTAGCAGAGAATGATTGACTAGGCCCGTATTAACGCGACCGGATGTGACGCAATGCGTTGCTAGGATACATGTCCCGGTGGGGGTGGCACGGCATGCAATCATTGGCGGATAGTCTGAATGGGAATCATATGGAGTACCTACAGCTGTATATGGGCCAGAATGCAATGGGGCTGCTGATTGACACCTGGCTCCTCCAATAACAGGCCCGGTTGTAGCCGATCCAATTGCAGGGAGTTCCTCTTTTCCCAATTAAGATCAATACACTATACTATATATATATCTAACCTGCACACAGTCCATCACACGTCCCCTGAAGAAGAGGTGAAACGCGCGTAGGGACTGGTGGTTGCCTGGACTTGCTGTGATTTGGTCAGTAACGCTTTATTTACTATAGTTGTGGATAAGAAAACAAGCCGTGGTTATGGTGTCATGACTATTTTCTTGTCATTAGCCACTCGGGCGAAACTTGGACTACTTTGTAACTATTACATGGTCCTGACACTTGATATCATGGTTGGAATTGGTGATCGTGCGATTGAGCACATCACCTTAAAATAACATCAATAGGAAATCATGTATTGGATTTTCTGTACAAATTTACTGTGTTGTATCCCTGTTAGTTACCGTGGAATTGATCCAACTATATGGGATATATGGTGCAGACGGTTTACGGGTTACCACTGCTAACCCGATTCCAACAGTAACAAACAAACACGGGATTAATGGTTAGATGAATTTATTGTGATGTACTAGTAGTGTCGCTGCGGTCGGGGACAAATTTTCATACTATGGCAATGCCGGCTGATTACTAGGTGCCCCTTGCCGCATGGGCGAAGCTCTGGCTATATCACAATTACCAAAATTATATGACTTGAAAATAGTGGTTAGGCTATGTGCGCACGTTGCGTACTAGCCCTGCAGATATTTCTGCAGCGATCTGAAGAGCACATGTGCGCTTTAGATCGCTGCAGAAATGTCCGTAGTGAGCGCCGATTCCATGCGCTCTGCCTGCAGCTCCTGCCATAGACAGAGCAGGAGCTGCCGGCAAAGCGCAGGAAAGAAGTGACATGTCACTTCTTTTTGCGCAGCGCTTCGGCAGTAGCCGAAGCGCTGCGCTCTTAGACGCCACGTGCGCACGGCCCCTGCACAATCTCCATAGATTGTGCAGGGGACGCAGGACGCATGCAGTTACGCTGCGCTACAAAGCGCAGCGTAACTGCATGTTTTTACGCAACGTGCGCACATAGCCTTACAACTAACTAACTGTTTGTGGGATACATGATCACCAAACAGTATTGATAGAAAAGTATGATATGTGCTTTTTTGTATAAATTATTGCACTATATTTCCAGTCTGTAACTGTGATCAAACTGTAAATTATCCACTATCACTGTTGACCCACTCCAGCAGCCTAGTTAACCCTTGAGGACTCTTTTGCTGTATTAATTTTAATATGATATAATAAAGATTATGTTTTATTCAAAATTATACCACGGTTGTCTCTGTGTATAAATATTATATAAGTGGTATTTTGATACTTCAAAGTAGGTTGAGGAGTGACCTTAAGTTAAATCATTACTTATTACTACATATTTATGGACATCTATGGTTTGATTACAGTGAAAATTTGATAAAAGATTGCAACGCAGGATAGTCTGGATGGTTGATAAGCAGCCGCAATCAAGTTCCAAAGAAATTCATGCTGTCCTGCAGGCTTAAGGTGTCTTTAAACGCTATGATATTGCTAGCAATTTCTAGCGATATCGAGCGTGTAAACACCCGCCCCTGTCGCCCATGTGATATCGTGTTATCGCTTACGGCAGCGTCACCCGCACTTACCTGGTCGGCGGCGTCGCTGTGACTGCCGAACAATCCCTCCCTCAAGGGGGAGGGACATTCAGCGTCACCGTGACGTCACTGCGACGTCACTAAGCGGCTGGCCAATCAAAGCGGAGGGGCGGAGATGAGCAGGACGTAACATCCCGCCCACCTCCTTCCTTTCGCATTGCGGCCGGTGGCAGGTAAGGAGACGTTCCTCGCTCCTCCCGTGTCATACATAGTGATGCGTGCTGCCGCATGAGCGATCAACAACATGGCTAAACAACCCTTACCGATTTTTGAGTTTGGGACGACCTCTCCATGGTGAACGATTTTCACCATTTTTGAGGTCGCTTAAGGTCGCTGGTAAGTGTCACACGCTGCGATATCGTTAATGACGCCGGATGTGCGTCACTAACAACGGGACCCCGATGATAAAACATTAACGATATCGTACCTTTAGTGTGCATCAGTGTCAGTGCAAACTATCCATCGACAGTTGAATAAAGCTAAATGCTATGGCAGGAAAACCGGGAGAAACCCATTGCTGATACAGAGACAAGAAAAAGCGAGGCAGTTTTCCAAAATACATGTGAGTAAATAGTGTTGTGGACAGATGAGACCAAGATAGACCTGTTTTGGTAAAGCACATCATTCTACTGTTTACCAAAAATGGAAACAGACCTACAAAGAAACGAACACAGTACCTACACTGTTTTGGGGCTGTTTTGCCGCCCCTGGTACTGGGTGCCTTGGCTGTCTACAAGGCATCATAAAATTTGAAGATTACCAAAGGATTTTGGGTTGAAATGTAGCGCCCAGTGTCAGAAAGCTGAGTTTGCGTCCTAGGTCATAGGTCTTCCAGCAGGACAATGACCCCAAACATATTTCAACTAGCACCCAGTAATGGAAGGAAACAAAGCTCTGGAGAGTTCTGAAGTGACCAGCAAGTTTGGATCTTTATCCCATTGAACACCTGTGGAGAGATCATAAAATCGCTGTTGGTAAAAGGCACCCTTCAAGGGCGTAACTACCGCCGTCGCAGAGGTCGTGACTGCGACTGGGCCCGGCAGCTTAGGGGTCCACTCTGCAGATCAGCAAGCAGCTCCTTTCTGTGAGAGGAGCTGCGCTGTTCTGGCGCAGACCACGTGGCCACTATATGACCCGATGCCGCCACCGCTGACACCGGGCCCCCCTGCCCATTGTCAGTGGTGGCGGCACTGGGCCCTCTCCTCTGTCTTCACGCACAGCAACAATGAAGAAGCGTGGAGCGGCCCACAGATGGGCGGGCTGCCAGCATTATACATGGAGCATGAGGGGGGCTTCCATTATACATGGAGCATGGGGGGCTGTGTGTCGCCCCCACGAGAGCAGCCGGGCTGCTCGGATTCAAATACGTGGTGCCTCGAGAGGGCTCCGGACCCGGAGGTCGTACGGCTCCTCAAACCAAGGGGGGTTATGTACAAGGGATGGTGTGGAAAGTTTGTGATGCCACCCGTGGTGCGTGGTAAGGTGGAGTACCACCGCTGCAATTGGGAGTACCCGGTGGCGATGGTGCGGGCAGCTAGGTGTCTAACCTCTCCACGGGTAGGGGAATGCCCTGAGACTCGGTGAAGGTGACGGGGAGGTGCCATTGGGACGGTAAGGGTAACTTGCGTACTCACTCAGTCCAATAACGCTGACACCGACAACTGTAGTAAACCAAAGTTCTGGACATCACTGCCACTGAGAGGGAGCACGCCTGGGTCCCGTGCACGTTGGTGTTGCCTGTTAGTCTGTAACCTTTTCCTGTAGCACTTTGTCTCCTAGTTGGTCCCTTTAGCCTGAAACTAATCGGGTCCCACTCCCCAGTATGGCTAACTGGGTGAGCTTGCTCTCAGGGTTCACGCTTGGGATTTTCTGGACCATGTAGTGGAAAAGGCCTATCCCCCTCGTTGTGCTAGTACCCCGATTTTGGAGCAGGTGGAGAACAGATCTTGAAGGCTCCGTCCTCGTCGGGTAAATTGTCAGGACGCCTGAAGCTGCTCCCTGACCTAGGGTCCACCTACCCTGCCGTGCCCTGGCCCCTGCCCAGTGATGGCACAAGGCCACCGGCTGTCCTCCTCGACAGTCCGTGCCCCTTATCACGATCCCCTGCGACCGGGGTCCAGCTCCTACCAGGCCCAGACCAACGTCTTCCACCTAGTAGTTCATGGAGCCCAGCTCCTGACCTCTCCTCTTGAGAGTCACCGCTCAACTGTGCTGTCCCCTAACACTCCTGACCCCCCTTCAACCAAGCCCCAAAGTGGGCGACCCTATTCCTCTCAGGTCATCCACTGGTGTGTCTGGTGGGTGTGGTGGAGAATGTTTCTAGGATTTTGATTAGCCTGTTCTTGGCAACACCAAAGGTAAGGGACCCGAAACCAAGGAGGAGATGGATATTGCACAAAGGGCAGATTGCACAATACCCTGTGACGACTTGATAGGCCAGGGCGTCACATTCCCCCTTGGTTAAACGTAGCTCGTCCCTGAGCTACAGAACATCAGAGGGGTTTTTTTTTTCAAACTGTAGAAAAAGGTAAGAAAATGAACATTTTTATTCACACATACATCCCTCATCAGGGAGTTCATCTCCTCAGCGGTGGGATGCTACCGGTTTCAGTGGTAGCGGAGACTCAACCTGCTCTGTTGCAGCCTCTACCCGATAGTCCAGTCCCAATGTCCCGGATCCCGTTAACCCACCACCCAAACAACCTGACCCGCTGCATACCTATGATGGGTCCGTGACCAGGTTAAGGTCCCGGGCGTTGTGTTAGGGGTACTTTAAATGCTGCGACATCGCTGGTAGTGACATCGCAGAGTGTAAAACCTATGAGTGACGATCAATGAGCGCAAAAATGTGCAAAATCATTGCTCATCGTTCATTTCCATAATATCGTTGGTGCTGCAGGTATGATGTTGTTTGTCGTTCCTGCGGCAGCACACATCGCTTTGTGTGACGCCGCTGGAACGACAAACATCTCCTTACCTGCGTCCACCAGAAAAGAAGGAAGGAAGGAGGTGGGCGGCATGTTCTGGCCGCTCATCTCTGCCCCTCCTTTTCTATTGGGCGGCGGTTCAGTGACGCTGCTGTGACATTGCTGTGACGCCGAAAGAACCGCCCCCTTAGAAAGGAGGCGGTTCGCCGGTCACAGCGACGTCGCAGAGCAGGTATGTGCGTATGACGCAGCCGTAGCGATAATGTTCGCAACGGCAGCGATCACCACATATCGGCCATGCGACGGGGCGGGTGCAATCGCTCTCTGTATCGCTAGCAAATGCTAGCGATGTCGTAGCGTGTAAAGCCCGCCTTAGATTACTCTGGTGGGAACAGGAGGTGCAACAATGTACAATAACACAAGTTCATGTTGGTCACACCAGTCCTGTGACCGTGGTCCATTTTTACTATATATATATACTCAACAAAGTCCATGTACCGGGTGTACACATTTTAACAATTTTCTTGGTAATCAGGTGACTTTCACTCTTTTCATTGAAACCAGTTGATTAGGTACTTATTTGATAACAGTTTCTATATGGAAAATAATAAACTATGGAAAACAATAAACGAAAACACCGATACCTAACAGTTCTATGGCATCATGAAACTACTGGCATTTTAGCATGTTTCAAACTACCGGGTCCAGTAGCCACACCTCCTTGTGACTACGTGCTACCGACGCCGGCACAAACTTCTCTTCAGGCATCACATGCTAGGTCACCTCCAGGGCGTACCAGCCCCGCTCTCCGCAATGCCAGGTGTAGGTAACCATATCTTCAGGTTGGAGATTGCGCTCGGGGTGCCCCCGGGGGAAGTGCTGCACCACGTCCTGCCGGGACACGAACACCCCAGCTGTGAGGCCTGCTTCCCGGATGAAGTCCCACCCTTGCTCGGGGTCAAACCGATCCACGAGGCCACGGCACCGTGGGCCTCTAACTCGTGAAGCAGTGCTCCTCACTTGCTCTTTCTCCTCTCTGTTGCGGGTGTCTTGCTAAATTCTCCTAAAAAAGAGGCTGAAAGCCCGTACTTACGAAGGCTCACTGATATCCTAATCAGGCACGAATACTAAGATTCTTTATAGCAAGATATTATTTATTTTAATAGCACATAAACAATCAATGGTACATCGGCATTAGCACTACTTTATAGTCATAGAATCTTATACAATAACAGAAATATGCATCAACATTACTGTATGTTTCATAGTTTTATAGTTTTCATAGTTTTTTTAAGGTTGAAGGGAGACTCTAAGGGCGGCTTTGCACGTTGCAACATTGCACGTGCGATGTCGGTGGGGTCAAATCGAAAGTGACGCACATCCGGCGTCACTTTCGACATCGTAGTATGTAAATCCTAGATGATACGATGAATGAGTGCAAAAGCGTCATTATCGTATTATCGGTGTATTCTCCGACATTTCCATAATGCCGGTGCAGAGACAGGTACAATGTTGTTCCTCGTTCCTGCGGCAGCACACATCGCTGTGTGTGAAGCCGCAGGAGCGAGGAACATCACCTTACCTGCCGCCGGCGGCTACGGAAGGAAGGAGGTAGGCGGGATGTTTACATCCTGCTCATCTCCGCTCCTCCGCCTGCCGTGTGACGTCGCTATGACGCCGCACGACCCGCCCCCTTGGGAAGGAAGCGGGTCGCCAGCCAGCCAGCCAGAGCGACGGTCGCAGGGCAGTTGAGTGCATGTGAAGCTAGCATAGCAATAATTTTCGCTATGCCAGCTATCACAAGATACCGTACCTGCGACGGGGGCGGGGACTATTGCGTGCGACATCGCAGCATCAACTTGCGATGTTGCAACTTGCAAAGCCCGCCTAAGTCCATCTAGTTCACCCGTAGCCTAACATGTTGATCCAGATGAAGGAAGAAAAAAAAAAAATGTTGTATGTTGTAGCACGCCTTTCTCATCGGAGGGACTCGATTAGTGAGAAGGAAAACAACCCGGCCTCTGCATCACAGGAACAGTGCATCCACTTTGAGCATCCTGGAAAAATGTCCCTAATTTCACTAAGCGAGCCCTGTATTTTTATACATTGTGTTCGTCCTGTGCACCGAGTATTGCAATTGTGACCAGAATGTGATTGCTGAGTCATGGTCATGTAACCTGACCACACACTGCTGTGGGCATTAGTAGCTTCCTGCACATTTTGCCAGCTGACCACTGGCTGACCACTAGTTTCCTGCATATTTTGCAATGAGCCGTGAATTTTACATGCCAGTCTTCTACACATGTCTTTAACTAACCAGGAGTTTCCTGCATATTTTAAACTGTAAGTGTTCCTTCCTCATAGTGGTTTGTGCAAGACTTACTAACACATATACTCTTCATCATGATGAAATCGAGTCAACCAGAGGACATCTCTCTGATACTGAGTTTTGGACGGATCAAATAATACCTGTGATCACTATCTTTTGATTAGGATTCCTATCTAATTACACTCATTCTTTCAGTCATATCACATTGGTATCACAATCTCTCCTTGATCCCAGGGATTATTTTCCATCATCAGTATTCCACTAGAGGAAGATCAATCGAAAAACACCATACCATGACCAAGAGGCATCGCTTTTAATAGGACACTATCATTGAATTTGCCACAAATTTTGATTTCTTGGTTTGTTTGGATAAACGTTGAATCACAAATAAAATCACTTTCACTACTAGGTATATTAAAACGAAAAGTAAGTTGTTTTGGCATTTGTTCGATATTCAGAGGAATCATTACACATTAGATTTCCCGATATGTTACTACACGTTTCACAAGTCCCATTTATGAACATATTGGCATAAGGCCATAACATATCATGAATTGTCCTTTCCACTAAGCTGGGTTTAAAAACATCTACAGTATTTACAGTTGTCCCAAAACCTAATTTTATATTCTCCATAGGGAGGAATCCCAGGTTAGTCAGTCCAGTCTTATTTCTTGGTACCCAAATTCCTCCCTTAAAAGCCAGATATTGTAAATTGGTGACTGTTCCACTCAAATTGCCTTGCCACCATGGATCCATCCCACTACGAGAATGGTACTGTAGTATTTCATAGACGAACATTTCGAGTGTCTTTATCAGCAAGATGATCAGAACAACTTTTCCACTTTAAGATTTCCTCCATCGATACCGGGATAGCCAGATAAGAGATACTGGTGGCTGTAACCGGAGAATGTGTTGGCTACTGCTCAGCGCATCAGTTAAAATGTGATGGTGCATCAGAAATTTATTTTCCATAGGTTCCTCCTGATGTAGACTTGTCAATCCAACGACCAAAGAGGCAAACATCATACACAGGAATTTCTCTATCTCATCACTATCGAGCTCTTCCCAGTAACTGATACCATGGATTCCACTTATTTACAACACCATCTGCAAATAGAGATACACTATTATTCTCGTAAATAACATTTTTTTTGTGGAACATATTCCCACTTCTCCACTCCTGGTCTCATTATCAAGAGAGTACAATATTTTCCGACCGCTATTACCTCTGTCTCTGAGGACTGGCCTTGGAGGTTTTGAATCCATATTTTTGCTCCTACATTTGTAATATTAGAGGATCCAAAACCTTTAGTATCCCATATTGTTAATTCTGCTGGGGCAGTTCCTTCTCTTATCTCAGACAAGTTTATTGGAATTATCAACATCTGAGCCACCTTCTGGTATATCACCAAGATCAAAGGTTCATTTCCCAAATTTAGCATCAGTACCTTGATTTCTAAAGTTCTCTCAGTACTCCACTGGGTTGCTGCCTTACAGGGAAAACCCACCATCAAACCTGAGTATGTGTCTACTGCAGTGCAGACGTATTTAGACCCTCTACTTTCTGGCAATGGACCAATGAAATCCATCTGTCAAATTTGTGCAGGTAATTGTCCTCGACCTACAGTCATGGCCAAACGTTTTGAGAATGCTACAAATATTAATTTTTACAAAATCTACTGCTTAAGTTTTTCTAATGGCTATTTGCATATACTCAAGAATGTCATAAAGAGTGATCAGCTTTACAGCAATTACTTGCAAAGTCAATATTGGCTAAGAAAATGAATTTGAACCCCCAAAACACATTTCAACATCATTGCATTCCTGCCTTAAAAGGAGCAGCTAACATTGTTTTAGTGATTGTTCCATTAACACAGGTGTGGGTGTTGATGAGGACAGGGCTGGCGATCAATCAGTCATGATTAAGTAAGAATGACACCACTGGACACTTTAAAAAGAGGCTGGTGCTTGGTCTCATTGTTTCTCTTCAGTTAACCATGGTTATCTCTAAAGAAACACGTGCAGCCATCATTGCTCTGCACAAAAATGGCCTAACAGGGAAGAGTATCGCAGCTACAAAGATTGCACCTCAGTCAACAATCTATCGCATCATCAAGAACTTCAAGGAGAGAGCTTCCATTGTTGCCAAAAAGGCTCCAGGGCGCCCAAGAAGGACCAGCAAACGCCAGGACCGTATCTTAAAACTGCTTCAGCTGCGGGATCGGACTACCAGCAGTGCCGAATTAGCTCAGCAATGGCATCAGGCTGGTGTGAGTGCTTCTGCACACACTGTGAGGCGGAGACTGCTTGAGCAAGGCCTGGTTTCAAGGAGGGCAGCAAAGAAGCCACTTCTCTCTAGAAAAAACATCAGGGACCGACTGATATTCTGCAAAAGGTACAGGGAGTGGACTGCTGAGGACTGGGGTAAAGTCATTTTCTCAGATGAATCCCCTTTTCAATTGTTTGGGACATCTGGAAAACAGCTTATTGGGAGATGAAGAGGTGAGCGCTACCACCAGTCTTGTCTCATGCCAACTGTTAAGCATCCTGAAACAATTCATGTGTGGGGTTGCTTCTCAGCCAAGGGAATCAGCTCACTCACAGTCTTGCCTAAAACACAGCCATGAATAAAGAATGGTACCAGAATGTCCTCCAAGAGCAACTTCTCCCAACTGTCCAAGAGCAGTTTGGCGCCCAACAATGCCTTTTCCAGCATGATGGAGCACCTTGCCATAAAGTAAAGGTGATCACTAAATGGCTCATGGAACAAAACATAGAGATTTTGGGTCCATGGCCTGGAAACTCCCCAGATCTTAATCCCATTGAGAACTTGAGGGCAATCATCAAGAGACGGGTGGACAAACAAAAACCAACAAATTCTGGCAAAATGCAAGCATTGCTTATGCAAGAATGGACAGCTATCAGTCAGGATTTGGTCCAGAAGTTGATTGAGAGCATGCCAGGGAGAATTGCAGAGGTCCTGAAGAAGAAGGGTCAACACTGCAAATATTGACTTGCTGCATTAACTCATTCCAACTGTCAATATAACCTTTTGGTACTCATAATATGTTTGCAATTATATTTCTGTATGTGCTGTAAACATCAGACAAACACAATTAAAAACCAGAGGGCAACCAACAGATCATGTGAAAATATAATTTTGGTGTCATTCTCAAAACTTTTGGCCATGACTGTATGTGTCCCATTACTGTAAGTGGGACCTCCTTTTTTGTGAATGTTGGCACACTGGACAGTGTAGAATGGTTTCTTTAATGATATCAAGAGTAAGAGGAACACCCCTTTCCTGAGCCCACCTGTAAGTGGCTTTTTCTCCCAAATGTCCACTTTTCTGGTGTGCCCAAACAGCTGTACCTTGCAACTATGCCTCTTTTTCCTTGTCAACTGTTGGACTGACTTGTCTGATGGCTGCTGCTTTATCTGCTTCTGAATTAAACAAAAGTTCAAGTGAGTTAGTAGGGACATGAGCATCGACATGAAATACAGTGGTCTTGGTAAATTGAATAATCTCTTCAATGTCTTGCCACGCTTCCTTGTTCCAAATATCTTTTCCATGAATTAACCATTTGTGTTTTGTCCCTCCCATTATCCATGTGGCTAATCCATTTGCTACTGACCAAGAATCGATATAAAGATGACACTCTTTTCCCTGTTCAAAAGATAATGCCAAGAATATGGCATAGAGTTCTGCATATTGGCTACTTTTGCCTTCCCCTTCTACTGACAGAAATTTTTCCAATCTGGGATTAATGCAACCCTTTTGCACAACCTTTTCCCACTCACATAACGAGCCGATCCATCTGTGAACCATGCATGTGTTTGTTGTTGTTCGGTTAAATCTTCATATGTTTTCCCCCACTTCACCGGGGATTCTTCTAGCATGGCAGCTTTGCTGGGAAAAGATGTTTCCCCAGCTACCTCTGCCACTTTCTCATGTAGAGTGGCGATACCGCCTTCTCCCTTCTTGGCCCTTTCCGAAATGTACCATTTCCATTTAATGATACTTTGTGCCTGGGCGTGCCCCACCCTCTTGGTTTTGGGACTGGACAACACCCACTGCATTATGGGTATTGCTGGTCTCAGCAATACCTCATGTTCAATGGTTAATTGTTCCGTCTCCACCAGAGCCCAATAACAAGCTAACAATTGCTGTTAAAAAGGAGTGTATTTTTCCCCAGCATCTGGTAATTTTCTATTCCAAAATCCAAGAGGAACTCTTTTTTTTCCCCCTTGTTTTTGCCAAAGTGACCAATTGGCATACATATGTTGAACTGACACGTACAGCTCCATGGGTCCTGACAACATTGGCCATAGATCCACAGCTTGTTGTATCGCTTCCTTGACCATCTCAAATGCATTTTGCTGTTCCTCTCCTCAGTGGAACTCATATTTTTTCCTCGTTACTTTGTACTAAGGAGTAGAGATGAGCGAACCGGTCCCGGTTCGGCTCGAGGCGGTTCGCCGAACGGGGGGTCTGGCTCGAGTTCGGCTCGTCGAACGTTCGACGAACCGAACTCGAGCCCATAGGAAACAATGGCAGGCAATCACAAACACAGTAAAACACCTAGAAAACACCCTCAAAGGTGTCCAAAAGGTGACAAACAACTCACAACACAACACAAACACATGGGAAAGTGACAAGGACATGTACTCATGCGAAAACAAAACAGCTGGACAAGGAAAAAGAGGAGGACACACAGATATAGGCATGGCACGCCCTTCTAAAGTCATGTAAAACACCGCAAGGTGACTCCAAGCGGAGTCTCCCTTTTTTCCAAAAATTGGGCCCCACACACCCACCCCTTCAGTGGCAGCAGTTGTGCCCCAGTTGTACACTTCACAGCTAGATTTGCATCAAGCACATTCAAAAATACGCCATTCTTATCCGTCCCCAGGATGACACCGGGGTAGGTAGCAAAGTCTTTCCTGATCCCAGCTCTGTTCATCTTGGCTTCTTTTAAAAACACAGCAAGCAAGGGTTACTCCAAGCGGAGTCTCCCTTTTTTCCAAAAATTGGGCCACACAGACACCCACCCCATCAGTGGCAGCACTTGGGCCCTAGTTGCAAACAGGATGTTTTGATTTGCATCAAGCACATTCAAAAATACGCTATTCTTAGCCGTCCCCAGGATGACACTGGGGTAGGTAGCAAAGTCTTTGCTGACCCATGACTTGTTCATCTTGGCTTCTTTTAAAAACAATGTAAGCAAGGGTTACTCCAAGCGGAGTCTCCCCTTTTTTCCAAAAATTGGGCCCCACACACACCCACCCATTCAGTGGCAGCAGTTGTGCCCCAGTTGTACACTTCACAGCTAGATTTGCATCAAGCACATTCAAAAATACGCCATTCTTATCCGTCCCCAGGATGACACCGGGGTAGGTAGCAAAGTCTTTCCTGATCCCAGCTCTGTTCATCTTGGCTTCTTTTAAAAACACAGCAAGCAAGGGTTACTCCAAGCGGAGTCTCCCTTTTTTCCAAAAATTGGGCCACACAGACACCCACCCCATCAGTGGCAGCACTTGGGCCCTAGTTGCAAACAGGATGTTTTGATTTGCATCAAGCACATTCAAAAATACGCTATTCTTAGCCGTCCCCAGGATGACACTGGGGTAGGTAGCAAAGTCTTTGCTGACCCATGACTTGTTCATCTTGGCTTCTTTTAAAAACAATGTAAGCAAGGGTTACTCCAAGCGGAGTCTCCCCTTTTTTCCAAAAATTGGGCCCCACACACACCCACCCATTCAGTGGCAGCAGTTGTGCCCCAGTTGTACACTTCACAGCTAGATTTGCATCAAGCACATTCAAAAATACGCCATTCTTATCCGTCCCCAGGATGACACCGGGGTAGGTAGCAAAGTCTTTCCTGATCCCAGCTCTGTTCATCTTGGCTTCTTTTAAAAACACAGCAAGCAAGGGTTACTCCAAGCGGAGTCTCCCTTTTTTCCAAAAATTGGGCCACACAGACACCCACCCCATCAGTGGCAGCACTTGGGCCCTAGTTGCAAACAGGATGTTTTGATTTGCATCAAGCACATTCAAAAATACGCTATTCTTAGCCGTCCCCAGGATGACACTGGGGTAGGTAGCAAAGTCTTTGCTGACCCATGACTTGTTCATCTTGGCTTCTTTTAAAAACAATGTAAGCAAGGGTTACTCCAAGCGGAGTCTCCCCTTTTTTCCAAAAATTGGGCCCCACACACACCCACCCATTCAGTGGCAGCAGTTGTGCCCCAGTTGTACACTTCACAGCTAGATTTGCATCAAGCACATTCAAAAATACGCCATTCTTATCCGTCCCCAGGATGACACCGGGGTAGGTAGCAAAGTCTTTCCTGATCCCAGCTCTGTTCATCTTGGCTTCTTTTAAAAACACAGCAAGCAAGGGTTACTCCAAGCGGAGTCTCCCTTTTTTCCAAAAATTGGGCCACACAGACACCCACCCCATCAGTGGCAGCACTTGGGCCCTAGTTGCAAACAGGATGTTTTGATTTGCATCAAGCACATTCAAAAATACGCTATTCTTAGCCGTCCCCAGGATGACACTGGGGTAGGTAGCAAAGTCTTTGCTGACCCATGACTTGTTCATCTTGGCTTCTTTTAAAAACAATGTAAGCAAGGGTTACTCCAAGCGGAGTCTCCCCTTTTTTCCAAAAATTGGGCCCCACACACACCCACCCATTCAGTGGCAGCAGTTGTGCCCCAGTTGTACACTTCACAGCTAGATTTGCATCAAGCACATTCAAAAATACGCCATTCTTATCCGTCCCCAGGATGACACCGGGGTAGGTAGCAAAGTCTTTCCTGATCCCAGCTCTGTTCATCTTGGCTTCTTTTAAAAACACAGCAAGCAAGGGTTACTCCAAGCGGAGTCTCCCTTTTTTCCAAAAATTGGGCCACACAGACACCCACCCCATCAGTGGCAGCACTTGGGCCCTAGTTGCAAACAGGATGTTTTGATTTGCATCAAGCACATTCAAAAATACGCTATTCTTAGCCGTCCCCAGGATGACACTGGGGTAGGTAGCAAAGTCTTTGCTGACCCATGACTTGTTCATCTTGGCTTCTTTTAAAAACAATGTAAGCAAGGGTTACTCCAAGCGGAGTCTCCCCTTTTTTCCAAAAATTGGGCCCCACACACACCCACCCATTCAGTGGCAGCAGTTGTGCCCCAGTTGTACACTTCACAGCTAGATTTGCATCAAGCACATTCAAAAATACGCCATTCTTATCCGTCCCCAGGATGACACCGGGGTAGGTAGCAAAGTCTTTCCTGATCCCAGCTCTGTTCATCTTGGCTTCTTTTAAAAACACAGCAAGCAAGGGTTACTCCAAGCGGAGTCTCCCTTTTTTCCAAAAATTGGGCCACACAGACACCCACCACATCAGTGGCAGCACTTGGGCCCTAGTTGCAAACAGGATGTTTTGATTTGCATCAAGCACATTCAAAAATACGCTATTCTTAGCCGTCCCCAGGATGACACCGGGGTAGGTAGCAAAGTCTTTCCTGATCCCAGCTCTGTTCATCTTGGCTTCTTTTAAAAACACAGCAAGCAAGGGTTACTCCAAGCGGAGTCTCCCTTTTTTCCAAAAATTGGGCCACACAGACACCCACCCCATCAGTGGCAGCACTTGGGCCCTAGTTGCAAACAGGATGTTTTGATTTGCATCAAGCACATTCAAAAATACGCTATTCTTAGCCGTCCCCAGGATGACACCGGGGTAGGTAGCAAAGTCTTTCCTGATCCCAGCTCTGTTCATCTTGGCTTCTTTTAAAAACACAGCAAGCAAGGGTTACTCCAAGCGGAGTCTCCCTTTTTTCCAAAAATTGGGCCACACAGACACCCACCCCATCAGTGGCAGCACTTGGGCCCTAGTTGCAAACAGGATGTTTTGATTTGCATCAAGCACATTCCAAATCCACAAGCATTTACTCTCCCCAGGATGACACAGGGGTAGTAAATTCCTTCTGGATCCATGACTTGTTCATTTTGATGAACGTCAGTCTGTCCACATTGTCACTGGACAGACGCGTGCGCTTATCTGTCAGCACACACCCAGCAGCACTGAATACACGTTCAGAGACAACGCTGGCAGCTGGACACGACAAAATCTCCAAGGCGTAAGTTGCGAGCTCTGGCCATTTTTGTAGGTTTGAAGCCCAAAAGGAGCAAGGCTCCAGTTGCACAGTCATGGCATCGATGTTCATTTGGAGATACTCCTGTATCATCCTCTCCAGCCGTTGACTATGTGTCAGACTTGTTGTCTCTGGTGGCCTTGCAAAAGAGGGTCTAAAAAAATTATGAAAAGATTCCATAAAATTGCTGTTACCGGCACCAGAAAAGGTCCTACTGGTACGGGTAGACTGTTGAAGATGACGAGACCGTCCCATGTTTGTCAAGTTACAACTGGGAGATTCACTCCCTGCACCTGCACGGTTGTTTGGTGGAAAAGCCGAGCTAAGATCTAGTAACAGCTTCTGCTGATACTCCTGCATACGTGCGTCCCTTTCTATGGCTGGAATTATGTCACAAAATTTGGACTTGTACCGGGGATCTAATAGTGTGGCAATCCAGTAGTCATCATCACTTCTAATTTTGACAATACGACTGTCATGTTGGAGGTAGTGCAACAAAAAGGCACTCATGTGTCTTGCGCAGCCATGCGGACCAAGTCCATGCTGTGTTTGTGGCATAGAGGTGCTACCCGTTCTTTCTTCCTCTGACATCTGACCCCAACCTCTTTCAACTGAAATTTGACCAAGGTCTCCCTCATCCGCTGAGTCTTCCATGTCCATGGACAGTTCGTCCTCCATTTCTTCATGTTCTCCTGCACCTTGCTCAACATTTCGCCTGCTACTATGCGCCCTTGTCGATCCCTGTCCCCCATGGTCCCATGCCTGCTGCGTTGGTGATGATGAACGTCTGGACCTTCGTGATGTTGTTGTCCCTTGCGCATATGAATCCTCCTGTAGTTCCTCCCCTTCATGTTGTCCCACCCCCTGACTCCGAATAGTGTTTAGCGTGTGCTCCAGCATGTAAATGACTGGAATCGTCATGCTGATAATGGCATTGTCAGAGCTAAACATATTCGTCGCCATGTCGAAACTGTGCAGAAGGGTGCATAGGTCCTTGATCTGAGACCACTCCATCAGGGTGATCTGCCCCACCTCTGCATCTCGTTGGCCCAGGCTATACGTCATGACGTATTGCACCAGGGCTCTGCGGTGCTGCCACAGTCGCTGTAACATGTGGAGAGTTGAATTCCAGCGTGTCGCCACATCGCATTTCAGGCGATGAACCGGCAGGCCGAAAGACTTCTGGAGCGATGCAAGTCGCTCTGCTGCGGCGCTTGAACGGCGGAAGTGAGCTGACAGTTTTCGTGCCCTGTTCAGAAGGCCATCTAGGCCGGGATAGTGTGTTAAAAATTGCTGCACGACAAGGTTCAACACGTGAGCCATACAAGGTACGTGTGTCACCTTGCCCAGGCGAAGTGCCGCACCCAGGTTTGCAGCATTGTCGCACACGGCCTTACCAGGCTGCAGTTTGAGTGGAGACAACCATTTATTAAACTCGGACCGCAAAGCTGACCACAACTCCTCAGCTGTGTGACTCTTATTACCAAGACATGTCAAGCTAAAGACCGCCTGATGCCGTTGCGCTCTGCTGCCAGCATAGTAATGAGGGGTGCGTGATTCCTTCTGCGCAGTGAGAACGCTGGTGGCCTGACCAGGCAGGCTTGGGGCGGAGGTGGAGGACCCAGATGAGGTGGAGGATGCAGAAGCAGTGGCGGAACTTGGACAGACAGAGGATTGACACACAAGTCGTGGGGACGGCAAGACTTGTGCAGCAGACCCTTCACCATCTATCACCATAGTTACCCAGTGCCCAGTCAGCGACATGTAACGTCCCTGTCCATGCTTACTGGTCCAAGTATCGGTGGTGAAATGCACCCGTTCACACACAGAGTTTCTCAAGGAAGCGGTGATGTTGTGTGCGACATGCTGGTGTAGCGCGGGCACACCTTTCTTAGAGAAGTAGTGGCGACTAGGCATCTGGTACTGGGGCACAGCGACAGACATAAGGTCTCTAAAATCCTGTGTGTCCACTAGGCGGAAAGGCAGCATTTCGGTAGCCAACAGCTTACAGAGGGATAGAGTCAACCTCTTAGCTTTGTCATGGGTCGGAGGAAGTGGCCTTTTATTTGACCACATCTGAGGGACAGAGATCTGGCTGCTGTGTGTAGACGGTGTTGAGTAGGGTGTCCCTTGAAAAATGCAGGTTTGTGAGGAAAGTGCAGGCGGAGACATGATGTTGCCTTCATCCAACGTTGGTGCTATCGATGTCTGAGAGAGCTGTACACACTCACTTGTTTCCCCTTCCAAACCAACTGACGACCTTACAAGCAAACTGCCTGTTGCGGTTACAGTGGTGGAAGTTTTGCGTGGAAAAACAGGTGTGGCAGCTGTCCCCACAGTCCTAGAAGATGAAGAGCGCGCGGATGCAGTGGAAGGGGCGGGCGGTGGATGGTTCGCTCCACTAGGCCGCATTGCAGCACGGTGAGCTTCCCACCGGGACTTATGATATTTAGTCATGTGACGATTCATGGAAGAAGTTGTCAAACTGCTGAGGTTTTGACCTCTACTAACAGAATCATGACAAATGTTACATATCACATGAGTTGGGCGATCTTTTTCGATGTGAAAAAAGGACCAGGCTAGGCAAGGCTTAGAGGCCATGCGACCTGTTGATCCACCCCGAATAATGCTCATAGGCAGAGTGGTGGCTGAGGATGCAGTTGTAGACGTGCTACCAGTGCTCCGACTCTGTCCAGGAAGGCGCAAGGTAACTTCGTCGTCGGTTGCATCCTCCTCCACCGCCTCTGTTGACCTCCTCGAGTGCCTGACTGGGGGTTGACAGTAGGTGGGATCTAGAACGTCATCATCAATTGTTGTGTTTGCACTCCCCTCCCCCTCAGACCGAGCCTCTTCTTGCCCTGACCGAATATTTAAGTTGTCATCCCAATCGGGTATCTGCGTCTCATCTTCATCAGTATGTTCCTCATTGTCTATAACCACAGGTGTTACAGTTTGTGACAAAGGGTCAACATTATGCTCAGAAACTTGGTCCTCACGGCCTGAATCTGAGTCACAAAGGTTCTGGGCATCACTGCAGACCATTTCCTGTTCTGTACTCACTGTAGCTTGGGAGCAGACCTCTGATTCCCAGGCTATAGTGTGACTGAACAGCTCTGCAGACTCAGCCATCTCAGTTCCACCATACTGTGCAGGGCTGATGGAGACTTCAGAGCTGGGAGAAAGCAAGTTTGATTGGGATGACAACTCAGAGGACTGGTGTTTTTTGGATGCGGTACTTGAAGTGGCAGAGAGGGCACTTGTTGGACCACTTGAGATCCATTCAAGCATTTTCCTTTTTTGCCCATCATCTACCTTTGTTCCTGTTGTTCGTGTCCGTAACAAAGGGAGCACATCGGATTGTCCACGGTAAGTAGTAGACATCTTACTTTTGCTGGTAGATGGTCTATCTTCAGCAGATGATAATGGAGCTTTGCCACCTTCCCCACGGACAAAACCTTTTTTGCCTTTTCCACCACGCCTCTTCCCCTTTCCACCAGCATCTGTCATTTTGCCACTCATGTTGATTGCGACAAGATTGTGGACTGAAAATGTGGTAGTAAAAATTGAGAGGTGGTGAAGATTGCAGTGGTGGTCTAGCTTTATTAACAGCAGAATAATAAAGAATAAATATCCCTGACAATGCAACTTAGTTATAATTAGTTGGAGTGTGCAACGCAGGCAGACGTGCTGCAAATGTCTTTGCACTAGTGGGACTATAGCAAAGTCCAATAGCCACGTATAGGATGCCACTAGGTACACTGAGTGTTTGCTAGTATAATGGCTTGGTTAGAATGAGTTGTAGTGTGCAACGCAGGCAGACGCGCTCTGCAAATGTCTTTGCACTAGTGGGACTATAGCAAAGTCCAATAGCCACGTATAGGATGCCACTAGGTACACTGAGTGTTTGCTAGTATAATGGCTTGGTTAGAATGAGTTGTAGTGTGCAACGCAGGCAGACGCGCTCTGCAAATGTCTTTGCACTAGTGGGACTATAGCAAAGTCCAATAGCCACGTATAGGATGCCACTAGGTACACTGAGTGTTTGCTAGTATAATGGCTTGGTTAGAATGAGTTGTAGTGTGCAACGCAGGCAGACGCGCTCTGCAAATGTCTTTGCACTAGTGGGACTATAGCAAAGTCCAATAGCCACGTATAGGATGCCACTAGGTACACTGAGTGTTTGCTAGTATAATGGCTTGGTTAGAATGAGTTGTAGTGTGCAACGCAGGCAGACGCGCTCTGCAAATGTCTTTGCACTAGTGGGACTATAGCAAAGTCCAATAGCCACGTATAGGATGCCACTAGGTACACTGAGTGTTTGCTAGTATAATGGCTTGGTTAGAATGAGTTGTAGTGTGCAACGCAGGCAGACGCGCTCTGCAAATGTCTTTGCACTAGTGGGACTATAGCAAAGTCCAATAGCCACGTATAGGATGCCACTAGGTACACTGAGTGTTTGCTAGTATAATGGCTTGGTTAGAATGAGTTGTAGTGTGCAACGCAGGCAGACGCGCTCTGCAAATGTCTTTGCACTAGTGGGACTATAGCAAAGTCCAATAGCCACGTATAGGATGCCACTAGGTACACTGAGTGTTTGCTAGTATAATGGCTTGGTTAGAATGAGTTGTAGTGTGCAACGCAGGCAGACGCGCTCTGCAAATGTCTTTGCACTAGTGGGACTATAGCAAAGTCCAATAGCCACGTATAGGATGCCACTAGGTACACTGAGTGTTTGCTAGTATAATGGCTTGGTTAGAATGAGTTGTAGTGTGCAACGCAGGCAGACGCGCTCTGCAAATGTCTTTGCACTAGTGGGACTATAGCAAAGTCCAATAGCCACGTATAGGATGCCACTAGGTACACTGAGTGTTTGCTAGTATAATGGCTTGGTTAGAATGAGTTGTAGTGTGCAACGCAGGCAGACGCGCTCTGCAAATGTCTTTGCACTAGTGGGACTATAGCAAAGTCCAATAGCCACGTATAGGATGCCACTAGGTACACTGAGTGTTTGCTAGTATAATGGCTTGGTTAGAATGAGTTGTAGTGTGCAACGCAGGCAGACGCGCTCTGCAAATGTCTTTGCACTAGTGGGACTATAGCAAAGTCCAATAGCCACGTATAGGATGCCACTAGGTACACTGAGTGTTTGCTAGTATAATGGCTTGGTTAGAATGAGTTGTAGTGTGCAACGCAGGCAGACGCGCTCTGCAAATGTCTTTGCACTAGTGGGACTATAGCAAAGTCCAATAGCCACGTATAGGATGCCACTAGGTACACTGAGTGTTTGCTAGTATAATGGCTTGGTTAGAATGAGTTGTAGTGTGCAACGCAGGCAGACGCGCTCTGCAAATGTCTTTGCACTAGTGGGACTATAGCAAAGTCCAATAGCCACGTATAGGATGCCACTAGGTACACTGAGTGTTTGCTAGTATAATGGCTTGGTTAGAATGAGTTGTAGTGTGCAACGCAGGCAGACGCGCTCTGCAAATGTCTTTGCACTAGTGGGACTATAGCAAAGTCCAATAGCCACGTATAGGATGCCACTAGGTACACTGAGTGTTTGCTAGTATAATGGCTTGGTTAGAATGAGTTGTAGTGTGCAACGCAGGCAGACGCGCTCTGCAAATGTCTTTGCACTAGTGGGACTATAGCAAAGTCCAATAGCCACGTATAGGATGCCACTAGGTACACTGAGTGTTTGCTAGTATAATGGCTTGGTTAGAATGAGTTGTAGTGTGCAACGCAGGCAGACGCGCTCTGCAAATGTCTTTGCACTAGTGGGACTATAGCAAAGTCCAATAGCCACGTATAGGATGCCACTAGGTACACTGAGTGTTTGCTAGTATAATGGCTTGGTTAGAATGAGTTGTAGTGTGCAACGCAGGCAGACGCGCTCTGCAAATGTCTTTGCACTAGTGGGACTATAGCAAAGTCCAATAGCCACGTATAGGATGCCACTAGGTACACTGAGTGTTTGCTAGTATAATGGCTTGGTTAGAATGAGTTGTAGTGTGCAACGCAGGCAGACGCGCTCTGCAAATGTCTTTGCACTAGTGGGACTATAGCAAAGTCCAATAGCCACGTATAGGATGCCACTAGGTACACTGAGTGTTTGCTAGTATAATGGCTTGGTTAGAATGAGTTGTAGTGTGCAACGCAGGCAGACGCGCTCTGCAAATGTCTTTGCACTAGTGGGACTATAGCAAAGTCCAATAGCCACGTATAGGATGCCACTAGGTACACTGAGTGTTTGCTAGTATAATGGCTTGGTTAGAATGAGTTGTAGTGTGCAACGCAGGCAGACGCGCTCTGCAAATGTCTTTGCACTAGTGGGACTATAGCAAAGTCCAATAGCCACGTATAGGATGCCACTAGGTACACTGAGTGTTTGCTAGTATAATGGCTTGGTTAGAATGAGTTGTAGTGTGCAACGCAGGCAGACGCGCTCTGCAAATGTCTTTGCACTAGTGGGACTATAGCAAAGTCCAATAGCCACGTATAGGATGCCACTAGGTACACTGAGTGTTTGCTAGTATAATGGCTTGGTTAGAATGAGTTGTAGTGTGCAATGCAGGCAGACGCGCTCTGCAAATGTCTTTGCACTAGTGGGACTATAGCAAAGTCCAATAGCCACGTATAGGATGCCACTAGGTACACTGAGTGTTTGCTAGTATAATGGCTTAGTTATCAGTTGGAGTGTGCAGAGGACAAGAGGGTACAGTGGCAGGATTGTGGTGCTCTGGGTAGAGGAATGGAAGACTGCCTTTCTATTCCCTCCTAATGGTGAAATGCAGGTAGGAAATCCCTGACCTGGGCTACACAGACGCTGTTGCTGTTTGCAGGACCTGTCACCTATGGCTCTCTGACCCTGCCGGTTGGAGCCCTTAAAAGGACTGCTATAAAGTGCTCTCCCTAAGCTGTCTAACGCTGTGTATGCAGCGCATACAGCTGTATCGGCTATAGGACTCAGGAAGACGGAGCTGCGACAGTGATGTCTGACACCAAAGACGCAGAAGGCAGATAATGGCGTCCGTGAAGAAAATGTCCGGTTTTATAATGCAGGGACATGTGACATGCAGATCCTATCACACATGCCGTTGCTTCTCTGGCTCAAAGTCCACTTAGCTGTGTGTGTGTCTGGGATTGGCTGACATGCTGGCCCGCCCCACAAGACGCGCGCACTTAGGGAAGGAAGACAAGAAAAAAAAAAAAAAAAAATGGCGATCGCCATTATAGAAACAGCAGTGATCTGAAGGCGCTGTTCACGCACACTATACACTGAAATGTGATAATAGTTTGATTCACAGAGTGACTTACACTATTACAGCAGAAACCAAGCTATGATTTAGCTGTTTTTTGGCTGCTAGAACCGTTCTCGAACGTTTATAGAACTACCGAGCTTTTGCAAAAAGCTCGAGTTCTAGTTCGATCTAGAACATGCCCCAAAATCACTCGAGCCGCGAACTGGAGAACCACGAACCACGAACCGCGCTCAACTCTACTAAGGAGCCAACATTTGTCCCAAATGAGGGATATGTTGTCTCCAAAAACCAAACAATCCAATATTAGACTGAGTCTCCTGTTTGGCTTTAGGGGCTGGAAAATTAATAATTTTCTGTCTGCATTGGGCAAGATCTCTCTGTGACCCTTGTTCCACTGAATCCCTAGATATTTTACCACCTGAGACGGTCCTTGAACGTTGGCATCATTGATTTCCCATCCTTTACTCCTCATTTGAACAACCAGTTTTGTCAATTGATCTTTCACACTTTGCTCAATCCATCCAAATGCTCTGCCACCACCCGGTGACAGATTGTGGGGCTATGTAGCCATCCTTGGGGTAACCTGGTAAAGGTATATTGTCTCCCTAACCAAGTGAATGCAAATTGACCTTGAGCCTTCTCTTCTATAGGTATAGTAAAGAAAGCATTTGCCAAATCAATTACTGCATACCAAGTTCTGGAGTGAGTCTGAATATTTTCCACAATCGTTATTGTATCCGGAACTGCAGCTGTCAAAGGAGGAGTATTCTTGTTTAACCCCCTATAATCAACTGTCATGCCATCACTCTTTTTAACTGGCCAGACAGGATTATTCCAAACGGTAGTAGTAGGGCGCATTACCCCAGTTTCTACCAATTCTTTAATGGTTTCTCATATCTCTCTGTGACCTCCTGGTATTCGATATTGTTTCATAGCTACCATCTTTGTAGCTGGAGGCACATGTACAGCGGGCATTTTGACTTTGCCCACCACCACCGGTCGCATTTCCTTATGAAAAGACTTAACCCCAAAGGAGAATTTTCCTTCTGTTAGATTAAGAGTCATCACTTTTAGGACATCAATTCCCAAAATATATTCTGGTAAAGGAACTACCAGCACCGTATACTTCTTGATAGGTATCTTCAAAGCTACCTGTGTCTGAACCCCGGTGATCACTTGACCCCTCGAGGTCCCTTTATTTTTTCTGTGTTTCCATGAATTAAAGTAGCCTCCGCCCCCGTGTCAATCAAAGCAAATTTTACAGCAGCTTTTTCTGCCACATTCTGATAATGTCCAAATTTATCTTTCAACAGTTGGGTATTACATTCCAGAACTGTTTTCTGGCCACCTAATTCTATCATCTTTTGTTCCATCTGGGAACCTTATTTCTGCATCTTTAGATTATGCTCATGCATCGCGCGATATGCACTTGCCAAAATCCAGATGCGCCGTCCTAAAGACACATCACCTGCTTTCATAGGGACACTACTGAGTGCATTCACAACATCAGTAGGTTCACTACCCTTGAGCTTATCCTGCCATTGTTCTGCCAATCCACAATTGACCAATTCATGTGCTATAAGATTGTAGGGAGCCTCAGTCCAGCCGGGGATCTCCACAACAACCTCCTTAATATTATCCTTACGTTTTCTGAACATTTTGACACTATGCAAAAAGATTGAAAAAAATCTGGAATTTTGCGAAATATATATTTTTAATTTCCAAATTACAAAAATTCGTTAATTACTTCTTCTAGAAGTAATCCTGCCGACTACGCCAATTTATGTCTTGCTAAATTCTCCTAAAAAAGGGGCTGAAAGCCCATACTTATGAAGCGCTAACTGATATCCTAATCAGGCATGGATACTAAGATTCTTTATAGCAAGATATTGTTTATTTTAATAGCACATGAATAATCAATGGTACATAGGCATTAGAACTACTTTATAGTATATACAATAACAGAAATATGCATCAACATTACCGTATGTTGCAGCACGCCTTTCTCATCAGAGGGGCTCGATTAATGAGAAGGAAAACAACCCGGCCTCTGCATCACAGGAACAGTGCGTCCACTTTGAGCGTCCTGGAAAAATGTCCCTAATCTCACTAAGCGAGCCCTGTATTTTTATACATTGTGTTCGCTGTGTGCGCCGAGTATTGCAATTGTGACCAGCATGTGATTGCTGAGTCATAGTCATGTAACCTGACCATACACTGCTGTGGGCACCGGTAGCTTCCTGCACATTTGGCAGCTGACCACTGACTGGCCACTAGTTTCCTGCATATTTTGCAATGAGCCGTGAATTTTACATGCCAGTTTCCTAAACGTCTTTAACTAACCACGAGTTTCCTGCATATTTTAAACTGTAAGCGTTCCTTCCTCATAGTGGTTTGTTCAAGACTTACTAACACGTATACTCTTCAGCATGGTGAAATCGGGTCAACCAGAGGACATCTCTCTGATACTGAGTTTTGGATGGATCAAATAATACCTGTGATCACTATCTTTTGATTAGGATTCCTATCTAATTACACTCATTCTTTCAGTCATATCACATTGGTATCACAGAGGTAGCAAGCTTCCGTCGTTGCCGGTTTCATGTGGTTATTGCGGCTTGCAATCACTGGTGGTTCCCAGTAAGGGGCGTCAGCATCCGGCCTCGGCTCCCTAACTGGCTCTGGCTTTAAGTGAACTCTTGCAGCCCCAACAGCCGTTGGGATGCCGCGCGACAGTGAACCGGTGGATCTTTGGGCTCCACTTCCGCCTTGGCAGATGGAAGAACCGACTGCTCCACAGCTGGGGTTGCAGGGTCCGGGCACTCCGCCTCTGAGGACAGGCCCAGTGATGCGGCCGGGTCTGGTCTGGCCGATGTCCAGATGACCGCTGGCGTGACTGGGACAAGGGACAAAACCGGGGTTTCTCCAGCTGGGGCGTCATATGAAGACACTGTAGGTTCCGTTGCCGCGTTAGTAGTGGGCAGCTCGGTGTCCGCCGAGGACGGGGTAGGTGACGGTGGAGTGGTCACCGCAAGCGTGGACGGTCTGGACCCCTCAGCTGCTGTGGTCGGATTTGGGCAATCAGTAGGGACTGGGTAACCGCTTACCCTCTCTTCACGTGGGATCTTGATCTCACGAGCTCGCAACGCCATCGCCAGGCTCCTCATCTCTTCCCTCAAAAGATTCAAGATCAACAGGAACTACATCCGCATCCTCCTACACAGCTTCTCTGTCTCCTCCTCGATCCATGTCGCGGTCCCGGGAACAGCGCTTTCTGGCGACCACCTCTGCTCCGCCATCTTTCATTTGCGTTGTCCAAGAATGTTATGGCAGAGTCCTGGCGTCCCT
The DNA here is from genome assembly GCF_048569485.1 of Anomaloglossus baeobatrachus. NCBI lineage: Eukaryota > Metazoa > Chordata > Amphibia > Anura > Aromobatidae > Anomaloglossus > Anomaloglossus baeobatrachus. The sequence goes on along the minus strand of NC_134354.1, from coordinate 334,800,227 downwards.
GCTTCTCTTCCACTGTAGTTACATTCCGGCACGCCCCCTCGGTTTTCACTCAGCACTCCTTTGCACGCTGTGGCCCTCTGGGAACTTCCGGTTCCGGCCTCACACTCAGGACTAAGGGCGGGGCTTCTGCTTCACACGCTTTCGCGGGGAACATGGCGTTTTGGCGCAAAAAGATGGCGGAACATGGCGAAATTGGCAGAAAAAGGAATTTTGACTCGCAGTTTTCGGTTTCCAAGGCGCGTTTCCAAGGTAGCTTCCTGCACATTTGGCAGCTGACCACTGACTGGCCACTAGTTTCCTGCATATTTTGCAATGAGCCGTGAATTTTACATGCCAGTTTCCTAAACGTCTTTAACTAACCACGAGTTTCCTGCATATTTTAAACTGTAAGCGTTCCTTCCTCATAGTGGTTTGTTCAAGACTTACTAACACGTATACTCTTCAGCATGGTGAAATCGGGTCAACCAGAGGACATCTCTCTGATACTGAGTTTTGGATGGATCAAATAATACCTGTGATCACTATCTTTTGATTAGGATTCCTATCTAATTACACTCATTCTTTCAGTCATATCACATTGGTATCACAGAGGTAGCAAGCTTCCGTCGTTGCCGGTTTCATGTGGTTATTGCGGCTTGCAATCACTGGTGGTTCCCAGTAAGGGGCGTCAGCGTCCGGCCTCGGCTCCCTAACTGGCTCTGGCTTTAAGTGAACTCTTGCAGCCCCAACAGCCGTTGGGATGCCGCGCGACAGTGAACCGGTGGATCTTTGGGCTCCACTTCCGCCTTGGCAGATGGAAGAACCGACTGCTCCACAGCTGGGGTTGCAGGGTCCGGGCACTCCGCCTCTGAGGACAGGCCCAGTGATGCGGCCGGGTCTGGTCTGGCCGATGTCCAGATGACCGCTGGCGTGACTGGGACAAGGGACAAAACCGGGGTTTCTCCAGCTGGGGCGTCATATGAAGACACTGTAGGTTCCGTTGCCGCGTTAGTAGTGGGCAGCTCGGTGTCCGCCGAGGACGGGGTAGGTGACGGTGGAGTGGTCACCGCAAGCGTGGACGGTCTGGACCCCTCAGCTGCTGTGGTCGGATTTGGGCAATCAGTAGGGACTGGGTAACCGCTTACCCTCTCTTCACGTGGGATCTTGATCTCACGAGCTCGCAACGCCATCGCCAGGCTCCTCATCTCTTCCCTCAAAAGATTCAAGATCAACAGGAACTACATCCGCATCCTCCTACACAGCTTCTCTGTCTCCTCCTTGATCCATGTCGCGGTCCCGGGAACAGCGCTTTCTGGCGACCACCTCTGCTCCGCCATCTTTCATTTGCGTTGTCCAAGAATGTTATGGCAGAGTCCTGGCGTCCCTGCTTCTCTTCCACTGTAGTTACATTCCGGCACGCCCCCTCGGTTTTCACTCAGCACTCCTTTGCACGCTGTGGCCCTCTGGGAACTTCCGGTTCCGGCCTCACACTCAGGACGAAGGGCGGGGCTTCTGCTTCACACGCTTTCGCGGGGAACATGGCGTTTTGGCGCAAAAAGATGGCGGAACATGGCGAAATTGGCAGAAAAAGGAATTTTGACTCGCAGTTTTCGGTTTCCAAGGCGCACGTCACCCAGGTGAGTGGGTGCTGCTCGGATCCTGTTCGTGAATCCAAGTTTAGTTTGAGGGTGTGTCGCCCCCGCGTGAGCAGCCGGGCTGCTCGGATCCGGATCCGCAATTACTCGAGAGGGCTCCGGACCCAGGGGTTGTACGGCTCCTCAAACCAAGGGGGGTTATGTACAGGGGATGGAAAGTTCATGATGCCACCAGTGGTGCGTGGTAAGGTGGAGTACCACCAATGCAATTGGGAGTACCCAGTGGCGATAGTGTGGACATCTAGGTGTTTAACCCCTCCATGGGTAGGGAAATGCCCCGGGACCCGATGAAGGTGACGGGGAGGTGCTATTGGGACGGTAAGGGTCACTTGCGTACTCAGTCCAATAACGCTGACACAGACAACTGTAGTAAACCAAAGTTCTGAAAACCGCTGCCGCTGAGAGGGAGCACGCCTGGGAACCGTGCACGTTGGTGTTGCCTGTTAGTCTGTGACCTTTTCCCGTGGCACCTTGTCTTCTAATTGGTCCCTTTAGCCTGAAACTAATCGGGTCCTGCTCCCCAGTATGGCTAACTGGGTGAGCTTGCTCTCAGGGTTCATGCTTGGGATTTTCTGGACCGTGTAGTGGGAAAGTTTTATCCTTTTCATTGCACTAGTACCCCTATTTTGGAGTAGGTGGAGAACGGATCTTGAAGGCTCCATTCTCGTCGGGTAAATTGTCAGGACACCTAAAGCTACTCCCTGACCTAGGGTCCACGTACCCCGTCATGCCCAGGCCCCTGAGCAGTGATGGCACAAGGCCGCCGGCTGTCCTCCTCGACAGTCCATGCCCCTTGTCATGATCCCCTGCGACCGGGGTCCAGCTCCTACCAGGCCCAGACCAACGTCTTCCACCTAGTAGTTCATGGAGCCCAGCTCCTGACCTCTCCTCTTGAGAGTCACCGCTCAAATGCGCTTTCCCCTAACACTCCTGACCCCCCTTCAACCAAGCCCCCAAGTGGGAGACCCTATTTCACTCAGGCCGTCCACTGGTGTGTTTGGTGGGTGTGGTGCAGAGTGTTTCTAGGATTTTGATTAGCCTGTTCTTGGCAACACCAAAGGTGAGGGACCCGTAATACATGGAATATGAGGGGCTGGCTGCATTATACATGGAACATGGGGGGGGGCTGCTTGCATTATACATGAAGGCCTGGGGGGCTGGCTGCATTATTCATGGAGCATGGGGTGAATTATAATATATGGAGGACTATGGGGCACAGTATAATATATGGAGTACTATGGGGTGAATTATAATATATGGAAAACTATGGGAAATGCATTCTAGTATGAAGGGTTATGTGGGACCCTTTATACAACATAGAAGACTATGTGGGGGCCATTATAGTATTTGGAGAACTATATACAAGGGAGGACAAAGATAAAAGCAGGGGATGGGAACGTATTGTGCTGATGGAAAAGGGCTCTTTCCCTCAGCACCCAGCTTTCCCATGCTCTGCTATACATCTCTCAGCACCCAGCTTTCCCATGCTCTGATATGGGAAAGGTAGGTGCTGAGGGAAAGATGTATAGCAGAGCATGGGGAAGCTGGGTTCCGAGGACAAGATGGATATCAGAACATAGGAAAGCTGGGTGCTGAGGGAAAAAGCCAAGTGTCGCATTATCCTGTACCCCGAGTGTTGTTGTGCCATACCCCAAGTGTCGGTGTACATAGAGGGGGGCCCAGGTCCGAACTTTGCATCGGGGCCCATCAAACTCTAGTTACGCCACTGGCACACTTCATATATGGGAGGCCTGGAGCAGTTTGCAAAAGAAGACTGGTCCAAAATTCCAGCTGAGAGGTGTAAGAAGCTTGTTGGTTATACGAAGCAAATGATTGCAGTTATTTATTCCAAAGGGCGTGCAACTAAATATTAAGTCGAGGGTGCAAACAAGTTTCTCCGGGCCAATTTTGGAGTTGTACTTAAAATTATGTCCATTTTGCTCGTTTTTTTGTGTTGTTGCAATACACAAAAAGGAAATAAACGTGTGTAACAAAATGTGTAATTGCAATAATTTTCTGGGAGAAATACTGCATTTTCTAGAACAATTTCAAGGGTGCCAACACTTTCTGTCACAATTGTATAAACACCAAGAGTTGTACATTTTTAACTACACAATATGCTAAATTTGCTGTCTTTCATAACTTAGTTTTCTGCAAATACAGGGAATAATGAATTTCTCTATAGAGGTCTGGTTCATAATAAAGCCCACAAAAATGAGATCTATGTTTCACTATAAATGTTCAGTTTTTGAAATAACTTTCAGAAGGAATGGAAAACAAAGAAGTAACTTATACTTCTCAAGCTTGTTGGATTAATTTAGCATCGGCTAAAGAAAAAACTGCATCAAAAACTCCAGTTGTGTTTTTTAAAATAAAAAACCAGTGAAGCGAACATCAGATGTTATGATTAGTGGCCCCTATGTTACTAACGTATATAATACAAGCTTTATGCTGATCAGACTAAATAAAAACAAACTACAGTATGTTGGCCTGACATTGGGTACTTTCAATTGCTTTACTTCATATTAATGTAGACTCAGCATGACCATGGAGTGGAGAGGATTGTGGCCACTACTACTGGTTTACAAGCAAGTTTTATGAGTACAATTATAAGTTCAGATATCTTACTGAACATTGATGTCTTTTAGACATGTATTGCTGCAATTATCCTGTACATAGTGGCTGACTCATCACAGCTTTTATGCCACAAAAGTGTCGGAAATGTGGTGTAAAAGCTTTGAAAAGTTGCAATTTTTTTGTGCAACGTGGAGTTGCATAGTAGACTTGCACCAGACATTTACAACTTCTGTCATTTTCATGCCAGTTTGAATAAGCTCCGTTAAAATGGGTAGAGATGGGTTGGGACAGGAAGTGGTCATGGCCACCTGTCCAATTTATCAAAACTGCTGGAGTAGCAATTCTGGTGTGGCACAAGGAGGCGCTTGCAAGTCAGACTAAGTGACAAATTCATTAAGTGGCATGTGTACCGCCCCGGTGTTAGTCGGGCTGCTCGGATCCGGGATCGTGGCTCGAGGGGGGTCTGGACCCTTTGATCCGTATAAAGGGGGCATTTATAGGGGATAAGTTCGTGATGCCACCTGCGGGTTGTGGTAAGGGGAGTACCGCCGCTGCTGTAAGGAGTACCGGGGCAGATGGGGTTAAGCAGCCAGATGTCAGTCCCTCCTCAGGTAGGGAAAGCCCCGGGAGAGCAAGGTGCAGGGGACCAGTGTACTCACTGTGGCTAGTCGCGGTTCTGGATAAGGTTTATAAAGGAGACACAGATGCTGTAGGTAAACCAAAGTCTCTGAGTGCCGCTGACGCTGCGGGGAGCCCGTCCAAGTACTCGTCCCACCGGTGTCACATAGTAATCCGGAGCCTGCCTCCATGCACAGTTTCGTGTCCATGTGGGTCCCTATAGTTTGAAGCTGTAAGGTCCCGTTCTTCAGTTTTTAAGTGAAGTCTTGCTCCTAAGGGCTGGCACTTGGGACTTCAGTGGGTTGCTTATTCTGGAAAACCCTGTCCCCCACGGTGTGCTGATGCCCTCAGTCTCTGAGCTCTGAGAAGGTCCCTGAAGGTCCCCTTCCTCTGCAGGTTAATTGTCAGTACGTTGAATCGGCTCCTGACCTAGGGTTCTGTATCCCGTCATGCTTGGTACCAGTCAGTTCTTTTGGGCTTTCTGGTGCCAAAAGTCCTCCAAGACTATGTCCGTCACACCCTTGTCCAATGTCACTGCTACTGGTCCCCGACTCCTCTGGTCCCGGACCACTGTCTGTGACCCAACCTCGGTCATTCTAGCTCCCCGGGAGCTAACATTCTACCTCCTCTCACTTTGATGGCTCTCTCTAGACTCACTTCGTCCCTCCTACCAGTCTGCCTGACCCCTAGGTGGGTGGCCCTGATCCAGCTAGACCAACCCACTGGTGTGTCTGACAGGTCATGATGTGAGGTGTTGGTTGGGGTTTGTGGTGCTGATGGAGGTAACACCGGTTTCTTGGAACTTGGAACCATGGGGGGGGGTAGGTCCTGCACCCTAGGAAAAAGGATGCAGTTCCCTGTACCACCCTGATGTATTCAGGGGCGCTACACATGCACCCCTAATGAGCTCGGTGCCTCTTGAACTCAAACAAGATTAATAAAAAAAAAAACAAAGCCAGCACTAAATGTGCACTTCAGCACTAAAAGTTCCAAACTGTACTTATTATAAAAATTTTGAGATTTTTGGCAAAAAATTGCAATTTCTTGAGCTACCTCGCCACGTCACGGCAGATCTCATTTGGGGCAGTCCTACACTAAAATATTTTTATAAAATGTGCCATACGGCCTCACATATGAATAGTAGAACTGCTCTTAGCAGCACTCACCTGGTCTATTTCAATCCCGTACCCATGACTGAGTCTTGGCTGTGGGCGGGACAGGTCCAAGCAAATGCTGCATGAAGTAAATAGCCTGTGCACAGGGCCTGATGACTGAATGTGAACAGTCACCAACCGCCAAAATCTAGACAGGTGGAATACATCCCAAATTGGGGTGCATAGCAAGGTGGGGGTCAGCCACCGACCAATTCAATGAAGAAAAAACAAAAAGCCAGCACTAAATGTGCACTTCAGCACTAAAAATTCTATTCATATTTGAGGTCGTATGGCACATTTTCTAAAAATATTTTAGTGTAGGACTGCCCCAAATGAGATTTGCCGTGACGTGGCGGGGTAGCTCAAGAAATTGCAATTTTTTGCCAAAAATCTCAAAATTTTTATAATAAGTACAGTTTGGAATTTTTAGTGCTGAAGTGCACTAGAGTTTGTCTCCTTTACTGGAGAGACAATTTGAATATTTCTTAGAGGGGCGTGGCAGCTATAAGTCCCCTTACTTGGCAGCCAGACTGGCTTTCAAAGTCTCCTTAAGGAGAATAGTGTTCCACCGTGGTCCCCACATAGCTTTCTCATGAGCCAGATCAGACACCCCCCATACTTTGCACTTATGAGAGGCAAGCACCCCGAAACACCGTGTCTGCAAATTGGGATTCTGATCAGGCTTATATATCCTGAGTCATATTGCAAAGGATTGTTAAAAATCCACTTGTGACTTTTAGGATCGCTACTTCGAATAGGTGGCACTGTGCTAGAGTTTGTTTCCTTTACTGGAGAGACAATTTGAATATTTCTTAGAGGGGCGTGGCAGCTATAAGTCCCCTTACTTGGCAGCCAGACTGGCTTGCAAAGTCTCCTTAAGGAGAATAGTGTTCCCCCGTGGTCCCCACATAGCTTTCTCATGAGCCAGATCAGACACCCCCCATACTTTGCACTGACGAGGGGCAAGCACCCCGAAACACCATGTCTGCAAATTGGGATTCTGATCAGGCTTATATATCCTGAGTCATATTGCAAAGGATTGTTAAAAATCCACTTGTGACTTTTAGGATCGCTACTTCCAATAGGTGGTGCTGTGCTAGAGTTTGTCTCCTTTACTGGAGAGACAATTTGAATATTTCTTAGAGGGGTGTGGCAGCTATAAGTCCCCTTACTTGGCAGCCAGACTGGCTTGCAAAGTCTCCTTAAGGAGAATAGTGTTCCCCCGTGGTCCCCACATAGCTTTCTCATGAGCCAGATCAGACACCCCCCATACTTTGCACTGACGAGGGGCAAGCACCCCGAAACACCGTGTCTGCAAATTGGGATTCTGATCTGGCTTATATATCCTGAGTCATATTGCAAAGGATTGTTAAAAATCCACTTGTGACTTTTAGGATCGCTACTTACAATAGGTGGCGCTGTGCTAGAGTTTGTCTCCTTTACTGGAGAGACAATTTGAACATTTAGTGCTGGTGTTTTGTTTTTCTTCATCAAACAAGATTAATGCAGTGTGACTATGCACTATGGCAGTCTTGATAAATAAGTACCGTAAAGTAAATTATTACAATGATCATCTTTTAAAATATATTCTGACCAATATATATTAAAGAGGAACACAGACTAAAACTATTGAACGCATTTTTAAATGTTTCCATTTTAAGAAGTTTTAGGGAGACCTTTCATCTGATTTTGCTTATCCTGGGAAGGATAGACTTCTGGTGTACTTAGCAAATTTCAGTTAACACAATCGTAATAATAATAATAACTTTTAACAGAAGTGTACGAACAAGCTTTTATGCAATTATACTCATACTTACATCACCCTGAGAACATACTCCACAGTACTAGCACTTTCATATTTCCTATTAATCAAGAAGACAATTTTTCAATATCAGAAAAGTGTCCACCTAAGTTACGGTAATTACTCTTATGCTCTCTTTCCTTTAACATGACCTCTTCAGAAACTAAAGTGATCTTAAGGACCTCAAGGTTCTTCACATTCTCTTTTTCCGACTTATGGAGGTTTAGTAAAATTAGTAGCCAAGTGCATGTTATTAATTTGATTAGGGACAATACTGCCAACTGGAAGGAAAATATTTCCCACAATTCCCTTATGAACAACTTTGTGGTAGATAGCTGAACTTTGTATGAATGCTATTGCAGTCTACGTTATTCGAATTTCATTTATGTATATCATAGGATTACCTTATTTTGCACTTCAGAACAAGAACAAATTCTTTATGTTACCTTGGTAATTGATTTTGTGTCTGTCTAGTATCGATTCTGAATGTGAGTATGTGTCCGGTTTGTTCCCTCCTCAAGTCTCAAATTTGCTGTTATTTTTAATGTTTGTCTTCCTATTTCTGTTAATGGTGTCTTCGAGGAGTAGGGCTTACAGAGGGATGTCCTTTAAACTGCACATATATGCCCTCATTGTAAGAGGTCACTCAAGAGATATCAAGAGTGGAATGTGTTTTATTTTCCTTTTTTTAATGTATTGTATGAAATAATGGGTGACCACTCTGGTGATTATCATAGCAGAGGCATCCTCTTTGTGATTTGTGAGCTGTCATGGAATTTGCCATGGTTCATTCAAATGTGATTCCTATGGTAGTTAAGAGGCCCCATACACCAGCTGCACCATCATTAAACTATTTGTGCTTTTAAGTCGTAATAAAAGGAAGTCCTGGTTATGCTCATCACATCTGGTGGAACATCTTACTAGAACTTAGGTTTAGCCATGATAATCTTACTTTATCTTTCTTAAAAGGCATGTGTCATCAGAAAAAAATACTATTTAGAATATATTTTGTGTTCTATATATTGCTTTAAAAATATTTTTATATATAGATGTTTTACGTTTTGCATATCACTTGCAACTATCACATTGGCCACTACATTTAATATTAAACTCGATAACAACTCAATTATATAGTTTGCAGTAGTTGATGGTCACAAATTATCTCCTCACATTCACTTCATAATGAAGTTTGCCCAGATGATGAGTATGGCCAGAAAATAAACATATGCAAGTGAGAGTAATTTCTATTGCTGCCTATGTCCTTGTGGCTGCTCAAAAAACTCAAGAAGTATTAAATAGAGATGAGCCACACCCCTAGAGTTCAAGTTTGGTTCGTCAAACGGAGGCGCCGTTTGGCGAACGTTCGTCGAACGTTCGACGAACCCCTTCGAACCCCATTGAAAACAATGCCAGGCAAACACAAACACAAAAACACATTATATATGTAAACATACAGTTAGTAAATATTGCCATTACACTTACAGGTCCCCGAGACGCGTCCTGTACTCTGTCTCCCGCCGCTTTTCCTTCCGATAATCGCTGCGTCCTCCCGGTAACCAGCACTGATGATAGGACCTTCCGTGACGTAAAAATAGCATGTGACCAGTCACGTGTGTATTATCTCATTGGCTACAGACTGGTCACATTGCTAGACATCATGCTAGGTCCTGTCAGTGCATCTCTCTGGTACGCGGTGCTTGTTTGTGCATCTCCGTGTAACGGCGAGATGCTCTGGCACAAGATCGGCTTCCCCGTTCCTGCATGTGGGCGCTCTTTACAGAGTCAGCCACATGCAAGGACTGGCTGCACAGCCGGTGAATTGTGGCACCGGGAATCACGTGATCGGAGCACCGTTGCTATAGTAACCGCCTGTCAGATTACTTTAGCAATGGTGGCAGCGGTGACGTCACCGCTTGCAGCCCGCAGCCTCTGCTCACTCTCACTGAGTGATTAGACTGCACGGGGAGCAGCAGCGTCTTCCTCCCATGCAGTGCTGTCTGATGTAGCAGAGCTGCATGGGTTGAAGGAGAAAAAAGACAGAAGACCAGGATCGTGGAGGGATGAGAGGGAGTAATAAACATGAAGTCTCTAATGTGTCTGTGTATTTATTTCTATTAAAGTATTTTTTCTCTGTTTGGTGTCTTTTTTTTAACCCTTTATTGGAGATTCTTAATGGCCGGGTCAAACTTGCCTGACATTAAGAATCTCTGGCTTAATACTAGCTAGTAAAACAAAGCTAGTATTAAACCAATATTACCCAGCAAGCGACCTGGCTTCAGGGCTGCTGGAAGAGTTGGATACAGCGCCAGATGATGGCGCTTCTATGAAAGCGCCATTTTCTGGGGCGGCTGCGGACTGAAATTCGCATCAGAGGGGCTGAAAGAGAAAGCACGGGACAACCTGTGCTGCGGATTCCAATCCCCAGCTGCTTAGTTGTACCTGGCCGGACACAAAAATGGGGCGAAGCCCATGTCGTTTTTTTTTTAATTATTTCATGAAATTCATGAAATAATTAAAAAAGGGCTTCCCTATTTTTTTAGTTCCCAGCCGGGTACAAATAGGCAGCTGGGGGTTGGGGGCAGCTATACCTGCCTGCTGTACCTGGCTAGCATACACAAATATGGTGAAGCCCACGTCCTTTTTTGGGGCAAAAAACTCCTGCATACAGTCCTGGATGGAGTATGCTGAGTTTTGTAGTTCTGCAGCTGCTGTCTGCTCTCCTGCATACACTAGCGAATGGAGCATGCTGAGCCTTGTAGTTCTGCAGCTGCTGTCTGCTCTCCTGCATACACTAGTGAATTGAGCATGCTGAGCCTTGTAGTTCTGCAGCTGCTGTCTGCTCTCCTCTATACAGATAGACAGCAGACAGCAGCTGCAGAACTACAAGGCTCAGCATATTCCATACAGGACTGTATGCAGGAATTTTTTGCCCCCCCCAAAAACTACGTGGGCTTTGCCATGTTTTTGTATGCTAGCCAGGTACAGCAGGCAGCTACGGGCTGCCCCCAACCCCCACCTGCCTATTTGTACCCGGCTGGGAACAAAAAATATAGGGAATCCCTTTTTTTTTTAATTATTTCATGAATTTCATGAAATATAAAAAAAAAAAAATGACGTGGGCTTAGCCCAATTTTTGTGTTCAGCCAGGTACAACTAGGCAGCTGGCGATTGGAATCCGCAGCGCAGGGTGCCCAAGCTTTCTGGGCACTCCTGCTGCGAATTGCAGTCCGCAGCCGCCCCAGAAAATAGCGCTTTCATAGAAGCGATGGCGCTGTATCCAACTCTTCAGCTGCCCTGGTGACAGGTGGCTCACTGGGTATTAATGGGGTTAGGGCTAGCTGTATATTTTCAACTGGCCCTAAGCCCGAAATTAATGGTGTCACGCCAATATTAGACATGGCCACCATGAATTTCTTGTACAGATACAAAAAAACATAAAACACAGAAAAATATTTTTACAAGAAAAAAAACACAACACATTTAGTGACTCCATCTTTATTGAAATAAAGAACCTCCTCCGCAGTAATCCTGGGTCAAGGGTCCCGTGCTGTCCAATCCGGATCCAATATCATCTGATCGGTTTGTTGGAAGGCAAAGCGATCAGATGATGTGTCAGGTTCAAAGGCCTGAATCACATGACACAGCAGCTGATTGTATAAACGGCTTTTATACAATCAGCTGATGCATCAGTGCAAAAAAAACCCCAAAACCTACACACTTCTGTGCAGACTCCTGTCTGACAGCAGCAGCTGATAGTTTAGCCGGCCGGGCAGTAAAAATCCAGCCTCACTGCTCGGCTTTTAGTGTCAGCTGATTCCGTCAGGTGACTGCATCAGCTGATCATCACTAGGTCTGAAAGAGAGAAAAGAGAGAGAAAAGAGAGAGAAAAGAGAAGAGAGAGAGGCAGAGAGAAAAGAGAGAAAAGAAAAGAGAGAGGGATAGAGAAGAGACAGAGGAGAGAGAGAGAGAGAGAAGAGAGAGAAAAGAGAGAGAGAAGAGAGAGTAGAGAGAAGAGAGAGAGGAGAGAGACGAGAGAGAGGAGAGAGAAGAGAGAGAAGAGAGAGGGGAGAGAGAGAAGAGAGAGGAGAGAGAAGAGAGAGAGAAGAGAGAAGAGAGAGAGGAGAGAAAGAAGAGAGAGAAGAGGAGAGAAGAGAGAGAGAGAAGAGAGAGAGGAGAGAGAGAGAGAAGAGAGAGGACAGAGAAGAGAGAGGAGAGGAGAGAAGAGAGAGAGAAGAGAGAGCAGAGAGAAGAGAGAGAGAAGAGAGAGAAGAGAGAGAGAAGAGGAGAGAAGAGGAGAGAGGAGAGAGAGAGAAGAGAGAGAGAGAAAAGAGGAGAGAAGAGGAGATAAGAGAGAGGGAGAAGAGAGAGAGAGAAGAGAGAGAGGAGAGAGAGAGGAGAGAGAGGGAGAAGGAGAAAGAGAGAGAAAAAGAGAGAAACAAAAGAGAGAGAGAACATGAGAGAGAGAACAAGAGAGAGAGAACAAGAGAGAGAAAGAGAAAGAAGAAAGAGAAGAGAGAGGAGAGAGCAATGCAGCCTCATTCTGTGAACTGCTCCGATTTTAGAGGTGTGGCCCGCGGCTCATAGCTTATGTCTGGCTCCTCCCCTCAGTGCATAATTAAATTAAATTATAATTATGAATAAATAATAATTATAATTTAAAATAAATCAAATACTTTACCGGGCGGCCGGGACTTGAACTCTTGAACTAATGCTCCCTAGACAGTAGCTCTAACCATTGTGCCACTGCCTCTAATGAGAAACATAGGATGATTTGGTTATCATCATCATAGTATCATAGTTTTAAGGTTGAAGGGAGACTCTAAGTCCATCTAGTTCAACCCGTAGCCTAACATGTTGATCCAGAGGAAGGCAAAAAACCCCAATGTGGCAAACAAGTTCCAATGGGGAAAAAATTTCCTTCCTGACTCCACATCCGGCAATCAGACTAGTTCCCTGGATCAATACCCTGTCATAAAATCTAATATACATAACTGGTTATATTAAATTATTCAAGAAAGGCATCCAGGCTCTGCTTAAATGTTAGTAGTGAATCACTCATTACAACATCATGCGGCAGAGAATTCCATAGTCTCACTGCTCGTACAGTAAAGAATCCTCGTCTGTGATTATGATTAAACCTTCTTTCCTCAAGACGTAGCGGATGCCCCCGTGTTCCAGTCACAGGCCTAGGTGTAAAAAGATCTTTGGAAAGGTCTCTGTACTGTCCCCTTATATATTTATACATTGTGATTAGATCTCCCCTAAGCCTTCGTTTTTCCAGACTAAATAACCCCAAGTTTAATAACCTGTCTTCGTATTGCAGCCCCCCCATTCCTCTAATAATCTTGGTCGCTCTTCTTTGCACCCTCTCCAGTTCAGCTATGTCCTTCTTATATATCGGTGACCAGAATTGTACACAGTATTCTACGTGCGGTCGCACTAGTGACTTGTACAGAGGTAGAACTATATTTTTTTCATGAACACTTATACCTCTTTTAATACATCCCATTATTTTATTAGCCCTGGCAGCAGCTGCCTGACACTGTCCACTAAAGTGAAGTTTACCATCCACCCATACACCCAAGTCTTTTTCTGTGTCTGTTTTACTCAGTGTTCTACAATTAAGTACATAATCATAAATGTTATTTCCTCTACCCAAGTGCATGACCTTACATTTATCTACATTAAACTTCAATTGCCACTTCTCAGCCCAATCCTCCAATTTACATAAATCTCCCTGTAATATAAAATTATCCTCCTCTGTATTGATTACCCTGCAGAGTTTAGTATCATCTGCAAATATTGAAATTCTACTCCGCATGCCCCCAACAAGGTCATTTATAAATATGTTGAAAAGAAGCGGGCCCAATACTGACCCCTGTGGTACCCCACTATGAACTGAGACCCAGTCCGAGTACGTACCATTAATAACCACCCTTTGTTTCCTATCACTGAGCCAGTTTTTAACCCAGTTACACATATTTTCCCCTATCCCCATTATTCTCATTTTATGTACCAACCTTTTGTGTGGCACCGTATCAAAAGCTTTTGAAAAGTCCATATACACAACATCCACTGCATTTCCCTGGTCCAGGCTTGAACTTACCTCTTCATAGAAGCTGATCAAATTAGTTTGACAGGATCGATCCCTCATAAACCCATGTTGATACTCTGTCATAAGGTTATTTTTCTTGAGATACTCCAGTATAGCATCTCTCAAGAAACCCTCAAGGATTTTACCAACCATAGAGGTTAAACTTACCGGCCTATAATTTCCCGACTCAGTTTTTGTCCCCTTTTTGAATATTGGCACCACATTTGCTATGCGCCAGTCCTGCGGTACCGACCCTGTTATTAAGGAATCTGAGAAGATTAAAAATAATGGTCTATCTATCACAGAACTCAATTCCTGTAGTACTCTGGGGTGTATGCCATCCGGGCCCGGAGATTTGTCAACCTTAGTGATTTCGAGGCGGCGGCATACTTCCTGCTGGGTTAAGCAGGTAATATTCAAGGGTGAATTTATGGCATCACTGGTCATGTCATCTGCCATGGCATTTTCTTGTATAAAAACCGTAGAAAAAAAGTCATTCAGCAGGTTGGCTTTACCCTCATCCCCTTCCACCATTTCACCAAGACTATTTTTAAGGGGGCCAACACTATCGCTTTTCAGTTTTTTACTGTTTATGTAGTTAAAGAATATTTTAGGATTATTTTTACTTTCTCTCGCAATGAGTCTCTCTGTCTCAAACTTAGCTAACTTAATTTGCTTTTTACATATTTTATTTAATTTTCTATAATTATATAATGCCTCATCACTACCTACCCTCTTTAATTCTTTTAAGGCTTTCTGTTTTTCTTTTATTGCTTCCCTTACAGCTCTATTTAGCCATAGGGGTTTCCTCCTATTTCTAGCATGTTTGTTCCCATAGGGTATATTTTCTGCACAAGCCCTATTCAGGATGCTCATAAAAGTCTCCCATTTGCTTTGTGTACTTTTATTACTTAGTACATCATCCCAGTTTATTGCACTAAGATCATCTCTCAACCGTTTAAAATTTGCTTTCCTGAAGTTTAGTGTCCTTGTAGCCCCTCTACTATACATCTTACTAAAGAATACATGAAAACTTATTATTTTGTGATCACTATTCCCCAAGTAACCCCCAACTTGTATATTTGATATGCGGTCTGGCCTATTGGTTAGTACAAGGTCTAGTAGTGCTCCCCCTCTTGTGGGGTCCTGTACCATTTGTGAAAGGTAATTATCTTTCATTGTTATCAAAAATCTATTTCCTTTGCTGGAACTGCAAGTTTCTGTTCCCCAATTTATATCAGGATAGTTAAAGTCCCCCATAATAATTACCTCTCCGAGACTCGCTGCTTTATCAATTTGCTTTATGAGGAGATTCTCTACCTCTTCCATAATATTCGGCGTCTTATAACACACCCCTATCAGTATTTTATTATTCATTCCCCCCCCCTTATCTCCACCCATAGGGACTCTACATTCTCAGTACCCTCACATATGTTGTCACGCAGGATGGGTTTTAAGGATGATTTTACATATAGACACACACCTCCCCCTCGCTTATTTGTACGGTCATTCCTGAATAGGCTATAACCCTGTAAATTAACAGCCCAGTCATAGCTCTCATCCAGCCATGTCTCTGATATCCCCACTATATCATAATTTTCTTCCAACAATATTAATTCTAATTCCTCCACCTTATTTGTGAGGCTTCGGGCATTAGTGTACATGCACGTTACGTATGACTCTGTACCTATATTCCTGCTTACTGTATTGACTGTCCTAACCCTTCCCCCCGTACCACCCCCAATTTCATTACTTGTGCCCTGGTCACTATCTGCACTACATTCCCCTTCTATAAAGTGAATACCCTCGCCCCCCATTCCTAGTTTAAACACTCCTCCAACCTTCTAGCCATTTTCTGCCCCAGCAGAGCTGCACCCTCCCCATTAAGATGCAGCCCATCCCTAGCATAGAATCTGTAGCCAACTGAAAAGTCGGCCCAATTCTCCAGGAACCCAAAACCCTCTTTCCTACACCAATTCTTGAGCCACCTGTTAACCTCCCTGATCTCTCTTTGCCTCTCTGGTGTGGCTCGTGGCACAGGTAGTATTTCCGAAAATACCACCTTTGAGGTCCATGCTTTAAGCTTACAACCTAATTCCCTGAAATCATCTTTAAGGACCTTCCACCTACCTCTAACTTTGTCATTTGTGCCAATATGTACAATGACCGCTGGGTCCTCCCCAGCCCCTCCCAGTAATCTGTCAACCCGATCAGCGATGTGCCGAACTCGAGCGCCAGGAAGACAACACACTGTTCGGCGATCCCTGTCTTTGTGACAGATTGCCCTATCTGTCCCCCTAATAATTGAGTCCCCCACTACCAGTACCTGTCTTGCCTGCCCTGCACTCCTATTCCCCCCCTTACTGGAGCAGACACTCCTCTGGCGTTCAGAGGTCATGCCTTGCTGCAGCAATGCTACCCCTGTAATGACATCCCCATCATCTGCCAAGTTTGCAAACCTATTGGGGTGTGTCAGTTCAGGACTAGCCTCCCTAGCACTTTTCCCTTTACCCCCCTTTCTAACTGTCACCCAGCTACCTACCTCACCGTCCTGCCGCTCCCTACTACGATCCTCCCCCACATCTGACCCAGCAAGCTGCTGCTCAGTGAGCAGCACACTCCTTTCCATATTGCTAATGCATCTCAGAGTTGCCAGCTGCTCATTTAGATCCAGTATCTGGGCTTCCAAACGTGCAACTTGCGCACATCTCGAACAACAGTATGCACCCTCGAACGGCTTTTCAAGGACTGCATACATGAGACAAGATGTACACTGGATCGCATTAGCAATAGTGGAGCACATTTTCTAATGGGGATAGCACTAAACAAATGTTAAGTAATTAAACAACTAAATACAAACAATTCTATTCACACTTACTTTTGCTCACACTTTGCTCACTCACGCTCACAATGAAGAAGACAGGCGCGCGGCTTTCAGAAGTCTTCCTTCCGGCTGTAACGGCCAAAACCCGGTTCTCCTTGAGCTCGCGGTGACTCTTCACTTATCCCAGAAGGCACTGGGAATATGCAAATTATCCTCGCAAGACTCCTTCCCTGACCTCTGCATTGCAGAGTGAAGTCTCCGGTGACAGCGCGGCTCACTTCAGGTGCTGCGAGGAGAGGACACAGAGCGCTCCCTGTCATCTTCATGTAGCAGAGCTGAAAGCGTCGAGTGGATTACTTCGGACCTTGGATTGTTGTTTGGGGATTAATAAAGCGGTAAATGAGGTGTTCTTTTGTCTTTAATTCCAAATAAAGGATTTTTCGCGGTGTGTGTTTACTTACTTTCACTTACAGGTTAATCATGGAAGGTATATTAAACATAGGGACCCCCATACAGCAGTATGCAAAGTCATGCTGGGCAAAAACTAGCCCAGATTGGTCAATGAGACCATTGCACAAACTCAAATTGGCATGTAAAATAGGAGAACAAGAGTCAAAAAATGCCAAAAAGTGAATAACATTTTATTATTACAGACATATTTGTGCAACCAGCAAAAAAGGGGTTAGAAACACAAAGGGATGTAAAGAGGCATAAGCACGACCACCAAATGGAATGGTATAGAAAGATGACCGATATCATAAGTAAAGCGTAAGGGGGAATGTCAAAGCAAGAGTTGGAAGGACAATACATATAAAGTGCATGTGCATAGTTACATATAAGATAGTCCACTGAGACACCCCCAAGACATACATAAATTCTGGTCCAATCATTTAAATAAGGCAGCATAAACAGAGTAAAGTGGCCAGTGCATCTTAAAGTGGCCAGTGCATGAAGGCCTTCTCCCTCCCTGAGGAAGCCGAACTTGAGCACGGAGCTCAAATAGGCGAAACGTACGTTGGTGGGGTATGGGGGAGCCTCTTTTCTGCATACTCAGGATCATGCATTGGCCACTTTAAGATGCACTGGCCACTTTACTCTGTTTATGCTGCCTTATTTAAATGATTGGACCAGAATTTATGTATGTCTTGGGGGTGTCTCAGCGGACTATCTTATATGTAACTATGCACATGCACTTTATATGTATTGTCCTTCCAACTCTTGCTTTGATATTCCCCCTTACGCTTTACTTATGATATCGGTCATCTTTCTATACCATTCCATTTGGTGGTCGTGCTTATGCCTCTTTACATCCCTTTGTGTTTCTAACCCCTTTTTTGCTGGTTGCACAAATATGTCTGTAATAATAAAATGTTATTCACTTTTTGGCACTTTTTGACTCTTGTTCTCCTATTTTACATAATCATGGAAGGTGTCTTGGGGAGACGCTTGTCATGATTAAGCCCGTTATTATCTCGATTTCCACCGCACCAGGGCAATTCAGGATGAGCTGGGTAGAGTCCCGGGACTGTCGCATCTAATGGATGCGGCAATTCCGGGCGGCTGCTGGGTGATATTGTTAGGGTGGTGGGCTCCCCATAACGTGGCACTCCCCATCCTGAGAATACCAGCCTCCAGCCGTGTGGCTTTATCCTGGTTGGTATCAAAAATGTGGGGAACCGCATATTTTTTTTTTAATTATTTATTTATTTATTTTACTGCACGATATAGACCCGCCCACCAGTGGCTGTGATTGGTTGCAGTGAGACAGCTGTCACGCATCGTGGGGGCATGTATGACTGCAACCAATCATTGGTGCCGGTGGGCGGGGAAGGCACAGAATACCTGACTGAATAATGAAGCGGCAGCCATTTTCAAAAGAGGAAAATTTGTGACAGCCGTGCAGCGAGGCGCCCGTGATCTGTGAGTAGGAAAGAGAGAGGGATTGTGCTGGGGACGCAGGACGCATGCAGATATGCAACGTGCGCACATACTTATTGTGAAAAGCCACGCTTTTGGTGATCAAACCGTTCTCGAACGTAACTCGAACTGCCGAACTTTAAGCAAATTGTTCGAGTTCGTCGAACAACTTGAACACCCCCCAAAATCACTCGAACTTGAAATTGGCAAACCGTTCGACTCGAACATCGCTCAACTCTAGTATTAAACTACTTTTAGACGTAAAAACCAGTATGAAAATGGCAAGATTTCAGGGGGGGGGGTTTAAATAGAAATATGAAATAACTAATAAATCATATCAATCCTGACATGTACAATAGAGCATTTTCTAATAACACCTTGCCTCTAACAGTCACTTCACTGAAGCAGGCCTGAAGCTTAGCAATCTACAGATACTGCTGCCCCTCATGACGATTTTGGCATTGTGTTATTGACAGGTGGATATTGTCTTTGTATTTGACCATTACTGGAATTCCACACTTACTTTCTAGTGTCCTGTGACATTTTGCTCCCCTAGTATTCTCTTTGGGAGGTTAAGTGTACAGTTTATAGTCATATTGATAAAGTGAAGAGCAAAAGGGTAATAATGTTTTGAACTTTTGACTTTCATGATTCATATCTCACTATCCATTACATCTTTGAGCATGAGACTACCTTCATTTTATAGCCAATCATCTTGGCTATTTCATATATAAATTTGGCTTGCAACTATTTTGCATATGATTAGTTATGCAAATTCTTGTCATGTCACTCCATTGCTACAGTCTTGCTCCTGCTGTTGAAAAAATAATTTTTCCTGTATACTAAAAAATACATACAACCCATTTCCTAATAGCTCAGTGTTTTATTAGGTTGATTCCCAAGTGAAAGGTCACTGGCTCGAATCGAGTATCAGCCATGAAGAAATTTCTCTCGGCCCCCAAAATTGTCAAACTGCATCATGTGAGTGCCAAGACAGCTGGAAGAATATAAATTTAAATTTGTCCATCCATTCAAAATCCAAGAGGTGCCCGCCCAGGCAAAATATAGGAGTCAATAAGCCGGTTCATCACAAGATTTAACAATTCTGGGACAGCAGTGGAGGCAGCTCATATGCTTCATAATAGTGAGATCACAGATGTCCATTGAAGCACTGTGTGATGCACATTACACAAGACTAAAATGGTGGTCCAAAAAAAGTGACAAACTCTCTACTTCAATATCAACATAAGAAAAGGAGGCTTGAGTTTGCAAAGAAATCACAAAAAGTGGACAGTAGAAAATTAGAAAGTGATGATTGTGAGTGATGAGATGAAAGTCAATAGACTAGGCTCTGAAGGATGTAATTGGATCTGTAAGAAACAAGGTATAAAGGGGCTAATTGATCAAGAAATTGAAGGAACTGTCAAGTTTGGTGGAGGGAGCCTGATGAAATGGGGTTGTTTCACAGCCAAAGACGTTGGATACTTGACCAGGATAAATGGTGGACTCGTTGCTGATCTATAAGTAAGTATCCTACAAGACAAATTACTTTGTACGCTCGAGTACTCTTTGTATGAAAAGGATAACATAGTGTTCCAGCAGGACAAAGCATATTGGGCAAAGAAATAATTCAATGGCAATGAAGTAGATGTGTTGGATTGAGTCCCACAGTCCCCCAGACCTCAACCCAACTGAACTTTTGTGGGTAGAGTTGAGAAAAAAGCTGTATACATACACAAGTGAGTTCACCAGTATGCATCAACATTGGGATGTGTAGAAGAGACCTGGGATCAGATTTCAGTTGAGACATGCTTGAATCTAATCAAGAGCATGCACAGAAGGATTGAAAGCCAAAGGTGGATTTACAAAATACTAACAAAATTATAAAAATAGTTTAAATTTAGATTTTTAGGAGCAAAACAGTAACAAGGAAATGACATTATAAGACTCTGCATACCTAATCATATGCTAAATAGTTGGAAGCTAAATTTATGTATAAGATAGCCAAGATGATTGTCTAGAAATTGAAGGCAGTCGTCTCACATTCAAAGCTGTAGTGGATGATGAGATATGGAGCCTGAAAGTTAAAAGTTTAAAACATTGTTACCCTTTTGCTTGTCAGTGTATTATGTATGGTTATAAGAACAACCCATTCTGAGACATCGTTAGGGTTAAAATAAACATATCTATTTAAAG
Organism: Anomaloglossus baeobatrachus; assembly: GCF_048569485.1. Taxonomy (NCBI): domain Eukaryota; kingdom Metazoa; phylum Chordata; class Amphibia; order Anura; family Aromobatidae; genus Anomaloglossus; species Anomaloglossus baeobatrachus. The sequence goes on along the minus strand of NC_134354.1, from coordinate 334,779,412 downwards.
GGAGTGTGTCAGCACAGAATGACAGTTCAAACTAAGTAGATGCACTCAATGCACCCTTGGTATGGTCAAACATTTAAGTGCACCTCTATCTTCGCTCTTCTCTGGCTCTATAAGACAGAACCTAGCTTTTTATAAGAATAAATAATAAACTAAAGTAAATAAAACAAAAAGACATTGTGATTAGAGTTGAGCGCGGTTCGCGGTTCGAGGTTCTCCAGTTCGCGGCTCGAGTGATTTTGGGGGCTGTTCTAGATAGAACTAGAACTCGAGCTTTTTGCTAAAGCTCGATAGTTCTAGATATGTTCGAGAACGGTTCTAGCAGCAAAAAGCAGGGCTTTTTACAGCTAAAGTGTGCAGGAGCCATCGCTGGCAGCCTGCCAGAAGCTGGTAACCAAGATAAACATCGGGTATCCAAGCAAAGCGCTTTGGTTAGTAACCCGATGTTTATCCTAGTTACGTGCAGGAAGCCCACACTTCCCCGCTCAGCTCACTCCGCCCCCTCCTGCATGCGGCATGTACACATACATACACACACACACACACACACGTCCCTAGCCATGCAGTCCACGGCACTGACGTCCTCCTGGCACTCTGCACACATGGTCCCGCTCAGCTTACCTGCGGTGATGAAGTCCCGACCTCAGCGCTGTCACTGTCCTCCATGGCCGCCGCTTGTCACATCACCTTCTCTCGCTTCCGACCCGAGACTGACTAGCGGTGACGTCACGGGCCTCTCGCGATACTTGGCTGTGAAGGCGGCGGTCATTGAACTCAGTGACAGGTGCTGTCAGCAGTGCAGGAGATCAGCGCAGGTAATGTACCTCGCTGACAGCAGCACTTGTCATGCCCTGCAGTGACCTGGGCTGACCCATTGATGTTAGCTCAGGTCACTGCACTGCTCTCCCAGCCAATGGGGAACATCCTGATCTTCATTGACTGGGACAGTGTGGATCGTCATGGCAACCCCTTGGATTACACCAGACCTGGATTTGTTTTTCTTTCTAATAAATTGGTTAAAGAGGGAATGTATTGGGGAGTATTTTTTCAAATAAAAATGTGTTTGTCGTCTATTTTTTTTATTACTGACTGGGTTGGTGATGTCGGGTATCTGATAGACACCTGACCTCACCAACCCCAGGGCTTGATGCCAGGTGACATTACACATCTGGTATTAACCCGATATATTACCCCATTTGCCACCGCACCAGGGCGCGGGATGAGCTGGGGCGAAGCACCAGGATTGGCACATCTAATGGATGCGCCACTTCTGGGGCGGCTGCGGCCTGCTATTTTTAGGCAGGGGAGAGTCCAATAACCATGGACCTTCCTAGTCTGAGAATATCAGACCCCAGCTGTCTGCTTTACCTTGGCTGGTGATCCAATTTTGGGGGGACCCCTACGTGTTTTTTTTTTTTTTAATTATTTATTTAATTTAAAATAACAGCGTGGGGTGCCCTCAGTTTTGGATTACCAGCCAAGGTGAGGTTGCCAGCTGTGGTCTGCAGGCTGCAGCCGTCTGCTTTACCCTAGCTGGCTACATAAATAGGGGGAACCCTACGTCATTTTTTTTTTTCATTTTTTTGGCTAAATACAAAGCTAAGCACCCCTTAGTGCCACATGAAAGGCACCAAAGGGTGCAAAATTACAAAATGCAGGAGAGTGGGACATTATGTGTCTTTCTGCCATTATAATGACAGAAAAGACTGATATGAAGTGCACAAGCACAAGAAAATCACCAGAGTGCTCTACGCTGTGAAAAGCAGTAGAAAATGGCACTGGAGTGAACATGTGACCGCCTCATGTAGGATGAAGCTATGGATCCTGGGTAAATTTATGCATTTACCCTCCTTCAGTTTTTTTGCAGTACACAAAAAAAACGGAAGGCACACGGATGACAAACAGATGACATACGGACCGTCTACGGAACAGAAACGGATGCCACATGGATGCACCCGTGAAAAAAAACTGACTGTTTTTTGCAGACCGCAAAAATGGATCGGTCGTGTTAATGTAGCCTTATTCTGATCTGCCGTTTATAAACAGCAGGCAGAAATAAATGAATAACGCCCCCCAGCGTCAGAAAATCTCCGGGGTTTCAGGGCTAGCTGAGACCCTGGAGATCATGATTCAGGACGGTTTTTCCGATCCCCGCTCACGTGATCACAGGTATACACCGTACACCGATGATCACGTTACAGTAAATGACAGCGCCGGTAAAAAATTATTTATCTCCCATCTGGCATGAACAAACATGATAAATCTCCTCCCCGGTCCCCCGGTGTCGCCAAATGCCCTCCCAGAAATCCAAGATGGCCGCGCGCACAGCAGCGCACCGGCCGCATTCACCCTACTCCTCTGATTTCTGTCGCATGTGCCATGACACATGCGACAGAAAACTCCTCCCCAGGCCCTGCCAGGTCACCCCCTATAACCCCACCGGTGTTCCCCGGTGTCCCACGGTACCTGTGCAGCGTTGATCCCCCCACGGCCCTCTCCTTCACAATAGACGCTGCCGCATGCACAGAGTGGCTGTCAGCTCAGCTTCCTGTGTTCAGACACAGTGAGTGGTGGTTATGCATCTGTAAGCTAAATGGGCGGCATGGTGGCTCAGTGGTTAGCACTGCAGTCTTGCAGCGCTGAGGTCCTGGGTTCAATTCTCACCAAGGACACCATCTCCAAGGAGTTTGTATGTTCTCCCTGTGTTTGCGTAGGTTTCCTCCGGGTACTCCGGTTTCCTCCCACACTCCAAAGACATACAGCGCTATGGAATTAATAACGCTATATAAATGAATAAATTATTATTATTACTGCAATGCCCTGCTCATAAGGTAAGGAACATAATTGATCAGGAGAGCAATTTACTACATTTCCAAATGGAGGGTTTTGCTTTTATAGTTTCCCTGCTGAACGACTACCAAACATGAGAGTCTGTTATACGCCACAAGAAAACACATCTAAATAGCGAGCTCTGTTGTTAAGTATTCATTCAGCTGGATAACTAAACTTAAAGGGGTATTCCATCTCCAAGATCCTATCCCCAATATATAGTAGGTGGAATAGCAATAATATCAGCAAATACCAATATTTGGAAATGTAGAATAGTTCTCCTGATTAGGCATGCCCTTACCTCATGAGCAGGACATTGCAGCTTTGGTAGCAACCATTACGACATGGACTCTGCTGCTGTGGACCCGGGGAGAGTGAGTGCAGATTCATTGCACACACACTCCTCACATGAAGGGTCTGCACTCTTAGAAAATTGGGGATACGTTCCCTGAGTGTCTCCCCCCCCATATTCTAGACGGTCCAGAGTCGTCGTGGGACCCAATTATTTTTTTTCTTACAAGAAATTGGTGAAAGAGGAAATGTTTTGGGGACTGTTTTTTCAAATAAATTTCTTTTGTCGATTTTTTTTTTTGTTAGTACTGACAGTTTATGATGTTGGGTATCTAATAGACGCCATGACATCACAAACTGCTGGGCTTGATGTCAGGTGACCTTACAGCTAGTATCAACCCGATTTATTACCCCGTTTGCCACTGCACCAGGGCACGGGATGAGCTGGGGTGAAGCGCCAGGATTGGCGCATCTAGTGGATGCGCCATGTCTGGGGTGCCTGCGGCCTGCTATTTTTAGGCTGTGAAGGCCCAATAACTATGGACCTTCCCACCCTGAGAATACCAGACCACATCTGTCCGCTTTACCTTGGCTGGTGATCCAATTTGGGGGGGACCCTACTTTTTTTGTGTAATTATTAATATTTATAAAATAATTATAAAAAAAGAGCCTGGGGGGACCTCCACATTGGATCCCCAACCACGGTAAAGCTGCCAGCTGTGGTTTTCAGGCTACAGCTGTCTGCTTTACCCTAGCTGGCTATCAAAAATGGGGGGACCCAACGTCATTTTTTTTTTAACTATTTTTTAAATAGAAAAAATTAATGGGCTTCCCTGTATTTTGATTGCCAACCAAGGTAACGGCAGGCAGATGGGGGTGGCAGCCCATAGCTCTCTGCTTTATCTGCGCTGAGAATCAAAAATACCGCGGAGCGCTACGTAATTTTTTTTAAAGATTTATTTTTACAGCATTGTGATGTCCAGCAATCAAAATACAAGGAAGCCCATTTTGTTTTTAGTTATTTAAATAAATAATTAAAAAAAATATATATGGGCTCCCGCTGCATTTTTTGTATTGCTAGCTAAGGGTAATCCAAGCAGCTACTGGCTGCTAACCCCCACTGCTTGGTGTTACCTTCACTGGCAATGGAAAATCCAGGGAAGCATTTTTTATTTTTTTTGCCAAAAAACTACAAAAAAAGGACGTGAGCTTCGCCATATTTTTGTATGCTAGCCAGGTATAGCAGGCAGGTGCTGGAAGAGTTGGATACAGCGCCAGAAGATGGCGCTTCTATGAAAGTGCCATTTTCTGAGGCAGCTGCAGACTGCAATTCGCAGCAGTGGGGCCCAGAAAGCTCAGGCCAACCTGTGCTGCGGATTCCAATCCCCAGCTGCCTAGTTGTACCTGGCTGGACACAAAAATGGGGCGAAGCCTACGTCATTTGTTTTCTAATTATTTCATGAAATTCATGAAACAATAAAAAAAGGGCTTCCCTTTATTTTTGGTTCCCAGCCGGGTACAAATAGGCAACTGGGGGTTGGGGGCAGCCGTACCTGCCTGCTGTACCTGGCTAGCATACAAAAATATGGCGAAGCCCACATAATTTTTTCAGGGGGCAAAAAACTTCTGCATACAGTCCTGGATGGAAATTGGTTAAAGGATTTCACCAGCACAAAACTCCAGGCATTTTGTTCTTTAAAATAAAACTTCCTTTATTTTCTTATCATTAAAAAGTCCATGCTATGGTGGTCAAGCCCATGTCAGAGAGGACGCGTTTCGAACATCCAGTTCTTATTCAGTCTCTAAACCATCTAGTCACAGAACTGTTTAAAAAGGGCTGAACCCAAACATGTGATCAAATGCAAGGAGAGAGCAAGACAATTACAAAAACATTAACCCCTTGAGTTATATCACTCCATATAATGCTTATAACACTTATATATATATACAAAGTATTTTTTTAGCCAGATTAATATGCAAACATCAATTCATTTCTTTTATTTAAACCTTTCGGAAATCTTGTGCCCATTAAAAACATCCATTTTATTTCTCTCTGAAAGAGGATATCTTTCAAATTTCCACCCCTTCTAGGTAGTTGAATTTTTTCAATGGCATTGACTTTCATGCCTGTTAAATTACCTGCATGTGCGTCGCGAAAATGTTGAGACGCTCCTGATAATTTTCTGGTGGTGGCATTATTAACATCATAAATGTGTTCAGATATCCTCTTTCTGAGAGAACGACAAGTGCTGCCTATATATTGTAACTGGCAAATAGTACACGATATTAAATAAACCACATGGTCTGAACCGCAGTTTATGAGTGACATTATTTTATACGTTTTTTTATCTGTAAATGAAGAAAATTCCTTCACATTTGACATATAACCGCATAGTCCACACGATCTGTGGCCACATTTGAAAGAGCCTGTGCTGGGTAACCAATTGCCAGTGTTTTTTTCTTTTTTAGTGGAACCGCACCTATTCATATGATCACTAGGTGATAACATGGATCCCAATGTAATGTTCCTTTTTGAAACAAATTTAACTCCATTTTTTAAGATTTTGTGTAATGTGTCATCTGTAGATAAAATGGGTAAATATTTTTTAATAATTTTGATTACATCATAATAATTTTTACTGTATGTTGTTGAAAAAACAACTGACAATTCTTTCTGGGGATTATCTCTGGTTACAGGGATGTTCAATGGGTGCACGGTTTTCCCCCTCTCTAGCATGCATATTTATGTTTTGGTGGGAAGAACAATATATTTTTAATCAGTGCAATCCTTTTTTCTCGGATATAGCATTATATCTGAGATTTATAGATGATGTACTTATTGTATGGCAAAATCCAAACAAAAAAATTGAGGATTTCATATCATACATTAATAATAATGCCCATAATCTTTTTTTCACTTTTTTTCATGATGTATCAAAAATTAATTTTTTGGATATACAATTCCATGGGAAGGGTGACAATGGAGAAATTAATTGTAGTCTTTATAGAAAACCCATATCAGGCAACTCACTATTACATGCGGGAAGTTGCCATCCAAAGCATGTTATAAATAACATCCCTACAGGTGAATATGTCCGTGCTAGGAGATGTTGCAACACCCAAAATGGTTTTGAGGTAGAATGCAGCACTATTGAAAAAAGGTTTTTGGCAAGAGGTTATAAAATGACAAATCTCCAGAAAGCCAAAACCAAGGCAATCAAAGTGAGTAGGTCACAATATTTGGACATGAATAAAACCAGAGATAATCCCCAGAAAGAATTGTCAGTTGTTTTTTCAACAACATACAGTAAAAATTATTATGATGTAATCAAAATTATTAAAAAATATTTACCCATTTTATCTACAGATGACACATTACACAAAATCTTAAAAAATGGAGTTAAATTTGTTTCAAAAAGGAACATTACATTGGGATCCATGTTATCACCTAGTGATCATATGAATAGGTGCGGTTCCACTAAAAAAGAAAAAAACACTGGAAATTGGTTACCCAGCACAGGCTCTTTCAAATGTGGCCACAGATCGTGTGGACTATGCGGTTATATGTCAAATGTGAAGGAATTTTCTTCATTTACAGATAAAAAAACGTATAAAATAATGTCACTCATAAACTGCAGTTCAGACCATGTGGTTTATTTAATATCGTGTACTATTTGCCAGTTACAATATATAGGCAGCACTTGTCGTTCTCTCAGAAAGAGGATATCTGAACACATTTATGATGTTAATAATGCCACCACCAGAAAATTATCAGGAGCGTCTCAACATTTTCGCGACGCACATGCAGGTAATTTAACAGGCATGAAAGTCAATGCCATTGAAAAAATTCAACTACCTAGAAGGGGTGGAAATTTGAAAGATATCCTCTTTCAGAGAGAAATAAAATGGATGTTTTTAATGGGCACAAGATTTCCGAAAGGTTTAAATAAAAGAAATGAATTGATGTTTGCATATTAATCTGGCTAAAAAAATACTTTGTATATATATAAGTGTTATAAGCATTATATGGAGTGATATAACTCAAGGGGTTAATGTTTTTGTAATTGTCTTGCTCTCTCCTTGCATTTGATCACATGTTTGGGTTCAGCCCTTTTTAAACAGTTCTGTGACTAGATGGTTTAGAGACTGAATAAGAACTGGATGTTCGAAACGCGTCCAAAGAACAAAATGCCTGGAGTTTTGTGCTGGTGAAATCCTTTAACCAATTTCAATGCACATGGACTGGCTCTCCAAACCTCTTCTCCGTGCACAGCCCAGGATCACTGGCTTCCATCACACAGGTGAGCTGGGCAAAAAACCTCTTTCTAGTCCTGGATGGAGTATGCTGAGCTTTGTAGTTCTGCAGCTGCTGTCTGTCTGTATGGAGAAGAGCAGACAGCAGCTGCAGAACTACAAGGCTCAGCATACTCCATCCAGGACTGCATTTTAATTGAGATTTTTTAAAATAAAAAATCCCCAATAAACCAGCGCTGTTAAGAGGTTTTTTTATTAATATTTTATACTTTTTATTGCTATCCTCGTTTTAGACACAAATTTATTCAAAACAATTCACACAATAGAACAAGGAAAAAGAAAGAAGAATAAACCACATATGGTAGAAATAAAAATAAAAGTAAAAATAAAGAATAAGTAATTGATAGTGCAGCAAACAGATACCAGGTGTCTGGTTGCAGTACCCCGGCCGGTAGTAGAGCAATTATTAAATCTAGTACAGAATATTAAATGATGCTTCAAGGCATATGATATTTAATGCCAATTGAAAGTATCACTGCAATATGATTTTTCAGATACCTGGAGAGTTTTTTCAATCCATAAGCAAAAAGGTTTTTAATAGAGGCTTAAATTATAAGCAGCAATTTCAGCGTTCCAAGTGCCTTTAAATGAATTTGAAGAAACTGCACTTCAGGATTGTAGTGAAGATGAGGTGCCCCAGCTCATCAAGTGTTCCAATAGGAGTTTACCTGCAGTCAAGTTCAGGCAGAAATTTCAGCGTTCCAAGTGCCTTTAAATGAATTTGAAGAAACTGCACTTCAGGGTTGTAGTGAGGATGAGGTGCCCCAGCTCATCAAGTGTTCCAATAGGAGTTTACCTGCAGTCACGTTCAGGCAGCAATTTCAGCGTTCCAAGTGCCTTTAAATGAATTTGAAGAAACTGCACTTCAGGATTGTAGTGAGGATGAGGTAAACTCCTATTGGAACACTTGATGAGCTGGGGCACCTCATCTTCACTACAATCCTGAAGTGCAGTTTCTTCAAATTCATTTAAAGGCACTTGGAATGCTGAAATTGCTGCTTATAATTTAAGCCTCTATTAAAAACCTTTTTGCTTATGGATTGAAAAAAACTCTCCAGGTATCTGAAAAATCATATTGCAGTGATAGTTTCAATTGGCATTAAATATCATGTGCCTTGAAGCATCACTTAATATACTATACTAGATTTAATAATTGCTCTACTACCGGCCGGGGTACCGCAACCAGACACCTGGTATCTGTTTGCTGCACTATCAATTACTTATTCTTTATTTTTACTTTTATTTTTATTTCTACCATATGTGGTTTATTCTTCTTTCTTTTTCCTTGCTCTATTGTGTGAATTGTTTTGAATAAATTTGTGTCTAAAACAAGGATAGCAATAAAAAGTATAAAATATTAATAAAAAAAACCTCTTATCAGCGCTGGTTTATTGGGGATTTTTTATTTTAAAAAATCTCAATTAAAATTAATTTCTGATTCCAGGCAAATTAAAGGTTTTTTTTTGCCTACAAACCTAGCTGCGGATTTAATTTTTATTGGGGTCAAGCGCTAACAATTGTCTGTAGACTACTTGGTATATTCATCCAGGACTGTATGCAGAAGTTTTTTGCCCACCAAAAAAATGACGTGGGCTTTGCCATATTTTTGTATGCTAGCCAGGTACAGCAGGCAGCCACGGGCTGCCTCCAACCCCCAGTTGCCTATTTGTACCCGGCTGGGAACCAAAAATATAGGGAAGCCCGTTTTTTTTTAATTATTTCACTTATTTCATGAAATAATTAAAAAACAAATGACGTGGGCTTCGCCCCATTTTTGTGTCCAGCCAGGTACAACTAGGCAGCTGGGGATTGGAATCCGCAGCACAGGTTAGCCCGAGGTTTCTGGGCGCCTCTGCTACGAATTGCAGTCCGCAGCCGCCCCAGAAAATGGCGCTCTCATAGAAGCGCCATCATCTGGCGCTGTATCCAACTCTTCCAACAGCCCTGGAGCTTGTTGGGTAATCATGAGTTAATACTGGCTTTGTTTTACTAGCCAGTATTAAGCCAGAGATTCTTAATGTCAGGCCCGTTTGACCCGGCCATTAAGAATCTCCAATAAAGGGTTAAAAATAAACACCACACAGAGAAAAAATACTTTAATAGAAATAAATACACAGACACATTAGAGACTCCATCTTTATTACCCCCTGTCAGCCCTCCACGATCCATGGTCTTCTGTCTTTCTCGTTCAACAAATGCAGCTCTGCTCTATCACTGCTGCATGGGGGAAGACGCTGTTGCTCCCCGTGCAGCTTCACGGGAAGCAGCGTGCAGCCTTCACTCCGTGAGTGATCAGTGCTGCTGGCTGTCAGCGGTAACGCTGACAAACACGTTACCATAGCAACGGTGCTCCCGGAGCCGCGGTTAGCGGTGACGTCACCGCTAACTGCGTTGCTATGGCAACGGTGATCTCCGTTAATGACCGGCTGTGTCAGCCGGTCCCTAACGGAACGGGGAGTTGACCGTGTGCTAGAGCATGTCGCCGGTACACGGCGATACACAAATGTGCACCGTGTACCGGAGAGATGCACTCGCAGGTCCTACATGACGCGTCATAGTCATGTGACCAGTCTGTAGCCAATGAGATAATAGCCACGGGACTGGTCACATGGCTATTTTGACGTCACGATAGGTCCTGCATCACTGCTGGCAGTGCTGGTCACCGGGAGGATTCAGCGATCATCGGATGGAATAGCGGCAGGAGACAGAGTGCAGGAGGGATCGCGGGGACCGGTAAGTGTTATGGCAATGTTTATTAACTGTTTGTGTACATTTATCATGCATTTTTATGTGTTTGTGATTGCCTCCCATTATATCCTATAGGTTCGAGTTTGGTTCATCGAACGTTCGACGAAACAAACTTGAACGGGACCTCCGTTCGACGAACCGAACACGAGACGAACCACGACCAGTTCGCTCATCTCTAATTGTGATATAATTGATTAACTTGCATAACTATCTACAACACCTAGATCTTGAAAGGATATATTCTTCTATTTCCCATGCAATTTTCTCACAGTTAACACCAAAAGTTTTAAAGTCATCTGAAAACAGAAATGTGACAGAAGGTTAGCAACATAATAATACACGGCACCTTTTCCTATTGTATGCTCAATAAGAAATAGCTGAAATATTGCCTACAAATGATGAAAACACCACGATAATGATGATGATGATAATGATGATGATGATATAGACATATTAAGTAATGCACTATAGGTTACATTTGCTCAGAGAACGGAAGGCTTCTTCTATGTTGTTCACACTGCAAATCTTCCTTTCAGGTAATTATAAATTTATAAAGCTGTGAATGTTACATTCTTAGTCCAGAAATGTGCCTGAGTCGCCACAAAAAATAGCTACAGTGCCTTTCGAAAGTATTTGTCTCCCTTGAATTTTTCAACCTTTTCCCATATTTCAGACTTCAAACATAAAGATAACAATTTTAATGTTATGGTGAAGAATCAACAAGTGGGACACAATTGTGAGTTGAACGAAATTTATTGCTAATTTAAAAAAAAATAAATAAAAAATAAATAGCTGAAAAGTTGGGCGTGCAATATTATTCATCCCCTTTACTTTCAGTGCAGCAAACTCACTCCAGAAGTTCATTGAGGATCTCTGAATGATCCAATGTTGTCCTAAATGATTGATGATGATAGATATAAGCCACCTGTGTGTAATCAAGTCTCTGTATAAATGCACCTGCTCTGTGATAGTGTCAGTGTTCTGATTAAAGCACAGAGAGCATCATGAAGACCAAGGAACACAACAGGCAGGTCTGTGATACTGTTGTGGAGAAGTTTAAAGCTGGATTTGGTTACAAAAAGATTTCCAAAACTTTAAATATCCCAAGGAGCACTGTGCAAGCGATCACATTGAAATGGAAAGAGTATCATACCACTGCAAATCTACCAAGACCTGGCCATCCATCCAAACTTTCATCTCAAACAAGGACTTCTCCTGATCAGAGGACTGATCAGAGATGCAGCCAAGAGGCCCATGATCACTCTGGATTAGCTGCAGAAATCTACAGCTGAGGTGGGAGAGTCTGTCCGTAGGAAAACAATCAGTCGTACACTGCAGAAAGCTGGCCCTTATGGAAGGAGAATGCCATCTCTTAAAGATATCCATAAAAAGTGTCATTTAAAGTTTTCCACAAGCCACCTGGGAGACACACAAAATATGTTGAAGAAGGTGCTTTGGTCAGATGAAACCAAAATAGAACTTTTTGGGCACAATGCCAAATTATATGTTTGGCGTAAAAGCAACACAGCTCATCACCCTGAACACACCATCCCCACTGTCAACATGGTGGTGGCAGCATCATGGTTTGGGCCTGCTATTCTTCAGCAGGGACAGGGAAGATGGTTAAAATTGATGGAAAGATCGATGGAGCCAAATACAGGACCATTCTTGAAGAAAACCTGTTGGAGTCTGCAAAAGACCTGAGACTGGGACGGAGATTTGTCTTCCAACAGGACAATGATCCCAAACATAAAGCAAAATCTACAATGGATTGGTTCACGAATAAATGTATCCAGGTGTTAGAATGGCCAAGTCAAAGTCCAGACCTGAATCCAATCGAGAATCTGTGGAAAGAAGCTAAAAACTGCTGTTCACAAATACTCTCCATCCAACCTCACTCAGCTCGAGATTTTTGCAAAGGAAGAATGGGCTAGAATTTCAGTTTCTCGATGTGCAAAACTGATAGACACATACCCCAAGCGACTTGCAGCTGTAATCACAGCAAAAGGTGGCACTACAAAGTATTAACTTAAAGGGGATGAATAATATTGCACGCCCCACTTTTCAGTTATTTATTTTTTCCAAAAGTTTAAAATAAGCAATACATTTCGTTCTACTTCACAATTGTGTCCCACTTGTTGTTGATTCTTCACCATAACATTAAAATTTTTATCTTTATGTTTGAAGCCTGAAATATGGGAAAAGGTTGAAAAATTCAAGGGAGCCAAATACTTTTTCAAGGTACTGTACATGTGTATTCACCACATACAAACAATTGCCTACACTCCCTTACTGGGGCTGTTCACTTGAGCTGATAACAAAGCTTGTGTGTGCCTTAGATGGAGAAAGGGGAGGAGCTTAGGTGTGAGGTAAATTCAGAGAGCAGAAGTTGGTGTCAGCATGTGAGAGGAGTGAAACATGGAGAGGGTGGTGTCCTGAAGTACCTGTTGAAGCCTCTGGAGGGGCCAGCTACAAATTGGCACGGTATCAGTCCCTAGGCCACCTGGACTTTCAAGGTCAGTGGCAAACTGAGATATTGCTATTAGCCTTTTCACAAGGAGCAGTGAAATTGGCAGCAAGCTCAGCGACGTGATTGAGTCTGGAAAGTTCTAGAAGAAACAGTGAGTTTTCCCTCAGGATTCAAGTTGCCTGCTCTCTGGAAGGGATTAAAGATCCAGAATTTTCTTGTCTTGAAAATCCCAAGATTTTAAGACACCTATTCTCAGGTAGTGAAGTAGCAGCAGGAGGAATACACTACCACTACACAGCAGAGAAGCGAAACTCTCATTAGGGCAGGAAGAACCACCATCATTGTGAATGCTGTGAGAAATGTTTTGGAATGTTCTGCAGATCGCCAATAAAAGGTAAAAGCTCCCTGCCCTGTCTATGGCTGAATTATTCTCTGCTGCACCATCCTTACCTCAACATCCCCAGGAACTATCCCTAGTTGGGAGGGTGGGGGGGCGAGGGGACAAGCATCCAGCACTGTGTATAGCTGGGTTTACACACTGCAACATCTCAAACGACATCGCTGTAACGTCACCGGTTTTGTGACGCAATAGCGATGTTGTTTGCAATGTTGCAGTGTGTGAAACTTATCAGCGACCCGGCCCCTGCTGTGAAGTTGTAATCGTTACAAATCGTTCAGGACCATTCCTAGGTCCTTTGTTTCCCGCTGTGCAGCATGAAGTTTCAGTGTGTGAAGACTTTGCATAGACTTTGTTAGCAACTTCCCTTTCAAAAGGCTGCTTATCAACGTCCCCAACAACCAGCTAGGTCGCTCTGCAGGTCCGGATCGCTGTTGAGTTGTTGGCCAGGTTTGCCTGTTTGACAGCTCACCAGCGACTTAGCAGAGACTTAGGGAGGTTGCTGTTACGTCACAAAACCGGTGACGTTACAGCGATGTCCTTTGCGATGTTGCAGTGTGTAAACCCAGCTTATCACTACCTAACTCCTGGGGACCTTCAGCAGTTCCCTGCCATATCAAAGCCGAACATCGTAACTGGAGTCACAAATTCTTTGTTTATTTATTTTATTTTTCTCTTCCCCTTTTTAATATCATTTTTAACCCCCATTTCAAAATCCTGTTGCATGCAGCCAGTACAGCCACATCGCCACTTGGACCCACCACCATGACATGAGAGGTCTAACATGGGTGGCACATCTGCAACCTATCTATCATGTTTCCCAGAATATAAGATACTGTCTTATATTATTTTTGCCCCCAAAAATGCGCTAGTCCTATTTTTGGGATCGGGCTTATTCTCGGGGAAACACTGTTGGGGATAAGTTTACAACCCTTTCCCAGGAGAATCATATTTACCAGACCCTGGATGTCTGCGTTGCTCCCAGGTCCTCCTGTGATCTTTGGCGGGCTCTCCCAGCAGGTATACTCCAGGCAGTTCTTCCCTGTTTCTGACTGATACCCACATACATCAGATGGCACATACACACTCACATCAGATCGCATACACAATCACATATCAGATTGCACACACATGCACCACATCTGGCGATACCGATTGATTCTGGATGGCAAGGGAACCTCGAACACAGTGCAGTGGAGCGCGAGGACCTACAGTGGAACGCATCGATGAGTTCCACTGCAGCTCCTCTATGCGTTTCACCGTAGGTCCTCGCGCTCCACTGCACTGTGCCCAAGGTTCCCTCGCTGCCTGGAAGCAATCGGTATCACCGGATATGGTGTGTATGTGCGATATGATATGTGATTGTGTGTGCGATCTGATGGCGGGCTTTGCACGTTGCGACATCGCAAGTCAATGCTGCGATGTCGCACGCGATAGTCCCCGCCCCCGTCGCAGGTACGATATCGTGTGATAGCTGGCGTAGCGAAAATTATCGCTACGCCAGCTTCACATGCACTCACCTGCCCTGCGACCGTCGCTCTGGCCGGCGACCCACCTCCTTCCTAAGGGGGCGGGTCGTGCGGCGTCATAGTGACGTCACACGGCAGGCGGCCAATATCGGCGGAGGGGCGGAGATGAGCGGGATGTAAACATCCCGCTCACCTCCGTCCTTCCGCATAGCCGAAAGTGACGCCGGATGTGCGTCACTTTCGATTTGACCCCACCGACATCGCATGTGCGATCAGTGTGGATGTGCAATCTGATGTGTGTGTGTGGCGCCCCTGAGGCTCAGTTGCCACAGAGCATTGCATTTCATCTAAAGTGCAATGTTTGGACTCGGGTGATGAAGGAGTTAATTACTGGTATTATTTGTTTCACTACACAAAACATCTAGCTATGAGTCACTACTTACACAGGGCAGCTAGACAGTCTGGGGAATTTCAGGTTACCTGGGCAACAGCCACTATGAGTCATCCCAAGGGTAGGGGCACTGAGTGAGGGACTGAAACACACAACCAGCTCCTAGTCAGAAAAGTCTCAGACACTGAACAACACGGTCGCAGGAGAAAGTGCTGCTTGAGACCTTCTTCTGCTAGAACCGGCCAGACTGGAAGAGGGTGAGAGGCAGCCGATGGAGATAGTGAGACAGAGGAGAGAACATGGTAGCTGGAGGTCGAGTCTAACCGTTCCTACAGTGCCAGCGCTGACAGGGCGCAGAAGCCCTAGAGCAGATTATACTCTATGTTGTTTGCCCGAATCTGCAGGGGAAGGGGATTTCAAGTCCCATCGCCCACCACCCATTTTTCCGGAACACAGTGACACATAGGATCCGGGGTCGGGATTGCAGCCAGGCCCCACGGTGAGGATCAACGCCACCTGCATACGGGACGGGACACTTAGCAGAGACACTGGGGTCCCCAAGCCACTTCAAGCCATGGGGATCCACAACCAAGTGCAAGGAAAGGAGGTCTCACACTCCACAGACACCGGTGATTGCTTCTGATTTACCCGGGACCGGCTGAGGCCCATCGCAACAGAGAGCAGCACCTCCAGGGTATCTTAAGAACTGTGAATAAAGAGAACTTTGAACCGCAGCCCCCTGTGTCATCTCGGTCTTTGCCGGCGCCCTGCACGTTGGTGCTCCCATGGACTACTGCCCTCGTCATCCACCCAGGGCCTGCTCTGCCCCGGTGAGGAATTCTTTAGTGGCGGCTACTCCCTGGACACAAACCACAGGTGGCATCACGACATCCATCTTACTACTATCCCCATCATCCTCCCTCCTGTACGCCTCGGGGTCACGAAATCGGGCCAGGCCACTTTGTGACGGCGCAGAGGATTTGTATCCCTGACCCGGCGATGAGTTGGGTTAACCCCCTCGATCCCAGGGTGTTACATGTGGGTGTGCTTTTCACCGCATGTTCTTGATGCATACCACTGCAGGTCCTTTAGTTCGGCGTCTGCTGAGCATGATTGCAAGATCTGTCTTTTTTCTCTCTTTTGGGGGTGTTAGCTTTCTATAATGAAGTATCTTGCAGTATTCTATAATTTTTTTAGCTACATGGACACTTCATTATTGAACCGCGACCAGGGCTTATTTTCAGGGTAGAGCTTTTATTTAAGCCTTATGCTGAAAATGCTGAAAATTCCTACTAGGGCTTATTTTCAGGAGGAGGCTTATTTTCGGGGAAACACGATACTATCTACTAAATATAAGGGTTGCTTTCCAATATTGTTTAGTTGGTTGTTGAATGTATTAATTTATTACCTCAATAAACAAAGTTTTGTCGGAACATTGCACTTAAGCTGACCAGAGCATTATCCTTGTATTGGGACACCCGAAGAGATTGGCTTGGTTTTGCATTTCTTCTTATCTTATGCTTTGTGCATACTTGTAATGGTTGACTTTTCAAAACTACAAGCAGTGTACTAGTCAATAAGACAAATGTAAAAAGCCAAATTCTTGAACCTTACCATCAGTCTTTAGAGCAGATGCTATCATGTCTACACACTTGTCTCTCACAGAATCACCTGTCAGATAACAGGGTGATAGAAGAGCAGATGAAGTAGGACTACTACAAGTGGGAGAGCATGCCAATGGAGCACTGGGTATAGAAAAATACAAAAGTTTTACTGCAATGAGAATACATACAAAGGTGAATAAACATTTGTTTCTTTAAAGTTCTTATCACCTCTCTTCTTTAGTGTTTGTAGAAGGTTTGTTGGATTCATTGCGACTTGATGAAGTTGGTGAAGACATAGAGTGTCTTCTGCAAAGATGAGAATGTAAGATATGCCAAGATTAATAATAAAGATGATCCTTAAACAGTACCTGTCACCAGGTCAAAAGTGGCATGTTTTTGCTAGTTTTATTGCCCGAGTATAATGTTTTAAAAAAAATCCACAATACAATTCCAGAGATACCATGAGTCTCTGCCTAGCGTGAAGAGGCCCATGCATTCAGCGCTCGATCGTAGTAATAAGAAGATGCACTAAGGACCAAATAGGAGACAGTGAAGAGTGGAGGGGTCGGAGGTAAGGTGAGTATAAGTATTTTTTTTAATTTTCTATATCATTGTTTATTATGTTCTGGGATCTAGAAAAAAACCCATAGCATAATAAGAAACATTCATTTCACAAAGAATAACTTTGCTGTAAATTGCATTTCCCAGGAAAATTTGTGCAATTTGGCAAAATCATATTTTGCCAGATCCGTCTATCTCTAGTTTTTACTTAGGGGTCATGGCTCAGAGGATTCTCTGGGGGGATGTCCTTGGGCTGTATCTTTAAATCATAAAATTAGAACTAAATTAAAAGGCAGATGTTAGAACAAACAAAAACCATAACAATTAGGAGGGCAGCAGAAATAAAAAACAGCAAAACTGGCCACTTTTGACCTGGTTACAAGTCTTCTTTAAAGGTGGCTTTACACGCTATGATATTGCTAAAGCGATCTCGTTGGGGTCACGGAATTTGTGACGCACATTCCGGCCGCTTTAGCGATGTCGTTGTGTGTGACACCTATGAGCGATTTTGAATCGTCGCAAAAACGTTCAAAATTGCTCATCGGTGACATCACCCCCTCTTCCCAATTATAGTTGCTGCTGCTTGGACGATGTAGTTCGTCGTTCCTGCGACAGCACACATCGCTACGTGTGACACCGCAGGAACGAGGAACCTCACCTTACCTGCGGCCGCCGCCAATAAGGAAGGAAGGAGGTGGGCGGGATGTTGCGTCCCGCTCATCTCCGCCCCTGCGCTTTGATTGGGCGGCCACTTAGTGATGTCACTGTGACGCCGAACGAACCGCGCCCTTAGAAAGGAGGTGGTTCGCCGGTCACAGCGATGTCGCTAGGCAGGTAAGTAATGTGACGGGTCCGCACGATTTTGTGCACCACGGGCAACGATTTGCCTGTGTTGCAAAAACGATGGGGGCGAGAACGCACGCTAGTGATCTCGCTAGCGAGATCGCAGCGTGTAAAGCCACCCTTACACTCTCACTAGTTAACATAATAGTTTTACCTTTCCTCTTTGTTGTTACTTGAATTTTTTGAACCAGACGATAAAGGCAGTGAGTTGTTTAAAGAGAGTCGCCTAGTGGAAATATAGAAATCAGTAGTAGCAATAGATCATTTTAAATGGTACTGAGTAATATGAACGCCTTGGCTCTGTACCGTAACAGTGTGCAACTATATACAACCTTCTAATGGTTGTGTGCCATCAAGGGGTGGATATACCATTGGTGCAACGTGTGCTGCCATGTCACCCAATGCAGAATGTGCGTATGAAATTATGGCATATGTTGATACAGCAAAATTATAGAGTCCCAGAAGTCTGAGTTTCTACAGAACTGTATTACTCCTTTGTGGCCTTACACAGACTCTTACCTTTCTAGCTTCTTAGAGATATGGGATGAAGATTGAACATCAGTTGAATGACTTCTGCAAAGATATCAATATGCCAATTAGATTAGGTAGCAGTCCAAAATTTCATTAATGAAATGCTGCATATCAGCATTACAATCAGTTTGTCATCTTAAATAACTTACTACTAGTGATAAGCGAACCTATGGATATTCGGGTTCGCTGAACCAGTATGGGAAAAAAAAAGCGAACTTGACGCCGAATAACAAACCCCATACAAGTCAATGGGGATGAGATGTTTGTGGCTGTAAAATGGCTTTAATAAGTGCTTGGGGGCTGCAAATGGAAGTTAAATGGTAGTAAGAGCAGAATAGTTATACATACTGTGTTTCCTGGTATTTCCCAGAGGATCACGCTGCAGTCAGACTCTCTTCGTTCTCCTCATCAATATTCACTGCTTCCCCTACCTACTAGATTGCTATACACGCCCACCACCCTATGTCCAAGTTTGTGATTGGTTGCAGTCAGTCTGCTATATAGTGGTGTAAAAAGAAATAAATAATTTTTAAAAAATTATGTAGGCTCTCGCCATATTTTGACAGCTAGGGCGGGTAAAACAACAGCTTCAGCTTGCAGCCCCCACCTGTGAGCTTTACTGTGGATGGATATCAAAATAGAGGGGGAAAAAAGACATAGGGTTTCCCCTATTTTTGATATCTAGCCACAGTAAAGCAGTCAAGTTGAGGCTATTAATATCGGGATGGGAGAAGCCATGGCTATTGGCCCACCCCCAGTCTAAAAATACCAGTCCGCAGCTGAAAAATTTGCAACAATGTCGGTGCTTCACAGAGCTCATCCAGATTGCCCTGGTGCAGTGGCCATCGAGGTAATATAAGGGGTTAATGCCAGCTGTGATTTGTCAGCTGCCATCAAGCCCTGGATCAGTAATGGGAAGAGGTCTATGAAACCCCCTCCATTACTAATCCTGTAAGTAAAAAGAAATAAAACACACACAGAAAACAAATCCTTTATTTAAAATCAAATGCACACACACCTTCTTTCACCCATAATCAAACCCCAAAATACCCTTGCAGATCATACTTAATCTATACAAAGTCCTATGATGATCCTGGGTCTGCTACATACTGAAGTTGCAGCGCATGGGCACATTAGAAAACGTGACCACCTGCTGCAGCTTCAGGGAGACACTGACTGAGTCGAATCTGTGAGTGATGATGTTACTCAGTTTACCTTTGGTCACAGCTGGAGGTTCCCAAGGTAACACCTTCCCTCAGGTGAACTCATTGAGTTCAATGAGACCTGCATCTCCTGGCAAAAAAACGCAAGGTTTTTTCCCAAGAGACACAGATTTGGTGCTGGAATTTATATACCAAATTCCTGCACCTAATCTGCATCTTGTGGCAAAAACAGCAACATCTAAACTCAATACGGTTTTGATGTGACATTGATGCATTTTTTTTGCCAGGAGATGCAGATTTTGTGCAGAAAGTTGGTGTTTAAATTCCAGCACCAACTCTACATCTCCTAGCAGAAAATCGCACAAAAAATTGGTTTTGATACCGATTCGGTGCAGTTTTCTGCCAGGAGGTTTATATCTGGTGCAACTGCATCAAAAAAGCATCAAAACCACATTTTTTGTGCGATTTTCTGCCAGAAGATACAGATTTGGTGGAGGAATTTGGTGTGTAAATTTCAGCACCAAATCAGCATCTCTTGGCAAAAAAAACATGGTTTTCTGCCAGGAAATGCACTGTCTACCTGAAGCCACAGCGGGTTGTCACATTCTCTAATGTGTCCGCTTGCTGCGACTTCAGTATGTAGTAAAGCTGGGATTGTCATGGGACTTGGTATGGATTACGTCGGATCTGCAAGGGTGTTTTTGGGATTAATAAAGGGGTGAAAGAGGGTGTGTGTCATTTATTTTAAATAAAGGATTTATCCAGTGTTTGTGTTTTATTTCTTTTCTCTTACAGGATCAGTAATGTGGGGGTCTCATAGACCCGTTCCCATTACTGATCCAGGGCTTGATGGCAGCTGACAAATTACAGCTGTAATTAACCCCCACACCAGGGCAATCGGGATGAGCACTGGCAATGTTGCGTCTAATAAATGCAAAAACTCTGGGCTGCTGCAGGCTGCTATTTTTAGGCTGGGGAGAGCACAATAACCATGGACCTCTCCAGCCTAAGAATACTAGCTCCCAGCTGTCTATTTTATCTTGGCTGGATATTAAAATTGGGGGGAGACCGCATGCCATTTTTTTTAAATTATTTTTTAAAATTATTTAAAAAAGCCGCATGAGGTCCCTCATATTTTGATTCATACCCAAGGTATCACGCACAGCTGGGGGCTGCAGTCTGTAACTGTTTGCTTTATCTGTGTTGGGTATCTATATATGGAGCACGCTACATAATTTTTTAATTAATTTATATATTTTTACACTTTACTTAGCAGACAAACAGCCTCTGTGGGGGCAACCAATCAGAGATGCCAGTAGTCTGCCAATCACAGATGTTGTGACAGACAGTCAGGGGGAGCAGTGAATATGCATCAGGTTTAATGAGCGGTCCCGGAAGTAGTGTTATAGCCTCGCTGCAGAGACTGGTAAGTACAGTATATGCTGTATTAATCATTTTGCTTCATTTTTTTTCTAATAGTGATTTAATTGGCCAATCACAGCCTTGGCAATACTTGGTATGGCTGTGATGGCTCCAGAAGAGTCCACAGCCTAAAAGCCTGCTAACTAGCTGCTCTGCAGCATTTCAACAAGCGTTATTCGAGTGACAAACCCAAACAGGAAGCGAACATATATTCAAAAGTCTGTGTTCGGTGCTCAGCACCGAACACCTTGGTACGGACAGCAAACCTTGCAGTTTGGATTTGCTCAACCCTACTTATTACTAATAAATACATATTGAAAATAAACCATTGCGACATGTATTGTAATAAATGATGCTCTTTAGATCCTAGATTAATATCTATCTCTGGTCCTTATATGATTTTTATATATTTATATATATATTATATATATATATATACACACAGTACGGATAAAAAGTTTGGACACACCTTCTTATTCAAAGAGTTTTCTTTATTTTCATGACTCTTAAAATTGCAGATTCACATTCAACGCATCAAAACTATGAATTACACATGTGGAATGAAATACTTAGCAAAAAAGTGTGAAACAACTGAAAATATGTCTTATATTCTAGGTTCTTCAAAGTAGCCACCTTTTGCTTTGATTATTGCTTTGCACACTCTTGGCATTCCAAAGGTCAAAGGTCTTGAAGGAGTTCCCAGAGATGCTTAGCACTTGTTGGCCTTTTTGCCTACACTCTGCGGTCCAGCTCACAACAAACCATCTCGATTGGGTTCAGGTCTGGTGACTGTGGAGGCCAGGTCATCTGGCGTAGCACCCCATCACTCTACTTTTTAGTCAAATAGCTCTTACACAGCCTGGAGGTGTGTTTGAGGTCATTGTCCTGTTGAAAAATAAATGATGGTCCAACTAAATGCAAACCGGATGGAATATCATGCCGCTGCAAGATGCTGTGGTAGCCATGTTGGTTCAGTATGCCTTCAATTTTGAATAAATCCCCAACAGTGTCACCAGCAAAGCACCCCCACACCATCACACCTCCTCCTCCATGCTTCACGGTGGGAACCAGGCATGTAGAGTCCATCTGGTCACCTTTTCTGCATTGCACTGCATGGTGGTTGGATCCATAGATCTCAAATTTGGACTCATCAGACCAAAGCACAGACTTCCACTGGTCTAATGTCCATTCCTTGTGTTCTTTAGCCCAAACAAGTCTCTTCTGCTTGTTGCCTGTCCTTAGCAGTGGTTTCCTTGCAGCTATTTTACCATGAAGGTCTGCTGCACAAAGTCTCCTCTTAACTGTTGTTCTAGAGATGTGTCTGCTGCTAGAACTCTGTGTGGCATTGACCTGGTCTCTAATCTGAGCTGCTGTTAACCTGCGATTTCTGAGGCTGGTGACTCAGATAAACATATCCTCCGCAGCAGAGGTGACTCTTGGTCTTCATTTCCTGGGTCGGTCCTCATGTGAGCCAGTTTCTTTGAAGCGTTTGTTGGTTTTTGCCACTGCACTTGGGGACACTTTCAAAGTTTTCCCAATTTTTCGGTCTGACTTTCTTAAAGTAATGATGGCCACTCGTTTTTCTTTACTTAGCTGCTTTTTTCTTGCCATAATACAAATTCTAACAGTCTATTCAGTAGGACTATCAGCTGTGTATCCACCAGACTTCTGACTTCAGACACAACTGATGGTCCCAACCACATTTATACGGCAAGAAATCCCACTTATTAAACCTGACAGGGCACACATGTGAAGTGACAACTATTTCCGGTGACTACCTTTTGAAGCTCATCAAGAGAATGCCAAGAGTGTGCAAAGCAGTAATGAAAGCAAAAGGTAGCTCCTTTGAAGAACCTAGAATATGGGGGGCGTGACCGGATGCTGAACTGAATGGACGTCTGAGACTTGTGCTCCCTGACCACCAACCTTAAAAGCGGCTCAAAGCAAGGCAATCAGACCGGAGGAGGCTGTAAATCACAGATAAGTGCAGCTGAAGTGCAGGGGAACAGATCGTTATAGACATGGTGCGGGGGAGGAAGAAGGGGCAGAAGCCAGGCAAAGTTTCTGTTTTTGAAGCTGCCGGTAATACAATCCAAGATGGCCACCGTTGTTTGCCTCATGGAGGACATAGCAGCACTGATAATAGTGATGGTGCACATCACCAGGACTGAGGAGCGGGTCACAGCGTGAGTCTCACACTGTTAATGGAGCCCCTTTATCATTAAACACACAGTGTTATCAGTCAGCCCTGCAGTCTCTGACCTTCTCTCCTGCTGGAGGTGTTAGCAGCCCTGGGCCTGCAGAATACCAGCCACCAAGCACAGCCCTGGTTAACCCTTCATGCTCCCCTAATAAAAGCTACAACTCAGCCCCTGTCACTGAGGATATACTGAGATCTGTAATGTCAGAGCTGAAGCAAGCCATCCACGCAGAAATAACCTCAGTCGTTACTATGCTTAATAAAGAAATCACGCAGATTGGTGACAGAACCTCACATATAGAGGGGAAACTGGAGGAGTACACCACAGCGCACAACCAGCTAGTAGATGTGCATAATGAGGCGGACGATGAGATTACAGCCCTAAAACTGAAAATCGCGGATCTTGAAGACCGATCCAGACGAAATAACTTACGTTTCAGAGGGATTCCTAAGAACGTGCCCGCGGATGCACTGACAGAGTTCTTAACGGACTTTTTTACAGCACTAGTGCCGTCAGCAGAGCAGAGGGATCTACTGATTGATAGGGTGCACCGGATCCCCAAACCCAAATCCGCTCCCAGCTCCGCACCACGGGACGTGATCGCCAGACTGCACTTCTATCATTTTAAAGAGGCAGTAACCAAGGCGGCGGCAGCAAACAAGCAAGAACATCCAGAAAGATTCCAGAATATCCTGGTGTTCACCGACCTGTCTGCGGACACTCTGAATAGAAGGCGGGAATTCTCATCCGCAACCAAGATCCTGCGGGACAATAACATCACCTACAAATGGGGATACCCGGTAAAGCTCATCGTGATGAAAAATGGAGTCACACACGTCCTCGTGTCCCCCAGAGAGGCTATGACCCTGCTCCAAGACTGGTCCCTGACATCTGTGGACGAAGATACCAGCTCCCTGCTAAAGAAGAGACCCCCGATGCTGAACAAGGAATGGTCCTGAACAGGGACACCTTCATGCATTCTCTATTTTGATGCCACTTTCCTTTTTGATGCCATTCTTTGCTTTGATTGGCAGGTTGGAGGTGCACGAGAATAACGTTTAGTTTTTCTCTCATTTTATTCTCATTCCCCACTGATACTGGATAGGGACAAATATCCAGTTGGTTCACGTAGAACCGGACTCTGAATTGTAACCTGTTGTAATTACTATTTGCACCCTAACCCTTTGCTTCCCTTACCATTACCTTGTACTTGGTGACATATTGATTTCTGTTTTTCTTCTTTTATTACTATATCTGATGGAATTTAAAATTTCAACTATTAATGTGAAAGGTTTGAACAGCCCCTTTAAGAGATCATTATTGTGGAAAGAGGCCCAGACGCTTAAAGCGGACATACAGTTAGGTCCAGAAATATTTGGACAGTGACACAAGTTTTGTTATTTTAGCTGTTTACAAAAACATGTTCAGAAATACAATTATATATATAATATGGGCTGAAAGTGCACACTCCCAGCTGCAATATGAGAGTTTTCACATCCAAATCGGAGAAAGGGTTTAGGAATCATAGCTCTGTAATGCATAGCCTCCTCTTTTTAAAGGGACCAAAAGTAATTGGACAAGGGACTCTAAGGGCTGCAATTAACTCTGAAGGTGTCTCCCTCGTTAACCTGTAATCAATTAAGTAGTTAAAAGGTCTGGGGTTGATTACAGGTGTGTGGTTTTGCATTTGGAAGCTGTTGCTGTGACCAGACAACATGCGGTCTAAGGAACTCTTAATTGAGGTGAAGCAGAACATCCTGAGGCTGAAAAAAAAGAAAAAATCCATCAGAGAGATAGCAGACATGCTTGGAGTAGCAAAATCAACAGTCGGGTACATTCTGAGAAAAAAGGAATTGACTGGTGAGCTTGGGAACTCAAAAAGGCCTGGGCATCCACGGATGACAACAGTGGTGGATGATCGCCACATACTTTCTTTGGTGAAGAAGAACCCGTTCACAACATCAACTGAAGTCCAGAACACTCTCAGTGAAGTAGGTGTATTTGTCTCTAAGTCAACAGTAAAGAGAAGACTCCATGAAAGTAAATGCAAAGGGTTCACATCTAGATGCAAACCATTCATCAATTCCAAAAATAGACAGGCCAGAGTTAAATTTGCTGAAAAACACCTCATGAAGCCAGCTCAGTTCTGGAATAGTATTCTATGGACAGATGAGACAAAGATCAACCTGTACCAGAATGATGGGAAGAAAAAAGTTTGGAGAAGAAAGGGAACGGCACATGATCCAAGGCACACCACATCCTCTGTAAAACATGGTGGAGGCAACGTGATGGCATGGGCATGCATGGCTTTCAATGGCACTGGGTCACTTGTGTTTATTGATGACATAACAGCAGACAAGAGTAGCCGGATGAATTCTGAAGTGTACCGGGATATACGTTCAGCCCAGATTCAGCCAAATGCCGCAAAGTTGATCGGACGGCGCTTCATAGTACAGATGGACAATGACCCCAAGCATACAGCCAAAGCTACCCAGGAGTTCATGAGTGCAAAAAAGTGGAACATTCTGCAATGGCCAAGTCAATCACCAGATCTTAACCCAATTGAGCATGCATTTCACTTGCTCAAATCCAGACTTAAGACTGAAAGACCCACAAACAAGCAAGACCTGAAGGCTGCGGCTGTAAAGGCCTGGCAAAGCATTAAGAAGGAGGAAACCCAGCGTTTGGTGATGTCCATGGGTTCCAGACTTAAGGCAGTGATTGCTTCCAAAGGATTCGCAACAAAATATTGAAAATAAAAATATTTTGTTTGGGTTTGGTTTATTTGTCCAATTACTTTTGACCTCCTAAAATGTGGAGTATTGGTAAAGAAATGTGTACAATTCCTACAATTTCTATCAGATATTTTTGTTCAAACCTTCAAATTAAACGTTACAATCTGCACTTGAATTCTGTTGTAGAGGTTTCATTTCAAATTCAATGTGGTGGCATGCAGAGCCCAACTGGCAAAAATTGAGTCACTGTCCAAATATTTCTGGACCTAACTGTATTATGTGTCCAAGAGACTCACCTAAACAGCGAGGACGCACATAGACTAAAACCCCAACATTACCCCCACATCTATGCCTCACATGCAGTGAAAAAGAAAAGAGGCATAACGATTGCGATAGAGAACACTATAGCGTTCCAGCTGATTGATAAAATCCTAGATGACGAGGGCAGATATGTGATACTTTTATGCAATATCAATAATAAGACGTACACAATCACATCTATATACGCACCCAATTCAGGACAAATCACCTTTATTAGAGAACTCATGACCAAGTTATCCAAAATAAAACAAGGATTGCTACTAATCTGCGGAGACAACAATATCGTCCCGATCCCCAATACAGACAAATCCTGGTGCTCCAAGAAAACATGCGCTGTCCCAATGCCTCCTGTCAGAAGAATGACACATGGAGGGTCCTTCACGCCTCCGAACGGGACTACACATTTTACTCACACCCACATAAAATATACTCCAGAATTGACCTAATAGTGGTGGATAAATGGCTCCTGCAAAATATACAATCGGCCCAAATAGGGAACATAACCTGGTCAGACCATGCTCCTATGTCATGCCAAATAAGAGAGACATATAATAACCCAACATATTCCCCATGGAGAATTAATAACCACTTAATATCCTCAGATAGTATCAAATCCCAAATCAAAGACCTGTTACAGGAATATTTTGATATTAATAGCACCCCAGACATGCCCCCGACCACAGTGTGGTGCGCCCACAAGGCGTACATAAGAGGACGGCTAATACAGATAGCAGCACAACACAAAAAGCTAAGAATGCGACAGATAGAGGAACTTCACAAAAGTTTAGCATCATTAGAGGATGCCCATAAAAACAGCCCCTCACCCGCTATATACAAAGACCTACAAAAGGCAAGATACGACCTATACCAAATACTCCAATATAAACACGAGCACAACATGAGGAGGAGCAAAGCCAAATATTACTGGCAGGGAAACAAGGCGAGCAAAATACTAGCCAATAAAATCAAAGCCAGACTAACAAAGCAAAGGATAGGTCATATAAAAGACGCCCAAAAGAACAAAATATACAACCCTAAAGACATCGCCAACACCTTCGCCAAATACTACTCCTCACTCTACAATCTCAAAGACGACAACCTCACCCCACAACCCAGCGCTGAACTCATTAATAACTTCCTAAATAGTATATCACTACCCAAAATCCCAGAGGACAAACTGACGGCAATAAACCAACCCATAAGCCAAATAGAAATCCAACAAGCCATCCAATCATCTAAGAATAACAAATCCCCAGGACCGGACGGGATAACTAACGAATACTTCAAGACATTTCATCAAATATTGTCCCCACACCTATTACTAGTCTTCCAGAATATATTTGAAACAGGCCAAATACGAGATGAGATGCTACAGGCGACCATAGTCCCTCTCCCCAAACCAGGTAAAACCCCCGACCAAACCAATAGCTTCAGGCCGATATCCCTACTGAATACCGACCTCAAGCTATACTCCAAAATCCTGGCAGGTCGGATCTCCGATGTAATCCCCTCCCTGGTGCACAGAGACCAGGTTGGGTTTATCAAATCCAGACAGACGCTGGATGGCACCAGACGGATGATTGATCTCATCAGTGTGGCGGGGAGAGGCCGGACGCCTTCTCTGCTCCTAGCACTGGACGCGGAGAAGGCGTTCGATCGGGTGCATTGGGGCTATCTATTTGAGGTTCTATCCAGATTCGGATTTACTGGCAGCATTTTTAATGCAATTACTTTATTATACTCTCATCCATCAGCGTCAGTTTTGTCTCTGGAATGATGTCGGACAAGTTCCCTGTCACAAATGGGACAAGACAAGGGTGTCCGCTATCGCCCCTCATATTCGCCTTGGCGATTGAACCTTTAGCGGAAAAAATCAGATCTCACCCAGTAATATCAGGAATCCAGGTGGACAGGACAGAAAACAAAATAGGTCTGTTTGCGGACGACATCATTCTAGCGATAACAAACCCCACAGAGTCATTACCGGCAGCAATGCAAATCATTGATCTGTTCTCTAGAATCTCATATTATTAACTAAACACGTCTAAATGTCAGGTATTAAACCTAACCCCATCCACAACGTACCCCAAAAAATTCCAGAACAAGTACCCCTTCAATTGGAATAACGATAGTATTGAGTATCTAGGTATCCGGCTAACACTCTCGGCAGATAAAATGTTATCTCTGAATTATGAGTCCCTGAGGAGAAAAATCCAAGCTGACATATTAAGAATGAAGAAACACGAGCTATCGTGGATGGGCAGGATAGCATCAGTGAAGATATTCATTCTCCCGCAGATATTGTATCTGTTCCGTAATCTCCCCATCATATTCCCAATGAAAATACTAAAAGAGATACAAGCCATCCTCTCCAAACATATATGGCAGGGAAAACAGCCCAGAGTCCAGGCGGACACACTCTACACCCCTATGAGTAAGGGGGGCCTGGGATACCCCTCAGTGGTCCGCTACTACAGAGCCGCATTATTCGAGCAGCTATGATTCATGTGGAACAATAATAATGACCGGCACTGGATAGCCATTGAGAAATATCTGATTGGAGCCAGCAGCGTCTCCGCCTTTTTCCATGCACACCACACTTTAATCCCTGGTAGGAATTGTAACATATCCCCAACCATAGACGCGATCCTGGAGCTATGGAAGATGTTAAGTAATAAATTAGGCCTTATACAAATCGCACTCCTTAAGGCCCCCATAGAGACACTGGAGCATTGTATCCCTGACCTAAAGCTTAAAAACTGGAAACTATGCCAAATCCCATCTATTGGGAATCTGTATGATGGGGAGGAATTAATCACCTTCTCATCATTGCGAGATAGATACAATATACCACAAAGGGACTTCTACAAATATCTGCAGATCCGACATTTCCTATATGGAAGGAAGGAGCAGATGACTGCACTGCCATCTAAGCTGTACTCTATGTTACTGAACCCCACCTCCCAGATGAAAGCATTGTCTAGAAGCTATGATTGTATGCTAGAGAACACCCTGCCCTCGCTAACCACATACCTACAAAAATTGGAAAGAGACTTAAGCGGGCTTTACACAATGCGATATCGGTCCCGATATCGCTAGTGTGGGTACCCGCCCCCATCTGTTGTGCGACACGGGCAAATCACTGCCCATGCAGCACAACATCGCCCAGACCCATCACACATACTTACCTGCCCAGCGACGTCGCTGTGACCGGCGAACCGCTTCCTTTCTAAGGGGGCGGTCCGTGCGGTGTCACAGCGACGTCACTGAGCGGCCGTCCAATAGCAGCGGAGGGGCGGAGCTGAGCGGACGTAACATCCCGCCCACCTCCTTTCTTCTGCATAGCGGCCGGGAGGCAGGTAAGGAGAGCTTCCTCGTTCCTGCAGTGTCACACGGAGCGATGTGTGCTGCCGCAGGAACGAGGAATAACCTCGTTACTGCTGCAGTAACGATATTTGAGAATGGACCCCCATGTCACCGATGAGCGATTTTGCACGTTTTTGCAACGATGCAAAATCGCTCATCGGTGTCACACGCAACGGCATCGCTAATGCGGCCGGATGTGCGTCACCAATTCCGTGACCCCAACGAGTTCGCATTAGCGATGTCATAGCATGTAAAGCCCCCTTTACACTGTACCTTAACACCGGATCAATGGTGAGCATCCTTCTTAATTATTGGAAGCCAATCTAAATGCACTAACCACATAGAAAATGCAAGGAAACTATTATATAGGTGGTATCTCACCCCCCATAGACAATCTAAGATGTCCCGCAATTCCCCGAACACGTGCTGGAGATGTGGAGTCCCCAGCGCAGACATATTACACATATGGTGGAAATGTAGTAATGTCAGACGTCTGTGGGAAGCAATATATCATTTAATATTTCAGATTTGTGGTGTAGGAATAACGCTCTCCGCACAGCAGGCGCTGCTCGCCATCGATCTGGACTCACTCCCCTACGAGATCCGCACAGTGATTGTACATATCATTGTGGCAGCAAGACTCAAAATCGCAAGTAACTGGAAAAACCCCCCAATGCCCCGCACTAACCGAAATCATCTCACTGATCAATGAGAACTGCCTATCCGAGAAGATACTCGCTTCATCCAACAATAACACAGCGCTATTCTATAAGAAATGGAACTACTGGTTATCTTTCCGATTAAATACTGTTATCAAATAAATCTACAGATGTATATATGGAGAATGTGACCCGGAAATTGATGTGATATCACCATTCACCCCATCCCCTTCTCCCCATCTCCCCCCCCTTTCTCTTGTTTATTTCCCTTTATAACAGCCATATTATTGTGATTATTGTTGATAATGTGATGACAATATGATGTATGATGTAACCACATCTGACATTAATTATTAATAAAAAGTTATGGTTTAAAAAAAAAAGAAGAACCTAGAATATAAGACATATTATCAGTAGTTTCACACTTTTTTGCTAAGTATTTCATTCAACATGTGTTAATTCATAGTTTTGATGCTTTCAATGTGAATCTACAATTTTCACAGTCATGAAAATAAAGAAAACTCTTTGAATGAGAAGGTGTGCCCAAACTTTTGGTCTGTACCATATATATATATATATATATATATATATATACTAGCTATTGAACCTGTTCTACATCTGGGTGTCGATGATTTAGCGTACGGCAGGACTCTGTGGGTGCAATCTTTTTTTATCTATCCCTCCGTTGGCTGCTTTCCTCGCCTTTACTTAAATTTGGCACCGCAGGCTCCTTCAACATCCCTATGGCTGACATGTGTCCAGTGATATACTCCCGTTATAGCGGAATTCTTCACTAAAATGGGTCTGGAGTCAGCGTGTGCATATACCGCCAACTCCGGCACCATTTTATTGAAGACACTGTGTCTGCAAACATCATCTGAAACAAACTGGTGACTGGTGATATTCACAGAGACAGTGTCTTCAATAAAATGGTGCAAAGTTGGCAGTATACGTACGCGCTGACTCCAAAACGTGCCAGCCAAACGGTTCGATCCTGGCTTGGAACAGAAGGACACATTTAGCATTATATATTGAATGAATAAATGAATGAATTAATATATGTATTGGTAGATAACAGAGAGACGCACCATGCACCCTTGTGGTCAGTGCAGTGACGTCAGCAGTGTCCTGCTGCACGGGAGTCTTGCTCTAAGACACCACTGCTGGCCTCTTTAAACACACAGCCCCATGCAACATCTACGTGCTCTCTGGTGCAGAAGCCAATCCCCTGCATCCTGCAACCCCAGCCCTCACAGCTCGTGCCCTGTTGGTCATCAGGCTACATACAGGTGCGGCTATCTTCAGGTCATTTGATGCTCGCACTCTCCTGACCTCTCTCCCCATGACACGTGTGATGTGGGAGGGCAGTTCCTTACTTCTCCCCTTCCTCACCATGATGCCAGTGTGAGCGTTCAGAGTTGATGCCTAGCGCATGCACATTAGAATGTTGACATGAACATAGCACTGCGCACTCGCCGGCTCGGCTTCGGACAGAAGGTTGCATTCAGAGTTATATAGTGATGAATAAATTATTGGTTACTCTTGATAAGGATATAGTTGTCCATACCAACCAATCAGAGCTTGGCTTTCACTTTACCTCAGCAGCGTCAATGCTGAAAGCTGCACTCTGGTTGCTATAGGCAACCAGAATGATCTTACTGGTTAGATCAAGATATAGTGCATATGCTTTGCTATAAACATGCTACTTCCTATGTGTCTATTGGAACAACACAAAAAAAACTTTTGGCCATTTTACAAAATTGTGGGTAAACAACTTTGTTTTAAGCGTGTGATGCTCATTCAAACTCACTTGTGGCAAGTAACATGAGTGGGCAATATGAAAATCACACATGAAACCAGATAAAAAGGAGAGAAGTTGCCACATTCTTTGCATTGTGTGTCTGTGTATGCCATACTAAGCATGGAGAACAGAAAGAGGATAAGAGAACTGTCTGAGGACTTAGGAAACAACATTGTTGAAATATATCATCAATCTCAAGGTTAGAAGTCTATCTTCAGATATTGTGATGTTCCTTTCTGCACAATGTGTAACATAACCAAAAGGTTTACAACCCATGGCACTGTATATAATCTCCCTTGACGTGGTGGATATGCTGCCCAATCAAGTGTGAAAGAAATTCAAGCTGTCCTACAGGCTGAGGGTGCATCAGTGTCAGTGCAAACTATCTGTCAACATTTGAATGAAATGAAACACTATGGCAGGAGACCAAAGAGGACCACACTGCTGACACAGAGACATAAAAAAATGCTAGACTGCAATTTGCCAACATGCATGTGACCTAGCCAAAATTATTCTGGGAAAGCGTCTTGTAAGACCAAGTTAGACCATTTTGGTAAAGCACATCATTCTACTGTTTACTGAAAACGGAATGAGGCCTACAAAGAAAAGAACATAGTACCTACAGTCAAATATGATGGAGGTTCAAAGATGTTTTGGGGTTGTTTGCTGCCTTGCCTGTGTGAAAATCATCATGTAATCTGAAGATTACCAAAGGATTTTCGATCGCAATGTAGTGCCTAGTGTCAGAAAGATAGATTGGCGTCCTAGGAAATGGGTTTTTAACACTCAGTCCCAGAAATTTTGAGCTCCCCCCCCTGAAGTCCCGAAAGAGGTCAAATGACCCTTAGTCAATTATATTATCAAATACAATAAACTGAATAGAACTAACTAGAAACTAAATGGCTAAACTCTATGGAAAACAACAACCTCCTGTGGTGCGACAGTAATGGCCTTAATTGCAGAACAAAAGACGGTGATTATAGGATGTTAGCTAAAATCCTTCAGGTCATTCGACCGGTCTCTGGGTTCCAAAGATAGAAATATTAAATGACCCCTCTCTGGGACTTCTAGTGTTAAGCAGGACAATGACCTCAAACATACTCAAGAAGCACGAGAAATGGATAGAAATAAAGCTCTGGAGAGTTCTGAAAAGACAGCAATGACTCCGGATCTAACTCCCATTCAACACCTGTAGAGAGATCTAAAAATCTCTCTTGGGAGAGGGCACCCTTCAAGTATGAGACACTTGGAGCAGTTTGCAAAAGAACAGTGGGCCAAAATTCCAGTTGAGAGGTGTAAGAAGCTTGTTGATGGTTATAGGAAGTGATTGATTGCAGCTGGTTATTCCAAAGAGTGTGCAACCAAATATTAAGTTGAGGGTGCCAACAATTTTCTTCGGACCATTTTTGGAGTTGTGTGAAATTATGTCTACTTTTTTTATTTTTATTTTTTTGTTCCAATATACACAAAGGAAATAAACATGTGAAAAACAAAATAATTTTCTGGGAGAAATGCTTCAGATTCTGGAACAATTTCAAGGATGCCAACATATATTTATATATTTACACAATGTATATGCACTTGTCACACCCAGGGAAGGGGGTCCCGGGCGGTTGCAAATGGGAATATTACTCTGGAGGCCGTTGCCTGGTTCCGTGCCCTGGGGCTTCTTTTGTAAAAAGGGGGTATTTACAGTAGGGGTGAAAGTTAGTGTCCATGACGCCACCTGCGGTTAGAGGTGTAGAACCGCCGCTGCTGAATGTGGGTACTCTCAGAGCTGGTGGTGGTAGCAGCAATGATGTTAGGCCCCCCGCAGGTAGGGCTGTGCCTGGGAGTTGTGAGGGGCAATGATGGAGACCACACCAGGTTGTCTTCAACAGTCTCTACTCGCTCAGACCCTTGTATTACTGGTTCAGGTCCCTTGGAGTATCAGTGCCAATGTAGTGACCCATGTTGCTCTGTCTCCGGCACTCTCTGTTGGTTGGGTCCCTGTAGCGTGGAGCGTTTGGGGCCCGACTGTCCCTTTTGGGGGTTACAGTCTCCTTCTCTGTATGGCGGACAGTGCGGAACATGTGGGGAGGTAAGTGTCTGAACCCCGATCCTAGTTTACTGCTCATGCCCCCGGATTATTTGGTTTGGTGAAGTCCATGAAGGTGTCCTCACTATGCATGTGATTATTAAGCTGTGTAGAACTGGTGATTGATCTAGGGCCCTGTGCCCGTGCGTGCTCCGGTCCTAGCGGTATCTATCCGTATCTGCCCCGGCGACCTCTCTGTGGTGCTGCCGGGTCACTGTTGCACAGACCCAGCTCAGACACGTCTGCACACCTCACTGTGTGCCACTGTCCTCTCTGTCCCCTCCCACTAGGCTGACTAATCCCAGGACTCATTCCTACCTCTAGGTGACCATCTCCTTTCATGGTTAACCCTATATGCCTGGTGTAGAGTGGAGAACTAGGATTTTGGTTATGCTTTGGAGGTATCGGCACTGGTATTCCAGGTCCCAGGGGGTAGGTCCTGCAACCCCAAGAGGATGCAGTTCCTTGTAGTGCCCTGAGTGGCTCAGGGGCGCTACACACTCAATACCCATTTCTTTAATATTGTGATTAATCTCATGCACTTATTACAGCGATTCTCCAGTCTCATTAAAAATCAATAATTGGGGCAGTGTATTTAGTTGTTGTTCACTCTACATGTACTGAATACACTATTTTTTGCACATGCTTACCATGTTATGTTGCAGCTAGTATGATATATTACAATACTTTCATTTTATGAGGACATTGTATGGATAATAAATTTGTAAAACTGATCTGTCACCAAGACTATCCTGCTCTACAATAAAGAAAGAATATTGGTCCAATTTCCCAATAGTAGCAAGAAACAATACAATACAGTAGTCCACTGCATTCATGAGTGTAGTGCTCACCCGCCTCTAGACATTACTTTCTGCTTCGGTCAGCAGCAATTAATGAACTGCTGTGCAGTCAGTCATCAGTATCAAAACCATATCTTTTTCTTTCCTGCATATTATGAACGTAAGAGTTACCCACATATTAAAGGGGTTGTCTCGGACATTTTATTGTCAAAGTTTGGGATAGGCCATCAATGTGTGATCGGTGGGGGTGCAACCCCCAGCACCCCCACTTATCAGCTGCTTCCGATACTGGCGGTGGTGGAAATGCTCAATTGCGGAGTTGCATAACATAGCTTCGTTAACAGAATAGTGGCCACGACTGGGTACTGCATATTTGCCCCCTATTGATTCAAATAGATGGCGCATACGCAATACTCACCTGTGGCCACTGTAGGCTAAGTTCACACAGGGCATTTTTTACTGCGTTTTTGGTGTGTTTTTGAGGTCACAAAGATGCACCTGAATTCATGCATTTCCTTCTCCCACAAAAGTCTATGAGATTTCTATTTTGCTGTCCACACTGGCCATCTTTTGTTGGCTGCATCTTGACTGCGTTTTTCAAGATGCAGCATGTCAATTATTGTTTTTGCCACGTTTTTGAGCCTTCCAGTCAATATATTTGACTTAAAAACGCATTTGGCAAAATGCGGTAAAAATGCTGCAAAAACACGCGTAAAAAATGCAGTAAAAAAATTGAATTTTTTTGTTGTATTTTTGACACGGTGTGTTTATGGTGCATTTTAAGATACACTCAAGATGCACTGACAAAAAAAAGATGCCGCGTGTGAACATGGCCATACAGTTCAGTAACAATTGTAGCACACTAAATGAAGAATGCAAATTATTTTTAATATAGTGAAAAAAAAAAAAAAAAAATATTGCAAAAAAATTTTGATGTTTCGACCTCTAGGGTCTTAGTCACTATACTGTTGACTGAGCTGGGCTGTGCAGCTCCGCAAATGAACAGTTCCAAACACCGGCATCATCGGGTATAGCTGATAGGTGGGGGATCCATGTGTCATATCTTCATCAACTATACATTTATGACCGTAAACGTACACCATCTCCTGACTGGAGTAACATTTCTACTGGGGGTACAAAGCAGTTGTAAAATTTGCCTAATTTATTAAGAGGCATTCCTGTATTAATGATTTAGGAGCATCTTACTCCAGCACTTCCTTCACTAAGACTGGCATCACAACACCAGTCATCATTAAATAGCCTTATATGGTTTTGTTGATACAAATATTGCAATTTATACAAAGTTTTACCGTTTTAGCTTGGAGTCCTTAGAAGCTTTGGGCTGGTTCTGAGATGGAGAATGAATTTCAGGACAGTCACTGCAAGACAGAGAAATCCTGTTATGAAAGAGGAAATCATGCGAATGTGTTATATGCTTAGTGATTGGAAGATTCTGTCCATTTCCATAAGATTCACAGTTGTCAACATTTAAAGGTAACCTGTCACTTGATTCTTTTATGCTCCTGTCCTTAGTTTTGGCTCTGCTCCATGTTAGACTTTGCAAGTCACCTGGTGTGTTTTAACATGATGAACTGCCTTGGCCTATTTAACAGCTTATTGGATTCACATCTGTTTTTGATGGCGACTGACTTTGTTTACGCGAGTTCTGAAGCACTGAGCTGAAGTCGGTTTGTTTTGCCACAACTTGATTTTTGTTGAACTCCGGAGTCCTGTCTACAACCTGCCCTGAGTCTTTGGACCTTCTGTCTCAAGTCCTTCTTCGGTTTGGTGTGACTTCTGAGCAGGGCCGTATTTACCATTAGGCACCCGTGGTCCGGTGCCTGGAGCGGCAGGTTGCGGGGGTCGGCACCTTCTGGCAGCAAAAAAAAAAATATTTTTTTGTTTTACTTTTTTTTACAGATCCTCTCCCCCTCCGTTAGACAGTCGATTAAATCCGCTGTGTTTTCGGAGGGGGGAGGAGGGAAGAGGCGCATTTCCATTTATTTGTGTCCGTGTCAATTAAGACGCGAATGCAAACAAACTGCAGCCTCCGAGCACAGGGAGCTGATTGACCCCGGCACTGCCGGCGCCTGCACTTCCGGGGTCACATGAGGGCGCCAATCAGCTCCTTCCTCTGTTCTGCGTCCACTGCTGTGTGGACATCACGTGCAGAGCTTACAGCAGGACGCCGCGATGGAAGCCGGTGTCAGAAGAGGATACTCACGTGAGCCAGGAAGATGGCGGCGGGCACTGGATCAGGTAAGTGCTCGCAGAGCTGAAGATTCATAAGGAGCGTGGGGGTGTCTCTAATGCAGACCGGAGATCTGCGCATGCGGGGGGGGGGGGGGAGGCAGAGGCTTATACTGGGGGGAGGCTGGAGGGAAGCAGAGGCTGATACTGGGGGGAGGCTGGAGGGAGGCAGAGGCTGGTACTGGGGGGAGGCTGGAGGGAGGCAGAGGTTGGACGGAGGCAGAGGCTGATACTGGGGGGAGGCTGGAGGGAGGCAGAGGCTGATACTGGGGGGAGGCTGGAGGGAGGCAGAGGCTGATACTGGGGGGAGGCTGGAGGGAGGCAGAGGCTGATACTGGGGGGAGGCTGGAGGGAGGCAGAGGTTGGAGGGAGGCAGAAGCTGATACTGGGGGGAGGCTGGAAGGAGGCAGAGGCTGATACTGGGGGGAGGCTGGAGGGAGGCAGAGGCTGATACTGGGGGGAAGGCTGGAGGGAGGCAGAGGCTGATACTGGGGGGAGGCTGTAGGGAGGCAGAGGCTGATACTGGGGGGAGGCTGGAGGGAGGCAGAGGCTGATACTGGGGGGAGGCTGGAGGGAGGCAGAGGCTGATACTGGGGGGAGGCTGGAGGGAGGCAGAGGTTGGAGGGAGGCAGAAGCTGATACTGGGGGGAGGCTGGAAGGAGGCAGAGACTGATACTGGGGGGAGGCTGGAGGGAGGCAGAGGCTGATACTGGGGGGGAGGCTGGAGGGAGGCAGAGGCTGATACTGGAGGGAGGCTGGAGGGAGGCAGAGGCTGATACTGGGGGGAGGCTGGAGGGAGGCAGAGGCTGATACTGAGGGGCAGGCTGGAGGGAGGCAGAGGCTGAGACTGGGGGGAGGCTGGAGGGAGGCTGAGACTGGGGGGAGGCTGGAGGGAGGCAGAGACTGGTGGGAGGCTGGAGGGAGGCTGAGGCTGAGACTGGGTGGAGGCTGGAGGGAGGCTGAGACTGGGGGCAGGCTGAGGCTGGGGGGGAGGCTGAGACTGGGGGGAGGCTGGAGGGGGGCTGAGACTGGGGGGAGGCTGGAAGGAGGCTGAGACTGAGACTGGGGGGAGGCTGAGGCTGAGACTGGGGGGAGGCTGGAGGGAGGCTGAGGCTGAGACTGGGGGGAGGCTGGAGGGAGGCTGAGACTGGGGTGAGGCTGGAGGAAGGCTGGGGCTGAAACTGGGGGGAGGGTGGAGGGAGGCTGAGAATGGGGGGAGGCTGAGACTGGGGGGAGGCTGAGACTTGGGGGGGAGGCTGAGACTGGGGGGGAGGCTGGAGGGAGGCTGAGACTGGGGGGAGACTGGAGGGAGGCTGAGACTGGGGGGAGGCTGGAGGGAGACTGAGGCGGAGACTGGGGGGAGGCTAGAGGGAGGCTGAGGCAGAGACTGGGGCAGGCTGAGGCTGGGGGGAGGCAGAGGCTGAGACTGGGGGAGAGGCTGATGCTGAGGGATGATAGAGGCTGATGCTTGGGGAGGCTGGGGAGAGAAGGTGAAGCTGAGGGAAGAGAGAGGCTGATGCTGAGGGAAGAGAGGGTGATGCTGAGGGAAGAGAGAGGCTGATGCTGAGGGAAAAGAGAGGCTGATGCTGAGGGAAGAGAGAGGCTGATGCTGGGGGAGAGAGCCTGATGCTGGGGGAGTGAGGGGCTAATGCTAGAGACAGAGTACAAGGATTGAGGCATAGTGCAATGACAAAATCGATTGGGTGGGGGGAGTGTAAGGACTCAGAATAAGAGGGGGGCAGCATTGGGAGCTCATTATGGAGAAGGGGCAGCATGTGTGGGATCGGTATGGAGTGGAGCAATGTAGGGGAGTCAATATCAAGAGTGGAGTAGTGTGTGTGGGGGGGTGTCTCAACATAAACGGTTAGTGTGGTGGTCTTAGCATGAGTGGGGCAACATGGAGGTGTCATTATGGAAAAGAGGAAGGCAGCATTAGGAGCTCATGGAGAGGGGCAGCATGCATGGGACATTGTGAGAAGGGGGGCAGCATGCATGGAACATTGTGAGGAGGGGGCAGCATGCATGGGACACTGTGAGGAGGGGGCAGCATTCATGGGACATTGTGAGGAGGGGGCAGCATGCATGGGACACTGTGAGGAGGAGGCAGCATGCATGGGACATTGTGAGGAGGGGGCAGCATGCATGGGACATTGTGAGGAGGAGAAAGCATGAATGGGACACTGTGAGGAGGGGGGAGCATGCATGGGACACTGTGAGGAGGGGGCAGCATGCATGGGACACTGTGAAGAGGGGGCAGCATGCATGGGAAAACTGTGAGGAGGCGGCAGCATGCATGGGACATTGTGAGGAGGGGGCAGCATGCATGGGACATTGTGAGGAGGGGGCAGCATGCATGGGACATTGTGAGGAGTGGGCAGCATGCATGGGACATTGTGAGGAGGGGGCAGCATGCATGGGACATTGTGAGGAGGGGACAGCATGCATGGGACATTATGAGGAGGGGGCAGCATGCATGGGACACTGTGAGGAGGGGGAAGCATGCATGGGACACTGTGAAGAGGGGGCAGCATGCATGGAACACTGTGAAGAGGGGGCAGCATTCATGGGACACTGTGAAGAGGGGGCAGCATGCATGGGACACTGTGAGGAGGGGGCAGCATGCATAAGACACTGAGGAGGGGGCAGCATGCATGGAACACTGTGATGAGGGGGCAGCATGCATGGGACACTGTGAGGAGGGGGAAGCATGCATGGGACACTGTGTGGAGGGGACAGCATGCATGAGACACTGTGAGGAGGGGGTAGCTTGCATGGGACACTGTGAGGAGGGGGAAGCATGCATGGGACAATTTGAGGAGTGGGCAGCATGAATGGGACATTGTGAGGAGGGGGCAGAATGCATGGGACATTGTGAGGCGGGGACAGCATGCATGGGACATTGTGAGGAGGGGGCAGCATGCATGGGACACTGTGAAGAGGGGGCAGCATGCATGGGACACTGTGAAGAGGGGGCAGCATGCATGAGACACTGTGAAGATGGGGCAGCATGCATGGGACACTGTGAGGAGGGGGCAGCATGCATAAGACACTGAGGAGGGGGCAGCATGCATGGAACACTGTGATGAGGGGGCAGCATGCATGGGACACTGTGAGGAGGGGGCAGCATGCATGGGACACTGTGTGGAGGGGACAGCATGCATGGGACACTGTGAGGAGGGGGTAACATGCATGGGACACTGTGAGGAGGGGCAGCATGCATGGGACATTGTGAGGAGGGGGCAGCATGCATGGGACATTTTGAGGAGGGGGCAGCATGCATGGGACATTGTGAGGAGGGGGCAGCATGCATGGGACATTGTGAGGAGGGGGCAGCATGCATGGGACATTGTGAGGAGGGGGCAGCATGAATGGACATTGTGAGGAGGAGGCAGCAGGCATGGGACATTGTGAGGAGGGGGCAGCATGCATGGGACATTGTGAGGAGGGGGCAGCATGCATGGGACATTGTGAGGAGGGGGCAGCATGCATGGGACATTGTGAGGAGGGGGCAGCATGCATGGGACATTGTGAGGAGGGGGCAGCATGAATGGGACATTGTGAGAAGGGGGCAGCATGCATGGGACATTGTGAGGAGGGTGCAGCATGCATGGGACATTGTGAGGAAAGGGCAGTATGCATGGGACATTGTGAGGAAGGGGCAGCATGCATGGGACATTGTGAGGAGGGAGCAGCATGCATGGGACATTGTGAGAAGGGGGGCAGCATGCATGGGACATTGTGAGGAGGGGGCAGCATGCATGGTATATTGTGAGGAGGGGGCAGCATGCATGGGACATTGTGAGGAGGGGGTAGCATGCATGGGACACTGTGAGGAGGGGGCAGCATAAATGGGACATTGTGAGGAGGGGGCAGCAGGCATGGGACATTGTGAGGAGGGGGCAGTATGCATGGGACATTGTCCTCACATCATGCTGCTCCCTCCTCACAATGTACATATCATAATTCATAATCGAGGAAGGTGTGGTGGGTATAATTTATAAGGGAGGACAGTGTGATGTTTTAGTTTATTAGGGGCAGTGTGACAGTCACAGTATATAAGTGGGGACAGTGTGGTGGGAATATTTTATACTCATGCTATGTTTTGATGTGCCTGTGGTCATCCCCATTAGGGGGGGGGGTTAGTGCCCTTTGTTTCTCATTGATACTTTTTAAAGTGTTTTACAGAGTAGATCTGCCTTAAACAGATGTCGTGTGCGAAAACTAAGTTTTACGTTGTCACTAAGGGGCGCGACCACTTAAAGTGCCTAGGGCAGCATGAAGGCAAAATACAGCCCTGCTTCTGAGGCTGTCAGACTTCATTGTTACTCCTGGGAGTCATCTGCCCTCTGATACACTGCGGACAGTTATACCGGTATCTGCTTGCCAGTTGCTTCCATTCATCCTGTTATTTGGCTTGACTTTTTATTATCTCTGCTATCTTTTCGTCTGCAGTCTTCAGTCATCCTGTTACCTATCTCGATTCGTCAGTAACTCTGTTACCTGTCTGCCAGTGGCCTCCGGCAATCCTGTTACCTGTTTACAGTAATCTGTCACAGGTATTTGGTTAAGTTGCCACCTGCTCATACCGTTCAGATTATGTTGATCCATTATGTTCTGAACCCTACCTTTTCTTATCGATCTGTTAGTCCCTAGACTTTATTAAACTGTTATTGTTTGCATTTTTGTGTCTGTGTTCTGTATATTCCACCTGGCTGCTGCACCATCGTCCACGCGTCGATCCTGACCAGCAGGTTTAAAGGATCCACCGCCACCACATGAGCCTGCCTTATGTAACAGATTCGTGTTGCTCATGCTACACTAGATTTGAGAGAATACCTGATCCGATGGGGCCAGAGCCAAGAGCAAGAGTCGACTAGCCTGTGGTAGAAGAGCATCACTAACTATGAGAATGTACTGTACCAAGTGTGGAGACTGGGGCCACGCTTGAGGGATTGAAGGCAGTCACAATGGCAAGTATACAGAGTTACTCACCAATTGGGACTTGCTGCTTAGTGGGTAGTATCGTAGACCTCTGTTAGGGACTTTGAGACAGTTTTTGTAGCCTATATAGTGGCAATGCGAAAAGTACAGTAGTGATACTGAGGTTTCATGGGTTTCGGTGTTAGGACAAAAGACATCAGCAATGATAGCCGTTAGTTAATTTTACACATAGAACAATAGTGTGTAAATTACATTGTATTTATATCCTATTTGTCTAAATTCCTGTATTTTTCTAGCAAAATAATTTGTTTCATTGTCATCATTTTTACTACTCCTTTATCTTGTGCTGGAAGCATCTTTTCTTTGTTTGAGTAAAGCAAATGAATTGCTGTTGGTTCAGCTACCACTGTCTCCTCATTGTCTGCACTGTTGTATCCTTGTAGTGGGTGGGCCTACCCCCTACCAGTACCAGCATAGTTAACCCGGAATTGTAACTAATAAAAATGTGTTATCTATATATGCATGTAGTTTGTGTTAGGGCACCCCTAGTGGCCGGGTGGGACGGCTGTTGCCACCGGGGAGGAGGAGCCGGCTGTAGTATGGGGGAAGGTGTGAGTGTGTGTAAGGTTGTTGGATCCGGGACGTGAGAAAGCGAAGATCAAGGGGCAGAGTGTGGGGGCTGAATTAAGCGGGGACGCCGGAGAGAACGGGAGTGTGGACGGATCCTCGAGAGTGAAGCAACCGGTGTGGGTCCGGTGTGTGTGTAACCGACAGTGGGAGCCCGGTGAAGCGGAGTAATCAGGGCACAGCCCCACGGGAGGATTTGTTAGGGCAGGTTGTCCCCCAGCCCAGGAAGTTTTTCTTGTCTGCAACAGCCGGATTGAGACTGCGTGTGTCAAGTGTGTCAATAAATATGTCTTTTATTTGCATCACATCTGGCCTGAAGACTGTTTGTGCCACTATCGACGACAACACGACCACACTCTGCCCCACCAAGTCAGTCCCCGACATTGAAGTAGTGATGGAGCCAGGGGTGAGCCTTGAATCAACTGAGGTCACGACTACACAGCCAGAGGCGCCCCTGGCCACTCACTACATGTGGCGTAGTCGGCAGGATCCGATGCTCCTGCCAGGAACCCAAGAAGCCGGAGATCAAGTGGTGCCGAGTGCACCGTATCCGGGCTATGAGAGAAGATTTCCAGTCCCATGGTGGGAGGAAGAAGTGCCCAAGGCGTTGGACCGGGCACAAGATGGCGGCAAGATGGCCGCCGTCTGTGAAGCTGAGGAAAAAAAGGTGCGAAGAATTGGCGCCAAAAGAAGAGCCTGGGGCTGGCCGGTGCCGAGAAAGAGGTACAGAGTACTCCGCCTAAAGAGGGGAGGCGCCAGTCCTCGGACACGAAGAAAGAAATATGAAGTGGGCGGTATTGTAAAGAAAAAGAAGAACCGCCGCGGAGGAGTCAAGATGATGTGTGAGGCTGGGGGTGGAGCCTGTTTAAGAGCGGGAAACATAGGCCCGCCTCTTCTTCTTCCAGTCTCAGCATTGACCTCGCCGCCATTGCATACTACACAGCAGGAGAAAAAGATGGAGACTTCCGGCCGACAACAGGATCTCGCCACCGCCATGGCCCTGACCAGTCTAAGCCGGGAGCGCCCTAAACAAGCTGCCGTAGCAGGAGTGTTCTTGCCAGAGATCCCGACCGGGTCAGGAGACCCAGCACGTCCGGAGAAGGTGACTTGGCTGACCACCTGGGACGCGACAACCGGGGGCACGACCACTGAGGTCCGGGCAACGTATGCCGC
Source organism: Anomaloglossus baeobatrachus (assembly GCF_048569485.1). Classification (NCBI taxonomy): domain Eukaryota; kingdom Metazoa; phylum Chordata; class Amphibia; order Anura; family Aromobatidae; genus Anomaloglossus; species Anomaloglossus baeobatrachus. Next base: position 334,735,431 of record NC_134354.1, on the reverse strand, counting down.
CCAGCTACCGGTGGGGAACCGCCCCCTGGGGATTACCTATTCCCCTGTGGAGACACCCCAGCACGTCGCCACAGCCACAGCATCCGCAGCCGCAGCACCATCTGCCCTCGAGCGGGAACCGGCCGAAGTGTATGCCGAGCGGCTGGAGCAAGATCACCGGGGCTTCTTTTGGGACCCTGTAGTCCCGGCCTCTACTCCCTATCCAAGGGCTCCGTCTCCGGTGCCAGACCCCGTCCAGGAGCGGTTGCTTGCAGAGACCATCGCCCGGGAAATGATGTCCGGTCCCGGCGGTGAGGAGCTGGCCCTGCAATTCACCACTGGTATAGTGGTGAAGTTCAACCAGCAGGAGGGCTACGGATTTATCCGCGAAGCAAGCACCGGGGACGGTTACTTTTACAATCGGGTCCACCTGGACGTGGAGGGCCTACCCAAGAGGCTCCACACTCTTTACCCGGGCGAGAAGGTACAATTCTTACCTGATGCGGGAAGTCGCGGCCTGTTCGCAGTTGGCGTGACCCGGACGCCGACCGCCCGTGAAGCGGCTCAGTGGCAACAGGAGCTGGAGTGGGAGGAGCACCAGGAACGACGCCGGAGCCAGCAGAAACCGACGCCGTTAGATGCCTCCCATTCCCGGCGTACTCTGGCGGTCCCACCGGAGGGGAAGTCTGACCCGGAAAAGGGTACCCCGGTCGTGGCGGTTAACCAAAGTGTCACCAACAGACCGGTAATAGTTCTGGACGTGCCACAACCTGTACCTCAACCGCCCCGAGTGGCGACTCCATCGCCTCCACCGGAACCTGAAGAGGCCACGCCGTCGGAGCCGCCGTTCGCTCCTGTTTCATTCCGGAGAGTCCGCCGCCAACCTGGACAGTCCCTGGGCGCCTACATCCAGGCCCAAGCTGCCGAATGGAAGCGGTCCTGGCCTCCGGAGTAGGTCGCTCGAGCTGTCTTGTTAAAAAAGACCGGTATTGTTGGTCGACCGGCAAAAGTTCAAGTTCTACGAAGAGTTTACAGTTGATACGAGTTGATATGCCTGTTGCTCGCCACCAAAAGACCGGGAGCGCTGTTGAGCCTCCGGGCGCCACCACAAGACCGGGAGCGCTGTTGAGCCTCCGGGCGCCATCACAAGACAGGGAGCGCTGTTGAGCCTCCGGGCGCCCCAAAGGACCGGGAGCGCTGTTAAGTCGCCTGTTGTGGACTGGGCTGATGGGTATTTTTTTATGCCATGTTCATTGTTTTAGTGTATGGTTATAGTTGGAGCCTTGCCGGGAGGCTCGGATTTTAAGAGGGGGGGCATGTAGTGGGTGGGCCTACCCCCTACCAGTACCAGCATAGTTAACCCGGAATTGTAACTAATAAAAATGTGTTATCTATATATGCATGTAGTTTGTGTTAGGGCACCCCTAGTGGCCGGGTGGGACGGCTGTTGCCACCGGGGAGGAGGAGCCGGCTGTAGTATGGGGGAAGGTGTGAGTGTGTGTAAGGTTGTTGGATCCGGGACGTGAGAGAGCGAAGATCAAGGGGCAGAGTGTGGGGGCTGAATTAAGCGGGGACGCCGGAGAGAACGGGAGTGTGGACGGATCCTCGAGAGTGAAGCAACCGGTGTGGGTCCGGTGTGTGTGTAACCGACAGTGGGAGCCCGGTGAAGCGGAGTAATCAGGGCACAGCCCCACGGGAGGATTTGTTAGGGCAGGTTGTCCCCCAGCCCAGGAAGTTTTTCTTGTCTGCAACAGCCGGATTGAGACTGCGTGTGTCAAGTGTGTCAATAAATATGTCTTTTATTTGCATCACATCTGGCCTGAAGACTGTTTGTGCCACTATCGACGACAACACGACCACACTCTGCCCCACCAAGTCAGTCCCCGACATTGAAGTAGTGATGGAGCCAGGGGTGAGCCTTGAATCAACTGAGGTCACGACTACACAGCCAGAGGCGCCCCTGGCCACTCACTACATCCTCACACCTCTTAACACTTGGCGTAATTAGCAGAATGCAACATTCAAGCACAGAAGTAGAGGATCAGTGGGTAAATGAGTCCACAGAGAGCAGTCTTCCCCTTGGAGCTATGCTCAAACTGAAGTTTACAGATGACAATCTATCTGTGTGAAACTGGTTGAACGTCTAAAGAGCATATTTGTCACAGGGTGGAAGGGGATAACAGGGGACTGGAGCTCTTAAACTGGCCCAACCTATCTGTCCCTGATCTGAGAGATGCATCTGAATGTGACAATATCTGGGCCACCTTATTAGCCCTTCTTCCGCCCAGCCCTGATCTAGTAGCCGCTCCATCACTACCCGGGGAGGGGTGGGTTTGGGGGGTACACAGAAAAGTGTAAACACAAACAGTGATAGACAAACAGGGGAAACAAAAAATCTACTTGCACAAAGAAATCAGACAAGAGATAAGGAGGAGGAAAACTAAGCATGGTGAAATAACCAGATGACAGGAGGGATTGCATTGCACATGAAACAACATAAATGAACGTAAATCATCAGACTAAAAAACAACAGCATAAAGATCAATTTAGCAGAAAGCTATAGTTGGTGCAGAAAGACAAATTCCTCAATCTTAAAAAGGCTGGGAGTACCTGTGATAGGTCTACCATAACATGTGATCTTAAAGGTAACCAGCAGGCTAGCAGAAATTAACTCCTGCTAGTCCAATCACTAATGCGCACGCAAAAAGTCGACACCTGAGCCTGCATGTACAACTAAAGTATAGTGAGGAGTGTCAGAGTCTGTGGTCTGAAAAGCATCTGATGCCGCCATGACACTCGGTGAGTTTAGACCAAAACACAATGTGACAGTACCCCTCCTTCTATGGGGGTGCTCTGGACCCTCAGGACCAGGTCTCTCAGGATTCCGGCAATGAAATGCCATAACCACATTGCATGGATATTAAAGGCTGGTACCCAAGTCCTCCTCTCAGGACTATATCCCTGCCAGTGAACCAGGTACTGTAAAAAAACGATGAACGACCTAATTCTCAATACCTGTTACTCCAGCGATCAACTAAGGCTATTTTCACACTTGCGTTGGACGGCTTCCGTAGCATTGCGATGTGTGACGGATGCAACGGATGCGTTGCATATAGTGGCACAACAGATGCTACGGATCGTACAAAAGAACGGAAAGCTTTTCTTTTTTTTCTTCTTTACAGTTTTACCAGCAGCAGACTATTGTGAATGATCAGCTGATCGCTCCCAATAGCCGGCGGCCGGGCGCTCAGCTGAGCGCTCTCACATGCCGGCGGCCAGGCGCTCAGCTGAGTGCTCTCACATGCCGGCGGGCAAGCGCTCAGCTGAACGTTCGGCCACCGAGAGACAAAATAAAGTTTGTGATTTAAAAAAAAAAAAAAAAAAAGAAAAGAGCATGCGCAGTGAAATCCTATGGATTGCGCTGCTCAAAAAAATGTTACATGCAGCGTTCCTTCCACCCAGCGCAGTGTCAAAATAACGACGCTGCGTCGTCCAGCGGATGCAACGCTGATGACTCGCCCACCCCAGGGCTATGGGACACCCGGTGCCGGACCGGACTAGTCCGGTGGTAGTCAGTGGTGGCTGGGCCCGGCTCCGTGGCCCTGGTGGGTGTCAGTTGAATATGTGGCTTGAGTTAAAGTTTGTGTTCGTGACGCCACCTGTGGTATGCGGCTACTAAGCCGCCGCTGCTGTGTGAGGCCTCCGGGATGATGTTATGGCAGCAATGGTAGTACTGCTCCCCACAGGTGGAGCAATGCCCGGGGCACGGTTGGTGTTTGTGGAAGTCTATGGTGCTGCGTGACTAACACGGTGCAGGGCCGACCAGCAATGAAAGAAACAGGCACAAACAGTAGTCTCTTTACCTTTTCCTCTTTTACTCGGCAGAAACTTAGTCCAGGGAGACCGTCACAGATGGTAAAGATGATCCGGCCGGCCTGGAAGTGCCTGGGGTGATCTTTGGCCAGTTGAGTATGAGGCCTACTCCTTAATCTTTCTCTGCTGTGTTAGGACACTGCACTTTGGGTTTGCAATTGCCCTCTTGCTGCTGGGACTTGTTGTTCGTCCCCTTTTCTGTGTGGTAGACTGCGCAGGCCCTCTCTGGTGCTTCTCTGCTGGAGTCTACACCGGGCCCTTGGGATGCAGCTGTACCTTCAGATTGCTTCTGGGACAGGGGGCTTACAGCTCTCCTGCCCTCCGGATTCAGCTACCAGGGATGGATTTTATGCCCTGGCAACTACAGACTCCGATGTCCGAGTCCCTGTTGTGCCTCTCTGCTCCCCTTGCTTCACTGGGCCAAGCTATCCCAGCTCTAGGCCCCAGTTTACAAGGCAGCACTACTCTGCGTCTGCACTCTTTCACTCCTGTCTCCAGACTAACCACCACTTCCTCCTTCCAGCCAGACTTAAGGAATGCTCCCTGAAGTTCCAGGTTCAGAGCTCCCCCTGCTGGCCGGAGGGAGAACTGTGTTGAGTGTTAACTTACTGGCCAATAGATCTCCCAATTACCTCCAGGCTCAGCATTAACCCTTTTGGGAGGGCAATGCTGTTGTGGCGACCAGGTCCTGGGGCGCCACACTCCCCCTTAGTTAAATTCAGTACTCCCGGACTGTAGAAACAAACATGACATGTTAGAACATTTCATCCCATTATGGGAGGCGCAGATACTTTAACGTTACAACCTTAAACATTACTATAAGAGTCCAGTGTGGCTCCCTGCCGGGTGTCCATTACACTGCTCCATGGGGGACCCGCCGCGTTCAAACCCCCAACGTAGGCTCTGGGCGTGCGTCAGAGCATTGATGACCCCACTCTATGCACGCCGGACGGGTTTTTCTTCAGGGGTGTTGAGCACACTGGTGCTAACTATGAACAATTTAGGTGTTGGCCACCCATAGTCCAGTGGCCCAATTGTCCATTTTCGCAATCAAAGAAAAAGAAAACATTTTGTACACAACATGACAGACATTTTGCATAACTATTTACATTCTAATAAGTACTCTTTCCCTTATACAGTTGACTCCCTATACCTTAGAGGGGGTTATCCCCGAGTGCTGCGCTGGGACCTACGTAGCTCTGGTGTTTGCCCCTGACTACGTGGTGCGTCTTCTATCTCAGCACTACAGGTGGGCCTAACCCCCATAGGTAAGCGTGATGGTTGCCTTTGTGATCTAAGAGTCGCCAAGGGTATGACAGGTTCACCACTGACAGGGGGTTGATCCTCCTGTTCCACTGCTGGCGTGTCATCTCGTGCTGGAGCGGACGATTCTTTAGGTGGATCCGGAACCTTTTCCGTTTCTGGCTCGACCAACTGCGGAAACGTCAAAACTGGTACCACTATGGCATTGTTTATTCGGGTCCAAGTTTTGGGGAACTTTCCAAGGATGGTTTGAATCATCTCCCCTTCTTTCTCTTGACTTTGGGGACTTCCTTGTACTCCTTCCATTTCTCTTTGGATTCTGCACCGTTCAGGGCACGCTTTCAGGCGGTCTCGGGAAATTGCTTGATAGGTCTTGCCTTCATCTTTGCTTATGAGGCATACCTTACTATTGTCAAAGTTGGAGGGGATAATGGTGTAGGGCTCGCTTTCCCACTGATCATCCAATTTATGCGCCTTCCGCTTCTTCTTGAGGACTTGTTCTCCAGGTGCTAAGGGAGTTGCTGGGGCTGTTTGATTGTAATGCTGTTCTTGTCTCGTTCTTGCTTGAGACAGGCTCCTCTCTACGCACTCCTGGACCTTACGGTACCGCTGCTGCCGTTCTGTATCCCAATCCTCTATTTCTTGAACCGCCTCAGGCGACACAGTCCCCATCTCAAAGTCTACAGGCAACTTGCCTGGTCTGGCTCGCATCAGGTAAGCGGGGCTGCAGTTGGTCGAATTCACTGGGATGTGGTTGTACAGGTCTACCAGATCTGGCAACTTTTCTGGCCATTGGTTCCTTTCCTCCAGCGGTAGGGTCTTCAGCATATCAATAACCACATGGTTCATTTTCTCGCACAGTCCATTGGTTTGGGGGTGGTACGGTGTGGTTCGGATTTTCTTACAACCGTACATGTTACAGAACTCTTGGAACACTTCAGCCTCGAATGCAGGACCCTGATCAGTCAGTACCCTTTCCGGATAGCCGTGAGGTCGGCAAAAGGATGCCTGGAACGCTCTAGCTGCTGTCCTGGCTGTCTGGTCCTTCACAGGCACTACTACCAGGAAACGAGAGTAATGGTCCACAATGGTGAGGGCGTACACATAGCCTGACCGGCTTGGTGTTAACTTCACGTGGTCCAGGGCCACCAACTCCAGGGGCTGCTTTGTGACAATTGGCTGCAAGGGAGACCTTTGGCTGGCATCGTCTTTCCGCCTCAGGTTACACGGGCCACAGTCTCGGCACCACTTCTCGATCATCTTTCTCATGTGCACCCAATAGAACCGATCACGGAGTAGGGCCTCCAACTTCTTCCACCCGAAGTGTCCTGCGTTATCATGATACGCTGCTAGGACCATTGGAGCATCTCTCTGCGGAACCACTATCTGCCAGACAAGTTCATTTGTTCGATAGTTGACATATCTCTTGCAGAGCTTGCCTTGGTAGGTGAACAGTCGTCCCCTCTCCTTCCACAGCTGCTGGGCTTCCTCTGGAGCGTCTGGGCCAAGATGGGTCTCAGCTTGCGCTAGCTTCTCTTTGACCAATCGCACGGCCGGGTCACCGTTCTGTGTTTCTTCCCAATTATGGTGGAGTAAGGGGTTGACCGAGACCCCGTGCTGGCTTGAGCGCTTCACTCCCACAGCATGCTCACACTGGGACACACCTTGGTGATGGAAAGCCGGTAACTCTATCTCTTCGAGTTCATCCATGTCTTCTCCAGACTCGGGCAAGTGAGGCATTCTGGACAGCGCATCAGCATTGTTATTCTTCTTGCCAGCCCGATACTTGATGGTAAAGTCAAAGTTAGACAGCCGGGCCATCCATCGCTGTTCCATCGCACCTAACTTGGCTGTTGCCAGGTGTGTCAACGGATTGTTGTCCGTGAAGATGGTGAACTTGGCCGATGCCAGATAGTGCTTGAAGCGTTCAGTCACTGCCCAAACAATAGCGAGGAACTCCAGCTTGAAGGAACTGTAGTTTTCTGGATTCCTTTCTGTGGGCCGAAGCTTCCTACTGGCGTACGCTATCACCCTCTCTCTGCCTCCCTGTACCTGGGACAGAACTGCTCCCAGTCCCACGTTGCTGGCATCTGTATACAGTACAAACGGTTGGCTGTAGTCAGGGTAGGCCAGAATTTCTTCTCCCGTGAGAGCCCCTTTCAGCCGGACAAAGGATGTTTCCAGTTGGCTGCTCCATTCAAATGGAGGGCTCTGCTTCTTAGCCTGCTTTGGCTGGCCCACCAGGAGATCTTGAAGGGGCGCTGCTATCTTGGTGAAACCATCAATGAACCTTCGGTAGTAGCCCACCAGTCCAAGGAACTGCCGCACCTCCTTCACTGTGGTGGGTCTTGGCCAGTCCTTGATTACAGTGACTTTCTCCGGATCAGGTGCCACACCTTCTGCGCTGACCACATGACCCAGGTACTGTACCTTTGGCTTCAAGAGGTGACATTTGGACGGCTTGATCTTCAGGCCATATTTTGACAAGGATTCAAACACTTCTGCTAAGTGCTTCAGGTGGTCCTCATAAGTCTTGGAGTAGACTATTACGTCATCCAGGTACAACAGCACGGTTTCAAAGTTGTGGTGGCCCAAGCAGCACTCCATCAACCTTTGGAATGTCCCTGGGGCGTTGCAGAGCCCGAATGGCATACAATTGAACTCACAGAGGCCCATTGGTGTCGTGAATGCAGTCTTCTCCTTGTCTGCCTCTGCCACGGGAACCTGCCAATACCCACTGGTGAGATCCAAGGTGGAGAAATAGTTAGCTGACTTTAAGGCTGTTAGTGACTCCTCTATTCTGGGCAGTGGATAAGCATCTTTATGTGTAATGCGGTTAATTTGCCTGTAATCTACACACATTCTCATTGTACCATCTTTTTTCTTTACGAGCACTAGTGGAGCTGCCCAGGGGCTACAACTATCTCTGACAACCCCAGCCTCCTTCATTTCCCGTAACATTTCCTTGGCACACTGATACTGTGCGGGGGGTACAGGGCGGTATCTCTCTTTAATGGGATGATGATCACCCGTGGGGATTTGATGTTTAACCCCTTTCACCTGCCCAAAATCTAGGGGGTGTTTGCTGAAGACCCGCTCGTACTCCTGTACCACCCGGTAAACCCCATGCTTTTGGTGCGAGGGGGTGGAGTCGGTGCCTACATGTAATTTTTGGCACCAGTCTTCCGGCTGCCCCTTGGAGCCATTGTCTTCCGCCTGGTCGGACGGGATCAAGGGTTCCACTGCTTTAATGGTATTGTTACTGACAGTGTACAGTTTTGCTACAGTGGCGTACCGGGGCAATTTGGCCTCCTCCTCCCCACAATTCAGGACACGGACGGGCACTCTCCCCTTGCGGACGTCCGCTACCCCTCTGGCTATCAGGACTCCAGGCCTACTGTCTGAATACACTGGTTCTACCAAGGCATGGTAATCCTGACCCTTGAGGCCTATTGCTGCCCGACACCATATCAACATTTCACTTCTTGGGGATATTACAATGGGGAGGGGGTCACTTACCCTCACACTGCCAATTTCTCCTCCGGCTAGCTCTACTTGCTGCCTCCTCATCAGGGCTCTGATCTCCCTCTGTAGGACACGCTGCTGCCCGGAGCTGGCAGTTTCAGACGCCTGTTGCAACAAAATTATCACTTCGGCAATACAATTTTCTATCACATTTGTACCAAGGGTTAGCAGTGGGTCAGATTCTTTGTGATCTATATCTACAATTATCATCCCCTGACATGGCAATTCCACCCGCCCCACTTTAATGGTTACTTCTTTGTACCCAAATTGAGGTAAGGGCTGACCATTACTGGCCACAATCGTTAAATCATCATCTGGGCCATGGTCAATGTCTGAATCAGCCCAATATCTTTTGTACAGTTTGTGGGGGATGGTTGTTACCTGGGACCCCGTATCCAGGAGGGCATTCAAAGGGATCCCATCCAGCACAATGGGAAGGACCGGGCGTCCTCCCACATACTTGCTGCGGCTGGGGTTTGAGCCGGGCTTCCTCACACCTGGGGGTTGGCTCCTGGCCCCAGGCTCGGCCCGTTTAAAGGACAGCGTCGTGCAATGTGGCCCGCCTGGTTGCAGTGGCGGCAGATCGGTTGTCCTGTTAAATCATACCGGTCTGTGTCTCTGCCTCGGGTCGGCGGAATCCTCCTCTGTCGCATCCATGGGACGTCTTCTGGGCTGGAGGCCAACTCGATTTTTGCAGGCGAGGGGGTCATTTGTAGAGACTGCACGGTCTTGGCAAGGGCAGCCACAGTCTTGGTCAGCTCCTGGAACTGCTGTCTGAGCTCTGCAGTGGGATCCTTATCCAGGGACTGCGCCTCAGCCCCTGCAGTGGCTCGCGTTGCAGGCACCACCCCGGGGTACGTGATAGCAAGAGGCCGGAGGGGTACTGGGTCATTCGGTGTAGATTCTCTCAGTACCCTGATGGCCTGGTCCTTAAACTTGGCAAAGTCCAGAGCAGGGTTCTGCAGGACCAGGATACGCAGCTGGGTCCTGTGGGCATCTGACAGGAGCCCCTCTATGAACTGCTCAGTTAGGAGTTTGTCTTCTTCACGTACACTCTCTGGGTCCACCTGTTTAACTGCTTTCAGGGCCTCCTGCAAGTTTAAGGCATAGTCCCTTATGCTGTCCGTGGCCCGTTGCTTGCACCCAAAGAATCTCATCTTTATCTCTGCTGCGGTGCGGGTGTCAAAAGTACTCTTTAGCTTGGCCAGTATCTGGGCTGCTGTCCCTTTATCTGTATCAGGCCAGGACTTCGCTTCACGCTGGGCTGCGCCGGCTAGCTGTCCCATTACTATGCCCACCTTCTGGCTCTCAGTCAGAGGATACACCCGGAACAAGCTGTGCAGGCTTTCTCTGAAGTCACTCAAGGTATGGGACTCCCCGGAGTACTGCGGCAGCCATTCTGCTCCTGGTATGTACGGCATGGTGATCGGCATTACCGGCGCTACAGTGGGGGCTGGGGCGACGGCGACTGGGACTACTTCGGCCGGTGCTGCGGCGCCCTGGGCGATGGCAGCCACCTGCTCTCCCTCGGAGTCGGACATCTTCCTCCCCCTTAGTGAACCTTACCAGGCTCCGTTCACTTTTCAAATTTTCTTCCGGGTCGCGTGGGGTTAACAGCGCTCTGCTCTGATGGCGCGCTCCCTTCGCGCTCTTTGTCAGGCACGCCCCCCTTCTTCCTGCGCTCGGCGCGGCTAATGGCGGCGGCAATTTACAACCAGTACACAGTCTTTTACACAGTTCTTCAGGCGCACAGTACCCGGTGTGACCGGGCACGAAATCCTGTTCGTGACGCCAAAGTTGACTCGCCCACCCCAGGGCTATGGGACACCCGGTGCCGGACCGGACTAGTCCGGTGGTAGTCAGTGGTGGCTGGGCCCGGCTCCGTGGCCCTGGTGGGTGTCAGTTGAATATGTGGCTTGAGTTAAAGTTTGTGTTCGTGACGCCACCTGTGGTATGCGGCTACTAAGCCGCCGCTGCTGTGTGAGGCCTCCGGGATGATGTTATGGCAGCAATGGTAGTACTGCTCCCCACAGGTGGAGCAATGCCCGGGGCACGGTTGGTGTTTGTGGAAGTCTATGGTGCTGCGTGACTAACACGGTGCAGGGCCGACCAGCAATGAAAGAAACAGGCACAAACAGTAGTCTCTTTACCTTTTCCTCTTTTACTCGGCAGAAACTTAGTCCAGGGAGACCGTCACAGATGGTAAAGATGATCCGGCCGGCCTGGAAGTGCCTGGGGTGATCTTTGGCCAGTTGAGTATGAGGCCTACTCCTTAATCTTTCTCTGCTGTGTTAGGACACTGCACTTTGGGTTTGCAATTGCCCTCTTGCTGCTGGGACTTGTTGTTCGTCCCCTTTTCTGTGTGGTAGACTGCGCAGGCCCTCTCTGGTGCTTCTCTGCTGGAGTCTACACCGGGCCCTTGGGATGCAGCTGTACCTTCAGATTGCTTCTGGGACAGGGGGCTTACAGCTCTCCTGCCCTCCGGATTCAGCTACCAGGGATGGATTTTATGCCCTGGCAACTACAGGCTCCGATGTCCGAGTCCCTGCTGTGCCTCTCTGCTCCCCTTGCTTCACTGGGCCAAGCTATCCCAGCTCTAGGCCCCAGTTTACAAGGCAGCACTACTCTGCGTCTGCACTCTTTCACTCCTGTCTCCAGACTAACCACCACTTCCTCCTTCCAGCCAGACTTAAGGAATGCTCCCTGAAGTTCCAGGTTCAGAGCTCCCCCTGCTGGCCGGAGGGAGAACTGTGTTGAGTGTTAACTTACTGGCCAATAGATCTCCCAATTACCTCCAGGCTCAGCATTAACCCTTTTGGGAGGGCAATGCTGTTGTGGCGACCAGGTCCTGGGGCGCCACACTGACACTTGCGTTACAGTGCGTTGTCCATACAAGTCTATGGAGAATAGCGCAGTGTGTTAACTGTCTGCGCTATTCTCCATAGTGACGGACTCCGCTGAATGCAAGTGTGAAAGTACCCTAAGACTGGAGGTGGAGAGGCTGGAAGAGGAGCTCCCAAACCCACAAATGTCTTTAATAGAGATTTGTGGAACACATTATGGAGTTTATAGGAAACTAACAAGGCCAGACAAAAAAACAACGGATTGATGACAGCAGTAATTTTGAATGGACCAATGAACTGAGGTCCTAACTTAACAGATGGTACTATAAGCTTGATGCTTTTAGTGGACAACTACATCAGATCACCCGCATGCAGGTCCGGACCAGGTTCACGTCTACTGTCAGTCACACGCATATAATTAGAGTCCATGTTAAGCAACTGCTGAAGCATTTCCCGTGAAGACAATAATGCTGAGCCAAATTGATCCTCCTCAGGTACCACAGAAACGTGCCCCTTGGGAAAAGTACAGATCGTGGGATGATAACCCTAGACATAAAAGAATGGGGATATTACAGAGGACTCATGGGGCCAAGTATTGATAGCAACCTCTGCAAGAGGAAGGAACAAGGACCATTCCTCCTGATTATCCAAGACAAAACAGCGCAAATATCGCTCCAAGTTCTAATTCATGTGCATTCGGAACTGCAGATAGAACGTCATCGAGTGAGACAGTTAATCCCTAAGCAACAGCAGAAAGAGCTCCAAAAATTTACAATAAATTGAGTACCTCTATCAGAAACAATATCAAATAGGACTCCATGGAGTCTGGCGATTTCACATATAAATACCTGAGCTAAGATTTTAGCATTGGGTAATGGTGGTAATGCAATAAAATGTGTCATTTTGGAAAACCAATAAACCACTACAAAAATGACTGTACTACCAGCAGAAGGAGGAAGATCCATAATAAAGTCCATGGAAATGTCTATGCAAGGCTTGCTGGGGACCCTAAATGGCTGCAGACAACCTAACAGATGAAAGTGTGATGGCTTAGAGCATGGCATGTACAGGTGGCACATAAGACACCACAACCCTCTGGATTTTGGGCCACCAGAAACAACACAATAAGAGATCCAGAGTACCTTTTACCCCAGGATCTCCAGTCAGTACAGAATCATGATGTTCCCCCAAAACCTTAAGGGCAACAAATGACTTGTTAGCTGGGGCCCCCCTGAAGGTATCTCACCCTGGGCCTCTGCAATCACAGTTTCAAACTCAGTACTGAGTGCCGACACTATCACTCCCTTCTGCAGGATGGGAGGATGGGCGCAAGTTCCTCACAAGGTTCCCCTCTTAGAAAAATACTGGACAATACATAAACCTTAGGGTTTTAGACCATACCTCCCAGCTTTGAAAGAATGGAACGAGGGACGAAGTATGCGGCGCGCGGAGCGGAGCAAATTTTTGGGCCACGCCCATGCCCACGCCTATAACCACACCCAGTCAGCAATGACAATCATTGTTTTAGAAACAATAATTAAAAAAATATACAGAGATTTATTTCTAAGTAGTAAATTAAAATATAAATGCAAACTTGGCCGTGTTAAATGTAAACTAGAATATTTTAGACCACAAAATTCTGTTTTAAAGCAGATCTTTCTCCTAAATCTGCCCCATGTACAAAACTGCAGACTTCATGACAGATCCGCTCTATTAGATAAAATATCTGTAATACTGTGCTTTTGGTTAATGGGAGGAATTAGTGAATATGGGCGACTTGCTATTCTGATTGTTCCAATTGTAGAGACACAGGGGTTAGTGGGTGCTCTCATCCGCTGATTCAGTCGCCTTTAAAAAGACAGCGTGGCCCAGGGCTCATCCCAACTGAACGCCTGACATCCTTAATCCCTCCCTCTCCTCCTCAGCTGTGATCCGATCGCAGGATCAGATCACAGTGTAATGGCTCACGCTCATAGCACAGCAGGAGCCGAGGGGCATTAGCATATTGCATCACATGTGATATGCCAGTGTGACCTCAGCTTGGTATGTGCGCATGTTGCGTTCTGTGCAGTGCGGAAAAGAACGCACCCTCTAGCAGACTGGACAAATGTAAACACTGTGTTTGTAAAAAAAAAAAATGCATCCAAAACGCATGCATTTTGGATGTATTTTCTATGTGTTTTGCATGCATTTTTGGCAGTGCGTTCCCCCGTCAATTCAACTCTGCTACATGCCCGCTGACAGCAGAGATAGACAGAGTCGCGCGATGAGAATGAACTCGGATGAACTTCACCCGACTTCATTGTCACCCCGCGGCTCTGTCTGTCGCCTCCTGGTTAGCGGTCAACCGGTGAAGGACTCACCGGTGACCGCAAATCCCTTGAGTGACTGAAGTGAGCAGCGCGATCAGCGGTGCCATCACTCAAGTTACCCGCGGCCAGCTGGAGTCCTCCATCTGAGACCGCAACTCACCCGTGATGTCATCGCTGATCGCGCTGCTCACTTCAGTCACTCAGGCAACTTGCTGTAACAGTTGGAGGATCCAGCGGTGGCCGCGGGTAACCTGAGTGACGTCATCGCTGATCGTGCGGTTCACTTCAGTTGCTGCGTGGAGCTGATAGAGAGCGGTCTGGTCTGTGACCGCTCCTGTCAGCTTCATGCAGCAGAGCTGGATGCGTCGCGGAACCTCATGTGGATTACGTCGGACCTGGAGGGGTATTTGGGGATTAATAAAGTGGTGAGGGTGGGTTTTTTTTGTCTTTTATTCCAAATAAAAGGATTTTTTGGATGTGTGTGTTTATTTTCTTTAATTTACAGGTTAATCATGGAAGGTATCTCAGGGAGACGCCTGCCATGATTAACCTAGGACTTGGTGGCAGCTATGGGCTGCCATTAACTCCTTATTACCCCGATTACCATCGCACCAGGTCAATTCGGGATGAGCCGGGTAGAGTCCCAGGACTGGCACATCTAATGGATTTGGCAATTCCGCGCGGCTGCTGGCTGATAGTTAGGCTGGGGGGCTCCCCATAACGTGGAGCTCCCCATCCTGAGAATTCCAGCCTTGAGCCGTGTTGCAGTGAGACAGCTGTCACTCAGCGTGGGGGCGTGTCTGACTGTAACCAATCATAGGTGCTGGTGGGCGGGGAAAGCAGGGAATATGCCTCAAAAGAGGAAAAGCCGCCGGAGCAGTGTGAACGCTGTGCAGCGAGATGCCAGTGAGCTGTGAGTATGAGAGAGGGGGGGAGACCGACCGACGATAGTACAGCTAGTACACACATATATTTGAAGAAAAATTCACAAAATTCACATAAACAGACGTAAATCTACACACAGTCATACACACAGACACATTAGAGGTATTAATATGGGGAAGTCGGCAGCAGCCTCACTCACCTCCCCCGCTTGTCTTTGTTCAGCTCCTCCAGGGTATGTGGCTGTTCAGGCCGCACTGCGTGATGGCTGGGGGCAAATACAGCACAGGGGGCATAGACAGCATTGGGTGGGGCATATATGTTACTGGGGTCACCAGGGGGTATACATATTACTGGGGGTGCATAGACATCACTGGGGGCATCCATGTTACTCGGGTGGCATACACATTACTGGGGTCAGTGGGGGGGGGCATACACATTACTGGGGTCTGTGGGAGGGGCCATACACATTACTAGGGGAATAAACATTACTGGGGTCAGTGGAGGGGGCATACACATTACTGGGGTCCGTGGGGGGGGGCATACACATTACTAGGGCCTGTGGAGCCTACATACTGACAGTGGTGGCCTGTGGGGCATACATACTGGCCCTAGGGATGCTTGGAGCACAGGCTGGCAGCGGTGGAAGACGCTCAGGGCCCAAGCTGGCAGCACTGCGGGGGGGGCGCTGAGGGCACAGGCTGGCAGCACTGCGGCGGGGGCGCTGAGGGCACAGGCTGGCAGCACTGCGGCGGGGCGCTGAGGGCACAGGCTGGCAATACTGGGGGGAACTGAGGGCACAGGATGGCAGCACTGAAGGCACAGGATGGCAGCACTGGGGGGGCACTGAAGCTGCTTTCTCTGAGTCCCCTCTGTTTCTGCTTTTTTCTATTGCAGGTACAGGGGGACCTGAGAAGACAAGTGCTGTACTCTCCCCTGCTCCCCCCCTTCTGCACTCACTCTGCACTGTCCTCCTGCAGGCACACTGCTCCCTCCTCCTGCACTCACTCTGCACTGTCCTCCTGCAGGCACACTGCTCCCTCCTGCTGCACTCACTCTGCACTGTCCTCCTGCAGGCACACTGCTCCCCCTCCTGCACTCACTCTGCACTGTCCTCCTGCACTCACACTGCTCCCCCTCCTGCACTCAATCTGCACTGTGCTCCTGCAGGCACACTGCTCCCCCCTCCTGCACTCACTCTACACTGTCCTCCTGCAGGCACACTGCTCCCCCTTTCTGCACTCACTCTGCACTGTCCTCCTGCAGGCACACTGCTCCCTCCTCCTGCACTCACTCTGCACTGTCCTCCTGCAGGCACACTGTGCACTCACTCTGCACTGTCCTCCTGCACTCACACTGCTCCCCCTCCTGCACTCACTCTGCACTGTCCTCCTGCACTCACTCTGCACTGTCCTCCTGCACTCACTCTGCACTGTCCTCCTGCACTCACTCTGCACTGTCCTCCTGCACTCACTCTGCACTCCCCTCCTGCACTCACTCTGCTCTCCCCTCCTGCACTCACTCTGCTCTCCCCTCCTGCACTCACTCTGCTCTCCCCTCCTGCACTCACTCTGCTCTCCCCTCCTGCACTCACTCTTCACTCCCCTCCTGCACTCACTCTGCTCTCCCCTCCTGCACTCACTCTGCACTGTCCTCCTGCACTCACTCTGCACTGTCCTCCTGCACTCACTCTGCACTGTCCTCCTGCACTCACTCTGCACTGTCCTCCTGCACTGACTCTGCTCTGTCCTCCTGCACTGACTCTGCACTGTCCTCCTGCACTGACTCTGCTCTGTCCTCCTGCACTGACTCTGCACTGTCCTCCTGCACTGACTCTGCTCTGTCCTCCTGCACTGACTCTGCACTGTCCTCCTGCACTCACTCTGCTCTGTCCTCCTGCACTCACTCTGCTCTGTCCTCCTGCACTGACTCTGCACTCCCCTCCTGCACTGACTCTGCTCTGTCCTCCTGCACTGACTCTGCTCTGTCCTCCTGCACTGACTCTGCTCTGTCCTCCTGCACTGACTCTGCTCTGTCCTCCTGCACTGACTCTGCTCTGTCCTCCTGCACTGACTCTGCTCTGTCCTCCTACACTGACTCTGCACTGTCCTCCTGCACTGACTCTGCACTGTCCTCCTGCACTGACTCTGCTCTGTCCTCCTGCACTGACTCTGCTCTGTCCTCCTGCACTGACTCTGCACTGTCCTCCTGCACTGACTCTGCTCTGTCCTCCTGCACTGACTCTGCTCTCTCCCTGCTGCTGCTCTTACCTCAGTTGCAGAACAAACGAAGCAGCCGCTGTGGAGAGCCGGTCAGATGTGAGGATCCTGGGCAGATGAGGCAGGCAAAGGGGGCGTGGCCAGCATAGAGCGAGCAGCAGGAGGGGACAAGGAAGACATCCCGAGGAGTGTATGTGTCCAGCATTCAGAGAGGGCGTGGACGACAGCAAAGGGGCGTGCCCACCAGCATAGATGCCATGGAAGGCATCCAGAGATTGTGGCCTGCATCCGGAGGGGGCGTGGTCGGCAGAGTGCGGGGGCGTGGCAGCTGCCTCTCACTACACTGCGGGATTACGGAGCTACGGGCGTGAGAACGGGATTGGACTATAAAATCGGGGCTGTCCCGCTGTATCCGGGACGGTTGGGAGGTATGTTTTAGACCCTGGATGAAAAAATTGTTTAAAAGAACAGAAAGTCCTCAGTGGTTGATACCTTTTAATGGCTAACTGAAAAGATGGTAATAATTGCAAGCTTTCGAGACTACTCAGGTCTCTTCATCAGGCATGGTATAACACAAAATCTGAAGAGTCACATATTTATACACAACAGGACTTAGAATAGTGCAGTAAAAAAAAAACAAAAAAAAAACAACAAGTTATATGAAACAGAACTATCACTATGGCAGGGGGGCAAACTGTTGTGGGGCCATAAATACTGCTGCAGTTCAGTGTGAAAGTTTTATTGTCCTTTGATAAGGGTCTGGTCCAGGGCTGTGACACGCTCGGATGGTCAGAGGAGCACATCTTTTCACTGATGTAAAAAGACATGAATCCATGAGACACATTCATTCCTGCTCTGAATGTGTCAAAGGTCATCATAAGTTTGTACTCCCATAGTCTCCTATCTCTCTGGGACTTGAAGTTTCCTTTCAATACCAGCAATTTCATGTCCATGATGCTGTGGTCTGGGTTACAAAAATGTTTGGCCACAGGTAGATCCATCCTTTTTTCTCTAATTGTGTGGCGGTGAGAATTCATCCTTGTCCTGAGCTGTTGTCCTGTCTCCCCTACATACAGACCCCCAGTTGGACATTTGGTACATATAATCAAGTACACCACATTGGTTGTAGTGCAGCTGAAGGTACCTGGGATCTTGTAGTCCTGATGTGATCTGGGAATCTTTATCTTGTTCGTGTTGTCAATATTAATGGACAGGTCTTACATTTTTTCTGGTTGCAGGGAAATGTTCCTGTTGGTGTTGGAGAGGACAGGGAGCTTCTGACAATGATGCTTCTTAGATTTGGGGGCTGTCTAAAACACAGAAGTGGGGGGTCTGGAAAAATAGATTTTAACCGGGCATCTTTTTGCAGTAATGGTTGTAGTTTCCGTGCAGCTCCTCTAAACACCTCCAGATGTGGATTGTAGGTGACTACAAGAGGGACTCGGTTGTTCTCTTCTTTGGTTTTATAATGTAGAAGATGGTTTCTTGATTGTACAATAGAGTTTTTTATGTGTTTTGGATGAAAACTGTCCCATTTCAGGTATACCTGAAATGGGAAAGTTTTCATCCAAACACATAAAAAAACTCTATTGTATACAGCCAGGCTATCAGGTACAATCAGATATGTTCCAACAGTACAGATAGAGACAATCACCTTGAGAGCCTCAAGGCCACTTCACACATAACGAGATCGTACAACGAGATCGTTACTACGTCACAGTTTCTGTGACGCAAGAACGACTTCAATTGCGATCTCGTCATGTTTGACACGTACCAACGATTCACCCCCTGCTGCGAAATCGCTGATCGATGCCGAACAGCTTGGGCCATTTTTGGCTCGTTGGAGTCCTGCTGGGCTGCATGAATCTGTATGTTTGACACCCTATTTACGATTTCGTTGACGACCTAGATGAGATGCACGAAGGCGTGTTGTTGCGTCCCCGTTTCCACGCCCCTTCTGCGCCCATTGGTTGGCGCTGAGAACAATAGTGTTTAGTTACGTCGCCATTTCCGCGCCCCCTCTCTGCAACGATTGGTTAGCAATGAGAACACTATTGCGCTCTGATTGGGTATCACTTCATGCTTTGTTCCCTTTTGAGTCTTCTAGGAGCAAACCGGTGACTACACCCAGATTCATTCGTGCTTTGTTCCCGCTTGCTTGGTTTTCGGATCAAAGCTGCATCTTCCCTCATTCATTCCCGAGCGTGTCGCTGTATTACAGATTCATTCGTGCTTTGTTCCCGCTTGCTTGGTTTTCGGATCAAAGCCGCATCTGCACTTGTATATCCCTCATTCGTTCCCGAGCGTGTCGCTGGGAGGATCGAAACTGCGATTATTAATAGATAGCATAGACGGCTGCATTTTCTGGACGTGGTAAGTCATTTTCGTAAAGTCTATGTTACTTGTTCCATGTTTTTGTTATAGTATGGAAAGTATTTGTGTTTATAGATAGTAATTATTTTTGCGGATCATCAAAGTGGTTGGTTGTTATCTGTACACATATGTCCTTTTGTGCGTCCATCGTCCTTTTATGTGTCCTTATGTAGTATTGCTGGTTATTTTGTCTCTCTGATACAGCCGCCATTTTGTTTCTCTGACACAGTTACAGCCGCCATTTTGTTTCTCTGACACAGTTACAGCCGCCATTTTGTTTCTCTGACACAGTTACAGCCGCCATTTTGTTTCTCTGACACAGTTACAGCCGCCATTTTGTTTCTCTGACACAGTTACAGCCGCCATTTTGTTTCTCTGACACAGTTACAGCCGCCATTTGTTTCTCTGACACAGTTAGAAGTGGTGCACTTCTATGGGGGCGGCCATTTTAGTGTCTCTTTTACACCCCCCAAAAAATGTGATTGGTTTATAGCAACTTTTCTCATCTTTACATGTTTTTTTGCAGTGTGGACAACATGAACGACATGCAGCGTGTTGTGCTGGGTGCTGCATTGATGTTTGAGGCCGGTCGGCTACGTGAAGTGGAACAGAGGCGTTCCAAACGAAAGCGCCGCATGTGGACCAGAGAGTGGCTGCAGAAGAGGTACAAATACTCCCACATGCAACTGCTAAGAGAGCTCCAGGAAAATAATCCTCAGGATTTCCGCAATTTTCTGCGGATGTCAGAAGAATCATTTAGCCTTTTACTCGAAAGAGTTACGCCAATTATTCAGCGCAAGAATACAGCGATGCGTGCTGCCATCCCGGCAGATGAAAGATTGGCAGTCACGCTGCGTTTCCTGGCCACCGGACGCTCCCTGCAAGACTTACATTTTTCTTCTGCAATTTCAAGGTCCCTGCTCAGCATTCTTATTCCGGAGACATGTAGAGCAATTTTCCACAGTCTGCGTAACTACATTGAGTTCCCCAAAACTGTGGAGGAATGGCAGAAGATTGCCACCGATTTTGAACACCTTTGGCAGTTCCCAAACTGTGGTGGTGCTTTGGACGGGAAACATGTGCGGATCACTCAACCACTGAACAGCGGCTCCTATTTTTATAACTATAAGGGCTATTTCAGCATCATCCTAATGGCCCTTGTGAATGCCAATTACGAATTTATTGCTGTTGATGTTGGCATGAATGGCCGGGTTTCTGACGGTGGGGTTTTAGAACACACAGGCTTTGGTGAACGTTTGCAAAATGGTGAACTGCATTTGCCCCCCAACTCTGACACTACCGCAAACCTTAACTTTGTATTTGTGGGCGATGAAGCCTTCCCACTTCATCCCAATCTCATGAAACCATTCCCACAGAAAAGTCTAACGGCGGAAAGACAAAGGTTCAATTATAGATTATCAAGGGCACGCAGGGTTGTGGAAAATGCCTTTGGGATAATGGCAAATCGCTTCCGCGTTTTCCACACACCAATTAACCTGAGTCTACCATCAATAGACGCAGTTGTTTTGGCCTGTTGCGCCCTTCACAACTTTCTTCGACGGCGAGATGCTATTACGTACTGTCCAACAGGCTTTGTAGACTCTGATGACTTAAATGGCGAAGTGGTGCTTGGCGAATGGCATTCTGAAGATCCCGCAATCGCAGGACTTCAACCATTGGCGCCCGGCAGAAATACCGATGATGCGAAGGCCTGTCGAGAAAAGTACTGCCAATATTTTAATGGTCCTGGTGCAATTACGTGGCAGCATTAGATAAACTTGTATTGAGCACATTTATTATGCTGAGTTTTATTTTCTTGTATTGATTGGTTTTAGAAACTTCCCTTCTTAATTTTAAAAAATATATGGTTACTTGTATTATGTTCATCACATTTATACTAATTTTAAAATATATGGTTACTTGTATTGTTATGTTCATCACATTTATAATAAAATGTCATTTTTGCAAAATGATTACTTTAATAAACAGTTGTTTTAACTTTCCACAAGATTTGTTTGTCATTCATTCACTATTAAGGGCTACTGTGGGGAGCAGTACCACCATTGCTGCCGTTACATCACCCCCGGAGGCCCCAAATTATGAATATGAAGCCTTATATATTTTCATTTGGGGTTTTTAAACGGGGACGTTTGTGCGTCCCCGAAACCTTCAAACGACATCTCTTTTTCGATTTCTTATAATTGTATGTGCGCTCGCAGTGTGTGATACCACGACCCCTTGACACAGCATTTGCGTCATGGCGCGATCTCATTTCTGCAGCAAAGATCATTCTGATTTGTTAAAAGTGCGTCGCACTTTCACCTTCAAACATAGCATTGTAATATTTCACAAATCAACAATCCCGCCATGGCCGACGGCGGCCATTGGCTGGAGCAGGATCAACAACGTCCACCCCAATCTGATTGGAGCTAGCGTTCACGTGACGCTATCGGTCGAATCAGATGTGAAGAGGCGTTACCGCGGGTGACGCAACTGCGTTTGCTACGTAGACACACCAGCGAACAATGGCGGCACGCAGGAGGGCAACAGCTTGGGGAGAGGCGGAGGTCCGTTACCTAATTAGAGAAGTGGATGCTCGCGATTATGATTGCCGTGAGGCGCAAGAGCATCCACTTCTCCATAAGAAAGCGGTATTGCGCAGGATCCAACGTGGGTTGAGGAGGAGATTTCATTTGGAGCGCACCTGCGCCCAGATCCGAAAAAAATTAGCGGATCTGCGGTACCGCTCCAGTGCCCGGATCTCTGCCATACAAGCAGAGTTACAAAACCAAGGTAGGCGCAGATGAGTGTGCCTTGGCAACGTATAATGGTGTTCTTAAATATATATCTATTTATTTTTATATATATATATATATATATATATATATATATATATATATATATATCTCTATCTATCTATCTATCTATATATATATATGTATATATATATATTTATTCTAAAAATAAATATATAAATATATAATACATATATAAATAATATATATATATATATCATATATATATAAGTCTATACATATATTTTTAAATTAAATATATATATAATTCATATTAATTATATATAAATATAAATATAAGAAAATATACATATATAATAAGTAATAAATATATTGATTTAAATGTATATATTTATGATATATATATCCTTTTACTTAATTAAAATTATATATATATAATCTATTTTATAGATCGATAGATTATATATATATATATATAAAACATATAAAATATATATATATATATATATATATATAGATATATAGATACAATTCGAAAAATATATTTAGATATATATAATAATAAAAAAAAATATACATAATATATATCTATATATAATTATAAAAATATATCATATATTAATTATATATATATATAATTATAAAAATATATAATATATTAATTATATATATATATAATTATAAAAATAAATATATACAGATAATATTTAAATAATAAATATATATATTTTAATGTATATATATTTATTATATATATATATATATATATATATATATATTTCCCATGAACTGACAACCCTCTATCAGCACACAGTTTTCATATGTTCTGATATACCTCTTGTCCTTGGCACCCAGCTTCGCCATGCTTGGCAAAACATCATTCCCTCACCACCCAGCTTTTCCCATATCAGAGAGAGCATGGCAAAGCCGGGTGCTGTGGGTAGTGGGTCTTTTTCCCTCAGCACAAAAAAATTCCATCTCCTGCTTGTATTTTTGTACCCCCTCATATCTAGTTCTCCAAATACAATATTGGCCCCCACATAGCCTTCCATATAGTATAAAGGGTTCCACATAACCCTTCAGATATTAGAATGCATCCCATAGTCCTCCATGAACTGTAATGAATTTCCTAGAGTTCTCCATGAAGTTTCATTCACCCCAGAGTTCTCCATATATTATACTGCACCACATATTCCACAATGTGTTCAAATTCACCCCCATAGTCCTTGTATAAGGTAGGCTACGTAGTCCGCCATATATTTCAATGTACCCCCCACAGTCCTATATGTATCATAACGCAACCACATTAAACTTTATATTTTCTTAAGAACCCCCAGAGGAGCAAGGGGCCGCAGAGGAGGGAGAGCATGTGCCCGAGCCCCCGGTGGATCTACAGCCACCAGAGGAGGAGGAGGAGGAGGAGGAGGAGTACCACCCACAGGGGCCACCGGCCGGATCGCCCCCCGGTAATTTTTTAATATAACATTAACGCCATATAAAGTACAAAACAAAAAGCTGTTGAGTACTATAAAGTGTTTTTTGTTATCATAGATGCTAGTCCAGGCTCCATAAGTGAGTCTGTATCGGACGAGGGGGATAACCGTAAGTCATGAATCTCCTACTTTGTAATAATAAGCAGAAATAAAAATTATGATTTATTAATTTTACCATTCCCTCCATAGGCATACCCACTTTGGCCGAAATCATGTCCTCCCAAAGAAGGATTTTGTCGGCCCACAGGAGGCTGATGGCCAGAGTGGAGCGGCATGCGGCGCTGCTGGCCCGTTATGTGGCTGGACAAGGGGAGGGCAGCAGCAACTAACGTTTTTTTTTTTTTGTTATTGTATCCATATTCATGTGTTATAAAAAATTTGAAATTGATATCTGCTGTTTGGTATGTCTCATTGCATAAAGCAAGTTAACAGCTATCACCACTCACAAACTCACCACTCACAAACATCATATTACATGTAGGCATCTGTATAGATGCACCAATCCCATTATCCACGAGGGGGGTGACTAGGCTTTACTGGTTGTTTGCTGTACATGAGTGTGTGGGTTGTGTGGTGGTATGCCAATGAGGGTGGAGTATGGTACAATCTCTGTAACTACCGTGTTTTGCCAGGGCATCACAACCATATGCTGAATTAAGTAACGCAGGCAGCAAGATTGAAACAACATAAATTTATTATTACAATGAAAATATAACAATCAATTGAAATTAATTTCAAATAACAAAACAACAACAATAACAAAATTTAGTGGCCGTCTTCATATTGGTGGACATATTCAGGCCGGGTGGGAGATGACAGTTGGCTTAAAAATGAATCATTTGAATACCTGGGATAATGTGGGGGGGGAAACTGTGGGGGGGGATACTGTGGGGGGGGATACTGTGGGGGGTGGTCAAGCTGCAAGCGTGGTGGATGCATCCTGTTCGGTGTACTTTGCAGGGGCTGGCGAGGAATCCATGTATTAGAATCATGGGACTGGTTCTTCTTGCATATCGTGTCATTGTCATCCAGTTCTCCTCGGCCTGCCTTTCTTAGGACTTCCAACATCAGTCTTTCGGCTTGCTCCCTCTGTGTGGAATCCAATTTGCAGAGTCTGTCCGATGCAAATGCGGCAAAGCTATCGACTGGGGTGCTTTTTGGCTGTGATAGCAGTTGGGTTGCCAAAGAATAAAATTCAGCCGATGTCACAGGGGTGTTGGCCTTCTTTTTGCGTAACTGTCTTCGCCGCATTTCACCAGAGGGTGCAGGTGCCTCATTATCCTCCACAATAGGCTCGCTCGATGTGGTGGGGTTCTCATTCAATTGGGGCCTCACCATATCTGTCTGAGGGTTCTGCGGGAACAGAAAAATAAATGTTAATTAAAAGTCATACATTAATAGTTAGTAAATTTAATTAAAGTGTGACAAAATTGTATTGGAGTGTACTTATCTGAACTGGAAGGGATAACATTTCCAAACTGCACAATAAATCATGGCAACAATAAGTTACTATTTTGTGTTCCTCAATGGCATGTACATAAAAAGTTTGAATACTATGTAACGTGAAGCAAATAAGGTACTTACATCTACAACAGCGGAGGTGTTGTCATCGATCGGGATGTCATCGTTTTCAATGTCTGCTTCCAGGTCTACGTTTCTTTGGTAGGAGCTTTCCATCATTCGTGGTAGCTCCTGGTCCCTTGTGAATTCCAGGAGATTGAAATACCACAAGGGAGAAACATATACCTGGTCAGTGCCGGCCCCTGACTTTTTTGATTTGTCCACCTTATTTGCTTCTTTCTTATATACAGTCCTCAAGCCTTGGATCTTCTTTTTTACTACTTTGACATCCACCGCCTCGCCTCCACTGTGTTTTTTAAAAAGATCCACCAGTTGGGCATAGGCGGCTTGTTTTTTTATTCTGTCTGAATATTCTGTGGATTTGATTCTCCACAAGCAGGGCAGTGATTGATACAAATCCAACAGCTCACGCACAAAGTCTTCTTTGTTATAATAAGCCATCTGAAATAAAGAATGAAAAATTTATATGTAAACATAAAAGAAGTTGCAATAAACCGATCACAATTTTTGGTTATGGTGTGGCAGAGACTAAAATGGCCGCCCCTATGTGTGGCAGAAACACAAAATGGCGGCTGTAGCTGAGAGACAAAAGATGAAAAAAATCCAGCACTCAAAGCATTCAACTGAAATTGTTTTATATTTTATTCATGGATCTGTGTAATTATTAAAGACGTTTCGGTCATCCGACCTTCATCAGTTTACACAGAAAAGGTTCTGTAGACAGTATGTGACATTGACTGCAGACCGGGACGGGCAGCTTTTTCCTCTGGTCCAGCTTTTTCATATATTTCTACAGAACCTTTTATGCGTAAACTGATGAAGGTCGGATGACGGAAACGTCTTTAATAATTACAGAGATCCATGAATAAAATATAAAACAATTTCAGTTAAATGCTTTGAGTGCTGGATTTTTTTCATTTTTTGATCTGGGGTGGGACCCTATCCAAGCACCAGCGACTATAGAAGGAGTGCCACATTTCTATATTTTATTTAATGAGAGACAAAAGAGCCAGCAATGCTAGGATAGGACACATTACAAACAGCACTATGGAGAGACCCCTCTTTAAAAGGCATTATACACGCACAGATAAAAGCCAGCAACTTTAATTAACTCACATAATAACTATTAACATATATCTAACAGCAATCAACTCACATAATAAATATTAACATATATCTTAACAGCAAGAACATTATTCAAAAAAAAGCCCACCCCCCCAACAAGAAAAAAGACCTACCTTTTCAAAGAAGTGTATATCAATGTAGAATCAAAGCGGAATCGCAAATACGATCTCACCGACACTCGACAGCACTGCAAGGATACTCCAGGTGCAACTGCGGCTTCGATCCGAAAAACACACCAACAAAGCGACCGGGTACAATGGACGAAGGAATCAGGGTGGAGACGCAGGTTCTATCTCAAAGCAAAGCGCAAAAGAAGTGACAAAGGGTGGACGCGATCCAAAATTTAACCGCTAGATACGCCCCCTGCATGCCCAATCAGAACGCAGTATTGGCCGCCAATGAAAGCGGAGGGGGGTATGGAAAAGGCGACGCAAATGTGACTCACTGCATAATGGGATTGGAATCGTTAACATAGTAGCTGTGTGACAGGGTCCTTATCAATCAGAGCGGAGGGGGTGGAAAAGGCGACGCCCGCCCGGCCGCCCAATCAGAACGCAGTATTGGCCGCCAAAGAAAGCGGAGGAGGGTATGGAAAAGGCGACGCAAATGCACGCCTACGTGACTCACTGCATAATGGGATTGGAATCGTTAACATAGTAGCTATGTGACAGGGTCCTTATCAATCAGAGCGGAGGGGGTGGAAAAGGCGACGCCCGCCCGGCCGCCCAATCAGAACGCAGTATTGGCCGCCAATGAAAGCGGAAAAGGCGACACAAATGCACGCCTACGTGACTCACTGCATTTTACTACGCCCCTAATGGGATTGGAATCGTTAACATAGTAGCTGTGTGACAGGGTCCCAGCGATTTCAAAGATCGTTATACGGGACGCATGCTCGTTCATAAACTCGTTATGTGTGACACCCAACATGCGATTTCAACAACGACTCATAAACGATCCAGAAAGTGTGACGTAGTAGCGATCTCGTTCACGATCTCGTTATGTGTGACTGGACCTTCAGAAAAACCTTTCTGAATCAAGGCTACCACCCAAGAACAATTGAAAACCAGATTATAAGAGCCACCAGAATATCAAGAAACCATCTTCTACATTATAAAACCAAAGAAGAGAACAACCGAGTCCCTCTTGTAGTCACCTACAATCCACATCTGGAGGTGTTTAGAGGAGCTGCACGGAAACTACAACCATTACTGCAAAAAGATGCCCGGTTAAAATCTATTTTTCCAGACCCCCCACTTCTGTGTTTTAGACAGCCCCCAAATCTAAGAAGCATCATTGTCAGAAGCTCCCTGTCCTCTCCAACACCAACAGGAACATTTCCCTGCAACCAGAAAAAATGTAAGACCTGTCCATTAATATTGACAACACGGACAAGATAGAGATTCCCAGATCACATCAGGACTACAAGATCCCAGGTACCTTCAGCTGCACTACAACCAATGTGGTATACTTAATTATATGTACCAAATGTCCAACTGGGGGTCTGTATGTAGGGGAGACAGGACAACAGCTCAGGACAAGGATGAATTCTCACCGCCACACAATTAGAGAAAAAAGGATGGATCTACCTGTGGCCAAACATTTTTGTAACCCAGACCACAGCATCATGGACATGAAATTGCTGGTATTGAAAGGAAACTTCAAGTCCCAGAGAGATAGGAGACTATGGGAGTACAAACTTATGATGACCTTTGACACATTCAGAGCAGGAATGAATGTGTCTCATGGATTCATGTCTTTTTACATCAGTGAAAAGATGTGCTCCTCTGACCATCCGAGCGTGTCACAGCCCTGGACCAGATCCTAATCAGAAGACAATAAAACTTTCACACTGAACTGCAGCAGTATTTATGGCCCCACAACAGTTTGCCCCCCTGCCATAGTGATAGTTCTGTTTCATATAACTTGTTTTTTTTTTTGTTTTTTTTTTTTACTGCACTATTCTAAGTCCTGTTGTGTATAAATATGTGACTCTTCAGATTTTGTGTTATACCATGCCTGATGAAGAGACCTGAGTAGTTTCGAAAGCTTGCAATTATTACCATCTTTTCAGTTAGCCATTAAAAGGTATCAACCACTGAGGACTCTGTTCTTTTAAACAATTTTTTTTATCTCTACTGGCTAACACGGTACAAAGATATATTTTACTTAGACCCTGGATGATAAGTTACAAAAATGTTAAACCTGTTGAAAAATAATGACCACTGAGTTTGTGCAAGACAATTAGCCAACTTGAGCTACAGGAGATTTTCATGTTCAGTAATAACAGTAACACAATAAATAGCTCCCTGGAAAAAAGTGTTGCTACTCCTTGAAAGCTAATTTGATAGTGATTAGTTTTATATTACCAATGTCATAATTGCGGCCGGATGGAAATAGCTTCCTGGAAAAGAAGACACATGGGTGCAGTTTACTAACAGACGGATCTTAGACAAAACAGCTCCCACCCTCACCTCTGATACATCAACCTCCACTGTGAGGGTAAAGACACATCAGGTTGTGTTAATATGGGTGCTGACGCAAAGCATTTTTTTTAGACAGTTAAATGCAAACAAGGCTCTCTCACTCAAATAAGAAATGTCCATACCTTTTATCATCATGTCAGTTAGGGGTCTTGCAATGGCAACATTTTTTTTAATAAAGTTCCTGTAATAATTAGAGAATCCCAAAAAACGTTGCAAAGCTTTAAGATTTTCAGAACAGTGCCATTTTAATATAGCCCGCAACTTAGAGGGATCAATCCTAAAACCAGTGGTAAAAATTATATAACCCAAAAATGGAAGTTCTTGAAAAGGGAATACACTCTTTTCTAATTTAGCATATAACTTGTTCTCTTTGATAATTTGCAAAACTGGTTTAACATTTCAAATGTGATCGAAAATCCTCCGAATAAATATGAATGTCATCAGAGTAAAATTTCCCTAACAGGTGAGCAAATAAGTCATTAACAACATGTTGAAAAAGCTCAGCCGCATTGGTCAGGCCAAACGGTGTCATCAGATTTTCAAAGTGACCCGCTGGTGTTAAATGCCGTTTTCCACTCATCACCCTGTTGAACCCAAATCAGACTTTAGGCCCCCTTGAGATTGAGAACCATTTGGCAGCAGTAATCTGATTGAATAGGTCTGGAATGAGTACGATAGGATTCGGATCCTGAACCGTAATCCGGCCAGGAGGAGACTCGTCCGCCGTGCTGAGGGTGCTGGGCCGGGCCCCTGATGCAGCAGACGGCTCCGGGACTTGGGTGGGCCGCCCAGACTGCTGGGACCTCGAGGACGGGACTGGGGCACCCCCGGAGGACGCGGTGTGCCAGGGCCTGGAGCTCTTCCACTGCGGAGCCGCCTCGTCCTCTTCCTCTTCCTCCTCCTCGGTGGAGGAGCTGAGTGCGGAGCTGCCGCCCGCTGTCACCGTCCGGCCACTGGGCCATGTGCACGGCTCCCTGTACGAGCCCGGCTCCCTGTATGTGCAGCTGCACGGGGACAGCGGTTGCAGGCTGGAGCCGCACGAGAAGCCGTTGCGGCTGCAGAACGATTACCTCTTCCAGCTGGGCTTCCGGGACCTGTGTCGGGTGCAGGAGGAGGGCATGGAGCCCGAGATCGGCTGCCTCATCCGCTTCTATGCAGGAAAGCCTAATTGAGCTGGCATGTCTGATAGGACTCAGCTATCTGGAACCTACAATGTACGGAAAGGGAAGATCCAGTTACCTGTAAACAGGTGGACCAGACGGCAAGTGATCCTTTGTGGGACCTGTCTGATTGTGTCATCCGTCAAGGAAAGCCAGTCCGGAAAGATGCACGTTCTCCCTCTGATCGGTGGAAAAGTTGAAGAAGTGAAAAAACATCAGCACTGCTTGGCGTTCAGCTCATCGGGACCCCAGAGTCAGACGTACTACGTTTGCTTTGATACATTCACAGACTACTTAAGGTGGCTCCGACAAGGGTCCAAGATTGCATCTCAGCGGATCAGCTCTGTAGACCTGTCCTGTTGTAACCTGGAGCACCTCCCCGAGAACCTTTTCTACAGTCAAGATCTTACACATCTCAACCTACAGCAGAATGCACTAAGACTTAATCCAGACCCTGCCATTGAAGGAACTCTCGATGATCTTCACAGATTTTCAAAGCTGAAGAGCCTTAATCTTTCCAGTAATCTGGTTAAACTCACAGAAATCCAGGCACGGATGCAGTCCACTATCCTTTTTCATAAAGAAGAAACCCACAGCCACAGGGGATGAAAGTAGCCTAATGTGACCATTAGCCAAACTCTCCATTATGCATTCCTTGAAATCTTGTCTCTCAGGACCAAACAAATTATACAGTTTTCACTTGGGCAGCTTGGCCACTTGGGCAACATAGCTTTAATCTTTAGGTGTGGCCAAAATGTCTGTTCGGTGGCAGCTCCTGATAACCCTTCTCAGAAAATACTTCATCAAACTCTGAGAAAAGATGCAGAATACTTGTGGTTATGACTGAGATACAGGTCTCTTAACAGTGTTCGTTACAGTAAGAGCTCCATTTAATTATGTCCTGAGTCTAACAGTCAACAACAGGGTTATGTAATGTAAACCAAGGGAAGCCTAACACAATTTGTGCAGAGATATCTTTGAGCACATAGCATAAAATGCACTTCGAATGGAGTACCGTTATGCAGAGTTCCAATCCTTGTACACAATCCATAAGGAACCCTTGGGAAAGAGGTGACGCGTCAATGTCAAAAATCCGGACTGGATTAGATAACGTGTTCACTCTTAACCTGGAGAAGTGAGAGAACTGTTCATCGATTATGTTTGCCTCAGAATCACTATCTAGAAATACCTTAATAGGCTTGATCTCTCTTTCTAAAGTCCAACTACGTGGGCTGAGTTGAACGGACATAAAATCCTCTGCCTAACTGAAACTAAAGGCTACTTTACACCAGACAATCTATCGTGCGATAGATCGTCGGGGGTCACGGTTTTTGTGACGCACATCCGGCATCACTGGCGATGCCGGCCTGTGTGACACCTCCTAGCAACGTAGTATCGCTCACAAATCGTGAGTCGTGTACTGGTCGCTAGGTTCCATAATATCGGTTCTGAAAACGGGCGCCGGTTGTTCATCGTTCCCGTTGCATCACACGTCGCTCCGTGTGACACCACGGGAGCGATGAACATCGCGTACCTGCCTCCCGCGTCAGCCGCCGGCTCTATGTGGAAGGAAAGAGGTGGGCGGGATGTTTACATCCTGCTCATCTCCGCCCCTCCGCTTCTATTGGCCGGCGGCCGTGTGACGTCGCTGTGACGCCGAACGTCCCTCCCACTCCAGGAAGTGGACGTTCGCCGCCCACAGCATGATCGCATGAGAGGTAAGTACGTTTGACGGGGGTTACCGACTTTGTGCGCCACGGGCAGCGATTTGCCCGTGACGCAAAAAGGACGGGGGCGGGTACGATCGATTGTGAAATCGCACAATCGGTCGTACCATGTAAAGCAGCCTTAAGCCTCAGGTGACCTTAAGCCAGACGTCTATTTCTATCAATACTGCCCAAAAGTCACAAGAATCAAGAGGAGATCCAACCATTTAGCAGATGGTAGCCAATCAGTTACACATCCCAGTAGCGGGGGTTGTGTGGATGGAGATACGGGTCTGCAGATGAAGCTTAGGAAAGAAGGGAGTTGTTCTAGTGAAGGGCCCTATTGGGAGTGGACCCATCTTGACATTGCTGATGGATGTTTCGAAGGAAGTAAGACAGTTTCTGGTGACCAGCCATTGAGGAAATGACTGGAAGCTCTTGACATGGCACCACCCTAATAGAAGAACATTCCAACAGCTAGTATGGGCAAGTCAAATTTACAAGTTGTCACTCACATTCCGGGCCCTGGGAAAAGTGGTGGTACCTGCTATTACAGCTCTGACTTTGCACATGGACAATCAGCACTCACTATGCCGATCTTGGCCCGGATGCCCTTAGAATGAGTGGAAGTGCAGGCTGAACCTTTGGGGACAGAAGGCAAAAGGAAAAAAAAGCGATCAAACAGTCCAATAAGTGTGCAAAATTTTATTGATCAAGTGAAAGTAAAAACACCATAAAAACATCATAAGTATCCGGACACATTCCTGATTATGGTAAGTCATAATTGTGGTATATAGATAAAGAGGAAAAACTGCCACATGCAGTGACCATATTGACAAGGTAACATATATCAAATATTTGCCATGTGATATAATAGGTAAAGGATGGAGTCACAAATCACAGATCAATAAATATAACCAGCAGGATTTATGGAAATATGCAATAATTCAATATGATAATATGCCATTTATATTCCACAAACCCAACCAGATGACCAAAAAGACCCAAATTAGGCACAATAGTGATTATGGGGCTCCAAACCCATAATTGTCACAACCTGCCGGTATGAATTAATAACATCAGGATCACCGCCGAGGAAACCAATCACCGTCAAATCAAAATTGGGCTGCAAGACCCAATTAGGTCATCATATAGATATAATACACTGAATATAATTTACCATAAATATACAGTCACCATTTGATTGGACAAGCAGCCGATAACGCAGCGGTATAGGATGTTATCATTAAAGGCAATCTGTTACAGAGGCGGTCTATTATAATAATAAATTATGGACATCATTCAATCAAATTGGCTGCATAGGTCTACTATTGGGACAAAATACATCCATACAGTACTCCAATAGCCCACAAAGTGTGAGTATTTATGAAAATACGTTGTTATATACAGAATGCTGGTATAGGGGCAAAATATATTATAGAAACAAGCCAGCAGTCAAGAGAATTAATGTAACATAATAGTAGAATATGCAGTCACCATTAGATTGAGCAAGTCAGATATGGTTATAAATACAGCATTTTATTAGCGCCAATGTAAAAGAGCACAAGAATATTGCAAGGGCAGGCCAGACAATATGGGATTTAATACAGCGTAATGATACACATTATATAGGAATAGCAGTTACCATTGGATCGACCGGATCACCAGCAATTTGTACTAACCATACTATAAATATGGCAATGTGATGCCTAGGATGTAGCTTATCACAAGGACATAAAGCAGGCTAGTGGGTCGCCAACCGGAGGCAGAATACCAACATTACCTGAGATGCTTTGTAAATCAACAATCCAGAGTGTGGCCGGATACACAGGACGCCCTACACGTGTTTCGGCACACGCCTTCGTCCAGGGGCACCACTCTCCCTCCGTCTCCACTCGGCCTCCGTATCCTTATGGTGTAGGTGTTGACCGATCATGTGATGTGGCCGGCTCTCCTCCTCCATGACGCGGCGGTCGATTGTTGATGTTGGTTGTTGTGGTTACGCATGCGTCATTACCTAGGTCACTACACGCTGATTGGCTGCATGTCTGATTAAATACCGACTGTTACCACCTATACACCGCCCCTGGACGAAGGCGTGTGCCGAAACACGTGTAGGGCGTCCTGTGTATCCGGCCACACTCTGGATTGTTGATTTACAAAGCATCTCAGGTAATGTTGGTATTCTGCCTCCGGTTGGCGACCCACTAGCCTGCTTTATGTCCTTGTGATAAGCTACATCCTAGGCATCACATTGCCATATTTATAGTATGGTTAGTACAAATTGCTGGTGATCCGGTCGATCCAATGGTAACTGCTATTCCTATATAATGTGTATCATTACGCTGTATTAAATCCCATATTGTCTGGCCTGCCCTTGCAATATTCTTGTGCTCTTTTACATTGGCGCTAATAAAATGCTGTATTTATAACCATATCTGACTTGCTCAATCTAATGGTGACTGCATATTCTACTATTATGTTACATTAATTCTCTTGACTGCTGGCTTGTTTCTATAATATATTTTGCCCCTATACCAGCATTCTGTATATAACAACGTATTTTCATAAATACTCACACTTTGTGGGCTATTGGAGTACTGTATGGATGTATTTTGTCCCAATAGTAGACCTATGCAGCCAATTTGATTGAATGATGTCCATAATTTATTATTATAATAGACCGCCTCTGTAACAGATTGCCTTTAATGATAACATCCTATACCGCTGCGTTATCGGCTGCTTGTCCAATCAAATGGTGACTGTATATTTATGGTAAATTATATTCAGTGTATTATATCTATATGATGACCTAATTGGGTCTTGCAGCCCAATTTTGATTTGACGGTGATTGGTTTCCTCGGCGGTGATCCTGATGTTATTAATTCATACCGGCAGGTTGTGACAATTATGGGTTTGGAGCCCCATAATCACTATTGTGCCTAATTTGGGTCTTTTTGGTCATCTGGTTGGGTTTGTGGAATATAAATGGCATATTATCATATTGAATTATTGCATATTTCCATAAATCCTGCTGGTTATATTTATTGATCTGTGATTTGTGACTCCATCCTTTACCTATTATATCACATGGCAAATATTTGATATATGTTACCTTGTCAATATGGTCACTGCATGTGGCAGTTTTTCCTCTTTATCTATATACCACAATTATGACTTACCATAATCAGGAATGTGTCCGGATACTTATGATGTTTTTATGGTGTTTTTACTTTCACTTGATCAATAAAATTTTGCACACTTATTGGACTGTTTGATCGCTTTTTTTCCTTTTGCCTTCTCTCTTGATATTGCGATTGTCCCTGATGGTTCAGATAACCCACATAATCCATTATATAGTATCCCATTGGATATGGGATTAATTATAACATAATATATGGTTACTATTTATGTGGGTATTCGTTATGGTCTCAATGTATGTATACCTTTGGGGACAGGAATAGTGATGCCTGGACTACTAGTCACCCACACCCTGATGACAGTGCTCCAAGGACGAGTATTGGTGAAATGTCTTAACTTCAGCAGAATAAGCCTGAGCTTTAATCCCAGGAAGCCATTGGGAAGAATCTACAAGATCTGATGTGGTGAGCTTGTCCCCTGTAGATGGAGACCTGTGGATACTGTTGATGTCTATAGATTGGAAGAAAAGAGAATACAAGACAAGGGATGGCCATGTTATTTTGGAGCAAATGGAGGGAAATTTATCTGATTTTTCCCTCTGACAAGAAGGACAAGGGGAAAATCTGTTGGGGCAGTATCAGGAGGTTTTCCCCATACACAATGACAATTTTGGGTGCACAAAATCCATTCAACATGAGATCCCTATGAGAAATAAGGCACCCATACTAGAAAGATATCACCAGATTCCTTCTCAGATGTATCAAGAAGTAAAGGATCTTTTGTCACTCATGCTACAAAATGGATTGATAAGAGAAAGCCAGAGCCCCTGGGCTGTGACCATCATGTTGTTCTGAAAGAATGATGGGACTTTGAGGTTCTGTGTGGACTACCAGAGATTGAACGCCTGCATGGTTTGTGATTTGCATCCCCTACTGAGGATAGAAGAATTCCTAATGGCACTAGGGGAGGCTAGATACTTTCCCTGTTTCAATTTGGCCAGTGGTTACTGAGAGGTCCTCATGGCGGAGCAAGATCGACCAAAAACAGCTTGAAATCTCCCTATAGCATTGTTTGAGTTTAACTGGATGATGTTCGGACTAATTAATGCCCTGGGGATGTTCCAACAATTGATTGAGAGGTGTGTTGGAGACTTGAACTTTGAGGCAACACTGATATACCTTGATGACATTACAATATACTCCACCATGTTTGAGGAGCAGCATCTTGCTAAGTGCGGGCAGGTGATACAGCAGCTTCAGAGGCAGGGACTGAAGATAAAGCCTTGAAAATGCTCTCAGTTACAGAAGGAAATAGAATACCTAGGGCATGCAGTCTCTAGTGAAAGGGTGTACCTAAAGAAGGAGAAAGTGGCAGATGTGCAGAAGAGGTCTACACCCAAGACATTGAGAGAGCTAAGAGCATTTCTGGGCCTATCAGGGTAGTATGGAAGGTTCATCAATGATTTTGCAAAGACTGCTGCATCACTGCATGAACTCCTAAGGGGGACAGCTGAGGGTACCAAGATCCAGTTGGGGCTGGCGCAGGAAGAATCCTTCCAAGCACTAAAGCTCACTTTGACACATTCTATCTTTACCTATGCATAATTCTCTCAATCATACTTGTTACATGTCAATTAGAATCTCTATGGTTTAGATTCTGTGCTGGCAAAGGTCCAGGAAGGGCAAGAGTGGGTTATTGACTAGAGTCAATCTCTACGGGACACGGATAGAAATCTCAAACACTACAGCTCATTCAAACTGGAACTGCTAGCCTTGGTGTGGGCCATGACTGAGAAATTTGCGGAATATCATCTGTCATGCGGGCGTCACATGAGACGATCTATCGTGCAATGCATCGTCGGGGTCACGGTTTTTGTGACGCACATCCGGCATCGTTTGTGACGTCGTTTCGTGTGACACTTATGAGCGACGCTGAATCGGTCACAAATCGTGAGTCGTGTACATGTTGCTTAATTTTAAAAACTCGTTTATTTTTCATGGCGCCAGTTGTTCATCGTACCCAGGGCAGCACACATCGCTCCGTGTGACACCCCGGGAACAATGAATACAGCTTACCTGTGTCCCGCGGCACCCGCCGTCTATGCGGAAGGATGGAGGTGGGCGGGATGTTTACGTCCCGCTCATCTCCGCCCCTCCGCTTCTATTGGCCGGCGGCTGTGTGATGTCGCTGTGACGGCGAACGTCCCTCCCCCTTCAGGAAGAGGATATTCACCGCCCACAGTAAGGTCGCTCAGTAGGTAAGTGCGTGTGACGGCGGTTTAATGACTTTGTGCGACACAGGCAGCGATTTGCCTGTGACGCACAAATGACGGGGGCAGGTACGATCACTTGTGCGATCGCACGATAGATCGTACCGTGTAATGCCCGCATCAGGGTCCAAAGTTAATGTGCAGACTGACAATAACCCACTTGCACATCTGGAGAATGCAAAACTGCTGGCACTGGAAAAATGGAGGATGTCCAAGTATTGGTATAAGATAGCCTATCTGATAAAGGCTGAAAATACCTTTGCAGATGCTCTGCCCAGAGTGACCCATGAAGAACCGTTCAAGGATGTGGACAAACAGTTGGTGGGAGATGAGACACCATATTTCAGGTGCTCTGCGATGGCCCTTGTGGTCTCTTCAGGAGGGGAATACCGACCAAGTAGAGTGTTGGACCACCTAAGAGATGAATGGGTACAACTACAACAGACAGAACCTAAACTGTCAAAGTTACGAAGATGCAGTGAGCTGGAGGAGAAAATTGCGATCTGGGGTTTTATCCGAGGAAGATGATTAAAAAATGTTAAAAATGCTCACCTTGGCAGGTTGTGTGAGTCATAAACCAACTTGAAATTACCAAAATGACAGCTGCAGCAGCCCCATGAATGTAACAGCAAACACCAGGAGAAGAATTAAAGTTATGAATATGGGTGACACTAGACCAGAAACCCAGCAGAGAAGAGAAAGCTTCCTTGTCCATAGGTGCCTTTT
Source organism: Anomaloglossus baeobatrachus (assembly GCF_048569485.1). Classification (NCBI taxonomy): domain Eukaryota; kingdom Metazoa; phylum Chordata; class Amphibia; order Anura; family Aromobatidae; genus Anomaloglossus; species Anomaloglossus baeobatrachus. Next base: position 334,697,719 of record NC_134354.1, on the reverse strand, counting down.
AGACATTGGGATAATAGGAATGCTTCTGTAAAGGAGGCCCATGAGAGTGGTGCACATTTCGGACATAAAGGACCTTTCAATGGCTGCAGTGGCTTGTGTATTGGCCCAAACTATGACAGATGGTGAAAAACGTTCGTCAGAAGTGACGACAGTGTGAATTGACCAAGCCTCTGAAACAGAGGGCACCCACCCAGGTCATAAGGATGCCTGAGCCACTTGTAATTGGCCCATTCCATAACAGTTGTGAATATTGTCTGGTTATGATGGACCATTTCACAAAGTTCGCAGTCGTAACCACCAACCCAGGATCAGATGGCCAAGTCAGTGTCCCAAGCCACCTGTCGAGACTTCATCTGGGTATTTGAAGAGAATCCACTCTGATCAAGGGACATGCTTTCAGGGGAGAGTCATGGAAAAACTACATTGACTCATAGAGGACAATGCCCTACCACCCTCAGGAATTTTTTTTTCCTGTGAACACTTTAATAGAACATAGCTACAGATGCTGAGAACATTGGAAGATAATCGGAAGATGAAGTGGTCTGAATTTGTTATGGAACTAGTGTGGGGGTATAAAAACCGAGCTCACTCCACAACTGGGTACATGCCCTACATGTTCCTGCTTGGCTGTAACAGCAGTGATCTCTCTGAGCTGGGGCTTGACCTAGAAGAAAACTGCTCCAGAATTAACATGTCCACCTTGGATTCCAAGAGATAAGTCATCCCAATGTGACCCTGAAACAGGATGTACCCCTACAACCAGGAAATTGAGTGCTGATACGAGCAAAATATTCTAAGAGTAACTTGGATTACAGATGGGAGGTAATTTGGGTAATGAAGAGGATTCACCTTGAGTATCCGGTGTATCATATCATATTATAATAATAATAATAATAATAACAATAATAATATTTATTCACTTATATAGCGCCATTAATTCCATAGAGCGTTACATACATCAGCAACATATGAGGTTCGATCTGAGAAGGAAAAAGAGGCACCATGATGGGTGCTACACCACAACATGCTCTGTCCCTGTGTGTCTGAAGGGGAGAGAGTGGATGAACCCCTAAAAGAACAACGGAATATGCTGTGTCAAGGAGAATTGTGGATAATGAGGATAAATGGTGGCTGGAACCAGCAATACCCAGAGAAGCAACAACTCCACTTCAGGGTGATTCAGAAACTAGGTCAGAGGCTGAACTCCCAAAGAAATTAATAGAAGGCCTGAGTGTTGCTAAGGAGACAAACCAAGAGGGGACTCGAGAAATCAATGTATTATTGCTGGTGTCCCACCAACAAGGTTTGCAGAAGATAACTTCATCTGGCAGTTTATTATGCAGGAAACACAAGCGTGTGCTTGAATACTGGCAACATTGGGGTCGCCTCTGAAGAGCATCAAGGTTCAAAGTGACTCTTCTCATCTGAGGTCTGGCGAGTTTAACGAGGGAAGCAAGGTAAAGAAGTGGACTAGAGAAAAAGACGTACACAGTTAATGTCTCAAAGAGTGTTCGCAAGCGAGCATCACCCTACGATGATCAAAAATTATGGAGAAAGGACAATCAGGAACTTAGGACTGAATTGCATGTTTCTCAAGGGACAGATTGGAGAAGACGCTAGGTCAGGTAACAGCTCTAGTGCAGGTACTAATTTTAAAAGGTTCAACAGGGCTGAGAAGACACTAAATTGTTTCCTGGACCTGCAGCAGGATGGTCATGTGAGCAGTGGAGTCGGCTTACAACCATCAGATCTGTGGGAAACCATATGCGAGAGAAAATCTCACACCAGATCCGAGAGAAGATCAGAGACCAGATTCTGTCACTCTCCCGGTCCGACCGCACCACCTACCACCTGTCGCTCTACCCCGTGGGTTCCCCGCTCCCCACCGAGCTCGCTCTCCTGCTACCTCGTCCATAACTTTTCCCTCGTCGGTCCCGGCACCACGCTGCACTCACTGCAGCCACCTGCGCTCCAGTGCCCTGCCTCTCCTCCTGTGGTCTCAGCTCGGACCTCCGGGTTGCGGTTGTCACACATGCACACTAGAGGGCGTGCGCATGCACTCACCTAGACTTTAAGGGCCAGTACAGCTGTTCGGGATATGACTGCTAATTAGCTATCGGTATTTAAGACTTCCCATTCCCCATGGCTGCTGCTGTTCAACATGTAGCTTGTCTCTTGTACCAGTTGTTTAGGTCCCTCCATGCCATGTGCTTGGAGTAACTATTCTCTGCTTGCAGATCCTGAGTACCTACCTGAGCACGCTTCCCAGCCTGATCCCGTTAACCCGCACCAGTCTTTGGTTCTGGAGTTCAGCCTGATCCCGTTAACCTACACCAGTCTTCGGTTCTGGACTTCAGCCTGATTCCGCTAACCTGCACCTGGCCCAAATCTGGTCCTGTATCTACCACAGACTCTATAAGACTATCCTGTGAATCCTGCTGATCCCGGCTTCAGTACAACTAGGCCCTCTAGGGCTACGCCCCACAGTCCCTGTATAGGGGTTTGCTCGAGACGGCGCCACAGGGGAGTATTCATAAATCAATAATTAGAAGTGCAGTTATGGAAAAACAAAAGAAAAAACTCCTAAGATTCAATTTTAAAATATAATCCGATTAAAAGGGAAGGGAATCTTCCAAAACCAAATCAAAAAATCTAGAGTCTGTATTAAGAACAAATGGTGGGGCTGTACTTTATAATTCATATTTATTTATATTCTCTGCCCCTTGAACCTACATCCTCATTGTTGCGGGCCATATCTGGGCTATAGGATGAGGACCGGAGGGAGTTGATTATCGCTTCTCTGGAGACGCTGGGTCCGTGTTATATTTGGGGAATCCCTTGAGGAAGGTCCCTCTTCTGGTGGACACCGAGGCCTATGAGATAAGTGGTTAAAGCCTTGGTTCTAACCAGGCCTTGTGTGGTTGGAGTCTGTATTTACAAGTGTATGCATTTGCATGTGTGCTTAATCCCTGCCACCTGGTAACAGTCAGGGGATCTTTATTACACGGTTAGAGGCTTATTGAATTATAAAGTACAGCCCCACCGTTTGTTCTTAATACAGACTCTAGCATTACTTTGATTCTATCGTTGCTTCTTTGGGACCACCTACATTCATTAACCTTTTTGTTCTATGAACTATTTTTCCTTCCACTCCTGAAGAACCTCAGACTGATGAGGGGAAACGCATCGGGTGGTTTCGTTTAGGGACCGCTGGAGTTTATTGAGTGGGCTCTGGGTCATTGTGCCCGTATATGTTTCCAATTAATTACATTGGACATAGGTTATTGATATTATTTATATTTGATCTTAAAAATTGGTTCATTTGAATGTGTGAATCCTTCACAGTACCATCACCTCACAGCTCCTAGGGCCAGTATAGGGCCAGGAGGGAGAGTTGACGTAGAGCGGGGGCACCAACTGTGCAGGCTCTTAGGGCGTCGACCTCCGCGGCAAGGAAGGGGTGAATATAGGGCATTGTGAGGGTCAGATTCCCTCCCCCCCCCTTTTTGGCTTTTTTAACATTGACACTTATTGTATTTTTGAAAGGATTTTTTGATTTGGTTTTGGAAGACGCCACAGGGGAGTCCAGTGCACGGTCCAGTGGGCCCACTCCCAGGACTATTGTTACAGATTCAATAGAAGACCCAATCCGACGGGGGTCAGAGCTGGGAGCAAGAGAGACAACTAGGCCGTTGCAGAAGACTGTTTGTGAGCCATCGTGTTCTGTAAAAATGTACAGTACCAAGTTAGGACTGGGGCCATGCTTGAGAGAAAGAAGGTGGTCAAGTGTGCAGAGTAACTCATCTTTTGGGACCAGCGACCTAGAGTGTAGTGTGTCGCCCACCTGTAGCGGTCGCCTCAGGGACGTCACTCCACCTTCTGGGAGGCCACAGGGGCTCCACTTGATTACCGCTGGCTACAGGTATGTCAGGGTTGTTAATACGGTTATGGGATTAAGAGTATTTTTCACTTTACCCTGTTAACCTCACAATACTAATTAAACTGAGGAAGGAAAGAGGGTGAGAGAAGGGAAAGCCGCCGAGGAATGGGGGCATTGCTAAAATAAGGATGTATTCCATTGATAGGTAGGAACAGATCTCATTAGAGATTAAATATATGGATCATTTTCAACGGAAAAAACTTTTCCCTATATTGTAGTACTTGTATGAGATATTTAATGGATGAGCTCTCTCCTCCCTCATTTTGTTGGTGACTCCATAGAGTTTATAAGAGTTTCATTAATATAGTGGCAACAACGTGAAAAAAATTTTTATGTGTGTTTTGTTTGAGTTGAGTTTTTAATATATATTTATAAAATGTAAGTTTTATCAATTATTGGGTATATGCTGTCACAAAACTGATAAGAAATAGGACATACTCCATGGGTCTGTTGCGCTGTCCGAGAAAAAAAAGTCAGGCAGCACATTGACACTGCCCACAGATGCAGGAATGTAGCCTTATTATGTATAGCACCGTCCAGTAGTATTTGATGTACTCACTATGTAAAGCACCGTCCTTAATTACATATTTTCCCGTTTTATTACACATTTCTACAAAAAAATATTTTTTGTAATGATCGCACGTGACTTTGTATTTTTCTGAATCATCTTTTTGTCCTGATTTCAAAAACGTATGTAAAAATGTATATAGTTTTTCTGTATCACGTATAGTTTCCGTTGAGCACCATCATTATTATAAAATATAGGAAATATACTGGCGACATTAAGCAAACAGTAATCTACACGTCAGAAAAAAATGCTTCCCCTTACAAAACAGATTTAATTGAACCAAAATAATTTCACATGCAAAATAGAAACCAAAATATGAGCAGAAATTAAAAGTGCTTGACATTAGACTGTCGCTGATACGATTTTTCAGGGTTGTCCCTATATAACATCCAACAATAATCTGCCATCATTGATGCTTTCCAAAATCCCAGGTGGCGGTGTTCCATTACTTTAATGTCCTGGTGAAACCGCTCACCTTGTTTATTGCTTACATCCCCAAGATTTTGAGGGAAGAAATCTAAATGTGAATGCAAAAAGTGCATTTCAGAGACATGCGACATCCAAGACACTGGTGTGCATTTCGCAGTTCCTCAACACCTTCAACATATTCTGGAGATTTATTTTTTATTAAGATGTTTTCACAGACCCACTTAATGCTTTTCCAAGATCTCAATTCCTTATCATTTAGAGTTCCTTCAAACACATCATCTCTCATAAGCTCTCTGATCTGAGGACCAACAAATACCCCTTCCTTCAGTTTTGCTGTGAAATGCTGAAGAATTTCTGTGAAATTTACTGGAACCCTTGTGAATTTGTCTTTATATGTAGTGGAGGATGAAAGATTTTTGTTAGAGTAACTAAAGGATTATGCTGGACATTGTCTCTACCTGGAGCATAGTTGTTTCTCTGTCCCAAATCACGACAAACATAATGCTCTATTGCAGAGTTCACAAACACTGGCCCGCGGGCCACATGCGGCCCATAAGGCTGTTTCTTGCGCCCCGAAGACACCTAGGCCCCATGACCATTGCGCCCGATACATACACGGCGCCGTCAGCACTTTCCTTCAAGTGAATATAACTTGCGGCACCACCCAGAGCAGCACGTCTCTACACAGCTTTACTAATGGCAGCTGCCACCGGCCAATCAGAGGCCAGCAGCTAACGTGGGCATATTCTAATTAGCCGGCGCGGCTGCCATTAGTAATGATGTGAGGAGAGCAGCAGTGCTGTAAATCATTCCCCAGAAGGAAAGCGCTCATGGCGGCGACCCTGTGTACCGGACAGCGATTGTCATGGTCCTCACGGGGTCTAGGTGCCTGTGCACTGCAAGAAGAGAGGTGAGAAGAATATTTTTTTTTTGTATGTGAACAATGTCATAACGGGATATTACTACAGGATGGCACATTTCTATAAGGGGACAATATGGAACATTACTACAAGGGGGCAATATGGGACATTACTGCAATGGGACAATATGGGACATTACAACAGGGGACAATATAGGCACATTACTACAAGGGGACAATATGGGACATTACTACAAGGGGGCAATATGGGACATTACTATAAAGAAACAATATGGCCACATTACCACAGGGGACAATATGGGCACATTATTACCACAGGGGACAATATGGGCACATTACTACAGGATGTGGAACATTACTAAAAGATGAGGACCAGGATGGAAATATTACTCTAAAATATTGGCCAAAATTACTATATGGTGGTAATTGAAAAACAATATTACTTAGAAGAAGGGGATAAAATGTAAAAAAAATTCAAAATAAAGAATCATTTTATTTTCCCCATTAAAAAATACTTTTAATATATAAACTGAAATAAAAAAGTGGACATTTGTTATAATAAACGAGTGAAAAAAGTTTAAATAAAATGTGATCCAAAGTTGTATAAAAAAAAATATGCGATCACTAAAAATGTCACTAGGTCCAGCAAAGAATGTGATCCCCCAAATATTTTTTTTTCTATGTGCACCCTTTATACTCAGCCGAGTTTGAGACCCCTGCTCTATTATATTTCTACTGTCCAATAAACACAAGAAGCAACAATATTTTGTGAAATATCCTTGCATTCCCATTAGCAGACACTTTCAAATCTTGACAGATATTCCATTGATGACTTATATTTTATAGCATCCAAAACAACTGACAGATTTCCATAACTTTCCATTAGATAACATGAGTGAGCAATAAGAATTGATAGTTTCAGATTTCCATTGTGAAGCAACACTGCTTTCAAACTTCTCTGGGATGAATCAATAAACAATCACTAATTTGCAACAAAATACTCTTGATTCAGTTCTTCAAAGAGGCCATTCACATTGTTACAGTACACCATTGGTCCATCAACTGTTAAAAATTGTGTTAAAGTGTTACTTCTGTTGTGGTAATAACACACTTGGACATCCTCATGAGGAAGATTCTTCTGTTTTAACCTAGTTGCACGAAGTTCAGCTTTATCTTTTGACAATGAAAGGTCTCTGATGAGATCATTTAATTCATGTTGAGTAAAGTGTTCTGGCTGCTCGAGTGCTCCTTCAGGTACATATTCATCTTGACTTGAGGTGTCCATGTCTTCACCAGTAGCTTCATCTCCATAGTCTTCATATTCTACTTCATTTTCATCCAATCCAGATAATGCTGGTACAGGAACTGGCAATGTACCATCATGTGGAACTGGCCTAATCGCAGATTCAAGTACAGAGTAATTATCCTATGTTTGTTCTTTGTAGAAAAGCCCTTCAGTTTGACAAACCAAAAGTAGAAGTCATCACTATGATTTTTGGGTTCTCTCCAAATCATGGGAACAGCAAATAACATAGCCACTTAACTCATATTCAACCAGTCACGAAGACCATTTCAACAACTTGAGCATATCACATGAGGGGCTCAGCTTTTGTCTTGATCACCAAGTAGACACTTAAAGTACATCTGGTGCAACTTTTTAATATCATGAGTGATTCAACGTACTTGGCTTTTTGGTGTAAAAGAACCACACACATAGCAGAATCTGTTTGGATGATTGATACACTGTTGGGGCATTTTTCTCCTTTAAATCAGATCAAACAGTAGAGAAAGGTTAGTTCAATGGGGGTGACAAACTCAAAAAAATGCTATGAGCCGACTGACTATACATAGATATTTCCCCAGAGATGACAGATGCCTTCTCGTCTATCTCCCTGTGGCAGGGCTCCTCAGATCTCTGTAGAGACCTGTCTCCTATCAGAGTCTCACATCACCATCCTTTTCTGACTGACTCAAATTTTACCGCCTCATAAAAGTTAGCTCCTCCCCATAACATTTGACTTTCCGAGAAGCAGTCATTGCTTGACTGCACTGTGTATACTCCTCTATATAATATGTGTGTATGTTTTTCCAAGAGTGGTGGCGGACTGTGGAAGGTTTGAGGGGTGGAGGCAGAGCTGGGGTGGCGCCTGGGCGTAGTCTCAAGGGGGGCCCCAAAATTTTGCCAGTATGGGGCCCTGAAATTCCTAGTGGCATCCTTGCCTCTCAATCACCTATTGTCACAAATCAATAGTGACAATAATACAGGGATATGCTTACCTGTCCAGGTTATTTTAACACAACCCTGAAAGCACTTAGATTTAGGCTGCTGCAGACCCATAAGAAGAAAAAACAATCCAAGGATGCAATTGAAAGGGTTAATTCCTGTGCTGTCTGCAGATAAACTTTTCTAAAAATGTGTACACAATGTATACAGTATTGCATTTCAGTGTCTAAAATACAGTGCCTACAAGTAGTATTCAACCCCCTGCAGATTTAGCAGGTTTACACATTCGGAATTAACTTGGCATTGTTACATTTGGACTGTAGATCAGCCTGGAAGTGTGAAAAAGAATGTTATTTCTTTTTTTTTTTTTTTTTTTTAAATTGTGAAAAGTTTATTCAGAGGGTCATTTATTATTCAACCCCTCAAACCACCAGAATTCTGTTTGGTTCCCCTAAAGTATTAAGAAGTATTTCAGGCACAAAGAACAATGAGCTTCACATGTTTGGATTAATTATCTCTTTTTTCAGCCTTTTCTGACTAATTAAAGCTGGTGTCACACTAAGCGACAGCGACAACGACGTCGCTGTTACGTCACCATTTTCGGTGACGTAACAGCGACCTTGTAAGTCGCTGTTATGATCGCTGCTTAGCTGTCAAACACAGCAGAAGCAGCGATCATAACGTCACTGTGCTACATGTGCAGAGAGCAGGGAGCCGCGCTTAGCGCTGGCTCCTTGCTCTCCTAGGTGCAGTACACATCGGGTTAATTAACCCGATGTGTGCTGCAGCTACATGTCACAGTGCAGAGAGCAAGGAGCCGCGCGCACTGCTTAGCGCTGGCTCCTTGCTCTCCTTGCTACAGTATACATCGGGTTAATTACCCGATGCATACTGCAGCCACATGTGCACAGAGCAGGAGCCGGCGTCTGGCAGCAAGAGCGGAGGCTGGTAACCAGCGTAAACATCGGGTAACCAGGGAAAGGTCTTCCCTTGGTTACCCGATGTTTACGCTGGTTACAGCTTACCGCAGCTGCCAGACGCCGGCTCCTGCTCCCTGATCGCTTCATTTCGTCGCTCTCTCGCTGTCACACACAGCGATGTGTGTGTCACAGCGGGAGAGTGACGACCAAAAAATGAAGCTGGACATTCAGCAACGACCGGCGACCTCACAGCAGGGGCCAGGTCGTTGCTGGATGTCACACACAGCGACAGCGACGGGACGTCGCTGCAACGTCACAGAAAATGGTGACGTAGCAGCGACGTCGTTGTCGTCGTCGTTATGTGTGACACCACCCTAAGACCCTCCCCAAACTTGTGAACAGCACTCATACTTGGTCAACATGGGAAAGACAAAGGAGCATTCCAAGGCCATCAGAGACAAGATCGTGGAGGGTCACAAGGCTGGCAAGGGGTACAAAACCCTTTCCAAGGAGTTGGACCTACCTGTCTCCACTGTTGGGAGCATCATCCGGAAGTGGAAGGCTTATGGAACTACTGTTAGCCTTCCACGGCCTGGACAGCCTTTGAAAGTTTCCACCCGTGCCAAGGCCAGGCTTGTCCAAAGAGTCAAGGCTAACCCAAGGACAACAAGGAAGGAGCTCCGGGAAGATCTCATGGCAGTGGGGACATTGGTTTCAGTCAATACCATAAGTAACGTACTCCACCGCAATGGTCTCTGTTCCAGACGAGCCCGTAAGGTACCTTTACTTTCAAAGCGTCATGTCAAGGCTCGTCTACAGTTTGCTCATGATCACTTGGAGGACTCTGAGACAGACTGGTTCAAGGTTCTCTGGTCTGATGAGACCAAGATCGAGATCTTTGGTGCCAACCACACACGTGACGTTTGGAGACTGGATGGCACTGCATACGACCCCAAGAATACCATCCCTACAGTCAAGCATGGTGGTGGCAGCATCATGCTGTGGGGCTGTTTCTCAGCCAAGGGGCCTGGCCATCTGGTCCGCATTCATGGGAAGATGGATAGCACGGCCTACCTGGAGATTTTGGCCAAGAACCTCCGCTCCTCCATCAAGGATCTTAGGATGGGTCGTCATTTCATCTTCCAACAAGACAATGACCCAAAGCACACAGCCAAGAAAACCAAGTCCTGGTTCAAGAGGGAAAAAATCAAGGTGTTGCAGTGGCCTAGTCAGTCTCCTGACCTTAACCCAATTGAAAACTTGTGGAAGGAGCTCAAGATTAAGGTCCACATGAGACACCCAAAGAACCTAGATAACTTGGAGAAGATCTGCATGGAGGAGTGGGCCAAGATAACTCCAGAGACCTGTGCCGGCCTGATCAGGTCTTATAAAAGACGATTATTAGCTGTTATTGCAAACAAGGGTTATTCCACAAAATATTAAACCTAGGGGTTGAATAATAATTGACCCACACTTTTATGTTGAAAATGTATTAAAATTTAACTGAGCAACATAACTTGTTGGTTTGTAAGATTTATGCATCTGTTAATAAATCCTGCTCTTGTTTGAAGTTTGCAGGCTCTAACTTATTTGCATCTTATCAAACCTGCTAAATCTGCAGGGGATTGAATACTACTTGTAGGCACTGTATATAGTAAAAGTGGTGCCTAGCATGTATGGCATTTTTCTCAGTACAGAAATTTAGTGGAAGGGACAACACAAATAGTTATCTGGTAGAGCTTGTAAACTAATGCACTGCACTTCATAAAGAATAGCCGTTGTATGATATGTCATTTTCTTGTTACCCTAGGTGAACACAATGTGCATAGCTTTTGCCGTACAGACTGGCTTCATTAATATACTATATTTGTAGAATGCTGCAGCATGTACGGATGATATTTCTCCAGGTTACTGAGCATGAGGCCTTAGTATATGTGCACTAGAGTCTACATGAAGTGATAATGGACTTTATTTCTTTACCGTTTGACCTTTGGCTCCTTGGTGGCAGGTTGCTGGCCAAGAGACTGGGAGCTCTCAGAACATGGACTGCATGAAAAATGATAAAAAAAAAAAGAGTCTATGTTGGCATGAAAATGAAACCATCAAACAAAGTTAGCTGTGTATACTATTGGAGACAGGTCTACATTAAAGCAATTGTAACCCAGTCAGTGTAACCAAAGGTGCAGAGGCTCTAGATGCTAATGGTGCTTCAAGTTAGCCCATTAAGTATGACTGTGTCACATATCTTTTACAATATTTCCAAAATACAGCTGAAGTAAGTATCCTATATGGGAACAGAGTAAAACTGGTGTTAGTGGATTGAATCCTGCTCTATCAAGCTGAGTAATGGGAGCTTTACACGCAGCGACATCGTTAGCGATGTCGCTGGTGAAAGCACCCGCCCTCGTTGCTGGTGCGTCACTGGCAAATCGCTGCCTGTGGCGCACAATGTTGTTAGGAGCCGTCACACGGACTTACCTGCCTAGCAACGTCGTTCTGGCCGGTGAACCGCCTCCTTTCTAAGGGGGCGGTTCGTGCGGCGTCACAGCGGCGTCACTAAGTGGCCGCCCAATAGAAGCGGAGGGGCGGAGATGAGCGGCCGTAACATCCCGCCCACCTCCTTCCTTCCTCATTGCCGGCGGCCAAAGGTAACCTGTAGTTCGTCATTCCCGAGGTGTCACACATAGCGATGTGTGCTGCCTCGGGAACGATGAACAACCTGCGTCCTCAACACTCAACGATTTTTTGAAAATGAACGACGTGTCAACGATGGACGATATGGTGAGTATTTTCCATCGTTAATGGACGCTCGTTGGTGTAACACGCAACGGTGTCGCTAACGAAGCCGGATGTGCGTCACAGAATCCGTGATCCCGGCAGTATATCGTTAGATACGTCGCTGCGTGTAATGGGGCCTTTACGCTGAGTGAGCATCAATACCATAGTAAACAAATAGCTCCATAAAGCACACAGAGCTTAGAGAAGCTCTAGTTACAGAACCACAAGCTGCTGATATCATTTATATTTACTAATCTCTATACCAGCCATTTTACCAGCCAGCCATCACTTCCAGGGTTGCCAACATGACTTTTTATTTTTTTCTGGACTGCTTATAAAAAAAATCAATCAGTTACAGACAACATTTTTTGCGAACATATTGTAAAACTATAATAAATAATCATGATTATAGGTGATACATATCTGCAGCCCATAATTCTCATAGGAAGACATCAGCTGCATTCACTGTAAACTGTAAAATGATGAGAATTCTAGCAAATAAAAATTCCGTATAAATTTATTTAGCTTTCAAAAAATTACGGACGGCTTCCAGTTTTTTTTCTGGACAGTTGGCAACCCTGATCACTTGTCAGTACAGTTGCTGTAATGCAGCAGTTTATAAGACCTATGAGGATTGTTTTGATTAATAAATTCTTTTATCAGTGTGACCTGCATTAGTATCAGCTATTTCACAGCTTGTTCTTGGTATTATATTCCTTCATGCTGCTGTGTACACTGATTTTGGTCTGAAGAGTGGCCCACGGATGATCAGTTGGTCTGTTAAGGACTTTTGCTACCATTTTGACAATATTGTGGTGTCATTAATATCTATAATTTTAGCCAAGTGCTCAGATCATTGGCTATTTAGCATTCTATTCTACTTTTTCCATTGGTAATCCATACAGTGACCTCATACGTAAGCTACAACTGAAGTTAATTATGCACTTTCCAGCACTTAAATGACCATAGTAATCAAGCACTTTCCAACTAATAGCGTCTATGCATGTAAGTGTACATTTTATATGGCTCACTACAAAGCCTGTGCTATTGTACAGTCTCCCTGTTAATTGCTAACATTCAGTGATTTGACTACAGTAGATTAGCATTGATTTCCTAGCTACAAAGGTTGTCAATTAGAAAAATAATATTTTATACATTAAAAAGGCCTCTTTACTTTGTGTTTATAATGGATGCACATTTTGCATAAGTACCATCCATATATATGCAATATAATTAGTGGTTTAGGTGATGCTCAAGTTTCATTTCCGTCTGGTAGTAAAAGCCTTGCTAAGAAATTTCCATTTGGCAGTGTGGTCCTGAGGATCAATAACGGGACACTTCAGATGTAATTATACCACATGTCTTTGTGGGTTTTCTAGCAGGAAGATAATCACATGAAGTTTTGAATAAATTGCTTTTAATTCAATATCATTGCTATCCCATTGTGAGAAGTAATGACTTCTCAGAAATTAATATGCATAATTCATCTTGAAATCAATTTTTTCCTCTAGCATAATTTAAAGATTTTTTGTTCTATTAGTTGCATTATTCATGACATTATTTTTTTGGACAATGTAGGTTGAGAAGTCAATGACCAATAATTTAGAAAAGTTGAACTTTGAACCAAAAATAGCACTACTGTCATGGTGGATGCCATGAAAAAGCCTAACTTGCCTTTATTGATAGACCTTCAATTTTAAAATAAAACAAATAAATACTATAAGGTTAAAGAAAAATCATATACCTTCCTTTTTCATTGTGTGGGTTCTTACAAAAAGCAGAGGGAAGCCTGTGAATGACAGAGAGCATAATCTTAGTATCTGAGTAGTAGAAAAAAAATTCTCAAGTGTATAAACACACGTTGCTTTACACGCAACGACATCGCTAACGAGATGTTGTTAGGGTCACAGAATTCGTGATACACATCCGGCCTCTTTAGCGACGTCATTGCGTGTGACACGTACAAGTGACCTGTAACTATGTAAAATACTCATCAAATCGTTGATTGTTGACACGTCGTCCATTTCCCAAATGTCGTTCCTGGCGCAAGACGCAGGTTGTTCGTCGTTCCTGAGGCAGCACACATCGCTACGTGTGACACCCCAGGAACGACGAACAGCGCCATACCTGCGTCCTCTGGCAACGAGGTGGGCGTGTCTTTCATGGGACTGCTCTCCGCCCCTCCGCTTCTATTGGACGCCTGCCATGTGACGTCACTGTGATGCCGCATGAACCGTCCCCTTAGAAAAGAGGTTGTTCGTCGGCCACAGCGACGTCGCTGGGAAGGTAAGTCCATGTGACGGGTACTAGCGATATTGTGCGCCACGGGCGGTGATTTGCCCATGACGCACAAACAACGGGGGCGGGTGCGATTGGCCTTAAGGGTTCGCTCCCGTGGGCAAATAACACAGATGATGCTTTATTGTATAATACTCAGCACAGTGTTATACTATTTTAATTCAGCATAAGAAAAAGTTAATTGCATACTGCATTTGCCAACATATATCGCATGGCATGCACCCATTTAATTCAAAGGGTGCATGCAAAACATTAGACTGGACTTGGTTATCATCAGTCCAATATATGCTGAGACAGACAATGGAAAACATATAGAAATTAATCTCTCCATCTTCTCCTCATCTGTGCACCAAGTCTCACATGTGAGAGGATCAGATCACAGCAGAGTTTGAGCTGAGTGTTATTAGTATATCGCATCCAGTACTCTCACATGAGAAAATCATTGCCAGTGTGAGCCCAAAACTGAATAAAGTAAAACAATCTGGTGTTCCATGAAATATACGCCAATCAGATGACCTACTATTATCCTGTAAGTCAGAAGATCATGTCCCCTTTAAGAACATCACATTTTTATATTTCGATTGTACTTTTAAATTTACAGAATTGTTCAAAAGAATCACATTGTATGAAAATAATATGGGTTTAGATGAAACAGGCAAAACCAACCAAGTCCTGCCATAACATGAAATGCCAACCACCAAACCATCCTGTGCTTGGTGTAGTTTTTGTACACTAGGCCATAAGAACCATTTTACCTGTACTAAGGAAATAACACGGGATAGACCTAATCTACATTGTATTTTTACATTTCAATGCCTTGGTAAATATGAGTGATGTAGGATTGTGAGAACCTAATAAGGCTCTATTCACAGTTGCGTTTTAACATTCCATTTGTATCACGCTAAGTACAGGAAATTACGAAATAAACAGCGAAAAGGGAAGGGTGTGATGGTGACCCCTGATCAAACCTGCCACTGGCCCCTGGCTTCCCTCACTACACTATTTAGGATCTGACCCTGGCTGACTCTGAAATAGGCCCTAGTTATGGAATGGATGGGATGAGCCGTAAGTCAACTCCACTAAGCTCTAATAGAACATACAGGGAATACACACAGGGGGAAGTAAACTAAGAACTTATCTCCAGATGACTCAGGAAGAGGAACTGCAACAACAACAAAGTTTCTCCAGATGAATACAAGCTAACTGCTTGCACTGAAGACTTGTTAAATGAATTAGACTTATCACCAGCACAAAGTAACAGGGAATGAGGTTATATAAAGACACAAAGGCAAGTGCTGAAGATTAACAACTGAAAAGATGAGGAAATCTGTAGGGTCCTATGGAGAAAAGGATAAACTTAAAGCAAGGAAAAAGGGGAAGTCAGAGAGCAGCTTGTGTAGCCAAACACTGCGACCTTCTACAGCCGGAAACTACAGCACTGTCTGTCAAGAGTGACATACCCTTGACCATTTATAGGAACACACAAACAGAATTAATGTAGAAAAAAAG
This sequence comes from Anomaloglossus baeobatrachus, assembly GCF_048569485.1. Lineage (NCBI taxonomy): Eukaryota > Metazoa > Chordata > Amphibia > Anura > Aromobatidae > Anomaloglossus > Anomaloglossus baeobatrachus. Next base: position 334,682,173 of record NC_134354.1, on the reverse strand, counting down.
AGATTAATTGGCTAGCTAATGTGAACCGAAGCATAGGGACGGCACTACTTATTATTTGGTTTCTGTTATAATGTATGTCCATTTTAGATAACGTGTATCACACAGAATTTTTTGTATCATAAATTCGGTCCTATGCAATCAGTTGTACAATGTTTTTCAGATCAATCCATTTGTTCATAAAAATGTAACAGACAAATGGAATGGGAAATGCAGGTGTGAACATAGCCTGAACAGCAATCGGAAAGAAACAGGGACAGGATCTAGTTTGCGGTGAACAATAAGACAGTGCTCACATTGATGGTCAGGTGCTTTTGATGCCAAGGACAGTGTAGTCTGCAGCACTATCCTTGATGAAACCTGACCATTGTAAGTTAAAGGACTCACTGCTAGATTACGACTGGATGACATGACACTACTGAGAACAGAGCCCTGTCTTCATAATACTTACTTTTTCAAATGCAACTTCTTTTCTTCTTTCTGCTTTCTAAAATTTTCATTCAAGTAGAGAAAAAAGGGGAAAAGAAAAATTTAGAGAAAAGTAATATTTGTAGTTGTGAAGAAAGGTAGAAAGGTGGTTCAACATTTCTGTTGCCTTATTTTTTTCTTACTTTTCGGGTTCTGTCTTGGTAGGAGAAGGCATAACTCCCCCGTCTGATGCTCCATTGTCCTTGTACGAGGACTCTAAGAAACACACAGAAACATACATTAATGTATTTTTATGCTTCTCACTGTTTACCAATTGATGAGCACATTTTTATATTCATCTGAACTTGGAACCTACTTACCCAGCAGTTTTTTCCAGTTCCTGATGATTACTTTGGCAATCTCTCCAATCTCTCGATCTTTGCTTTGCTTTTTTAACTTATTCACCTTCACTCCAATCCTAGTGCTCTGGGAGAGGGAGGGCAACAAACTGAAATTTTTGTTTTTCTTAGAAAACTACCCCTAAAAAGCTACATGCTACTCACTCACTTCTGAATTCTAACAACCCCTTACTCTCTAATGGTCTGTGCAGGCTTCTGAAGTAGGAGGAGATGCCACTCTTACCCTCAGGAGTGTCACAGTCATTTGAAATCTTTGCAGCTCCTTTAATAGATCCAGAATACGATCCTATAATAATTTCATATAGAGAATAATTACTGTTGAAACAATACAATTACAATACAATTGAAGAAACAAGAAATATGGTAGTCATTTCCTATACATAACACAGTATATAAAAATGCAAAGGGTCATTTGAAGGATCTTCTTCGTTTAATCAGAATTCTGGCCAGTGACAGCTCATGCTGTCTACATCATCATAGCCGCTAACACCAGTAATTGGCTGCAGCCGTCATGTGGGCTGTAGTCATTGTGTCATTTCTGCAGCCTGTAAACAATCAGTGGGAACAGCAGCGAAAAGGCATTATATGAGTAGGATAGGGATTGCATGGCTATTCTTGTTATAGTCAACATCCGCAAGGCTAATGGCTGATGATAGTCAGATGGGGAACATCCCTTTAAGATTAAAGAGAGCTATCCTACTCAGTAATTGGCAGACTCTTAATGATTGTGCATACATAGATACAGTGCCTTGAAAAAGTATTTATACTCTGTGACCTTTTTTTTGCAAAAATGTTGCCTTGTTTGGCTTTCATAGGCTCTTTGTTTCCTTGCACACAGCTGGCTACATAACGAATCCATCAGAAAACTGGCTCTGACAGGGAGTTTGTAACTCCTATTTGTCTATTTCTGAATTGATCTGCGCTGATTTATGACTACATTCATGTCCTCTCACCTTTAATCCCCAAAGGCCACGGTTACACAAGCGTATGAAATGGACGAGTGCAATGCAAAACACCAGATATGCATTTATTGGTCACCATACTCCCAAAAAAAGGAATAAAAAGTGATCAAAATATTTTATGTACCACAAATTGATATCACTAAAACTGTAAGCTTGCCATTCAAAAAACAAGCCATATAATGATGGAAAATAAAAACTTTAAAGGATTCCAAAATAGTGAAAGAATTCTACTTGTTTTGTTACTAGCTTCTAATCTATACAAGTTTGATATAGTCTCAATGGTAGTGAGCTGGAGAATCATATTGCTAGGTAATTTCTACCAATGAATGGACACCATAAAAGATAAAATGAAAAAAAAGAACATGATGGAATTGCATATTTTTCCCCATTTCATCCCAGTTGGATTTTTTTTTCTATTGTACATAGATTATATGGTAAAATGGATACTGTCATTCAAAACATATCCTACAAAAAACATGCATCTTGAAAGAATGGGATGAAAAAACAAAAGTGCAAAAATGAAAATGGGCTGCGGAAGCAATGAGTAAGAGCTACTTTGCACGCTGCGACATCGCTAACCGATGATGCCGAGCGCGATAGTACCCGCCCCCGTTGCACATGCAATATCTTGTGATAGCTGCCATAGCGAACATTATCGCCAAGGCAGCTTCACACGCACTTACCTGCCCTGCGACCGTCGCTCTGGCCGGCGACCCGCCTCCTTCTTAAGGGGGCGGGTCGTGCGGCGTCACAGCGACGTCACACGGCAGGCGGCCAATAGAAGCGGTGGGGCGGAGATGAGCGGGACGTAAACATCCCACCCACCTCCTTCCTTCCGCATAGCCGGTGGAGGCAGGTAAGGAGATGTTCCTCGCTCCTGCGGCTTTACACACAGCGATGTGTGCTGCCGCAGGAATGAGGAACAACATCGTAGCTCCTATTGGTGCGACATTATGAAAATGACCGACGCTACACTGATCACCGATTTTCGACGTTTTTGCGATCGTTTATCGGTGCATCTAGGCTGTGCATGTTGCGCCGGATGTGCGTCACTTTTGATTTGACCCCGATGATATCACAGTAGCGATGTCGCAGCGTGCAAAGTACCCCTTAATGTGGTTTGTGGTCAGAAATCAACTGAGGATAGCAGGAAAAAGACAGATAAAAGAGTTACAAATAGTAATGGGTGAACAACAGTCAACTATTCGGGTTCGGATTAGTCTGTAATAATACTATTTTGTATTATTTGTGAACTCGTCATGAATAACAAATCTAATGCAACTCAATGGGAAACTCAAATAATTTTCGAGATGACCCTCCCAGAATTTCTGGCGGGGCCGTGAAAATGCTGAATGGATGGAAAAGTGGGAAAGTGCTGAAATTAAATGGAAACAGTATGGGGAAGATGCATGATGCATCTTCGAAACACAGGTTGCTTCTGGAAACAATATTGTCAGAGTATTACACCACTTTGACGTGCGTTCCCCCACCTATTTGTGATAACCAGTGCAAGTAAACTAGACAGCTGGGCGCTGCAGCTGCCAACTATGTGTTTTATCTTGGCTAATTATTAAAAATAGAAGCTCCCCACAATGGTTTTTTTTTTTAATATTTAAATAAACTATTACAAAAATGACATGGGATTTTGCCCATTTTTGATAACCAGCACAGATAAAGCAGCTAGCTGTGGATTGGTATTCTCCAGCTGGGAAAGTCCATGGTAATTGGGTCTTTCCCAGCCTATATATAGCAGTCCGCAGCTGCCTCACAATTATGGCACTTTACCCGGCTCATCCCGATTGCCCTAGTGCAGTGTATCTATCATGTAGCTATCATGGTAATATATGGGGTTGACATCAGCTGGCTGTGATTTGTCAAAAATAACAGCTGCCATCAAGCCCTGGGTTGGTAATGGAGAGGTGTCTATAACCAACCCCCCCCCCCTACCCAATTACCAGCCCTGTCAGTAAAAAGAAACAAATACAAACACACAAAAATCTTTACTTTGAAATAATAAAAAAACACCCTCTTTCAAGAATTTATCAGCACCAAAAACACCCCCCCAGGTCTCAGGTCTGAGGTCACAGCTGGCGGCTCACCCAGAGTGTACTGTGAGAACCATCAGAAGTGACCTCAGATAAACTCAGTGCCGGACTGTAAGACTGCGTGTCATAGCTGCAGCGCAGTCTGACAGTCCGTTAGCTGTGAGGCCTGCAAACCTTAAAGGATCCTTTAAGATAGACTTTAAGGTTCCTAGAGTTTGCAGCTGTTAGGAAAGCTGAAGGATGTGAATTCTTACTAGAGTTCACAACCTCCAGATGTCCCAGCAGCTGGGAACTTGAGGAACCTTAAGGTTTCCAAGCCTCACAGCTGCTGGGAGACCTGGTGGCTGTGAGCTCCGGTAACCTTTTTACCAGAGCTCACAGCCATCAGGTCTCGTGGCAACCAGGTAACTTTAAGGGAGCATTTACTGGTGCCTTTAAGGTTCCCGGAGTTCCCAGCTGCTGGGACATCTAGTGAGAGTTCACAGCCTCCAGATGCCCCAACAGTTAGAAACTTCAGGAACCTTAAAGTCTACCTTAAAGGCTCCCTCGCTTCTCTCTGTGAAGTCAGTTGAACCCGTTGCCAGGATGTCAGATTGTAGGACATAGCCGCACAGGAGTCTGATATTCCAGCAGCGGGTTAAACTGAGTTCACTGAGAAACTCCTGTGAAAAAGCTCTATGGGAAACGTGTATCAGGGTCTGCAGCGTTCAGTTGATGGAAGTCTTTGTTTCAATTGGTAAGTTTACACGTCTTATTATCTGAACTTAATTATTTTGATTATTATATATTACATTTTTTTATCTTAAAACATTACGGCACCATTAATTATTTATATATAAATATATAATAAAAACCACCATCTTGCCATTATCCAGATTTGTTTTTGTCAATTATAACCTATTGTTTCTGCATTTACCACTATTTTAAGTATAACTTTTTAATATTCTTACAATTAAAATTGTATTTTTTTATTATATTTTATCATATTTAATCATTTCTTTGTGTAGTTCTAAAGTGATAATGTAAAAGTATCTATATTATTTTGGGTTAGAATTTTATTTTTTATTTTTGGTGTCTTATGAGTTCACTGAGAGCAGTGTGGAAGCTTAAAATCTTAACTTTGGTGACCTGCCTGTTGGATTGCTGGACTGCTGTGCCGCCCGGTTCCACAATCCGGCAGTCCGGCAATGGGTTCACTAGTAGTCACACTTGGTAAAATAGTAACCCGGCTGCAATCTCTAATGTCATCACGTCTCACAGCTGGATCCCCCGCTGCCTTTAGTGTGTCCCAGGATCTGCAGTGATCAGTTGCATTTTTAATCTATGTAGCTTCTGGATGTAACAGAGCCGGGATTGTTATGAGAGATTATGTTGGACCTACGAGTGTGTTTTGGGAGTTAATAAATTGGTGCAAATGGGTGTGGTTTTTTATTATTTCAAATAATGGATTTTATGTTTTTTTTATAGGGTTGGTCTCATAGAAACCTCTCCATTATCAACCTAGGGCTTGATGACAGCTGTGATTTTTGATAAATCACACCTGACATCAATTCCATATATTATCCCAATGTGCGAGTAATGAATAATGCCAAATATATTCACTCATCACTAGTTACAAACACTCATCAGAACTAGCTCACTGATAGATTTTTAGGTGCATTTCACACAGACAACACATCTTTGGTTGTGAGGCTATTCAAAACCCCAAAAATGGACTTCTCAGGGAAGTCTGTATTACTGTTATAGGTCGGCCACCCAGATAAAAATTAAAAGAAAGTTAAAAGGATGCAAAATAAATATTAAAACAGGTGAATTACAGTTACTGAGTCTCCATTGTGGCTGTCACACTGCTTCCGAATCCGCTCATTAACTCTCATGCATATTCTTTCTCCATCCATCCTCTGTGACAGCGTCTGTGATTGGTTGCAGTCACACTGATGTAATACTGGCATCTGTGATTGGTAGAATGTAAAAATAAATAAATAATTGGGAAAAAAATTAAGTAGTGTCACCCGTATATTGATACCCAGGACAGACAAAGCAGACAGCTACAGGCTGCAGCCCCCAATGTGCATGTTATATTCACTGTGAATCAGAATAGAAGGACCCCATGTGTCTTTTTTTAAAAAATTATTTAAATAAATAATATTAAAAAACAACGTGCGGTCTCCCACAATATTGATACCCAGCAAAGATAAAGCGGACAGCTCGGGGCTTATATTCTCAGGCTCATAGACTTCTCCCCATTACAAACCTTGAGTTGGTGACAGCTGTGATTTTTTGACAATTCACAGCTGCCGTTAACCCCTTATATTACCCCAATTGGCACTGCTCCAGGGCAATCAGGATGAGCCAGATAAAGCGCAGGAATTGTCTCATCTAGTAGATGAGCCAATTTTGGGGCGACTGCAGGCTGCTAATGGCTGATAATTTTAGGCTGTATAGGGTCCAATAACCCCGGGCCTCCCCAGGCTGAGAATACCAGGCCAAAGCCGTCCACTTTATCTTGGGTGGGTATCAAACCTGTGGGGAACCTCACATCACCTTTTTTAAATTATTTCAATATTTATTTATTTATTTAGTTTTTTAAAAATGCCTGGGGTCCCTTGTATTTTAACACACAGCCAAGATAATGCACACAGCTCGAGGCTACAGCCTGTAGCCATCTGCTTAATCTATGCTAAGTATCAAAATACAAAGGACCCTGCGCCATTTTTTCCAATAAGCTGCTTATTTTTACAGTCCGGTTTGGGTACCCAGACAGCTTGTGTGAGAGCAACCAATCACAGACATGGACACACAGGGTGGGTGGGGAAAACAGTGCATATTCATGAACTTTAAAGATCAGACCAGGAAGCAGTGTGACAGCCAAGGTGAAACTCAGTAAGTAGAATTCTCTGGCAACATTGTTCCTAGAACCAACTGTGAGTCAGAAATAGTTACCTTTTACCTTAACAGTTACCTTTCCCATACTGTCCCCATTCAGTTTCAGCACTCTTTCATACGTTTAAGCATTTTTACAGGTCTCCAAGACCTACTTCCAAGGTCCTCTAGAAAATTATTTGAGTTTCCCATTGACTTGCATAATGTTCGTTATTCAGTACGAAGAATCTGAATCCGAGTATTTAACTGGCACTGGAATACAAGGGACCTGAACCAGCCTTTTAAGGGTTAAAAGTGAGTAAGGACTGTTCATTACAACCCGGTGTGGTCTCCTTCATTATAAAGTGCATAATCTTCAAACCTATACATCTCCCAGGCTCAGTCCTACTTATGGAGGGCCTACCACCACAGCTGCCATTTTCATCAGCCCTGGGAGTACCCACTTCAGCAGTGGCGGTTCCACAATCATAACTGCAACCCGCAGGTAGTGTCACATGAACATTAACTCTTATCTCCCCTGTAAATACTCTCTTTATAAAAAGCAACCAGGGCACGGGACCGGGAAATGGCCACCAGACATTCCCAATTGTATATACTGCCCTGGACCGAGTACCCCATTCTCTGGGCAACACAGTTGCTTTTTTCTGGTTTCACCAACAGGAAATGAACAAGGCCCGTTAACTCAGGTGACATGTGCCTTAACACTAGAAGTCCCAGGAATTTCGAGCTCCATAGGGTTCCAATGGTAGAAATGTCAAATGACCCCTCTCTGGGACTTCTAGTGTTAAAGACTGTATTTAATGGACTGTTTGTGCAAAACTGTCGCCATCTTTGATTATTGTGAAAAACGGGCTGCGCCATCACTGTAACAAAAAGGGCGCGAAACTGCAAAAGCACGCAAGTAGAAGTCCAGCCCACTAGTCCTGTAAGCGCGGGCGGAAGCCGGCAGTAACCTGACCCGGAAGCTTCCAGAGTACCCAGTCCCCACGAGAGTGGTGAAAATAACTGAGGGGGACTGGCAAGAGGGAGGCGCAGGGAGATGGCTGTGCCTCCGGATGCAGCTGCAAATGATTCAACAAATTGAGGACTGATGCTCGGAAATGATGGGGGTAGTGGTGGCTGTGCGAGCCCAAGATGCATGGGCTCTGCACGAGGAGCGGCACCAGGAGCCGTTAAGTGTGACAACCTCCTCAGCCCCACTAGTCCCCATGGCAGCGGAATCTGTACCACCACTGCCCGCTGACCCGCCAGTATCTACGGAGCTGCCGTCCATGGCCAGACCAGACCAGGTCGCAACGCCTCCATCCACGGCAGGACCAGACCAGGCTGCAACGCCTCAGTCCACGACCGGACCGGACCAGGCTAGGCTGCAGGGAGCAGCCCTGGAAGACCCAATGACCAACAGAGGAGTCGACGGTGACCAGTCCGAGCTGGAAGACCCGACGACTGACAGAGTAGTCGGCGGTGACCAGACCGAGCAGAGATCCGCTGATGGTGATCCGGATGTGGACTGTTCGGGTTCGGGGAGTCTGAGATTCGAGATGGAGTGTGACATGGCTAATGAGGCACAGAGGGCTGTTGTTGATGAGGAGGCGAGAGAGCCTGCCAAGTCACCATCCGGCAGCTGGCCCAGGAGCAGCGGGTGAGAGCCCGTCATCTGGATGAGCTTCAGAGCCTGCACCAAGCCAGCCAGGGACCCGGTATCGGTTCCCAGATGCAGTGTCCACACTGCCAGCCGAACAGACAGATCGCTGTGACAGAGCTGAGGGACCCCCAAAGTTTCAAGCTTCGGGGTCTCAACTACACTGAGAGCATACCTCCCAATCGTCCCGGATACAGCGGGACTGTACCGGATATGAGCAGGTGTCCCGATGTCACGATCGTGAGGCTTTTATCCTGTGGCTCCGCCCACCCGCTCTCTCCCCGTCTGACTTTCTCCCCCTCCTAATGCACATGAGCAGAGCCGAGCGCTCCTTCACTGCTCTGGCTCTGTGCTATCGCTGTTATGGGTGGGCGGCAGCAGCATTTTCTTGGCTGCCAGCACTTTAAATCGGCACCTGCAGCTCAGCGTGCACTAACTGCTGTCAGCTGGGCTGCTTGTGTACGGATGTGCATCTGTGGGTGGAGCTACCAAGCAACATGCTGAGCTCTGTCCACAGATGAAGAGACTGGAGGGAAAGGAGCTGCAGCACCAAGAAACAATGTATGTGACCCCCCCACCTACCCAGAGCTGTATGCCCCAACCCCCTCCTCACCAGAGCTATATGCCTCCAGTCACCCCCCTCACCACATCTGTATGGCCCCCTCACCAAATTTGTATGCCCCCCAGCCCCCACACCAGATTTGTATGCCCCCCAGCCCCCCCACCAGATCTATATGCTCCCCAGCACCCCCCAGCTCTGTATGCCTCCAGCCCCCTCCCACCAAATATGTATCCCCCCAGTCCACCCTCACCAGATCTGTATGCCCCAACAGCCCTCTCCTCACCAGAGCTATATGCCTCCAGCCACCCCCCTCACCAGATCTGTATGCCCCCCAGCCCCCACACCAGATTTGTATATCCCCCAGCCCCCACACCAGATTTGTATGCCCCTTAGCCCCCACACCAGATTTGTATGCCCCCCAGCCCCCCACCAGATCTATATGCCCCCCAGCACCCCCCAGCTCTGTATGCCTCCAGCCCCCCCCAACAGATATGTATCCCAGCCCCCCTCACCAGAGCTGTATGCCCCAGCAGCTCTCTCCTCACCAGAGCTATATGCCTCCAGCCACCCCCCCTCACCAGATCTGTGTGACCCCAGCCCCCACACCAGATTCGTATGCCCCTATCCCCCCCATCGGAGCTGTATGTGCTCCCCAGAGCTGTATAAGCCCCAACACCAGAGCTATATGCCCCTTAGTAATATCTATGCTACCAGTAATTTGTATGCCCCACAGTAAAGTGTATTTGCCCCAGTAATGTGTATACCCCTTAGTAACGTGTATGCCCCTCAGTGAAAAACACAGACGTTCTTCACTGATGTCTTAAACATGCATATGTCCCTTCATACTCCATGATTCACGGCACACAGTGGTTGTCTATGTGCAATCCATGATACGTGATCCGTACTCCGTGATTGCACATGGACATATACTCACCTGCCCCTGCTCCTGCTCTCCGTGGTGCTGAAGAGTCCCGCGATTCAGCATCCAGCCACCACTCTCTCACCTCTGCAGCTACTTCCGGGTCGGCTATGGCTGCATAAATGAATATGCATGCCATAATGAACCAGGCAGGAAAAAGCAGAGAGCAGCTGCCGAACTCAGCATCGCCGGAGAAGGTGAGTTGAAAAAGCTTTTTATTTTAAATGTCCGTGTTTTTCTGGTACATGTTTCACGGATCACACTGTAGTGTGGTCCGTAGGATATCAGTGATGCCAGAAAAAAAACGGACATGTTTCTGTGCGGCAATCACGGATACGCATGTACGCCGCACGGAGACACTGTCAGTGAAAAATCACTGATGTGTGTGCAGATCCATTGATTATGATGGGTCTGCATAGGTCAGTGATTCTGGTACGTATAAAAACTAGCACATACATACCAGAATCACTGACATCTGAAATAAGCCTAATATGTATGCCCCCTCAAGTACTGTCTATGCCCCAAGACCCTCCTGTGATGTATATACTATAACCCCAGCCCCTCCTGTGCTCTATATACTGTGGCCCCCAGCCCCTCCTGTGCTGTATATACTGTAGCCCCCAGCCCCTCCTGTGCTGTATATACTGTAGCCCCCAGCCCCTCCTGTGCTGTATATACTGTGTATATCATTGGAGAGAGAGAGAGAGAGAGAGAGAGAAAGAAGAGAGAGAGAGAGAGGGAGATATGTCGCTCTGAATATAACAAATGGACATGCAGTGTCCACACCATTTTGAGACTGCTACAGATTGGGGAGGGTGCTGATATATATATATATATATATATATATATATATATATATATATATATATATATATCCCTGCAGATAAATGCTAATTCATACCTCTGTGCTCCTGGCACAAATAACCATTTCAGCATCAAAATGCTGACTACTAATTCTGTGGTCCTGCCAGAAATTGAAATTACGGCATATAAATTTTAATTGCTAAATCTCCGGTCCTGCAGCCCGCCACAAATAGACATTTCAGCATATTGATAATGATTGATAATTATATGGTCCTGCCACACTATCTCAGCAGAGATAAAAAGATTTTTTTATATTTGTGTGGGTCTTCAACACATATGTATCAGTAGAGATAAATACTGATTCATAGCTCTGTGCTCCTGGCACAAATAGACATTTCAGCAGATAATTAATAGATAACTCTGTTGTCCTGCCACAAATAGATATTTCCGCAGATAATTAATAGATACCTCTGTGGTCCTGCCACAAATAGACATTTCTGCAGATAATTAATAGATACCTCTGTGGTCCTGCCACAAATAGACTTTTCAGCATATAAATTCTGATTGCTAAATCTGTGCTCCTGCGGCCTGCCACAGATAGACATTTCAGCATATACATACTGGTTGATAAATATGTGATTCTGCGACACTATGTCAATAGAGATAAAAAAATGTTGATATTTGTGTGGGCCTCCAACACATATATATTACTAGAGATAAATACTACATCATAACTCTGTGCTCCTGCTACAAATAGACATTTCAGCATATAACTACTGATTGATAATTATGTGTTTTTTCCACACTATTTCAGCAGAGATAAAAATATTTTGATACTTGTGTGGGGGCCTCCAACACATATATATCACTAGAGATAAATACTAATCTATAACTCTGTGCTCCTGGTACAAATAGACATTTCAGCAGATAACTAATAGATAACTCTGTAGTCCTGCCACAAATAGACATTTCAGCATATATATTCTAAATGCTAATTCTGTGGTCCTGCCACAAATAGACATTTCAGCATACACAGTAAATACTGATTGCTAATTTAGTGACAGGTGACTGAAAGGTGTGGCCTAAGAGTTGTAAAATGTCTGGTTAAAAGAGGGGATGGGTACATCAAACATGAGTGGGAATTACTGAAGTCGTGGTAGAAGAGGGAATAGGTGTGGTGTTCAAGGTGTATGTGGGGTAGTTGCTAATGTTACTGAAAGTTCTACTGAGCAAACACTGCCTCGTCGTATCCAATGACAACTGACAACTTTTGCTACTGGACCAGTTACTCAACTCCCTTTCATTGGCATCCGCACAGCGGTATGACTAGTAGATGAGGCCCAGAAAGAGCATGTGCTACATTGGATGGCAAGCGCTGCATCAAGTGGATTCTCCTCCTCTTCTTCCACAGATGGGCAAGTCTGCAGAGCTGTTGACACATTCTATTTCATGGGCATCAGAGGTCTGTTCCAAAGATTCACAGAGACAAGAGGAAGAAAGCATCTGCATCATTGGCCAAAATATATGTAAGTTGCATCTGGGGCAGAATCTAGACCCTCGTCACCAAATGTTAACCCCCAGAGGAGAAGGTAATCATGATGAGACTCAGCTGAGGAACAAATGGAGGAAGACGAGGAGGAAGAGGTGATGGGTACTCTACAATCAGGAGCTGAAGAAAATATTAAACCCCTCTCTGTTGTCTGTGGTTGGTGGGAGGAGACAGAGGAAGCAAGCTTGAGTGTTACTGTCATTGAGGAAACATTAGCAGCAGTGGCAGTTGTTTTAAGTGGCAGAAGCAATTTCTGTGAGTTGTGGCACACATTTTTTAGCCCATCCCGAACACAGTACAAGTCTGCCACATATTGAACGACTGGAGAGGATGGTGCAGGAGTATCTAGAGCTTAATATCAAATCGGGGGTATTGGACCATTTTGCATTTTGGTCTTCAAAAATGGAACAGTGGCCTGAGCTCGACAGTCATGCCTTGGATGTTTTGTCATGCCTGGCAGCATTCTCTCAGAACATGTCTTCAGCGCTGCTGGTGGTGCCATGATGGATAATTGCATCCGGCTGTCTCTTCAAAGGGTAGACTGCCTAAATTTTATACAGGTGAACAAGTCATAGCTCTCGAATGACGTTTCTCCCCAGTTGCAGACTGTGTAGACTAGGCGTTGGTCCTCAGTGTGCTGCATTGATCTTGCATTATTGCATTCTGTGACACTTTTGTCATGGCTTCTGTGGCTGCTGTTGCTACTGCTGTTGATGTTACTAACAAGTTCCTTGGTGGCACAAAAATCTAATGTTGTGTATGTGGCGCCCCTGTGGCTCCAGTCGCCACAGAGTACTGCACCTGGCTTTTTCCAACTTATCCGAGGTCGACAGGGCCCATCACAGCGGCTAACCGGTACTACCCGGGCACGCAGCATAACAGTGAGTAAAACAACCTGGAACCGCAGCAGCCGACTCGGACTCTTATTACCGGCACCGCCGCCCTGTGTCTCGGCGCCAACAGCCCCCGCCACCACTACAGCCCTTATCATCCTTCCCGGGGGCCACTCCACCTGTGGGTAGCAAAACCATCTTTGCTGCTATTACCATCCGCCCCGGAGGACAGTAAAAGGAGCGGCGGCTAATCCCTGACCGCGTACCACAGGTGGCGTCACGACAACAACATCCACCATCAATCTTATCCACCCACCCACCTCCGTGTACACCTTGGGGTCATGAAACCAGGCAGGGCCACCCGTGACATCCCGTGACCCTCACTTGTCTGCTGATGAATATTTCCCCCCAAACCCCTGGGGTGCTACAGGTACACCAATGTTGGTTTTACAATTTGTCTTTTTGTATGTATGAATCACCTAATAGTCCTCGTATTTCTCCTCCTTTTGCTTCCTCCTGAGTCACACCAAGCCAAATTATTTTAAATGTAGATTTCCTTGTTTATTGCCTGTAGTGGCAGGGGTCTCAGACCACCAGGCCTACACCTGTCACTCATTCGCCTCTTACTGATCAGTGTTTAAACTAGAGATGCTGGGCCAGGCTTTTTTCCAGGGCCAGTCCCATGTACCCATGCTGCCCCATTATACTACTTGTACTCTGGGGCAATTGTTGCCATTTTAGTTGTGTCTGCCTCTAATTTTTTGAAATGTGGAAACTCCAAGTTGGGTCTCCATGTTGTGTGTTTCCTGTAGTGGCAGGGGTCTCAGAGCAACAGGCCTACACATGTCACTCATACACCTGTTACTGATCATTGCTTAAGCAAGAAATGCTGAGCCAGGCCTTGTTCCACGTACTGTACCATGCATGTATGCTGTGTCATTATATTACGGGTAGTCTGGGCCAATTCATGCCACTTTAGTGGTGTCTTCCCCTAATTTTTTGATATGTGGAGACTCCAACTTGAGTCTCCATATTGTGTGTTGCTTGTAGTGGCAGGGATTTCAGAGCACATCAGGCCTACACCGCTTACTCATCCACCCAACTCTTAATTTTTTCTTAATTTGAATGCTGTGAATGCTGGCCCAGACCCTGTCACATGCATGGCCCATACCTGACCATTATGGTATTTGTAGTCTGGGGCAATTGATGCCACTTTCCTGGTGTCTGCCCCTAATTTTGGGAAATGGTAATGGGGACTCCTAATTGGGTCTCCTTGTTGTGTGTTACCTGTAGCAGTAGGTTTCCCAGACTGGCAGGCATGCAGCTACCTTTCACTCATCTACCTCTCTTACTAACCTTAAATTTGTCTATGAATAACATTCTATGAAGCTAATATTGATGCCACCTGAGTCTGGCTGAGTTGAAAAGCATGAGGTATGAGGGCTCCCAGCCCACCAGACCTACACTTGTCACATCAATATTTCTTATGTTAATTGTCTAGTAAGCTTATGACTGTGCTTTGAGTTGTTTTGGCACCTTTTGGGCCCCCCCGAAGGTGTTGTCTATGCCTTCGGTTTTGCCTCCCATTGAATTTAATGGGGTTCGGATATGTTCGTCGGAAAGTCGGTGATCCGAACCTTGAAATGTTTGCTTATCTCCATTACTGAGGTCAGTTACTGGCTGAAGCGCTTGATATTTCCATACCTCCCAACCGTCCTGGATACAGCGGGACTATCACGCTTTGCATTGTTTGTCCCGTTGCCACGGGCAGGAGGGCCGTATCCCGGCCTCCACCCACCCACTCTCTCCCCGCCTCGCTGCTTTTCCCTCCTACCATCCTAACACGTGACGTGAGTATAACAGAGCGGAGCGCTCTGCCCGAAACTAGTCTCTGTCTGCTCTTTGCTGCTGCTAAGGTATGAAAACTGAATCTCCCCAGCGCTGATTCCCCTCCCCTCCCCCTCCCCCCGGCCGGAGCGTGAGATCCTCAAGCTGTTTCTATGACTCACTGTGTCCTTATCTATCGTGTGTGCCTGCCCTGCAGCATTGATAATCAAACAGTGTTTGCTTCTCAATGCTGCAGGCACACCACGGTAGATCAGGACATTGGGGAGAGGAAACAGTGTGTACTTACCACTGACTTGTGTCCTCTCCTGCAGGTGCACAGCACTGGCCGGTAATATGCAAAGATAGAAGCATTGCCAATGCTTCTATCAGCTACCGACCACTGATCCCCTGCCTGGCAGAGCTGCTGTTCACACATCAGTTTTTTCCCAATCAGGCACAATCTGCTTTGTGCCTGATGCAACGGATCCATCTCAGATTGTGAAAAAACTGATGTGACGGATCGGTTTTTTTTTTTTTTATGCTGAGAGAGACCCCACACGCACACACGCAGGCACTACCTCGCACGCATCATCACCGCACACGCGAGCACTACCCAGCATGCATCATCACCGCACACGCCAACACTACCGAGCACGCATCATCACCGCACACGCCGGCACTACCCAGCACGCATCATCACCGCACACGCAGGCACTACCCAGCACACATCATCACCGCACACGCAGGCACTACCCAGCACGCATCATCACCGCACACCCCTGCACTACCGCATGCATCACCGCAAACGCCGGCACTACCCAGCACACATCATCACCGCACACGCAGGCACTACCCAGCATGCATCATCACCGCACACGCAGGCACTACCCAGCACGCATCATCACCGCACACCCCTGCACTACCGCACGCATCATCACCGCACACGCCAGCACTACCCTGCACGCATCATCACCGCACACGCAGGCACTACCCAGCACGCATCATCACCGCACACCCCTGCACTACCGCATGCATTATCACCGCACACGCCGGCACTACCCTGCACGCATCTTCACCGCACACAACCCAGCGTTACCTCAGTGACGTCACCGCTGACAGCGCGACTCCCTTCAGTTGCTGCGTGGAGCTGATAGAGAGAGGCGGTGTTCTACTGCCGTTCCTGTCAGCTTCATGTAGTAGAGCTGAGAGCGTCGCGGGACCTCTGTGGATTATGTCGGACCTGGAGGGGTATTTGCTGATTTTAATAAAATGGTGAAAGAGGGTGTTTTTTTGTCTTTTATTCCAAATAAAGGATTTTTTTGGGTGTATGTGTTTATTTACTTTCACTTACAGGTTAATCATTGGGGGTGTCTCATAGACACCTTCCATGATTAACCCCTTATTACTCCGATTGCCACCGCACCAGGGCAATTCGGGAAGAGCCGGGTAGAGTCCCGGGACTGTCGCATCTAATGGATGCGGCAATTCCGGGCGGCTGCTGGCTGATATTTTTAGGCTGGGGGCTCCCCATAACGTAGAGCTCCCCATCCTGAGAATACCAGCCTTCAGCCATGTGGCTTTATCTTGGCTGGTATCAATATTGGGGGGGAACCGCACGCCGTTTTTCTTGTAATTATTTATTTTACTGCACAATATAGACCCGCCCACCGGCGGCTGTGATTGGTTGCAGTGAGACAGCTGTCACTCAGCGTGGGGGCGTGTCTGCCTGCAACTAATCATAGGTGTGCGGGGAAAGCAGGGAATACGAGATTGAATAATGAGCGGCCGGCATTTTCAAATCAGGAGAAGCCGTCGGAGCAGTGTGACAGCCGTGCAGCCCTGCGCCGGTGATCGGTGAGTGGGTGAGAGTGAGTGAATGAGTCAGTGAGTCAGTCAGTGAGTGAGAGAGTTTGAGAGAGAGTGAGTGATTGATTGATTTTCTGACAAGCAATGAATTTATATCACTTCTGGGCATGCTCAGAAGTAAAAACCGGATACGGTACATGCTTCCGGCATTTGAAGCATGACACCGTATCCGGCTCGCATAGACTTTCATTATGCACCATGCCGCACCCGGCGCTAGGCATTTTTTTGCCGCTGGCAAAAAACGTTCCTCTCTGCGTCCTGTGCGACCGCCGGAGTGACGATTTTTGCCGCATCAGGCAAAAACCGGATCAAACGCAAGTACATGCGGCACAATCCGGCGCTAATAAAAGTCTATGAGGAAAAACCACACCCGGCGGCAAAAAAAAACCCAGATGCGTTTTTCCCGCAAGGCGCCGGATTGTGCCACACAGCAAAAACCTGATGTGTGAACATACCCTTACCTGCACACCCTGTTCAGCTCTCCTCCTAGGTCCTAGCTGCCTGCACACCCTGTTCAGCCCTCCTCCTAGGTCCTAGCTGCCTGCACACCCTGTTCAGCCCTCCTCCTGGATCCTAACTGCCTGCACACCCTGCTCAGCCCTCCTCCTGGGTCCTAGCTGCCTGCACACCCTGTTCAGCCCTCTTCCTGGGTCCTAGCTACCTGCACACCCTGTTCAGCCCTCCTCCTGGGTCCTAGCTGCCTGCACACCCTGTTCAGCCCTCCTCCTGGGTCCTAGCTGCCTGCACACACTGTGCAGCTCTCCTCCTGGGTCCTAGCTGCCTGCACACCCTGTGCAGCTCTCCTCCTGGGTCCTAGCTGCCTGCATACCCTGCTCAGCCCTCCTCCTGGGTCCTAGCTGCCTGCACACCCTGTGCAGCTCTCCTCCTGGGTCCTAGCTGCCTGCACACCCTGTGCAGCTCTCCTCCTGGGTCCTAGCTGCCTGCACACCCTGTGCAGCTCTCCTCCTGGGTCCTAGCTGCCTGCACACCCTGTGCAGCTCTCCTCCTGGGTCCTAGCTGCCTGCACACCCTGTTCAGCTCTCCTACTGGGTCCTAGCCGCCTGCACACCCTGTTCAGCTCTCCTCCTGGGTCCTAGCTGCCTGCACACCCTGTTCAGCTCTCCTCCTAGGTCCTAGCCGCCTGCACACCCTGTAGTTAACTCCCTGCCTGTTCTGCACATTGCTGATCTGTGGTGGCTCAGAGCGATCACGGACAGCTTCTGAAGTTTCAGTTTGCTGGATGGGTGTAGATGGGGAGTGGATATGGGTGTGGCCGTTTATATAATGGGTGTGGTTAGGGGCGTGGCCTAAAATTGTCCCTCTTTCCCTTCTTTAAAAGTTGGGAGGTATGTATTTCTTCAGCACTACAGACAATAATAGACACTAGAAATAGTGTCAGTGAAACCTTCAACCTGGAAAGGATGAGTAAAGCATTTTTTTTTTTTAACAAATTGCAGCCAGGGGAGCAGGGGTTTCTGAAACCTGAAAACACACTTTAAGGCCGATTTCAGACGTCCGTGTTTAATCAGGTACAATTCACACGCATGGTTATGGTCATACGTGTGTCACACGTGTGTCATGCTTGTGTCACACGTGAGACATTTGTGTTTGTATACTTGTCACACGTAGCGGAGAAAACACAGGCCTTTTACATAAACAGATTTTCTATATTTACCTATATCCAGCACTGTTTTCTTCCGCTCTGCGGCCTCCTGCTCCTGACCGCCGCTCATTATACTCATAGAATATTCACCGGAGTGAGGAGCTTGAAGCCGTAGGGGACAGCACTGGGTACAGCACCGCCAAGGCAAAGCAAGCAGTGTGTGAAGTGACGTCCAGGAGGTCACTGCACCCAATGAACTCTGAAGACATCCTAATGACACCCTCGAAACACCTGCGCTATAGCGGGTGTCACCACGGTGACTTCACGGGTTCATCAGAGTGCATTGGGAAATCTGATGAGTCGCCGATGCTGTCCCCACGATGCTACAGCTTACATGTCCTCACTGTACACACACACACACACACACACACACATGTATACACTGAGCACATATGTGGTGCCCCTGAGGCTTCAGTCGCCACAGAGTATTGCATCTGTCTTAAGGTGTAATGCTTATCCTGGATAAGAGGAGGTTAACCGCTGGTGCTTGGAGCTTATACAATTCACTTACATAAACACCCAGTTAGTGAGCCAGCATTTACATTACTCAGGAAGCCAGGCTGGGAAATTCCCGGGTAGGATGAGTCATCAAAAAGATGGGGGCTGCCTGGGAAGTGAGCGATCACACTTAGTTCAACTTTAGAAGGGTTTTAACCTGAGAACAGTTTTGGACACAGAAGGGAGCAGACAGCCTTAGGAGAGTAGCTTTTAGCAGACTGGTCCTGGGTACGGGAGGCTGGAGGAATTAGTCTCAGGACCAGGGGCCATGACACAGCACTGAGTTTGGACAGGACGGATTAGGAGAAGCAGGAGACGAGCAAGAGGAGCTGTGAGACAGAAGAGCAACTCGGTAGCTGGAGGGTGAGCCCCCAACAGCCCCTTCGGGACAGGAGCTAGTCAGGGTGCAGAGCTCTCGGCTAGGGGAACCTTCATGGCCTGTAACACATCTGCAGGGAAAGGGGATTTCACATCTTATTGCCCACCACCAAAAGTCACAGCAGCAGATAGAGACAGAGGCCACGGCCAAGGTCGGGTCCATAACAAGTTTTGCGCTGCCTGCGTACAGGACAACAACTAAAGCCAAGGACACTGGGGTCCCCAGGTAGCTTCATGCCATGGGGATCCACACTACAAGGCGCAAGGAAGAAGATCTCACACGCTTCACAACACCGGCGGTGACCTCTGTTTCATCTGAGATTAGCTGGGGCCCATCACAGCGATGACCGTAACTCTGCGGGCGCAGCAGATGAACTGTGAGTAAAAACCTTGAACCGCAGCCCCTGTGTGAGACTCTGATTTGCTGGTGCCACTGTCCCGCACTTCGGCGCTAACGGCCCTTCCCCCATCACCACCGTCCTCCCTGGGGCTCACTCCACCTGTGGGGAGCTGGACTATCTGAGCTGCGGTGACATCAGCCCCGGAGGAGAGCGACATCTCACAGCGGCGGCTAATCCCTGGCCGCGCAACATGGGTAGCGCTGCAAAGCAAACCCCCATTCCCCTCTTTTTGACTCTCTTTTTGCCTGTAGCTGACAGGGCCACAGAGCCAGGTCAGGCCATTCACAGCAACCCTACAAAACCACTGCCCTGATGACGAGTTATGCCCTGCAGGTCCCGTGGGGTGCTACACATATACATACATATGTATACACACATACATGGTACACCGATCACATGAACACACATAGCGCACATGCATGTACAGTATACACTGAACACACATATATATACACAGTATACACACACATATGTCTTCACACACACAAACACACACACACACACACACCTGGATACTCACCTGTCCCCAGCGATGCGGTCCCCTGCACTGAAGTCCCCATCGATGCTCCGGGTTCCAGCTCCACAGTGCAGTGAATATTCAGTGAGTATAATGAGCGGCGGTCAGAAGTGGGAGGCAGCAGAGATGAAGAAAACAGAGCTGGATACAGGTAAATATAGAAAATCTTTTTATTTAAAACACCTGTGCTTTCTCCAGTACGTGTCACACTGATGTCACACGATATCGATCAGTGTGCGATCCATGTGACACCCGTGCTACCGGCGAAAAAATGGACTTGTCTCTGTGTGTGTGCGGGACCACACGGGGTCATACGGTCCATGTGGAAACATGGCCATGTGAGTAACACCATAGAATGACATGGGTACGTGTGGCATCCGTGTTAAAAACAGATGTCACACGTACCTGAAACACGGACGTCTGTAACCGGCCTAATGTAAATCTGCTGCAAAGTGCAAGAAAGCTAAGAACCTTAAAAGTAAAACAATGTTTTATTAGACCTAGTTAATTTTTAGTACAAAATACATACATCTACACTAAGTTAAAAGAAAAATTATGCCGCCACCAAGCATGCATGTTTATTTTACTAGGCAGATGGAAATAAGCCTCTGCCACACCCCTGCCAGTGGCTTATCACTAGTATGGACAAATCTAGGTTATTTCAGACCGCTCAGTGTCTAATTTTATATTTGAATTTACAATCCTGATTGGCTCAGAAATAATGGCACCTGTACATTTTCTGACTTCTTAAGGGTGCTTTACACGCTGCGACATTGCCAGCGATAGCTAGCAATGTCGTGCGCGATAGCACCCGCCCCCGTCGTTAGTGCGACATTTGGTGATCGCTGCCGTAGCGAACATTATCGCTACGGCAGCGTCACACGCACATGCCTTTTCAGCGGCGTCGCTGTGACCGCCGAACATTCCCTCCTTCAAGGGGGAGGTGCGTTCGGCGTCATAACGACGTCAGTGAGGCGTCACTACTAAGCGGCCAACCAATAGCAGAGGATGCTGAGATGAGCGGCAGGAACATGCCGCCCACCTCCTTCCTTCCTCATTGCCGGTGGACGCAGGTAAGGAGATCTTCGTCGTTTCTGCGGTGTCACACATAGCGATGTGTGGTGCAGCAGGAATGGCGAACAACCTCGCTACTGACCAGGCAACGATTTTTGTTTTTTGAACAACGTCTCACACACCAACGAAGTTTTATTCTTTTGCGATCGTTTAAGGTCGCTCCTAGGTGCCACACGCTGAGATGTCGCTAACGACGCCGGATGTGTGTCACAAACACCGTGACCCCGACGATATATCGTTAGTGATGTCGCAGCGTGTAAATGGCCCTTTACATAGAGGAACAATTGTATATGAATAGCAGCCCATTAACATTTCTAACATACTAAACACACAGCAGAAGGTGAATACTAGAAGCAGGGAATTATAATAATGAAAAATAACATATATTCTAGATAATAATGTCACAAAGCAATACTCAGCTCCATATTTCCATCCTTGCCTACTAGTTCAAGCTACACACCTACTACTCACATTGCTGTTGTTCTTCTGCATTCAGTCTATTCAGTTTCTTTCTGTTTTATGAGCTCTCATTTATGAAACAACTTATTCCAAACATTTCTCTGCATTGTTCTGCCACAAATCTGAACAATGGGAGCAATTTAGAAGCGAGCGGTGAAGCACATTGCATGGCTTGTTTGTGTACGGTGCCAATCTATTAATCTGCTTATAATACCCTTTATTCTCAGTTTTCTCCTATCACACCCCCTATCACGCATCTTATTCACCTGTTCAGTTGTTTTCTATGCGCTCTATTCATATCTTACACCCCCCACCCCCCTTTTACTTCTCATGTTTCAGAGAAAGCTATACTCCCTCTTTCTCAGGGCTTTGCCCACTCACTTCTCTCTTAGAAAACATTTATTCCTAACCCTTTATATTGTAATATTTCCAAATTACTCATGTCATGCATGGATTGTTCCAGTACACTTGTGTGAAGCCCCCCCTTTGTAGCTTGCTTCTTTCTGAGCACTATCTCTTGGCCCATTTCCTAGAAGTTAGCCCAACCTTAGGCACACATGGCATGTAATGAGTGACTAGTTTGCTGTGTATTCCCTGAGTTGACGTTTATGTTTTGCCTTCTTTTCCACATTGATTCCAGTGAGCATACTACAAGGGCACATTTTTGGTGAATCTAGATGGAATGTGAAGCTACATTTTTATGGATTCCATCAGTTCTTCAAAATAAGGGTAGGGCTTTAATGCACAGTATGTTACTAAATTGAAGAGCTAGCACTCAGTGACAATAACATTATTTCAAATCTGCAATCAAGAAACTTAGTAATAGACTCCAAAATACTCACTTTGTTCTGCTCACTGATCCGCTTCTCCAGCCTCCTGCCAATTTTCAGTAGATCCTCTTCTGACCCCATGTGTCTTGTATAGAAGAAGCCCCAACCTAGGTGTGTGCCACACTGGCAGTGTTTGTTATACTATGCACAGGTGACGTGGGGTTGGCTTCTACTGACAAGTTTTTGTATAGTGATTAACACGTATCTGATCAGTTTTGTATACACTTTGTGTTGTGTGGAGTGTGTCTCTGTGTGTCTATGTAGTTGTGCTAAGTGTATACAAGCTTGTCTTTCCTAGTGCCAATGAGGGGGTGTGTCTCACATTAAAAATAGTACCAAGGACTTTGGGCCGGACACAGGCGGAGGGGGTGAGCCGTGACAGCTGGTTCCATGGGATACACACTTCCAAACACAGCAAACCACATGTACATGGGGCACTAGTGCTATAGAAGTTCACAAACACTGGACACGTCATTTCAAAACATTTCATGACATCAGAACTTAAAATGTGATCAATGGAAAAAAATATCACGAAATAAATAAATCAATGCAAATTACAATTCAAATTGATAATTGTCACATCAGGTACAAGTTATACATTTCCTCTGAACGGATCACTAAACCTCTGTGCCTTGCTCATTCACAAACATTTGCCATACAGGGCAGAAAATGCATGTATTATATTGGTATATATCGCACAAAATAGAATTCCCATGTATTGGTACAAGCTACAGTATATCAATGGACATAAGATAGAACCACGACACTCATGTCAGAGTATTTATAAAATACCAGTACAAACCATGTATTTGCAATGGCAGTATAATAGTATAGGCAGTAATGAGCAAGTAATACTTGTCACAGTGTCCACCATGTAGGAATCAGCGACCTCTTTCATTCTAAATATCTACAAATGACGCAACCTTTCATAATTGAAGATTTTGGTGGAAATTTATCCAAAAGACATGCCCCCACCATTCTCCGGACTCACACACCTAGGTGTTATAGGGAGAATCTTTAGTTTTGGTAAGCACACAGGGCGATTCTGGCGGAGACATCTCTTCGGACCTGTCCCCATAATCCCCTGCAGTATTTTCAACTATGTTTTGTTTTTTGTTTTTTTTTAAACACTGCAGCATTTCAGAGTAAGGCTGGAGTCACATTAGCACATGGCATGCAATGCGAGAGCATCAGATACAATATGCTAATGACCCTTGGCTCCTGCTCTGCTGCAAGTGTGATCCAAATGTCAATATACTATGATCCGTTCTTGCGACCAGATCACAGCTGCGGAGGAGAGGAAGGGATTCCATTTCCTCCATTGTCAGCCTGTGCGTATATTGTAGCACCCTTTAAGCCATCAGGAGCTACAAGGAACTGCATCCTGTCAAAGATGCAGGGCCTACCCCCAGGGACCTGGAAGACCAGTGCCGGTAACACCAAAACACATATATATTCGCTGTTTTTCCCTTCCCTAAGGACTGGTGACAGACTAGGGTTGGTCCCAATCGATGGCCACCTAGGGGTAGAGCCGATCCAGTCCACTAGACGATAACCAGGGAGGAGGGGGTCAGACAGTCAGTAAGTGGAAGTGAAAGGAGACGGACGTAACCGTACTGACGGGAGTGTGTAACAGTGACCTGTGAGGCGCAGGCGTGTGGTTGCCAAAGGAGTACGGTGAAGTACTCTTGCAACCATAGCGCTGACTGGGTACAGAACCCTAGGTGTTGTGAATGTCTTCTGTGTGCTGTTTTGGAGCTCCCTCTGGTGGCCAGGAATGGTGGTGGAGCTGAGTCTGGGCCTGTGACTCAGACAGGTGTCAGCATTAATTGGGAATTAGGGAAGTCCTATTGCAGACAAATCTTGTCTATCTAGGAGATCACTTTTTGCCTTGCTGGTGCCGGTTATAATTGCATTTTCCTTAGTCTCTGTTCCTGGCTTGGAGTTCTGACCTTCCCTGTTTCCCTGAGCAAGACTTCTGCAGATAAGATGTCAGTTTTTTCCTTGCTTCCTGATTTACACCTTAGGGTGTTTGTTTTGCTTTGCTTTATTTTGTATTTGTTTTCTTGCAGGTGGAATTTGGTTCTTTTGTGCGTGAGCATGTGGGTTCCCCCTTTGCTAGTTATCCTGCAGGATAAGGGAGGTTCTCCCTGTCTAACTTGATTATTTGCACTTTTGTATTTTTGTGTTTTTTTTGTAATTTTGTTCTCCCTTTATTTACAGGAGTACTTGATATAGTGGGGGTGAGGTTGTCAGACCTCCAGGGCCATTTTTCAGGAGATTGGTATTTTTCTACAGGGATTTTGTACTGACCACAATCAGTTTCCTTTCCTTTGTATCAAGTTAGTTGGGCCTCGCCTTTGCTAAAACTATTTTTCCTATCTGAGTATTGTGTTTTCCTACATCACCGTAATCTTTTTATGTCGGGGGCTATCTACTCCTTTGGGGACTTTTCTGAGGCAAGGTAGATTTCCTCATTTCTTTCTGTGAGGCGTAGCTAGCTTCTCATGCTGTGACGAGGTATCTAGGTTTTTAGGAGCGCTCCACGGCTACTTCTAGTGTGGACTGATAGTTAGGGGATTGCAGTCAGCCCAGGTTACAACTTCTCCTGTTTCTTGGTGCTTTTTCACCAATGGCAGTTTTTTGTAATCTTCCACGGTTACTGGATCATAACACCTAGGTCAGGCAAACGCTCTAGGCAGACCTGATAAAATCTGTACAGTGAGATTACCATCCAGAACCTCACTGACCATAAAGTCCGGGGGCACCAGCAGTGACGGGAGAACCAGGAACTGAAACAGAACACTGACCCTACAGGGTTCAAACTGCCCACCGTACGGACTAAAGACTGAAAGACTACCAGGAGGGGACCCCCAGACGCTCCAAACCACGGGGACCCACCAACTAGAGACAGGTGCAGGGGAAATAAGCCACCAGGTGACCATACCTGCACTAGGACTAAGGGGACCAGTGGTGAGGACCAGCCTTCTTTGGGTTGAAAGCTATAACAACACTGTGAATAAAGAAACCAGTTACACTGCAATCTTTTGTATGGCCTACCTTCTTTCCGCTCCTAACGCCATCACCTACCCCCTGGGGCCCGGCCCTACTTGCAGGGGGGCCCAACATCAAGGCTACCATTAACATCAGCCCCAGCGGTGAGAGATTGTGCAGCGGCAGCTCCATCTACATAGATGGACAAAAAAATCTTTATTAGTATTCCCCTGTATATAACCCCTTTCAAGCGACCCCCAGGGTCATAGAACCAGGCAATGGCCACCCAGTGAACTGTCCCTATAAATATACGGCCCGAGACTGAGTACCCCATAGTCTGGTGGCGAGTCAGCTTCACACTGCACTTTGATGTTTCCCTTGTTCCCGTAGACTTGTATGGGTGCAAGTGACACATCTCTTGCTGACAATTGCAGCATGCTGTGATTTTTTTTCCTGAGTCCAATTAGGGCTGAGGAAAAACTCCCAGATGTGAGCTGCAGCATTGTCTTATGTGACACCCTGGACTAGCCAGGTAATCACAGACATAACACCACACACACCCCTTCCCTGGACAGTTCACACCAGTCAAACAAAAACCCTTGTTGCCTCCCTCCAGGGTCTGATGTCCACACCAGGTGGGGCGGAGCCAGGCGGTTGGCCCCGCCCACCGAGGAATTCACAGGCCTGGAGGCGGGAAAAGTGACAGATTAAGTTTGTAGGTGAAAGTGAGAGGACAGAACCTGTTTGTGTCTGGGTAGGAGCCCAGGCACTGTCAGTAAGGTTGGCAGACGGTGGTGGCCGTCTGCAGGAGTTAGTGGATCTCTGTGGAACTGTAGGACTGGGGTCGAGCAGCGGCCCACCGGTACCGAGCTGGGGAGCGGAGTGAACCTAAGCACACAGGCAGGGCCATCGGACCCCGACTAGGCTTGGAGCCGCCGACAAAGGTCAAATCCGAGTGTGACCGGAACCCCAGGGGTTTCCTAACAACCAAGACCCGACAGAAGGCAACAGTCCACACCGTGAGGATACACAGCCACCGCCATAGGCTAGAGATCCAAGGGCCAGAGACTGCGGGCAAAACGGGCTCCTTCGGTACCTATACGCCGGGGAGCGGACTACCGGTGGGCAACCACAGGAGTCAGAACATTCTAACAAGGTGCAGGGCAAGACAGCCACCATCACCCTGTCCGGGGAGAGCACAAACACTGCAGCCGGCTGCGAGACCCGTCCATCCGGCCGTTTGGTTTACCAGAGACTATGTCATTGACTACCTGAGTGAGTACACCAGTGCCATCCGGTACCGCGCCACGCTGCCCCTGCAACCCTGCACCCAGGCCATCCAGCCTCCCCGTATTGCCAACTGGGCCCCGGGATCACCAACCCTACCCACGGAGGGGACAACATCCTAGCTGCTCCCTACCATCCCTCCCGGGATCCCCGTCACCAGCAGCGGTGGTGCCCATAATCACCACGACCTGTGGGTGGCATCATGAACTATCTCCCCAAACAAACCACCCCTTTTCACTCGTGGATGAGGAGCGCTGCTCGAGTCCCCGGGTCCGGCCCCACCGCTCAAGCCACCGAGCAGCAGCAGAAGCCCCGGACCTGAGCGTGGTGAGCACGTCCCTTCCGCCCGCGACAACTTGACGTCTGCGAACAGGATTAAAACCAATCTACCTACCGGTAGAAGTGCGCCTTACAGTCCCCGCCGGCGGCGTTCGGCCGAAAAATTTGAAGTTCCGCCATCTTGGGCGCGAAGATTTCCTGCTCGAGCGGCTTCCCCGAGCAGGGAGGGCGTGAAAGTGAAGCCCCACCCCCAGAAGGAGGAAGTGCTAGAAAGAACCAAGAGGGGTCGGGTGAAAGCCTGCCTCATGTAACCGAGGGCATAAGAAGCGGGGACGCCAGGACCCTGAAACCTTCCCGTTCCTGGAGGCCGAGCAAGCAGGATGTCCGTCCCGTACAGCAGGCCCATGCCCGGTACAGTGGCGTGGGTGGAAACCCGGGTGGCGCAGTTAAGCCGCAGGTTGCAGACCCGGCTCCAGCTCCTCGTACAAGAATGGGAGGCTGGAATGGTGGAAGTGGTGGTGGCCGTGCGGGCCCGTGAGGTGGAAGCAGAGTTGGAGGAACGGGTGAGTGACCCACGCCCCTGTGTCCCGGAGGGACTGGTCGCTGCGGCTGAGGGGCCCGGTCTGCCCTCGCTCAGCCTGCTACGTCCCCCGCTGCCCGCATTGGTCGTCGCCACCCCGCCGGTCAGCCCGTTGCTCCCGAACCCGGCAAGAGATGACATCATCCCCGCCCGCGAAGATCCACCCGCAGGCGCTGCCCGCGAACAACAGCTTGCACGGCCAGCACCGACTCTGCTTCCTTGGAAGGTGCCCGCTCCCCGAAGGGAGCCATCCGACTCAGAGGCGGCCACACCTGAAGAAACCCCGGCAGTCCACCCGGCCAGCACAGAAGTGGACGATGGCCCGTCCCAGACCCGAAAGGTGACACTATCCGCCCCCAAGCTCCAGGCCTCGGCTGAGGCTGCGGAGGGTTGCCGCTGCAGGGCAGCGATGCAGGCCGCGACACAGTGATGCTCCCCAACCCAGATGATGCCGGTCATGGCCCGCATCGGGGGGTGCCTGCTGGGCCCGACCCCCGCGCTAAAGGAGCCGCCATGTTGGGAGCGGCAGCTGAACCCGATGGGCCGTGAGATAGAGGCCCGGGAGAAGGAAAAGGCTGCTACGTTGGCACGCACTATCGAGGCAAAGGCCGCTCTCCGAAAAGCCCCTCCCGAAGCACGGGGCCCGACCTTCGAAGTCCAAGTCCGGCAGTTCTGCCCCCGGGGTGGATGGGGGTTTATTTATGTGCCAAGCCTGGGGGTCGAGGCGTTCTTCTCCCGGCGAGATGTGCACAGCCAGCTGCCCCTGGGACATCCGGAGCGTGAGCTACGTGCGGGTGAGTTGGTTACCTACACCTGCCACCTCGGAGAGAGAGGATGGTTCGCCCTGGATGTTCAGAGAAGGGTGAGCCGCAGTGATCCCGAGCAGCCCCGGTCACCTCCTCTGCCGTACAGTCCCAAGATGGATCCGGAGGAAACATACGACGACGGCGACCTCAAATAATGGCAGCGGCCCTCCGTTGCACTACAGTTGTCCCCGCTGGGACCCCCAGCACTTTGTTTCAGTTGAATGAATGAATGAATATTAATCATCTGAGTTTGTAACCTGATTACCGTCCGTGAAGGAGAAAGTTGTCCCCGTTGGGACCATCAGTATGTTTCAGCCCACATGAGAAACTGCTCATGAACACGTCCGAGAACTTGCAGGCCAACCACGAACTTGTGGCCTTGTAAATAGTTTGTGGGCTGTATTCCGTTGCCGCCTCCGGAGAGGCAGATTGGAGGGAGGACCCGCAGCAGAGTAGGCTGGGGTCCGGCCACCACCAGGACCGGTGGCCATCCTCCAGGGGTCAGGGGCCCCCTTGGACGTGGGGTCCCCTGAAGTGACAGCCGGGTGCGAGATACCGTACCCGTTCCCGCTTGGGCGACCTGGAACCGAGTTCCTGCTTCCGGACTGGGGAAGAGGGGTGCTGCCCGTTTCTTAGGGGCAGCATCAAGGTTTAGGTTACTTGGGTGGGGAAGCGGATGAACATGAACCCGTCCATTATTATTAAAAATGTTTTTTATATGTTTTGCAACGTTAAAGTGCCATGCCTCCTGTAAGGGAAAAACTAAAAATATGCTTGTGTTAAATGTTTTAAATGTTAAATTATATTTTGCAGAAAAATAAAACCGGTGATGGACGGGCAGCCCGCGGACGGTCTGCATTTCAGCAAGGGGGAATGTGACACCCTGGACTAGCCAGGTAGTCACAGACATAACACCACACACACCCCTTCCCTGGACAGTTCACACCAGTCAAACAAAAACCCTTGTTGCCTCCCTCCAGGGTCTGATGTCCACACCAGGTGAGGTGGAGCCAGGCGGTTGGCCCCGCCCACCGAGGAGTTCACAAGCCTGGAGGCGGGAAAAGTGACAGATTAAGTTTGTAGGTGAAAGTGAGAGGACAGAACCTGTTAGTGTCTGGGTAGGAGCCCAGGCACTGTCAGCAATGTTGGCAGACGGTGGTGGCCAACTGCAGGAGTTAGTGGATCTCTGTGGAACCGTAGGACTGGGGTCGAGCAGCGGCCCACCGGTACCGAGCTGGGGAGCGGAGTGAACCTAAGCACACAGGCAGGGCCATCGGACCCCGACTAGGCTTGGAGCCACCGACAAAGGTCAAATCCAAGTGTGACCGGAACCCCAGGGGTTTCCTAACAACCACGACCCGACAGAAGGCAACAGTCCACACCGTGAGGATACACAACCACCGCCATAGGCTAGAGATCCAAGGGCCAGAACCTGCAAGCAAAACGGGCTCCTTCAGTACCTATACGCCGGGGAGCGGACTACCGGTGGGCAACCACAGGAGTCAGAACATTCTAACAAGGTGCAGGGAAAGACAGCCACCATCACCCTGTCCGGGGAGAGCACAAACACTGCAGCCGGCTGCGAGACCCGTCCATCCGGCCGTTTGGTTTACCAGAGACTCTGTCATTGACTTCCTGAGTGAGTACACCAGTGCCATCCGGCACCTCGCCGCGCTGCCCCTGCAACCCTGCAGCCCGGCCATCCAGCCTCCCCGTATTGCCAACCGGGCCCCGGGATCACCAACCCTACCCACAGAGGGGACAACATCCTAGCTGCTCCCTACCATCCCTCCCGGGATCCCTGTCACCAGCAGCGGTGGTGCCCATAATCACCACGACCTGTGGGTGGCGTCACGAACTATCTCCCCAAGCAAACCACCCATTTTCACTCGTGGACGAGGAGTGCTGCTCGAGTCCCTGGGTCCAGGCCCCACCGCTCGAGCCACCGAGCAGCAGCAGAAGCCCCGGACCCGAGCGTGGTGAGCGCGTCCCCTCCGCCGGCGACACTTACATGGGGCCGAGTGCAATGCGAGTCATACACCAGTGTGACTTTTTCCTTAAACAGATGTTTAGAATGCAGCAGGTTCCTTTAAATGTTAATGTTTTTATGCCTAAAGCTCATAAATGAGTATCTAATCTTAACCTATGTTTCTTTAAAAGTTTTGTTCACATCTCTCATAGTGCGTAAGTAGACTTATACATTGTTTGCTGCTCCTCTGGGAATTAAATATGCAAATTGCCTCTTCAGAGAGGAAGAGGACAATAGTTCAAGTCCAATTTCTCTCTAAAGAGTCAATATGCATACTAAATGGAACCAATAATATTGTCCATCATGTCTGATGTGTAGGAAGTATGATACAGAGCAGCTGGTATAGACCTGAGCAGATTGGTATAGTATAACTAATATGATGTAGCTTATAAGTTATTAATTGAAACCTCTGCTCATTCTGGGCTTAGTAGTCAAATGGGTGGACCTATCCTTTACTGACACTTGCATGCTCATACATGGATAGCTGACACTCACTGATTGGACTACCTACTGTATAAGCCCATAATGAACGGAGATTTCAATCAATAAATGCTAAGTATTAAAGAATCTCGAAAAAACATCAATCTTCTCAGCTCTTCCTGCTCTATAAAATGTATGCAGTATATAGTGTGTATTGAATCTGGCAGATTCCCTTTAAGGGCTTGCTCACATGAGTGTACTGTATAAAACAGACTTTATTCTACTAGACTAGATTTTATCAGATAGCTCTTTGACAAATGTTATACTATGGAGCAGTGCCAATCACTGCTTTATTTTTCATGCTGATGTGGCATGAGAAAAAAATCACAGCATGCTGCGAATGGCGGGGTAACTCAGATCACGTGCACCCATACAAGTCTATGGGTGCATGCAAAATATTGGACTGCACTCGGAGTGCAGTGTGATATATGCTGACAAAGACAATGGAGAAGATGGAGAGATTAATCTCTCTGTCTTCTCCATACCTGTGATACGATTCTCTCATGGAAGTGAATTGGATCACAGTAAATGACACTTGGCTCAAACTCTGATCAGTGTTTGAGCCAATTCATTAGCATAATTGACCCGCATATGAGATTCCACAGCCGTGTGAGCGCAGCCTACGGGGGATGACTTCTCACTGGGCAGGTGTATGGGGTTTGGGATGTCACAGCAGCCAGGCCCGGTTCCGTGACCCCGGCGGTGTCAATAAAGACAGAGTGGTTATTTACAGGGGAGGATAGAGTTTGTATTCGTGACGCCACTTATGCTTTGCAGCTAACATAGGGGTCACGGGAGATGTCTTTTGGGGCAGATGGTAGCTCAGCTGGGTTGGTGCAGCTCTTCACAGGTAGAGCTCAAGCCCCAGGTATGTTGGGAGTAGTAGTCTCCTATTGCTGTGCAGCTATATCGAGGGTAGGGCGCGGGAAGGATTGGACGACACAGAGCTTGCAGTTAAAGTTCTTTACTCACTGAGATGTCACCGCCTGTGGAGTGCCAGGTCCCACCATCATGGGCTCCAGCCGATCCCGGATAGTTCGGAGGTCAGAGCCGGTGCTTTTCTCTGTAAGGCCTTCCTCGCTGTGTTGTGTGAGTCCCCGCAGCTTGAAGCTACACTGGGACCCGAGTCCTTGTATTGGCTCCATTCCTGTCCCGAATGGCAGGCAGCACGAGTCCTTTACTGGTGCCGCTCTTTTGTCATGGCTCCTGATTCTAGTATGCTGCTGTGCCCTGGGCACTTTGTGTGGGCCAGAAGACTTGAAATCCTCTGCCCGGCGGATTCTGCTGGTGGGACTTGAAGTATCTGTAGCGCCCCTGACCTGGTCAGGCACCACTGAGTACTGCACCCATGCTGGGGGCAGTACAATACAGGTAATCTAGAAGGCTGACCAAGGTGTGACTACACAGGCGCATAGTAATCAGGTCTCACACATGTACCTTTGGGAGGACTCCTGAGAACTTCCAGGAGGGGGTGTGGCCTCCATGTCCACTCAAGGGGTGTGGTAGAGAGCCTGGTTGCTAGGTGGCATAGGCAGGCACAAAGGGGAAAGAGGAAGAAGGAGGGAGTAGCAGTCTGGAGCAGGGAGTTGAAGAGAGAGGAGTGTGGAAGTGGAGCTCGGACAGAGCAGAAGTGGAGGACCCACAAGTGAGCCGGTTTAGTGTGCAGCTCAGGGAGAGCAGAAGCAGACCCTGGAGCTGTTGCAGCCTAACAGCATCCGCGCAGTGACTACTGACGGGGGAGATCGGTCACCTGGTAGTGCCGCCCGAAATCCACCCAAGGCTAGAGAGAGCAACAGGGTGGCAAAGTAAGGGGACTGCCAGGGAGTAACCAGGCCCAAACGGGTAACAGGTCCCAGTGCAGAGATAGATCCAGCTTTCTTCTGCCAAACCTGCCTGAGGGGGCACTTCAAACCCCCAAGACGACACCACAGAGTCCGCAGCCACATAGCAAAGTGAGGGCCCATAGTTCACAGGAGGCAAGCAGCCGGAGTGACCTGGTCCAGGTTACAAGCAAATGGGCCGAAACGAGGGGAGCAGTAACTTCCTGGGTGATCCCCATAGGGACTGCAAGTCGGGGTCATCACAAACAACAAAAGGGCTAAGGAAGGCGAGTCAGTAGCCACCCTCTCAAGTCAGCCTGAAGGACGCCTGGTTTGGGCCTGGTTCATCCCAGCTACGCCCGGGTTACTCACCCTGCCTTCAACAGTGAGTAAAACCCTTGAAAGACATTCTGCTTGTGTTGAGTTATTCTGCGCCTTGTGGTTCCACACTCCTACACAGGGCCCTGGGGCTTGCCTCACTCTCGGGAGGCCACTACATCCAACTGCACCCACCATCAGCCCCAGGCACCCCCTTAATCTGCAGTGGCGGTCCCCACTGACCACAATTCCGAGAGTGGTGTCACGACAATCCTAAAAGAAGACATCTTACCTGTGACCAGAACCGTCCCACCACGTGGAGTCCCTGAAGGTAATGCACCGCTACACCGCACCTGAGGGGCTCCACAAATCCACCAGCCTAGGGCTCTGCACCCTGCTTTTTGAGCTCGGTCCTGAGGGAGCTATGGCGCAGCTCTCTCCCCAACGACCATTTTCTCCCCATGCCTCACTTGTCCCTTGGTCTGTGTTTAACTGTCTGAGGCCCCCTTCTCACGTCCGTGAAACACGTGCGTGTTTGGTCCATTTCTGTATGTACCGGAGACATGGACACACGTACTCCAATGTAATTCAATGTTTGTAGTTACACGTGCGTTTTTCCATAAGGTGCGTGTGTCCATGTGCGTGATACTTTTTTTGTCCGTAACACACGGATGCATGTCTGTTTTCTGCACGGAACACGCACACACGCACCCAATGAAAGTCTATTGGTCCGTGAGCACACGTACGTGACACAGATGCATCTCCGTATGGTCCTTGTACGTTTTGTGCTTTTTTGAAGCGATGTCGGTCATTCTTTTATTTCTGTGTATGTCAGTCAATCTCCCTCAGTCCGTCGGTCGGTCTCTCTCTTGTCTGTCCCTCTCTCAGTCTGTCGGTTAGTCTCCCCCCTCTCTCATACTCAGCGTTCCCCGATCACCGGCACGGCGCTGCACAGCTGTTAAAAAAACTCTGGCGGCTTTTACTATTTTGAAAAAGCCGGACGCTCATTATTCAATCTCGTATTCTCTGCTTTCCCCGCCCACCGGCACCTATGATTGGTTGCAGTCAGACACGCCCCCACGCTGAGTGACAGCTGTTTCACTTCAACCAATCACAGCCGCCGGTGGGAGTGTCAATATCGAGCAGAAAAAAATAAATAATTAAAAAAAAACGACTTGCGGTCCCCCCCAATTTTGATACCAGCCAGGGTAAAGCCAAACGGCTGAAGGCTGGAATTCTCAGGATGGGGAGCCCCACGTTATGGGGAACCCCCCAGCCTAACAATATCAGCCAGCTGCCACCCAGAATTGCCGCATCCTTTTGATGCGACAGTCCCGGGACTGTACCCGGCCATCATGATTTGCCCTCGTGCGGTGGCAATCAAGGTAATAAGGAGTTAATGGCAGCAGCCCATAGCTGCCACTAAGTCCTAGGTTAATCATTGCAGGCATCTATGAGACACCCCCAATGAATAACCTGTGAGTTAAAGTAAATAAACTCACACAGTTCAAAAATCCTTTATTTGAAATAATAAACAATAACAAACACCCTCGTTCACCACTTTATTAAGCCCCCAAAAACCCATCCATGTCCGACGTAATCCACGAAGGACCCGCGACGCTCTCAGCTCTGTTACATGAAGGTGACAGGAGCTGCAGTAGAACACCGCCGCTCCTGTCAGCTCCACGCAGAAACTGAGGTGAGTAGAGCGCGATCAGCGATGATGTCACTCAGGTAACTCGCGGCCACCGCTAGATCCTCCAACAGTGACAGCAAGTCGCCCGAGTGACAGCGATGAAGTCACAGGTGAGTTGCGGTCTCGGGTGGAGGACTCTAGCTAGCCGCAGGTAACCTGAGTGATGGCAGCGCTAATCGCGCTGCTCACTTCAGTCACTCAGATTACCGGTCACCGGTGAGTCCTTCACGGGTGACCGCTAATCAGTATGCGACACAGACAGAGCCACGGGATGACAATGAAGTCGGGTAAAGTTCACCCGAGTTCATTCTCATTGCGCGACGCTGTCTGCTGTCAGCGGGCATATAGCAACGACATTGTGCATCACACACGGAACATTTCACACGGGCAACACACGGACATTACACTTACGTATCTCATGCACACACGGACATTCCACACACACACAGCTTGCATACACAATCATACGGATGTCACACATACCAGAAAAGCAGACAAAAAATACGGAACACGGACCCGAAAAATGGCACGTAAGACACGCACGTGTTTTTCATGGACGTGTGAAGGGGGCCTGAATGTGTATGTCGCCTTACTCCCCAGTGTCTAGCTCCACCGCCCGGGTTGCTGAACTAGTGGGCTGGGGATCCACTACTTTAGTGATGGTCAACCCCAGGCCCTACTCTAGCCCAGTCCCAGTGGGAGGGCAGCTGACTGTATGTTATGTGGTGGTTACCGGCAATGACCTCTTCCTTACCCGGGAAGAACACTGCACCCTGTGGTGACTAAAGCCTCAGGGGCGCTACACGAGCATATAAAAAAATCGGTACCATTCTCATCCAGATGAGCTTTTTCTCACTTGTCATCTATGTGCTCTCCATATGCCAAACGTGTCTTTCTTTAGCTACCACGTCTTCCCGATCAGTTATGAAAACCTAATGGTGACTGAGTAATATTAAAAATGAGAGCAGAAAATCTCCGGCTGTGGCTAGTTTAAATATTAGGCTTGGGTCACACGAGCATGTAAAAAAATCGGTCCCATTCTTATCCAGAAAAGTGGGATGATTTTTTTTTCTCATCTCTCATCCATGTGCTGTCTGTATGGAAATCCTATTGCTACCAATCTTTTACAGGACAACTTACAGTTTTCACCTTACAGAATTGTAAAGTATCCCTAAAAATCAGATGTCGTACCAATGGACTGTATGTCATCCGATGTTATTCTTACACTGCACTAATTTCGGAGTCAAGTCACAGCATGTTGCAATTTTTTTCTCATGCCGAATACACTGTGGAAAAAACTCTGCAGTTCTACACTGTCTCATTAAATGACATTAGTCTTAGTACAATCCCTTTTTTTATTGGATTGCACTGGTCTGATTTATTCATTCATGTGAGCGAACCCGAAGGCTGAGGTCACATGGCTATGAATTCTCTTATGCGTGAAAATTGGGCTAATTATGCTGACACTCGGCTCAAATTGTGATCAGAGTGTGAGCTGAGTGTCATTATATTGTGATCAGATTCTCTCGCACGCGAAACTCAAAGCACAAGTGAGGATAAGATGGAGAACTTAATTTTTCCATCTCGTGGTCACACGGAGTTTTGCTAAAACTCGCTGAATGTCATAGCTTCATCAGACGCTGTTCACACCACAGATTCTGACACTCCACACTATGGTTTCTTGGGTGCTTCTGAGCTATACAGGCAGGCTAAGAAGTCGACCAGCTGTGTGCTTATTAATGGTCAGACCAGCAAGAATTAACTTCTGCTATCCTGAAAACCTATCACATGTACTCCCCGCCTTTTTAAGATGGTGGAATCTGTCTTCCCATGCTGACTATAGTTTACGGTTGTGTGGGTCTGTGTGCTGGTGTGTACTAGTCCTTCTGGTGATTATATTGTGTGGTGCTTGGAGTTGTGGAATTCTCTCAATGTCTTGTTGTTTACTCCTTGCTCTTATTTTCCCCCTAACCTCTTATTGTCTTATACCTTTGTGTGAGTGTACTAAGAGATTGAGTTTTGGTTTCCCCTGTCTGTCTATCTCTGTTGGTTTATCACACTCCTTTTTTCTAACTTCGCTTTATTAACAACAGAATAAGGCTACTTTCACACTTGCGTTGAACGGTATCCGTTGCATTGCGTTGTGTAACGGATGCAACGGATGTGTTGCATATAGTGACACAACGGATGCAACGGATGCTGCAAAACAACGCAATTCGTTTTGATTTTTTTTTTTTTTTTTTCCCGGTTTTACCAGCGGCAGACTATAGTGAACGATCAGCTGATCGTTCCCTGCAGCCGGCCGCTGGGTGATCAGCTGATTGCTCCCAGTAGCCGGCCGCCGGGTGATCAGCTGATCGCTCCCGCCCGCCGGGTGATCAGCTGATCGCTCCCGGCTGCCGGGTGATCAGCTGATCGCTCCCTGCAGCCGGCTGCCGGGTGATCAGCTGATCGCTCCCGGCCGCCGGGTGATCAGCTGATCGCTCCCTGCAGCCGGCTGCCGGGTGATCAGCTGATCGCTCCCGGCCGCCGGGTGATCAGCTGATCGCTCCCTGCAGCCGGCCGCCGGGTGATCAGCTGATCGCTGTCACTTGCCGGCGCCCGGGCATGCCGGCGGACGGGCGCTCAGCTGAGCGCTGTCACTTGCCGGCGGCCGGGCATGCTGGTGGCCGGTCATTCAGCTGAGCGCTGTCGCTTGCCGACGGCCGGGCGCTCAGCTGAACGTTCGGCCACCGCGAGCCAAAATAAAGTTTGATTTAAAAAAAAAAAAAAAAAAAAAAAAAAAAAGAGCATGCGCAGTGAAATCCAGAGGATTCCGCTGCTCAAAATAACGTTACATGCTGCGTTCCTCCCGCTGGGCGGAAGCAACGGAGCGTCGCCCAGCGGAAGCAACGCAGCTCCTTTTGGTACAATCCGTCAACCATACAAGTCTATGGGAAACAGCGGAATCCGTTAACGGATTCCGCTGTTTCCCAAAAGGGCGGATTGTAACGGAAGGAAAATAACGCAAGTGTGAAAGTACCCTAAGACGGAAAAGTTTGGATTACATACCATAACAAATCTCAAAAGTGTATACACGCTATGTGAACACAATGATAATGATAGGAAAGCATAAGATCTCCATAACATCAGCTGTGCCTGCACCAACATTGTTACCTATGTAAGAGGGTGTAAAGCTCAGCCGCTCCAGACCTGCATGTCTACTGTGTGTAAAATGTAATGTTTAAAGTTTATGTTCTGGTGTAATGTGTTTAAGCAGCCACTAGGTGGCCACCATGTGTAAGCTGCTTCCCTAGTACTCCTGGGCTAGAGGGAGTTAGTGAAGGGGAGGGGCTTAGTTTGAAAAAGAGCGGTTAGTAAGTCAGTTGGTGAGGAGAGTCCCTGAAGGAGAGGAGTAGACTGTGTACCGCCCCCATGCCAGCAGCCACCGCTGCTCGGATCCGGGCCTTCAGGGGTGGTGGCTCGAGGGTCTCCGGACCCGGGGGTCTCGCGGACACACCGAATAAAAAGGGGGGACGTAAATGTACGGGCTAGGCCGTATTAAGTTTGTGATGCCACCCACGGTGTGTGGTGAAATGGGACACCACCGCTGCTGTTGTGGGGCACCCGGGGGAGATGTTGTGGCAGCTAGTTGTTAACCCCGCCATGGGTAGGAATGGTTGCCCCGGGACCCAGTGTCTCATTGTGCAGGGTATAGCGACCGCAGGAAGTCTTTGTTTACTCACAGTTAATAAACCACACAAGTCTCTGGTAAATCAAGGTGCTGGTGGCCGGTGCCGCGGCCCTCACCCGCCTGGTGGTCTCTATCCTTTTCCTCTGCACTGTTTTGTGTAAGGTGGACTTCCTAGTCTGAAACTCAGGAGTCCGCTCCCGGCTGGATGTGGCCTAAGGAGCCGTGCCCACAGACGCTGGCCCATGGGATCTATGGGCCCTGGAGGTGACCATCTATCCCTATCGGTGGGCTGTTATCTTCTATGAGGGACTTTGGGTGGGACAGGACCTCTAGTCCTGGCCTCAATCGGTGAATTAACCAGTCCGCTTGTTTCCGGTGCTGGCTTCAGGGTCCGAGTACCCCCCCTTTATGCTACGTTTCCGGGTCGGTTCCTCGTGTTGGTACCGGCGGGCTACAACCCTGTCCTGGTCCACCTCGGTTCTGCCGAGCCGCCTTCCTGTCTCCTGCTGACGGAGACCACTATCTGCCTCCTAGCCAAGGCACCAGGGCTCCTACCTTGGCAACGTTCAACTTGAACTTCCTCTGCTGGAGCTACACTTAGCTCCAGCCCACACTCCTCTCCAAACTGAACTCTAAGCTCGACTGAAGCTAGACTGCTTATTTTCCCGCCCTGGGCTGTCTAGACCTCTGGGTGGGCGTGTCCCAACCACCTGGTACCGCCCACTGGTGTGTCTATCTTTCCCTAAGGAGGGTGACTAGGGTTTCTAGGTTGGCTGTGTGTTTCCTAGTGAGGGAAGGTGTTATGCAGGGGCCTATCTGTGACTACCTGGTTTTGCCAGGGCGTCACATTCCCCCTTGGTTTAATACAGACCATCCGCGGGCTGTCCGACCACCAGCATTTTTTGAACTGGAAAAGATAAAACGGGTAAAATAGATTACAAGTATACTAACATATTTACATTCAAGCATATTTTGGTTTCTTCCCTTACGGGAGGCATTTTACTTTAACGTTGCACATATAAAACCGGGACGGGACGGACCGGGTCCTTCTCACCTCATCCCCACCAAAAACAACCTGCTCCCTGGTGCCACCGCTAAGCACTGGTGCGCACCCCTTGCCCAAGTCCAGGACAGGTCCGGGTGTAGCCCAAACGGGCCGGGTAAAAAGTTCCTTACCCGGCAGTGTTTCTCAAGGGCCCCACGAGGCTCGGTCACCGGTTTTGCTGGTGACCGAGCCTCGTTCGACTCTACCGCAGGCCCTTCCTCCAGCCAGCCTCTCCAGAGACTGCGGCAGGTGAGAAGGTTGGTCGGGGGCTATTTACAAAACCCAATAGTTTATGGGTTGGCCTGCAAGTTCACGACCATTATCTTTTTAATTGCAAACGGAAACTGTTAACTGTAACGGGATCAACAGATGGTCCCAACGGGGGACTTAGCAGGGGAGGTAGCTGGGAACTGCTACCTAAACATCATCATCGGGCCTGGAGAGTGGTGGAGAGGGGCGGAAGTAGCGCTTTTCTCCCTCACTCATCCAACGCTTCACATTCAGGGCGAACCACCCCCTCTCCCCGCAGTGCTGGGTGTATATCACCAACTCTCCAGGCTCCAGGTCCCGGTCTAGGTGGCCGACAGGCAGATGCGGGGCCACATCCCTCCGGGACACAAAGATTTCGGCCTCCAGGCCCGGCTCGTATATAAAGCCCTACCCCTTTTGGGGGTTAAAGTGACGGACCTAGCCTTGATACGTCGGACCCCTCACCCGGAAAGTGGCATTCCTCAGATGGTCTTTTTCGCTGTAGGTCCGGGACAGGACCTCCACCTTCCATTTATCCCGGGTGGCAATCTCCCTGCCCACCTGGCGCCGCTGCCGCTCCCAGTACGGGGCATCTGCTGTCTGCTCCGTCTCAACCTGCGCGGGGGCCAGGCCCAGCCGGAGTCCCTCCATGCCGGCTACGACTGGCACCTTTGGCAATGGAGGGCTCTGCTGTGGCATGGCCCGCTCTGCTGCCCTGCAGCTACATCTCCGCTGTGCTTCAGGCGAGGCTGGGAGTTTGGGAGCGGCCAGCGTTGCTTGCTGTGCTGGCTTCCGTTCGGGGACCGCCTCCGCTGTGGCCGGGCGGACTGCCAGGGCCGTTGTCGTCTCGGGCGCTGCTTACTCCGGGACTGGGATCAATGTCGGGTTCAGGACCAAATGGACAACCTTCCGGGCGCTGGTCTGGCGGGGAACTGGTATGGGTGCCGGGGCGGTGACGGGCTCGCTGCTGGCGGCATCCGCTGAGGGGTCCTCGCGGGCCGACGGAACGGGTATCGCTGCCGGTGTTGGTGGCAGCGGACCCAGCGGGGTGTCAGCAACAGGTACGGGCGGCGAGGTGGCAGCGTGGTGGGCAAGGGCAGACCAGGCCCCTCAGGCTGGTCGGCCGGTCCCTGGGGGACATAGGGGCGTGGGTCGCTTACCCGCTCCTCCGAGACTGCCTCCACTTCATGGGACCGAACGGCTGCAGCTAACTCCGCCATCTCGGTCGTCAATCTTTTGAGCAGAAAGCTCACTTCCGCCTGGATCCGACAGCACATACGCTCCATCTGGGCTTCTACCCAGTCGGCTGTTCGGGGCACGGGCTCCTTCACTGCGGGCTTGCCAGACGGGTCGGCCATGCTGCATGATTGGTATCCAGGAACAAGAAGGGTGGCAGGGTTCTGGAGTCCCTGCTTTTTATCTGCTCGGTCACATGTTGCAGAATCTTCACCCGCCCCCCCTTGGTTTCTTGCCGGCACTTCTTTTTGCGGCCTGTTAGTTTCGTTTTACGACATCGGGGTTCACCTTCCTTCCGTGTTCCCAGGGGGCGGGGCTTCAGCTTTCGCGCCCTTTTCTCAGTTCAGCTAGCACCGGTCTTTGCTGCGACCGCCGCCGGTATTGGCATTCCTCCCACTCGATTTCCTGTTGCCACTGTGCGGCCTCTTGTGTAGTGGGCCGCTCCGGTCCTCCTGGCACAGCCGGTAGGTTAAGGGTGGGTCCTTCCGCAGCCGCAGTCTGCTTCGGGCGTCCTCTGCCCAGGCTAGTCGCTACTAGTGCGGCTACCGCAGCTTGCTGTTTTCCTGGAGTCTCCATCTTGCTCGGAGTCAGCGTTTCTGTTAATGGCGTCGGGGTCAGTGGAGATGCTGGAGGAAGTGGAGGCGGGCTTACTTTTCCCGCTGTTGGGTATACTCCACCCCCAGTCTCACACATCAGGTCGACCCCTACGCGGCGGTTCTTCTTTTTCTCTGGAACACCGCCCACTTCACATATCTTCCTTCGTGCCCTGGGACCGGCACCTCCCCTCTTTGGGCGGAGTACTCCGAACTTCTTTTTCGGCACCGGCCAGCCCCAGGCTCTTCTTTTGGCACCAATTCTGCGCGCGCTTTCTGTGTCTTCACAGACAACGGCCATCTTGCCGCCATCTTGTGCCCGGTCCAACGCCTTAGGCACTTCTTCCTCTTCCCACCATGGGATCGGGACTCTTTTCCAATAATCTGGATCCAGTGTCCTCGGCATCACTTGATCTCCTTCTTCTTGGAGCGGGACCCCTTGCATATGATCCGGATCCTGCCGACTACGCCACATGTAACGGGGTGCCAGGGGCGCCTCTGGGCTTGTAGTCGTGGCCCCTTCTGTCAGGCTTACCCCTGGCTCCGCCGTCACTATCGGGACGGGAGATGTCTGGGTGGGGCAGAGTGTGGTGGTGCAGATGTCGTCCGGCGCACAAATACTCTTCAGGCATGGTTCAATGCAAATAACAAACATGTTTTATTCTTCGCACAATTCTCCACACTTGGCAGTAACAAAATACAGTGCTGTGGCACTTCCTTTAGCTGAGGGAAAGCCTGCCCTAGCGTCCCCTCAAGTGGGTGACTTGCCTGACTACTCCTCTTCGCCCGGCTCCCACTTCTGGCTACCCACGGCCCAGACCCACACCGGACTGCTTGACCCTACGAGGTTCCGCCCGCTCCTGTTCTCTCCGGCTTCCCTGAACTTCAGCTCCCTTCTTTCTTTCTTTCTTTCTGCCCACTCAGCTCCACACTCTGCCCCTGGCTGTTTCTTCTCTCCCGTCCCGGACACAACTGCCTTCAGCACACACTTCCTTTCCCCCTAAGCTGCCGGCTCCTCCTCCCTCCTCTACAGTTTCTATGGGGACAGCATTAACCACTTCAGAGAAAACCTGTGCTTCCTTGTAAGGGGTCTGCCCACCCCTTACACCTGTCCCAGTCCACCTCGGTTCTGCCGAGCAGTCTTCCCATCTCCTGCTGACGGAGACCACCTTCTGCCTCCTAGCCAAGGCACCAGGGCTCCTAACCTGGCATCGTTCAACTTGAACTTCCTCTGCTGGAACTACACTTAGCTCCAGCCCACACTCCTCTCCAAACTGAACTCTAAGCTCGACTGAAGCTAGACTGCTTTTTTTCCCGCCCTAGGCTGTCTAGACCCCTGGGTGGGCATGTCCCAACCCACTGGTGTGTCTATCTTTCCCTAAGGGGGGTGACTAGGGTTTCTAGGTTGGCTGTGTGGTTCCTAGTGAGGGAAGGTGTTATGCAGGGGCCTATCTGTGACTACCTGGTTTGGCCAGGGTGTCACAACTGCATCTGTGGGAGACATGGTGAAGGAAAACCCCAATATCTTTGATTTGGCATAGCTTTCCTGGCCAAATACGGGTATCGGACACGTAATGGGGCCCGGGTGGTGGCCATTCCCTGGCGGATACTGAACGAGCCCCCTCAGTCAGCAGAAGGTCAGTGAGTCCTTGAGAGAAAAGTAGGGCCTGACTGACTGAAAAAACTGTTGTTTCTGCCATGATCAATGAAGCTGAAGGACAGGATGAGGAGCTTAGGGACCCCAACGGGAGCCCGAATACCAGGGAAGTGGCTGGCCGGTAAATAGAATGTAACGCCGGTTGCTAATAGCAACAAAGGTAGTAGAGGATCGGAGTGTGTAGCAAAGACCGTATTGCAAATGTCTGATGTGACCCCTGTATCCAAGCAAGAGTGTGCCCGCCTCAGGCTAGATAAGAAACTGTATTTGATGTTGACAAGTAAAGACTGGTTGAAAGAACCTGTGTCAGTGCTTGTGACGCATGAAAAAAAGTATGCTTCTTACTGTATTGCACTAAAGTGGTGGTTGGGGTGCAGAAGAAGAACACTGGGCCTGTACGGCAGCCAAAAAGCAGACTCTGCCATGACTACCACCACAACCCGCCACCCATCTAATACCTACATGCTTCGACGTTTATTTGTCCGGCATATACTTACATATAGTATGTAGACAACCTTACTCAGTGTGGTCTGAAATAACTAAACCTGAAAAAACAAGAATATATAACAGTGACAACCATATACTTTCTAAGGCCTCTTTCACACGTCAGTGATTCTGGTACGTTTGTGCTTTTTTTTAAACGTACCAGAATCACTGACATACGCAGACCCATTATAATGAATGGGTCT
Organism: Anomaloglossus baeobatrachus; assembly: GCF_048569485.1. Lineage (NCBI taxonomy): Eukaryota > Metazoa > Chordata > Amphibia > Anura > Aromobatidae > Anomaloglossus > Anomaloglossus baeobatrachus. The sequence goes on along the minus strand of NC_134354.1, from coordinate 334,638,206 downwards.
GCTCACACGTCAGTGATTTTTCACTGCATGTGTCTCCGTGCAGCGTACCCGCGTGTGCGTGATTGCTGCACGGAGACATGTCCATTTTTTTCTGACATCAGTGATGTTCCATGGACCACGCAGTAGTGTGGTCCGTGAAACACGTGCCAGAAAAAAACGTGCATTTAAAATAATAAACATTTTAACTCACCCGGCGTCCAGCGATGTCCTGTGCAGCCTGCTGCTTCTAAGCCGGCTGATTACTGTCGCGCATATTCATTATGCGCGACACAGCCGACCCGGAAGCAGCTGCTGCAGGGGTCACCGCCGGCCGGATGCTGCACCGCGGGAGGATTCAGCACCATGGAGAGCGGGAGCGGGCGCAGGTGAGTTGATTTCTAAGTGCAATCACGGGCCACGGAGAACGGAGCCCGGATTGCACTTAGACAACCCACGTGTGCCGTGATTCACGGCACACGCAGGTACATGTGCGTGTTTTACACGCCAGTGAAAAACGTCACTGTTTTTCACTGACGTGTGAAACGGGCCTTACTATATCACTGCAAAATGCTCCATCATCAAACTTAAGAGAGGGGTCTGCTACAATAATAGTGATCACCTTTAGGCTTCTGTGAGTGTGGTGGGGGAGGAGTACCACAAGTCCCAAATTTTATTGCATTTTTTTGGACGTCCCCTATTGTAGTATACCACTCGTTCGTAAGGTATAACCGAGTTAACTATTTTGACCCAAGATCTTACTGTCGGATCCGAGCCCCCCATCCATCTCAAGGTTATCAATTTCCTAGCCATGAACATGGTTTCCCTGAGTAGTATTCTCATGTAATGGTACCCCACTTGCTCCTCCATTACCCCAAATAAGCACAGCAAAAGATCACATGGAATGGGTATCGACACAATTGATAATAAGGAAGTCACCTCTTCCAGAACGCAGATATAATTGGGCAGCTCCATACCATATGTGTAAAATTCGTTTCCGAGAAATTACATCACGGACATTCCGATGTCCGGGAGTGACCCATAGTAAACAGGTGAGTGAGTGTGAGATATGCCTGATGGGTAAAGTAGCACTGTATCAGCTTATTATTGATGGATGCCGATAACATAGTTGAAGATTCCAAAACCTCCTCCCACTCTCCCTGTAGAGAGGTAATCAAAAGTTTCCGTTTGTCCTGAGCCGGCAAGGGGTGGACTCAACTCAGACTAACAACAGGTAGGTATAGATAGCCGATATCATACACTGGTGCCCCTGTGACCTCAAAATGCCTATCATCGGAAATGACAATATCAATTCCCCTGTCTCTGTTCTCTGCAAATGGGATTGATTCAGTGTGCGAAGTTGCAGGTATATGAAAAACTGAGATTGCTGAATATTATATTCGATTTGTATTTGCCCAAATGATTTAAAAGTAATGGCTCCTGAAACAAAGAGATCCCCTAACACAAGGACTTTGTGAGTGACCCAGAACTGTGCCGAGGGATGATCCTCTAGGGTGGCGAAGTAGGCATTACCCCATTGTGGTAGCTCTGCCACTGTCCCCTTAAATTGCACTACTTTCTAAGTTTGTCGCCATACTGATCGCGCCAACCTGAGGATAGGCAACAGCTTCACCACACCTGGTCTGTCCGACTCTAAAAAGCCCAACAGACAGTCTGTCACCACCGCACGTGCCAAATGATCCTCTGAGTTAGGCAGTCGACAATCTGGCATCCAGGGTCTAACGCCTTCAGTTGTCCCGCTAGCTAGTACAGAAAAAATTCCAGTAAGGCCATCCCTCCCATTGACTTGGATCTCTGCAGAATAGACAACCGGAGTTTAGGCCTAGACTTTCCCCATATAAATGAGGAGGTGAGCAAGTTAAGTATTTAGAAGAATGACCTGGGCACCAGTATCGCACTATGTTGTAAGGTATAACTAAGCTTCGGGAGCAATATCATTTTAAGTTTATCCTCCTAACTACCGAGAGTGGCAGGACACAAGGCACACTTCTACCAGGCGGTAGAACGGTAAGATCCTGTGACGTCAAGTTGTCGCGGGTGGGGAGGGCGCTGCGCTCACCACGCTCGGGTCCGGCGCTGCTGCTGCTGCTCGGTGGCTCGAGCGGTGGGCCGGATCCGGGGACTCGAGCGGCGCTCCTCGCCCGTGAATGAAAGGGGATGATTTCTGGGTTTGGGAAGTCAGTCCGTGACGCCACCCACGGTTTGTGGTGATAATGGGACACCACCGCTGCTCTGGACGGGGATCCCGGGAGCGATGACAGGCAGCAGCTGAGGTGTTTCTCTCCCCTCCGTGGGTAGGGGGTTTGGTGGTCCCGGGGCCCGGTGATAGCGACTGGAGGGTGGATGGCAGGAGTTGGGGAGGTGCAGGGTCGTGGGGGGCAGCGCAGTGCCAGATGGCACGGTGGTACTCACTCAGCCATGAACGTACACGGAGTCTCTGGTAAAACAAACGGCCGGATGGACGGGTCCCACAGACGGCTGCGGTGGTCACTCCCGGTAGGTTGGCGGTGACTGTCTCTCCCTGCACCTTTGATGTTTTTCCGGCTTCCCACCGGTGACCCGCTCCCCAGCGGTGTATTTGCCAGAGGAGCCCCTTTTGCCCGCAGGCTCTGGCCCTGGGAACTCTAGCTGTGGCAGTAGCTGTATTTCCCTTAACGGTTGAGCGGTTGCCTTCAATCGGGTCTTTGCTGCTGGGAAACCCCGGAGGTTCCCATCGCTGACGGATTTGACCAGTTTAACGGCGACTCCAAGCCTGGTCGGGGTCCGTAGGCCCTGCCGAATGATGCTGGCTTCTCTTCGCTCCCCGGTCCGGTACCGGCGGGTCACCGCCCGTCCCCGGTCCTTACGGTTGTGCGTCAATCGGCCTCGCCTGCAGACGGTCACCACCGTCTGCCAACCTTGCTGTTTGTGCCCGGGCCACGTACCCGGACACGGCCAGTCTGCTCCACTACCACTTCCCTCAACTCTCAAACTCAACTCTCCCTGTTCTCCTTTCCTTTTCCCGCCTCCAGGACTGTGAACTCCTCGGTGGGTGGAGCCAACCACCTGGCTCCACCCCACCTGGTGTGGACATCAGCCCCAGGAGGGAGGCAACAAGGATTTGTGTGTGACTCTGGTGTTCCTAACCGGGGTGTGGGGTGTGTTGTTGCTGTATCTGTGACGTCCTGGCTTGTCCAGGGCGCCACACCTCATCTCTGGGCCGTGCAGCAGTGTGGTGAGGTCATCACTCTGAGACCTCATTACACTCCTTCAACAGCGGCTGAGGTGGCGAGGACACGGCAGCCAGTGGGGACAGGTAAGCGCTGTAAGCTGAAGACGATCGCTGGGGGGGCCCGCTGACCTCTGGTTGGGGGATGCTGTTCTCTGCCGGGGCCCACTGACATCTGCGAGGGCGGCGGCGCAGATCTCTGCCCGGGCCCACTGATCTCTGCTAGGGGGGGCGCTGATCTCTGATGGGGAACCGCTGATCTCTACTGGAGGGGGCAGCTGATCTCTTCCTGGGACTGCCGATCTCTGCTGGGGGGGGGGGACTGATCTCTGCCCAGGCCTGCTGATCTCTGCTGGGGGGGGGGGAACGCTGATCTCTGCCCGGGCCCGCTGATCTCTGCTGGGGGGGCCGCTGATCTCTGCCCGGGCCCTCTGATCTCTGCCCGGGCCCTATGATCTCTGATGGGGGGGCGCTGATCTCTGACTGGGCCCGCTGATCTCTGCCCAGGGCTGCTGATCTCTGCTGGGAGGGGCCGCTGATCTCTGCCTGGGCCCGCTGATCTCTGCTGGGGGGGTGCTGATCTCTGCTCGTGGGTGGCCGCCCGCTGACTGCAGGCCTGCCGACCCCAGCCCCTGTCTTGCTTCAGCTAGATCAGGGGTGGGGAACCTCCACCCCGTGGTTTCCTGCCTCCCTCTGCTGTGAGCCTCCTGCCTCCCTCTGCTGTGAGTCTCCTGCCTCCCGCTGCTGTGAGCCTCTTGCCTCCCTTTGCTGTGAGCCTCCTGCCTCCATTTGCTGTGACCCTCCTGCCTCCCTTTGCTGTGAGCCTCCTGCCTCCCTCTGCTGTGAGTCTCCTTCCTCTCTGTTGTGAGCCTCCTGCCTCTCTGCTGTGAGCCTCCTGCCTATCTGCTGTGAGCCTTCTGCCTCCCTACTGTGAGCCTCCTGCCTTTCTGCTGTGAGCCTTCTGCCTCCCTACTGTGAGCCTCCTGCCTCCCTGCTGTGAGCCTCCTGCCTCTCTGCTGTGAGCCTCCTGCCTCTCTGCTGTGAGCCTCCTGCCTCTCTGCTGGGAGCCTCCTGCCACCCTCGCAGTGCTGTGTGCCACCCTTTGCAGTGCTGTGTGCCTCCCTCCAGTGCTGTCTGTGCTCCCTCAGTCCTGTTCATGTCCTCCAGTTCTGTTTGTGCCCGTCTAGTGTTGTCCGTGTCACCGCCAGTGCTGTCTGTGCCTAGCAGTACTGTTCGAGGACCAGTCCCTCCTGCTGTGATGTGTGTATATGTCCCCAGCCCTTCCTGTGATATATACATTTGTACTCAGCCCCTCCTGTGATGTAATACAACAAAGAATTTGTCCCCAAATCAGGCAACAAATAAGTGGTTCATGTTAAAACATAATTTTTATTACATACTTTAAAAACACATTACAACCATTAAAAAACAGAGAACAATCCTGTGGGGACCTGACATATACCCAGACACAAAATTAAATAACATTCATCAACAGGAATTTTGTTATAATAATATCTGGCTTCCAAAAAACCCTTAGATTAATTTGTGTGCATCCACTATATATATATAAACTGTGATACACAAGATAGAATTAAAGTGCCAAAAATCACACTATTGCATGCTGCCCTATTTCCCATGCATTGTTTTATACATAGTCATGCTGCTAGTGAACTACCATACAGACACTGGGGCGCTATCCGCAATTAAGATTTGTAATTATATAGTCCACACTAAATGGGTTTTAAAGTGCCGATTTCGTGCTATTGCCTACTGCCCTATTGCAATGAATAACAATTCCTGATACCTTTAAGCCAAAATAGCTACCTGATTTTGAATAATCACAGGATCTGGGTGATCGGTCCCTCCACCCCAACGCCGTTTCGCCCTTGCTTCTTCCGGGGGCGTGTCTAATGGTAAATGGGGCTGTCTATTTATGGAAACGTCGGAGTCTATTTAGTGGAAACAGCTGACCGCTTGTAAGTGATGCTCGTTGTGAGGGGTGTGTACTGGCTGCAGAATCCGGCTTGTGGTTCCTCCCACAGGAACTAACCCCGTCGCGCGTGTGGAACGCAGGCCTGACACGCAAGCCCCGTCTCCATGTACGCGCGACCAGGAAGTTCGGAGGTCCTCAGTCTGATTCTGCGCACTAACGCTCACAAGGGACATAGAAAAAATCTCACGAAATGTGAGATCGCAAGAAACTTGATCTATAAATATTCAATGAGCATGATCACAGCTTTATTACAGACAATACCTGCAAGAATGTGGAGATATACCTATCTATATTACATTATACTAAATCATAAATGAGTGAATCTATTTAATTTGTTATAACCTATTATGTTATTTAAAAAATACGGGGCGGCTAAGTCAAACTGGGTCAGCATTTAACCCTATTGTCATATACCCATAATTAAATTCTATACCCTCTCCAAACCTATCACTGAAAATAAATCTATCCATAAAAAATTACCACCTATATATATATAATAAATAATAAATAATAAATACACTGTATAAAAAACACAGTATAAAAAATACATTGTACAAAAATAGGCTATATAACAATACATATATAAATATACCCAGCATGTCCATCTTATCTTTAATTCATATATTTAACCCCATACTAACTAAACCCCAATGAACTAATGTGCCATATTATTAATTTTATACTACCATTTTAATTAAATTTAATCAATTAATTCTCCCATGTGAATGTACGTATAGATGATGTAAAAATACCGTATAAAGCTAAAATATTAATGTGCCTAGAATAATGTAATCTATATTACACCTAATACACCTATAACCAAGTATCAATGTAACCCTGGAATTGACAATATCTATGACCTACTCAATAACAAAACCCCTCCCACATTAAAATACAAGATCAAAAATTGCAAAAGATCTTCTCCAAATCATCAAGACGACCACTCAGATGATGACTCTCAATTCCATCCGAGAAACGAGACCACCGAAATTAACACTCCGATATATAGAACTGAAAATGAATAAAAGAAGTTAAAACCAATAAAACAAGACAGACTCAACCCACCCATAAAAGACCTCGCACAGTATACTATCTAAACGCTCAGGAAAGCAAGAAATGCATTACAAAAAAGAGCCGAAACCTAAGTTTTCATTTAGACCTTGAGGCGAGAGGGTCCCCAATCTATAAATCCACCGGCTCTCGGTCTGAGCCAGAATTTTTCCCAAATCTCCTCCTCTCAAACCAAGAGAAACTTGATCTATACCTTTGAAGACAATTTCATTTGATTTACATCCATGATGGATCTTGAAATGCTTAGGCAATGTCTTGAGTGATGAAATATCATCAACTTCTTTGGCATTCTCAATATCACGTATGTGCTCACGCACACGTACCTTCAATTCGCGTGTTGTTAATCCTATATAGATCTTATTGCACGTGCATTGGGCATGATAAATAACCCCCTTGGATGCACAATTTAATAACTTACGGATTTCAAAAGTACGTGATCCATCAAAATTACAGAAGGTTTTCGCTTTCTTCATATTGATACAGGCTTTGCACATATTACATGGAAAAAAACCTTGAATTAAACTGGTGGTCCGATTAGAAGTAAGTGTTGGAGGTTCGTAATGGCTCCTTACTAAATAATCACGCAAGTTCCTCGATCTACGCGCAACCATGAGAGGACGAGATGGCAAAACTTTTTTCAGGATAGGGTCCATCATTAAGACATTCCAGTGATTTTCCAGAATAGTCCTGACTTCCCTCCACTGTGAATTGAACGTCGTAATAAACCTCAATTGGTTATCCGTACCTCGAGTTTTCTTTTTACTGCTAAATAGCAAGTCATTCCTATCGGCCTGAACTGCCTTCTTGAAGCCATTCTTGATATTACGGCGGCTATAGCCCCTCTCTTCAAAACACTCAGCCAAATCCTTTGATTGATCTATAAAGGCCCCATTCTCTGAGCAAATTCTCTTGGCTCTGAGAAACTGGCCAACCGGTATGCCTCTCTTTGTAGATGTAGGATGGGATGAGGAGGCATGAAGGAATGAATTCGTAGATGTTGGTTTCCTATACATATTGGTAATCAGATCACCATTATCAGAGACATCAATCTTAATATCTAAGAATTCAATACTACGGCCATATTTATATGTAAGCCGGATGTTCTGGTCATTAGTATTAAGTTTGGTGATAAATGCCTCTAGATGTTTAATTGATCCTTCCCAAATAAACCAAATATCATCTATGAATCTCATCCATTCCTTTACCTGTGAGATCTCCGATATTGACTCATTCAAGAAAATATCCCGTTCCCAGGCACCAAGAAAAAGATTGGCATAAGAGGGGGCACAAGATGCCCCCATTGCCGTGCCCTGAGCTTGCAAGAAGTATTTGTTCTTGAAGATAAACACATTGTGTGTCAACACAAATTCAAGCAAGATAAGAAGCAGCTTAATCAGAGGCTTATCCAAGCTGCTCATATTCAGAAACAGAGCTGTTGCTTTTAAACCATCCTCATGCCTTATAGACGTGTAGAGGGACTCCACATCCGCCGTGACCATAACCATGTCATCACTTAGATTCACATGGTTAAGTTTTGGAAGGCAGATGTGGTGTCCCTCAAATATGATGGTAAAGAAAGTACAAGGGGCTTCAAATAATAATCAATCATTACTCCAATTTGTTCACAAAGACCCCCATTGCCCGATATAATCGGTCGACCTGGAGGGTCCAGGGGGTCCTTGTGAATCTTCGGAATAAGATAAAAGGTTGGGGTACGAGGATGTAAGTTGATAATAAAGTCCAAACATTTCTTTGGAACAATGCCCTCCTCCACTGCCCCTTCCAAGATCTTAATTAAGTCACCCTTAAAGGCCGGTATGGGATTGGTCCACAATTTCTTGTAACACCTAGTGTCATTAAGCAACCTGAATGCCTGCCTCTCATACATCTCAGAGGGCCAGACAACCAGGTTGCCCCCCTTGTCCGCTGGTTTGAACAAGATTTCCTCCATAGTTTGTAATTTCTCAAGGGCCTTTCGTTCCTGCCACTTAAGATTAGAGACCTCTCTCGCCTGTTTTGGGAGATGTTCAAGATCGGCTGTCACCAATTTGGTGAAAATATCTATTGCTGGACACAAATTTAATGAGGGGAACGTCTTGGATTTATTAAAGAAATGTATGGGGAACTTACTACAATCTTGTGTCATATTTTCCTCCAATAGATCCTCCAAGATTTCCAAAGCCTTCTGTTCCTCTTCAGTTTGAAAACTTTCCTGACAATCATTTTTGTGATGTATACATTTAAGGATCATTTTTCTTGCAAAGAGATGAGTGTCCTTCACCGACGTGAATACATCTGCGTAATGAGATGGAGAGAAAGTAACTCCTTTTTCTAACACCCTGATTTCAGTGTCAGTAAAACAGTGTTTGGAAAGATTGATCACCTTGAACTGATCTGTCCTTTTTTGATTTCTATTCTTAGAAAAAATCTCTGGAAATCTCTTTTCTTTATTTTGAGTTCTTGTTCTGCGGGAGATTTCCCCACTCTCTTCCACATCACTAGATGACGTATATTGATCAGAATGAGAGGTATAGCCTCTACTAGATGGACTCTCTGGATTACTTGGTGTCTCATTTTTCTTGGTTTTATTTTTTATCTGCCATCTAAAGACCTTTCCTGTTTCAAAATCTGCTACATCTCTTTGAAATTTTTTCACTTTCCCTAGACTAATTTCATGCTCCCATTTATCCAGATCTTTATCGATATCTTCCATGAGCTTTTCCAATTTTTTTTGGATCACAGTCCTTCTTAATCAATTCAAACAATCTATCTACTTCCAAATCTATTTTGGTCAAAGCTAATGAATTATTTTCAATGATGATTTCAATAAATGCTAGTGAGCAAGAATTAGCTGCTTTACTCCATTTATTCACCAACGCCTCATTATCAAGGTCAAATGAAGGAAACAGGTGGATCCGAAGCCCCCTAGGCACAATGTTTTGTTTAAGATAATTATCTAGTGACATTCGGTTCCACCATAGTTTCGTCTTCTTATGTAAAGCATTTCTGTACTGACGAATCAACTCATTTCTATCTGCAGAGGTCTCAGACGAAACACCAGGATTACTCTGTTTAAACAAATCAACTGCTTTGTCATACCAAGACTTTTCTTTCGCCTTGAAATCCATATCAATGGTATACACTGTCAAAAAAACAGTAAAGATGCAATTAATCAACAAGATACCAAAATTACTCATGCCACTTGTAACAAGTAATACAACAAAGAATTTGTCCCCAAATCAGGCAACAAATAAGTGGTTCATGTTAAAACATAATTTTTATTACATACTTTAAAAACACATTACAACCATTAAAAAACAGAGAACAATCCTGTGGGGACCTGACATATACCCAGACACAAAATTAAATAACATTCATCAACAGGAATTTTGTTATAATAATATCTGGCTTCCAAAAAACCCTTAGATTAATTTGTGTGCATCCACTATATATATATAAACTGTGATACACAAGATAGAATTAAAGTGCCAAAAATCACACTATTGCATGCTGCCCTATTTCCCATGCATTGTTTTATACATAGTCATGCTGCTAGTGAACTACCATACAGACACTGGGGCGCTATCCGCAATTAAGATTTGTAATTATATAGTCCACACTAAATGGGTTTTAAAGTGCCGATTTCGTGCTATTGCCTACTGCCCTATTGCAATGAATAACAATTCCTGATACCTTTAAGCCAAAATAGCTACCTGATTTTGAATAATCACAGGATCTGGGTGATCGGTCCCTCCACCCCAACGCCGTTTCGCCCTTGCTTCTTCCGGGGGCGTGTCTAATGGTAAATGGGGCTGTCTATTTATGGAAACGTCGGAGTCTATTTAGTGGAAACAGCTGACCGCTTGTAAGTGATGCTCGTTGTGAGGGGTGTGTACCGGCTGCAGAATCCGGCTTGTGGTTCCTCCCACAGGAACTAACCCCGTCGCGCGTGTGGAACGCAGGCCTGACACGCAAGCCCCGTCTCCATGTACGCGCGACCAGGAAGTTCGGAGGTCCTCAGTCTGATTCTGCGCACTACCGCTCACAAGGGACATAGAAAAAATCTCACGAAATGTGAGATCGCAAGAAACTTGATCTATAAATATTTAATGAGCATGATCACAGCTTTATTACAGACAATACCTGCAAGAATGTGGAGATATACCTATCTATATTACATTATACTAAATCATAAATGAGTGAATCTATTTAATTTGTTATAACCTATTATGTTATTTAAAAAATACGGGGCGGCTAAGTCAAACTGGGTCAGCATTTAACCCTATTGTCATATACCCATAATTAAATTCTATACCCTCTCCAAACCTATCACTGAAAATAAATCTATCCATAAAAAATTACCACCTATATATATATAATAAATAATAAATAATAAATACACTGTATAAAAAACACAGTATAAAAAATACATTGTACAAAAATAGGCTATATAACAATACATATATAAATATACCCAGCATGTCCATCTTATCTTTAATTCATATATTTAACCCCATACTAACTAAACCCCAATGAACTAATGTGCCATATTATTAATTTTATACTACCATTTTAATTAAATTTAATCAATTAATTCTCCCATGTGAATGTACGTATAGATGATGTAAAAATACCGTATAAAGCTAAAATATTAATGTGCCTAGAATAGTGTAATCTATATTACACCTAATACACCTATAACCAAGTATCAATGTAACCCTGGAATTGACAATATCTATGACCTACTCAATAACAAAACCCCTCCCACATTAAAATACAAGATCAAAAATTGCAAAAGATCTTCTCCAAATCATCAAGACGACCACTCAGATGATGACTCTCAATTCCATCCGAGAAACGAGACCACCGAAATTAACACTCCGATATATAGAACTGAAAATGAATAAAAGAAGTTAAAACCAATAAAACAAGACAGACTCAACCCACCCATAAAAGACCTCGCACAGTATACTATCTAAACGCTCAGGAAAGCAAGAAATGCATTACAAAAAAGAGCCGAAACCTAAGTTTTCATTTAGACCTTGAGGCGAGAGGGTCCCCAATCTATAAATCCACCGGCTCTCGGTCTGAGCCAGAATTTTTCCCAAATCTCCTCCTCTCAAACCAAGAGAAACTTGATCTATACCTTTGAAGACAATTTCATTTGATTTACATCCATGATGGATCTTGAAATGCTTAGGCAATGTCTTGAGTGATGAAATATCATCAACTTCTTTGGCATTCTCAATATCACGTATGTGCTCACGCACACGTACCTTCAATTCGCGTGTTGTTAATCCTATATAGATCTTATTGCACGTGCATTGGGCATGATAAATAACCCCCTTGGATGCACAATTTAATAACTTACGGATTTCAAAAGTACGTGATCCATCAAAATTACAGAAGGTTTTCGCTTTCTTCATATTGATACAGGCTTTGCACATATTACATGGAAAAAAACCTTGAATTAAACTGGTGGTCCGATTAGAAGTAAGTGTTGGAGGTTCGTAATGGCTCCTTACTAAATAATCACGCAAGTTCCTCGATCTACGCGCAACCATGAGAGGACGAGATGGCAAAACTTTTTTCAGGATAGGGTCCATCATTAAGACATTCCAGTGATTTTCCAGAATAGTCCTGACTTCCCTCCACTGTGAATTGAACGTCGTAATAAACCTCAATTGGTTATCCGTACCTCGAGTTTTCTTTTTACTGCTAAATAGCAAGTCATTCCTATCGGCCTGAACTGCCTTCTTGAAGCCATTCTTGATATTACGGCGGCTATAGCCCCTCTCTTCAAAACACTCAGCCAAATCCTTTGATTGATCTACAAAGGCCCCATTCTCTGAGCAAATTCTCTTGGCTCTGAGAAACTGGCCAACCGGTATGCCTCTCTTTGTAGATGTAGGATGGGATGAGGAGGCATGAAGGAATGAATTCGTAGATGTTGGTTTCCTATACATATTGGTAATCAGATCACCATTATCAGAGACATCAATCTTAATATCTAAGAATTCAATACTACGGCCATATTTATATGTAAGCCGGATGTTCTGGTCATTAGTATTAAGTTTGGTGATAAATGCCTCTAGATGTTTAATTGATCCTTCCCAAATAAACCAAATATCATCTATGAATCTCATCCATTCCTTTACCTGTGAGATCTCCGATATTGACTCATTCAAGAAAATATCCCGTTCCCAGGCACCAAGAAAAAGATTGGCATAAGAGGGGGCACAAGATGCCCCCATTGCCGTGCCCTGAGCTTGCAAGAAGTATTTGTTCTTGAAGATAAACACATTGTGTGTCAACACAAATTCAAGCAAGATAAGAAGCAGCTTAATCAGAGGCTTATCCAAGCTGCTCATATTCAGAAACAGAGCTGTTGCTTTTAAACCATCCTCATGCCTTATAGACGTGTAGAGGGACTCCACATCCGCCGTGACCATAACCATGTCATCACTTAGATTCACATGGTTAAGTTTTGGAAGGCAGATGTGGTGTCCCTCAAATATGATGGTAAAGAAAGTACAAGGGGCTTCAAATAATAATCAATCATTACTCCAATTTGTTCACAAAGACCCCCATTGCCCGATATAATCGGTCGACCTGGAGGGTCCAGGGGGTCCTTGTGAATCTTCGGAATAAGATAAAAGGTTGGGGTACGAGGATGTAAGTTGATAATAAAGTCCAAACATTTCTTTGGAACAATGCCCTCCTCCACTGCCCCTTCCAAGATCTTAATTAAGTCACCCTTAAAGGCCGGTATGGGATTGGTCCACAATTTCTTGTAACACCTAGTGTCATTAAGCAACCTGAATGCCTGCCTCTCATACATCTCAGAGGGCCAGACAACCAGGTTGCCCCCCTTGTCCGCTGGTTTGAACAAGATTTCCTCCATAGTTTGTAATTTCTCAAGGGCCTTTCGTTCCTGCCACTTAAGATTAGAGACCTCTCTCGCCTGTTTTGGGAGATGTTCAAGATCGGCTGTCACCAATTTGGTGAAAATATCTATTGCTGGACACAAATTTAATGAGGGGAACGTCTTGGATTTATTAAAGAAATGTATGGGGAACTTACTACAATCTTGTGTCATATTTTCCTCCAATAGATCCTCCAAGATTTCCAAAGCCTTCTGTTCCTCTTCAGTTTGAAAACTTTCCTGACAATCATTTTTGTGATGTATACATTTAAGGATCATTTTTCTTGCAAAGAGATGAGTGTCCTTCACCGACGTGAATACATCTGCGTAATGAGATGGAGAGAAAGTAACTCCTTTTTCTAACACCCTGATTTCAGTGTCAGTAAAACAGTGTTTGGAAAGATTGATCACCTTGAACTGATCTGTCCTTTTTTGATTTCTATTCTTAGAAAAAATCTCTGGAAATCTCTTTTCTTTATTTTGAGTTCTTGTTCTGCGGGAGATTTCCCCACTCTCTTCCACATCACTAGATGACGTATATTGATCAGAATGAGAGGTATAGCCTCTACTAGATGGACTCTCTGGATTACTTGGTGTCTCATTTTTCTTGGTTTTATTTTTTATCTGCCATCTAAAGACCTTTCCTGTTTCAAAATCTGCTACATCTCTTTGAAATTTTTTCACTTTCCCTAGACTAATTTCATGCTCCCATTTATCCAGATCTTTATCGATATCTTCCATGAGCTTTTCCAATTTTTTTTGGATCACAGTCCTTCTTAATCAATTCAAACAATCTATCTACTTCCAAATCTATTTTGGTCAAAGCTAATGAATTATTTTCAATGATGATTTCAATAAATGCTAGTGAGCAAGAATTAGCTGCTTTACTCCATTTATTCACCAACGCCTCATTATCAAGGTCAAATGAAGGAAACAGGTGGATCCGAAGCCCCCTAGGCACAATGTTTTGTTTAAGATAATTATCTAGTGACATTCGGTTCCACCATAGTTTCGTCTTCTTATGTAAAGCATTTCTGTACTGACGAATCAACTCATTTCTATCTGCAGAGGTCTCAGACGAAACACCAGGATTACTCTGTTTAAACAAATCAACTGCTTTGTCATACCAAGACTTTTCTTTCGCCTTGAAATCCATATCAATGGTATACACTGTCAAAAAAACAGTAAAGATGCAATTAATCAACAAGATACCAAAATTACTCATGCCACTTGTAACAAGTAATACAACAAAGAATTTGTCCCCAAATCAGGCAACAAATAAGTGGTTCATGTTAAAACATAATTTTTATTACATACTTTAAAAACACATTACAACCATTAAAAAACAGAGAACAATCCTGTGGGGACCTGACATATACCCAGACACAAAATTAAATAACATTCATCAACAGGAATTTTGTTATAATAATATCTGGCTTCCAAAAAACCCTTAGATTAATTTGTGTGCATCCACTATATATATATAAACTGTGATACACAAGATAGAATTAAAGTGCCAAAAATCACACTATTGCATGCTGCCCTATTTCCCATGCATTGTTTTATACATAGTCATGCTGCTAGTGAACTACCATACAGACACTGGGGCGCTATCCGCAATTAAGATTTGTAATTATATAGTCCACACTAAATGGGTTTTAAAGTGCCGATTTCGTGCTATTGCCTACTGCCCTATTGCAATGAATAACAATTCCTGATACCTTTAAGCCAAAATAGCTACCTGATTTTGAATAATCACAGGATCTGGGTGATCGGTCCCTCCACCCCAACGCCGTTTCGCCCTTGCTTCTTCCGGGGGCGTGTCTAATGGTAAATGGGGCTGTCTATTTATGGAAACGTCGGAGTCTATTTAGTGGAAACAGCTGACCGCTTGTAAGTGATGCTCGTTGTGAGGGGTGTGTACTGGCTGCAGAATCCGGCTTGTGGTTCCTCCCACAGGAACTAACCCCGTCGCGCGTGTGGAACGCAGGCCTGACACGCAAGCCCCGTCTCCATGTACGCGCGACCAGGAAGTTCGGAGGTCCTCAGTCTGATTCTGCGCACTACCGCTCACAAGGGACATAGAAAAAATCTCACGAAATGTGAGATCGCAAGAAACTTGATCTATAAATATTCAATGAGCATGATCACAGCTTTATTACAGACAATACCTGCAAGAATGTGGAGATATACCTATCTATAGTACATTATACTAAATCATAAATGAGTGAATCTATTTAATTTGTTATAACCTATTATGTTATTTAAAAAATACGGGGCGGCTAAGTCAAACTGGGTCAGCATTTAACCCTATTGTCATATACCCATAATTAAATTCTATACCCTCTCCAAACCTATCACTGAAAATAAATCTATCCATAAAAAATTACCATCTATATATATAATAAATAATAAATAATAAATACACTGTATAAAAAACACAGTATAAAAAATACATTGTACAAAAATAGGCTATATAACAATACATATATAAATATACCCAGCATGTCCATCTTATCTTTAATTCATATATTTAACCCCATACTAACTAAACCCCAATGAACTAATGTGCCATATTATTAATTTTATACTACCATTTTAATTAAATTTAATCAATTAATTCTCCCATGTGAATGTACGTATAGATGATGTAAAAATACCGTATAAAGCTAAAATATTAATGTGCCTAGAATAGTGTAATCTATATTACACCTAATACACCTATAACCAAGTATCAATGTAACCCTGGAATTGACAATATCTATGACCTACTCAATAACAAAACCCCTCCCACATTAAAATACAAGATCAAAAATTGCAAAAGATCTTCTCCAAATCATCAAGACGACCACTCAGATGATGACTCTCAATTCCATCCGAGAAACGAGACCACCGAAATTAACACTCCGATATATAGAACTGAAGGAGGAGGGCATTGTTCCAAAGAAATGTTTGGACTTTATTATCAACTTACATCCTCGTACCCCAACCTTTTATCTTATTCCGAAGATTCACAAGGACCCCCTGGACCCTCCAGGTCGACCGATTATATCGGGCAATGGGGGTCTTTGTGAACAAATTGGAGTAATGATTGATTATTATTTGAAGCCCCTTGTACTTTCTTTACCATCATATTTGAGGGACACCACATCTGCCTTACAAAGACTTAACCATGTGAATCTAAGTGATGACATGGTTATGGTCACGGCGGATGTGGAGTCCCTCTACACGTCTATAAGGCATGAGGATGGTTTAAAAGCAACAGCTCTGTTTCTGAATATGAGCAGCTTGGATAAGCCTCTGATTAAGCTGCTTCTTATCTTGCTTGAATTTGTGTTGACACACAATGTGTTTATCTTCAAGAACAAATACTTCTTGCAAGCTCAGGGCACGGCAATGGGGGCATCTTGTGCCCCCTCTTATGCCAATCTTTTTCTTGGTGCCTGGGAACGGGATATTTTCTTGAATGAGTCAATATCGGAGATCTCACAGGTAAAGGAATGGATGAGATTCATAGATGATATTTGGTTTATTTGGGAAGGATCAATTAAACATCTAGAGGCATTTATCACCAAACTTAATACTAATGACCAGAACATCCAGCTTACATATAAATATGGCCGTAGTATTGAATTCTTAGATATTAAGATTGATGTCTCTGATAATGGTGATCTGATTACCAATATGTATAGGAAACCAACATCTACGAATTCATTCCTTCATGCCTCCTCATCCCATCCTACATCTACAAAGAGAGGCATACCGGTTGGCCAGTTTCTCAGAGCCAAGAGAATTTGCTCAGAGAATGGGGCCTTTATAGATCAATCAAAGGATTTGGCTGAGCGTTTTGAAGAGAGGGGCTATAGCCACCGTAATATCAAGAATGGCTTCAAGAAGGCAGTTCAGGCCGATAGGAATGACTTGCTATTTAGCAGTAAAAAGAAAACTCGAGGTACGGATAACCAATTGAGGTTTATTACGACGTTCAATTCACAGTGGAGGGAAGTCAGGACTATTCTGGAAAATCACTGGAATGTCTTAATGATGGACCCTATCCTGAAAAAAGTTTTGCCATCTCGTCCTCTCATGGTTGCGCGTAGATCGAGGAACTTGCGTGATTATTTAGTAAGGAGCCATTACGAACCTCCAACACTTACTTCTAATCGGACCACCAGTTTAATTCAAGGTTTTTTTCCATGTAATATGTGCAAAGCCTGTATCAATATGAAGAAAGCGAAAACCTTCTGTAATTTTGATGGATCACGTACTTTTGAAATCCGTAAGTTATTAAATTGTGCATCCAAGGGGGTTATTTATCATGCCCAATGCACGTGCAATAAGATCTATATAGGATTAACAACACGCGAATTGAAGGTACGTGTGCGTGAGCACATACGTGATATTGAGAATGCCAAAGAAGTTGATGATATTTCATCACTCAAGACATTGCCTAAGCATTTCAAGATCCATCATGGATGTAAATCAAATGAAATTGTCTTCAAAGGTATAGATCAAGTTTCTCTTGGTTTGAGAGGAGGAGATTTGGGAAAAATTCTGGCTCAGACCGAGAGCCGGTGGATTTATAGATTGGGGACCCTCTCGCCTCAAGGTCTAAATGAAAACTTAGGTTTCGGCTCTTTTTTGTAATGCATTTCTTGCTTTCCTGAGCGTTTAGATAGTATACTGTGCGAGGTCTTTTATGGGTGGGTTGAGTCTGTCTTGTTTTATTGGTTTTAACTTCTTTTATTCATTTTCAGTTCTATATATCGGAGTGTTAATTTCGGTGGTCTCGTTTCTCGGATGGAATTGAGAGTCATCATCTGAGTGGTCGTCTTGATGATTTGGAGAAGATCTTTTGCAATTTTTGATCTTGTATTTTAATGTGGGAGGGGTTTTGTTATTGAGTAGGTCATAGATATTGTCAATTCCAGGGTTACATTGATACTTGGTTATAGGTGTATTAGGTGTAATATAGATTACATTATTCCAGGCACATTAATATTTTAGCTTTATACGGTATTTTTACATCATCTATATGTACATTCACATGGGAGAATTAATTGATTAAATTTAATTAAAATGGTAGTATAAAATTAATAATATGGCACATTAGTTCATTGGGGTTTAGTTAGTATGGGGTTAAATATATGAATTAAAGATAAGATGTACATGCTGGGTATATTTATATATGTATTGTTATATAGCCTATTTTTGTACAATGTATTTTTTATACTGTGTTTTTTATACAGTGTATTTATTATTTATTATTTATTATATATATATAGGTGGTAATTTTTTATGGATAGATTTATTTTCAGTGATAGGTTTGGAGAGGGTATAGAATTTAATTATGGGTATATGACAATAGGGTTAAATGCTGACCCAGTTTGACTTAGCCGCCCCGTATTTTTTAAATAACATAATAGGTTATAACAAATTAAATAGATTCACTCATTTATGATTTAGTATAATGTAATATAGATAGGTATATCTCCACATTCTTGCAGGTATTGTCTGTAATAAAGCTGTGATCATGCTCATTAAATATTTATAGATCAAGTTTCTTGCGATCTCACATTTCGTGAGATTTTTTCTATGTCCCTTGTGAGCGGTAGTGCGCAGAATCAGACTGAGGACCTCCGAACTTCCTGGTCGCGTGTACATGGAGACGGGGCTTGCGTGTCAGGCCTGCGTTCCACACGCGCGACGGGGTTAGTTCCTGTGGGAGGAACCACAAGCCGGATTCTGCAGCCAGTACACACCCCTCACAACGAGCATCACTTACAAGCGGTCAGCTGTTTCCACTAAATAGACTCCGACGTTTCCATAAATAGACAGCCCCATTTACCATTAGACACGCCCCCGGAAGAAGCAAGGGCGAAACGGCGTTGGGGTGGAGGGACCGATCACCCAGATCCTGTGATTATTCAAAATCAGGTAGCTATTTTGGCTTAAAGGTATCAGGAATTGTTATTCATTGCAATAGGGCAGTAGGCAATAGCACGAAATCGGCACTTTAAAACCCATTTAGTGTGGACTATATAATTACAAATCTTAATTGCGGATAGCGCCCCAGTGTCTGTATGGTAGTTCACTAGCAGCATGACTATGTATAAAACAATGCATGGGAAATAGGGCAGCATGCAATAGTGTGATTTTTGGCACTTTAATTCTATCTTGTGTATCACAGTTTATATATATATAGTGGATGCACACAAATTAATCTAAGGGTTTTTTGGAAGCCAGATATTATTATAACAAAATTCCTGTTGATGAATGTTATTTAATTTTGTGTCTGGGTATATGTCAGGTCCCCACAGGATTGTTCTCTGTTTTTTAATGGTTGTAATGTGTTTTTAAAGTATGTAATAAAAATTATGTTTTAACATGAACCACTTATTTGTTGCCTGATTTGGGGACAAATTCTTTGTTGTATTACTTGTTACAAGTGGCATGAGTAATTTTGGTATCTTGTTGATTAATTCCCTCCTGTGATGTGTGTGCCTTGAGCGTCTCCTACCTGATGTATATGATTTACCAATCTGTTGACTGCGCTCCAGACCGAGACAAACTTGGAAAAGCAGTTGTGAGAAGCCACATGGTCAATATCACTGAACACCACAGTCACACCAAAGAGAAGCAGCTCCAGCCACCACAGTAAGGGTTAATTAATCAATTAACCAAATATATTAGGGTAAGTTTCAAGCTGATAATTTTTTGCGGCCCCCGAAGGGTGGTAGAAACTTCCAAATGGCTCCTGGCAGAAAAAAGGTTCCCCACCCCTGGTCTAGATGCACGGGAGGGTGCTGAAATGAATCACGGCTCACTGTTCAGAGAAGACGCCATGCGACGTGGGAGCCGGGGAGGGTGAGCAAAATGCTTTTGTTTTTTTTGTGCAGCAGACAAATATGCCAGGAGGCCCCCAGGATGGGACATATATACTGGGAGGAGGACATATTCACCAGGAAGAGTCAGAAACCAGGCTGGAAACATATGCCCAGGAGGGGGGATAAATAATAATTGCAATATTTATATATATATATATATATATATGCACACACACACACACACATACACACACCAGGAGGCCCCCAGGATGTGACATCTATACCAGGAACAAGACATATACATCATGAGTGGCCTGGGAAGGGGTCATTTATACCAGAAGGTGTGTATATATATATTACATGTTTTTCCAAGAGTGGCAGTGAGACTGTAGGAGGTTTGATGGGTGGGGGCGGAGTTGGGGTGGAGCCTGGGCGGAGTCCCAAGGGGCCCCAAAAATTTTGCCAGTATGGGCCCTGAAATTCCTAGTGGCGGCCCTGAGTTCATACAGGGCTGGGGACAAGAGGCACCTCTGACACATACCCCGCCCTAGGGAGAAAGGAGCAGATAAGACATTATTGACTATAATCCTAGCTGTAGGAGACCTATACAGCATGTGAATCCAATTGCTGAATTTGGGGCCAAAAGCGAACCTCTGGAGACAAGCAGACAGGAAGGGCCACTCTACCGAGTCAAATGCCTTGGCCGCATCCAGTGAGGCCAGCGCCCACTCATCTTAAGGGACCAATGCACTATATTGCACTATGGATTGGCCCATCTGATGTTTATGGAGGTGCTTTTGTGGCGCCCTGGGCAAGCCAGGTCGTCACAGGTACTGCAACTACACACCCCACACCCCGAGATAGGCACACCAGTCACACACAAATCTTTGTTGCCTCTCTCCAGGGGCTGATGTCCACACCAGGTGGGGTGGAGCCAGGCGGTTGGCCCCACCCACTGAGGAGTTCACAGTCCTGGAGGCGGGAAAGGAAGTCAGAACAGTGTAGTCGAGGAGTTGAAGAGTTAGGGAGAGTGAAAGAGAAGGAGTAAGACGGAGTAGTAGAGGAGCAGACTGACCGTGTCCAGGTACGTGGCCCGGGCACCGAGAGCTAGGTTGGCAGACGGTGGTGGCCGTCTTCAGGAGAGGCCCGCCGGTACCGAACCGGGGAGCGAAGAGAAGCCAGCACAAACCGGCAGCGCCTACGGACCCCGACCAGGCTGGAGTCGCCGTTAAACCGGTCAAATCCGTTAGCGACCGTAACGGGGTTTCCTAGCAACAAAGACCCGACTGAAGGCAACCGTCCAAACCGAGAAAGGGAAATACAACTACCGCCACAGTTAGAATTCCCAGGGCCAGAGCCTGCGGGCAAAAGGGGCCCCTCCGGCCCATATCCAAGCTAGGGAGCGGGTTACCGGTGGGAAGCCATCGGGACCGAAGATACACAACAGGTGCAGGGAAAGGCAG
Organism: Anomaloglossus baeobatrachus; assembly: GCF_048569485.1. Classification (NCBI taxonomy): domain Eukaryota; kingdom Metazoa; phylum Chordata; class Amphibia; order Anura; family Aromobatidae; genus Anomaloglossus; species Anomaloglossus baeobatrachus. The sequence continues at coordinate 334,616,722 of NC_134354.1, read as the reverse complement.
CCACCACCAACCTACCGGGAGTAACCACAGCAGCCGGCTGCGGGACCCGTCCATCCAGCCGTTTGTTTTACCGGAGACTCTGTATCCATTCTTGGCTGAGTGAGTACCACCGTGCCATCTGGCACCGCACTGCCCCCGCGACCCTGCACCTCGCCAACCCTGCCTCCCCGCCCGCAACACTTTTCCCCGGTATAAATCAAGGTTGGTCCAGATGCACTATACCCAGTATGACAGAATTAAGCTGGGACGCCAATATTTTGGTAAAAATCTTATAGTCAACGTTAACTAATGATATGGGTTGATAGGAACCGCAATCCAAGGGGTCCTTTCCTACTTTTCTCAAAACAATAATATGCATCTTGTCAAGTGAGGCAGGAAGAGAACCACGAATGGAGAAATGTGAGAAGACATCTAAAAGGATCAGGGCCAGAGCCTCACAGTACTTGCCGTAGAATTCTATAGGGAAGCCGTCTGGACCAGAAGCCTTCCCCCTAGCCATTTCCGATATGGCTGCAGTTATTTCTTCTATTGTGATATCCATCTTCAAAAACTCGAGCTGTGACTGACTCAGGGTGGGGAACTCTAAATCTGACAGATATGCCAAGCAATCTTGGATCCCATGAACATTTCTGGAGGTATAGTGTGTTTTCTAAAATGTGCGAAAATGGTGTAGAATGTAGTCCGGGTTGTAACAACTGAGCCATCTGCTTCCCGTATACCTAGTACCGTGTTGGAGGCATTATATTGTCTGATCATGTACGCCAATAGTTTACTCGACTTGTTCCCTAGCTCAAAATATGACTGTCGAATGAAGAATATCTTACGTTTAGACTTAATCTCAGAGTGCTGTACATATGACCTATATATATGACTAGATATATACATCGCCTCCAGATTCATAAGCCGTCCTTCAAGCTCCTAGTCTTCCATTCTAGTCAACCGTTTTATGTGTGTTATAGTCGAGGACAGGCACCCCCGAAGATAGGTTTTAAGGGTATTCCATACCAGATTGTCATTTTGGTGCTTAGGGTTTGCCGCCAAGACTTCCTCCAGCTGAGACAGGGTTCTATCACTTTGATCATTTCATTTAAGCCAAAAGGGATTTAACCTCCAGAAGGGTCTATTAATGTTCTGGCCAAATTTAAGCATCAGAGTCACTGGACAGTGGTGTGATAAACCCTGTATCTCATGTACCACACTATCTACCCAGGTTGCCACATTACTTGATCCAAAGATGCAGTCTAGGTGTGACAGTGTGCGTCTCGTAGAAGAGTGGCAGGTGAATTCCCGTGTGTTGGGATGACACAGTCTCTAGAGATCAACCCACCCGCCTCCCTCAATGCATTGTCGTAGATCAGTCAGGGTTGAGGTCGCAGGTTGCTCCCACCATCAAACCTAAGCCTGTCCAGTTCCTGATCAACCACAAAGTTAAGTCCCACATGCATAAGACACACGCGTCTGGATAATTAAGGGCGAGGATCAGCGCCTGCTTTAGAACTAAAGTGCGAGCCGGTGGGGTATTGTAATTGCATAATCTCTAGAGTCAATGGATGCATATACAAACACAAATCTCCCTTCTGGATCCCTCCTGACCACTTTAGCCTCCCACCGAACAGATTTGTGAATCAGAAGGAAAACACCTCTCGAGTAGCTGGTGTGAAAGGAGTGTACCACCCACGGCACCCACGGCTTCTTTACCAAACTAGCTGTGTCCTTTGTGAGATGAGTTTCAACTAGGCACCACCAGCTGAGCCCCAGAGAGCTTGATTTGGGAAAATACCTTAATCTGTTTTTTGGGAGATTTAAGGCCTCGAACATTCCACGTTGTATACACTAGTTATGAACCCATGTTATAAGTCTCGCATGAATAGGACAAGGATCCCAAGTACAAAAATGCAAACCTTGTATCACATAGATAGTACACCTCCCCCAGCATCCAGCCTCTCTTACAAATTCATATAAACCTACACTAGACCTGTGTAATCACATAGTACATCAGAGAAAATACACATGGTTTCAAAAAGTATTACAAATTTTATTAACATGATACCAACACATAGTATATCACATGATTCGAGACAGATATCAAAAAACACAGTAAAAAGTCATTACCCCTTAAAAACACAGAAACAATCCTGGGACAGTGTGGTCTTAAAGTTGGTACATTATAGTGGTCAGAGAGGATATATACGTACACCCCAAGGGACATCAAAAGTAATACTACAAGACCAGCAATCTGGTACACTGTAATGATCATGAAAAAGATGCATGAATATATCCCTGGTTCATCAAAAGTGATAATGCAAGACTGACACTCCAGCAGATATAGGTAAGTACTGATGTTTGAATTATCATGCTATGCAATTATATACATGTGGTACAAAAGGAAACCATTGCAGATTACATAAATCAAAACATAACTTTCTGCAATGAAATTTTTAGACATTACCCACATGAAATTTTTGCCAGCATTCAGGTCAGTATAACCCCGGATGTATACCATACCATCCTGTCACCCAGGAGGGGGAGGGGGGAAAGACCAAACCTGATAAACTGCTGGAGGCAGATTGAAAGTTGTATGAGACCGCTACTGAGGTGCTGGGCAGTGTGGTTCATCAGGTAGTGGTCTCAGGAGCCACAGAGAACAACACCCACGCACCCCACACTCCCGGTCAGGCACACCGAAGTCAGACACAAAACCCTTGTTGCCTCCCTCCAGGGGCTGATGTTCACACCAGGGGGTGGGCCAGGCGGTTGGCCCCGCCCACCGAGGAGTTCACAGTCCTGGAGGCGGGAAAAGCAGAGAGATCAGTTTGATAGGGGAAGTGAGAGGAAGTGAAGTGGTAGTGGAGCAGACTGAAGTTGGTCCAGGTGTTTGGCCCGGACAGATCAGCAAGGTTGGCAGATGGTGGTGACTGTCTGCAGGAGTGGCCTATCGGAGTCTACCGTAAGGACTGTGGGCGGGCGGTGGCCGGCGGTACCGGACCAGTACACAAAGAGAAGTCAGCACCATCTGGCAGGGGCTTAGGGACCCCGGCAAGGCTAGGAGTCGCCGTGAATTTGCCAAATTCGTTAGCGAAGGGGACCTCCTGGCTTTCCCAGCAGCCAAGACCCGACAGAAGGCAACAGTCTAACCGAGAGAGGGAAACACAGCCACCGCCAAGGCTACCGTTCCCAGGGCCAGAGCCTGCGGGCAAAAGGGGCATCTCCAGCCCATATCCAAGCTGGGGAGTGGGTTACCGGTGGGAATATGGCACCCTGGACAAGCCAGGGGCCACAGAGAACAACACCAACACACCCCACACTCCCAGCAGGCACACCGAAGTCAAACACAAAACCCTTGTTGCCTTCCTCCAGGGGCTGATGTTCACACCAGGGGGTGGGCCAGGCGGTTGGTCCTGCCCACCAAGAAGTTCACAGTCCTGGAGGCGGGAAAAACAGACAGTTTAGTTTTGGAGGTGAAAGTGGAAGGAGGTGAAGTGTAGTGGAGCAGCTAACTGACAGCGTCCGGGTGTGTGGCCCGGGCAAGACAGCAAGGTTGGCAGACGGTGGTGACCATCTGCAGGAGTGGCTGATTGGAGTCTACCGTAAGGACCGTGGACGGGCAGTGGCCCGGCGGTACCGGACCGGTACACAAAGAGAAGTCAGCACCATATGGCAGGGGCTTACGGACCCCGGTAAGGCTAGGATTCACCGTGAATTTGCCGAATTCATTAGTGAAGGGAACCTCCTGGGTTTCCAAACAGCCAAGTCCCGACAGAAGGCAACAGTCCAACCAAGTGAGGGAGACACCGCCACCGCCAAGGCAACCGCTTCCAGGGCCAGCGCCTGCGGGCAAAAGGGGCTCCCCCGGCCTATATCTAAGCCGGGGAGCGGGTTACCGGTGGGAACCCATTGGAACCATCTACCGTATCTAGGTGCAGGGAAAGGCAGTCACCATCAACCTGCCAGGAGAAAACAACACCGCAGCCATCTGTGGGACCCGTCCATCCAGCCGTGTGTTTTACCGAGAACTGTGTCCTCATCATTGGCTGAGTGAGTACCACCGTGCCGTGCGGCACAGCGCTGCCCCTGCGACCCTGCACCTCACCAGGCCCTGTAACCCGCCTGCCATCCATCCCTACCCCATCACCGGGCCCCGGGACAACCAACCCCCTACCCACGGAGGGGAGAAACAACCAAGCTGCTCCCTGTCACTGCTCCCGGGATCCCCGTCTAGAGCAGCGGTGGTGTCACCAATATCACCACAACCGTGGGTGACTGCCTTTCCCTGCACCTATGTACGGTAGATGGTTCCAATGGGTTCCTGTCGTGGGCAGAGGAGGGGACGCTGCGCTCTCCCACTGCTTGGGTCCGGCTGCCGCTGCTGCTGCGGCTGCTGCTGCTCGGTGGTGGCTCGAGCGATGGGCCGGATCCCGGGGACTCGAGCGGCGTTCCTCGCCCGTGAGTGAAAAAGGGGAATTTTGATTGTGGGGGTTTGATTATTGTCCGTGACGCCACTCACGGTTGTGGTGATATTGGTCACACCACCGCTGCTCTAGACGGGGATCCCGGGAGCGGTGACAGGGAGCAGCTTGGTTGTTATTTCTCCCCTCCGTGGGTAGGGGGTTGGTTGTCCCGGGGCCCGGTGATGGGGTAGGGATGGATTGCAGGCGGGTCACAGGGCCTGGTGAGGTGCAGGGTCGCAGGTGCAGCGCTGTGCCGCACGGCACGGTGGTACTCACTCACCGCTCGAGCCACCACCGAGCAGTAGCGGCAGCCGCAGCAGCAGCGGCCGGACCCGAGCAGTGGGAGAGGGCAGTGTCCCCTCCTCCACCCGCGACAACTTGGCGTCACGAACAGGATCGCCCTGTGACCGCCGGAGGTATCTGGCCGAAAAATTTGTGAAGCCGCCATCGTGGGCGCGAAGAATTCCCGCTCGAGCGTCTCCTCGAGTAGTGGAGGCGCGAAGGCCAAAACCCCGCCCCTGTAGAGGAGGAGCCGGAAAGAGACTAAGGGGGACAGAAACAAGATGTCTGCGCCCGACGGAGCCGCTGGAAGAGCGGCGGACGCAGCCGCGGGAGCACCCGTAGATGGGAATGGGCCTGCCCAGGTCCCAGCCGCGCTGGCGGGGGGCGCCGCGGCCCCAGCTCTCGCTCAGGTGATGCCATTCTCTTTGCCCTATGTGCCCGGAGCTGCCTGGCTACCGCAGTACGATGGGAAACCTAATGCCTTGCAGGTTTTCCGGAAGAAACTTAGTCCGCTACTAGAACTGTACCCCTTGACTGATAAGCAGCATGCAGCGCTAGTGCTGGGGCAGCTAACTGGCGCTGCTGAGCAAGAGGCGGAGACCTGGGCCGAGGGGGACTGGTCCTCTGTAGCCACCATATTTGAAAAGCTGCAGACTGCATTTGAGACCCGTATCGAGGCCGAGTTGCGTATGCAGTTCTATCAATGCCGGCAACGGCCCGCAGACAGCATTCGGGACTATGCCTTGCACCTGCAAACGCACTCCACGGGTGGACACCATCAACAGTGTGGACAGTAACAAAATGTTAAGTGAGCAGTTTGTGCAGGGGATGAGGTCATCCGAGGACCGCAAACAGCTTCGGCTGTGGGCCCTAGAACACCCTGATGTGGACTTTGCCATATTAAAGGAACGGGCCATCAAAGCTCTGCAACCCCCCACATTTGAAGCTCCTGAGCCAGCCCCGTGGCCGGTTGAGACTGCTCCCGTCGTGATGGCCCCTACCCCATCAGCACCTCCAGTGCCTGCAGCCCCAAGTGGAACGATGGAAGAGCTCGCTGCTCAAGTTCGCCGCATGGATAGGGACCTCGCTAAGATCCTCGCCGCACTCCAGCCTCCAACCCGATCCCAGGCCCCGGTGAAGATGCAGCTCACCGACAGCCCTGAGGACGTCCCCTGGATGCAGCGGAGAAGGGCTAATGACTCACGGAATGGACCCCCGATCTGTTACAGGTGCAGCAAATCCGGCCACTACTCCCGACGGTGTCCGTTAAACGAGCAACCCCTGGGGCCACGGGCCAATCCTCAGGAGTAGAACCCCATGGCCCCCCAGACTGGCGGGACCGGTACATCGGGGCCCGGCCCATCATCCCCGTGGCTGTGGACGGCATACCGTTGATGGCTCTCCTGGACACTGGATCACAGGTAACCACCATACCATACACACTGTATCAACGGTATTGGGGAAAAGACGAGCTGGCTCCACCAGATGCCAGTATAACACTGATTGCTGCTGATGGACTCCCATTGACCCAAGTGGGATACAAACAAGTGGCCATGACTGTGGGGCGAGCTGAACTGCAACACCAGGGTATGATTGTGATAATGAATGAACCCAGTGATCATAACCCGAAGATAGTGCTAGGGACCAATGTGATGGAGCACTGTATGAGTGACGCGCTAACCCTACTGCAGCAGCTGGCCGCCACGGCGGCGGGGAGCCGACAGAGAGCTGTGCAGCGTGAGATCCGAGCCTTGATGTACCGCCAACATGTGAACTCTACAGGAGGAGAGATTGGGGGGTGAGAGTGATGGATGTTGCCCCTTTGATTGTGCCTCCCAGGAGCGAGATGATGATTTGATGTAGGGCAGCAGTAGGGCCCCAGGGGCGTGACTACCCCGCCATGATAGAGCCCATGCCCTCTGAACACTGGCCCACAGTAATGGCCGCCCGAGGGGTGGTAGATGTAAAGAAGGGGAGAGTGCCCGTGAGGGTGCTGAACTGCGGGGAGGAAGAAGTCAGGCTTCCCCGGTACGCTACCCTTGCCAAGTTGTTCACCCTGGATCCCCACACCATCCACGACGCCATTCCCCCAACCTCACCACCTACTGCCAGCACTCCCCCATCCCAAGGGGAGTTAGACGAGTGGTGTCGACAACTACACATAGGCACTGACGATACCCCTACACATCACAAAGAAGGGGTATACTGGGTGGTACGGGAGTATGAGCGGGTTTTTAGCAAACATCCCCTAAATTTCGGGCAGATTAAAGGGGTCCAACACCATATCCCCACCGGTGAGCATCCCCCTATCAAAGAGAGGTACAGGCCTATTCCCCCTGCACACTACCAATGTGCCAAGGACATGTTGAGGAACATGAAGGAGGCAGGGGTTATTAGGGACAGCTGTAGTCCCTGGGCCGCCCCGTTGGTACTGGTTAAGAAGAAGGATGGCACCATGCGGATGTGTGTGGATTACCGAAAAATTAACCAGATAACACATAAGGACGCTTACCCTCTGCCCCACATTGAGGAATCTCTGGCTGCGCTGAGAACCGCTAATTACTTTTCCACCCTTGACCTCACCAGTGGGTACTGGCAGGTGGCTGTGGCACCAGAAGACCGAGAGAAGACTGCATTTGCTACCCCTATGGGACTCTGTGAGTTTAATAGCATGCCGATTGGGCTGTGCAATGCCCCTGGAACCTTGCAACGGCTGATGGAATGCTGTCTGGGGCATCTAAACTTTGAGACATATGAAGCCCACCTGGAGCACCTAGCCAAGGTGTTCGCGTCCCTTGCCAAATATGGGATGAAGTTGAAGCCCTCAAAGTGTCATCTGCTGAAACCCAAAGTGCAGTACCTAGGGCATGTGGTCGGTGCAGAGGGTGTCGCCCCTGACCCTGATAAAATCACCGCCATTCAGGACTGGCCGAGGCCGACCACGGTGAAGGAGGTGAGGCAGTTTCTGGGCCTGGTGGGGTATTACCGTCGCTTCATCAATGGGTACACGAAGATGGCCGCCCCCATGCAAGACCTCCTCGTGGGACAGACCAAAGGTGGTAGACCCCTAGGAGCCCCATTGGTGTGGGAAGAAAGTCATGAGGAATCCTTCCGTCAGCTGAGAGCGGCCCTGACCGGAGAAGAAATCCTAGCATACCCTTATTACAACCACCCCTTCATCCTTTACACCGATGCCAGCAATGTAGGCTTAGGGACGGTTCTATCCCAGGTCCAGGATGGAAAAGAAAAAGTGATTGCTTATGCTAGCTCCTTATGAACTCCTGGCACTGGTGTGGGCTATCACCGAGCGGTTCCGCCATTACTTGGCAGCGGCTAAGTTCACCGCTTTCACGGATAATAACCCGCTGACCCAGCTGGACACCGCCAAGCTGGGCGCGTTGGAACAGCGGTGGGTGGCTAGGCTAGCCAACTACGATTTCACCATCAAGTACAGGGCCGGCTGTGCCAACGTTAATGCCGATGCACTCTCATGGATGCCCCACTTGTTGGAAGAAGGGCCTGAGGATGACGACCTCGAAGAGATTGAGCTGCCCACTTTCATCAACCACCGACTGAGAAGGTGCATGTCTATCAACAACGGGTAAACCTGGACCCGCTGCCCAGCCAGGAGTGGCAAGAAGCTCAGGACCAGGCACCCGCTGTTTGCTTAGTCAAGATCTTGGTGGAACAAGGTGATGCTGGAATAGACCCTGCCACCCCAGCTGAAGCCCAACGCCTGTGGCGAGAACGGACCCGGCTGTATCTACACGAGGGGAAGTTGTACCATGAGCTGATTAACCCAAAGACTCATGAGAAAATCCGCCAGTTGGTGATTCCCCAAGCTAACGTGCCCACCGTCCTGCAAGCGTACCATGATAGTGCTGAACACTTCGGATGGAAGAAACTGGAAATGCTGTTGAGAGAGCGGTTCTATTGGGGTGGAATGCGGGAATCTGTAGAGACCTGGTGCTGAGAGTGCGGCCCTTGCACGCTGAGAAGAAAGGACGAGGCCAGCCAGAAGGCGCCCCTACACCCGATCGTTACACATCAACCGCTGGAGCTGGTCGCCCTGGACCATGTAAAGCTCACCCCCAGCCGAAGTGGGTACACCTACGCTCTAACCATTGTAGACCACTATTCAAGGTTTATGGTGGTTGTCCCAGTCAAAGACCTAAGTGGCCGTACTGCCGCTAGAGCGTTCCAGGCTTATTTCTGCCGACCACATGGATACCCTGAGAAGGTGCTTACTGACCAAGGCCCGGCCTTTGAAGCGGAGGTGTTCCATGAATTTTGTCAGCTGTACGGCTGCAAGAAGATCCGGACCACGCCTTACCATGCCCAAACCAACGGCATGTGTGAAAAGATGAACCACCTGGTCCTGGGCCGCCTCAAGACGTTGCCGCTAGAAGAGCGGAACCTGTGGCCAGAGAAGCTACCTGACTTGGTCGATATGTACAACAATATCCCTTCCAGCTCAACAAAATGCACCCCAGCATACCTGATGAGGGCTCGCCCCGGCCGGCTACCGGTGGATCTGGATATGGGATTGGAAGCCCCAGAAGCACTCCCTTCGACAGCTGAATGGGACACTCGGCGGAGGGGTGCAGTACCGACAGATTCAGGAATATGTTGAGAAGAACTTGAGTTGGAGTCGGGAACAACAGGAGCAGCGCTTCAACCAGAAGGCGTCTGCTGGCCCTTTCCAGACTGGGGATGTAGTGCTGAAGCGAAAGAGGAGGACCCACAAGCTGGATGATCAATGGGAGCAAACCCCATATGTCATACAACCCACAGGATGGGAAGATGGGAAGGCCTACCAGATCAGTCGTGACCAAGGGGGAACTTTGGCCACGGTTTCCCGGGACCATCTGAAGAGGTGCCTACCAGCATTGAGGGCAGCGGCTGAAGTTCCGGTTCCTAAACCGGTGGAGAAGGCAAAAGAGGTAATCCACACTGTGATGGGTGACTTCCCAGCGGACTGGCCTACACAGAATGGCGCGGTGCTTCTTCCAGTGATACTGTTCCCACAACCCGTGGATGAGGAAGTGATGGAAGTGGTCGACCATGAGCCAGTGCCCAGGGATGAACCTGTACCCAGCTCCCCTATGCCTCCGCCTGCCCCACACGATAGTAGGGAAGAGGAACTGATTGTTCCCTCTGCCCCACTGCCTGTCCCCACTGACACTGAACCCCGGAGGTCCACTCGTCCCAACCTAGGTAGACCCCCACTTAGGTACAGGGAAACTGTTCTTTAAAAGGGGGAGAAAGTGTGTGTGTTAAAAGTACCGTTTAAATGAATGATAAGTGAATGATTTACCGAAGAGTCACCTGATTTACTGCTTGATTGAAACCGGTCGTTGCCGGCAACTGGTCCCCGTTGGGACCCCCTTTTCAAATAATGCGTAGAAACTACTACGAACAGGCCCGAGAACTAGCAGAGCAACCACAAACTTGTGGCATGTAAATAAAAATGTTTTAAGGCTTTCACCGTTACCGCCTCCGGAGAGGCAGATTGGAGGAAGGGCCCGCAGTGGAGCAGGGCTGGGGTGCAGCCACCACCGGAACTGGTGGCGATCCTCTGGGGGGTTTCAGTGGGTTCTCCATGGACGTGGGTCCCCTTAAAAGGACAGAACCCGCTCGGGCAACTTGTGCTGGACTGGGGTCAAGGGGTGCTGCCTATTTGCTTAGGGGCAGCATCAGGGCCAGGTTGCTTGGGTGGGAGAGAGCTGAAGCCGTAACCGTTACGCAACGTTTAAGTAAGAGTACCTCCCGATGTGGGAAGATGTTATTTTAATTGTAATATGTTACCGTTTTTCTATCTTTTTCAGTTGTGAAAATAAAACCGGTGATGGACGGGCAGCCCGCGGACGGTCTGCATTTAACTAAGGGGGAATGTAGCGCCCTGGACAAGCCAGGGGCCACAGAGAACAACACCCATGCACCCCACACTCCCGGTCAGGCACACCAAAGTCAGACACAAAACCCTTGTTGCCTCCCTCCAGGGGCTGATGTTCACACCAGGGGGTGGGCCAGGCGGTTGGCCCCGCCCACCAAGGAGTTCACAGTCTTGCAGGCGGGAAAAGCAGAGAGATCAGTTTGATAGGGGAAGTGAGAGGAAGTGAAGTGGTAGTGGAGCAGACTGAAGTTGGTCCGGGTGTGTGGCCCAGAACAGATCAGCAAGGTTGGCAGACGGTGGTGACCGTCTGCAGGAGTGGCCTATCGGAATCTACCGTAAGGACCATGGACGGGCGGTGGCCCGGCGGTACCGGACCGGTACACAAAGAGAAGTCAGCACCATCTGGCAGGGGCTTACGGACCCCGCAAGGTTAGGAGTCGCCGTGAATTTGCCAAATTCGTTAGCAAAGGGGACCTCCTGGGTTTCCCAGCAGCCAAGACCCGACAGAAGGCAACAGTCCAACCGAGAGAGGGAAACACAGCCACCACTAAGGCTACCGTTCCCAGGGCCAGAGCCTGCGGGCAAAAGGGGCTCCTCCAGCCCATATCCAAGCTGGGGAGCGGGTTACCGGTAGGAACCCATTGGAACCATCTACCGTACATAGGTGCAGGGAAAGGCAGTCACCATCAACCTGCCGGGAGAAACAACACCGCAGCCGCCTGTGGGACCCGTCCATCCAGCCGTGTGTTTTACCGAGAACTGTGTCCTCATCATTGGCTGAGTGAGTACCACCGTGCCGTGCGGCACAGCGCTGCCCCCGCGACCCTGCACCTCGCCAGGCCCCGTAACCCGCCTGCCATCCACTCCTACCCCATCACCGGGCCCCGGGACAACCAACCCCCTACCCACGGAGGGGAGAACTAACAACAAAGCTGCTCCCTGTCACCGCTCCCGGGATCCCCGTCTAGAGCAGTGGTGGTGTCACCAATATCAAACACAACCGTGGGTGGCGTCACGGACAATCACCAATCCCCCACCATCCAATCAATCTCCCTTTTCACTCACGGGCGAGGAACGCCGCTCGAGTCCCCGGGATCCGGCCCACCGCTCGAGCCACCACCGAGCAGTAGCAGCAGCAGCGGCCGGACCTGAGCAGTGGGAGAGCGCAGCATCCCCTCCTCCGCCCGCGACATATATCCTCTCTGACCACTATAATGTACCAACTTTAAGACCACACTGTCCCAGGATTGTTTCTGTGTTTTTAAGGGGTAATGACTTTTACTGTGTTTTTTGATATCCGTCTCGAATCATGTGATATACTATGTGTTGGTATCATGTTAATAAAATTTGTAATACTTTTTGAAACCATGTGTATTTTCTCTGATGTACTATGTGATTACGCAGGTCTAGTGTAGGTTTATATGTTCTGCTTGGTGGACATGCATATATAGATTATAAATCTCTATTTCCGTTTTTGCATTTATACTCTCTTACAAATTCCCCTCGGCCACTTCTTAGCCTGCAACAAAATATAGTTAGCATTGAAAAAAAACAGGGTTAGTATCCATATAACCTTAAACAGAAAAACCCTAATACGAGCTCTTGAGCTGCGTCTTGGAGTCCTATCAAGCATCCCGAGTACCAATGGGGATACTGTCACTAAGCACAGTGTCCTGGTATAGATGGTGTAGGAGCGCAAGATTGTTCCTATCTGCAAGTATCAATCCCTGGCAAATACAGTCAGGGCCAGAAATATTTGGACAGTGACACAAGTTTTGTTATTTTAGCTGTTTACAAAAACATGTTCAGAAATACAATTATATATATAATATGGGCTGAAAGTGCACACTCCCAGCTGCAATATGAGAGTTTTCACATCCAAATCGGAGAAAGGGTTTAGGAATCATAGCTCTGTAATTCATAGCCTCCTCTTTTTCAAGGGACCAAAAGTAATTGGACAAGGGACTCTAAGGGCTGCAATTAACTCTGAAGGCGTCTCCCTCGTTAACCTGTAATCAATGAAGTAGTTAAAAGGTCTGGGGTTGATTACAGGTGTGTGGTTTTTGCATTTGGAAGTTGTTGCTGTGACCAGACAACATGCGGTCTAAGGAACTCTCAATTGAGGTGAAGCAGAACATCCTGAGGCTGAAAAAAAAGAAAAAATCCATCAGAGAGATAGCAGACATGCTTGGAGTAGCAAAATCAACAGTCGGGTACATTCTGAGAAAAAAGGAATTGACTGGTGAGCTTGGGAACTCAAAAAGGCCTGGGCGTCCACGGATGACAACAGTGGTGGATGATCGCCGCATACTTTCTTTGGTGAAGAAGAACCCGTTCACAACATCAACTGAAGTCCAGAACACTCTCAGTGAAGTAGGTGTATCTGTCTCTAAGTCAACAGTAAAGAGAAGACTCCATGAAAGTAAATACAAAGGGTTCACATCTAGATGCAAACCATTCATCAATTCCAAAAATAGACAGGCCAGAGTTAAATTTGCTGAAAAACACCTCATGAAGCCAGCTCAGTTCTGGAAAAGTATTCTATGGACAGATGAGACAAAGATCAACCTGTACCAGAATGATGGAAAGAAAAACGTTTGGAGAAGAAAGGGAACGGCACATGATCCAAGGCACACCACATCCTCTGTAAAACATGTGGAGGCAACGTGATGGCATGGGCATGCATGGCTTTCAATGGCACTGGGTCACTTGTGTTTATTGATGACATAACAGCAGACAAGAGTAGCCGGATGAATTCTGAAGTGTACCGGGATATACTTTCAGCCCAGATTCAGCCAAATGCCGCAAAGTTGATCGGACGGCGCTTCATAGTACAGATGGACAATGACCCCAAGCATACAGCCAAAGCTACCCAGGAGTTCATGAGTGCAAAAAAGTGGAACATTCTGCAATGGCCAAGTCAATCACCAGATCGTAACCCAATTGAGCATGCATTTCACTTGCTCAAATCCAGACTTAAGACGGAAAGACCCACAAACAAGCAAGACCTGAAGGCTGCGGCTGTAAAGGCCTGGCAAAGCATTAAGAAGGAGGAAACCCAGCGTTTGGTGATGTCCATGGGTTCCAGACTTAAGGCAGTGATTGCCTCCAAAGGATTCGCAACAAAATATTGAAAATAAAAATATTTTGTTTGGGTTTGGTTTATTTGTCCAATTACTTTTGACCTCCTAAAATGTGGAGTGTTTGTAAAGAAATGTGTACAATTCCTACAATTTCTATCAGATATTTTTGTTCAAACCTTCAAATTAAACATTACAATCTGCACTTGAATTCTGTTGTGGAGATTTCATTTCAAATCCAATGTGGTGGCATGCAGAGCCCAACTCGCGAAAATTGTGTCACTGTCCAAATATTTCTGGACCTAACTGTACCTTCAGTGCTGAAGACATATTGAAGTGCCGTGTGTCTCTAAGGGATAATCCCTCCAATGAAAACAGATAGATATCATGGACCAAACAATTAGATGCAGCCACACAGAGTCCAGGGTCTTTCAGCAGGATTCAATCCCACAACCTCTTGCATCCCAGATGGAAATTCTACTAGTACATAGTCTTTCAGCGGGATTCAAACCTACAACCACTCAGTTCCCAGATGAGAAGCCTAGCGGTAGAGAAACAAGGGAATGTGGAAAAATCAGCCTCCGGTACTTCAATTAATCCAGTAGGTTTCCTACACAACATCACAAAAATAAAGAAAAACAAGTTGCCCAAACTATCCCACCAATGATAACAGATAGACATCATTGACCATTGGATGCAAACACACCTAGTCCAGGGGTTTTCACTGGGATTTGAACCCACGACCTCTCTCATCACAGACGAGAAGCCTACCACAAAACCAACAAGCGAATGTGGTAAGCTCAAACTCTGATACTTCACTTAATCCTATAGGCTACTGACACAACAGGCCAAAAATAAAGAAAATCAATTTGCTCGGACTATCCCACCAATGAAAACGGATAGATATCATTGACCATTGGAGGCAGACACACAGAGTCCAGGGGCTTTCACTGGGATTCAGAGCCACAATCTCTTGCATCTCTGTTGAGAAGCCTACCACAAGACCAATGAGGGAATGTGGATAGCTAACACTCTGGTACTTCTTTTAATCCTATAAGCTTCTGGCACAACAGGCCATAAATAAAAACACATCGCCTGGACTACCCTCCAATGAAAACAGATAAATAGCATGAAGCATTGCACTATACAATTAGATGTAGCCACACACAGTATAGAGTCTTTCAGTGGCATTCAAACTCACAACCTCTCACATCCAGGACAATAAGCCTTCCACAAGACCAACAAGGTTATGTGGAGAGCTGCACCTCTGGTACTTCATTTAATCTAATAGGCTTCCGACACAACAGGCCAAAAATAAAGAAAAAGACGTTACCTGGACTGTCCCTACAATGAAAACAAGTATACATCATGGACCATACAATAGGATGCAGCCATACAGAGTCCAGAGGCTTTCAACAGAATTTGAACCCATGACCTCTCACATACCAGACAGAAATCCTATCACTAGACCAACGAGGTATTTGGAAATCACTGCACCCCATAATTCACTTAATCTTATAGGCTTCTGACAAAACAGGCCAAAATGAAAGAATAACACATTGCCTGGACTATCCCTCCAATGAAAACAGATAAGGGGGCTTTACACGGTAGCGATATCACTAGCAATTTCTAGCGATATCAAGCGTGTAAGTACGCACCTCTGTCGTGCATGCGATTGTTTGTGATCGCTGCCGCAGCGAACATTATTGCTACGGCAGCGTCACACGCACTTACCTGGTCGGCGGCGTTGCTGTGACTGCCGAACAATCCCTCCCTCGGGAGGGATGTTCGGCATCACGGCGACGTCACCGCGATGCCACTAAGCGGCCGGCCAATCAAAGCGGAGAGGCGGAGCTGAGCGTGATGTAAACATCCCGCCGACCTCTTCCTTCCGCATTGTGGCCGGCGGCAGGTAAGGAGACGTACCTCGCTCCTGCGGTGTCACACACAGCGATGTGTGCTGCCGCAGGACCGACGAACCACATCGAAAAACAACCCGTACCGATTTTTGAGTTTGGGACGACCTCTCCATGGTGAACAATTTTCAACATTTTTTTTTTAAGTCGCTTAAGGTCGCTGGTAAGTGTCACACGCTGTGATATCGTTAATGACGCCGGATGTGCGTCACTAACAACGTGACCCCGACGATAAAACATTAACAATATCGTAGCGTGTAAAGCCCCCTATAGACATCATGGACAATTGGGCTATACAATTGGATGCAGCCATACAGAGTCCAGGGTCTTTCATCAGGATTCAAACTCATGACTTCTCGCATCCCATACAAGAAGCCTACCATAAAACCAACGAGGAATGTGGAAAGCTGTAACTCCGGTACTTCACTTAATCCTATAGTCTTCTGACACAGGACAAAAATAAAGAAAAACACATTGCCCAGACTATCCCACCAATGAGATCAAATAGACATCATTGACAATTAGATGCAGACACACAGATTCCCAGGGCTTTTACCAGGATTAAAATCCACAACCTTTTGCATCACAGATGAAAAGCCAACCATAAGACTATTGAGGAAATGGGGAAAGCTGATACTCTGGTACTTCATTTAATCCTATAAACTTCAGACATAACAGGCCAAAAATAAAGAAAAACACATCGCCTGGACTATCCCTCCAATGAAAACAGATAGACATCTTGGACCACACAATTGCAGTGACACAGAGTACAGGAGCTTTCAACAGGATTTGTATCTCTGAACTCTCGCATCCCAGAGGAGAAGTCTACCGCAAGACCAAAGAGGGAATGTGGAAAGCTGACCCTCTGGTTCTTCATTTAATCGAATAAGCTTTTGACATAGGCCACAAAAGAAAGAAAAACACGTCACCTGGACTATCCCTCCAATGAAAATGTATAAACATCATGTATCATACCATTGGAAACAGCCACCCAGAGGCCTTCAACAGAATATGAACCAATGACCTCTCGCATCCCAGAGAGTCTACCACTAGACCAACGAGAGAATAAAAAGCTGAACAGCTGGTACTTCACCTAATCCTTTAGGCTTCCGAAACAACAGGCCAAAAATAAAGAAAAACATGATGACAGATAGACATCATGGACCATTGAGCTATACAATTAGATGCAGCCACACAGCGTCCAGGGTCCTTCAACAGGATTTGAACCCTTGCCCTCTCACATGCAAGGCAAGAAGCCTACCACAAGTCCAGAGAGGGATTGCGGGAAGCTGTGACTCCGGTACTTCACTTAATCCTATAGGCTTCCCACACAACAGGCCAAAAATAAAGAAAAACATGTCACCTGGACTATCCCTCCAATGAAAACAGAGATACAGCATGGATGATACAATGGGATAAAGCCACAGAGAGTACAGGGTCTTTCAGCAGGAGTCAAACCAACATCTTCTCAGACAAGAAGCTTACCAGTAGACTGACAAGGAAGTGTGGAAAACTCTGGTACTTCATTTAATCCTATAGTCGTCCGACACAACAGCACAAACATAAAGAAAAACATGTTGCCTTAACTGTCGATCCAATTAAAACAGATAAACATCATTGATCATTGGATGAAGACACACAGAGTCCAGGGGCTTTAACCGGGATTCAAACGGATAACCTCTACCATTCCCAGAGGAAACCTACCACCAAACTAACAAGTGTAAGTGGAAAGCTGAGCATCCGGTACTTCATTTAACCCCTTCACGACCTTTGACGGATACATCCGTCATGGTGCCCTGGTACTTAAAGACCCTTGACGGATATATCCGTCATGGCGAAATTTTGACCCCGGAGCGCCGGTGACCGCGAACGGTTTTCAAAACCTTTAGATTCGGGAAGGAGAAGACCTGTACCTGACCTCAGGAGGGGTGGTGTCTCCTCCCCGGACCTATGGAGGCTGTGATTGGCTGACGAACGCCGCTCAGTCAATTACAGCCAGTGTACTGTTTCAGCCATTGAAAATGGCTGAAACATTGAAATCCAGCTATAATCAGTGCAGCTATAGCACTGATCATTGGCTGGAGCTGGGTGACCTTTGCTGCACCCTCCCCCAGCTCTGATTGGAGAGATTGGCCTTGTGACCGATCTCTCCAATCACCGTGGATCTGGGACCGGTGATCTGTAGGTGATCGCTCTCCTCAGCTTCTCCGTCTGTGAAGCTGAGGAGAACGATCCATGCGAGTGACCATCTGTGAGTCACATCCCAAGATCATCCGCTGTCCCGATCATCCACCACCACAGCCACTGCCCCAGATCATCCGCCGCCCTCCATCTGCTCCTCCCCTGCATCACCGCTGCTCTGCTCCACCCCTGCCCTCCTTCTGCTGCCCCCTGCATCTACCGTCGCCCCCCCTTCATCTGTCATCGCCCCCCCTGCATCTGCCATCGCCTCCCCTGCATCTGCCGTCACCCCCTGCATCTGCCGCCATCCCCCTGCATCTGCCGCCATTCCCCCTTGCATCTGCTCCCGCGCTGTTCCCCCATCAGCCCCTGCCCCTTTGCATCAGCCACTACCCCGCTGAATCTGCCAATGCCCCCCTGCATCAGCCACTGCCCCCCTGCATCTGCGACTGCCCCCCTGCATATGCCACGGCCCCCCTGCATCAGCCACGGCCTCCCTGCATCAGCCACTGCCCCCCTGCATCAGCCACTGCCCCCATGCATCAGCCACTGCCCCCCTGCATCTGCCACTGCCCCCCTGCATCAGCCACTGCCCCCTGCATCAGCCACTGCCCCCCTGCATCAGCCACTGCCCCCCTGCATCTGCCACTGCCCCCCTGCATCTGCCGCCACACTCCATCAGCTGATGCGCCCTTCCCCGATCTGCTGCCCGCGCTCTCCCATCCTCTTCATCTGCTGCCCCCTCTCCCACCTCTCCCCCTCTAGGATCTGCTGCCTCCTCCATCTGCTGCCTCCTCCATCTGCTGTGATCCTGCTGCCTAGATCCATCCTGTAAGGTAGCTATCCCCAATCTCACCTCCCACTCTCCTTCCACCCTCCTGCATCTGTTGCGCTCTTTTCCATCCTTCGCCGCTTCTCCATCTGCCGCGCCCTCTCCCATCCTCCGCTGCTCCTCCATCCGCTGCACCCTCTCCCATCCTCCGCCACTCCTCCATCCACCATGACCTCTCCCATCCTCCATCCATCCTTTTTTCCATTCCACCTAGTCCCCCCCCTTTTGCAGCGCATCCGTGCGTGTGTCCTGATTTTTTTTCTGTAAACTAAGAAAGAAATATAAATACACTTAGTTTAGGGACAGTAAAATGATACTGTAGTAATCGTCAACTACAGTATTTTTTACTGAATATTGTAAGGGTCAGCCCAGTGCCACACATGAGAGCGATGCACGAGTCTCGCATCGCATCATCCGGCACGATCGCTCTCTTTTAGACAGGAGTTTGCGGTTGTGCCGGATGATGCGATGCGAGGTTCCTGCATCACTCTCACGTGTGGCACTTCCCTTACTGTCAGTTGCAGGCGCCCATTTTTTATATTTTTTTACTGAAGTCCGTATTTTTTATTTCGCAAAACTAATATTTTTTTGTATGGGGGAGGTCTAGTTTTCAAAATGGGGTCACATGTGGGGAGCTCCACTGTTTTGGCACATCAGGGGGATCTCCAAACGCAACATGGTGCGGCTAACGATTCCAGCTAATTTTCCATTTAAAAAGTCAAATGATGCTTCTTTTTGGAGCTCTGCCGTGCTCCCAAACAGTGGTTTTCTGCCACATATGAGGTATCAGCGTACTCAGGACAAATTGCCCAACAAATCTTGTAGTCCATTTTATCCTGATACCCCTGTAAAAATTAAAAATTGAGCCTAACAACATTTTTGTGGAAAAAATGTACTTTTTTGTTTCTATGGCTCAATGTATAAAGCACGTGAGGGTTCAAAGTGCTCATTACCCATCTAGATTTATGCCATGGGGGGTCTAGTTTCAAAATGAAGTCACTTGTGGGGGAGCTCCATTGTTTAGGCACCTCAGGGGGTCTCCAAACGCAACATGGCGTCGGCTAATAATTCCAACCAATTTTGCTGTGAAATGGCGCTCCTTCTATTCTGAGCCCTGCCGTGTGCCCAAAAATTACTTTCCACCACATATTAGGTATCTGTGTACTCAGGAGAAATTGCACAATACATTTTATGGTGCATTTTTTCCTGATACCCTTGTGGAAAGAAAAGCTACCTGGTTAAAATAACAATTTCGTGGTAAAAAAATATATATATATTTTCATGGCTGAACATTCTAAACTTTTGTGAAGCCTCCAGGGGTTCAAAGTGTTCACTAAACATCTAGATAAATTCCATGAGGGGTCTAGTTTCCAAAATGGGGTCACTTGTGGGGGAGCTCCACTGTTTAGGTACCTCAGGGGGTCTCCAAAACACAACATGGCATCCGCTAACGATTCCAGACAATTTTACATTTGAAAAGTCAAATGACGCTCCTTGCATTCCGAGCCCTGCTGTGCACTCAAACATTTGATTTCCACCACATATGAGGTATATGTGTACTCAGGAGAAAACGCACAATTCATTTTATGTTGCAATTTTTCCTGATACCCTTGTGAAAAAAAGCTACCTGGTTGAAATAACAGTTTTGTGGTAAAAAAAAATGTTTTTATTATTTTCACGGCTCAAAGTTATTAACTTTTGTGAAGCCCCCAGAGGTTCAAAGTGCTCACTAAACATCTAGCTAAATTCCATGAGCGGTCTAGTTTCCAAAATGGGGTCACTTGTGGTGGAGCTCTATTGTTTAGGCACATCAGGGGGTCTCCAAACGCAACATCGCATCCGCTAATTATTCCAGACAATTTTGTTTTAAAAAATTCAAATGATGCTCCTTCCCTTCCGAGCCTTGCCGTGTGCCCAAACAATTGATTTCCACCACATATGAGATATCGGTGTACTCAGGAGAAATTGCACAATTAATTTTATGGTGCATTTTTTCCTGATACCGTTGTGAAAATGCTACATTTTATGGCTAAAGTAACATTTTTGTGTAGAAAAGTAAAATTTTCATTTTTTCCTTCCACATTGCTTTGGTTGCTCTGAAGGTCTTAAAGAGTTAATACATTTCTTGGATCTAGTTTTTAGCAGTGCGAGGGGTGCAGATTTTAGAATGGGGTCACTTTTGGGTATTTTCTTTCACCTAGGCCTCTCAAAGTCACTCCAAATGTGATGTGGTACCTAAAATTTTTTTTTTTGATAAATTTGTTGGAAAATTGAAAAATTGCTGATGAACTTTGAACCCTTGTAACCTCCCAATGAAAAAAAAATGTTGTTTCGAAAATTGTGCTGGTGTAAAGTAGACATGTGGGAAAGATTATTTAGCAACTATTTTGTGTGACATATCTCTCTATATCATTTATGGGCATAAAATTTCAAATTTTGAAAATTGCAAAATTTTGAAATTTTTTGTCAAATTTCCAAAATTTTCACAAATTAACGCAAAACAGATCGTCCTAAATTTACCACTGACATGAAGTACAATATGTCACGAAAAAACAATGTTAGAATCACCAGGATCCGTTGAAGTGTTCCAGAGTTATAACCTGTCAAAGTGACACTGGTCAGAATTGCAAAAAACGTCCTGGTCTTTAAGGTGAAAACATGCTGGGGGCTGAAGGGGTTAATCCTATAGGATTAACCTGTAGGCTAGCAGAGACCCTCATCTAACAATGATGAACCCTGCCGCCATGGATAAAGAGAAGGGTTTGATATGTCCCTTCTCCAGAGTCTCAGCAATGTAATCTTTCATGGCCTGTCTCTCTGGGCGAGAAAGGTTATACTGTCTGGACTTGGGAAGATTTGCTCCAGGAAGCAAATTAATGGGACAGTCATATACATGATGGGGAGGCAAATCCTGACACTCCTCTCTGAAATAACATCCTCAAACCCAGACAAAAATGCAGGTAAGGTCTCTGTAAAGAGCAGAGAGAGAGAAGTGTTCAGACAAATATCAAAACAGCAATTTCCCCACTCTCCAATTTCTTTTTATTGCCAATCCAATACTGGATGGTGTTTCACTACCCAGGGTAGACCCAGTACAATGGGAGCGGCAACTCCTTCTAGGACATAGCAGGAAATTTCTTCATAATGCAGGGGTCCTACTCTCAGTTTTATATCATGTACCATCTGTGTCAGGAATCCCTGAGCAAGCGGATCTGAGTCAATGGTATAGATGGAGATGGGCTTAGCCAATGTACTGCAGGTAAGTTGATGAATCCTAGCAAGCAGGGCATCTACCATGATGACTCCCACTTGACTGTCCACAAACAGAAATTTTCTCAGTCCTGCTCTCTAGCACCACCACTGCTGTCATGACAAAACAAGAATTACATGTGGAAGACAAACATATTCCCAGATTCTCTATTCCATACCAGCAAGAGTAAGCCGAGTTCTAGATGATCCTTTTTGCTTAAGAATTGAGGGACAGACTCAATAAAATGACCTGCTTTTCCAGCAAGAAAACAACCCTCCTTTTTGCAGATTTTTTTGTGGGAAGATGCTAAGTAGTGGCTCCCCCCTAGCTTCATGAGTTCTTTTAAACCCATGACTGATGGTTCACCCCCAGATCGACCCCTCAAAAATGGGGCACTGCCCCGAGAAAGGGTCTCCAGGGAGAATGGTCTAACCAGTCTATCTCGGAGGCGTCTGTCCATACGTATAGCCAAGGACATGGAAGCATTCAAGGACTGAGGAGTTTCGTAAATCATCAAGGCATCTTTCAGTTTCTCTGAAAGGCCTTGACAGAATTAACTTCTGATAGCCAGGTCATTCAATTTAGTGTCAGTTGCCCATCTACAAAATTCTGAACAATACGTCTCCACTGACTGATCCCCCTGTTGGAGGTAACGCAGCCTGGACTCAGCCAAGGAGACTTGGTCAGGATCATCATAGATGAAACCCAAGGCCTCAAAAAATTAATCCACCAACCAGAGACAACCGGAGCCATGTGGCAAAGAAAAAGCCCAGGATTGCGTATCCCCTTGCAACAGTGAGATCATAATCCACACCCTCTGTTCCTCATCTTCAGAGGAGTAAGGCTGAAGCCTAAAGTACAGTTTACAAGCTTACTTAAAAACAAAAAAATTGTCTCTACCCCCTGCAAATCTGTCTGTCTGTCAAAAACTCTCCTTTTTTTTGTACGGCTTTTGATAATGTCACGCTAGGTACGGGGAAGTACCAAGTGAACAGCAAAAGGGAAGGGAAGAGAAACCCTGCGTCTAGGGAAGAGGAAGATGGTGACACCTGACCAAAGCTAACGCTGGTCCCTGAGGTCCCTCAACACCCTAGATAGGTTCCACCACTATGCGCCAAACCAGATACCTGACTCTAGGTATCCCTAGTGCTGTGCCCTAAATAGGTAACGGATGGGAAGAGCACAGATTACTCATCTCGAAGTTCTGCAAAGTTACAGGAATGATACTACAGATGACAAGCCTCCTCTTGCAACCAGAGCTGACTGAACTGAAAAATATCACCAGCACAAGTCCAGGGAACATGGGAGTACTTAAGCACAAGTGGAATACTGGTAATCATCAGCTGGATGGAAGGAGCGCTCCCCTGGGTCCTAAAGGGGAATAGATGAAAATCCAGCAGGAAAGCTACCTAGTACAATGAATACTAATTGCAGGAATAAAAGAACATCAGTGAGCATTTTGCACAGCCAAACAATGTGACCTTCTATTGCCAGAAACCACATGACAATGTGTCACCCATGACAAAGCCATGACAATGTGCTTGTGTAAGGCTAGAACGGCACATCGGGAGAAATAGGGATGGCTGGAGTACCGTGGGACGGTCGACGCCATGAGGTTGCGGAAAACCTAAGTGTCCACAAGCCTAAGCAGCAACATTTCCAGTGCAAGCAGACTGTTTGGGCAACATTTCCAGGGCAAGCAGTCAATTTGGGCAAAATTTAAATGCGGCATTGCAGTATACCCTGGAAAACACATAGAGGAGGGCCTCAGAATATATTTTTGTACAATTTTAAAAAGATTGGGACTCTTACAGTGGTAAAGCCTATGAACTAAATTCAAGGCCTAGCAAAAATGTAAAAGAGGGATTGCATTATAGCATAGAAGATGCAGAGGGAAAGGCCTCAGAACACATTTTTGGATAATTTTAAAAAGAGTGGGACTTCTATAGTGGTAAAGCCTATGCACTAACTGTAAAGCCAAGAAAAAATTTAAAGAAGGGATTGCAATACACAATGAAAGACTCATAGAGGAGGGCCTCAGATTACATTTGTCATAATTGCAGGTGTGAGCGGGAGTGGATCCACTGGGCCACAGTATCGGCTCGACCTGAAAGGGCATAATTAAATGACTACCTTGTCTTCACTAGAGCCTTTGATGGTGAATATAGGCTTGTGCTGGAAGGTAACTGCCAGGTGCCACTCAGGGAGACACGGTACTGTGACAGCTGGCCTAAGGGGTTAGGGGTGCAGGCTCAGGCACATATGCAGGCAGAAGCAGTCTCTGGTGTAAGCAGCTGCAGCCAGAATGGTTGGTATAGGCAGGTGCAGACTGGACAGCTGGTTCAGGCTCGTACAGCAGGGTTGGCTAGTACAGCAGGTGTAGCCCAGCAGGTGTAACAGGTATGGCAGGTTCAGGCAGACACTAGAATACAGGTACCATTTAGCAACCACAGGTACTCATAACAGGATATAGGAAACAGAACGAACCTGACAATTAGCAGTGTGTCTCTAGCATAGGGAGAATATGCCTTAAGTACCTAGTGCCTCTCAGCCATAGACTGAGAGGCACTTCAGGTTTAGGGCACACTGGCTGCTTAAGAGTAGGGGCATGGCTGCATGTGTGACGCCCTGGCAAAACCAGGTAGTCAAACAATAGTCCACCATCCCTCAACTAGGTCACACACAGCCGACTTGAAACCCTAGTCACCCCCCCAGGGCAAGACAGGCACACCAGTGGGTGGGACCAGGTGGTTAGGAAACGCCCACCTAGGGGTCTAGACAGCTCCGGGAGGGAAAACAAGCAGTGCGAGTTTGCAGTTCAAGTTGAGAGAAGTGTGGGCTGGAGCTAGGTGTAGCTCCAGCGGAGGAGAAGTTCAAGTTGGACGGTGCCAGGGTCGGAACCCTGGTACCTTGGCTAGGTGGTAGACGGTGGTCTCCGTCAGCAGGAGACGGGAAGACGGCTCGGAATATCCGAGGAGGACCGGAGCAGGGTTGGAGCCAGCCGGGGACCGGAGCAGGGTTGGAGCCAGCCGGTACCGACACCGGAGACCCGACCAGAAACCGCGCACAGAGGGGGAACTCGGACCCTGAAGCCAGGACCGGAACCAACTGCCTAGCTAATCAACTGATTGAGGGCAGGATTATAGATCCTGTCCTAACCAAAGTCCCAAAAGCAGACAACCACCCACAGAGCGGGATAGGGCAACCGCCAGGGCCCATAGATCCCATGGGTCAGCGGGCACGGCTCCTTAGGCACACAGAAATCCGGGAGCAGACTCCCGTGTTAAATACTGGGAAGTCTAAAAACACAACCACAACTAGTGCAGAGGAGAAGACGGCGACCATCAGCCTGGGTGGGGAACCAGAGTACAACCGGCTGTGGCAGCCGGCCACCAGCACCTTGGTTTACCAAAAGACTCGTGTGATTCATTTACGTGTGAGTAACCAAACATCCCCTGGTCCATCCGGGCGCGCAAGCCCCTGCTATGGCCATACCCTGCACAGAGACACTGGGCTTAGGGACATCCATCCCTACCCACGAAGGGGTTAACATCCAGCTGCCAGCCCAACGTGCCCGGGAGCCCCGCAACGGCAGCAGTGGTGCTACATCTCACCACACACTGTGGGTGGCGTCACAGACATTTTACAACCAATCCCGTATAAATACGTCCCCCTTTTATTCGGAGTGTCTGCGCGACCCCTGGGTCCGGAGAACCCCTCGAGCCATACTGTAGATCCGGATCCGAGCAGCCCCGGCTGCTGACACGGGGGTGGCACACTCCAAAACCTGGCATCACAAACAGGATTCTTACCCATTCACTTACCCCGTGAAAGTGCGCCTTGTTCTGGACTGTCAGCACTGCTCCTCTGCAAAAACCTTGAAAACCGCCATCTTTGCCGCCATTTTTAGGCGCAAAAAACTACAACCCAGCGTCTTCTCCCCCGGGAAAGGGCGTGAAGCTGAAGCCCTGCCCCCTGGGAACACGGCCAAAAGGAAACAACACCCTGAGGCCGAAAACGAAACTAACCTGCCGCACAAGGGAGTGCTTGCAAAAGATCAAGGGTGAGAAGCGGGAAGATGTTCGCGCCTAACCGGGAGGACAGAGCGGCATGTAACTAGCGCTGTGAAGTGCAGGGATGCCAGGACTCTGCAGAAACCCGTTCCTGGACCCCAATGCGGCAGGATGTGTCAGAGGATCCAGGCCCAAGCCCACTTCATGCTGGCGAAGTGGGCGTCGGAGATGAAGGGCCTGGCTGCAGCTGTTCAGGCGCGCGAAGTGGAGATGATCTCGGAGGAGTGGGTAAGCAGTGACCCACGCCCCTATGTTCCCCAGGAACCGGCTGTCCCGGCAGAGAGGCTCTGCCTGCTCCCGTCCGCCACGCCGTTTCCCTCGTCGCCCGTGTCGGCAAGCCAACTCCTCGACCGACTCGCTGCCCCAGTCCATGGCAGCGGGGCCCGTACCATCTACAGGGGAGGACCCAGCTGCTGGGCCCTCAGGCCTTACCATTACCATCGCTCTGGCAACGCTGACGACATCCCATCAGGCCCTGGCAGTCCGCCCTGCCGTAACGGAGGCAGCACCCGACCGGAGGTCTATCCCGGCCACGGTGCCAGCCGCTCCCAAGTGCCCCGTCCCGGCTGTGGGGCAGCCGGTGTGCACCTGCGGAGAGGCGGAGCAGGCCACTGATCGGTGGGGCCCACGGCAGTATGAGAGGCCAGTCGTAGCCAGCACCGAGGGCACCCGAGTGCGCCTGGTTCCTGAGCAGGAGGCGAGACACGGACCCCATACCCCGAACTGGGAGCGGCAGCAACAGCAGCTGGGCATGAAGATCGCTGCCTGAGGAAAGGGTTAAGCGGATGTGCATGCCCGCATTTATATGGAGAAAGATCACCTGCGGCAAGCTACCATCGGGGTCCGGAGTGGTGTACCATGTGGAGGTGGTACTGGAGACCCGTGGTGGAGAATTGAATAGGTAGCGGAACCCCGGCTACCCCAGTTGTGCAAGTCCCCGTTGGGACCGTCCCCAGTTTAAAAATTTTTAAAAATGGACCATGGCCGTGAACTGGCAGGCCAACCCAAACACTATTGGACCTTGTAAATAGTCCCTGACCAACCTTCTCACCCTGCTGCAGTCTCTGGAGAGGCTGGTTGGAAGAAGGGCCAGCGGTAGAGTGGGCCAAGGCCCAGTCATCACCAAAACCGGTGACTACCCTCCGGGTCAGGGGTCCCCTGGACGTGGGGCCCTTGAAAAAGACTGCCGGGTAAGGAACTTTTTACCCGGCCCATAAGGGCAACACCTGGACCTGTCCTGGACTTGGGCAAGGGGTGCGCACCATTGCTTAGTGGTGGCACCAGGGGGCAGGTTGTTTTGGGTGGAGGTGAGGTGAGAAGGACCCGGCCCGTCCCGATTTTGCATGTGTAACGTTTAAGAAAACTGCCTCCCGTAAGGGAAGAAAAACAAAATGTATCACTGTTATTACACTTGTAAATGTTCTTTTTCTGTTTTCAGTTCCTGTTAAATAAACGTTAGTGGTCGGACAGCCCGTGGATGGTCTGTATTGAACCAAGGGGGAATGTGACGCCCTGGCAAAACCAGGTAGTCACACAATAAGCCCCCGCGCAACACCATCCCTCACCTAGGTCACACACAGCCGACCTGAAACCCTAGTCACCCCCCCCGGGCACGACAGGCACACCAGTGGGCGGGACCAGGCGGTTAGGAAACACCCACCTAGGGATCTAGACAGCCCGGGGTGGGAAAACAAGCAGTTCGAGTTTGTACTTCAAGTTGAGAGGAGTGTGGGCTGGAGTTAGGTGTAGCTCCAGTGGAGGAGAAGTTCAAGTTGAACGGTGCCAGGGTCAGAGCCCTGGTACCTTGGCTAGGTGGCAGACGGTAGTCTCCGTCAGCAGGAGACGGGAAGACGGCTTGGCAGATCCGAGGGGGACCGGAGCAGGGTTGGAGCCCGCAGGTACCGACACTGGAGACCCGACCGGAAACTGCGCACAGAGGGGGTACTTGGACCCTGAAGCCAGGATCGGAACCAACGGCCTAGCTAATCAACCGATTGAGGGCAGGATTATAGGTCCTGTTCCAACCAAAGTCCCAAAAGCAGACAACCACCCACAGAGAGGGATAGGGCAACCGCCAGGGACCATAGATCCCAAGGGTCAGCGTTAGCGGGCACGGCTCCTCAGGCACACAGAAAGCCAGGAGCGGACTCCCGTGTTCCATAGCGGGAAGTCTAAAAACACAACCACAACTAGTGCAGAGGAGAAGACGTCGACCATTAGCCCAGGTGGGGGACCAGAGTACAACCGGCCACCAGCACCTTGGTATACCAAAAGACTCGTGTGATTCATTTACGTGTGAGTAACCAAACATCCCCTGGTCCATCCGGGTGCACAAGCCCCTGCCATCGCCATACCCTGCACAGAGACACTGGGCCCCGGGACATCCATCCCTGCCCACGGAGGGGTTAACATCCAGCTGCCAGCCCAACATCCCCAGGAGCCCCGCAACGGCAGCGGTGGTGCTACATCTCACCACACACTGTGGGTGGCGTCACAGACATTTTACAACCAATCCCGCATAAATACGTCCCCCTTTTATTCGGAGTGTCCGCGCGACCCCCGGGTCTGGAGAACCTTTCAATCCGTACCGTAGATCCGGATCCAAGCAGCCCCGGCTGCTGGCACGGGGGCGGCACACATGCACCCTAAGTGCACTCCTGGAAGGCCTGTGTGGTGTGTGCAGGACCCGGAAGCAGGCCGGGAGGACGCTGCTGCCACTGCTGAGCAGCCAGGATGCTGAGTTCGCCAGCATCCCTGCTAGGAGGATAAAGCACATCAGAATGTGGACACCGGTGGCAACATTACAGTACTCCCCTTGTACACCTTACTTTTCAGACCTGAAAGGAAGCTTTTCAGGAGAAGAGAGGCTGTTATGGGACTGCCAATTGATAGGGAATAAGTAGGCTATCTAGCAGTCAAAGCCCACCTTGCAGAATAATCTGCTGCTGGCGAAGGCAAGGTAAGGGATACTGTACCACAAGAGTGGTACTGTCACTGTTACCTCACAGTGACACTAAGACTAAGTGCAGTGTTCACTGTTAATTCACAGAGACACAGCAAATGCCAAAATGATAAGACGGGTGGACCTGTAGCTCCTGCCCAATTACAGGAACTACAAAGCTTATGCGGATGGTGCCCCAACCGCTGTCCACCAACCAACTTCTCTGTTACCGCACAGAGGAAATGTAACTAATAGTGCAGCAGGTGTGTGAATGCGACTAATATGCATGGATAGTGGACTTGTAGCTCCTGCCCAATTACAGAAACTACAAAGGATACGCGGACGGTTACCCCAGCCAATGTCCACTAACTGACACCTCTGTTACCTCACAGAGGAGCTGTAACTAATAATACCGCAAGTGTGTGAATGCGAATAATATGAAGAGTGGACCTGTAGCTCCTGCCCATTTACAGGAACTACAAAACATAAGCGGATGGTAGCTCAACCGCAGTCCACTAACTAATACCAGTGTTACTTCACACTGATGTGTGTGCAAACAGTACTATCCATACTGCTTAGGTTTAGTGAGAGTCCCTGCCTGCACTCCTTGTGCTAACCACACAGAGGGAGTTAGTGTGCTCTCTATGCTAACCGCACAGACAAATTAGAGAGACACTGAGGGCAGTGAGTGATGACGCTGCCTAACCCTGCTCCTCTAAGGTAGATGGAAACGGGCTGTAGTATAATACTAGGTGGTACTGAGACCCTACCTTACCCGTACCACTAAAATGCAGGGAAGCAGGTAGTATTGGACATCACATATTAGGCGTCTACCCAATGCATGTACAAAGAACGATTGAGCACCGAATAGCGTGCTGCAGGGATCTTTATAGATGAAGCACCTCCCACAAGATGGAGGAGCTCTGAGCTTAATCCACCAATCATCAACAAGTTCGTCAAGAATGACGTCACCCGCGGCCAATCAGTAGCCAACATGTCATGGTCATGTGAGCCCGTGTCAGCGATGACGTCACCCTTGGCCAATCACCAGACAGTATGTCATCGCCATGTTATCACGCATCAGCGATGACGTCACTCTCGGCCAATCAGAAGCTGACACTTCATAGTCATGTGATCCCAGTTCATGACCAATCGCCAATCGCCATGTGGTGAGCATGCTCAGAAGGGGCAAAAGGAGACTTAGAACAAAAAGCCTGCTTATAGCTCGCTCATGCTCAGAAACCCCACTATAGGACTTAGGCTCAACCGCAAGAGCCTCACCGACGACCCGTAACAGAGGCATTAATATTCTTCTTGGGCTCCCATGACCTCTCCTCACAACCAAAACCCTTTCATTCAATCAAAATTAGGGTTTTACCTTTCCCCTTTTTCAAGGCCAAGATGTTCTTTACCTCAAAGATATCTTCTGCACTGACTGGTGAAGGCAATGTACTAGTATTCCTGAAGTAGTGCCTCTGAAGGACAGGCTTGAGGAGAGACACATGGAAGGAGTTGGGGATACGCAAGGAGAGCGGAAGTGTCAGCTTACAGGAGACGGTATTGATCTGATAGAGCACCCTGAAGGGACCAAAATAACGGCGACTCAACTTGTAAGAAGGCATCTTGAGAAGGACATATCTGAAAGAGAGCCATACCTTGTCTCCGGATCGGAATGAGGGAGGATCTATGCATGCCTTTTCTGAATGGAAGACCGCTTAAAAGATGCCTTGGTCTCAGCTCAGATTTCAGAGAAACTCTTAATGAGAGCATAAGGTTGCAGGAGGTGATAGCCACAGGAAGAGGGATTTTGGGCTGCTGTCCATATTCTATGAAGAATGAGCAAAGGATTCACGCACTTGATTAATATAAGAGAACTACTTCCATCTTAAAAGTTTGACCCAATCACTGTAGTGTTCGTTGACGAAGTGCTGCACAAAATTCATCAAGGTCTAGTTGACTCGCTCCACTTTGCCATTGGACTGCAGATGGTAAACCGACAAGCGGTCCAAATTGATATCCAGCAGCTTATAGGTAGCCCTCCAGAATCAGGATGTGAACTAGGCTCCTTGAACAGACACAATGTGGAGAGGTAGACCGTGCAGGCAGAATATATGCTAGATGAAGTGCTCAGCAAGCACAGGTACAGGGAAGACTGGAAAAGGGAGAAAGTGGGACATTTTAGAGAAATTGTCAACTACTACCCAGACGACGAACCAACTAAAAGACACCAGCAGTTCAGTAATGAAGTACTTTGAGATGTGTTGCCAAGGAGCGGACAGAACAGGTAGAGGTTTTAGTTGTCCAGTGGGAAGTTTCTTAGGGGTCTTATTTCTGGCACAAGAAGGAGAGGCTGAGATAAAGTCCACAATATCCTTGTGCAGAGTTGGCCACAGTAATGCCTCAAGATCAGAAGAGTCATTGTCTTTTGCCCAGCGTGACCAGCCAGCTTGAAGGAGTGTCCTTACTCCAGGACATGCTGCCTGTCCACTTTGGCGACAAGAGTCTTTTCGGGAGGTACCTGAGACATGCTTACAAGAGCAACCATGAACATTTTGGAGAGCTCAATGATGTGTTGTAGCTCCTCCTCTTGGTCAGCAGACAAAAAGGACTTGGAGAGTGCATCCGCCTTCACGTTATTTTCAGCTGACCAGTTATTAAGAACAAAGTCAAAGAGGGCGAAAAACAGCGATCATCAGGCTTGGTGCAGATTCATCCCTTGACGGTATATGGACTAGATTATATGCAAAGGTTGAGCTTGGAGAAGATTCAGGAATCTCGGAGATGGCTGAACAATTTTGGATTAAGCACCAGCGGGTATTTATGCTTGACTAATTTGATTGAGACCTCTATAGTCTATGCATTGCTGAAAAGTATTTTATCTTTACAAATGAAGAACCTGGCTCCGTCTGGTGAGGAGGACTTCTGGATAAATCCCCTTGGAAGATTCTCCTTGATGTATTTAGATATGGCTTGGATCTCCGACTGGGACAGAGGGTAGATTCAACCATGGGGAGTTGATGAACCCTGAAGTAAGTAGATAGGGAAACCATACGTCCTTGGTGAGGTAACGTCTCTTTTTTTTCTTGGTATATATTATTTTATAAAAAATGTTTTTGAGAAAACATAACATAAAAGGCTATTATCCCTGTAAAAAATGCATCCTTTGCAAAAATATTAAAAAAATAAAGCAAAGAAGAGTTTTATGAAAGGAAATAACCAAATTGACATTAGGGATTTAATTACATGCCAAACCAAGGGAGTAATATATTGTATACAGTGCCCTTGTCAAAAATATTTATTGGAAGAACTATCAGACCTATCTAAAAGAATTGGGGAACATATAAGAAACAAAGAAAAAATGTACAAAACACCCCTTATCTAAACACTATATGAATAAACAAGGAGGGTCCTTTTTTGGATCACAAGTTTGGGGAATAGAAAAAGTGGTGAGAGATTGGTGGGGGGCGACTTTATTAAAAAAAAATGTCAAGAGCAGAGAGCCAATGGATATTTGAAATGAACACAGTTAAACGAAATGGGTTAAATAATGATATTGAGCTTTTTGCTTTTAATTACCGTAGTACACTTCTAAAGGAAATTGTCTCCAAATTATTCTTTTATTTAATGGTTCATATTATCTTATTCATCTTGTTTGGATTCTTTAAATATACATGAATTTATTTTTTAAAACTATGCATTTTATTTTTTGCTATTGAATTGCATTTCTAATGCAGCCGGTCATTGTATATATACTGTATCTATGTCCATACAATGTCTATGTTTGCTCCATGGATACAGAACATAGGATAAAATTTATTTATTATTACGGACTTCAATTAAATTACCCTATAAGTAGGATCTATACATCAATCTGGGCCATCCTTGAGGAAAGGGGCCACAATCGCCCCTGAAACATGCGTCGGATTCAGCCCAGAGGTAATGCACTAATCGCCTGCGGTGAAGACGTAACTGTCTAACTCATCCAGGATAATCCTATCTGAATGGTGGATGTCCAGAAAAGCCTTTGAACCCGTGCCCGAGGAAGATCTTCAATCCGGACCCTACCTGTCTACCCATACATGTGGAACTGACCCTCAGCCTGCCACGACCTCAGATTAACCGCTGGCTCTGCATACCAGGACCACATCCAGTGCACAGACTTCACCTCTTCGGCAACAACTAAAGCTCTCCAGACGGTGGATCGTCAACCAGGTAACCTGCACTGGGAACCTGCTACAGGTGCTCGCTGTATTGTTGCATCCCTAATATACTCCATTGCGGCTGTGGCGGCCCAACACAACTCGAGTGCGGGAGGTCTGATACACCAGGGAAAGCAGCATCTTGGTACAGTACTATTCATTGCAATCAGCAAGTGAACAGCAAGGGTAACTACAGGAAACTACAAACTCACTTGGGCAAAAACTAACCCCACTGATTGTGATTATTATTATTAATATAATTATACCTCGCTCCACTTCAACTGTACTATATTTGTATGGAACAATATAGAAAAAAGTCCAGTGGCACACCGAATCTCCGGTAAAAAAACTTTTCTTTTTATTAAATGAAGCGGTGCATATTAAAAGGGCAGTGAAGGAGCCAGGCACAGGATCCCTCACAGACAACGGCCGTTTCGCGCTTAAACACTCTTCCATGGTTCCAATTTGATTGGACCCGTGGAAGCGTGTTTAAACGCGAAACGGCCGTCGTCCGTGAGGGATCCTGCGCCCGGCTCCTTCACTGCCCTTTTAATATGCACCACTTCATTTAATAAAAAAAGAAAACATTTTTACCGGAGATTCCGTGTGCCGCTGGACTTTTTTCTAAATGGTTCCATACACCTACAGCTATCCTGTTTCATCAGCGAGCACTTAGGACCGGAACCTCACTAAGGTAATACTGCTTCTAATCCACTCCTCCCCAGGATTGTAAACAGGTCGTACAGCAGTGGTACAGAACCAAATCTATTTTTTGCACACATTGTGGTACTATATTTGTATTTATCTAGTAAGGCTATTTACAGTCACGGACCATCAAAGAAAAAGAATTTTTTACTCCAAATTTTTTTTCAAATTTAAAAAAAAACTGTCAAAAAGTTTTTTATAATTTAAAACAAAATGTCGAAAAGTTTTTTACGAGATCTTTATATTTTGCTGTTGGACTAAAGGTGGTAGCCACCAGCCAGGGCTCCACTTACATTTTAAACTATCCTGAAATTAGCTTATATAGAAAATTAATTTTGTGTACTATTATTTGAATATCTGCTTTGAAATGTTGTCTGTTATATCTATACTCTTGTAAGAAAATTAAAAATAAAAAACCTCCTTTCAGTCTATTAATAATACCTCCAGTTTAGCAATAAAATTATTTTCTCAATTTTTATTTTATAAATCAACATATACCTTGATTTTTATCTTACAGACAAAGTCAGAGTGTTTGCCGCAATCTAGCTGCAAGCTGTACTATGGGGCTATTAGCGCTGGTACTCATCCTTTTATATATATAAATTTACCGTATTTATCGTCTTCTTTTTGTTAAAGACGTCCGAGTAGGACCAGTAGATGGATGGCAGATATGGAAGATTTGATGGCATCACAAGTAGTTGCAAATCCAAAAATCCAGCACTCATATATGGTTTTGAAAATAGAAAAAAATTCTTTATTGGAACAAACAGTTCTTTATTGGAACAAACAGTTGTGTATACTGTGTAATATTTCGGTCAAACGACCTTCATCAGATTACACTGTGACAGAAAATAAAAAGAAAAATGCTATATATGAATATCATTATTAGCATAAAAAAATACACATGCATTGACGTATAATTTCATAACATGTATCACAAAACAATTCAAAAAACAGACTCTGATGAAATCTCGGAGTATTCAGACATACAAATATATATATATAAAGAGAGTAATGTATGTCAGAAAAAAGAGAGCAGGGGGCTGCATCACGGACAAGTGTAATTCACTCTTTTGCTATTAAGTCAATATAAATCCTATGAATAAAGAAAAATAAGACATAAGTAGCTATCATAGAAACTGAGTACTGTGCAGAAAAATTATGAATGAAAATACCATAAAAACATAATTAATAAAGGGTTCCCATCATAGATAGCATAGATCCAAGAGAAATGTAAAGGGAAATAAAGGAATGCACTTACCAAGGTTTTGGAATAGTGGAAATCAATAAGATATAGATGAAACACTGCCCGTCCGGGTCTGTGGTGCCCATGTCCTATCAGCCTGACGTCTGGGATTTAAATAGACCGCCTAATAAGGTAGTGGGCGTGTAGGTACTGATAGCGTAACGTCACTTCCGTTCCAATAACAG
This sequence comes from Anomaloglossus baeobatrachus, assembly GCF_048569485.1. Classification (NCBI taxonomy): domain Eukaryota; kingdom Metazoa; phylum Chordata; class Amphibia; order Anura; family Aromobatidae; genus Anomaloglossus; species Anomaloglossus baeobatrachus. The sequence goes on along the minus strand of NC_134354.1, from coordinate 334,581,488 downwards.
GAAGTGACAATGCTGGATGGCAATATGTAAACGGCCTGGTTGGCAAACAATTGCATGTATGGAGGCACATAAAACCACCGGTTAAGTACTAGATGTGTTATCTGAAATATAGATATAAACGATCGTGGGTGGAAATTAGTAATTTTATTAGAGGAATGAAATAAGGTAGTGGGCGTATAGGTACTGATAGCGTAACGTCACTTCCGTTCCACTTACAGGAAGTGACAATGCTGGATGACAATATGTAAACGGCCTGGTTGGCAGACAATTGCATGTGTGGAGGCACATAAAACCACCGATTAAGTACTAGATGTTTTGTCTGAAGTATAAATATAAACGATCGTGGGTGGGAATTAGTAATTTTTGTTTCCTCCCTTTTTCCCTTTCTTCCTTTTCCCCTCTCTTTCTATCTTTTTCTTTAAATTCTTTCATTCCTGCCCCCTTTTTCTTTTCCATCCTCTTGTTATCTTGAGTCTTATCTCTCTAAAAATGTTCTCTTTTTTCGATCTTCTTTATAATATTTCTTATCTTATTAAAGAGCACCATTCCCGTTTCCCGATTTTCCTTCCCTTCTACCCCTTATACAAAACATTTTTTTCCCATCCCTTATGTTTTTTGTATATTTTGTATATATTTTGTATATTTTCTACATTCGGTTCCCCTCATAAATAGTAAATTCCTTCTCACTTCTTATCTGTGTCATTTACATTTATATATCTTAAGATATATATTCCACATTTAATTGTGTTTTAGATAACATATTTAGCACTTGGTCACAGGTTTCATGCACTTCCACGCTTGTGAAGGTTTATATACTGCCACTTAGTACTGTTGGCAGTCTATTTACATATGACATACATCACAAGTTTACTACTGCGCAGGTGCAGCCTTGCCAACCAGGGTCTTTCACAGGTTGCCATTCAGGATCGTCACTTCCGGTTTTTATAACGGAAGTGACCCCTGGGTGTCCTAATACTAATTTCACTTCCCCATTAAAATTACTAATTCCCACCCACGATCATTTATAGTTATACTTCAGACAAAACATCTAGTACTTAATCGGTGGTTTTATGTGCCTCCACACATGCAATTGTCTGCCAACCAGGCCGTTTACATATTGCCATCCAGCATTGTCACTTCCTGTAAGTGGAACGGAAGTGACGTTACGCTATCAGTACCTATACGCCCACTACCTTATTTCATTCCTCTATTAAAATTACTAATTTCCACCCACGATCGTTTATATCTATATTTCAGATAAAACATCTAGTACTTAACCGGTGGTTTTATGGGCCTCCATACATGCAATTGTTTGCCAACCAGGCCGTTTACATATTGCCATCCAGCATTGTCAATTCCTGTTATTGGAACGGAAGTGACGTTACGCTATCAGTACCTACACGCCCACTACCTTATTAGGCGGTCTATTTAAATCCCAGACGTCAGGCTGATAGGACATGGGCACCACAGACCCGGACGGGCAGTGTTTCATCAATATCTTATTGATTTCCACTATTCCAAAACGTTGGTAAGTGCATTCCTTTATTTCCCTTTACATTTCTCTTGGATCTATGCTATCTATGATGGGAAGCCTTTATTAATTATGTCTTTATAGTATTTTCAGTCATAATTTTTCTGCACAGTACTCAGTTTCTATGATAGCTACTTATGTCTTATTTTTCTTTATTCATAGGATTTATATTGACTTAATAGCAAAAGAGTGAATTACACTTGTCCGTGATGCAGCCCCCCGCTCTCTTTTTTCTGACATACATTACTCTCTTTATATATATATATATATATATTTGTATGTCTGAATACTCTGAGATTTCATCAGAGTCTGTTTTTTGAATTGTTTTGTGATACATGTTATGAAATTATACGTCAATGCATGTGTATTTATTTATGCTAATAATGATATTCATATATAGCATTTTTCTTTTTATTTTCTGTCACAGTGTAATCTGATGAAGGTCGTTTGACCGAAATATTACACAGTATACACAACTGTTTGTTCCAATAAAGAACTGTTTGTTCCAATAAAGATTTTTTTTCTATTTTCAAAACCATATATGAGTGCTGGATTTTTGGATTTGTTGATATAGGGGTTGGACCCTATCCAGGCACCATTGATTTTGTTGGAGTGCCGCACTTCTACATATTATTGTGATTACCCTTTAGTGCGGGCACCCACTTTTTGAACATGACAAGTGAAATTTTTTCCTATACTGCCAATGAGACAGCAGACATTGTGGGTCGCATCACGTTACAAAATGATTTTCTCCAGATTCCGGCACAGGAGCTTAAATCCCGGGATTACCAAAAGGAATCACGTAAGCTTCAGAATCTAGAGTTACACTGTGCAACGATTGCTGAATACTTACGGGTACAGAGAATACCAAGAGGTTTACGGGTTGGCGTTCGGCCGACCATCTTTAGCGACAATCAAGAGTATTGTAACCGTTTTGAGCATATTTTGAACAAATGTTCTTTTGATTTGATGACCCTAACCTTGGATTATCTCAGCCGAGCAATTTCTTGTAAACGAGAAGAAATTGCAGCTATTGAGCAACAATTAACTTCAACTTCTTCTGTGGAAGAATTTACGAAGATCAAGGATGACACTATACGAGATTTACTGGCACATAAAACCGAAAGTCAGAAAGTCAAACGTGAAAAATTTTTACGTGATACTGAGGATTACAAAAATAACAGAGTCTACAGATGTCGCGACACAACTGTTCGCAGGTTTCCAAGACGCTACCAATTCTCATCCAGTGATAACTCAGCCTCAGATTCGGAGTTTCCTTATACAAGAAGACCAAAACCGGCTTTTTTAGGACAAAGAAATCGTCGAGGACAAAGAGGAAACCCCGCCGGGGGGGACAGTGTCGCTGACTCAACCAGGTCCATGATAATGACCAGGTCACAGGTACGACGGACTCAATTGTAGTGAATATTTCATCCAAAAATCTTTCCTCTGATCAGGTAAATCTTCTACAAAGAGGTTTATCCTTCTGTCCATCTTATAAGTTTGATAATTTTCAATTACAAATGGATTTACTGAGATTTTATCGCAACTTGCGTATTAAAGCACATTTTTCATCTCCCTTGACTACAGGTTTAAGACCAGCAGAACCTCCTAGCATAATAACTCCTGTTAATATCAAGGAGTTAGGACTTACAATCAAGAGTACTTTTATGCCACCTAAAAACAATCCTCCAGTCGAGACTTTTATAGGGTTATTAGAGAAGGATGTATCCTCCTGTTGTAAAGATGTCTCCAATAGAGTACTACACTGTCCTTCCAATTTTTCCGCTAAAGATAAATTGACATTAACATCACTTATGGAAGATAAGGAGATAATTATTAAACAGGCGGATAAGGGTGGGGCCCTGGTAGTTATGGATCGACATGCGTATCTACAGGAGATACGGAGACATTTAGAGGATAGAGAGGTGTATGGGGTGTTACCTCACAATCCCACTAACAAGATACGCGACAAGATTAGAACTGTGTCCAGCCACTATTTACAGAAGGGCGTTATTGATCAAAAAACTTACGATTATTTGCAAAAACAGAATCCTATTACTCCGGTTTTTTATGTATTGCCTAAGATTCATAAAACTTTAATCAATCCACCTGGTAGGCCGATAGTGGCAGGCACAGACTCGATTCTGTCTCCCTTGGCTATACTTCTTGAGAGGATAATCACTCCTCTAACCAAAACTACTCCATCCTTTATCCTGGATTCGGGTCATTTTTTACAAACCATCAGAAGTCTGGGTAGCATTCCAGCTCATGCCTTCCTGATAACTTGGGACGTTACGAGTCTATATACATCTATATTGCATCATAAGGGGATAACAGCTGTACACGATTTATTGTCCAAAAATGATGTTCCCATGGAGGTACGGAATTGTTGTCTAGATCTTTTACAAATAGTTCTAACTGAGAATTTCTTCTTATTCCAGGATACCTTCTACATTCAAAAGCAGGGCACCGCAATGGAGTCCAATGTGGCACCCCCCTACGCTAACGCATACATGTCTCTATTTGAAGAAAAATTTGTATACACTCATAAGGGATATCAGGAATATTGCATCTGTTGGAGAAGATTTATTGATGATGTGTTTTGCGTTTGGGGGGACCCTTTGGACTCCATTATGGAATTCCACCAGCATATAAATGGAATTTGGCCAGAGCTTCAGTTTGTCATTCATTATGACTTGTCTAAAATTGATTTTGTTGACACTACTGTTACTAAAGGGAGGTATGGTTTTCTTCAGACAGATCTGTTTAAAAAATCTACAGATAGAAATAACTTATTATTATACAACAGTTGCCACCCCAAAGCTACCAGAGATTATATTCCAAAATCACAATTTCTCAGGGTTCAGAGGATAGTTAGTCAGGAGGATGTTAAGAAGACTCGTTTACAAGAAATGAGGTCTAAATTTGAGGCCAGAGGTTATCTACAGGAGGTTCTGAATAATGGTATTATCAATGATATTACAACTACACATAAGACCAAAAAGAATCGCTTAGCATTTGTTCATACTTATCACCCATTTGCCTATAAGATCCATAAATTCATCAGAAGCCATTGGGATATTCTTTGGAAAGGATACCCAGATATAGAGGAATTCAAAACACCGTTCCTCCCATGTTTTAGGCGTCCCTCGAATTTAGGAAATAAATTGGTAAGGGCCGATGTTGGCACCAGCTCAACGGGTCCCATTCAGACTCATTTGTTAACCCCAAGACGAGGCACCTTCCCGTGTTTGAGCTGTCCCCAATGTAATAATGTAATGAAAGGGGATAAGGTTTTACATCCTTATAGTGGTCGAGTTACCCAATAAGAGGTTTTTTTACTTGTGATACCTCGTTTGTGGTTTACGTTATCAAATGCCCTTGCGGGCTACTATATGTGGGTGAAACAACACAGTCAGTCAAGGAACGCATATCACAACATAAGTCTACAATAAGGTGTGAGAGATTGACATTACCACTCCCATTTCATTTTCATAAACAGGGCCACAGTGTGAGCCAGTTACGGTTCCAAGTTCTAGAACAGGTTCCTCCACACAGGAGGGGAGGTGATAGGGTCAAAACCCTAAAACAGAGGGAGGCATATTGGATCTTTACGCTTCAGACACTGGAACCAAAAGGTCTTAATCGGGATTTTGACACCTCTAGTTTTCTATAGTTATTTACATTATTCATTTTTTCTTTTTCTCCCTTTTTCTTAGCAGAGAAACTGAATATAGTCCAGAAGATGGTCCAATCGTATAGGTATTCCCTTACCTCTCTCCTGTTCCCCCTTTTTCCTATCCCTTCCACACTCATAATTTTTCCCTTATCCTTCCCTTTTCCTCCCTTTTTCCCTTTCTTCCTTTTCCCCTCTCTTTCTATCTTTTTCTTTAAATTCTTTCATTCCTGCCCCCTTTTTCTTTTCCATCCTCTTGTTATCTTGAGTCTTATCTCTCTAAAAACTTTCTCTTTTTTCGATCTTCTTTATAATATTTCTTATCTTATTAAAGAGCACCATTCCCGTTTCCGGATTTTCCTTCCCTTCTACCCCTTATACAAAACATTTTTTTCCCATCCCTTATGTTTTTTGTATATTTTGTATATTTTTTGTATATTTTCTACATTCGGTTCCCCTCATAAATAGTAAATTCCTTCTCACTTCTTATCTGTGTCATTTACATTTATATATCTTAAGATATATATTCCACATTTAATTGTGTTTTAGATAACATATTTAGCACTTGGTCACAGGTTTAATGCACTTCCACGCTTGTGAAGGTTTATATACTGCCACTTAGTACTGTTGGCAGTCTATTTACATATGACATACATCACAAGTTTACTACTGTGCAGGTGCAGCCTTGCCAACCAGGGTCTTTCACAGGTTGCCATTCAGGATCGTCACTTCCGGTTTTTATAACGGAAGTGACCCCTGGGTGTCCTAATACTAATTTCACTTCCCCATTAAAATTACTAATTCCCACCCACGATCGTTTATATTTATACTTCAGACAAAACATCTAGTACTTAATCGGTGGTTTTATGTGCCTCCACATATGCAATTGTCTGCCAACCATGCCGTTTACATATTGCCATCCAGCATTGTCACTTCCTGTAAGTGGAACGGAAGTGACGTTACGCTATCAGTACCTACACGCCCACTACCTTATTAGGCGGTCTATTTAAATCCCAGACGTCAGGCTGATAGGACATGGGCACCACAGACCCGGACGGGCAGTGTTTCATCAATATCTTATTGATTTCCACTATTCCAAAACATTGGTAAGTGCATTCCTTTATTTCCCTTTACATTTCTCTTGGATCTATGCTATCTATGATGGGAACCCTTTATTAATTATGTCTTTATGGTATTTTCATTCATAATTTTTCTGCACAGTACTCAGTTTCTATGATAGCTACTTATGTCTTATTTTTCTTTATTCATAGGATTTATATTGACTTAATAGCAAAAGAGTGAATTACACTTGTCCGTGATGCAGCCCCCCGCTCTCTTTTTTCTGACATACATTACTCTCTTTATATATATATATATATATATATTTGTATGTCTGAATACTCTGAGATTTCATCAGAGTCTGTTTTTTGAATTGTTTTGTGATACATGTTATGAAATTATACGTCAATGCATGTGTATTTATTTATGCTAATAATGATATTCATATATAGCATTTTTCTTTTTATTTTCTGTCACAGTGTAATCTGATGAAGGTCGTTTGACCGAAATATTACACAGTATACTCAGCTGTTTGTTCCAATAAAGAACTGTTTGTTCCAATAAAGAATTTTTTTCTATTTTCAAAACCATATATGAGTGCTGGATTTTTGGATTTGTTGATATAGGGGTTGGACCCTATCCAGGCACCATTGATTTTGTTGGAGTGCCGCACTTCTACATATTATCACAAGTAGTTGGACAGGACAGACTGGGACAAGACATCTCTCGTGACACGACTGACCCCATCTGAGCACATCATCGGATCTCCAGTCCAAGACAGACTCGTGCATGCAAAGCCATTGCAGGCCTAGTAGTATTGGATGTGACAGACCTGGAAGCATGTAGAAGGTGGAGGTAATCAGGATGTCATTCAGGTATACAACCACACATGAGTAGAGGTCCTAGAAAATATTGTTCATAAATTGGAGAGGTACATTTTGGAAAAGATTCAGGAACCTCGGAGGTAGTCAAACACTTCCAGAATAAACAGCAGAGCAAATTTATTATTGATCGTAATTTAATTCAGACCTCTATAGTTTATACATGGCTGGAGGGAACCATACTTTTTCTTTACAAAGAAGAACCTGGCTCTGGCCAGTGATCAGGACTTCTGGATAATTGCCAAATTCTCCTTGATGTATTTGGACATGACTTGGATCTCCCCCTGAGTGTAGATTCGAACATGGTGAGGTGGGGAACTCTGAAGTAGGTAGATAGGGCAATCATGCAGAAAGCAAAAAAATCAACTCTGGCCCTGACAAAAAATCCTGCCATAAATACATTCAAGTAGAAAACTATATAGCAGTGATGGCAAACCTATGGCACGCGTGCCAGCCCGGGCACTCAGAGCCCTTTCTGCAGGCACGCGCTCTGTCATCGCATCCTGCCGCTTTGAACTGCTGGCGCGGTTGCACCGGCAATTCAAAATTGTGTTGGAGCGGAGGAGACATTTCTCCTCGCTCTGACACTCCTCCTCCACTAGGCCGCAGGCCTGTTGCCTAGAAGATGGAGGAGCATCAGTAAGCGGCGCCGGTGTAATGTCGTCTTCTGGCCGCGCGGGAACTGAGGATCCAGAGGCGCGCAGCAGTGGAGCGGGTGCTGGAAGGTGAGTTGTGTGTTTTGTTTTTTATTAACTTGTGTGCTGCTGTACCAAGGGAGGGGGGACCGTGCCAGCATGGGGGAAACAGTGCCAGCATGGGGGAAACAGTGCCAGCACGGGGAAGACAGTGCCAGCACGGGGGAAACAGTGCCAGCATGGGGGAAACAGAGCCAACACGGGGGAGACAGTGCCAGCACGGTGGAAACAGTGCCAACACGGGGGAGACAGTGCCAGCACGGGGGAGACATACATGCCAGCATGGGGAAAACAAGCATGCCAGGTTGGGGAAAACATACATACCAGGATGGGGAAACATGCATACCAGGATGGGGAAACATGCATGCCAGGATGGGGAAAACATGTATGCCAGGATGGGGAAAACATGCCAGGATGGGGAAACATGCATGCCAGGATGGAGGAGACATGCATGCCAGGAAGGAGGAAACATGCATGCCAGGAAGGAGGAAACATGCATGCCAGGATGGGGAAAACATATATGCCAGGATAGGGAAAACATACATGCCAGGATGGGGAAAACATACATACCAGGATGGGGAAAACATACATGACAGGATGGGGAAACATGCATGCCAGGATGGAGGAAACATATATGCCAGGGTGGGGAAAACATACATACCAGGATGAGGGAAACATGCATGATAGGATGGGGATAATATGCCAGGATGGGGTATATTTACCAGAAGGGTACATTTACCAGATGCCGAAACATTTACCAGGATGGGGGAACATGTTGGGATGGGGAACATTTACCTGGATGGGGGTACATTAACCAGGATGGGGGAACATTTACCAGGAATGGGGTACATTTACCAGGATGAGATACATGCCAGGATTGGGGAACATTTAACAGGATGAGGAATATTTACCAGGATGGGGAATATGCTAGGATGGGCTACCATGGTGAGGCCATGATGGGGACAAATATACCATAATGTAGGAAATATATATCAGGATGGGGGACATATTTACCAGGAAGTGCCCCAGGAAGGGGGACATAACTACACAGTGAATGGAGAGGGTAGCAACTCGTACTGTACGTCTTTATTGGATTTCAAGATGTTCAGACTTTGAAATGTAGATGTGGATTACAGGGTGAAATCTGATTGCATTCCATGCTAAAATCTCTGTCTAATATGCTGCAATTTTTTCCAGAAAGATTAATCCAACTGCTGTGTCTGGAAAGGGCAATGGGAGTGGCTCGAAGTCAGTGTGTTTACCACGCTTGAGCGTGATGCCCCCTGGTGAAGAGAAGATTGCAAAGGTAAGATTAAAATCAATTATTTACATAATAGGATTGATTGGCACTTCGGAAAAATAATTGGGTTTAGGGCTACAGTTTGGACACTCAGCCTGTGAAAGGTTCGCCATGACTGCTATGTAGTGATGAAATTAGAAGTACATAACGTAGAAAGCAAAAAATCAACTCCTAACATTTTCCCTTTATTATTAATATCAGTACAAATGGGAGAAGCTCCCACAAAACACCACAACACAATAGATAATATCAAGACCAATTCGGTCAATATGCAAGGGGGAAAGGGGCTGTCCTTAGTCCATTCCTGCGCTGATAGCCCCCCCCACTCACCGTCGACTGTAGCTGTGGGCCCTAAATGCCCCAGCTAGATGAGACTAGTGACGGTGGACCAATTTGAGAAAAACAATAATAACCCAGACAAACAACCAGTAAGCACTAGGATGATTATAACATAGATATTCTAATTGTATCCAACGAATATGGTTAAATTTGGAAATATATTAAGACAATTAGCCTCAATAACCACTCTAATTACAAGCGGTCAAAAGACTACCCGACGCCTTTCCCCTCGTTATTAGAGGTTCCTCAGGAGTGGAATAAAGTACAAGGTGCTAATTCTGGTAAGAAGCCATATGATGAAAAATATATTGCAAAAGCTCAGGTGTTCAATATTTAATCCTGTGTTGAGATCTATAAATTCCGAGACCAGTAGTGTAAACCCAGAATAAATATATCAAAATATCACAATACAGAAATCATTAGAGACCATATCCTTTTGTGATCCCATAGGGAAAAGCTATACTAATATAAATACTATACTCCCATGGGACGGATGAAATCCCAAGGCAATATGCATATGTTTGCAGATATTGATTATGAAAAGAAGTTCAGAAATAAAGGCTTGAGCACTTATCTCATACGTCATAGGATTCCCAGCGAGAGGCGTTCAAACGGGGTTCCCTGAAATGTAGCGAGACCCCCACACCGTCAGAGTAGTAACCAACAGAACCCCCATATGATTGGGACATAGATCCTTCCCTAGCCAAGATGTGATGTGGTAGAAGCAGGTCCTAATGAAACACGCCCCAGTATATCCCGCATATAAATAAACATCTAATTATTAACCCCTTAAGAATGAAGCCAGTTTTGTCCCTAATGCCCAGGCCATTTTTTGCAATTCTGACCACTGTCACTTTCACAGTTAATAACTCTACAACGCTTCAGTGTATCCCGGTGATTCTGAGAATGTTTTTTTGTTTCATATTGTAGCTCAGGATAGTTATAAATTTAGGATGATATATTTTGCGTTTATTTGTGAAAAAAACGGAAATTTGACGAAAATTTTGCAATTTTCAAACTTTTAATTTTTATGCCCTTAAACCAGAGAGTTATGTCACACAAAATAGTTAATAAATAACATTTCCCACATGTCTACTTTACATCGGCACTATTTTTGAAACAACATTTTTTGGGGTTTGGAAGTTAGAAGGGGTCAAAGTTCATCAGCAATTACCCATTTTTTCAGCAAAATTTACAAAACAATTTTTTTAGAGACCACATTACATTTGAAGTGACTTTGAGGGGCCTAGGTGACAGAAAATACCCCAAAGTGACAGCATTCTAAAAACTGCACCCCTTAAAGTACTGAAAATCACATCCAAGAAGTTTATTAACCCTTCAGATGCCTCACGTTGCTGTAAGCTCAGCGTCTCACTGTGACTGAACACAGGAATCTGAGTGTCTATTGTGAAGGAGGAGGGACGTGGGGGATAAACGCTGCACAGGTACCGTGGGACACCGGGGGACACCGGAGGGTATGGGGGGTGACCTGGCAGGGCCTGGGGAGGAGTTTTCTGTCGCATGCATCATGGCACATGCAACAGAAATCAGAGGAGTAGGGTGAATACGGCCGGCGCGCTACTGTTCGCGCCGCCATCTTGGATTTCCGAGAGGGGGTTGGGAGTCGGGGGGGTATTTTGGCGACACTGGGGGGACCAGAGGGGACCGGGGAGGAGATTTATCTCCCATCTGACATGTTTGTTCATGCCAGATGGGAGATAAATCATTTTTTATTGGTGGTCATTTACTGTAACATGATCATCGGTATACGGTGTATACCGGTGATCACGTGAGCTGGGACCAGAAAAAAAGGCCTGAATTATGATTTCCAGGGTCTCAGCTGCCACCGGTAGCTGAAACCCCGGAGATTTTCCAACGTTGGGGGGCGCTATTCACTTATTTCTGCCTGATGTTTATAAACAACAGATCAGAATAAGTACCTTATTCTGCCACCGTTTATCTCTGTAAGGCTGGCGTAATGGGGTTAATCTCACACGGGAGGCCTCAGTAACCACTCCCTGGTGCTTATGGCTTCCCCCACATCGTAATGCGTTCCAGCCTGACACTTGCCGGTACTTCCGCAAGCCGTCAGCCTGCAGCAAGTTCAAATTCCCCACCCCGTAACCAGATGAGGTCACCCTGGGCATGCACATAACTTGCATTTCAACCCTGAGCGCAAGCAGGAAGTAAAAATATCTGGAAAAAAACTGTCTACATACGTCATAACCCAGGTATTTTACTGGACAGGCGCAGACAATATGCACCAGCGTAACCCTCGCTGAGGAGTGACAGCAGGAATATACTGAAGATGAAAGATATTAATAGTCAAGTGCCACAATAGGTATCAGCCCAACATTACACTATTCAAATCAAAATCAAGATACTGTAGGGGGAATATTGATAACATTGACAACCCATTCAGCCACTCTGACCAAACAATATTAGGGGTTTTTCTTGGCTTATCTTGCCATAACACGATAATATAATGTTATAAAATATTGCCTTGAATAAGGGAAAATGTCATAAAACCGAATCCTTTATGGAACAATGGGTATGACAGGAAACAGGCGCTGAAAATCAATGTAAAACAGTGGGACTGTGGGACAGAAATAGAGGACAAATGATCAGAGGAAACAGCTAAATTGCAATTGTTCATTTAGGCCAGAAGGATTCATAGTACGCATCCTGTGAATCCATCTGGCTTTTTTTTGTAAGATCAAACGATCCCAATTCCCCCCTCTCCTAGGGGGAGGCGCCACTTCGATAGCACAAAATCTAAAGCAGTCCAAGCTACCCTCATGTTCCAACCTAATGTGTCTCGAAATAGGGGTATCTCTTGCATTACTAATATCCCCAAGGTGGTCACTAATCCGCTTTTTGAATTCCTTTTTTGTCTTACCTATATACTCTTTCTTAAGGGTGCTTACATTTGGTGATCACTGCTGTAGCGAACATTATTGCTACGTCAGCGTCACATGCACATACCTGTGCAGCGATGTCGCTGTGACCGCCAAACTATCCGTCCTTCAAGGGGGAGGTGCGTTCGGCGTCACAGCGACGTCACCGCGACGTCACTAAGCGGCCGTAAAATAGAAGCGGAGGGGCGGAGAGGAGTGGGACGTAACATCCTGCCCACCTCCTTCCTTCCGCATTGCCGGTGGACGCAGGTAAGGAGATGTTTGTCGCTCCTGCGGTGTCATATACAGCGATATGTCCTGCTGCAGGAACGACAAACAACATCGTACCTGCAGCAGCAACGATATTAAGGAAAGGAGTGACGTGTCAATGATCACTATTTTTGAACGATTTTGCGATCGTTGATCGTCGCTCCTTGGTGTCACACGCTGACCGGCGCCGGATGTGCGTCACTAACGACGTGACCCCGACGATATATCGTAGCGATGTCGCAGCATGTAAAGCACCCTTTACAGTCACATTTAAAGAGGTAAATCACACCAACCGTGGCACAGTTAGCAAAATTTCTACTGAAGAAGGTTCTCTCCGTCCCCTCACTATAGAACTGGTTTCTCCATTTAGTATATCCACAGAAGGTGCATTTTCCGCACCTGAAGGTGCCAAAACTTCTATTATCCAAACAGGTGGAACCACGGGGGGACAATAATCACTATGGACAAGCCTATCTCGTATAGTCCTACCCTTTCTAAAAGTGATAGACGGACTTGGGGACAAAATATCACAAATATCTGGATCAGCCCAGAGTATATTACAATATTTCTTGATTATCTTCCGTACCTCTTCTGACTCGCTATCAAATTCTCCAATGACCCTCATCACTTGGGACCTATCCCCAGGTCTCATTTGTAGGGTAACACTTCTAGGCACTGAGACTGCGTTTTTGTAGTCTGCGCTCAGTACCTATTGCGGATAACCCCTATGAAGGAACCTATCTCTTAGTTCTCCCGCTTGTTGGTAAAAATCAGTATTAGAGGAACAATTCCTCCTCATACGGAGATACTGGCCCTTCGGTATGCGTCTCTTGAGGCTAAGAGGATGGTGACTCTTCCAGTGTAGGAAGCTGTTAGTTGACGTATTTTTATGAAAGGTCTTAGTCTGAAAGTTCCCCCGTGCACACTCGAGATTGTAATATCCAGGAAATCAATTCCATCTTTTTTTAAATCTGAGGTGAACCTCAGACCTAGCTCATTGTTGTTTAGTTCCCCAACAAACCTCCTAAAAGATTCTTCTTCACCTGACCACAAAAACAGCACGTCATCAATATAGCACACCCAGAATGTGATATGGGGGTCCAAATAAGATGTTGCATCATTAAAGACAATAGTATCCTCCCACCAGGCCAGGTACAGATTAGCGTAAGTGGGAGCACAAGGGCTCCCCATTGCTGTACCCCTGAGCTGGTAGAAGAACCTCCCATCGAACATAAAGATGTTATGGCTGAGTATGACATCAAGGAGGGTAATGATGAATCTATTGTGTGCTGTTAATTGCGTCCATGTGGCATACAACTATACAACGTCTTGAAATCGAGGCAAAATAAACATCGTCCTCAATTGACACATCCTCAAGCTTACTGTGTAAATCCGATGTATCACGCAAGTAGGAAGGGAGTGCCGTGACAAAATTTCGCAGAACCTTATCCACATAGATGCTACCATTCTGAGTGAATTAATTGAGGCCATACACTATGGGCCGTCCCCACAATGGGTCAACCCTTTTATGCACCTTCGGCAGAGAATAAAACACCAGTGTCATTGGAAATTTAGAAAACATAAAATCCATCTCATTCTTCGAGATAAGTCCCTGGTCAAGAGCCTCCTTTAATAATACCCGTAGATTTTTCTTAGAAGAAGCAGTAGGGTCCTTCTTAATAACTTCATAGGTGTCCCTATTCTCCAAAATATCATGACACATCCTCCTATATTAGCCATGATCCATCACAACTAGGTTACCGCCTTTGTCTGACTATTTTATGACAACTGTATTATCTTTGATTAGAGCCTCCCGGGCCTCCCTTTCCCCCAGTTGAAGATTCCTCCTCGAGTCCCTCTTCCTTTCCCCAAGACAACATAACTCCTCCGTAACCAGTTTAGTAAAGATGTCAATGCTGTTTATCTCGGAACTTGGTGGAATTTTTTGACTCTTAAGTTGGAATTCAGTAAATGGGCCAAGCCCTGGGGTCAAGTTATTCTCATCCAAAAGGCTGTTCAGTGTCCTAAAACTCGGAAGATATTCTTCCAATATCCCTAGCCTAAGACATTCCTGCCTATGATTACATTTGAAAAATCTTTTCCATTTCAATTTACGAGAAAAGAGATTAATGTCCTTTACCCATTCAAATTCGGCAAAGGAATTGGTTGGGACAAAGGATAACCCTTTAGACAATACCTGATATTCGAGTGGAGTGAGGACACAAGAGGCTAAATTGATGATACAGTTGTCATTGCCATGGCCTATCTATGGGGTGCTCTCATTGACCTGTTCCTTAGATTGTAGTAATTCTGATGTACCCTCTGTTCTAAAAAAGAAGCAGTAGATGCAGAAGGAGCAAAGGAGGAGGTGTGTTGTGGAAAATAAAGTGGGCCCTTAGTTAAGCCAGAGTGGCCTTTACGTGTTTTCCCCATTTTCCCTGTCTGAAAGGCCCGTTTTTCTTTCTAGTAGACCGCGAGTACTCCAGCTAGGTCATGGGACGCATTAATATTGGGTGAGCTGAAAACTTTTTATTTCACTGGCCCGTTTTTCGGATAACCAGACTTTAATCTCGCTCCTGTCTCTAGGTCTGCAGTTGTGGTATTACCTGATCTTTACGTGTCAGAGGTAGCTGTATATGAAGTGGAGAGATCTTTTGGTTCCTCCACATTTCCTCCTTTAGTAGGGCATATACCCTTCCCTCCTTAAACTCCAGTAAGTCCCCATTAAATTGTTTCTGTTTTAGCTCCTTAAGGGAGTTCTGGAATTTTTCAACCGTAAACTGAAAAGTAGATTCCTTTCTCGAAAAGTGCAGATCAGTTTTAAACTTTAATGCCTCTTCAGGAAGGGTAGGTAGGTCCTTTAAGAGAATGGCCATAAATCTAATTGAGCTATCATTTTGTTAATTTTCCCAGGATGCCACGAGTTCTGGGGACCTGGAGCGCTTTGATGGAATCAAATTAATTCTAAGGCCCTTAGGAACAGTTTTGTTCTTTATATAATTTTCCAGAGACTGTTTCTCCCACCAGGACTTCAAATTGTCCTTTTAACAGGATGTGAGTTCCTGAAAAATATTCTTAATGTTTCAGTTCCTAGAGGCACCACTATTATCACAACAGTCAGAGAAAGCGTCCCTTGTGTCCAATTCCCCCTGCTCCCGATTAACAGGCCATGACAAGAATCCTGCAATAATTACATTCAAGTAGAAAACTATATACTGATGAAATTAGAAGTACATAATGTAGAAAGCAAAAAACAACTCTTAAAATTTTTCCTTTACTATTAGTATCAATACAAATGGGAGAACCTCCCACAAAACACCACAACACAAGAGACAATATCAAGACCAATTCGGTCAATATGCAAGGGGGAAATGGGGTGTCCCTGGTCCACCCAATCCTCGCTCCTACCTTGCCGCGGAGGTTGACACCCTAATTCCTGCACTGATGGCACCCCCACTCACTGTCAACTGTCCCTGTGGGCCCTAAATGCCCCATCTAGATGAGACTAGTGACGGTGGACCAATTTGGGAAAAACAATAATAACCTAGGCAAAGAACCAGGAAGCACTAGGATGATTATAACATAGATATTCTAATTGTATCCAACCAATATGGTTAAATTTGAAAATATATTAAGGCAATTAGCCCCAATAACCACTCTAATTACAAGCGGTCAAAAGACTACCCGACGCATTTCCCCTCGTTATTAGAGGTTCCTCAGGAGTGTAATAAAGAACAAGGTGCCAATTCTGGTAAGAAACCATATGATGAAAAATATATTGCAAAAGCTCAGTTGTTCAATATTTAATCCTGTGTTGAGATCTATAACTTCCGAGACCAGTAGTATAAACCCAGAATAAATATATCAAAATATCACAATGCAAAAATCATTAGAGACCATATCCTTTTTTGATCCCATAGGGAAAAGCTATGCTAATATAAATACTATACTCACATGGGACGGATCAAATCCCAAGGCAATATGCACATGTTTGCAGATATTGATAATGAAAAGAGGTTCAGAAATAATTGGTTTAGCACTTATCTCATACGTCATAGGATTCCCAGCGACAGGCGTTCAAAGCGGATTCCCTGAAAGGTAGCCAGATCCCCACACCGTCAGAGTAGTAACCAACAGAATCATAATATTATTGGGACATAGATCGTTCCCTAGCCAAGATGCAGCCGTGCAGTAGAAGCAGGTCCTAAGGAAACATGCCCCAGTATCACCAGCATATAAATAAACATCTAATCATTAATCTCACCTGGGAGGCCTCAGTAAACACTCTTTGGTGCTTCCGGCTTCCCCTGCATCGTAATGCATTCCAGCCTGACACTTAAGCCGCCGGTACTTCCATGAGTTATCAGCCTGCAGCAAGTTCAAATTCCCCGCCCCGTAAGCAGATGAGGTCACACTGGGCATGAGCATAACTTGCATTTCAACCCGGAGCGTAATCATACGGTCTGAGTGAGGAATCCTGAAGTAGGTCTCTGCTTCCTTCTTGTCAAAGATGTCTGTGTAGGTGTGGAAGCTGGATAGCAGACCTAGAAGATTTGCCACCCCAAAGCTACCAGAGATTATATTCCAAAATCACAATTTCTCAGGGTTCAGAGGATAGTTAGTCAGGAGGATGTTAAGAAGACTCGTTTACAAGAAATGAGGTCTAAATTTGAGGCCAGAGGTTATCCACAGGAGGTTCTGAATAATGGTATTATCAATGATATTACAACTACACATAAGACCAAAAAGAATTGCTTAGCATTTGTTCATACTTATCACCCATTTGCCTATAAGATCCATAAATTCATCAGAAGCCATTGGGATATTCTTTGGAAAGGATACCCAGATATAGAGGAATTCAAAACACCGTTCCTCCCATGTTTTAGGCGTCCCTCGAATTTAGGAAATAAATTGGTAAGGGCCGATGTTGGCACCAGCTCAACGGGTCCCATTCAGACTCATTTGTTAACCCCAAGACGAGGCACCTTCCCGTGTTTGAGCTGTCCCCAATGTAATAATGTAATGAAAGGGGATAAGGTTTTACATCCTTATAGTGGTCGAGTTACCCAATAAGAGGTTTTTTTACTTGTGATACCTCGTTTGTGGTTTACGTTATCAAATGCCCTTGCGGGCTACTATATGTGGGTGAAACAACACAGTCAGTCAAGGAACGCATATCACAACATAAGTCTACAATAAGGTGTGAGAGATTGACATTACCACTCCCATTTCATTTTCATAAACAGGGCCACAGTGTGAGCCAGTTACGGTTCCAAGTTCTAGAACAGGTTCCTCCACACAGGAGGGGAGGTGATAGGGTCAAAACCCTAAAACAGAGGTAGGCATATTGGATCTTTACGCTTCAGACACTGGAACCAAAAGGTCTTAATCGGGATTTTGACACCTCTAGTTTTCTATAGTTATTTACATTATTCATTTTTTCTTTTTCTCCCTTTTTCTTAGCAGAGAAACTGAATATAGTCCAGAAGATGGTCCAATCGTATAGGTATTCCCTTACCTCTCTCCTGTTCCCCCTTTTTCCTATCCCTTCCACACTCATAATTTTTCCCTTATCCTTCCCTTTTCCTCCCTTTTTCCCTTTCTTCCTTTTCCCCTCTCTTTCTATCTTTTTCTTTAAATTCTTTCATTCCTGCCCCCTTTTTCTTTTCCATCCTCTTGTTATCTTGAGTCTTATCTCTCTAAAAATTTTCTCTTTTTTCGATCTTCTTTATAATATTTCTTATCTTATTAAAGAGCACCATTCCCGTTTCCCGATTTTCCTTCCCTTCTACCCCTTATACAAAACATTTTTTTCCAATCCCTTATGTTTTTTGTATATTTTGTATATTTTTTGTATATTTTCTACATTCGGTTCCCCTCATAAATAGTAAATTCCTTCTCACTTCTTATCTGTGTCATTTACATTTATATATCTTAAGATATATATTCCACATTTAATTGTGTTTTAGATAACATAATTAGCACTTGGTCACAGGTTTCATGCACTTCCACGCTTGTGAAGGTTTATATACTGCCACTTAGTACTGTTGGCAGTCTATTTACATATGACATACATCACAAGTTTACTACTGTGCAGGTGCAGCCTTGCCAACCAGGGTCTTTCACAGGTTGCCATTCAGGATCGTCACTTCCGGTTTTTATAACGGAAGTGACCCCTGGGTGTCCTAATACTAATTTCACTTCCCCATTAAAATTACTAATTCCCACCCACGATCGTTTATATTTATACTTCAGACAAAACATCTAGTACTTAATCGGTGGTTTTATGTGCCTCCACATATGCAATTGTCTGCCAACCATGCCGTTTACATATTGCCATCCAGCATTGTCACTTCCTGTAAGTGGAACGGAAGTGACGTTACGCTATCAGTACCTATACGCCCACTACCTTATTTCATTCCTCTATTAAAATTACTAATTTCCACCCACGATCGTTTATATCTATATTTCAGATAAAACATCTAGTACTTAACCGGTGGTTTTATGGGCCTCCATACATGCAATTGTTTGCCAACCAGGCCGTTTACATATTGCCATCCAGCATTGTCACTTCCTGTTATTGGAACGGAAGTGACGTTACGCTATCAGTACCTACACGCCCACTACCTTATTAGGCGGTCTATTTAAATCCCAGATGTCAGGCTGATAGGATATGGGCACCACAGACCCGGACGGGCAGTGTTTCATCAATATCTTATTGATTTCCACTATTCCAAAACGTTGGTAAGTGCATTCCTTTATTTCCCTTTACATTTATCTTGGATCTATGCTATCTATGATGGGAACCCTTTATTAATTATGTCTTTATGGTATTTTCATTCATAATTTTTCTGCACAGTACTCAGTTTCTATGATAGCTACTTATGTCTTATTTTTCTTTATTCATAGGATTTATATTGACTTAATAGCAAAAGAGTGAATTACACTTGTCCGTGATGCAGCCCCCCGCTCTCTTTTTTCTGACATACATTACTCTCTTTATATATATATATATATATATTTGTATGTCTGAATACTCTGAGATTTCATCAGAGTCTGTTTTTTGAATTGTTTTGTGATACATGTTATGAAATTATACGTCAATGCATGTGTATTTATTTATGCTAATAATGATATTCATATATAGCATTTTTCTTTTTATTTTCTGTCACAGTGTAATCTGATGAAGGTCGTTTGACCGAAATATTACACAGTATACACAGCTGTTTGTTCCAATAAAGAACTGTTTGTTCCAATAAAGAATTTTTTTCTATTTTCAAAACCATATATGAGTGCTGGATTTTTGGATTTGTTCATATAGGGGTTGGACCCTATCCAGGCACCATTGATTTTGTTGGAGTGCCGCACTTCTACATATTATCACAAGTAGTTGGACAGGACAGACTGGGACAAGACATCTCTCGTGACACGACTGACCCCATCTGAGCACATCATCGGATCTCCAGTCCAAGACAGACTCGTGCATGCAAAGCCATTGCAGGCCTAGTAGTATTGGATGTGACAGACCTGGAAGCATGTAGAAGGTGGAGGTAATCAGGATGTCATTCAGGTATACAACCACACATGAGTAGAGGTCCTAGAAAATATTGTTCATAAATTGGAGAGGTACATTTTGGAAAAGATTCAGGAACCTCGGAGGTAGTCAAACACTTCCAGAATAAACAGCAGAGCAAATTTATTATTGATCGTAATTTAATTCAGACCTCTATAGTTTATACATGGCTGGAGGGAACCATACTTTTTCTTTACAAAGAAGAACCTGGCTCTGGCCAGTGATCAGGACTTCTGGATAATTGCCAAATTCTCCTTGATGTATTTGGACATGACTTGGATCTCCCCCTGAGTGTAGATTCGAACATGGTGAGGTGGGGAACTCTGAAGTAGGTAGATAGGGCAATCATGCAGAAAGCAAAAAAATCAACTCTGGCCCTGACAAAAAATCCTGCCATAAATACATTCAAGTAGAAAACTATATAGCAGTGATGGCAAACCTATGGCACGCGTGCCAGCCCGGGCACTCAGAGCCCTTTCTGCAGGCACGCGCTCTGTCACCGCATACTGCCGCTTTGAACTGCTGGCGCGGTTGCACCGGCAGTTCAAAATTGTGTTGGAGCGGAGGAGACATTTCTCCTCGCTCTGACACTCCTCCTCCACTAGGCCGCAGGCCTGTTGCCTAGAAGATGGAGGAGCATCAGTAAGCGGCGCCGGTGTAATGTCGTCTTCTGGCCGCGCGGGAACTGAGGATCCAGAGGCGCGCAGCAGTGGAGCGGGTGCTGGAAGGTGAGTTGTGTGTTTTGTTTTTTATTAACTTGTGTGCTGCTGTACCAAGGGAGGGGGGACCGTGCCAGCATGGGGGAAACAGTGCCAGCATGGGGGAAACAGTGCCAGCACGGGGAAGACAGTGCCAGCACGGGGGAAACAGTGCCAGCATGGGGGAAACAGTGCCAACACGGGGGAGACAGTGCCAGCACTGTGGAAACAGTGCCAACACGGGGGAGACAGTGCCAGCACGGGGGAGACATACATGCCAGCATGGGGAAAACAAGCATGCCAGGTTGGGGAAAACATACATACCAGGATGGGGAAACATGCATACCAGGATGGGGAAACATGCATGCCAGGATGGGGAAAACATGTATGCCAGGATGGGGAAAACATGCCAGGATGGGGAAACATGCATGCCAGGATGGAGGAGACATGCATGCCAGGAAGGAGGAAACATGCATGCCAGGATGGGGAAAACATATATGCCAGGATAGGGAAAACATACATGCCAGGATGGGGAAAACATACATGCCAGGATGGGGAAAACATACATGACAGGATGGGGAAACATGCATGCCAGGATGGAGGAAACATATATGCCAGGGTGGGGAAAACATACATACCAGGATGAGGGAAAAATGCATGATAGGATGGGGATAATATGCCAGGATGGGGTATATTTACCAGAAGGGTACATTTACCAGATGCCGAAACATTTACCAGGATGGGGGAACATGTTGGGATGGGGAACATTTACCTGGATGGGGGTACATTAACCAGGATGGGGGAACATTTACCAGGAATGGGGTACATTTACCAGGATGAGATACATGCCAGGATTGGGGAACATTTAACAGGATGAGGAATATTTACCAGGATGGGGAATATGCTAGGATGGGCTACCATGGTGAGGCCATGATGGGGACAAATATACCATAATGTAGGAAATATATATCAGGATGGGGGACATATTTACCAGGAAGTGCCCCAGGAAGGGGGACATAACTACACAGTGAATGGAGAGGGTAGCAACTCGTACTGTACGTCTTTATTGGATTTCAAGATGTTCAGACTTTGAAATGTAGATGTGGATTACAGGGTGAAATCTGATTGCATTCCATGCTAAAATCTCTGTCTAATATGCTGCAATTTTTTCCAGAAAGATTAATCCAACTGCTGTGTCTGGAAAGGGCAATGGGAGTGGCTCGAGGTCAGTGTGTGGTAAGCACGCATGAGCGTGATGCCCCCTGGTGAAGAGAAGATTGCAAAGGTAAGATTAAAATCAATTATTTACATAATAGGATTGATTGGCACTTCGGAAAAATAATTGGGTTTAGGGCTACAGTTTGGACACTCAGCCTGTGAAAGGTTCGCCATGACTGCTATGTAGTGATGAAATTAGAAGTACATAACGTAGAAAGCAAAAAATCAACTCCTAACATTTTCCCTTTATTATTAATATCAGTACAAATGGGAGAAGCTCCCACAAAACACCACAACACAATAGATAATATCAAGACCAATTCGGTCAATATGCAAGGGGGAAAGGGGCTGTCCTTAGTCCATTCCTGCGCTGATGGCCCCCCCCACTCACCGTCGACTGTAGCTGTGGGCCCTAAATGCCCCACCTAGATGAGACTAGTGACGGTGGACCAATTTGAGAAAAACAATAATAACCCAGACAAAGAACCAGTAAGCACTAGGATGATTATAACATAGATATTCTAATTGTATCCAACGAATATGGTTAAATTTGGAAATATATTAAGACAATTAGCCTCAATAACCACTCTAATTACAAGCGGTCAAAAGACTACCCGACACCTTTCCCCTCGTTATTAGAGGTTCCTCAGGAGTGGAATAAAGTACAAGGTGCTAATTCTGGTAAGAAGCCATATGATGAAAAATATATTGCAAAAGCTCAGGTGTTCAATATTTAATCCTGTGTTGAGATCTATAAATTCCGAGACCAGTAGTGTAAACCCAGAATAAATATATCAAAATATCACAATACAAAAATCATTAGAGACCATATCCTTTTGTGATCCCATAGGGAAAAGCTATGCTAATATAAATACTATACTCACATGGGACGGATGAAATCCCAAGGCAATATGCATATGTTTGCAGATATTGATTATGAAAAGAAGTTCAGAAATAAAGGCTTGAGCACTTATCTCATACGTCATAGGATTCCCAGCGAGAGGCGTTCAAACGGGGTTCCCTGAAATGTAGCGAGACCCCCACACCGTCAGAGTAGTAACCAACAGAACCCCCATATGATTGGGACATAGATCCTTCCCTAGCCAAGATGTGATGTGGTAGAAGCAGGTCCTAATGAAACACGCCCCAGTATATCCCGCATATAAATAAACATCTAATTATTAACCCCTTAAGAATGAAGCCAGTTTTGTCCCTAATGCCCAGGCCATTTTTTGCAATTCTGACCACTGTCACTTTCACAGTTAATAACTCTACAACGCTTCAGTGTATCCCGGTGATTCTGAGAATGTTTTTTTGTTTCATATTGTAGCTCAGGATAGTTATAAATTTAGGATGATATATTTTGCGTTTATTTGTGAAAAAAACGGAAATTTGACGAAAATTTTGCAATTTTCAAACTTTTAATTTTTATGCCCTTAAACCAGAGAGTTATGTCACACAAAATAGTTAATAAATAACATTTCCCACATGTCTACTTTACATCGGCACTATTTTTGAAACAACATTTTTTGGGGTTTGGAAGTTAGAAGGGGTCAAAGTTCATCAGCAATTACCCATTTTTTCAGCAAAATTTACAAAACAATTTTTTTAGAGACCACATTACATTTGAAGTGACTTTGAGGGGCCTAGGTGACAGAAAATACCCCAAAGTGACAGCATTCTAAAAACTGCACCCCTTAAAGTACTGAAAACCACATCCAAGAAGTTTATTAACCCTTCAGATGCCTCACGTTGCTGTAAGCTCAGCGTCTCACTGTGACTGAACACAGGAATCTGAGTGTCTATTGTGAAGGAGGAGGGACGTGGGGGATAAACGCTGCACAGGTACCGTGGGACACCGGGGGACACCGGAGGGTATGGGGGGTGACCTGGCAGGGCCTGGGGAGGAGTTTTCTGTCGCATGCATCATGGCACATGCAACAGAAATCAGAGGAGTAGGGTGAATACGGCCGGCGCGCTACTGTTCGCGCCGCCATCTTGGATTTCCGAGAGGGGGTTGGGAGTCGGGGGGGTATTTTGGCGACACTGGGGGGACCGGAGGGGACCGGGGAGGAGATTTATCTCCCATCTGACATGTTTGTTCATGCCAGATGGGAGATAAATCATTTTTTATTGGTGGTCATTTACTGTAACATGATCATCGGTATACGGTGTATACCGGTGATCACGTGAGCTGGGACCAGAAAAAAAGGCCTGAATTATGATTTCCAGGGTCTCAGCTGCCACCGGTAGCTGAAACCCCGGAGATTTTCCAACGTTGGGGGGCGCTATTCACTTATTTCTGCCTGATGTTTATAAACAACAGATCAGAATAAGTACCTTATTCTGCCACCGTTTATCTCTGTAAGGCTGGCGTAATGGGGTTAATCTCACACGGGAGGCCTCAGTAACCACTCCCCGGTGCTTATGGCTTCCCCCACATCGTAATGCGTTCCAGCCTGACACTTGCCGGTACTTCCGCAAGCCGTCAGCCTGCAGCAAGTTCAAATTCCCCACCCCGTAACCAGATGAGGTCACCCTGGGCATGCACATAACTTGCATTTCAACCCTGAGCGCAAGCAGGAAGTAAAAATATCTGGAAAAAAACTGTCTACATACGTCATAACCCAGGTATTTTACTGGACAGGCGCAGACAATATGCACCAGCGTAACCCTCGCTGAGGAGTGACAGCAGGAATATACTGAAGATGAAAGATATTAATAGTCAAGTGCCACAATAGGTATCAGCCCAACATTACACTATTCAAATCAAAATCAA
The DNA here is from genome assembly GCF_048569485.1 of Anomaloglossus baeobatrachus. Taxonomy (NCBI): domain Eukaryota; kingdom Metazoa; phylum Chordata; class Amphibia; order Anura; family Aromobatidae; genus Anomaloglossus; species Anomaloglossus baeobatrachus. The sequence goes on along the minus strand of NC_134354.1, from coordinate 334,556,569 downwards.
GATACTGTAGGGGGAATATTGATAACATTGACAACCCATTCAGCCACTCTGACCAAACAATATTAGGGGTTTTTCTTGGCTTATCTTGCCATAACACGATAATATAATGTTATAAAATATTGACTTGAATAAGGGAAAATGTCATAAAACCGAATCCTTTATGGAACAATGGGTATGACAGGAAACAGGCCCTGAAAATCAATGTAAAACAGTGGGACTGTGGGACAGAAATAGAGGACAAATGATCAGAGGAAACAGCTAAATTGCAATTGTTCATTTAGGCCAGAAGGATTCATAGTACGCATCCTGTGAATCCATCTGGCTTTTTTTTGTAAGATCAAACGATCCCAATTCCCCCCTCTCCTAGGGGGAGGCACCACTTCGATAGCACTAAATCTAAAGCAGTCCAAGCTACCCTCATGTTCCAACCTAATGTGTCTCGAAATAGGGGTATCTCTTGCATTACTAATATCCCCAAGGTGGTCACTAATCCGCTTTTTGAATTCCTTTTTTGTCTTACCTATATACTCTTTCTTAAGGGTGCTTACATTTGGTGATCACTGCTGTAGCGAACATTATTGCTACGTCAGCATCACATGCACATACCTGTGCAGCGATGTCGCTGTGACCGCCAAACAATCCGTCCTTCAAGGGGGAGGTGCGTTCGGCGTCACAGCGACGTCACCGCGACGTCACTAAGCGGCCGTAAAATAGAAGCGGAGGGGCGGAGAGGAGTGGGACGTAACATCCTGCCCACCTCCTTCCTTCCGCATTGCCGGTGGACGCAGGTAAGGAGATGTTTGTCGTTCCTGCGGTGTCATATACAGCGATATGTCCTGCTGCAGGAACGACAAACAACATCGTACCTGCAGCAGCAACGATATTAAGGAAAGGAGTGACGTGTCAACGATCACCATTTTTGAACGATTTTGCGATCGTTGATCGTCGCTCCTTGGTGTCACACGCTGACCGGCGCCGGATGTGCGTCACTAACGACGTGACCCCGACGATATATCGTAGCGATGTCGCAGCATGTAAAGCACCCTTTACAGTCACATTTAAAGAGGTAAATCACACCAACCGTGGCACAGTTAGCAAAATTTCTACTGAAGAAGGTTCTCTCCGTCCCCTCACTATAGAACTGGTTTCTCCATTTAGTATATCCACAGAAGGTGCATTTTCCGCACCTGAAGGTGCCAAAACTTCTATTATCCAAACAGGTGGAACCACGGGGGGACAATAATCACTATGGACAAGCCTATCTCGTATAGTCCTACCCTTTCTAAAAGTGATAGACGGACTTGGGGACAAAATATCACAAATATCTGGATCAGCCCAGAGTATATTACAATATTTCTTGATTATCTTCCGTACCTCTTCTGACTCGCTATCAAATTCTCCAATGACCCTCATCACTTGGGACCTATCCCCAGGTCTCATTTGTAGGGTAACACTTCTAGGCACTGAGACTGCGTTTTTGTAGGCTGCGCTCAGTACCTATTGCGGATAACCCCTATGAAGGAACCTATCTCTTAGTTCTCCCGCTTGTTGGTAAAAATCAGTATTAGAGGAACAATTCCTCCTCATACGGAGATACTGGCCCTTCGGTATGCGTCTCTTGAGGCTAAGAGGATGGTGACTCTTCCAGTGTAGGAAGCTGTTAGTTGACGTATTTTTATGAAAGGTCTTAGTCTGAAAGTTCCCCCGTGCACACTCGAGATTGTAATATCCAGGAAATCAATTCCATCTTTTTTTAAATCTGAGGTGAACCTCAGACCTAGCTCATTGTTGTTTAGTTCCCCAACAAACCTCCTAAAAGATTCTTCTTCACCTGACCACAAAAACAGCACGTCATCAATATAGCACACCCAGAATGTGATATGGGGGTCCAAATAAGATGTTGCATCATTAAAGACAATAGTATCCTCCCACCAGGCCAGGTACAGATTAGCGTAAGTGGGAGCACAAGGGCTCCCCATTGCTGTACCCCTGAGCTGGTAGAAGACCCTCCCATCGAACATAAAGATGTTATGGCTGAGTATGACATCAAGGAGGGTAATGATGAATCTATTGTGTGCTGTTAATTGCGTCCATGTGGCATACAACTATACAACGTCTTGAAATCGAGGCAAAATAAACATCGTCCTCAATTGACACATCCTCAAGCTTACTGTGTAAATCCGATGTATCACGCAAGTAGGAAGGGAGTGCCGTGACAAAATTTCGCAGAACCTTATCCACATAGATGCTACCATTCTGAGTGAATTAATTGAGGCCATACACTATGGGCCGTCCCCACAATGGGTCAACCCTTTTATGCACCTTCGGCAGAGAATAAAACACCAGTGTCATTGGAAATTTAGAAAACATAAAATCCATCTCATTCTTCGAGATAAGTCCCTGGTCAAGAGCCTCCTTTAATAATACCCGTAGATTTTTCTTAGAAGAAGCAGTAGGGTCCTTCTTAATAACTTCATAGGTGTCCCTATTCTCCAAAATATCATGACACATCCTCCTATATTAGCCATGATCCATCACAACTAGGTTACCGCCTTTGTCTGACTATTTTATGACAACTGTATTATCTTTGATTAGAGCCTCCCGGGCCTCCCTTTCCCCCAGTTGAAGATTCCTCCTCGAGTCCCTCTTCCTTTCCCCAAGACAACATAACTCCTCCGTAACCAGTTTAGTAAAGATGTCAATGCTGTTTATCTCGGAACTTGGGGGAATTTTTTGACTCTTAAGTTGGAATTCAGTAAATGGGCCAAGCCCTGGGGTCAAGTTATTCTCATCCAAAAGGCTGTTCAGTGTCCTAAAACTCGGAAGATATTCTTCCAATATCTCTAGCCTAAGACATTCCTGCCTATGATTACATTTGAAAAATCTTTTCCATTTCAATTTACGAGAAAAGAGATTAATGTCCTTCACCCATTCAAATTCGGCAAAGGAATTGGTTGGGACAAAGGATAACCCTTTAGACAATACCTGATATTCGAGTGGAGTGAGGACACAAGAGGTTAAATTGATGATACAGTTGTCATTGCCATGGCCTATCTATGGGGTGCTCTCATTGACCTGTTCCTTAGATTGTAGTAATTCTGATGTACCCTCTGTTCTAAAAAAGAAGCAGTAGATGCAGAAGGAGCAAAGGAGGAGGTGTGTTGTGGAAAATAAAGTGGGCCCTTAGTTGAGCCAGAGTGGCCTTTACGTGTTTTCCCCATTTTCCCTTTCTGAAAGGCCCGTTTTTCTTTCTAGTAGACCGCGAGTACTCCAGCTAGGTCATGGGACGCATTAATATTGGGTGAGCTGAAAACTTTTTATTTCACTGGCCCGTTTTTCGGATAACCAGACTTTAATCTCGCTCCTCTCTCTAGGTCTGCAGTTGTGGTATTACCTGATCTTTACGTGTCAGAGGTAGCTGTATACGAAGTGGAGAGATCTTTTGGTTCCTCCACATTTCCTCCTTTAGTAGGGCATATACCCTTCCCTCCTTAAACTCCAGTAAGTCCCCATTAAATTGTTTCTGTTTTAGCTCCTTAAGGGAGTTCTGGAATTTTTCAACCGTAAACTGAAAAGTAGATTCCTTTCTCGAAAAGTGCAGATCAGTTTTAAACTTTAATGCCTCTTCAGGAAGGGTAGGTAGGTCCTTTAAGAGAATGGCCATAAATCTAATTGAGCTATCATTTTGTTCATTTTCCCAGGATGCCACGAGTTCTGGGGACCTGGAGCGCTTTGATGGAATCAAATTAATTCTAAGGCCCTTAGGAACAGTTTTGTTCTTTATATAATTTTCCAGAGACTGTTTCTCCCACCAGGACTTCAAATTGTCCTTTTAACAGGATGAGAGTTCCTGAAAAATATTCCTAATGTTTCAGTTCCTAGAGGCACCACTATTATCACAACAGTCAGAGAAAGCGTCCCTTGTGTCCAATTCCCCCTGCTCCCGATTAACAGGCCATGACAAGAATCCTGCAATAATTACATTCAAGTAGAAAACTATATATTGATGAAATTAGAAGTACATAATGTAGAAAGCAAAAAACAACTCTTAAAATTTTTCCTTTACTATTAGTATCAATACAAATGGGAGAACCTCCCACAAAACACCACAACACAAGAGACAATATCAAGACCAATTTGGTCAATATGCAAGGGGGAAATGGGGTGTCCCTGGTCCACCCAATCCTCGCTCCTACCTTGCCGCGGAGGTTGACACCCTAATTCCTGCACTGATGGCACCCCCACTCACTGTCAACTGTCCCTGTGGGCCCTAAATGCCCCATCTAGATGAGACTAGTGACGGTGGACCAATTTGGGAAAAACAATAATAACCTAGGCAAAGAACCAGTAAGCACTAGGATGATTATAACATAGATATTCTAATTGTATCCAACCAATATGGTTAAATTTGAAAATATATTAAGGCAATTAGCCCCAATAACCACTCTAATTACAAGCGGTCAAAAGACTACCCGACGCATTTCCCCTCGTTATTAGAAGTTCCTCAGGAGTGTAATAAAGAACAAGGTGCCAATTCTGGTAAGAAACCATATGATGAAAAATATATTGCAAAAGCTCAGTTGTTCAATATTTAATCCTGTGTTGAGATCTATAACTTCCGAGACCAGTAGTATAAACCCAGAATAAATATATCAAAATATCACAATGCAAAAATCATTAGAGACCATATCCTTTTGTGATCCCATAGGGAAAAGCTATGCTAATATAAATACTATACTCACATGCGACGGATCAAATCCCAAGGCAATATGCACATGTTTGCAGATATTGATAATGAAAAGAGGTTCAGAAATAATTGGTTTAGCACTTATCTCATACGTCATAGGATTCCCAGCGACAGGCGTTCAAAGCGGATTCCCTGAAAGGTAGCCAGATCCCCACACCGTCAGAGTAGTAACCAACAGAATCATAATATTATTGGGACATAGATCGTTCCCTAGCCAAGATGCAGCCGTGCAGTAGAAGCAGGTCCTAAGGAAACATGCCCCAGTATCACCAGCATATAAATAAACATCTAATCATTAATCTCACCTGGGAGGCCTCAGTAAACACTCTTTGGTGCTTCCGGCTTCCCCTGCATCGTAATGCATTCCAGCCTGACACTTAAGCCGCCGGTACTTCCATGAGTTATCAGCCTGCAGCAAGTTCAAATTCCCCGCCCCGTAAGCAGATGAGGTCACACTGGGCATGAGCATAACTTGCATTTCAACCCGGAGCGTAATCATACGGTCTGAGTGAGGAATCCTGAAGTTCCTTCTTGTCAAAGATGTCTGTGTAGGTGTGGAAGCTGGATAGCAGACCTAGAAGATTTGATGGTGTCACGGGCGGTCAGACAGGATGGACTGAAACAAGACAATTCTCGTAACAGGACTGACTCAATCTGAGCACATCATCAGCTCTCCGACAAGCCTAGTAGCAGTGGATGTGACAGACCTGGAAGCACATACTGTAGAATGCGATCTTCTCAGATTTCAGCATTTCTATCCGAAAGCTTCACTTGTTCGGTGACAAACTGGAAGGCCTCGGTCAAAGGTTTCCCATTCACGAATGACACAGCTATGGGTACTTGAAGTTGCTGTCTGAGAATCTGATATCAAGCCACTCCGGCCTGTTGCACAAAGTTCCCTGCGGATCAAAAGTCCAAACAGGCCGACTCAGTGAATCAGGTGCTGCCACAGGCTATGGATTTGGACAGAGATAGGAGTTGGGAGGACTTGCTCTCACCCAAAGTAGCCTCTCCTATTGACCCTAGGCTTCTATGTTTCCTGGCTTCACAGTACAGAAACGGTCAGGTGTTTAGGTGTTCCATAGTAAAAGCACCCTCCCCCGATGTGATGGTCTTCTAGGCTATGCGTCAAGTTCACACAATCCACCTGCATGGGTACAGGAGAAGCAGCGAGAACAGTGGCCAGTGTAACGATGGGTCTCTGGAAGGTGGGAGCCAGGCGCAGCGACCTCCTCTCTCAGTTCACCTCTCTAGAGAGTTCTTTGAACCTGAGGTTGATATGGATAGCCAGATCAGGTTCTCCAAGGAAGAAGGAACATGACATCCAGCCAGTTTGTCCTTGATTCCACCGGACAGACCTTCCCAGAATGCAGCCACCAGCGCCTCATTATTCCAGCCAAGTGCAAAGGACAGGGTACAGAAATGGAGAGCATACTGGCCTATGGTGAGACTACCCTAGCGAAGTCTGAGAAGCGAAGATGCTGTTGAGGGAGCTCGACCCAGCTCATCAAACGCCTTGCAGAACACCTCCAGGAAGGTTTGCAGATCCGAGACGACAGGATTGTTTCTCTTCTATAATGGATTGATCCAGTCGATGGCCATATCTGTCAGGTGGGACATCAGAAAGGCTACTTTGGCCTCATCTGAAATGAGCCGGTGAGTCAAAAGTTCAAAGTGCAACAAGAACTAGCTAATGAATCCCCTGCATTGCTTGGTATCGCCGTCAAACCGCAGAGGAGGAGACAAGTGACTCGCCCACCGCAGGGCTTTGGGACACCCGGTGCCGGGCCGGACTAGTCCGGGGGTAGTCAGTGGTGGCGGGGCCCGGCTCCGTGACCCTGGCGGGGTCAACTAATATGGCAGTGGTGGGGATGGTAATCAATAATAGAGTTCGTAGGTTATTCGTGACGCCACCTGTGGAATGCAGCTATGGAGCTGCCGCTGCTGGATGGGACCTCCGGGGCTGATGGACTAGCAGTTGGGATGGTTCTGCTCTCCACAGGTGGAGCGGTACCCCGGGGCAACCGTTGGTGCTTATTAAAGTCTATGGTGGTGTAAATGGTGCAGTGCAGGTGAAATAATGGAGGCAACACCAGGGGGTGCAGTTTCAAGGTTTTACTCACTGGTTCATGGATGTCGCGAACTGGTCGCCCAATGGTGTGCTGGAATCCCCTGTCAGGGACCTCTGCCGATCCCAGGTAATTTGGGAAGTAAATGCCGGTGCACCCTTTTGTTGTGTCTCTTCCCTCGGTTGTCTTCAAAGCCTTGACTTCTCTGGATAAACCTGTCTTGGCCTCCACTATAGGTTCTGGACAAGAAGGCTTGCCTGGATGGAACTTTGCCCTCTTCCCAGGGGTTCTACAGTGGGATGTGGCCCTGGACGCTTGCAACCACCCTGGGCCTCGGTGTTCACTTTTGGAAAATGACTTCTCTTCCTCCAGTTTCTAGGGACCGTTCCCTGTATGCAGCCTGATCCCTCCACACGACGACTTAGTGGAACAGGCCACAAGCTTGAAAGCCTTTCAGTGGCCCTGGAATCCTTTCTGTAGTTCACTGCTGTGGTGTCACCTGGGCCTAGCTGGGCCCCAGGGTCTCCACCAGGAAGCTTCACTTTCTGCTGCTGTTCTGAGTTATCAACCTCTCTCTCTCTCTCCTTCCAACTCCTTTCTTCAACTCCAACTTCAGACTTGACCTTCCTGTCTCTGCTCTACTTGCTGTTGGCTCCTCCCACTTTCCCCATTGCTAGGCCCCACCCTATGGGAGAAGGGATGGGTTTTATGGCCCCCCCCAGCATGCAGCTTGGAGGGGTAGCTGCCACTATCCCTGGTCCCAAAATATGCCTAACAATGGGTGTAGTGTGAATTTGCCTGTGAACCGGCGTTTACTCCTTTCCTTACCCAGAATGGGACATCACACTTCTGGCTGAGGTGCAATGTCTCTGTGGCGACGGAAGCCTCAGGGGCGCCACACTCCCCCACAGCGAATCCCAGCACATCCGCGGGCTGAAACAAGAAGACAGTGGAAGAAACTGCAAAGTTTTTTTTATATATGCATATAACGGTAACAATTTTAGAACTTTACATCCCTTTATGGGAGGCGCATTGCTTGGACGTTGCAAACATTAAAATAATAAAACTTAAGAGTCTTTGCCTTTCCCACCAGAATTCTGGTGGGGGGCACAATTGGTGCAACATATATACAGGGGGATAGCTGACCACACCTAGTCCAGTGGCCCAAACGTCTGTTCTACTTGTTTAACTTAGGGGGAAAAAGGAAAGAACCAGCCACTAAGTCCAGTGGCCTGGTTAAACATCAAACTTTTAAATGCACATATATAACAGTGGACCACTTTCCAGTCTAGTGGCCCGGTAACACATCAACAAGGGGGTGACATCTTCAAAAAGAACAGGGGTCAGGAATTCAGGGATAGGGTGTCATCTTCAAAAAGAACAATGGGATTGGGCATGCAGAGGAAAGTCTTCAAGGAATGACGAGGGACAGACAGGGGCTATATACAGTTCAATATTTTCTTACATCTTAGTTGCTGGGGTCCCGATGCGGCAGGGCCCTGGGCAGCATGTAGGCCATGGAGATCCTAGTCTGCGTCTCCTGCGTATTCGTGGCAGGCCTGTTGCAGGGTGCTGCGGCCTGGGCTTGTGCGGGACCGATTGCTGGAGTGGGGCTTCTTGCTGTACGGCGCCATTCTGGCTCCTCCAGGGCTGCTTCTTCCCTCAGCACATGTACACCTAGAGCGTACCAGCCACGGTTCCCCATCAGCCGGGTATACTCAACCAGGTTGCCGGGCTTACCGTCGCGTCTTGGGTGGCCCCTGGTCAGGTGCTCCTCAATGTCCCGGCGGGAGACAAATACGTCCTTGCCTAGGCCGGGCTCCCGGATGAAGCCCCAGCCCTCCGCCTGTCGGAAGTCAATGACCTCGCCCTTTCTAACTGGTCCCTGGGATCCTTTGTGGGCCTGCCAGATACGAGCCTTGGAGGCCAGGTTGGACTCCTCCAGGGCCCTCCGCTTCGCCTCTCGGCGCTCCCGCTCATATTAAAGCTGCTCTAGCTGCTGCGTGCAGGCCAGGTGGGCGGCTAGCGGGGTCGCGATGTGGGGAGGATTGGCAGTGGCAGTCTCCCATCTCTGACGGGTGCGGCGTCCCAGTTCACCCCTGGCGAGGACGTACCAGGTAAGCCGGTGGGAGGGCTCGGCAAGGGGCCCACCAGGTGCTCGGGGCCCGCGCTGCCTGGGAAGTCATCCTCGCTGCTGGGGTCAGCGGTGCTCTCTCCTGCCTCGGAGCTGTCGGCAGGGACCTCCTGCAGGCCTGCAATGAGGGCTTGGCGATGGCACCTCGCAGTACCAGGGGCTTGGGCAAGTAGGGGCGGCATGCGGCTTACCCGGGTATAGCACTATGGCCTGCTCTCAGTGGCCCATGACCGCGGGTGCCGCCCGGTCCTCCTTGGCACTCGCCCTCCTTCCTTCATCCTCCACCCGCCGGTCCACCTCCGCTTGCATGGAGCTCAGCCTCCGGGTGAGGAGCTCCACTTCTTCCCGGAGGAAATTCAGCTCGGGGTCCATTTTCTTGGTCCCTGGGGTGCTTTGCTGCAGTTTCTCTGCCATGCTGCTCGCCTGGTGACTGCTCGGCTCTGCTGAACTGCTCGAGTGCTAGACCACGCCACTCAGCTGCACCCTTTCCCCTGCTGAAGGCGGGGCAGGGGGCTGCACCAGCGCCTGGCGCCAGACTGGCATCCAGCCCTCAGCCAGCATTACTCTGCCTATGATCCAGTACATTCTCGCTGTCTTTTGGTCTGGCATTTGGAATCACTGTGCCAGTCGCTCAGCTTCTTCATGCGCCATTTCTTTTTCCTCCGCTCTGCATAGTGGGCTTAGCTTCGCGCTCTTTTGCAAGACCAAGGGGACGGGGCCTATTTTCGCGCTCTTTCTTCAGGCACGCCCCGCTTCTTCCTGCGCTCAGCAGTCTCAATGGTGGCAGTTTTTTCAGTAATACAGTCTTTAAGCACAGGTCTTCAAGGCGCACAGTACCCGTTGGGACCGGGCACGATATCCTGTTCGTGACGCCAAGGTGACTCATCCACCCCAGGGTTTTGGGACACCCGGTGCCAGGCCGGACTAGTCCGGGGATAGTCAGTGGTGGCGGGGCCCGGCTCCGTGACCCTGGCGGGGTCAACTAATATGGCAGTGATGGGGATGGTAATCAATAATAGAGTTCGTAGGTTATTCGTGACGCCACCTGTGGAATGCAGCTATGGAGCCGCCGCTGCTGGATGGGACCTCCGGGGCTGATGGACTAGCAGCTGGGATGGTTCTGCTCCCCACAGGTGGAGCGGAACCCCGGGGCAACCGTTTTTGCTTATTAAAGTCTATGGTGGTGTTGTAAATGGTGCAGTGCAGGCGAGATAATGGAGGCAACACCAGGGGCTGCAGTTTCAAGGTTTTACTCACTGGTTCATGGATGTTGCGAACTGGTCGCCCAATGGTGTGCTGGCAGAGGTCCCCAAATTACCAGGGACCTCTGCCGATCCCGGGTAATTTGGGGAGTAAATGCCGGTGCACCCTTTTGTTGTGTCTCTTCCCTCGGCTGTCTTCAAAGCCTTGACTTCTCTGGATAAACCTGTCTTTGCCTCCACTATAGGGTCTGGACAAGAAGGCTTGCCTGGATGGAATTTTGCCCTCTTCCCAGGGGTTCTACAGTGGCATGTGGCCCTGGGCGCTTGCAACCACCCTGGGCCTTGGTGTTCACTTTTGGAAAATGACTTCTCTTCCTCCAGTTTCTAGGGACTGTTCCCTGTATGCAGCCTGATCCCTCCACCCGATGACTTAGTGGAACAGGCAACAAGCTTGAAAGCCTTTCAGTGGCCCTGGAATCCTTTCTGTAGTTCACTGCTGTGGTGTCACCTGGGCCTACCTGGGCCCCAGGGTCTCCACCAGGAAGCGTCACTTTCTGCTGGTGTTCTGAGGTATCAACCTCTCTCTCTCTCCTTCCAACTCCTCTCTTCAACTCCAACTTCAGACTATCTAAACTTGACCTTCCTGTCTCTGCTCTACTTGCTGTTGGCTCCTCCCACTTTTCCCATTGCTAGGCCCCACCCTATGGGAGAAGGGATGGGTCTTACGGCCCCCCAGCATGCAGCATGGGGGGGTAGCTGCCACTATCCCTGGTCCCAAAATATGCCTCAGGGGCGCCACAAAAGCAAGGACTGGATCCGGAGCTGGATATGCTGGGTAGACCCTACAACCAGAACTGGGTCAGGTGGAGCCGTGGTGTCAAGGCATGCAGACGGGTGTCTCCTGACTGCAAGTAGGTTAGAATTCAGTATTGTTGGTCCCATTGATGAACCATCTCTTGTTGTAGGGCTGCAAGCTGAGTGTACTGGAGCCAGCGCAACCATGACCTGGAAAAAATGTATAATCATGTATGTGAGTGGGACTGGACCCATTGGATCCCAGTATCAGCTCAACCTGAAAGGGTGTAACTAAACAAGTACCTTTTCTTCACTAGAGCCTCTGATGGTGAGGTTAGGTTTGTGCTGGAAGGTAGTAGACACCAGGTGCAACTCAGGGAGACATGGTACTGTGATAGCTGGCCCCAGGGGTCAGAGATGCAAGTAAGGGCATAGATGCAGGCAGGAACAGTCTCTGGTGTAGACACGTGCACCTGGAATGGCTTGTGCAGGCAAGTACAGACTGGACGGCTGGTTCAGACTTGTGCAGAGAGTACAGCAGGTACAACGGGCATGGGTAGTACAGCAGGTGAGACAGGTACAGCGGGCATGGCTGATACATGTCACGATGACTATGAGATAGTGGGAAACTGGGGCTCCTAGGCTGTCCCTCAAGCTAGCTATCCCTAATCTCAGGGATAATCCAGATGGTGGAGGGCCCTGAGTCTCCTTCCTTACCCTGCTCCTGACTAGTCCTGATCTGATTCCCCTTCCCCCCAGGGAGGGACGGGACAGGAGTGTGATGGAAACCACATACAAAGCCAAATAAGTGAAAACTAAAACTCTGTCATACAGCACACACAAACACAGGTAAAGAGAATAAGAGGTTCAGGAGGAAAAACCAGAGCAGGAAGGAAGCTACAAAAAAACAGGTTTAAACTCCAAAACCACACCAAGCAATGAGCACCACTTTCACCAGTAAATCTGGGACATGACACCTTACAAACCAACATAGAATAAACTGTAGCTGGCATGAGTGGAAGGTTTCAACCACCATAAATAGGAAGGGAAGCAAATGTGATAGGCCTCCCCACAACATGTGACCAAAGAAGTAAGCAGATCAGCAGAGATTAACTCTTGCTAGCTTGCCTATGAATCAGCACACAGCAGGTCAACATCCACGTCTGCCTATGTTGATCAAAGACACCAGAGAAACCATTGGGTGGAGAATCAGATTCTGTAATCTGAACAGAGCCTAACATCGCAATGACAGTCGGTGAAGTTTGTGCAAAACTTAATGTGACAGTACTCCTATCTCTAAGAGGGGTATCTGGACCCTCAGGGCCCGGTTTCTCAGGATGGAGAAAATGGAATGTCATAACTAAGGGGTACTTTGCATGCTGCGACATCGCAGGCCGATGCTGCGATGCCGAGCGCGATAGTCCCCGTCCCCGTCGCAGCAGCGATATCCTTGTGATAGCTGCCGTAGCGAACATTATCGCTACGGCAGCTTCACATGGACTCACGTGTCCTGCGACCGTCGCTCTGGCCGGCGACCCGCCTCCTTGTTAAGGGGGCGGGTCGTGCGGCGTCACTGCGACGTCACACGGCAGGCGGCCAATAGGAGCGGAGGGGCGGAGATGAGCGGGATGTAAACATCCCGCCCACCTCCTTCCTTCAGCATATCCTACGGAAGCCGCAGTGACGCCGGTAGGAGATGTTCCTAGCTCCTGCGGCTTCAAACACAGCGATGTGTGCTGCCACAGGAGCGAGGAACAACATCGGACTGTCGCGTCAGCGTAATTATGGATTACGCCGACGCTGCACCAATGATACGATTACGACGCTTTTGCGCTCATTAATCGTATCATCGAGCCTTTACACACTACGATGTCGCATGCGATGCCGGAAGTGCGTCATTTTCAATTTGACCCCACCGACATCGCACCTGCGATGTCGTAGTGTGCAAAGCCCGCCTAAGTGTTCAGCATGGATATCTGAGGCTGGTGACCAAGTTCTCTCCTCAGGACCATAACCTTGCTAATGAATCAAGTACTGTAAAGACCGGCGATCGTAAAGAGATTCAACGATTTTGGACAGATGAAATTCATAGACACATCAACTAAGCGCGGAGCCAAAGGCAGCAGAAGAGGGTTTCCCAAACCCACATATTTCTTTAACAGAGATCTAAGGAAAATATTATGAATCTTGTAAGATGCCCCTAACGCCGGGCAGAAAGGAACTAGATGAATTACTGCTGTGATTTTGTATGGACCAATAAACTGAGGTCTTACCTTCAGTGAAGGTATCTTAAAGGGAAGGTATCGCAGTTTTTTATTTTTGTATTAAAAATAGTGATTATGAAATTAAGTATTTCTAATACAAAATGAAAATCGCAGCTTATTTAGTTTTTATGTAATTCTTATTTTACTGGAGGCACTGGGGGCTGCCATGCTGGATTTGCCATGTGTGTAACGACAGTAACTCCTTCCTTTATGGCAGCCCCTGTGCATAGACTCTGATAGTCGGGCTCCGACCCCATGCCATACGTTACAGTGGGCGTCTGCTGTGACCTGGACGTGCCCACTGGGCTGTCCAGAACACAACAGAGGGAGGAGACCAGCACCATTATTGTGGAGCTCACAGCGTGTGCTGTTTGCTCCACTTTACCCCTGTCACCCGCCGGGATGTGTGAGTACGGGCCGCCTCCCCTCCCCTCGTTACTGTCTCCGATGACATCCCATGCCTCCGTTCTCCCCAGCCCCTGCTCCAGCTACTGACGCCGCCCCTCCCCCCCGCCGTTACCGTTTCCAATGACACCCCCCTCCCTCCGTTCTCCCAAGTCCCCGCTCTGCCCGCTGCCGCAGGTCCCCCAGCTCTGCCCGCCGGTGTGTGTGTGTGTCTCTGTCTGTCTGTCTGTGTGTGTGTGTGTGTCACAAGGTCCCCATCAGGGGTGATTGTGAGTGTGTGTCGGCGCTTGCGATGCTGTGCAGTGAGCTTCAAGGACCTGCGAGAGGATCACATGGGAAGCATGTGATATCTCCGGATGTTGTGAGTGTGTGCGCGCGATTGTACAAGTATGTGCGATATCGTGAGTGTGTGTGAGTGTAAGCGAACGGATGTGTGAAATGTCGGCCGGACGCAGGGGAGGATGGCATGCAGCACAGCTGCCTGAAGCGCCCACCGGAGGTCACAGGGAGGAATGATGTGAAAGGTGTGGGGGGGGGGGGGGGGTCCCCATCAGGGGTGATTGTGTGTGTGTGTGGGACAAGGTCCCCATCAGGGGTGATTGTGTGTGTGTGTAGCACAAGGTCCCCATCAGGTGTGATTGTGTGTGTGTGTGTGTGTGTGTGTGTGTGTGTGGCACAAGGTCCCCATCAGGGGTGATTGTGTGTGTGTGTGTGTGTGTGTGTAGCACAAGGTCCCTATCAGGGGTGATTGTGTGTGTGTGTGTGTGTGTAGCACAAGGTCCCCATCAGGGGTGATTGTGTGTGTGTGTTTGTGTGCTTGCGCACGCGCGCGCCACTGCATGTGAGTACCTGTGTGTGTACCGGTGATACTGTCTGCAGGGTTGCGTATCTAATCCTATCGTGTGATACTGTCTGCTGAGCCGGGTATCTAATCCTCTCCTGTGTGATACTGTCTGCTGAGCCGTGTATCTAATCCTCTCCTGTGTGATACTGTCTGCTAGCCGTGTATCTAATCCTGTCGTGTGATACTGTCTGCTGAGCTGTGTATCTAATCCTGTCGTGTGATACTGTCTGCTGAACCATGTATCTAATCCTATGTTGTCTGATATTGTCTGCACAGCTGTTTATCTAATCCTCTCCTGTGTGATACTGTCTGCAGGGCTGTGTATCTAATCCTCTCCTGTGTGATACTGTCTGCTGAGCTGTGTATCTAATCCTATCGTGTAATACTGTCCACAGGGCTGTGTATCTAATCCTATCATGTAATACTGTCTGCAGGCCTGTGTATCTAATCCTATGTTGTGTGATACTGTCTGCTGAGCTGTGTATTTAATCCTATCCTGTGTGATACTGTCTGCAGGGCTGTGTATCTAATCCTATCGTGTGATACTGTCTGCTCAGCTGTGTATCTAATCCTATCCTGTGTGATGTCTGCAAAGCTGTGTATCTAATCCTCTGCTGTGTGATATGGTCTGCACGGCTGTGTATCTAATCCTATCCTGTGTGATACTGTCTGCAGAGCCGTGTATCCAATCCTATCATGTCATACTGTCTGCTGAGCTGTGTATCTAATCATGTCCGGTGTGATACTGTCTGCTGAGCCGTGTATCTAATCCTATCCTGTGATACTGTCTGCACAGCTGTGTATCTAATCCTCTCCTGTGTGATACTGTCTGCACAGCTGTTTATCTAATCCTATCCTGTGATACTGTCTGCACAGCTGTGCATCTAATCCTATCCTGTGTGATACTGTCTGCTGAGCTGTGTATCTAATCCTGTCCTGGGTGATGCTGTCTGCTGAGCTGTGTATCTAATCCTGTCCTGTGTGATACTGTCTGCTGAGCCGTGTATCTAATCCTATCCTGTGATACTGTCTGCACAGCTGTGTATCTAATCCTCTCCTTTGTGATACTGTCTGCACAGCTGTGTATCTAATCCTATCCTGTGATACTGTCGGCACAGCTGTGTATCTAATCCTATCCTGTGTGATACTGTCTGCTGGGATGTGTATCTAATCCTATCCTTTGTGATACTGTCTGCTGAGCTGTGTATCTAATAGTGTCGTGTGATACTGTCTGCTGAGCCGTGTATCTAATCCTATGTTGTCTGATATTGTCTGCACGGCTGTTTATCTAATCCTCTCCTGTGTGATACTGTCTGCAGGGCTGTGTATCTAATCCTCTCCTGTGTGATACTGTCTGCTGAGCTGTGTATCTAATCCTATCGTGTAATACTGTCCGCAGGGCTGTGTATCTAATCCTATCCTGTGTAATACTGTCTGCAGGGCTGTGTATCTAATCCTATGTTGTGTGATACTGTCTACTGAGCTGTGTATTTAATCCTATCCTGTGTGATACTGTCTGCAGGGCTGTGTATCTAATCCTATCATGTGATACTGTCTGCTCAGCTGTGTATCTAATCCTATCCTGTGTGATGTCTGCAAAGCTGTGTATCTAATCCTCTGCTGTGTGATATGGTCTGCACGGCTGTGTATCTAATCCTATCCTGTGTGATACTGTCTGCAGAGCCGTGTATCCAATCCTGACATGTCATACTGTCTGCTGAGCTGTGTATCTAATCATGTCCGGTGTGATACTGTCTGCTGAGCCATGTATCTAATCCTATCCTGTGATACTGTCTGCACAGCTGTGTATCTAATCCTCTCCTGTGTGATACTGTCTGCACAGCTGTTTATCTAATCCTATCCTGTGATACTGTCTGCACAGCTGTGCATCTAATCCTATCCTGTGTGATACTGTCTGCTGAGCTGTGTATCTAATCCTGTCCTGGGTGATGCTGTCTGCTGAGCTGTGTATCTAATCCTGTCCTGTGTGATACTGTCTGCTGAGCCGTGTATCTAATCCTATCCTGTGATACTGTCCGCACAGCTGTGTATCTAATCCTCTCCTGTGTGATACTGTCTGCACAGCTGTTTATCTAATCCTATCCTGTGATACTGTCTGCACAGCTGTGCATCTAATCCTATCCTGTGTGATACTGTCTGCTAAGCTGTGTATCTAATCCTGTCCTGGGTGATGCTGTCTGCTGAGCTGTGTATCTAATCCTGTCCTGTGTGATACTGTCTGCTGAGCCGTGTATCTAATCCTATCCTGTGATACTGTCTGCACAGCTGTGTATCTAATCCTCTCCTTTGTGATACTGTCTGCACAGCTCTGTATCTAATCCTATCCTGTGATACTGTCGGCACAGCTGTGTATCTAATCCTATCCTGTGTGATGCTGTCTGCTGGGATGTGTATCTAATCCTATCCTTTGTGATACTGTCTGCTGAGCTGTGTATCTAATAGTGTCGTGTGATACTGTCTGCTGAGCCTTGTATCTAATCCTATGTTGTCTGATATTGTCTGCACGGCTGTTTATCTAATCCTCTCCTGTGTGATACTGTCTGCAGGGCTGTGTATCTAATCCTCTCCTGTGTGATACTGTCTGCTGAGCTGTGTATCTAATCCTATCGTGTAATACTGTCCGCAGGGCTGTGTATCTAATCCTATCATGTAATACTGTCTGCAGGGCTGTGTATCTAATCCTATGTTGTGTGATACTGTCTACTGAGCTGTGTATTTAATCCTATCCTGTGTGATACTGTCTGCAGGGCTGTGTATCTAATCCTATCATGTGATACTGTCTGCTCAGCTGTGTATCTAATCCTATCCTGTGTGATGTCTGCAAAGCTGTGTATCTAATCCTCTGCTGTGTGATATGGTCTGCACGGCTGTGTATCTAATCCTATCCTGTGTGATACTGTCTGCAGAGCCGTGTATCCAATCCTGACATGTCATACTGTCTGCTGAGCTGTGTATCTAATCATGTCCGGTGTGATACTGTCTGCTGAGCCATGTATCTAATCCTATCCTGTGATACTGTCTGCACAGCTGTGTATCTAATCCTCTCCTGTGTGATACTGTCTGCACAGCTGTTTATCTAATCCTATCCTGTGATACTGTCTGCACAGCTGTGCATCTAATCCTATCCTGTGTGATACTGTCTGCTGAGCTGTGTATCTAATCCTGTCCTGGGTGATGCTGTCTGCTGAGCTGTGTATCTAATCCTGTCCTGTGTGATACTGTCTGCTGAGCCGTGTATCTAATCCTATCCTGTGATACTGTCTGCACAGCTGTGTATCTAATCCTCTCCTTTGTGATACTGTCTGCACAGCTGTGTATCTAATCCTATCCTGTGATACTGTCGGCACAGCTGTGTATCTAATCCTATCCTGTGTGATACTGTCTGCTGGGATGTGTATCTAATCCTTTCCTTTGTGATACTGTCTGCTGAGCTGTGTATCTAATAGTGTCGTGTGATACTGTCTGCTGAGCCGTGTATCTAATCCTATGTTGTCTGATATTGTCTGCACGGCTGTTTATCTAATCCTCTCCTGTGTGATACTGTCTGCAGGGCTGTGTATCTAATCCTCTCCTGTGTGATACTGTCTGCTGAGCTGTGTATCTAATCCTATCGTGTAAAACTGTCCGCAGGGCTGTGTATCTAATCCTATCATGTAATACTGTCTGCAGGGCTGTGTATCTAATCCTATGTTGTGTGATACTGTCTACTGAGCTGTGTATTTAATCCTATCCTGTGTGATACTGTCTGCAGGGCTGTGTATCTAATCCTATCGTGTGATACTGTCTGCTCAGCTGTGTATCTAATCCTATCCTGTGTGATGTCTGCAAAGCTGTGTATCTAATCCTCTGCTGTGTGATATGGTCTGCACGGCTGTGTATCTAATCCTATCCTGTGTGATACTGTCTGCAGAGCCGTGTATCCAATCCTGTCATGTCATACTGTCTGCTGAGCTGTGTATCTAATCATGTCCGGTGTGATACTGTCTGCTGAGCCATGTATCTAATCCTATCCTGTGATACTGTCTGCACAGCTGTGTATCTAATCCTCTCCTGTGTGATACTGTCTGCACAGCTGTTTATCTAATCCTATCCTGTGATACTGTCTGCACAGCTGTGTATCTAATCCTATCCTGTGTGATACTGTCTGCTGAGCTGTGTATCTAATCCTGTCCTGGGTGATGCTGTCTGCTGAGCTGTGTATCTAATCCTGTCCTGTGTGATACTGTCTGCTGAGCCGTGTATCTAATCCTATCCTGTGATACTGTCTGCACAGTTGTGTATCTAATCCTCTCCTTTGTGATACTGTCTGCACAGCTGTGTATCTAATCCTATCCTGTGATACTGTCGGCACAGCTGTGTATATAATCCTATCCTGTGTGATACTGTCTGCTGAGCCGTGTATCTAATCCTGTCCTGGGTGATGCTGTCCGCTGAGCCGTGTATCTAATCCTATCCTGTGTGATACTGTCTGCTGAGACGTGTATCTAATCCTATCCTGTGTGATACTGTCTGCTGAGCTGTGTATCTACTCCTCTCCTGTGTGATACTGTCTGCTGAGCTGTGTATCTAATCCTCTCCTGTGTGATACTGTCTGCACAGCTGTGTATCTAATCCTATCCTGTGTGATACTGTCTGCAGAGCCGTGTATCTAATCCTATCCTGTGTGATACTGTCTGCTGTCTTTGGTGACACTTTAGACATTTCTGGTCACCAGGAAAATGGCTGTGCATTGTGTCCTTACATGTCATTCTCTGTTATCTGTTGTAAACACTCAGATTAGGAGGGGGGAGGCGTGCCATCACACACAGGAGAGCAGACTCCGCCCACTTTACAGCAGGCTGTAATCTGAGCTTTTTATACAGTGGAAATTCAGTAGGATTTCAGAAGCTGCTCCCCCTAGTGTTTAACAGTGGAAAATATCAAACTTTTTAATTTTTTTTTATATTTTGCACAGTTAAAAAAAAAAATAATTTTTAAACAAAACATTTAAACATTATTACTTTCCTTTTTTTCAGTTATTATTATTTTTTTTTTTTTGACGATACCTTCCCTTTAAGCTTATTATTTCTTGTAGACAACCACAGCAGATCACCCACGTCCGGACCAGGCACACATCTACACTCAGCTGCATGTTTATATTTAGAACTCATGTTATGCAAATGCTGCTGAACTCTCTCCCATGTAGACAATAATGATGTGACCGATTAGTCTTCCCCATGTACACCTGATGAGTGCCCCTCCTGAAACTTGCAGAACTGGGGATGACGGCCATAGGCAAAAAAAATGAGATATAGCAGAAAATTCATGGTGGCGATTATTGATGGCAAATTTGACGAGAGGAAAGAACGAAGACCACTTTTCCTGGTTATCATAAACAACACAAAAGAACTATTGCTCCAGTTTCTGATTCATGCGTTCTGTAAAAAATTAAACCTATTAAAAAATAATGACCACCGAGCTTGCCTCAATGTAAGACACTTAGCCGACTCAAGGTAAAGAGGGTTTTTATGGTCGTTAATGACTGTCACAGGCTGAATACCTCCCTCCTGAAAGTGTCTCCATTTCTCAAACGCTAAGTAATGCAGGCTTCACACGGTACGATCTATCGTGCGATTGCACGAGCGATTGTACCTGCCCCCGTCGTTTGTGCGTCATGGGCAATTAGTTACCCGTGGCGCACAAAGTCATTAAACCCCCGTCACACGTACTTACCTCCCGGACGACCTCGCTGTGTGCAGCGAACGTCCACTTCCTGAAGGGGGAGGGACATTCGGCGTCACAGTGACGTCACACTGCGGCCGGCCAATAAAACCGGAGGGACGTAGATGAGCGGGATGTAAACATCCCGCTCACCTCCTTCCTTCCACATTGCCGGCGGGAGCCGCGGGACGCAGGTAAGCTGTGTTCATCGTTCCCGGGGTGTCACACGGAGCGATGTGTGCTACCCCGGGTACGATG
Organism: Anomaloglossus baeobatrachus; assembly: GCF_048569485.1. NCBI lineage: Eukaryota > Metazoa > Chordata > Amphibia > Anura > Aromobatidae > Anomaloglossus > Anomaloglossus baeobatrachus. The sequence goes on along the minus strand of NC_134354.1, from coordinate 334,536,130 downwards.
AACAACCGGCGCTAAGTAGATTAAACATTTTTTTAAAAATGAGCGACCTGTACACGATTCGCGATTCGTAACCAATTTGCGATCGTTTACAGGCACTCATAGGTGTCACACGGGACGACGTCGCAAGTGATGCCGGATGTGCATCACGAAAACCGTGACCCCGATGATATATCGCACGATAGATCGTCCCGTGTGACGCCCACATAATTCCCTGTAACCAGTTTCATAATTACGTTCGGCCAAAGATAATTTCTTAGAAAAGAAGGCTCATGGATGCAGTTTACTAAGTGCTGGACATTGAGGCAATCCAGCTCCCACCCCCAACTCTGATGCATCAACTTACACCATAAAAGGTTGAGATACATCAGGCTGTATCAAACGGGTGCCAACAAGAAACATTTTTTAAGACAGTCTAAAGCATACAAAGAAAAGCACCCTGAGTGCATTTAGAGGCCAGATTCCAATGCCACTGCTGAGCAGCTGGGAGGGTGAGTTTGCCAGTGTTCCTGCCAGGAGGAGGAGGTGGAACAGAATGTGGACGCTGGCAGCATTACAAAATTTTGGGACAATTTTAAAAAGAGTGGGACTCCTACAGTGGTAAAGCCTATGCACTAAGTGCAAGTGTTTAGTGTTTTCCGCTTGTGTTCCAATGTCTGGGGTAGGGACAGCTGCACAATTCACTGAGACAAAGAACTGGATATGGTTGCTAATGATGCTTTTGAATGTGCAATGACAAGTGCAGGGCAGTAGGCATCCCCATCTGTCCCAGATAGGGCTTTGGCAAGCACATAGCACAGGGGAAGAGACAGTGATATCACTGGCAAACACTGATTGTGGAACCAGGTGTTTGGCCCACGCCCACCTAGTTGGGTGCTTTCATGACATGTACCTGAGCATGCTGGTGGTTGTCAGGCTAGTAGTGGTTAGGACTCGGCTGATCTTTGTAAGGCACAGGTTGCAAATCACCATTTTTTTCTTTAACAAAGCGCCAGACTAGGGAACATCTAACCCTTGGCCTGAGAACTTGCCGAGTATGTGTACTGTGAGAAACAATATAACGCCTACTCCATCTGGCAACCCCACTGCCTCTTGCTGACTGTTTCAGTGCTGCAGATCCCTCCCTTTCTGTATTGATGTCCTCGCTATGCATGCCACCTTCCCAGGTTGGGGCAGTGACTTCGTCATCCACCATCTTGTCCCCCACTTCCGCACTCTGATCCTCCTCCTTACTTATTGACTTAAACAAGACTTCTTGGCAACTGTGTCTCATCATCATCTACTTCTTGAATAGAGTTGAGCGCGGTTCGAGGTTCGAGGTTCTCCAGTTCTAGGCTCGAGTGATTTTGGGACCTGTTCTAGATCGAACTAGAACTCGAGCTTTTTGCAAAAGCTCGATAGTTCTAGAAACGTTCGAGAACGGTTCTAGCAGCAAAAAAACAGCTAATTCCTAGCTGGCTTTCCGCTGTAATAGTGTAAGTCACTCTGTGACTCACACTATTATGACATTTCAGTGTATAGTGTGGTGAACAGCGCCTTCAGATCACTCCTGTTTGTATAATTTTTTTTTTTTTTCCCTTGTCTTCCTTCCCTAAGCGCGCGCGTGTAGTGGGGAGGGCCATTATGTCAGCCAATCCCAGACACACACACAGCTAAGTGGACTTTTAGCCAGAGAAGCAACGGCATGTGTGATAGGATGTCCATGTCACATGTCCCTGCATTATAAAACCGGACATTTTCCTCCAGCACGCCATTATCTGCCTTCTGCGTCCTTCGTGTCAGACATCACTGGCGCAGCTCCGTCCTGAGTCCTATCGCTGATACAGCTGTATGCGCTCCATACACAGCGCTGGACAGCATGGGGATAGCACTTTCCATCAGTCCTTTTAAGGGCTCGTACCGGCAGGGTCAGAGCCATAGGTGACAGGTCCTGAAAACAGAGACAGCGTCTGTGTAGCTAAGGTCAGGGATTTCCTCGCTGCATTTCCCCATTAGGAGGGAATAGAAAGGCAGGCTTCCATTCCTCTACCCAGAGCCCCACAATCCTGGCACTGTACCCTCCTGTCCTCTGCACACTCCAACTCATTATAACTAAGCCATTATACTAGCAAACACTCAGTGTACCTAGTGGCATCCTAAACGTGGCTATTGGACTTTGCTATAGTCCCACTAGTGCAAAGATATTTGCAGCACCTCTGCCTGCATTGCACACTCCAACTCATTATAACTAAGCCATTATACTAGCAAACACTCAGTGTACCTAGTGGCATCCTAAACGTGGCTATTGGACTTTTGTCTAGTCACACTAGTGCAAAGACATTTGCAGCACCTGTACCTGCATTGCACACTCCAACTCATTATAACTAAGCCATTATACTAGCAAACACTCAGTGTACCTAGTGGCATCCTAAACGTGGCTATTGGACTTTGCTATAGTCCCACTAGTGCAAAGATATTTGCAGCACCTCTACCTGCATTGCACACTCCAACTCATTATAACTAAGCCATTATACTAGCAAACACTCAGTGTACCTAGTGGCATCCTAAACGTGGCTATTGGACTTTGCTATAGTCCCACTAGTGCAAAAATATTTGCAGAACATCTGCCTGCATTGCACACTCCAACTCATTATAAGTAAGCCATTATACTAGCAAACACTCAGTGTACCTAGTGGCATCCTAAACGTGGCTATTGGACTTTTGTCTAGTCACACTAGTGCAAAGACATTTGCAGCACCTCTACCTGCATTGCACACTCCAACTCATTATATCTAAGCCATTATACTAGCAAACACTCAGTGTACCTAGTGGCATCCTAAACGTGGCTATTGGACTTTGCTATAGTCCCACTAGTGCAAAGATATTTGCAGCACCTCTGCCTGCATTGCACACTCCAACTCATTATAACTAAGCCATTATACTAGCAAACACTCAGTGTACCTAGTGGCATCCTAAACGTGGCTATTGGACTTTGCTATAGTCCCACTAGTGCAAAGATATTTGCAGCACCTCTACCTGCATTGCACACTCCAACTCATTATAACTAAGCCATTATACTAGCAAACACTCAGTGTACCTAGTGGCATCCTAAACGTGGCTATTGGACTTTGCTATAGTCCCACTGGTGCAAAGACATTTGCAGCACCTCTGCCTGCATTGCACACTCCAACTCATTATAAGTAAGCCATTATACTACCAAACACTCAGTGTACCTAGTGGCATCCTAAACGTGGCTATTGGACTTTTGTCTAGTCACACTAGTGCAAAGACATTTGCAGCACCTGTACCTGCATTGCACACTCCAACTCATTATAACTAAGCCATTATACTAGCAAACACTCAGTGTACCTAGTGGCATCCTAAACGTGGCTATTGGACTTTGCTATAGTCCCACTAGTGCAAAGATATTTGCAGCACCTCTACCTGCATTGCACACTCCAACTCATTATAACTAAGCCATTATACTAGCAAACACTCAGTGTACCTAGTGGCATCCTAAACGTGGCTATTGGACTTTTGTCTAGTCACACTAGTGCAAAGACATTTGCAGCACCTCTACCTGCATTGCACACTCCAACTCATTATAACTAAGCCATTATACTAGCAAACACTCAGTGTACCTAGTGGCATCCTAAACGTGGCTATTGGACTTTTGTCTAGTCACACTAGTGCAAAGACATTTGCAGCACCTCTACCTGCATTGCACACTCCAACTCATTATAACTAAACCATTATACTAGCAAACACTCAGTGTACCTAGTGGCATCCTAAACGTGGCTATTGGACTTTGCTATAGTCCCACTAGTGCAAAGATATTTGCAGCACCTCTGCCTGCATTGCACACTCCAACTCATTATAACTAAGCCATTATACTAGCAAACACTCAGTGTACCTAGTGGCATCCTAAACGTGGCTATTGGACTTTGCTATAGTCCCACTAGTGCAAAGATATTTGCAGAACGTCTGCCTGCATTGCACACTCCAACTCATTATAAGTAAGCCATTATACTAGCAAACACTCAGTGTACCTAGTGGCATCCTAAACGTGGCTATTGGACTTTTGTCTAGTCACACTAGTGCAAAGACATTTGCAGCACCTCTACTTGCATTGCACACTCCAACTCATTATAACTAAGCCATTATACTAGCAAACACTCAGTGTACCTAGTGGCATCCTAAACGTGGCTATTGGACTTTGCTATAGTCCCACTAGTGCAAAGATATTATCCCTTATCTAAATAACCCCCATATTGTCATCAGAAGTGCTGACAAGGGGGGGGGGGATTGTGATACAGGACAAGAGCGCCTACATCCAAGAAGCCCTTAGGATGCTCTCAAATAGGGTACATTATGAGGTGGTGGATGCTGTAGTGTATCAGAATGCCATCCGGAATTATGACATCCTCATTCAAGATGCAGTATAGACAGGGGTTCTCAGTAAGGATGAGAAAAAGTTTTTGGAGGTCAAAAATCCCAGATTGGCCTTCTTCTACCATCTCCCGAAAATCCACAAAAGTTTATCCAATCCCCCTGGGAGACCCATCATTTCAGGGATTGGGTCTCTAACAGAGAACCTGGCAGCGTACATTGACACCATTATGAGACCACACGTTAACAACCTTAGAAGTTTTCTTAGGGACTCCACTCATTTAATTGAGATCCTTAAGGATATTGAATGGAGGGAGACTTTTTTGTTCGTGACCCTTGATATAACGTCACTGTATACCAACATTTTACATCCATTAGGTCTTGAATGTTTCGGGAATTTTTTAGAGATGGACGACCGGTTGCCCCATATACAAAAAGACTTCATCTTGAAAGGGATGAAGTTTATACTTGAAAATAATTTCTTTACCTTTCTGGACGCCATGTACCATCAATGTTGTGGAGTCGCAATGGGTTCCAAAGTGTCTCCGACGTTTGCTAACCTGGTTATGGGATTGTTCGAACTCTTATATATTTATTCCTCCGAATTTTTCAAAAATGTGGTAGTTTATAAGAGATATATAGATGATCTGATAATTATCTGGGATAATAGTGAAAATAACCTCCCTCACTTCCTAGAGAGTATACACAATAATAATTGGGGTTTAGAATTCTCCCCTACTATTGGTGTAGAGTCCATTAATTTTTTGGACCTCACGATATCACATATTGATGGAATTATTATTACGAAAACCTTTTTAAACCTGTGGATTCGAATGGCTATATAAATTTCACTAGCAGCCATTATGAGAAATGGTTACTTAATATCCCTGGGAACCAATTCCAGAGGATTAGAAAGAATTGCACACTTGATAAAGATTTCATTGAACAGGCAGTGATACTCAGAGAAAGATTCAGGGAGAAGAATTACCCTATGGCCACTATAAAAAAAGCCTATCAGACAAATAAGAGTCTTAAACAGTCCGATCTTATCCATAAAAAGGAGAGCAATATGACTATATCTCAGGGTACCTCGGGGTTAAATTTTTCTTCCCATTTCCTAACCACGTTTAGCAGCGATGGAAATTTAATCAAAAATATCCTCAAAAAACATTGGGCTATTTTGCACAATGACCCCTTTTTGAAAAATGTATTACCCAGTCATCCTGGGGTTACATACCGGAGGGCCTCTACCCTCAAAAATCATTTAGCCCCTAGTAGGCTTAGAGATTTTGACACTCCTATTGTCATGAATAAAATGGTGGGTGCTTACAAGTGCTACGCTAAGAATTGTCTGTGCTGTAAAAACATCCAGCATGGAAGGCTGAACTTTGGTCTCAAACCAGGAGGAATGGAGTTTTGTATAAAAAGTCACCTTACATGTCAGTCGGACTATGTCGTTTATCTTATTGAATGCGATTGTGCAAAGCGTTATGTGGGAAGGACAACGCAGCCTTTGCACAAGAGGTTAAACTCACACAGGCATAACATTAAGATTGGGTTCATGTTACACGGCCTGTCTCGACATGTGACCCTACATCATGATAAGAAAATTAAATTAAAGATAACCCCTATCGAACAAATACCCCCACATGTAGGTAATAGGGCCGAGGTCCTAAATAGGAAGGAAACCTTTTGGATATATAAACTGAACACTTTAAAACCGCAGGGCCTAAATGAAGTCACAGACCTGTTCCATTAAACCATTTTTTCATATACATCCATATAACAGATGAGAGAGGGTTGTGGATACGGGTGCCCTTGCATTTTTTCAATTGTTTGTGAATTAAGGTCCATTACATTTCCTTTAGGGTTGTAGTATTTTAGTCTTTTTTAGAATTTTTTATACATAAATATATATATATATTTTTTATCCATATTATGTATTATTTTTAGATGTTTTTTTCTCAATTTTCAATTGAATTATTCGTGCATAAAGTATAATCATTATTGTTTTTAATGTTGCCAATGTTCCTTGGTTTTCACTGGCATAACTACATTTGTATTTGTAGAATTAGGGGTTGGGGAACATTTTTAACCTTTTATGTGGGTGTATGATACCATTACTAGTTATTAAAATGTTTTTAGAATTTTTTCGGTATTGGTGCTGTAGGGAGACAATTGGAGTCTTCCGTATATCTTTCCGGTGACTGGTTACAAACTATTTTAGATCCGCGTTTTTGTTGATAATTGTTGATACAGGTCCCGTATGAGTTTTTTTCCCTTTCCCTTTTTCATTTTCCGTATGTTTGTTAATTATCCACTATTCTCCCTCCGTAATTTCTTTCCTTCCCCTTTTTTTGCCCTTCACTTGATCTTTTGCTAATCTGCCTAAATAGTACACCGTTTATTAGATTGGACCTTTTGGCAGTTGTTTCACAATATTAGTTAATCCTTGTTGGCGGTATTGTGCACTTGTGGTGCTCCTTAGCACCTTCTATTCCTTTTAGCACACTCTTCTTTTTTGTGCTAGGTAGTCGCCAGCGCATGCGCGCCCGCTTTTTTTCCCACGAATATGAACTTGTTTCACCCCGCTCCTTTGATACCCGCGGCTTGCGCAGCCGCAGTGGGTTTATTTCCCACGGTTTGAACCTGTTTGAACTTACGCTGAAAATGAGGGTAGGGAGCGGTTCCCTGGAGCTCTATGACATTTAATCCTTATTGAAAGGAGTGTATGGTTGTACACTGATAATAAATGAGCACGATAGTAATTTTCTGAGTTTTTACCCCCCGTTTTAGTTTTGCCCGAGCAGGGGAAGTGGGGTTTATTGGTTTTTATTGCCTTATATACCGTATAAGGGTCACTTTTCATGAGTTAAATAAGATGTATAACATCCACATCGGGAGGTTTTTTTGTCCGATCATTGCACACCTTCCATTGCAGTGGTTTTTGCTGTTTGTTGCACGGCTTGGATTATAATGTCCTCATGGTACAGCGGGCTTTACCCGCTTAAGTTGGATCTGTAATCACTCACGATTTAGTACCTTTCACCCTTCTTGAGTTCTGGGCTCACTTTGTACTTATCACTTGTTTGATTTGGGTTGTTCCATTGATCTGGGTATATGTATATATATATATATATATGTATAGATATGCCTGTATATTTTACTAACTGTGTTCATTTTTGCAGACACAATTGAAATAAGTTTTTATATATAAAATCTTTTTTAATGTTCACTGAATTTATTATGATCTGTCAGTATTTGGGTCACTTAAACTGAATAAGAGTTGTATGTTTTTTCTTTTGATCATGTCTTTTCTGTATTGCGTCATGTTTTTTCTTCCACGTTGCATCCTTTCCCGCCGTTTTTTTCTATACGGGGAGGTACTATGACGTCACTGGATCTATTTAATGTATGTGTGTATTCACTGCGGTAGATTTGATGTTGTTTCTATGGTCCTGAGGAAGGGAGCAGAGCTACAATAAAGCCACATCAATCCGACTTCCAGATTTGTGATCTTTGGCGCGGTATAGAAACCCTTTTTCTACTATTGTTCTCTGCATTGCACACTCCAACTTATTATAACTAAGCCATTATACTAGCAAACACTCAGTGTACCTAGTGGCATCCTAAAGGTGGCTATTGGACTTTTGTCTAGTCACACTAGTGCAAAGACATTTGCAGCACCTCTACCTGCATTGCACACTCCAACTCATTATAACTAAGCCATTATACTAGCAAACACTCAGTGTACCTAGTGGCATCCTAAACGTGGCTATTGGACTTTGCTGTAGTCTCACTAGTGCAAAGATATTTGCAGCACCTCTGCCTGCATTGCACACTCCAACTCATTATAACTAAGCCATTATACTAGCAAACACTCAGTGTACCTAGTGGCTTCCTAAACGTGGCTATTGGACTTTTGTCTAGTCACACTAGTGCAAAGATATTTGCAGAACGTCTGCCTGCATTGCACACTCCAACTCATTATAAGTAAGCCATTATACTAGCAAACACTCAGTGTACCTAGTGGCATCCTAAACGTGGCTATTGGACTTTTGTCTAGTCACACTAGTGCAAAGACATTTGCAGCACCTCTACCTGCATTGCACACTCCAACTCATTATAACTAAGCCATTATACTAGCAAACACTCAGTGTACCTAGTGGCATCCTAAACGTGGCTATTGGACTTTTGTCTAGTCACACTAGTGCAAAGACATTTGCAGCACCTCTACCTGCATTGCACACTCCAACTCATTATAACTATGCCATTATACTAGCAAACACTCAGTGTACCTAGTGGCATCCTAAACGTGGCTATTGGACTTTTGTCTAGTCACACTAGTGCAAAGACATTTGCAGCACCTCTACCTGCATTGCACACTCCAACTCATTATAACTAAGCCATTATACTAGCAAACACTCAGTGTACCTAGTGGCATCCTAAACGTGGCTATTGGACTTTTGTCTAGTCACACTAGTGCAAAGACATTTGCAGCACCTCTACCTGCATTGCACACTCCAACTCATTATAACTAAGCCATTATACTAGCAATTGATGCTGCCAGTTTAAGGGCCGTAGTTGCATTGTCAGGGATATTTATTCTTTATTATTCTGCTGTTAATAAAGCTAGACCACCGCTGCAATCTACACCACCTCTCAATTTTTACTACCACATTTTAAGTGCACAATCTTGTCGCAATCAACATGAGTGGCAAAATGACAGATGCTGGTGGAAAGGGGAAGAGGCGTGGTGGAAAAGGAAAAAAAGGGTTTGTCCGTGGGGAAGGTGGCAAAGCTCCATTATCATCTGCTGAAGAGAGACCATCTACCAGCAAAAGTAAGATGTCTACTACTTACCGTGGACAATCCGATGTGCTCCCTTTTTTACGGACACGAACAACAGGAACAAAGGTAGATGATGACCAAAAAAGGAAAATGCTTGAATGGATCTCAAGTGGTCCAACAAGTGCCCTCTCAGCCACTTCAAGTACCGCATCCAAAAAACACCAGTCCTCTGAGTTGTCATCCCAATCAAACTTGCTTTCTCCCAGCTCTGAAGTCTCCATCAGCCCTGCACAGTATGGTGGAACTGAGATGGCTGAGTCTGCAGAGCTGTTCAGTCACACTATAGCCTGGGAATCAGAGGTCTGCTCCCAAGCTACAGTGAGTACAGAACAGGAAATGGTCTGCAGTGATGCCCAGAACCTTTGTGACTCTGATTCAGGCCGTGAGGACCAAGTTTCTGAGCATAATGTTGACCCTTTGTCACAAACTGTAACACCTGTGGTTATAGACAATGAGGAACATACTGATGAAGATGAGACGCAGATACCCGATTGGGATGACAACTTAAATATTCGGTCAGGGCAAGAAGAGGCTCGGTCTGAGGGGGAGGGGAGTGCAAACACAACAATTGATGATGAAGTTCTAGATCCCACCTACTGTCAACCCACAGTCAGGCACTCGAGGAGGTCAACAGAGGTGGTTTAGGAGGATGCAACTGACGACGAAGTTACCTTGCGCCTTCCTGGACACAGTCGGAGTACTGGTAGCACGTCTACAACTGCATCCTCAGCCACCACTCTGCCTCTGAGCATTATTCGGGGTGGATCAACAGGTCGCATGGCCTCTAAGCCTTGCCTAGCCTGGTCCTTTTTTGACATAGAAAAAGATCGCCCAAATTATGTGATCTGTAAAATTTGTCATGGTTCTCTTAGTAGAGGTCAAAACCTCAGCAGTTTGACAACTTCTTCCATGAATTGTCACATGAATAAATATCATATGTCCCGGTGGGAAGCTCACCGTGCTGCAATGCGGCCTAGCGGAGCGAACCATCCACCGCCTGCCCCTTCCAGTGCATCCGCGCGCTCTTCATCTTCTAGGACTGTGGGGACAGCTGTCACACCTGTTTTTCCACCCACAACTTCCACCACTGTAACCGCAACAGGCAGTTTGCTTGGTAGGTCGTCAGTTGGTTTGGAAGGGGAAACAAGTGAGTGTGTACAGCTCTCTCAGACATCGATAGCACCAACGTTGGATGAAGGCAACATCATGTCTCCGCCTGCACTTTCCTCACAAACCTGCATTTTTGCAGGGACACCCTACTCAACACCGTCTACACACAGCAGCCAGATCTCTGTCCGTCAGATGTGGTCAAATAAAAGGCCACTTCCTGCGACCCATGACAAAGCTAAGAGGTTGACTCTATCCCTCTGTAAGCTGTTGGCTACCGAAATGCTGCCTTTCCGCCTAGTGGACACACAGGATTTTAGAGACCTTATGTCTGTCGCTGTGCCCCAGTACCAGATGCCTAGTCGCCACTACTTCTCTAAGAAAGGTGTGCCGGCGCTACACCAGCATGTCGCACACAACATCACCGCTTCCTTGAGAAACTCTGTGTGTGAACGGGTGCATTTCACCACCGATACTTGGACCAGTAAGCATGGACAGGGACGTTACATGTCGCTGACTGGGCACTGGGTAACTATGGTGATAGATGGTGAAGGGTCTGCTGCACAAGTCTTGCCGTCCCCACGACTTGTGTGTCAATCCTCTGTCTGTCCAAGTTCCGCCACTGCTTCTGCATCCTCCACCTCATCTGGGTCCTCCACCTCCGCCCTAAGCCTGCCTGGTCAGGCCACCAGCGTTCTCACTGCGCAGAAGGAATCACGCACCCCTCATTACTATGCTGGCAGCAGAGCGCAACGGCATCAGGCGGTCTTTAGCTTGACATGTCTTGGGAATGAGTCACACAGCTGAGGAGTTGTGGTCAGCTCTGCGGTCCGAGTTTAATAAATGGTTGTCTCCACTCAACCTGCAGCCTGGTAAGGCCGTGTGCGACAATGCTGCAAACCTGGGTGCGGCCCTTCGCCTGGGCAAGGTGACACACGTACCTTGTATGGCTCACGTGTTGAACCTTGTCGTCCAGCAATTTTTAACACACTATCCCGGCCTAGATGGCCTTCTGAACAGGGCACGAAAACTGTCTGCTCACTTCCGCCGTTCAAGCGCCGCAGCTGAGCGACTTGCATCGCTCCAGAAGTCTTTCGGCCTGCCGGTTCATCGCCTGAAATGCGATGTGGCGACACGCTGGAATTCAACTCTCCACATGTTACAGCGACTGTGGCAGCACCGCCGAGCCCTGGTGCAATACGTCATGACGTATAGCCTGGGCCAACGAGATGCAGAGGTGGGTCAGATCACCCTGATGGAGTGGTCTCAGATCAAGGACCTATGCACCCTTCTGCACAGTTTCGACATGGCGACGAATATGTTTAGCGCTGACAATGCCATTATCAGCATGACGATTCCAGTCATTTACATGCTGGAGCACACGCTAAACACTATTCGGAGTCAGGGGGTGGGACAACAGGAAGGGGATGAACTACAGGAGGATTCATATGCGCAAGACACAACAACATCACCAAGGTCCAGACGTTCATCATCACCAAGGCGCCAGGCATGGGACCATGGGGGACAGGGATCAACAAGGGCGCATAGTAGCAGGCTAATTGTTGAGGAAGGTGCAGGAGAACATGAAGAAATGGAGGACAAACTGTCCATGGACATGGAAGACTCAGCAGATGAGGGAGACCTTGGTCAAATTTCAGTTGAAAGAGGTTGGGGGGAGATGTCAGAGGAAGAAAGAACGGTTAGCACCTCTATGCCACAAACACAGCGTGGACTTGGTCCGCATGGCTGCGCAAGACACATGAGTGCCTTCTTGTTGCACTACCTCCAACATGATCCTCGTATTGTCAAAATTAGAAGTGATGATGACTACTGGCTTGCCACACTATTAGATCCCCGGTACAAGTCCAAATTTTGTGACATAATTCCAGCCATAGAAAGGGACGCACGTATGCAGGAGTATCAGCAGAAGCTGTTACTCGATCTTAGCTCGGCTTTTCCACCAAACAACCGTGCAGGTGCAGGGAGTGAATCTCCCAGTTGTAACTTGACAAACATGGGACGGTCTCGTCATCTTCAACAGTCTACCCGTACCAGTAGGACCGTATCTGGTGCTGGTAACAGCAATTTTATGGAATCTTTTCATAATTTTTTTAGACCCTCTTTTGCAAGGCCACCAGAGACAACAAGTCTAACACATAGTCAACGGCTGGAGAGGATGATACAGGAGTATCTCCAAATGAACATCGATGCCATGACTTTGCAAATGGAGCCTTGCTCCTTTTGGGCTTCAAATCTAGAAAAATGGCCAGAGCTCTCCAGTTACGCCTTGGAGATTTTGTCGTGTCCAGCTGCCAGCGTTGTCTCTGAACGTGTCTTCAGTGCTGCTGGGTGTGTGCTGACAGATAAGCGCACGCGTCTGTCCAGTGACAATGTGGACAGACTGACGATCATCAAAATGAACAAGTCATGGATCCAGAAGGAATTGTTACGGTTGCTGCGAGCACTGGAGACTATGTCCAGATTTCTTGCTACTGCACATGTGCGAGCGCTGGAGACTAAGTCCAGATTTCTTGCTACTGCACATGTGCGAGCGCTGGAGACTAAGTCCAGATTTCTTGCTACTGCACATGTGCGAGCGCTGGAGACTAAGTCCAGATTTCTTGCTACTGCACATGTGCGAGCGCTGGAGACTAAGTCCTATCTTGGAGCCATTGCACATGTGCGGGTGACATCATCGCTGACACGAGGTCACATGTCTCTGACACCTTCTATGCCGATTGGTCGCTGGTCATGTGCTTGTGACGCCTTGCTCGGTGATAGGCCAGCATGACGTCACTCTTGTCGTTCTGGCAGCCGATTGGCTCTGGTGTCCTCCATCTTGGATGAGGCACAGAGTCTATATAAGACCCTGACACACGCCGCATGGCGCTCAGTCCTCTTGGTTCATGCATGAGGGTAGACGCCCTGTGCACGTTCCTCTAGGCATTCCTCTGTCTATGCAAGGTGAGCGCTACCGGCAGGGTAGCGTTCTTATACCTTACAGCTTCGGCTGCTGTCCGTATCCTTACCTCTTAGGGGAGCGGACATAGGCAGGTGCCTGAGGCACATGGTCTGGCTGGGCCTTGTGATTCGACTCGTAGGTGGACGTTGCCGCTAGGGTAACGTTCCTTATACTGCGTCTGGCAGTTGTTCGTATCCTCGCACACTAGGGGAGCGAACAGAGGTAGGAGCTTTGTGCGGCTTACGCTGCTGTTCGTCTCTTTTGCACCACTAGAAGAGCGGACCTAGGCAGGTGCCATATCTAGTGGTTCGTGTCCTCGCACACTAGTGGAGCGAACGCAGGTAGGAGCTTTATGCGGCTTACGCTGCTGTTCGTCTCTTTTGCACCACTAGAAGAGCGGACCTAGGTAGGTGCCATTTCGCACACATTGCCTTTGTCTCTGTGATTGTTAACAGAGATCATTCCACACACCCTCCAAGTGGAGGAGGAATTGCTTTGCTTACTTATTGTATCCTTCTGTGAGTTAACAGAGGTATTGCACTCTGCCATAGTCTGCAGCAGAGTCTTTGCACGGTGGACCCTGACTGTCTGATACTCCTTTGAGTTATTATCAGACAGCCCCCCGTAACATTAGGACTGAGCCAAGGGTCTGGCAGTTATGGCAGAATATCAGCAGTTACACCGTTACATACAAGTACTTGAGTCACGGCTCAAGAGTATAGAGGATAAACCTCAGACCATAGTGACAACTGCACATGACCCTCGACTTGCTCTGCCAAACAGATATTCTGGCGATGCCAGATCATGTCGTGGTTTCATTAGTCAGTGTCAGATACACCTAGAGGTCAACTCTTCTCGCTTCTCTACGGAGAGGTCCAGAGTAGGCTTTATCATCTCCTTACTTCAGGACAAAGCCTTAGAATGGGCGACTCCCCTATGGGAGCGCTCTGATGTGGTTACTCTGAGACATCAAGACTTTCTTGATGCTCTTAAGGCGGTATTCATGGGTCCGCAGGTTACCCATGATGCGGCCCTGAGACTGTTAGATCTATCTCAGGGTTCGTTATCCACTAGTTCTTATGCCATTGCTTTTAGAACTCTGGTGGCAGAACTAGATTGGCCAGAGAAGGTGTTGATTCCTATCTTCTGGAGAGGGTTGGCAGGCTATGTCAAGGATGCTCTTGCTACTCGTGAGGTCCCTGCTTCTCTGGAGGACTTGATCACAGTAGCAACGAGGATCGATGTACGCCATAAGGAACGTAGACTCGAGGTCTCTTCCTCACGCCCTAAGCATCGGGCTATTCCAGTTGTTGAGGGTCCACTACCATCTTCCTCAGCATCTGAAACATCTCCCACTCCTATGGAGTTAGGTCATACGTCTTCCAGACTACGCAAGTCTGGTCCTCCTATATGTTACGTATGTCGTCAGGCTGGGCACTATGCCAACAAGTGTCCTAGTCGTCAGGGAAACTCCCTGGTCTAGTAACCATTAGAGGGGGGTTACTAGAGACGTCTTCTGCACCCTCTAAGTGTTGTATCCCAGGTCAGCTCTCGTTATCTGAGAATACATGGCCTATTATGGCTTTTGTGGATTCCGGAGCTGACGGGACTTTTGTGTCCTCAGGATTTGTAAAGGGACACAATATTCCCTCTATCATGTTAGAGGCGCCTATTCCTGTCCGTGTTGTTAATGGAACTATGTTGTCTGACTCCATTACATTGAGGACAGTTCCCTTGCGCCTTTCCCTGTCTCAGGGTCACATAGAGGAGATTTCTTTTCTTGTTTTGCCTGAGGGTATAGACGACATCCTTCTGGGTCTCCCATGGCTTCGGACTCATGCTCCTCACATTGACTGGGAGTCTGACAGCATTATTAGTTGGGGTTCGAAATGTCAGTCCCGATGTCTTCCCTTACCACCTAAGGTCATTGCGGTTGCATCTACTGATCTCTCTCCCATACCTACACCCTATCTGGATTTCGCTGACGTGTTCTCCAAACAGGGTGCTGAGGTTCTTCCACCCCATAGGCCGTATGACTGTGCCATAGACCTTATCCCAGGTTCGGTTCCACCTAAAGGCAGGGTTTACCCCCTGTCGATACCTGAGTCGGAGGCCATGTCGACCTATATAAGAGAGAGTTTAGAGAAGGGGTTCATTCGTAAGTCTGTCTCTCCCGCGGGAGCTGGGTTTTTCTTTGTTCGGAAGAAAGAGGGTGATTTGCGTCCCTGCATAGATTACAGGGGTCTCAACGCAATCACAATAAAGAACAAATACCCATTACCTTTAATTTCGGAGCTCTTTGACAGACTGAGAGGAGCTCAAGTTTTTACGAAGTTGGATCTGCGGGGTGCGTATAACTTGGTACGAATTCGAAAGGGTGACGAATGGAAGACCGCTTTTAACACCCGAGACGGTCACTATGAATACCTCGTCATGCCTTTTGGGTTATGTAATGCACCCGCAGTATTTCAGGACTTCGTAAACGATGTGTTCAGGGATTTACTGTTATCCTCAGTAGTGGTGTATCTGGACGACATCCTGATTTTTTCTCCTGATCTGGAGACTCATCGTCAGGATGTCGTTCGTGTCCTTTCCCGTTTAAGGGAGCACTCATTGTTTGCTAAACTCGAGAAATGTGTATTCGAGCAGTCCTCATTGCCTTTTTTGGGTTACATTATCTCACAAGAGGGCCTGGCTATGGATCCTGCGAAGCTCTCTGCTGTCCTGCAATGGTCCGAACCTCATTCCTTGAAGGCGGTGCAACGCTTCTTAGGATTCATAAATTATTACAGGCAGTTCATACCCCATTTTTCTACTTTGGTGGCCCCTTTGGTGGCCTTGACTAAGAAAGGTGCTAATCCCAAAGCCTGGTCTACTGAGACATCTCAGGCTTTTGAGGCAGTAAAAAGACACTTTTCAACTGCTCCCGTTCTTCAAAGACCCGATGAGAGTAAGCCCTTCCTCTTAGAGGTTGATGCCTCTTCAGTGGGTGCTGGTGCGGTCTTGTATCAAAAGAACGGTGCAGGTAGAAAAAGGCCGTGTTTCTTCTTTGCTAAAACCTTTTCACCGGCAGAGAGAAACTATACCATTGGGGATAGGGAACTGCTCGCCTTGAGATTAGCCTTGGAGGAGTGGTGTCACTTGCTGGAAGGAGCGAAACATCCTTTCCAGGTCTATACAGACCATAAGAATCTGACGTACTTACAAACCGCTCAGCGTCTGAATCCTCGGCAAGCCCGCTGGTCCTTGTTTTTCTCCCGCTTTCACTTCTCCATCAACTATCTGTCTGGGAGTAAGAATAACAAGGCAGACGCCCTGTCTCGCTCTATGCTTTCTACCCAGGAAGAGATTGACGAACCTCGTCTTATCCTTCCCTCCAGGGTTTTTCATACGCTCTCGCCTGTGACGTTAGACCAAATCCCACCGGGCAAGACCTTTGTTCCGCCTGATCGACAGAATGATATACTGTCATGGGCCCACACCTCAAAGGTGGGTGGGCATTTTGGTATTAGACGGACACGAGAGTTACTGGAGAGGTGGTATTGGTGGCCACACTTAGCCAGCCACGTCAAGAGATATGTCGGTTCCTGCTACTCGTGTGCTCGCAACCGTCAATTACGGCAGAGACCGGCTGGGCTCTTGCATCCTTTACCAGTGCCAGATAGACCATGGGAGGTGGTAGGCATGGACTTTGTGGGTGATCTTCCATGTTCACAGGGACATAGATTTGTGTGGGTCATTACGGACCATTTCTCCCGGATGGTTCATCTCGTACCGTTATCGAGAATCCCATCTTCCAGGGTACTAGCCAAACTATTCCTCAAGCATGTCTTTAGGCTTCACGGGATGCCAGATCGTATCATTTGTGATAGAGGCCCGCAATTTGCTTCCCGTTTCTGGCGAGATCTTTGTAGCCTTCTGCAAATTGAGTTGAATCTATCTTCGGCATACCATCCGGAGACCAATGGTTTGGTTGAGCGTACCAATCAATCCATGATTATATACCTTCGACACTTTGTTGCTGAGAACCACGATAACTGGTCCTCCCTCCTACCCTGGGCAGAATTTGCCCTTAACAATTCGCTGGCTGAGGCCACTGGGCAGACACCGTTCGTACTCAATAATGGGCAACACCCTAGGGTACCGGTACCGTTTCCCGCTGCTGCACCTCCTCCTCTTGTGGCCGACTGGGCAACTAATGCCAGAGAGGTTTGGGATCGGACTCAAGAGTCAATCCAAGCAGCTAAGGACCGTATGAAGACGGTGTCCGATCGGTTTCGTCGCCCGGCTCCTGTCTTTTCTCCAGGGGACTTTGTGTGGCTCTCTGCAAAAAACGTGAAACTTAGAGTGAGCTCTGTCAAATTTGCTCCTCGCTTCCTGGGTCCTTATGAGGTTCTTCGACAGGTAAATCCTGTAGTCTACCAATTGAAGTTACCCGTCCATCTTAGGATCCATGACAAATTCCATGTTTCACTGCTAAAGCCGGCAATTTTACCTCACGCTCGTGAAGTGCACTCTCCTGCTTCTGATTCCTCTCGCTCTAGCTATGAGGTACGAGCCATAGTTGGTTCTAAGATGGTTAGAGGGCGCAGGTTCTTCTTGATAGATTGGGAGGGCTACGGCCCGGAACATCGCTCTTGGGAGCCTGAGGAGGCTGTCCATGCTCCCGACTTAGTTGCTGATTACCTGCGTCGCCGGGAGGGGGGCCCTTGAGGGGGAGGTACTGTTACGGTTGCTGCGAGCACTGGAGACTATGTCCAGATTTCTTGCTACTGCACATGTGCGAGCGCTGGAGACTAAGTCCAGATTTCTTGCTACTGCACATGTGCGAGCGCTGGAGACTAAGTCCAGATTTCTTGCTACTGCACATGTGCGAGCGCTGGAGACTAAGTCCAGATTTCTTGCTACTGCACATGTGCGAGCGCTGGAGACTAAGTCCTATCTTGGAGCCATTGCACATGTGCGGGTGACATCATCGCTGACACGAGGTCACATGTCTCTGACACCTTCTATGCCGATTGGTCGCTGGTCATGTGCTTGTGACGCCTTGCTCGGTGATAGGCCAGCATGACGTCACTCTTGTCGTTCTGGCAGCCGATTGGCTCTGGTGTCCTCCATCTTGGATGAGGCACAGAGTCTATATAAGACCCTGACACACGCCGCATGGCGCTCAGTCCTCTTGGTTCATGCATGAGGGTAGACGCCCTGTGCACGTTCCTCTAGGCATTCCTCTGTCTATGCAAGGTGAGCGCTACCGGCAGGGTAGCGTTCTTATACCTTACAGCTTCGGCTGCTGTCCGTATCCTTACCTCTTAGGGGAGCGGACATAGGCAGGTGCCTGAGGCACATGGTCTGGCTGGGCCTTGTGATTCGACTCGTAGGTGGACGTTGCCGCTAGGGTAACGTTCCTTATACTGCGTCTGGCAGTTGTTCGTATCCTCGCACACTAGGGGAGCGAACAGAGGTAGGAGCTTTGTGCGGCTTACGCTGCTGTTCGTCTCTTTTGCACCACTAGAAGAGCGGACCTAGGCAGGTGCCATATCTAGTGGTTCGTGTCCTCGCACACTAGTGGAGCGAACGCAGGTAGGAGCTTTATGCGGCTTACGCTGCTGTTCGTCTCTTTTGCACCACTAGAAGAGCGGACCTAGGTAGGTGCCATTTCGCACACATTGCCTTTGTCTCTGTGATTGTTAACAGAGATCATTCCACACACCCTCCAAGTGGAGGAGGAATTGCTTTGCTTACTTATTGTATCCTTCTGTGAGTTAACAGAGGTATTGCACTCTGCCATAGTCTGCAGCAGAGTCTTTGCACGGTGGACCCTGACTGTTTGATACTCCTTTGAGTTATTATCAGACAGCCCCCCCGTAACAGGAATTTACTACCCCTGTGTCATCCTGGGGAGAGTAAATGCTTGTGGATTTGGAATGTGCTTGATGCAAATCAAAACATCCTGTTTGCAACTAGGGCACAACTGCTGCCACTGAAGGGGTGGGTGTGTGTGGGGCCCAATTTTTGGAAAAAAGGGAGACTCCGCTTGGAGTAACCCTTGCTTACATTGTTTTTAAAAGAAGCCAAGATGAACAGAGCTGGGATCAGGAAAGACTTTGCTACCTACCCTGGTGTCATCCTGGGGACGGTTAATTATGGCGTATTTTTGAATGTGCTTGATGCAAACCTAGCTGTGAATTGTACAACTGGGGCACAACTGCTGCCACTGAAGGGGTGGGTGTGTGTGGGGCCCAATTTTTGGAAAAAAGGGAGACTCCGCTTGGAGTAACCCTTGCTTACATTGTTTTTAAAAGAAGCCAAGATAAACAAGTCATTGGTTCAGCAAAGACTTTGCTACCTACCCCGGTGTCATCCTGGGGACGGTTATGTATGGCGTATTTTTGAATGTGCTTGATGCAAATCTAGCTGTGAAGTGTACAACTAGGGCACAAGTGCTGCCACTGAAGGAGTGGGTGTGTGTGGGGCCCAATTTTTTTAAAAAAGGGAGACTCCGCTTGGAGTAACCCTTGCTTACATTGTTTTTAAAAGAAGCCAAGATGAACAGAGCTGGGATCAGGAAAGACTTTGCTACCTACCCTGGTGTCATCCTGGGGACGGTTAATTATGGCGTATTTTTGAATGTGCTTGATGCAAACCTAGCTGTGAATTGTACAACTGGGGCACAACTGCTGCCACTGAAGGGGTGGGTGTGTGTGGGGCCCAATTTTTTGAAAAAAGGGAGACTCCGCTTGGAGTAACCCTTGCTTGCTGTGTTTTTTAAAAGGAGCCAAGATGAACAGAGCTGGGATCAGGAAAGACTTTGCTACCTACCCTGGTGTCATCCTGGGGACGGTTAATTATGGCGTATTTTTGAATGTGCTTGATGCAAACCTAGCTGTGAATTGTACAACTGGGGCACAACTGCTGCCACTGAATGGGTGGGTGTGTGTGTGGCCCAATTTTTGGAAAAAAGGAAGGGCGTGCCATGCCTATATCTGTGTCTCCTCCTCTTTTTCCTTGTCCTGCTCTTTTGTTTTCACATGAGTATATGTCCTTGTCACTTTCTCATGTGTTTGTGTTGTGTTGTGAGTTGTTTGTCACCTTTTGGACACCTTTGAGGGTGTTTTCTATGTGTTTTTATGTGTTTGTGAATGCCTGCCATTGTTTCCTATGCGGTTCGAGTTCGGTTCATCGAACGTTCGACGAACCGAACTCGAACGGGACCTCCGTTCGGCGAACCGACCTCGAGCCGAACCGGGACCAGTTCGCTCATCTCTATTCTTGAAACAGTAATTGCTCCACCATCATCTTCTTTTGACTGTGGCTGCTCAAATATTTAGACTTCATTAAACACAATATACTCATGTCTCTCTTGAAACGTGAGGATGAGAGGACAGAATCTATACATGTACTGTAGATGTAAAGATCTCCTCAGAGTGTCCCAGTGTGGGATCATGTGTCATCTGGAACGCTCCATGGTGGGAGGAAGGAGGATCAGGGTGATGATTTTGTGGTCCAGACTCGATATGAGCATAGTGGCTGATGCTCAGTTTGGTTTTGATTCACCAAGGTCGCCTGTGTTCGCTGAACGGTTCGCCAAATGGTTCACCATACCTAGATGATCCCATTGAATTCAATGGGAGACAAAATAAACAACACCCTTAGGGGGGCTCAAAAGCTACCAAAACAGCTGAAACAGTTTTACAGTGGAGCCACACTGTTGTGGAACAGCCATTAACTTCCTAGACTTTTAACATAAGAAATATTGAATCAGTGACAGGAGTAGGCCTGTTGCTCCAAGAACCCTGCCAATACAGACAAAATACAACTTGGAGACTTTTGGAGTCTCCACATTTCTAAAAATTACAGGCAGACAGCAGGACAGTGGCATCAATTGGCCCACAGTACCGTACCCATAGTGTCTTAGCGCTGCAGTCAGGTATGGGCCATGCACCCCACATGGTCTAGCCCACCATTTACAGCTTTAAAATCAAGAGGTGAATGAGTGACAGAAGTAGGCCTCTTACTCTGAGAATCCTGCCATTACAGACAAGATACAACTTGGAGACCCATTTTGGAGATTCAACATTTCCAAAAATTAGAAGAAGACAGCAGGACAGTGGCATCATTTAGCCCACAGTACCCATAGTGTCTTAGCGCTGCAGTCAGATATGGGCCATGCACTACATTTGCAGCTTTCATATCAAAAGGTGGATAAATAACAGGAGTAGGCCTCTTGCTCTGAGAACTCTGACATTACAGACAAGATATAACTTGGAAACTCAACTTGGAGTCTCCACATTTCCAAAAATTAGGGGCAGACACCATCAATTGCACCAGAGCACCCATAGTGTCTGGCATGAGCCATGCACCACACAGGGTGTGGCCCAATTTTTACATTTTTCAAATCAAGAGGTAGGTGGATGAGTGACATGTGTAGGCATCTTGCTCTGAGACCCCTACCACTACAAACAAGATATAACTTGGAGTCCCAACTTGAAGTTGCAAAGTGGGCAGGAAGCTAGGTCTCGTTGATGAACATTTCTTGTGCACCCATAGCAGACACAGTTTACCCTGGTCCATGGCCACAGCCTCTGCATGCACAAGCATCAGCAAGACGTCTGTTACGTTACCACCGGAGTCCGCTCCAGTGACTTCTACTCCGATCGCCAGGCGACACCGTGTTCCTGCCATGGATGGTGCTGGTGATGGGAGAGGAGTCAATGCCAGTGGCGCCAGTGGTTGCAGGCTCTGCTCATCCACTGGGCTGGGTTTCCTTGGGATCTGCAGTACCACTGGCTGACTATAGGTGGCGTGTGTCTTTTAGCTGAAGTTACCATCATTCAGCTACAGCCAATGGGAAGACACCACACCCTTTGTAATCCCCCTCCTGTCTGCTGACCACTGCCAGAGATAGTTCTGATATTCTGGTTCCTGTTCCACCCTGTTCTGTTTTGTGATTCTGGTGTTCTGACTTCTGCTTGTTTCCTGACTACCTCTCCTGCCTGCTGTTTATGTACCTTGCTGCCCAATCCGCATTTGACCTCTGCTACGTTTTCTGATTAGGTCCTTGCATACCGATTCTGTCCCTGTTCTGCAATTCCTGGTTTGACCCTGCCTGACTACTCTCTCGGACTGCTGCCTTCCAAAGGTAGTGATCTCCAGGGCCCTGTGTAATTCCAAATCCCTGTACAGGGGTTAAAGGGTTTCAGGGTTCTGGGGGTTCTGTTTGGTGAAGTGGTTTCCCTCAGGCCTGCCCATTACAGCCTGTCTGAGTCTTTGGATCCAGGCAGGCGTTACAACGTCTACTTCTCCATCCCTTACAACATGCCTTGTGCATTTTAAATTAGGTAGGCAGCTAAGAACAGTATTAATAGGGACTAGAATAGAACAGATGTAGGCCTGAAAAGTACTTTTGGTGTTAAGCTGCAACAGCAAGGCCTGTAAGGCAATAACCTCTGCCTAGATGCCTGTAATGCTAAACTAGCCTTGCTCCAGGAACTCTCCCTACACTGGGGGGGAACAGTTTCTCAGTGGTTAGCACTGCAGTCTTGCAGCACTGGGTCCTGAGTTCAAATCTCACCAAGCATAATATCTATAAGGAGTTTTCGTGGGTTTCCTCCGGGTTCTCCAGTTTCCACCCACACTCCAAAGACATACTGATAGAGACTCTAGATTGTGAGCCCCAATGGTGACAGTGTTGTCAGTGTATGTAAAGCGCTGTAGAACTAATCTAATATATAACACTGAGTGTATGTATGTATGTATGTCCGCTAAAGAAATCTACACCGTCGCATTTACAATCACGAAATTTTGCACAGACGCCTCATGTGACTCAGGGAACATCATAGACTATGTTTTGACATGAAAATGTAACCCCATGCTTTACAGTTACTCTCCAAAATCCTGCCTCCATTAAACTGAATGGAGGTGGGAGCTACAGGCTATTAATGGCAACTGTCAGTGGTTGCTATAGGAACAAAATAAACTGTTAGTATAAGAAGTTTATGTGTGAGGCAATAAGATGTCGGTGGGGAGACGGATAGAGAGAGAGAAAAAGACAGACAGACAGAGAGAGACAGACAGAAACAGATGGGGAAAGAGACAGAGAGATAGATAGAGATAGATGGGCAAAGAGACAGACGAGCAAAGAGACAGACCTGGAAAGAGACAGATGGGCAAAGAGACAGATGGGCAAAGAGACAGCCCTGGAAAGAGACAGCCGGGCAAAGAGACAGCCTGGCAAAGAGACAGCTGCTCAAAGAGACAGACGAGGAAAGAGACAGACCTGGAAAGAGACAACCCGGGAAAGAGACAGCCCGTGAAAGAGACAGACGGGCAAAGAGACAGACGGGCAAAGAGACAGACCTGGAGAGAGACAGACCTGGAAAGAGACAGACGGGGAAAGAGACAGATGGGGAAAGAGACAGACAGAAAGAGACAGACGGAGAAAGAGACAGACCTGGAGAGAAATAGACCTGAAAAGAGACAGACGGGAAAGAGACAGCCGGGGAAAGAGAGAGACAGACAGACAGACACACACATAGAGACAGACACAGAGGTAGAGAGAGACAGACAGACACAGAGATGGAGACAGATAGACTGATACAAATACAGACAGAGAGATAGAAACAGACAGACAGAGACATAGACACCGACAGACAAGGAAAGAGACAGACAGAGAGACAGACAGACAACGACACACAGACAGAGACTGGGAGAGAGACAGAGAGACAGTTACTAACCTGGGCAATGCCCGAGTACTACAGCTAGTAGCGCTATATAAGTGAATAAATATTATTATTATACACTAAATGCATCAAAGAGCGGTATTATCTGAGAACAGAAAAGATTAGAATTAGCCCTGAAAAGGACTTTTGGTTTTTCTTTGCTGCAGCAAAAACTGTCTAGATGCCTCTAATACACTATTTTTTCTCCAGCAGCTAGCCCTACACTAAATGTAGTTAACAGCGGTATCATTAGAGAATAGAATAGATTTTTTTTTTGTTGCAGCAGCAAGGACTGTAAAGGTACCGTCACACTAAGCGACGCTCCAGCAATCCCACCAGCAACCTGACCTGGCAGGGATCGCTGGAGCGTCGCTACACGGGTTGCTGGTGAGCTGTCAAACAGGCAGATCTCACCAGCAAGCAGTGACCAGCCCCCAGCCAGCAGCAACGCGTGGAAGCGATGCTGCGCTTGGTAACTAAGGTAAATATCGGGTAACCAACCCGATACAGTTAGGTCCAGAAATATTTGGACAGTGACACAAGTTTTGTTATTTTAGCTGTTTACAAAAACATGTTCAGAAATACAATTATATATATAATATGGGCTGAAAGTGCACACTCCCAGCTGCAATATGAGAGTTTTCACATCCAAATCGGAGAAAGGGTTTAGGAATCATAGCTCTGTAATGCATAGTCTCCTCTTTTTCAAGGGACCAAAAGTAATTGGACAAGGGACTCTAAGGGCTGCAATTAACTCTGAAGGCGTCTCCCTCGTTAACCTGTAATCAATGAAGTAGTTAAAAGGTCTGGGGTTGATTACAGGTGTGTGGTTTTGCATTTGGAAGCTGTTGCTGTGACCAGACAACATGCGGTCTAAGGAACTCTCAATTGAGGTGAAGCAGAACATCCTGAGGCTGAAAAAAAAGAAAAAATCCATCAGAGAGATAGCAGACATGCTTGGAGTAGCAAAATCAACAGTCAGGTACATTCTGAGAAAAAAGGAATTGACTGGTGAGCTTGGGAACTCAAAAAGGCCTGGGCGTCCACGGATGACAACAGTGGTGGATGATCGCCGCATACTTTCTTTGGTGAAGAAGAACCCGTTCACAACATCAACTGAAGTCCAGAACACTCTCAGTGAAGTAGGTGTATCTGTCTCTAAGTCAACAGTAAAGAGAAGACTCCATGAAAGTAAATACAAAGGGTTCACATCTAGATGCAAACCATTCATCAATTCCAAAAATAGACAGGCCAGAGTTAAATTTGCTGAAAAACACCTCATGAAGCCAGCTCAGTTCTGGAAAAGTATTCTATGGACAGATGAGACAAAGATCAACCTGTACCAGAATGATGGGAAGAAAAAAGTTTGGAGAAGAAAGGGAACGGCACATGATCCAAGGCACACCCCATCCTCTGTAAAACATGGTGGAGGCAACGTAATGGCATGGGCATGCATGGATTTCAATGGCACTGGGTCACTTGTGTTTATTGATGACATAACAGCAGACAAGAGTAGCCGGATGAATTCTGAAGTGTACCGGGATATACTTTCAGCCCAGATTCAGCCAAATGCTGCAAAGTTGATCGGACGGCGCTTCATAGTACAGATGGACAATGACTCCAAGCATACAGCCAAAGCTACCCAGGCCAGGAGTTCATGAGTGCAAAAAAGTGGAACATTCTGCAATGGCCAAGTCAATCACCAGATCTTAACCCAATTGAGCATGCATTTCACTTGCTCAAATCCAGACTTAAGACGGAAAGACCCACAAACAAGCAAGACCTGAAGGCTGCGGCTGTAAAGGCCTGGCAAAGCATTAAGAAGGAGGAAACCCAGCGTTTGGTGATGTCCATGGGTTCCAGAATTAAGGCAGTGATTGCCTCCAAAGGATTTGCAACAAAATATTGAAAATAAAAATATTTTGTTTGGGTTTGGTTTATTTGTCCAATTACTTTTGACCTCCTAAAATGTGGAGTGTTTGTAAAGAAATGTGTACAATTCCTACAATTTCTATCAGATATTTTTGTTCAAACCTTCAAATTAAACGTTACAATCTGCACTTGAATTCTGTTGTAGAGGTTTCATTTCAAATCCAATGTGGTGGCATGCAGAGCCCAACTCGCGAAAATTGTGTCACTGTCCAAATATTTCTGGACCTAACTGTATTTACCTTGGTTACCAGCGCACACCGCTTAGCGCTGGCTCCCTGCACTCCTAGCCGGAGTACACATCGGGTTAATTACCCGATGTGTAGTCTGGCTATGTGTGCAGGGAGCAGGGAGCCGGCACTGACAGTGTGAGAGCGGCGGACGCTGGTAACGAAGTTAAATATCGGGTAACTAAGGAAAGGGCTTCTTGGTTACCCGAGATTTACATTGGTTACCAGCGTCCGCAGAAGCCGGCTCCCTGCTCACTGCACATTCAGTTGTTGCTCTCTTGCTGTCACACACAGCGATGTGTGCTTCACAGCGGGAGAGCAACAACTAAAAAATGGTCCAGGACATTCAGCAACAATCGGCGACCTCACAGCAGGGGCTAGGTTGTTGCTGGATGTCACACACAGCAACATCGCTAGCAACATCGCTGTTGAATCACAAAAGTTGTGCCTCAGCAGCGATGTTGCTTGCGATGTTGCTTAGTGGCCTTTAGGCAATAATTCCTAATACACTGATTAGAGTGAGACGAGCGTCTCTTCACCATGTCTTATATAGTTCCGATCATGTGATGCAGCTGGCCAATCACAGTAATGCCAGTAGCCAACATAATAACAATACCATGGTTGGTAGGCATTCCTAGCTTGTTTAGTGGCTGAAAAACAGTCACAAAATGTGTAGGTCGGGGACTTGAGCATGGTGCTAGAGCTCCAGGGATACTCAATCAAGTATCAAGCAGTGGCGTGCACGTTCGTCCATCACTAGTTATGTGGCCTGCATGTGCAGTGAAAACAGTATCCTAAACTTTACAATGACTATAAATCTTGTAGTAAAACAGGCATGATATTTACATTTGTATTAAAATTATGAACTAATAGCCTCAGACACCTACATGGAAACTGCGGTCTTCAAAATGCCGGTAGTAATGAGAGCATCATGTTTCGCTTCTCTGCGCATGACTGTGATCATTTTCATTCCCTGGTTAGATGGGAATCTGCAGCTGTCATAAATGTATGCCCTTGAGTGCTGTGGCACGATATTATTAGTGAGTGTATGCATGTCCTGGTATGGCAAGCCATAAAAGCAAACCCATATGTTATGCAATCTGTTCAATCTATGGATTATTAAAGTATCAATATTCAATATAAAACTGTTATGATGGCTATTTATTTTAATAAGTACAAGAACCTAGCACTTCATGGATAAACACATTTTATGACTGAATAATAATATCAATTGAATGATTTGTTTGGTATTTAATTAGTCACAAAGCTTATGTAGCAGAACAGTTCTATCTATTTCAAGGCCTGAAGAGAAACGTAATAATTTTCTCTTTGAGTGCCAGCTCTATGTTTGGCTCAGGTATCTATGCCAACTCATACCCACAGCTGTCAGCCTTCACCATCAGCCACTTCTCAAGTCAAAAGGGAGAGCAGTAGGCAGAAGGCAATCAAGCAGTAAATCAAGAATTAAGGTCTAAGGCTATGTGCGCCCGTTGCGTATTTGCATGCAGTTCCGCTGCGATCTGCACCGCAGCGTAACTGCATGCATCCTGCGTCCCCAGCATAATCTATGAAGATTATGCAGGAGACGTGCGCACGTGGCGTATTAGAGCCCAGCGCTTCGGCTGCTGCCCGAAGCGCGCGTTCTAAGAAGTGACATGTCACTTATTCCGTGCGCTCTGCATGCATCCCCTGCTCTGTCTATGGGAGGGGCTGCACTCAGAGCGCATGAAATCGGCTTTTTTTTTTTTCATTACGGACTCTCTCTGCAGCGATTTGAAGCGCACGTGTGCTGTTCAAATCGCTGCAGAAATTTCTGCAAGGACAGAACGCTACGTGCACACATAGCCTTATGTAGTTTAGCAGCATAATAACATCAGTTGCTGCTGATATAAAGTTATAGGCGAATACTTTCCAGCACTATTTACCCATTCTGCAAAGCTGGCATACTGCAAATGTAACAATTGCTAGACAGACAGATTTTGTGCAATCAGTTCTTAACCACTTCACGACCGGCCGATTTTGCACTTTCCGTTTTTCTTTTTTCACCATTCTTCTTCCGAGAGACATAACTCTTTTATTTTTCATTCAATAGGGTCATGTGAGGGCTTGTTTTTTGCGGAACGAGCTGTACGTTTAAATGAAACCATGTGTTTTACCATATAGTGTACTGGAAAATAGCAAAAAAAATCCAAATGCGGAAAAATTGCAAAATAAAGTGCGATTGCACTATTGTTTTTGAGATATTTTATTCACAGTGTTCGCTATATGGTAAAACTAATTTGTGATCCCTCAGGTCAGTGCGAGTTTGTAGACACCAAACATGTATATGTGGCGCCCTAGGACCTGGTCGCCACAACGGCATTGCCCTCCTGAGGGTTAATGCTGAGCCTGGAGGTAATGGGGAAATCTACTGGCCAGTAAGTTAACATCCACCGCAGTTTCTCCCTCAGGCCAGTAGGGGGAGCTCTGAACCTGAAGTTTCAGGGAGCTTCCTTAAGCCTGACCTGGGGGAGGAGTTAGTTAGTCTGTAGGGAGCAGTAGAAGTGAACAGACGCAGAGTGAGCTGTCCTGTGAATCTGGGGCCTAGAGCTGGAGCAGTTTGGCCCAGAGAAGCAGGAGTAGCTGAGAGGCAGCAGAGAGACTCGGACATCGGAGTCTGTGGTTGCCAGGGTATAAAATCCGTCCCTGGTAGCCGAATCCGAAGGGCAGGGGAGCTGCAAGCCCCTGGCCCAGACACATCCAAGGTACAGCTGCAGCATCAGGGCCCGGTGTGGACCCCAGCGGAGAAGCACCAGGGAGTGGGCCTGCGCAGCCACCTACAGAGGGAAGGGACGTGCTATTGGTCCCAGCAGCGAAGAGGGCCATTGCTGGATTCAGAGAAGCAGGGTCCTATCATCACCAAGAAAGGTACAGGAGTAGGCCTCATACTCATCTGGCCAGAAAGATCACCCCAAGTACTTCCAGGCCGACCGGATCCCCATCACCACCTGTAACGGTCTCCCAGGACTGGACTGTTCCCAGAGTAAAAGAGGAAAAGGTAAAGAGACTGTTGTTTGTGCCTGGTTCTTTCCTCGCCTGTCGGCCCTGCACCGTGTTAGTCACACAGCACCATAGACTTTCACAAGCACCAACTGTGCCCCGGGCATTGCTCCACCTGTGGGGAGCAGTACCATCATAGCTGCCATAATATCATCCCGGAGGCCTCACACAGCAGCGGCGGCTTATTAGCCGCATACCACAGGTGGCGTCACGAACACAACCATTAACAAGCAAGCCACATATTCTACTGACACCCACCAGGGCCACGGAGCCGGGCCCAGCCACCACTGACTACCACCGGACTAGTCCAGCCCGGCACCGGGTGTCCCATAGCCCTGGGGTGGGCGAGTCAATTTTTGGCGTCACGAACAGGATTTCGTGCCCGGTCCCACCGGGTACTGTGCGCCTGCCGGAATTGTGCTTAAAAGATTGTGTACTGGCTGCAGACCACCGCCGCCATTAGCCTCGCCGAGCGCAGGAAGAAGGGGGGCGTGCCTGACAAAGAGCGCGAAGGGAGCGCGCCATCAGAGCAGAGCGCTGTTAACCCCGCGCGACCCGGAAGAAAATTTGAAAAGTGAACGGAGCCTGGTAAGGTTCACTAAGGGGGAGGAAGATGTCCGACTCAGAGGGAGGGCAGGTGGCTGCCATAGCCCGAGACGCCGCAGCACCAGCAGAAGCAATCCCAGTCGCCGTCGCCCCGGCCCCCACTGTAGCGCCGGTAATGCCGATCACCATGCCGTACATACCGGGAGCAGAATGGCTGCCGCAGTACTCCGGGGAGTCCCATACCTTGAGTGACTTCAGAGAAAGCCTGCACAGCTTATTCCGGGTGTATCCGCTGACTGAGAGCCAGAAGGTGGGCATATTAATGGGACAGCTAGCCGGCGCAGCCCAGTGTGAAGCGAAGTCATGGCCTGATACAGATAAAGGGACAGCAGCCCAGATACTGGCCAAGCTAAAGAGTACGTTTGACACTCGCACCGCAGCAGAGATAAAGATGAGATTCTTTGGGTGCAAGCAGCGGGCCACAGACAGCATAAGGGACTATGCCCTAAACCTGCAAGAGGCCCTGAAAGCAGTTAAACAGGTGGACCCAGAGAGTGTACGTGAAGAAGACAAACTCCTAACTGAGCAGTTCATAGAGGGGCTCCTGTCAGATGCCCACAGGACCCAGCTGCGTATCCTGGTCCTGCAGAACCCTGCTCTGGACTTTGCCAAGTTTAAGGACCAGGCCATCAGGGTACTGAGAGAATCTACGCCGAATGACCCAGTACCCATCCGGCCTCCTGCTATCACGTACCCCGGGGTGGTGCCTGCAACACGAGTCACTGCAGGGGCTGAGGCGCAGTCCCTGGATAAGGATCCCACTGCGGAGCTCAGACAACAGGTCCAGGAGCTGACCAAGACTATGGCTGCCCTTGCCAAGACCGTGCAGTCTCTACAAATGACCCCCTCGCCTGCGAAAATCGAGTTGGCCTCCAGCCCAGAGGACGTCCCATGGATGCGACAGAGAAGGATTCCGCCGACCCGAGGCAGAGACACAGACCGGTACGATTCAACAGGACAACCGATCTGCCGCAACTGCAACCAGGCGGGCCACATTGCACGACGCTGTCCTTTAAATGGGCCGAGCCTGGGGCCAGGAGCCGACCCCCAGGTGTAAGGAAGCCCGGCTCAACCCCCAGCCGCAGCAAGTATGTAGGAGGACGACCGGTCCTTCCTATTGTGCTGGATGGAATCCCTTTGAATGCTCTCCTGGATACGGGGTCCCAGGTAACAACCATCCCCCACAAACTGTACAAAAGATATTGGGCCGATTCAGACATTGACCATGGCCCAGATGATGATTTAACAATTGTGGCCAGTAATGGTCAGCCCTTACCTCAGATTGGGTACAAAGAAGTAACCATTAAAGTGGGGCGGGTGGAATTGCCATGTCAGGGGATGATAATTGTAGATATTGATCGCAAAGAATCTGACCCACTGCTAATTCTTGGTACAAATGTGATAGAAAATTGTATTGCCGAAGTGATAATTTTGTTACAGCAGGCGTCTGAAACTGCCAGCTCCGGGCAGCAGCGTGCCCTACAGAGGGAGATCAGAGCCCTGATGAGGAGGCAGCAGGTAGAGCTGGCCGGAGGAGAAATTGGCAGTGTGAGGGTAAGTGACCCCCTCCCCATTGTAATACCCCCAAGAAGTGAAATGTTGATATGGTGTCGGGCAGCAATAGGCCTCAAGGGTCAGGATTACCATGCCTTGGTAGAACCAATGTATTCAGACAGTAGGCCTGGAGTCCTGATAGCCAGAGGGGTAGCGGACGTCCGCAAGGGGAGAGTGCCCGTCCGTGTCCTGAATTGTGGGGAGGAGGAGGCCAAATTGCCCCGATATGCCACTGTGGCAAAATTGTACACTGTCAGCAACAATACCATTAAAGCAGTGGAACCCTTGATCCCGTCCGACCAGGCGGAAGACAATGGCTCCAAGGGGCAGCCGGAAGACTGGTGCCAAAAATTACATGTGGGCACCGACTCCACCCCCTCACACCAAAAGCATGGGGTTTACCGGGTGGTACAGGAGTATGAGCGGGTCTTCAGCAAACACCCCCTAGATTTTGGGCAGGTGAAAGGGGTTCAACATCAAATCCCCACGGGTGATCATCATCCCATTAAAGAAAGATACCGCCCTGTACCCCCCGCACAGTATCAGTGTGCCAAGGAAATGTTACGGGAAATGAAGGAGGCTGGGGTTATCAGAGATAGTTGTAGCCCCTGGGCAGCTCCACTAGTGCTCGTAAAGAAAAAAGATGGTACAATGAGAATGTGTGTAGACTACAGGCAAATTAACCGCATTACACATAAAGATGCCTATCCACTAACCAGAATAGAGGAGTCGCTAACAGCCTTAAAGTCAGCTAACTATTTCTCCACCTTGGATCTCACCAGTGGGTATTGGCAGGTTCCCGTGGCAGAGGCGGACAAGGAGAAGACTGCATTCACGACACCAATGGGTCTCTGTGAGTTCAATTGTATGCCATTCGGGCTCTGCAACGCCCCAGGGACATTCCAACGGTTGATGGAGTGCTGCTTGGGCCACCACAACTTCGAAACCGTGCTGCTGTACCTGGATGACGTAATAGTCTACTCCAAGACTTATGAGGACCACCTGAAGCACTTAGCAGAAGTGTTTGAGTCCTTGTCGAAATATAGCCTGAAGATCAAGCCGTCCAAATGTCACCTCTTGAAGCCAAAGGTACAGTACCTGGGTCATGTGGTCAGCGCAGAAGGCGTGGCACCTGATCCGGAGAAAGTCACGGTAATTAAGGACTGGCCAAGACCCACCACGGTGAAGGAGGTGCGGCAGTTCCTTGGACTGGTGGGCTACTACCGAAGGTTCATTGATGGGTTCACCAAGATAGCAGCGCCCCTTCAAGATCTCCTGGTGGGCCAGCCGAAGCAGGCTAAGAAGCAGAGCCCTCCATTTGAATGGGGCAGCCAACTGGAAACATCCTTTGTCCGGCTGAAAGGGGCTCTCACGGGAGAAGAAATTCTGGCCTACCCTGACTACAGCCAACCGTTTATACTGTACACAGACGCCAGCAACGTGGGATTGGGAGCAGTTCTGTCCCAGGTACAGGGAGGCAGAGAGAGGGTAATAGCGTACGCCAGTAGGAAGCTTCGGCCCACGGAAAGGAATCCAGAAAACTACAGTTCCTTCAAGCTGGAGTTCCTCGCTATTGTGTGGGCAGTGACTGAACGCTTCAAGCACTATCTGGCATCGGCCAAGTTTACCATCTTCACGGACAACAATCCGTTGACACACCTGGCAACAGCCAAGTTAGGTGCGATGGAACAGCGATGGATGGCCCGGCTGTCTAACTTTGACTTTACCATCAAGTATCGGGCTGGCAAGAAGAATAACAATGCTGATGCGCTGTCCAGAATGCCTCACTTACCCGAGTCTGGAGAAGACCTGGATGAACTCGAAGAGATAGAGTTACCGGCTTTCCATCACCAGGGTGTTTCACAGTGTGAGCATGCTGTGGGAGTGAAGCGCTTAAACCAGCACGAGGTCTCGGTCAATCCATTACTCCACCATAATTGGGAAGAAACACAGAATGGTAACCCGGCCGTGCGATTGGTCAAAGAGAAGCTAGCGCAAGCTGAGACCCATCTTGGCCCAGACGCTCCAGAGGAAGCCCAGCAGCTGTGGAAGGAGAGGGGACGACTGTTCACCTACCAGGGCAAGCTCTGCAAGAGATATGTCAACTATCGAACAAATGAACTTGTCTGGCAGATAGTGGTTCCGCAGAGGGATGCTCCAATGGTCCTAGCAGCGTATCATGATAACGCCGGGCACTTCGGGTGGAAGAAGTTGGAGGCCTTACTCCGTGATCGGTTCTACTGGGTGCACATGAGAAAGATGATCGAGAAATGGTGCCGAGACTGTGGCCCGTGTAACTTGAGGCGGAAGGATGATGCCAGCCAAAGGTCTCCCC
The DNA here is from genome assembly GCF_048569485.1 of Anomaloglossus baeobatrachus. Taxonomy (NCBI): domain Eukaryota; kingdom Metazoa; phylum Chordata; class Amphibia; order Anura; family Aromobatidae; genus Anomaloglossus; species Anomaloglossus baeobatrachus. The sequence goes on along the minus strand of NC_134354.1, from coordinate 334,502,431 downwards.
TACAGCCAATTGTCACGAAACAGCCCCTGGAGTTGGTGGCCCTGGACCACGTGAAGTTAACACCAAGCCGGTCAGGCTATGTGTACGCCCTCACCATTGTGGACCATTACTCTCGTTTCCTGGTAGTAGTGCCTGTGAAGGACCAGACAGCCAGGACGGCAGCTAGAGCGTTCCAGGCATCCTTTTGTCGACCGCACGGCTATCCGGAAAGGGTACTGACGGATCAGGGTCCTGCATTCGAGGCTGAAGTGTTCCAAGAGTTCTGTAACATGTACGGTTGTAAGAAAATTCGAACCACACCGTACCACCCCCAGACCAATGGACTGTGCGAGAAAATGAACCATGTGGTTATTGATATGCTGAAGACCCTACCGCTGGAAGAGAGGAACCAATGGCCAGAAAAGTTGCCAGATCTGGTAGACTTGTACAACCACATCCCAGTGAATTCGACCAACTGCAGCCCCGCTTACCTGATGCGAGCCAGACCAGGCAAGTTGCCTGTAGACTTTGAGATGGGGACTGTGTCGCCTGAGGCGGTTCAAGAAATAGAGGATTGGGATGCAGAACGGCAGCAGCGGTACCGTAAGGTCCAGGAGTGCGTGGAAAGGAGCCTGTCTCAAGCAAGAACGAGACAAGAACAGCATTACAATCAAACAGCCCCAGCAACTCCCTTAGCACCTGGAGAACAAGTCCTCAAGAAGAAGCGGAAGACGCATAAGTTGGATGATCAGTGGGAAAACGAGCCCTACACCATTATCCCCTCCAACTTTGACAATAGTAAGGTATGCCTCATAAGCAAAGATGAAGGCAAGACCTGTCAAGCAATTTCCCGAGACCGCCTGAAAGCGTGCCCTGAACGGTGCCGAACCCAAAGAGAAATGGAAGGAGTACAAGGAAGTCCCCAAAGTCAAGAGAAAGAAGGGGAGATGATTCAAACCATCCTTGGGAAGTTCCCCAAAACTTGGACCCGAATCAACAATGCCATAGTGGTACCAGTTTTGGCGTTTCCGCAGTTGGTCGAGCCAGAAACAGAAAAGGTTCCGGATCCACCTAAAGAATCGTCCGCTCCAGCACGAGATGACACGCCAGCAGTGGAACAGGAGGATCAACCCCCTGTCAGTGGTGAACCTGTCATACCCTTGGCGACTCCTGGACCACAAAGGCAACCATCACGCTTACCTATTGGGGTTAGGCCCACCTGTAGTGCTGAGATAGAAGACGTACCACGTAGTCAGGGGCAAACACCAGAGCTACGTAGGTCCCAGCGCAGCACTCGGGGACAACCCCCTTTAAGGTATAGGGAGTCTACTGTATAAAGTAAAGAGTACTTATTAGAGTGTAAATAGTTATGCAAAATGTCTGTCATGTTGTGCACAAAATGTTTTCTTTTTCTTTGATTGCGAAAATGGACAATTGGGCCACTGGACTATGGGTGGCCAACACCTAAATTGTTCATAGTTAGCACCAGTGTGCTCAAACACCCCTGAAGAAAAACCCGTCCGGCGTGCATAGAGTGGGGTCATCAATGCTCTGACGCACGCCCAGAGCCTACGTTGGGGGTTTGATCGCGGCGGGTCCCCCATGGAGCAGTGTAATGGACACCCGGCAGGGAGCCACACTGGACTCTTATAGAAATGTTTAAGATTGTAACGTTAAAGAGAATGTGCCTCCCATATTGGGATGAAATGTATGACATGTTATGTTTTGTTTCTACAGTCCGGGAGTACTGAATTTAACTAAGGGGGAGTGTGGCGCCCTAGGACCTGGTCGCCACAACGGCATTGCCCTCCTGAGGGTTAATGCTGAGCCTGGAGGTAATGGGGAAATCTACTGGCCAGTAAGTTAACATCCACCGCAGTTTCTCCCTCAGGCCAGTAGGGGGAGCTCTGAACCTGAAGTTTCAGGGAGCTTCCTTAAGCCTGACCTGGGGGAGGAGTTAGTTAGTCTGTAGGGAGCAGTAGAAGTGAACAGACGCAGAGTGAGCTGTCCTGTGAATCTGGGGCCTAGAGCTGGAGCAGTTTGGCCCAGAGAAGCAGGAGTAGCTGAGAGGCAGCAGAGAGACTCGGACATCGGAGTCTGTGGTTGCCAGGGTATAAAATCCGTCCCTGGTAGCCGAATCCGAAGGGCAGGGGAGCTGCAAGCCCCTGGCCCAGACACATCCAAGGTACAGCTGCAGCATCAGGGCCCGGTGTGGACCCCAGCGGAGAAGCACCAGGGAGTGGGCCTGCGCAGCCACCTACAGAGGGAAGGGACGTGCTATTGGTCCCAGCAGCGAAGAGGGCCATTGCTGGATTCAGAGAAGCAGGGTCCTATCATCACCAAGAAAGGTACAGGAGTAGGCCTCATACTCATCTGGCCAGAAAGATCACCCCAAGTACTTCCAGGCCGACCGGATCCCCATCACCACCTGTAACGGTCTCCCAGGACTGGACTGTTCCCAGAGTAAAAGAGGAAAAGGTAAAGAGACTGTTGTTTGTGCCTGGTTCTTTCCTCGCCTGTCGGCCCTGCACCGTGTTAGTCACACAGCACCATAGACTTTCACAAGCACCAACTGTGCCCCGGGCATTGCTCCACCTGTGGGGAGCAGTACCATCATAGCTGCCATAATATCATCCCGGAGGCCTCACACAGCAGCGGCGGCTTATTAGCCGCATACCACAGGTGGCGTCACGAACACAACCATTAACAAGCAAGCCACATATTCTACTGACACCCACCAGGGCCACGGAGCCGGGCCCAGCCACCACTGACTACCACCGGACTAGTCCAGCCCGGCACCGGGTGTCCCATAGCCCTGGGGTGGGCGAGTCATATACTACAGTTCAATAGTTTAGGGTCACTTCGATATTTCCTTATTTTTGAAAGAAAAGCACATTTTTTTTTAAGACGCTAACATTAAATGAAACTGAAATACACTCTATACATTGTTAATGTGGTAAATGACTATTCTAGCTGCAAACGTCTGGTTTTTAATGCAATATCTACATAGATGTATAGAGGCCCATTTCCAACAACCACCACTTCAGTGTTCTAATGGTACATTGTGCTTGCTAATTGTGTTAGAAGGCTAATGGATGTTTAGAAATCCCTTGAAAACCCTTGTGCAAGTATGTTAGCACAGCTGAAAACAGTTTTGCTGATTAGAGAAGCTATAAAACTGACCTTCCTTTGAGCTAGTTGAGAATCTGGAGCATTACATTTGTTGGTTCCATTAAAGTCTCAAAATGACAAGAAAAAGAGAACTTCCATGAGAAACTCGAACGTCTATTCTTGTTCTTAGAAATGAAGGATATTCCATGTGAGAAATTGTCAAGAAACTGAAGATTTCCTACAACGGTGTGTACTACTCCCTTCAGGGGAGAGCACAAACAGGCTCTAACAAGAGTAGAAAGAGAAGTGGGAGGCCCCGCTGCACAACTGAGCAACAAGACAAGCACATTAGTCTCTAGTTTGAGAAATCGACTCCTCACAGGTCCTCAACTGGCAACTTCATTAAATAGTACCCACAAAATGCCAGTGTCAACATCTACAGTGAAGAGGCGACTCCAGGATGCTGGCCTTCAAGGTAGAGTGGCAAAGAAAAAGCCATATCAGAGACTGGCCAATAAAAGGAAAAGATTAATATGGGCAAAAGAACACAGACATTGGACAGAAGAAGATGGGAAACAAGTGGTATGGGCAGACAAATCGAAGTTTGAGGTGTTTGGATCACACAGAAGAACATTTGTGAGATGCAGAACAACTCAAAATATATGCTGGAAGAGTGCCTGACTCCATCTGTAAAGCATAGTGGAGGTGATGTGATTGGAAGAAGCAGGCAGCTGGTATTCTATCTGGAATGGAGTGGCCAGCCCAGTCACCAGATCTCAACCCTATTGAGCTGTTGTGGGAGCAGCTTGACTGTATAGTACGCAAAAAGTGCCCATCAAGCCAATCCAACTTGTGTGAGGGGTTTCTGGAAGCATGGGGTGAAATATCTCCAGATTACCTCAGCAAATTAACAGCTAGAATACCAAAGGTCTGAAAAGCTGTAATTGCTGTAAAGGGAGCATTCTTTGATGAAAGCAAAGATTGAAGGAGAAAATTATTATTTCAAGTAAAAATCACTATTTTTAACCTAGTCAATGTCTGGACTATATTTTCTATTCATTATGCAACTCATTTGAAAAATAAAAGTATGATTTTTCATGGAAAAGACAAAATTGTCTGGGTGACCCCAAACTTTGGAACTGTAGTGTATAGGTTTACTTTTATCTAAGGGGTTAAAAAAGTGAGATTGCATGATTGTTTTGGGGATAATTTATTCACCGTGTTCACTATATAGTAAAACTGATGTGTCACTGTGATGCCTCAGGATGGTACGAGTTTGTAGATACCAAACATATATAGGTTTACTTTTATCTAAGGGGTTAACAAAAATCAGAAGTTTGTCCAAAAAAAGTGGCACACTTTTTGCGCCATTTTCCGCAACCCTTAGAGTTCTCATTTTTTGAGATCTATGGCTTAGTTATGGCTTATTTTTTGCGTCTCAAGACTACCTTTTTAACCGTACCCTTTTTGCGCAGATGCTATGTTTTGATCGCCTGTTATTGCATTTTGCGCAATATTTGTGGCGACCAAAAAACATAAGTTTGGCATTTGGAATCTTTTTCCCACTACGCTGTTTCAAATTAATCGATTTGATATTTTGATAGATCAGGCATTTCTGAACGCGGCGATACCAAATGTGTGTATATTTTTTATTTTTTTATTTTCAATGGGGCGAATGGGGGGTGAATTGAACGTTTAGGTTTTTTTATTTTTTTTATTTTTCTAAAAATTTTTTTAAACTTTTCTTTTTATTTTACTAGTTCCCCTGGGGGGCTATAATGATCAGCTATCTGATCGCTCATTCATTTCTCCCGATCAGAGCCGCACCACTCAGACCGGGATAAGTTATCATCTCTTGTAACAGCCAGTGCTCCACTCTGCCTAGCAGGCACACATGTCATCTGTATAAATCAGCTGAGATGTGCGCTGATATCCCCCGGCTGCCGGCTGCAGCCTGGGGAGATTAACACTATGACTGCTATGATGTAATTTTACTGCCCGCGGTCGTTAAGGAGTTAATTATCTACTAATGTAGTGCAAGAGAAATGCATGTTCATACAAGCTTTGATATTTCATTAACTTGCTAGGGAAAAAGAAAATTGGTGATTTAGATATTTAACCTGTTTTTAGGTCATTTTTTGTTGCTGATTCTAAATCTCAACTCGTTTCTCTTGCATCAGCTGTAGTTATTGAGATGTAATATACCCTATGTATAATATGCAGATGACCGATCAAACACTATGACTGATGTTTACATATTATTATTTTTTTCTTCTTGGTTATTAAAAGAAATTCATAAATGTTGTTTTCTTTTATTTATGAATAATTTACATAACAGAATAATTAAACATGCATAAAAAGTTTTCATTGATACACTGATCATTTACCAAGATATCTTACAAAATTAGCACTTTAAAGATTTCTTGTGGAGAGTTGCACCCAGGTAACCAGTTTGGACAGACTAGCAGTAATCTACCATCATATGGGTACCACAGTTGCTTTCTTCCATAGTGCTTAAATCTTGGTGGAATCGCTCACTCTGCACTTCACTTAGGTCACCTAGGTTTTCTTGGACATGATCCAAGTGGCTGTTGAGGTAATATACCTTGATTCTCAATTGTACAGCCAAGGTGATGGAAAAAAGATAGCATTCTTTCTACTACAGTAGTTCAGACTAATTATTTTCTCAATAGCTCCCAAGAAAATTCTGTACAATCATAGTGGAAGAAGACCATACATCTGCATCTTTAAAGTGTCAATCTTTCATGAGTCCTCTGATTTGAGAACCATCAGAAATCTACTCCTTTAGCTTCTAATTGGTCAGCGCTGGAAATGTTTCTGCAGATGTAGTCCAAGCATCTTCCTTCTCTTTAGAAACTGCTTCATTAAACCTAATGTGCAATGGTCGTAAAATGATCTTGTTCCTATTAACCAATGGTTCTGCAATTACATTCTCTTCTCCTACAACCATAAGCTCTCTCCAATGCCAATGTTTGCTCACCCAGTGCTCGTTTTTTTAGCTACTTTCCCAGAGATAGATAAAACAGGAATACTTAGCGTCTCTACTCTATTATCCCAGGAGAATATACACCATCTTTAGATCCACGTGCATTTCTATTCCGCCACCAAGACTTTATAGGACTACCTTTCCCTGCAATTACTGCTACAAGTCTTTTGGGGTATGTCTCTACTAGTTTTGCATATCTAGACACTGACTTTTTTGGCTTTTCTTCTGTGCAAAATAGCTCTAGCTCAGCGAAATTGGATGAACAGTAATTTTCACATCTTCCCGCAGACTCTCAATGGGACTTAAGGTTTGGACTTTGACTGTGCATCCCCACAGTTAATCCTACTGTACCGCCCCTGGGCGAGCAGCCTGTCCGCTGCCGCCGCTCAGATCCGGATTCACGGTGGCTCGAGGTGTCTCCGTACCCGGGGGTCGCGCGGACACTTGATTAAAAGGAATGGGGTTGATATGTACAGGGGGATTTTGGAAAGTTCATGATGCCATCCACGGTGCGTGGTAATGTGAGGGACCACCGCTGCCATTGGGGAGCCCGGTGACGATGGTGTGGCAGTCTGATGTTTAACCCCTCCATGGGTAGGGGGTTGTTGTCCCGGGGCCCGTTGGTGTTGGATGGTGGAGTTTGAGTGCCATTGGGTGATAGGTGCATAGGGGGGTTTTAACGTACTCACTCAGTCCTAGAATAACCATACCGACAGCTTGTAAACCAAAGTTCCGAACACCACTGTAGTACACGGGGAGTACGTCTGGATCCGTGCCCTCGGTGTTGTTGTTGGTCTGTGGCCCTACCCCTGGCACTTTAGCCTCACTTGGACCCGTTGGTATGAAACTTTCCGGGTCCTGCTCACCCGTATGGCTAACGGAGTGAGCTTGCTCCTAGGGTTCACGAGTAGGATTTCTTTGGACTGTAGTGGGAAAGTCCTATCCCATCGGTGCGCTAGTACCTCGATTTTGGAGCGGGTTGGGGATGACACTTGAAGTCTTCACCCCCGTCGGGTAAATTACCGGAACGGGTGAAGCTACTTTCCGGCCTGGGGTTCACATACCCCGTTGTGCCCTGGCCCCTGCCCAGTGATAGCTCAAGGCCGCCGGCTGCCCTCCTCGGCAGTCCGTGCCCCTTGACACTGTCCCCTGTGACCGGGGTTCCAGCTCCTACCAGGCTCAGACCAATGTC